>NC_052624.1:59494981-60694981 GCF_016161935.1 Mauremys reevesii | reverse complement strand
ATGGACTGACCGGTCAACTGGACACCATGTGAAACCGGAAGTAACCAATCAGGCAGCAGCCGGGGGGGGAGTAGGGGGGAAGCAAATACTGTACTGTGCCTGTATTGCATCTTAAAGATAGGCACATCTGGGCTGCCTGTCTCCATCCCACACCCATGCGCAGGACAGCCACTTACTGCAAGACACTGGCTGTCAGCCAAATGCAGCTGGAGCCAGCAAAGTAGGAGCAGCGCTGGTGTCTGCACTATTTTCACCTAATATCCCTCCCCTGGTTGGGAGAGGGACGAGCTGTTTTCACACACACACACCCTGAGGAGGGGGACAAGCTTGCAAACTCATGTCCGCACTGAGTAGGGAGCTCAGCTGCTGCTGAAGCCTGGCCTGGAGTATCAGCTGTGGATCTGGAGCCTGAACTGCACTTTGTTCAGTTACAAACATTTCAGAGTTACGGATAAGTTCCATTACCAAGGTGTCTGTAACTCTGAGGTTCTTCTGTAGTCTGAATTCAACAAGATGAAATTCAGTTAATAGAAGTGCAAAGTACTTCACTTAAAGAAAAATCAAATGCACATCTACAAAATGGGGAATAACTGATAGTGCTGCTGAGAAGGATTTGGGGGTTAGAGTAGGTCCCAAATTCAATGAATCAATCATATGTTGTAGTTGTGATAAAGGCTAATATCATTCTGGGGTGTATTAACAGGAGTGTTGTATGTAAGTAACAGGAGGTAATTGTCCCAGTCTGCGTGGCACTGGTGAGGCCTCAGCTGGAATATAGTGTCCAATTCTGGGTGCCACCCTTTGACAAAAATATGGGAAAACTGGAGAGAGTCCGGAGAAGAGCAACAAAAATTATAAAACGTTTAGAAAACCTGATCTATGAGGAAAGGTTTATTTAAAAAACAAAACAAAACCCCAACCAACCAAACAAACAAAAAACTGGTCATGTTTAGTCTTGAGAATAGAAGATGGGGGCGGGATCTGATAAGTCTTTAAATATATTTAGGGCTGGTATAAAGAGGACAGTGATCAATTGTTCTCCATGTCGACTGAAGATAGGATAAATAGTAATGGAAACTTCAGCAAGGAAGATTTAAATTAGATATTAGGAAAAACTGTCAAACTAGAAGAATAGTGAGGCTCTGGAATAGGCTTCCAAGGGAGGTTGTGGAATCCCCATCACTGGAGATTTTTAATAACAGGTTGGACAAACACCTGTCAGGGTTAATCTATGTTTACTTGATTCTGCCTTAGCACATCTTGATGTCCCTTCTAAACCTATGTTTCTGTGATTCTACGATGCTGTAAATTTGTGTTATTTATAGTAGAATCTCTTGTATGGTTCCTGTGCATGGCATATTTTAACTTATTCTCTATATTCACTTTTTAAAAGGGAAAAGTACTAAAATATGTTGATATTTTAAACTTAAGTTTTTGATCATTTTGACTATTTTTTTCTTTAGGTTTGAAGTGCTGACATTCCTCCTGCTGTGTTATAATGCTGCCTTAAGCTACATGCCTGCAGTTTCTCTTCAATCATTGTGTCAAATTTGCTCAAGGTAAACGTTCTTTAGACTGAATATATTAAATGGACACAGGCAATGTGAAGTCCAGACAGTTTTAAACAAGAAGTTAAAACTGTCATGTAGTATACCTGAAAATACAACAGTTAGGTAGAACACCTGTAGTCCCTGAAAAATTCTGTAAATTGTTTTGGTTTACAGTCACATTGTTTATACTTTAAAATGGCTTTTCTTTCCCTTCTTACTGTATGACTCATCAATAGGGGAAACAATGAAACAATCTAGATTTTTTTTAATCTTAGTTATAGTAGTAACTTTTTGTTGAAGCACTGGGTAAAAATTGTCAGAAGTGATTTGTGTTTTGATATTCCTTTAATACTAGTATCCCATTGCAAGGTTTGTTAAACTGAGTTTTGATGCTTTACAGTTTTGTTGCTATATAGCTGGGAACTTGACTGACTATTTTACTAAGATTTGGGAAGTCTAAAAAACTTATAATTGTCATGATATTGAAAGTGGCAATACATGAGACAAATGTGTATTAGTTCTTTGAATTTTTTTATTTCTTGTTTCTCATTTTATGAATGTTTGTAGTATAAGCTTAATGATAACCTGCTTCATAAATTTGTTACTCAAATATTTAGCTTAAATCAGTCATTCACCTGAAAACTCTTGAGACATATTTGCTCAAGTGTTAGAAATGCCCTGCATTTCCCCCCACAATAAATGTACAACTCAGTGAAGAAGATGCAATGAAGAACATGACTCTCGTAAAATCCAAACATCCTGTCTCAAATCCTGCAAATTTTTCTTGTGGCTAACTTTGAAGTGAGGTGATGTTAAGGATAGGGTGACTCTCTTGTGCAGATAAAAACAAGAACCTGAATCCTGAAATTCCATAAACAATAACACAACAATTTTCCACTAGTCACTAACTCAAAGATCTCAAGCACTGTTACACAAACTTCAAAAGGGCAGCTATTGCTGTAAGGTTTGGGTTTCTGTGTTTTTTTTGTTTTGTTTTTATCCTGAGGGAATAAGATTAGGATGCTTTTTCTTTTTTGTAAGTACCATAAAGAATCCTTTTATACTCGGAGAAATGTACCTGACATCTTGCTAGATGGTAGTGGTATCTTGGAGACCTGAGGAGGAGGTTTCAGAAATGTGTAGCAGTTAAGAGTTGCATAGGAAAGTGAGGCATTGATTATCCTGCTTCATTAAGTTTTGATAGTTATCTTGAGGTTAACCAAATAGAGTGGCTGCAGATGCAAGGTGCAAACCGAAGTTCATTTCAGAATAAACGCTATGAGTTTGGGTACTGAATGATGGTCTATTTTGATGCTTATAAAACTATGAACATGAACTGTGTAATAGCAGGACTTAAATTCCCTCAGTCCCTCATAGAGTCTACCTTCCAAGTCTGTAGAAGCAGCAAAGAATCCTGTGGCACCTTATAGACTAACAGACGTTTTGCAGCATGAGCTTTCGTGGGTGAATACCCACTTCTTCGGATGCAAGCAGTGGAAATTTCCAGGGGCAGGTGTGTATATATAAGCAAGCAAGAAGCAAGCTAGAGATAACGAGGTTAGATCAATCAGGGAGGATGGGGCCCTGTTCCAGCAGCTGAAGTGTGAAAACCAAGGGAGGAGAAACTGGTTCTGTAATTGGCAAGCCATTCACAGTCTTTGTTTAGTCCTAAGCTGATGGTGTTAAATTTGCAGATGAACTGGAGCTCAGCAGTTTCTCTTTGGAGTCTGGTCCTAAAGTTTTTTTGCTGTAGGATGGCCACCTTAAAATCTGCTATTGTGTGGCCGGGGAGGTTGAAGTGTTCTCCTACAGGTTTTTGTATATTGCCATTCCTAATGTCTGATTTGTGTCCATTTATCCTTTTCCTTAGAGACTGTCCAGTTTGGCCGATGTACATAGCAGAGGGGCATTGCTGGCATATGATGGCATATATTACATTGGTGGACGTGCAGGTGAATGAACCGGTGATGGTGTGGCTGATCTGGTTAGGTCCTGTGATGGTGTTGCTGGTGTAGATATGTGGGCAGAGTTGGCATCGAGGTTTGTTGCATGGGTTGGTTCCTGAGCTAGAGTTTACTATGGTGCGGTGTGTAGTTGTTGGTGAGAATATGCTTCAGGTTGGCAGGTTGTCTGTGGGCGAGGACTGGCCTGCCACCCAAGGCCTGTGAAAGTGTGGGATCATTGTCCAGGATGGGTTGTAGATCCCTGATGATGCGTTGGAGGGGTTTGAGCTGGGGACTGTATGTGATGGCCAGTGGAGTCCTGTTGGTTTCTTTCTTGGGTTTGTCTTGCAGTAGGAGGCTTCTGGGTACACATCTGGCTCTGTTGATCTGTTTCCTTATTTCCTCGTGTGGGTACTATAGTCTTGAGAATGCTTGGTGGAGATTTTCTAGGTGTTGGTCTCTGTCTGCGGGGTTAGAGCAGATACGGTTGTACCTCAGTGCTTGGCTGTAGACAATGGATCTTGTGGTGTGCCCGGAATGGAAGCTGGAGGCATGAAGGTAGGCATAGCGGTCGGTAGGTTTTCGGTATAGGGTGGTGTCAATGTGACCACCACTTATTTGCACCGTGGTGTCTAGGAAGTGGACCTCCCGTGTAGATAGGTCCAGGCTGAGGTTGATGGAGGGGTGGAAGCTGTTGAAATCATGGTGGAATTTTTCCAGAGTCTCCTTCCCATGGGTCCAGATGATGAAGATGTCATCAATGTAGCGTAAGTAGAGAAGGGGCGTGAGTGGACAGGAGCTGAGGAAGTGTTGTTCCAGGTCGGCCATAAAGATATTGGCATATTGTGGGGCCATGCGGGTGCCCATAGCGGTGCCACTGATCTGGAGATATATATTGTCATTAAATTTGAAATAGTTGTGTGTGAGGATAAAGCCACAGAGCTCAGCAACCAGTTGTGCTGTGGCATCATCAGGGATACTGTTCCTGACAGCTTGTATTCCATCAGTGTGTGGGATGTTTGTGTAGAGAGCCTCTACATCCATGGTGGCTAGGATGGTGTTTTCTGGATGGTCACCAATGCATTGTAGTTTCCTCAGGAAATCAGTGGTGTCACGGAGATAGCTGGGAGTGCTGGTAACATTGGGTCTGAGTAGAGAATCCACATATCCAGACAGTCCTTCAGTGAGAGTTCCAATGCCAGAGATGATGGGGCGTCCAGGATTTCCGGGTTTGTGGATCTTGGGTAGTAGATAGAATAACCCTGGTCGGGGTTAGATTTGTTCCGGTGTTAGTGTAGGGAGTGTCCTGAGTAGATGGTGCAGTTTCTTAGTGTATTCCTCAGTGGGATCTGAGGGAAGTAGCCTGTAAAATTTGGTATTGGAGAGTTGTCTGTAAATCTGTCTGTAAATCTTTCCAAAGATCTCCTGGCTGAAAGCAATTTAGGTAACCAGGGGAATGGAAGAGGTTTACACAAGAGGTCCAGGATATGTTTCAGTGCATTTAAGTCTGTGGATGTGGATCTGGTAATGAGCTAGGTCTGAGGAGGATCTGTGGAAGAGGTAGTGGGATTCCCTCTAAAGAATCTTCCCTTTCCCCTCATTTTAAGTGAATCAGCAGGATATCTTAGGCATTTCCATTTCATATGGTTCTGCTGAAGGATCTGCCCAAATAAAGGTAAAAGTCTGAGTTACACTGAACAGCCTTTTTAGAAAGGTTAATTATTTTTTATCAAACAGAGATTTGGAAATGTAACACTGTTGCTATTCATCATGCCAAACCTTTAACAATATCAATTTACAAAAGTCAAACTCAAGATTAGAGATAACACTGGCAGCACATCAATTATGTGAATTTACCTAATCTTTGATTTTATTATATATACAGAATTCTCTATTTAGATACCTTTAGTAATAGTGGAAGCAGAAATGAATGCCTCTGTTTTCATTATCTTTATTCTACGTTGGGGCTGTGTAGCAGAGGAATGCTGCTCCCCTCTTTCCATTTTAGCTGATTTTTTTTGGTAGAAAATAACTTGGCCTAGGGTACCTATTTAGAGTTCTGAGTGATATTGGCATCAGATGTGTGGCTAGATTGGGAAGTCTTTTCATGATTTTAGCAGTTACAATACATCACAGATTTCTATTTTCAATCTAATACACCTTTTTAAAAAAAAATAAGTGTAGCTGAAAATCAGAGCAAATGTCTGGTTATTTTCCCAGAATAAGGGTCTTATGCCTACTCATGTATTACCAGTAATCATTCCATAAAATAGATGTATGCATACTAAGGAAGCTATTCCCAGTTAAAAAAATATAGGTAGTTGGTGATGCAATAAAGCTAATGATCCCAATCATTATAACCAAATACCTCTGCTTTTAACCATAGTTGGTTAGCTTTCTATATGCCTAGCCTCAGACTGCTACTCTAGAGTTACCAAGCAGCCATCTGCTATTGAGTGGCAAATAAGCATATTGTTCACTGAAGCTTATTTCATAATCTCTACTCCCTGTCTCAAATGCTGGTTCTAGTAGGAGTACATGAGTCTCAGCATGACTCTTTTTTGGTCTTTTGCTCTGATGATCCAAAGATACAATCTCTTTTGGGTTTCTTTCTTGTTGAATGCATACTGAAATCAACATGCAAAGTGTCATGCAGAGTGCAAGTGATAACCATTGCGGTCATTGTACATTTATATTTGTCTCCAAAATATACCTTTTTTAGATCAAGAAAAGTGTGAAAGATGGATGATGGCAATACAGACTTTCCCACAATAACCTGCTAATCTACCTCAATCCTATAGGTCATGCTTCAGAAAAGGAGATTGTTTCCATCTTTGTCCTCTCCATGGATATCAGTCTTGTCTATGGTTCTGTCACCATCTAGCCACTAAAAAATTAGTTCTGGGTATGCTAGAGAATGCACACTGAAGCTACTGTGGCGCTCAGAGGCCCCTATGGGATTATGACCCCATTTTCTCTGCTGTATAAATAAAATTGGATGTGGTTCCTGCTCTAAAGAGTGTATGATCTAATTTCACAGCCCTAGACCCTAGTCACGTGTACCCTAAAACCATTTATTGGACAATATGGTATTAGTTGAATGCTTTTTAAGTTTGTCTTAAGTCCCTAGGCCTTGATCTAGGAAAAGCACTGAAGGAAAACAAACAAGCATAAGTTTCCAGATCAGATAGAGTATAAGTCTTGTGACGTCATCTTTATATATAAGGGACTTGCTGACTCTCAACTCTATCTCTTTAAGTGGAATATCAGTACACTTCATGGCAGAGAGAGTCCTGAGCAAAGATGAAATAGGTCTTGGGCCTCAGAGGGTTGGTGGCATCTCTTGAAATCTGAGCCTGTGGACTCATGATCTCATGTGCGACTGTCTAGCCTCTCCAGGTATATCACATGGCTGACATCTGCAAGAGCTCCAGGCCAGTATTTGCCCCTGCAACCAGGGTTTAATGAAGCCAAATATTAAAGGTCCCTGCTACCTGAACTATAAAGGAAGGAACAGGCACCAACGTATTTTGATGGAAAAGAGGGATTGTGGGGGAGAAAAAAGTCCACCACCAAGATTGTACCTTCAGATAAGGAGACTGATTTACTCAATCAATCAGCCATATTCTCTTGCTCCTACATAGTGCCCATAATGCATACAGCCTGATGTAAAGGCATTGCGTTCTCCCCCCACACACACACACACACTGCCTTCAGGTGGGACCTCTGCAACAGCGAGAAGCACCAGCACCACTCCAGCCATTATGCATGTCCCTGCAGAAAAGCACCATCAGGGAACCTAAAATACCACTCTGGCGCTATCGTGTAGTCACTGGGCCGCTATAGCCTCGTCAGAAGTAAGAACCGATCATAGGGACACGTGCTAGCTCAGTCCCTGCACTAACATACAGAAGACATGGAGTTGAGCAGTTAGTGGGTCGTGGTGGAAAATTAGTACTTGCCAGTGTCCTGATGTGTTCTTTTGACAGAGATGCAAGATTATGGGAAGATCACAAAGAAATGAAGCTATCATGCCTCAGAAGCTTTGGCAACACTGAAAGTCCCCTAACAGAAAAACTGATACTTTTTTCCCCCCTCTGAAATGAATGTTAGTCTTTGGGGCTTTTTCTGCAGGCTTCATTTGGGAGCCAGAGATTAATTTGGTTTCTGCAGCAACAGAAACAAGTAGTTCGAGCAAGATCTTAGCCAAATCTGTCTTGTTCGTCTGCCTCTTCTGTGATGCCATGTAAAATATTACCAGTATGTCTTAATATTCGATAGCCTCATAAGCCTCTGCTAGAAGGAGAGCATCTGAATTAAGCATGGAGATGCTATAATGATGAGCATTGTATCAGTGAAGGGGAGGGAGAAAGGTAGGTGTGTCCACTGTTCCTCCCCACCAACTAAATCAAAATTCCACAGAACTGTCCTTCAAAACCAAGCTGTCAGATCTCTTATTTCAAGAAAATATATGTGGCTTTTAAAAAGTTTGTCACTGATTAAAAAGATCCTCCTCATGGGTGAGACATTCAATATGTCTCAAGTTCCAATATGTAGGAACATCCAAAAATATTAGAGCTTGTTGACAAGGCAGAGATACCAAAACTGGCGCTCAAGAGAAGAAGCAGACTTGACTGGAATAAATCTTTGTTCAAAGGAAGGTTGACATGAAGATCCAGACCGTTCACAGAATGCAGTCAGAAGCAGAACATTTAAAACTATTCCATGCATGAGCCTCAACAGCAATAGACCACTGGGGGTTGTATGCTGTGGCAGTCAAGTATCTGATGGAGGATTTCATTTTTAACTAACTTTATTTGTTGCACTGTCCCAACCTTTTCAACAGTGAAACCATTGTGGGCTTAGATAAAGGGGCAGCAATAAACAACTTCTGTGAATTACTGACAGATGGGAGAGCAGGAAGCATCAAAAGTACAGTGGTTCGAATAAAGTAACCTGCTGGTGAGCCTGGGGAAATGTGAAATCTTGTGGTAGACAAGGAGATGTATAGAAAACGAGACAAACTTTGACTTTCTATGGACCTCCAAAACAAACACAAAAGCAAGGAGGTAGTTCAGGAAGGTTTAAGAAATCTGGGGCAAACAGATGACTTGATATGGGTTTTTTCTAGGCAGTCTAGCAGAACGTTGCCATATTTGCATGGAAGTTAATCCTCCTAGCTCCAGACTGATCTAAGGCCATTGTGCCCATATCTAATAAAGCTGTCCATGATTAAACCATGGACTTGAACAGACAGTGAGTCAGAGGATTTCCTCAGAGTCCCTCTTGCTTCAGGCTTTTCTCTGGGCATGAGGCAATCAAACTTTAAGAAAGAGGGAGCTATCAGATTGTGGGTACTCCCCTGAAAACAACCTAACTCTCTAACTTACTCAAGGGTTTAGAGATCTTATTCTCTCTTTATGCAAGAGAGTGAAAATAGACCTCTCTCAATCTTGAGTTCCAGACATTCTGGAATTCCTGGCTTTGGGTTTGAGTGCTAGTTTAATTAAAGCAAATTCCACAGCATTTGCAGTGCTTTGTGGTGCAGTTATTATTTAACCCATCACCAGAATCTAGTTCTCTGGGAACTAATTTTTATATAAGTTGAACAAACGAGGGTTGACAGCTCAAGGCTGTTTGAATCAGACTCTTAATTATAGGGGGAGCACCACCCCCAGGTGGTGCCTAACATATTCTATCATAAATGGTTGCATCATTTGTTTGAGAAGCTCTAATATCACTGTTTGCTGCAAACCTTTGAAATTGGGCAGGGATAAACCGAGACCAGGGAAGTGCTGCTGCTTTGTCCCATTTAATTCCTTTCAGGTTTAACTGAGACAAACTTTTGAAAATAATTTTCCCTCTTCTGTCACTTGTGGTGGTTCAGTTATTTTGGCATACTGCCAAAATTTTGTAACAGGTTCTCATCTAAGGCCAGGCCCATGTCTCTCCTGCAGCTGCAAAACACATTGCACGTGGAACTCCAGGGGCAGGAGGGGAGAGAAACTGGGTCAGGCTCTCCTGACAAACCCCTATCCCAGGCCCAGCATATGATCTCAGTAGCCCATCTTCCCAAGCATTCACCATTCTTTGCAGGCTTTGGCTGGCATGCAGTAAGGAGATGGGCCATTGACTGGATGATGATAAAAATGTTGAACAGCTGCTTCATTCCCTGTGCACAGAATGAAGCAGGGTCATGTAATTAGACTGTTTTTAATCTATACACATGAGGGACCAAATTAAAGTTTCAGGGCAGCCTAAATTCTGTCATTTCCTAACTTTTGAGTGCTTGACTTTGCAACCTTAAAAGAACATGGAAAGCCAGAGTGAGTGACGCAGGGAAGTGCCTGATCCAGAATAGAGCAAGCATTGTTACCAAGGAAACTCAGTTTCTGGAACAAAAGAGGAGATGGAAAATGGATCCAGAAGAAATGACAAATGCCTCTGCTGTAGTGACTCAGAGCACTAATGTGGAAAATCTAGCTAGCATACTCATATAACTTAGTCCACAAAACAACTCTATAATCCTTTTCTCCAGTCCCTGATTATCTTATAGCCTACAACGTCTTCCATTTCATAAACTATGGAGACTAGGAAAACACCCTTAAATATACAAGAAAAGTTCAGTTTTCCTAATTTCACATCTCTTATCCTCATTGCCATCTGTCTAGAGTATCCAGTATCAGAGGCAAGAATTTATTGGTTAAAAAAACTTTCAGGTTACCAGAAAAATATTCTAGGTTATGCCCTGCAAAGATGAAAATAGAAAGAACTATAAAAGTAGGATTTTTTTTTCTGGAACCCATAAACACTTTTTAACAATATTTGTATTACTGCCTGTTTGGAAATTTTCTAGTCGGCATTTGTCTAAAAGTAGAATGTGTAAGAGTAAACTGCATAGCTAAACCTGGCACTGTTTTTTCACTATGGCTGAGCACTTTAAGGAAAAACTGTTTTTTTTCTATTTGCTAAATCACCTGGGATCTAAAGGCTAAGTTGTGTTCTTTGCTACTTATGCATCATCACCAGTAAGGTTGACCCAATGTATGTGTATTACAGTGTACTAGTTTAATTGTAATTGTATTATAGACCTTGGTTGGGTCAAGTTTACTAGTGATGAAGATATGCAGAAAAACATAGCCAGTTGGATACCCTTCAAATAAGAAGACTGTCTCTTACTTTGTGAGGCATGAAGTAAAACTCACGAATGTTTGCTGAGCTCAGAAATACAGTTTAATTTATGGGTTCACGTTCTGAGTGTTTCCCTTCATTGACTATCTGTTAAATCACATAAAATCCAAATATAAACTCTGTGGATCCAGACACTGCTCAGATCACTTATAGAGCAAAATGAATTCTCATAATCACCAATGTCAAGACAGAATTGGGGCATGAGACCACACACTTAAGGATAACTAAATGTAAAATTAGCTTCATTCTCCAACAAAACCATCAAAAATCCTCTTCAGACATGTAGGAGGCCTATAAAAATTCATGCAGCATGCAATCACTCCTGCCACATAATTAAAGCCCCACAAATCTGCAGATATCCACGGACCATTTTTGTGGATCGTGGATGGATGTGGATCCAAATTTTATATCTAGAGTCCTGCATATCTGTGGATATCCATGGACCATGTCAGGGAGTCTGGTGCTAGAATTATTTTTATGTAAACGTAGAAAAAATTATAACAAGAAGAAAATATTGATCTCTGAAGAATAGAGATTTGTAAAGATGGGATGGCTTTACAAGAATAAGATAGAAAATTTGGAGGTGTAGCAAAAAGATTCAAAGGATTGAGGGGAAACATTCAGTCAATAGTTGTATGACAGTAGTACCTCGAAACCCAATCACATACAGAGAGAGAGAGTTTTTCATCTAAAGAATTTACAATTTCAAATAGGCATGACAAAGACTAGGTGGCAGAATGAGGCACAGAGAGATGAAGTGATTGTATCCAAGAATGCACAGCAAGTCAATGGCAGAACCAGGATTAAAACATAGGACCTCCTATCTATGAAGAACTATTGACACCTGAAGAATAGAAGATCTTTGGACTCAGTCTCAGATTCATTTTTTATGTTTATGGCAGAAAAGGTTAGATGCATGTACTAGTTACTGTAAACTGCAAACAGAAACCAGGGGAGTGTTACAAGGATAAAGTATCTGCTAAGAGAGTATTTCATTATAACAGTTCAAAATTAGTTTCTGATCTTTAATATCTTCCAGTTTCCACCTTGAGGAAGACATCATAACAAAACTTGAATAAAATACTGCAGTTAAATTACATTCTATTCCTTTAGTCTTCGGAAAAAGTCTGTTAATGTATATTCAGTGATTTACTATGTGTGTCAAGTTTGTCATTTTTGATCTAAAAAAGCCACATAAGTTACAATCTGTGATGGAATCTAACTGAAAAGATTTTTACCATTGTTAGAGTAACTTTGTAAATTTAGAGCATGTAATATGCTGCAATACTGGCAAAGGTAATTTCATTTTATGAGGAGCAACATATGGTAGATTCACCAGTGTGTGTTTTGAGAAGTATAGTATCGTGAGTAATCTGATACTTGTGTATTTTGTTTGCTATATGCTTGTAGCATGAGTGACTTAAATTTCTTTTGTGTGTAATGAAGTATGAAGGGCTCATACTCTACCAGTAGAGGGCATTTTGAACACTTATTTTGCATATATTTTTCAAAATGGATATATAAGAGTGATCTAATTCAGAAAAATTGATTGCTGGATGGATTCGCTTTGTGGTTTCCACTTCTGGCTGTGGCATATAGTAAACTCTTCTTAGTGTTGTAATATTTTAGATATGGAGTCATCTAAATTAACAGCTGTACTAATGCCAAATGCATGGTTTCTCTAGAATCTGTGTCTGTGGATATCCTCGGCAACAAGTAAGAAAATACAAAGGAGTAAATAGCAGGATTCCAGTTTCTTCTGAATTCATGGTGCAAATGCTAACTGGGATTTACTATGCCTTGTAAGTTTACCAAATACATATGACAGCTTAACTTGTATACTCTATCGCAGATGTCCTTTCATACCTGTTAATTCATGACTGGCAGAAATATGTTTAGGAGTATATTCTCCTAATAGGATAATTCTGTACGCTGCAATAAAGCATGCCATTTGAGGGGGAAAATTCCACTTGGCAAATTGAACTAATATCAGAATATTTTTAATAACCGTTTGCAACTAGTGTATCTATTCATCCCATATCCATTCTTACTCACATACATGTTCATGCTTAGAAGTGACAAATGGAGGTCCAGTTTTGGAGAATTTATTTCAATCTTAGTTTTTTCTTGCCACATCCACATTATTGCTGCTTTTGTCTTCAACACTCTTATCATCCAGTAATGTTCACAGGTAAACTAACTGAATTTTGATGATGTTGTATTAACTGAAATAACTGATCCCATAGACTTGTTCACAACATTAGTAAATTTTCAAAATGTGGAACAGCAGACAGCACACTTCTATTGAAATTCCATGACTAAAATGCAACAACTAGTTGACTGTTTACCTAAAATTAAACACTCAGGAGTGTAAGATAAACAAACTGCTTTTAAACTTGCATTTCTTTTTTCTTTAATTAAAAAGTCAAAACTATCTGTTTATAAGAGAATTGTTTCCCTGTACTTTTTGTTCTTATTAATAGTAAGTTTAATGATTCACCTGAACTTATTTAGAAATGAGGTTATTGTTAATGTTTAAAGATAATGTGACCAAGGAGAGAGAGAGACAGCTATTACTTGAGATAAAAATGAGGATGCAGTTTATAAAACTTGGTAATCATACTTAATTATAATTTTTCTAGTTATAATGGAGAATGGGATCTAGCTCGTAAAGCAATGGATGACATTTTATATAGAGCTCAGCTGGAGTTGTATCCTGAACCGCTGCTGGTAGGTATTATGTTGGGATTTTTCTATACAAATCTAGGTACAAAGTTACTAAACTATAAATCATGCTGGTGATGCAGCATTATAATGAACCATAGGCCCACAGGGAATCATCAATGTCCTACCTAGGCTAAAGATGCTTGGAAGCATGCATTTTTAATACTCCTTTCCCCCCCCCCCCGCCCCCCCTCAAAGGTAAATTTACTTTGTGCACTCAAACAATGGAAAAATAGAATTTAAAGCCATGAAGTATGTGGTAAGTAGTCTTTGTTTTAAATGGGGGCTACCATCAAAGTAGCTGTTTAAAGCATTGTGCTGGTTGCTTGATTTAAGACTTCAAACCACCAGGAAATAAAGGCATAAGTGCAAACAGATTTTAGTCTAATCTTTGATACTTACTTTGAACCTTATGATCATAGCTGATCTCAGATTGCATGTGGTATTATATTTTTCCCAGAGTTGTAAAAATATTCTAATTACCAGGGCTTTGGAGCGGAGCCTGGAGCTGGAGCATGGACCAGTAGGTTTTTGCCTGGAGCCGGAGCGGAGCAATTCAAAAATTTGATTGCTCCAAATCCCTGCTAATTATTGTAAATAGTACTTCTGTTAGAATTCAAATCTTGATAAGAACTTCACCCAGATTTTTCCTCCCTAGGTTGCTAATGCAATAAAGGCCTCACTGCCTCAAGGTGCCATGAAATCTAGTAAAGAAGGTACAAGATGCATTCAGGTTGAAATTACCCCCACTTCATCTAGAATATCAAGAAATGCTGTGACTAGTATGTCCATCAGGGGGCATAGATGGAAGAGACATGGTAAGAAACACACTGTACACATTAAATGTCATGCTTTTTTATTAGAGCTATTTTTTTAAAAAAGTTGAAATTCTAAGACTAATGCACACATCTTCTATTTAATTTTAATCTTAACCAAAATGTGTCTGGTTAGTGAGGTGAAAGCTGCTATATATTAGTCTCTTTAAAAATCCAATATCATGGATCTTTCTCTGAAGAGTATGAACAGAGCAGCTCACTTGGGTCTGTGTTATGAATTTGACTAGATATTGAGTATTGCCCAGTAGGATGTTTGAGCCACTGTGCTATTGAGTGAGCTTATCCTGAGTGAGCTATTATATACTGAGACTTAACTGCCAGTAACAGATTCCTTTTTCCTGACTGGGGAATAAAGATTTCCTTGCCGTAGCTCTGAGTGAACATTTGATCTGTTTCACTTCTTAGCTATTCAGTTCTTCAAAATTTTGTTTTTATTTTAAAATGTAGGACTGTACAAAATTCTTGAATCTGTAGCTAAAGAAGTTACCCATACCATTTATTTAGCTGGAAGCATTAGTATATCAAATATCTGTTACAGGGTGTCCCAGATTTATGTCCAAAATGAAGCAATTATTAGTTGCAATAACCAAAGTAATTTAAAAGAGGTAATGTTCTCCCCATAGAACCTTCATGCAAAATGTTCAAAGAAAGCTGGGCAGGGTGTAGAGTGGGAGAAGATGGTCATGTTACAATTGTATTAATTATCATAAATATGAAAGAATAGAAGCTAAAAAAAAACTTCATCAGAGGTCTTTAATCAGGCCCAGTCTGGGCTGGCAGAAAACAGCATGTTAAGGCTTCTGTTTTTGCAGTAGTCCATTATCTGCACTCCTCTTCTCCAGTCTGAGAAGGAAGAGCAAGTCCAGCACAGATCTGTGCTCTTGATCACTTGCTGTGCCTAAGGCCTTGTAACTACCACCTTGAGTTGAGAGCCGGTGAAGATCATTAATATTGGCTCTTATATAATATGGTCTTCCTTTATCTTTAATTGATGTTTTGACTGTTTTGGGATGGGCTCAGTGTTGTTATATTACTATAATAGGCATCATTATTATATAGGCAGTATAATTAGCAACAAAATTACTACAAGGCTATTTAAAAAATGGTAAAGACCCAGTGATCTTGGATAAGTGCTGATTTTTTAAAAAATTATGACATCCAAATTTGTAGGGGTGTTTAGTTTTTAAAGCAAGATTAAATCTACAAAACTCTCGCTTATTTACCTTGACACACAATAATGCCCACTGTGGTAATATTTACATCAATCTCTTCATGAAAAATGTTAAAGTATCAATGAAAACAGGTTGAGTGCAATGGTCCTAAGAGATGGCTATTTATGGGTCAGAGCCAGTGGTGGAGATGACAAGTGCTTAGATAAGTTCCAATAGTTATTACTAACTGAAATCATAGTAATACAAGGGAGTATATCAGCCTACAGTGTGCAAAATGGCTACTGGCCCTTTCTAATTAGCGGAAGAAAGTAAGGCAGGATCTGCTGCTGCCTAAGACTTGTCAGAATCTCCTTGAAATCAGTAAGGGGCCAGCAGCTCTCAAGCAAATCGTGGCTCAGTGTTTTAAGCAAGAAACCATTTCTGAACATGGTTTAGCCAGTTGTCACGCTGTCTTTAACCTTGCTTCTCTGTGTGGCTTTGATGCTGGTAATTCAAACTCACTGATACAGGGAAGCATAGAGCACAGACAGTGGATCTGTTGTTTCTTCTGAGAGAAATTGAAGGCAAATTTAACTCTCCCCTGTTGTCTTCTACTTTATCACTTTCGATAATACAGAATAAAAACATGGATTATAATGGGCCAATACTAACAAGTCTTATTTCATGCATTTTAAAGGTGCTGACTATCCAGCAAAGATAAAGGTCTTGCAGTCTTTACAAAAATCATGCTTTGGTATTGCCTTCTTGCAGGGATCATGCTTCATGCAGATGGCGAAGTTCAAGAGACATTGGGTGGGACAAGTATTTGCTGCAGCAGATAACAGTAAGGCAAGAGGTTTGATAGTGTTAGTAGAAAAACAGACTCCTGTAAAACATGGAAAAAGCTATTCACTTATGAAGAGAGATGGTGTGACAATTAATAGAGAGATGCATAATATTAATCTATTTCTAAGCAACTAGTGTGACCCAAACAAGGAATGATGGGTAACCTTTGGGAGAAAAATAAGGGCTTTAAAAAAAAAAAAGTTCTTGCCAAGATTCCATTTGATTCAGGGAGGGAACTACAAACTAAGACTTTGGATGGTCATTAGACATCTCTCATTCCAGTATGCCAAAAGTGAATCTGAAATATCTGCTCAGTGACTGACAAGGCTTTTGGGGGGTTATAAATGGAAAAGGCACTGTGCATTATACCAATTTCAGTCAGCTTCACTTCCAAAATGTTATTTATAAAAATTCTAGCAAAACCCCTGACTATTGGACAGCATGAATTTCTTCCTGAATCATAAATCCAGGCCGGACAGGCTTTCTTAACAGGTCATTAAATGTAATATATAGAGTGGGGAAAAATCCTCAAACGTTACAGCTGCTGCTTTTTCTGAGGGGTCTGGGTGTACTTTTCTGGGAGGAGGGTGGAGGAAAGACTTGCTTGAACCGTTCTCCAAATTTGATGTAGACAAACTCATTATACAGATCAAAATACTGTGAAGTAGCTCTAGTGTTGCAGTGGGAACTGACTTATTAATTCCTGATGAATTTCTTCTGAGGAGCTGGATAAAGTTTGGGTTTTGGATATAAAACTTGAACCAACAGCTCCTACAGTGATTAGGAGCGTATAGACCAGAGAATCCTGAAAAAGATATTGCTATTACACTCGGAATAGTGGGGCTCCAGGGGCTTCCTCACTTTTTCCTGGCCTGTGGGTAGAAGGTAAGAACAAGAACATCAGCCAGGAATTGGATGTGCCATATCTCCTACCTTGCTACCTCCTAACCTTTACTATCATGAAGTGTCTCTCTCTTGTGGTGCGGGGGATGGATAGCAGCTGCTTTGAAATCACCTATCCATCTGTCTACCTGCTCCCTCTCATTCTGCCAACTGCCCCTGGAATATTCAGCCATGGAAGCAACATGTGAAGAGGCAGCCACCTGCCCCACCCATGGGAGTAGCAGGCGGTGGTTGCTGTTTATTTTATGAACTACCTGCAGATGTGGTAAGTCATCAGAGACACTGAAGGTGGGGAGAGAAAACAGGAATGCCCTTCTTTAGGGACATGTGTTGTGGAGAGAGAATGGTCTGAACGAGGATGAATATCCGAGTTGGTCGCAAGAAGGGGGAGGGTTAGTGAAGGCTACTCTATTGACTATATTGTTAGAATTCATCATCTCTTGTTTATATTAGTCTGGGGGCTCTTACTAGAATATTCAGAGAATCCCTGCTCATGACACGAATACAAAGTTAGTCTTAGCTGAAACTTGATATCAGTTTTTTAAAAATTAAAGGAGTTTTGAGATTAGTTTATTGTTGTTTAGTAGAAACACTGACAAGCTAGATGTCTTGGTGCAGAAAATAGGGATTTAAATGGACTGCACAGTATAAAAGTATTTGGAATACAAATTACACACTCCAACAAGCTGCTATCTCAAGAAAATTCTTTCTTTGCTGTAGACCAGTTATGAGTGTGTGTGTGTGGACTAAGTTAATCAAAATGTGCTATTTACCCCAAATCTTGTTCTTGCTGGTGGCTGCATCATATAGATTCTGATAAATAGTTTTAAGAACTTCAGTGAATTACTTTTATATTTGTTTGAGGAGAATGGCTTTGACTCTCCAGTAAAATTTCCTCTATGCAGAAATCCAAGAGGATGGGGATTTCCTGATGTTTACAGCTATTAGCTGCTGATGTCAAATGCATTACACAATGAACACTTTACACTGAAAAGCACAGGCCCTAATTCTGTGAAAATGGGTTGACTTCTGACATCTCAAACTTCCTAATACCAATAGTTAGGTGCACCCTCTTATGAAAACTTTCAGTTTTTGGAATAGTTGTAGGGAAAACTTACCAACATATGAGCTGAAAAGAAAATGCAGTTAGGATCTGAAAGATCTGTTCTCTGGAGACATTTTGGAATAATTTGAACTCTTAGAATGGAAGTACAGTATTATGATGTCTTCTAGTACAGACTAATCTTCACAAACTTCTGGGAGCATCCAAGTACAGTAGTTTAGTTGGAGAATTATGGACTTCTGACAAAAAAAAAAAAAAACAACCAGAAGGTTGATATATTTTTAATGTAATGACTTACTGGAATTAGACTCAACTCCAAAACTAAAACAAGAGAAAAGCAGTGGGGAATAATGTGTTAAACCACTTAAACCCCCAAACTGGGAAGACCATATGGATGTATGGCCATCTGAAAAGCTGTGTAGTTTAAAATAATTATGCTACATAACTCAGCTGGCTCAGGATGAAATTTCAAAAAGGATCTTATATAATTGTAGAAAGCATTTGCAATTGGAGAGGCTGTTGACCGCATAAAGCCTATTCAGTAGTTAAAATCTGTGGACTGGCTGAGGATTAGATATGCTCCCTATGGATCTGGTGACACTGCTGTGTAAATTCTGATTTCATGATATAAAGGACTGGAAAGTACTTTGGTTAATTCTGACGACAGCTAGTTACTGCCTTTTATGAGGTTGATGTACTGATCTCACATGGAATGGTTAAATTTGAGCCACCAACCTGAGTATTGAAATTTGACTTACTTCCTAATACTGTGACTTGTATGCCCACCCATCATCCCCTCCTCGTCGTCATACACACAAAATGGAAGATTGTAAAGCAAGAGCATGGGAGGAGGAGTTGAGTGAGACATGCTAGAGCAGGGTCTGTAGATTTAATAGAAAAATGCATTCAAGCACCATGTTGAGTGTGTTTACATGTGTAAATAATATACGGTTTATCACTAATGTTTCAGTAGAGTTTTTTTGAATTATTAAACAGTTTTTCCAATACTAGAAGACAGTAAGCATGTGTAAATGGCAGTTGTATGGAGTATAGATAGAAAGGATAAGGACTTATTTAATATTAGATTTGTATCATATCTTAATGATCTGGAATCTTACAATTTATAATCTTTTAGTCTAATTTTAAAATTTGCTTTTC
The DNA here is from genome assembly GCF_016161935.1 of Mauremys reevesii. Lineage (NCBI taxonomy): Eukaryota > Metazoa > Chordata > Testudines > Geoemydidae > Mauremys > Mauremys reevesii. The sequence continues at coordinate 60,675,616 of NC_052624.1, read as the reverse complement.
AGGAGTAATCAATCTCTTGATAAAATGCATTGTTGCCTAATATGGAAAATGTGCATTGAAGTAAACCTGTCTACACCAATTTCAGTATAAAATATAACTTACTGCTGTGCTATAAATAAAATCTGTCTTTTGAGAAAGATCTGCATATTGTTTAACAGGCTTGGAAATATTACCCCAATCTCTGTATTGACACTGAAAATCTAGTGAATAGTTTTCATTATAATTGTCACATTTATGTGTTACTTCTATTGAAGAAAAATATAATTGTTCTTAGCTGTCTTTCCTGAATAGCATATGCCCTTCAATATCTGTATTCCAGTCATTACTACTATTCCAATGTTTCCATTATCCCTATAATATGTGATCTCACTTCTTCCACCAGTAGTTCTAGTTCCTCCATTTTGTTATTTAGACTCCTTGCAGTGGTGTACAGCCATCTCAGTTGTTCCTTTTTGCCTTCACCCAGATTCCTCACCTGAATAGGTAGTCATTTTACTGCCACTATTGCCTATCTGACTGTTACTGTCAATGTTATTGGCACTCTTTTCTCTTGTTGTCCATTCATCAACCCTCTGTTCTGTTTTCCATTGCTGTTCATTCTCTTTTACTTAATTTTCCTTCTGCTCAATATTAGAATGAGGCATGGAGATTACATCTCCCAACCATCTTCCCTGAATATCTAGCTTAAAGGTCTCTTAATCAACCTGTCCTCTGGGAGACAGATATCTTGATCTTTGTCTGACATAGTCCACCATCTGTTCATCAGATCGTGGCTGGCTTTTTACTGTTGTTGCTATTGACTTGGTTTTCCTGTAAATAATCAGCCTAAAGGCAAAAGAATTTCTTGCATTACCAGTCCTTATAGGTATGTAGGGGCTGTTCTGTCTCCAACCATAAATAGAAAAAAAGTAGGAAAATTGCTTGTCTTATGTAAGGTTTAAAAGTTGTTTAAACAGGGATATATTATTTAAGGAAGAAAGGAAAATTGAAAGCAAATGGGATAAAATCTCTGGCAGCACTTGTCTAGTGTGTCGTAGAGTCTTAGATGCAGAATAAACAATTTATAGTAGCTTTAAATATATTTTTGTTCAGTTTTGTTTTATAATGCTTAGGCATATTAATTGCTATCTAGCATGCCAAAAACTACAGAGTGACCCTTCAGAGGTTGTTTGGTGTTTTTTTTCCCCCTCATCCCATGTTCTTGGCAATTAGATGTATTAATTCCTTTGGCATCAAATGAGTAGACCTAAATAGTGTCATATGAAGCAAACCTGTAAAAATGGGCTTTGTGGGCCGGGTGGGAGAAAGGAAACAAGTTGTTAAATCACAGCTGAAATCTGAAAAATGTGTGGTATTTTCATTTATAGCCACCAGTGAATTCTAACTGTGTGTTTAAATGTAACTGAGAAACACTGTTGAGATTGGTGTTTCCAGTGCTTTGTCATAATGGCTACATACTTAAGCATGCGCATGCAGCCAATTTTAAACAGAATTTTAAGGTACCTTATGTCCATTAGAGACCATTAAAGGTGTTTTTTAGCTATAAAAGATGGGATGTGGCAGAGCTTTGTGGCCAAAATAGGCATTGCCACTGCAAGAAGCAGACTTCCCTGCTGCTTTACATACGTACAGAAGTGTGAAGCCACGTTGAAATGCAGTTGGTTCACCTTATTAGTTAGTACCATGTGGTGTTCATTTGTGACCTTTCTTCCCTATTCTCATTATTACTAGCTCTAATCAAAAAACTTTGTTAACCGAAATAGACACAATACAATAGACACCCCTTGGAGGTAACCTTTGTGCCTCCACTCATACTCCTAGGAAACCGAACAGTAAGTTTTCCTACTTAATCCCTTCCGCAAGTGTTGAAATCAGACTTGTCTTCACTGCTGAAATTTTGACAATAGGCATGCATATATATCTATATAGATACTAAAAAATATAAACCACACATACACACACCCCTTTCATCCTCGAGAATTCCAAAACACTTCACAAACTACAGTAGTACTGTGTTAAAGCCACTTCCCTTAGAGTGGCAGCTGCCAGCTGGTGAAAAATCATGTTAAGCAATATGGGGAAAGTTACTGTTTTGGCCATTGACATACAGGCAAACGCCTAAACCATTAGAAAGGGCCTTTGGATGTTTGCTCAAGTGAAGCATGGGGGGGCCTTTGGCCATTAAGTTGTTCTTGGAAACATTTCACCATTGTAGTAAATTGTCAGGTACTTGACTTACTTTCAAACCATTCCTTCCAGCAGATAGCATGACTCTGGTGGTCAAATAGACCTATGTAGTAGCTGAATGTTTACCAGGTTTCATGTCCTTTCAACTTCAGTGTTTACTCATATATTTACCCTAAATTAGTGTTCCTTCAATATTCATATGTAGGCTTCATATCAACAAGTTTGAAAGAAACCTTACAGCACAGACAATTGTTGTCTGCAGTTCTAAAACCTCAAATACTCTTAATATTGATATTCTTTACTTAGTGCTCAGGATTTTGAATGAACTGTTTCACTAATAAATTAAGCACTTCAGAGTAAGGATGAGCTATCATTTCTGGCTATTGCTATGCTTTCATTGGATTTTTTTCATTCTCGTCAAGTTTGTTACTATTTATATACATGGAGAGATTCTTTTCTCTCTTCCTATGCTTGCTTTTGTATGGTACAGATGTGATGGTAGAAACTTTCATGATGGATACCCTATGACTGCTTAGACCTGGGAGCTTCCCCCTATCACAAAATCCAGTTCATAGTAGATCTGGTGATAAAAAGCCACTTGACTCCTGAATATTTTTATTGTCTTAAAGTTTGGAAATCTGTGTTCTAATTCTTTAAAGGTTTTTTATAATGCCGATAGGTTGCTGGAAGTGTAGTTTGTTACATTATATATTGTAAAGTTTGAAAGGTTTTTCCCTCTTCCCACCCTTCTCTTCCCTCCCAGCCCCTCCCCCTCCATTCACATTTCTCTCCCTCTCTGCCCTTAACCTCTCTTGATGGGTCTTCATTTGTCGGAATCTAACTTTAGATCAGGGGTAGGCAACCTATGGCACGGGTGCCGAAGGCAGCACGGGAGCTGATTTTCAGTAGCACTCACACTACCTGGGTCCTGGCCACTGGTCTGAGGGGCTCTGCATTTTAATTTAATTTTAAATGAAGCTTCTTAAAGATTTTAAAAACGTTATTTACTTTACATACAACAATAGTTTAGTTATATATTATAGACTTAGAGAAAGAGACCTTCTAAAAACGTTAAAATGTATTACTGGCACACGAAACCTTAAATCAGAGTGAATAAATGAAGACTCGGCACCCCACTTCTGAAAGGTTGCCGATCCCTGCTTTAGATAGTAAACTTTTCAGGGAAGGAATTTGTCTGTAAAGTACCTTGTGCATAGAGTTGGTGGAAAACAGTTTTTCCATTATGCAAAAATGTTCACAATTGCAAAATGTTTACATTCAGGTGAAACCAATACCTTTCAAAATTTTGTACAAAAAACTGTTTAGGGCACTCACCTTGAATGTGAGAGATGAAAGTTCAAGTCCCTGCTCTGAATCAGGCAGGGACTGTCCTCATCCTAGGTGAATTCCCTAACCACGGGCTACTGGCTGTTCTAGGGAGGGTTTCTTTCTCTTCCCTTCTCCCAAGCCCCCTAAAAATTCCATCCTGAACTCAAGAAACCTTTGCTGATGAATGGACACAGAAAGTGATGAGTTCCGGTGAAAAATTTTGGTTTTAACAAATTGGCATTTTCTGATGAAAAATTGTTTTGTCAAAATTCTTGACCAACTCTACTTATACACCATTGCACTTTAGGTTTTGAAGATCTTCCTGTCACTTGTTACTATAGAAGAATACTACTTTTCCAGTTCAATGGTACTATTTTTATTCATGCGTATAGTATCAAGAACTGCAGTAATCACTGATTTTTGCCACCATTACTTTAACTATCCAGGAATGTCAAAGTATGCTCATACTATTTTTTAAATGATGGCCCACTCTCTGTTGCTGTGCATTTAGTATTGTTTGCTTTCTTCCCCTCCTCATCCATCAGTCAAGTTATAGTACCTTGAAGCTAAGATAATCACTTGTACCTCAACTTGTTTCCATCATTCTCCAGCATTGCAATGAACTGTTAGCCTACCTTCTCCTGTTTGATCCTGTAGTGATGTAATTGTCTAGTACTTGAGATCAGTCTGACATGGAAGTGCTAAGGATACTATACATCAAGCTTCACTGTTAGCTCAAATAAGAGCAGAAAATGGGCTGAGGTCAACATGTTTATTGCGCTAATGGAAAGTGCTCAGATGCTGTGGAGATGGATGTGATATACACATTTATATAGAATAAACATTCCATGTTACACCTACATAGCTTTTTGCAGGTGTTACTTTGCAGATTTTATATAAAGGTTAAGTGAATTTTAAGTTGATGTACTTGAAAGTTTTCCTAACTATGCAGACTTGTTCCAGTTGAAAATAACTTTAAAAAGAATGCAGAGATAAAGTGGCAATCTAATTGTACCTGAGCTGATCTGGCTATCAAGATGTAGGAGTTTCAGTTCAACCACATTCAAGAGAGAGTGCTATATCAGTGCATACTGAAGGCATCATCTCTGCTCCTATGTGGTAGTACTTCAGGTTAACATAGAGATAATTGTAAAGGTAACTTTAAAAACAAAGGTTTTCTTTACATCTTAGTACAGCTGATACAATATTGTCATAGGGCTTGTCTTCCTGGAGAGCTTTCCTGTCAACATAATGCTGTCTACACAGGGGGTTAAGTTGGTATAACAGTGTCACTCGAATAGGGATTTTTCACACCTCTGAGTGATGTACTTATGCTGATACAGGTCTGTAGTGTAGACCTGGCCATAGAAGTGAATTGAGGGGGAAAAAGCTAAACTCAATGTCTAAAATAACATGTAATTTTGAATTTTCAAGAACACATGTTTCATGAGCATCTTTCGGGACTTTAACACTGAAAGGAGATTGGAGGGGAGCGTAGCACAGCATGGGAGAGAGTCCATTTTTTTTAAAAATTGGAGTAATTCTATCCCATCCTCACTAATACTGCTAATTAACAAAAAGTTAATATGCAAACATGTGGCTTAATTCATAACGCTTCAGCCATCCAATTCTGTGTTTCGTTGTTTGTTTTATGATTTTGTTTCAGACATCTTTTTTTTTTCTTATCCATCTTCATTTCTAGAACAACCAGAGAATGGTAATGATGCTCCTGAATTGGGAAACTTTGTCATACCTGAGATTAGTGTCACAAATGTGGCTGGAGAGAGAACCGGGAATGGGGAAAAAAGCAGAGCACTAGCAGAGAATGATTCTCAGCATATACAGGGTGTGCAGGAAACAGCTACAGATCCTAGAAATGACAGCAAAGGCATGCCAGAAATCAGGAGGCAAAAATCTGTAAGAAAAATGATGGAGGATGGAATAAACTCATCTGGCAGAGTGCAGTTTTAGCAGAGCACTTTGTAGCTGCACTCTAAGGTACCATTGATTGAAAGGGTCACTGCTGCATGTTTGGAGAGTTGCAGTATGCAGTTGTTGTGTTTGCATGTTGTAATTTAATAAAAACACAAATGCATGCACTGCACACACCATTTCTTATTGTGTCTGTGCCACATACAATGATGACATAACTTGGGGAAACCACACTGTGAGACTCAACACGGACAGAGAATACTTTCCTATTCTTCACTTTGAGCTTATTTTGCATATTTGTTGGATTTACAAATAAAGTTATCAAGGAAACAAAGTGGACTATTTCAAACTTATGCAAAAAGGCATTTCAGTACGCTTAACCATTTCCCCCCCATTATACCATTTGAAACACCTTCATGATGTTGATACATTCATACTCCAGTGTTAAGTTTCCAACCTAGTTATACTGGCAAACAGATAATGCAGAGGTGACCTTTCAGTTGTAAAACTAAAACACTGTTGGGTTTTCTAAACTTGCAGGAGCCATAATGGGTAATTTGTGGCATTGATAATCTACCTTAATGATTAATTTGCTTTGCAAATAGTATGTAGAAGCACTTGCACATAATAGAATTTATACCTTTTTAGTTTTCTGTGTGGTCTCTATCTGATCTGTTCCTAATCTTTTGCATGAATAATACTGCTTTTTTTCAAAATCACTACAAAATGAGATTATGCGGGCATGCCTTGTGGTTTAGTAAATGCAACTTGATGCAATTTAAATCATAATGAATCATTTTCTACAATTTAATGCAATAGGTAAGTGTTTTACATTTTTCTACTTTGCTCCATACTCTATTGCATTATTGCTTCATGTTTGAAAATGCCAAAGCCTAGCTGTATACATCTGAATTAATCACAATATGGATAACATCTTTTAATTAACACTTTTCTTGTTCCTTTACATAGATAATACTGATCTAGCAATTCCAGAAGAACTGATAGAAGTATCTGAGGTTGATGAAGGGTTTTACTCTAGAGCTACTTCTAGCACAAGCCAATCTGCCTTATCAAACAGCAACAACACCAGCAACAAGATCCTTTTAGGGAAGAGCCAACGAAGGTCTGGAGGAAGCAAAGTTGGGGGGAAAGAAAGAGAAGCTTCTGGGGAATCCTGCAAAGAAGACTTTTCTCGAAAACAAACTCAGAGAGCCATGAGTGAGAATTTAGATCTTCTGTCTTTAAAGAGACTGACATTAACTACTAGCCAATCCCTGCCTAAGCCTGGCAGTCATAGTTTGGCTAGAACTACCACTACTGCTTTTAGTAAATCCTTTGAGCAGGTCAGCGGTATCACAGTTCCAAATAACCGTAGTGGTGGAAATGGTACTGAAGCAAATAGGTTTTCAGCATGTAGTCTTCAAGAGGAAAAATTGATATCTGGAGCAGAAAGAATAGATCTTTCCATTTCAAACAAACAATCAAATCAGCAGCGACCTCCTAGCATCAGCATAACACTGTCAACGGATTGATGTCTGACAAACTGCCTAGTATGAAAAAGGAATCTGGAGATTCTGTTGATAGTGTTATACACTGTGCTCCCCATCTTCCCTTTTTAAAATCTAACCCTCCAAATTCTTGATATCATTAGAGCTTGGCTTGCATTTGACAGTGTGTCTAGATTACAATTTTTAACTATTTTGCATTGTTTCAACTGTTGTTAATAGCCTAGAGGGTTTTTTTTTTCCTTAGGTGGTTTGATTTTACACCTACACTTCCTATTATTTACATCCCCCTATTGTTAACAAACATTGGCAGGCTCTGTTTAGCCATGCTCGCAGAATGTGTCTATGTGTTTGTAAAATATAGACTGCAGAGCAAAGGGATCTTCATTCTCAGGATGCAGCTGTTAGAAAACTTCAGTCACTGATTCAAAAAAGTTACTTATTAGAAGGGGTTTGTGACTCAAGAATGAAATTTTGGGTGACATTGCAATAGGTCCATACAATAAAATCACAGCATCGCAGACCATGCCAGAGAAAATGTGTTAACGTGAGAGAGATACTTTCTTATAGGCCTACAGCTAGAAGTACCAGTTCAGTGTTCCATGTTAAATGGAAACTTTCATAACAGTGGGAAATCTTGGCATGTACCTGACTTAATTCACAAACTCCAATATGTTTGCCCACCACGTGAGTTGCATATTCCTGTAAGTATATGGGTATGTGCAAACTGAGTTTTGTGTACGATAGGTCTCTCTAAACAGTTGGTTGAAAACTTGGCTCCAAAAGTCATACAATGGCAGATCAAACTTCTGCTGGGGACAGGAGTTTTCTGTGATGAAAATGCCATAATACTCAGAAAAGTGACTAAAAATAGCACTGGTTGGGTTCTGTGTTTGATTCTGAGTTACCAAATATGCTCAGTTCAAAAGAAAAAAAAATTCCCACCAGTCCTGTTAACTTAAAGTGGAGTCTAGAAGGGAAGGGTTTTTTTATTCTTTCTGGCTCACGCTTTCACTGGCAACAAATATTCTTGAATTGGAACTCTGTGATCAATTCTGATGAGTGAGCTAGAAAAGCTTCTTGCTGTTTCCCCTAGCTGCATTGACTGTAATACCAGTCTGTTTAGTCACATTTTTTTTACCCATAACCACATTTGAAGATCCAGGATAGTCAGGCTGCTGGGGAAAAAGAGACTGTAAACAGATTTTTCTTTCAGTTTCTTTTGTGGTGCAGAGGGATGCAGAATTACAAAGGAGCAAGTCCTCCTCCTCCTCCCAAGCTGCCCTCCTGCCCACTCCGAGCCACTGTGTTCTGTCAGAACATGCAGTGACTTTGGTTTCTTATCTAAGTCATCAGGAGTAGGCACAAAGCTACTAATTAGAAAGTAATTATCGGCATTTTTCATCACTCTTTGGAAAATGTGTTCATAATTACAGTATCAGTATGTTTATGCTGATTTTGACACCTGTTGTATTGAATCAAGCACATCATTTTAATGGAATAATGTGTCTAAAGATAAGGCTTGTTCTTGAATGAGACTAGGAGACTGTTACAAAAGGACATGTACAAATTAAGAATCTTGCAAGCACAAAGAGAAATTGTACTGTAACTGATTTATAACTAATTTCATTTATGTTGTAACTTAATGTTGTAACTTTCATTGATGTTGTAACATGTAAGTCATGTTGTCATTATTTTGCTAGTTTGAAACTACAAAATATCAACATTCTTTACGGTTACTATAGTAGTGTTTTTAAAAAATCTTATTAGCTGAGATTATAGCTTTAACAATGCTTATTGATTGCAAGCTACACACAAATGGGGAGAAGAGAAGCTGGCAATAACCACTCCTTGAAAAGTGAGGGAGTGCTTTACATAGTATAACTGTGTGGTCTTTTCGCAGAGGAAGTGGAGAAAGTAAAATAGAGGTCTAATGTATATCCATTCATGAATATTTTGATCTCTGTGGTGGGGTTCCTTTTATAGGCCAAAAATGTCAAAGGACCTCATGACACAGAGCAAGGACTAAAGCTTTTTTAGACTTTCCCTAGTTGCATTTTGCCCTGAGATCCATTCTTGATTTGACTGAAAACTAAAGCACAAATAAATGTAAACAAGCTCTCATTGTACACTGTCTGCAGCCTCTTAATCACCTTTCAGAATGGGGTGACAATGTTGTGTTAAATTTTGTTAATTTCCAGCCATTGCATATTGATAGCATCCAAACCACAGGCAGTGGAAGAGTATTGGGGAGCTGGTAAAAGGTATTACTAGGTAATGTCTACATAAGACATTCTGCATTTAACATAACTTGAAATTCCTCCTGGGAGGCCAAGAAGGGATGTCCACCAGAGTTTCGCACAAGATCCTTTCCTAGCTCTCACTAAGCAGAACACACAGCCTTCCTCTGATTTCCTAGCTGTAGGGGAATACAATTTTAAAATTCTTTTACTTGAACTCTACCTTTAAGTTGACTTATAACTTATCGATTTAAACTGTAATTCCAGCAAACTTTTTATCATGACAGTATTAAGCATGGATTACCTTTAAGAACAAATTAGTATTTTAAGTCATTTCTTTTCTAGAGAAATTGTGATTTATTTATTTTTTAATTGTCTCCATAGTAGTTAAACTCCTTTTTGATTCAATAGTGGTAGAAAAGATTTTTCTGTACTGGAAGATCCAGCCATTTAAGTTTGCAGCTACAGAGTAACAGAATTAACTGTCTTTTTTTAGAGGTGTATTTAAAATGCCAGGGATACAAATGAGTAACTTTAATGTTTACAAAGCTGCCACTTGACTGTTCTCCAAACTACAGATCAGATGGTATTTTTTTAAAAGGGTAAACTGGTTTTATCTTGCACGTTTAATCATTCTAACTTTGGCTGTCGGGTTTTTTCCTTCCTGGGCTTAAATAAATGTTAAAACAAAATGATAAAACCCACATTCCTCTTATACAATAGAATTTATGAGGTTTTATGGTTTTCAAGTAAATGTGATTTTAAAGGGAAGATTTCTTAATACTAAAGGGCTACTGCTTCTACTTACACATGCAGCTTTATGTACATAAGTCTTTATAAGCCTATCTATATGGTTGATTCATTGAGTTCATTTTTTTGTAACTGCCACAACCTAGGTCTTGTCAAGACTGAAATTTTACTCTAACAACCTTTTTATAACCATAAGTATTTAAACTTATAACTATTATTTAAACAATTGCAGGAAAGTTTTAGGAGTAAGTATGTTTAGCTTCGTGTCTGAGACTGTCCAAATACCCATCAAGACTTTTACTTGGAGTCAGTGTTATATAGTGAATCTCGAGAGTTTTTAAATTTTATATTAATCACGTTTGCATTGAGAATGGGTTTTTTCTTCTTTTTTTAAAGTAAATGTTATTGTAGTCTTAAGAAATTACATCTTATATTGTACAATGGTAGTTAATTTTGAATGAATACATTTCAGGGGTTACCACCATTTAATACACCTCTACCCCGATATAACGCTGTCTTACTGTGTTATAGGTGAAACTGCTATTATATATTGAACTTGCTTTGATCTGCCGGAGTGTGCAGCCCCGCCCCTACGGAGCACTGCTTTACCGCGTTATATCCGAATTCGTGTTATATCGGGTCGCATTATATCAGGGTAGAGGTGTATAATAATCTGCAGAAGAAAAAAAATCTCCATTTAAAAACAAAAAACTCAAATAAGTGGTACTAAAGGAAAAAAGTAGCTAGCTTACACTTAGGTTTGAACTCCATTTCACTATATCAAAGGGAAATGTTTTCAGTGCTGCATTAACACAGCAAAATCTAACATCAAAATATTTGATTACCTAAAGATTTACTTCTAGACAACAGGAAGTAGTTGTTCACTGTTAGACACTTTTGTGCAAAGATTGTATACATTTTAACCACTTTGTGTAGCTATGTTCTGTAGTGATTTTTTTTTGAGAAATTGTTGACATTTATGAAAGGTTATTGGAGTTCATATTACTAGAAAAAGTAATACTTTTTAAAAACCACCTTTCTAGAGATAACCAGGCTCCTTTTGATTAGCATAAGGATTTTACAAGTTTAGTAATTATGTCAAATATTTCTTTAGTCAAAGTTTAATTTTTGAGGTTTAAAATGCTGTATATAGGTGTGTAACATACTGGATTTTGTATCTGTGTAACTCCATTTCTGAAAGACTGCAACAATGGACTAGATGTATATTTTTAGTAACACAGGTCTATGGAATAACTGCATCCGTTCGCAAGTGTTCTCAGTCTTAACTTGAAAGCCGAAGTTTAAATGAAAGTGCCACACTTTCTCATATTTTTAATGTTTTGCATAATTTGTGTGATTATTTTTCTGTCTTCTATTTTGGTAATGCAGTGTTTCACTTTTTATATAGTAAAATATGTTTTAAATTGTACTCTAGAGTTAATATTCCTAAAGTATAAACCATGAATTTGCATTGTTTTGTGTTTAATATTTTTGCCTATTGGAATAAACAAACTGGAATTTTGTTTTTCAAGTTGTATACATTTATTAATACTTTAGTACTCTGCACTTTTCACTTGACTGTCCAGGAAAACACACAAGCTGTGCAATTACTAGGCCCAAACCAAATTCAACGCCATGAAAAATGTGTCATGGACAGTGAAATCTGGCCTTTCATCTGCTTTTACCCTATATTATACAGATTTTGTGGGAGGAGACCAGCATTTTTCAAGTTGGGGGTCCTGACCAAAAAGGGAGTTGCAGGGGTTGCAAAATTATTTTGGGGGCGGGGGGGTGAGCTGTCACGGTATTGCCACTCATTTCTGCGCTTCCTTCAGAACTGGGTGGCCAGAGAGCAGCAGTTGTTGCCTGGATGTCCAGGTCTGAAGGTGGCTCTCCGCCAGAAGCTGTGTGATGTGGCTTCTTGCATATATGGACAGCACCTATCCCAATAGGGCCCTGATTTTGAGGGGAATCTTTAGGTGCTGCTGCAACACAAATAATTCCATGTAATATTTTGTTACCTTCACTTCTTTACTATGATGTAGTGCAGGCCTGCACAACATGTGGCCCGCGTGGGCTCACTGTGCGGCCCGTGTGCAAGTGGCGTGGTGGCACTGTCGGGTTCGCCCAGGGCCCCTGCAGAGTGCGGCGCGGCTGATTGGGCACCTGGGCCTGATTTAGCTGCTCCCATTGGCCTCCAGCAGGCAGAGTCCCTCCCCCACTCCGCCCCCTCCCCCTGCCTCAGCCCTGGGTCACAGCACAGCGGCTGGAGCGGCATGGTGGTAAGGGACCCGGGGGCAGTCAGGGAGCAGGAGGAGGGTTGGATGGGGCAGGAGTTCTGGGGGGGCTGTCAGGGGGCGAGGGGAGGGTTGGATGGGTCGAGAGTTCTGGGGGGGCTGTCAGGGGCAGAGGGTTGGATAGGTCAGGAGTTCTGGGGGCCAGGGGTGTGGAGAGGGATTGGAGCAGTCAGGACAGGAGCAGGGGGAGGGTTGGATGGGTCGGGATTTCTGGGGGGTCTGTCAGGGGATGGGGAGTGGTTGGACAGGGTGTGGGAGTCCCGGGGTTCTGTCTGGGGGTGGGGGGGTGGATAAGGGTTGGGGCAGCCAGGGGACAGGTAGGGGGTAGAGTCCTAGGGGGGCAGTTAGGGTGTGTGGGGGGGTCTCAGGAAGGGGGAGTCAGGGGACAAAGAGCGGGGGGGTTGGAGGTTCTGAGGTGGGTGGGAAATGGGAGGGAGTGGATGGGGGTGGGGTTTTCCCCCATCCTCTTTTTTTGATTGATGAAATATGGTAACCCTAAAAAAAGCAGTGCCTTGGCTCGGCAGGGAGGAGCTGCCTACTGGAGGCACCGGAGAGCCAGAGCGTCGACTTGCATGGGCAGCACGCCCCAGCGATGGAGGAGCCAGCGTGGCACAGGGGGGCAGCAGCCCTGCAAAGGTGGCAGCACTGCTAGCAGGGAGCATCCATGCCCCCTGCCCCTCCTGCCCAGGCTGCAGCCTGGAGTCTTTCCCCCCGGATATCCTGCAGGCTGCAGCAGATGCATGCGGTCGGAAGCCCCCGTGCACCCCTCCTGGCTCCCCCCTCACCACATTCAGGCTTTGCGGCTCCCGGGCTTGTAACCCACCGGGGTGCAGGACCCATAGCCTGCTCCGGGAGGGGCAGCGGCGGTGGTGGCTCAGACTCCTGAGAGCTGCAGAGCCCAAGCGCGGCGAGGGGACATCCAGGGGTGCATGGGGGGCTGGCACCCGCATGCATCCGCTGCAGCTTGCAGGAGCCCCTGAGAGGTGGGGCGCCAGGCCACAGACTGGGCAGGAGGGGCGGGGGGGCATGGCTGCGCCTCACTAGCAACACCACCACCTTTTCAGGGCTGCTGCCCCCCTGCACCGCGCCGGCTCCTCCATGGCTGGGGCTCACTGCTGCCGCAAGCGGGACGCTCTGGCTCTCCGGTGCCTCCAGAAGGCAGCTCCTCCCTGCCGAGCTGCTGCAGTGGCCCAAGCCCGGCAAAGCCAGTGAGTGGACTTGGGCCAGGGGCCACCTGTGTGGGGTGGGGAGGGCTCGCGTGGGGGCTGTGCACCGTCCAGGGGAGTTCAGGGGGTGGGAAGGGAACCTGGTCTGGGGAGCAGCCTCTGGGCAGGCTGGCCCCTGGGGTCTATAAAGGCTCGTTGGGATTTGCCCCTCAATGAACCGATGTGTGGGTGGGTGGGGGGCACAAGGTGTAAGTTTTGCCTAGGGCCTAAAATATCCTTGCACCGGCCCTGGGTTCGTCTCCTGCCCGGGGGGAGCCCCACCTCACAGCCCCGTACGCATACCGCGCTCCAACCGCCCTAATGGCCAGGAGCGCACGTGTCTCCAACTCCCGCTCCCCCCGCCTGGTGTACAGCGGGTGTGTCACTTCCAGGGCCTGCTGAGGCAGGAAGCACTAGGCATGAGGCAGAGTTGGTAAGTGCCGAGCAAGGGGAGAGGCGCCCGGCCTGGGCTCAAGCCGCAGCTCGGGCAGGGGGAGGGGGAACTGGGCCAAGACCCCTCCCCAACTCCTCCCTTCGGTTGGGGCGGGGCAGCTACTGCGTTGGTTGCTCCCAGGGCGATCTCCGTAGTGATGGGATGGGTGGGCAGTTGAACTGCCTGTGGGCAGCCAGTCACACAGAGACGTGTGTGTTGCACCTATTCTGCCCCAACTGCTGCCCCCTCCCCTGGTCCAGGGACCTTCCCCCGCCACGGCCCCTATCACATTGTCTCCCCCCCCCCCCCCCGGGCTCCCTGCTGCCCCTGTGTTTGTGTGTTGGACAGTCGCATCCAGTCCCTTCACATTGCCCCCCTTCCCCCTCCCTGGTGCTGGGTGTGTTGGTGGGGGTGGGGGGGCTTGGCGGCGCTAGGGTGCGTGTGTGTGTGTTCAGCCCTCAGCCATTTTCTTTGGAGTAATATGGCCCTCGCTGCTTTACGAGTTGTGCAGGCCTGATGTAGTGAATTTATTCAGTCATGCTGCTCTTTTCTAAAACCCAGAAGGATTCATACTTTTACATTACAATCTGTTACTCATGTATGTACACATGACAGAAACCTCTCTGATTTTCATAATTAAATCTAGGAATAGATCTTGGATTAAATAGCTCCCAAGAGTTTTCACAATCTGCAGCTGCTTAACTTGTTGCATTTTCCAGGTAGCAGCAGCTTGTTGAAGGCCACTTCACTACAATGGAGCTGAGCTGCTTCCAGATCTTTCTCATGCTGTAGGTAGATAAGGCCTTTAAGCAAAGGAGCAATTCAGTGCAATTTGAGTGTTGCATATATGTTATACTGTTTGATTGCACATGTGCATTCCCTTCTTGGATGTGGATGTGCCCTGTGTACAGTCACCGGAAAATTTTCCCTCAGTGTTACCCATCAGGGCAGCTCAAGTGCTCTCTGCTGCTATGCGCCACTGGCATCAGTATATAGGCCCATCCGACCCTGAGCCCCTTCTGTGCCTTCTTAGGGCTTGTCTACATTTAACAGGGGATCGATGCATCGGTGGTTGATTTAGCAGGTCTCCCATCAATTCCTGTACCCCATCTGAACAAGAAGTGCAAGGGGAGTTGACGGGAGAGCATCTCCAGTCGACACAGCTGGACCCCACAGTAAGGACATCTAAGTACATCAACTTCAACTACGTTATTCGTGTTATTAGATTGATCTCCCCCCATAGTGTAGACAAGGCCTCACTGCCTGTGAGAGTTGCTGGAGCTCCTGCTCTTACTTTTGCAGGTGCTCTCAGTGGACTATATTCTTTTGTTTGTTGTAAATAGTTTAGTGTTTGTTGAGTTAGTTAGGTTTTTACCCCGTTTGAGGGTTTTGGTTGATTCCTAGTGCTGAGGGATGTTTCCCTGTGTTTCCTGCAATAAGGCTATGCCCATGAGCAACCCACAGTCAAGTTGCTTGAAGTGCCTTGAGGAAGCTCATACAGAGGAGTGTTGCCAAATTTGCAGGGATTTTTAAGTCTTACACAAAGAAAGATTGTGAGTAGAAGCCAGGGTAAATTTTCTACTTGTGGAGGCAGCCTTGAAACCTCCATCTGAGCCAGGTCGGTCAGACTCGGCGCTGAGTGCCTCGATGTTGGTAAGGAGTGTGCCATCCCCAGTGCCTACCAAGAGGCACAAAAAGCAGTCCACTCAAAGCAGGAGATCCCTGGCTCCAAAGTCTGCTAGGCATGGAGTTAAGAGTAGAGTGCAGTCTATTCAGTACCACAGAAGATGGTGCCATTGAATCCTGTGCCTAGGCAGGTTCTGTTGAGTTCAGAGTCAGAAGGGGCTCCTTCCACATCCACAGCACGACACAGTACCAACACTATCTCAGTACCAACCCCACTGGAGGCGTTTGCAGTTGCCAAGGACATCCTGAATCTGTCAGTGTTAGTATCGCTGGTGGTACAAGAGTTGACACTATCAGTGTCGGCAGACACAAGAGAACCAGCAGGATTGCTACAGTGCTGGGTACCTTGCCAGCCTCATGTTGGCTTGTCCTTCAGTACCATCAAAGGGATAACCCATGATGCTTGCTTCTCTGCAGGTCTCTCTGCTTTGGCACTGATCTCCTGCACCTTCTAGAACTATGCCTCCGTGGTCAGCAGAAGGAAAGTCAGTTTCTTCCAAATCAGAGGTTGGATCCTACATTTCCCATCCTTGGAGCAACTCTCACTACACTTCCTCTAGGTGTTTCTACCCTTCCATGGATCCTGTCACAGAAGTACCATCGAGTGGTTGGCCAGAAGGTCACTGAGAGCCTACAGCTGTTCAGTGGCCCTTTTGGAATCAGTGAGGTTTCCCCCCATTTCCAGATCATATTCCAGGCACTTCTATTCAGTGGCATCAAAAAGGTGTGCGGCACTTACCTTACTTGTTCCTGACTCTGGCACCAAGCCTCATACTGGACATCAAGAGCCAGCTCCACAGGACTCTGCGGATCAAGAAATGGAGGAAGAGCATCCGCAGCCAGTGTTGGCCTCCTCTTCCTCTCCCCTGGTAAGGCGGAGCTGTGGAGACCCCTGCATCCATTCCCCCACTTCAAAAAGGGCTGAATGCAAGTATTAGTTATCTGCCCATGGTTATGAGTTCCTTTACTTCTATCCTCCCACCCTGGGTCCCTGGTAGCATCTGCTGCCAAGGAGAGGGAAAGGCAGGGGCAGCAGGGCACAACCCCAATATCAAAAGACTCAAAAAAGTTAGACCGATTTAGTCGGAAAGTTTATTTTACCTGGTGGGAGAGGGCGGTGGTTCCAACTCAGGATTGCAAACCAGTGTGCACTTTGGGCAGGTCTGATTTTAATGTGCTAAAATTTAAAAGACCTGCTAAAATTTAAAGACATGCTGTCAGAAGATGTTAGGTGGAAGTTCTCCCTAATGGATGAGGAAAAATTGGTGGCAAGGACCTCATTGCAAGCTTCTCTGGATGAGCCTGACTTGGCTGCAGTTTTGCATGGTCACCATGGCATCCATTGTTCCCTGTCTGGATCCTGGAGACTGGTACACCATCTTCAATTTGAGATGCCTACCTTCATGTGCCAATATACCAATGGCACAGAAAGTGCCTCAGGTTCATAGTGAAGCACTTGCATTACTATATCACAGTGCTTGAGTTCGGCCTGTCTGCAGTTCCTCCACTGTTCCCAAAATGTATGGCCGTGGTAGCAGCGTTCCTGAGAAGATTGAAGTGCAGGTCTACTGGTCCAAAGCTAAGATTATATCCAGCGTTTGACTCATTCAGTCAACATTCAAGGCCCTAGGCCTATTGATCAATGCAAACCAGTCCACCCTCTGCTCAGTACAGAGGATACTGTTTATAGGGGTGGTGATGGACTCTACCCAAACCAGAATATTTCTCCCAGAGTCAAGAGTCCACAATCTGTTCGATCTCTAGTGACAGACCTCAACTTTCATCCAATCACAACAGCCTGAAATGGTCTAAGGTAGGGGTTCTCAAACTGGGGGTTGGGACACCTCAGGGGGTTGCGAGGCTATTACATGGGGGGTTGCAAGCTGTCAGCCTCCACCCCAAACCCTGCTTTGCTTCCCACATTTATAATGGTGTTAAATATATTAAAAAGTGTTTTTAATATATGGGGGGGGGGGGAATCAATGCACTCAGAGGCTTGCTGTGTGAAAGGGGGTCACCAGCACAAATGTTTGAGAACCACTGGTCTGAGGCTTCTAGGGCACATGGCCTCGTGCACGTTTGTAATACAACACATGAGGCTGCACCTCAGCCTCCTCCAGATGTGGCTGGCCTCAGTGTATTCACCAAGCTGTCTTCATCTGGACACTGTGCTCACAGTACCTTCACAGGTTCTAACTTTGCTGAATTGGTGGTTGGATCCTTTCAGCATTTTTGTGGGTGTTTCCATCCTCAACCATCAATGACTCTGGTCTCAGTCGTATCTGCTCTAGAGTGGGGAGCTCACCTGGGGCCCCTCTGAACTCAGGGTCTTTGGACCTTGAGGGACCTCTTTCTTCCTATCAACATCAGAGAACTCAGGTTAATTTGTCTTGCCTGTAAGGCTTTCCTACTGTTGTGTGCAGTGTAACTGTAGCCATGTCAGTCCCAGAATATTAGAGAGACAAGGTGGGTGAGGTAATACCTTCTATTGGACCAAATTCTGTTGGTGAGAGAGACTAACAGCAATTGGTCCCTTAAAAAATATTACCTCACCCACCTTGTCTCTCAGATTTTCCTATCTCATAGAAGAGGGAGAAACTTGTTTGTTACAGACAACACCACAGGTATTTTTTTTACCTCAACAGGCAGGCAGGAGTTTGCTCATCCTGCCTTTGTCAGGAAGTAGTTCACTTGCAGGAATTTTGTGTAGCCGATTCCGTCAATCTCATGGCCTCTTATCTTCCAGAGAGGCAGAACAACCTAGTAGATTGCCTGAACAGGTCATTTTTGAGTCATCACAAGTGGTGTCTTCACCTGGATGTAGCCAGATGCATTTTCCAGAAGCAGGGGACTCCCCCAGATAGACTTATTTGCAAACAATTCTAAGTGAAACTGTCACCAGTTCTGCTCCCTGCAAGGCCACAGTCCAGGTTCAATCACAGATGCCTTCCTGCTACCCTGGAGAAGAAGCTTTACTATGCTTTCCCCCTCAGTCCCACTCCTACACAGAATGCTACTAAAATTCCAGTGGGACAAAGCCCAGGTTATATTAATAGCCCCAGTGTGGTTTCACCAACACTTGTTCTCCACTCTACTGGACCTCTCAGTGGCATTGCCAATCTTGCCACCATTGCCCAGATCTAATCTCCCCAGACCAGGGTCAGCTTTTCCATCTGAACCCACAATCTTTTCATCTAATGACCTGGAAGTTCCATGGCTAAATCCCAGAGAATAGGCTTGCTCGGAGAGAGTTTGCTAGGTCTTACCAAGTAGCAGAAAGCCCTCCACCAGGGCCACCTACCTGTCAAAATGAAAGTAGTTTTCTATCTTGACTTGTCAAACTGGAGTCTTACTGATGCATTCATCCATCTAACATATAGTTAACTAACTGCTTCACCTGAAACAACAAGGCTTAGCAATTTCCTCTATCGAGGTTCACCTGGCAGTAATATCAGCTTTCCACTCTTGCATGGATAACTGTTCTGTTTTTTTCCTAATGATGTGACAATCAGATTTCTTAAAGGCCTGGAAAGGTTGTATAGTCAATTAAGGGAGCACATTCCCCCTTGGGACTTGAACTTGGTCTTGTCTACATTCATGGGACCACCATTTAAACCTTTACCAATGTTATCCTTATTACACCTTTCCTGGAATGTGGTTTTCCTAATTGCTATCACTTCTGAGAGAAGGGTCCCTGAACTGTGTGCTCTCACATCCAATTTACCATACAATCTTCTTTAAAGATGAGGTGTACTTAGGCCCTTATCAGAGTTTTCTCTCTAAAGTCGTTTCAAATTGATTCAAATAACAATCAATTTACTTGCCTGTTTTTTACCCCAAACCACATTCAAATAGGGATGAGCAACACTTACACACATTGACCATTAGATGAGCATGGGTGTTCTACTTACACATGACCAAACTGTTTCAGTGGTACATCCAACTGTTCATGGTTATAGTGGACAGAATGAAAGGTCTTCCAATCTCCTCACAGAGAATTTTGTCTTGGCTAACTTCCTGTATCCACACTTATGATCTGGCAGGCATTTTGCCACCAGATGAGCTGATTGTTCACTCCACAAGATTGCATGCATCCTCAAGTGTTCCTAGCACAGATTCCCTATCCAGGACATTTGTAAAGCAGCATCCTGGTCATTGGTGCACACTTTCTCCTCCCATTACGCCATCACCCAGTGCTCTAGAGATGATGCCAAATTTGGTCCAGCTGTCCTACAGTCTCTGTATGTGAACTCTGATCCCTCCACTTATATTACTGCTTGGGAGTCACCAAGAATGGAATGCACAGAGTTGAATACTGTGTGCAGTTCTGGTCACTCCATCTAAAAAAAGATTTATCAGAATTGGAAAAGGTACAGAAAATGGCAGCAAAAATGATTAGGGATATAGAGCAGCTTCCAGATGAGGAGAGATGAAAAAGACTAGGACCTTTCAGCTTGGAAAAGAGATGACTAAGAAGGGATATGATAGAGGTCTATAAAATCTTGACTGGTGTTGAGAAAGTAAATAAGGAATTATTTACACTTTCCCACATAACACAAGAAACAGGGGTCACCCAATGAAACTAACAGGCAGCAGGTTTAAAACCAACAAAGGGAAGCATTTTGTCACACAATACAGTCAACCTGTGGAACTTGTTGCCAGGGGATGCTGTGAAGGCCAAGACTATAACAGGGTTCAAGAAAGAACTAGATAAATTCATGAAGGACAGGTCCATCAATGGCTATTAGCCAAGATGGGTCAGAGATGAAATCCTATTCTCTGAGTGTCCCTAGCCTCTGTTTGCCAGAAGCAGGGAATGGACGACAGGATGGATCACTCAATGATTGCCTGCTCTGTTCATTCCCTCAGGGGCACCTGGCATTGGCCACTGTGGGAAGACAGGGTACTGGGCTAGATGGACCATTGGTCTGACCCACTATGGCCATTCTTATGTTCACATGTGCAATCACTTGTAGGAGAAAAACGGTTACTAAGATTTCATTACTGTTATTCTTTGAGATGTGTGGCACATCTCCATTCCATGACCTGCCCTCCTACCCCTTTACATCAGAGTTTCTGGAAAGAAGGAACTGAGGGGTCTGGGGATCAGCTGGGCCCTTTATACTGATGCCAGTAGTGTGTGGCAGCAGAGGGTGCTCAAGCCACCCCAACTGGTACCACTGAGGGGAAAATTTCTGGTGACTGTGTGGGGCATGCACACACCCCAGAGTGGAATGGACATGTGCAACACATCTTGAAGAACAACAGTTACAAGAGGTTACTAACTGCTTTTTCTTCTGTAGGCCTACCTGAAGCTGTCTCAACAAATGGTGAACAGTCAATGCATTGTAACAGAGGTGTCACTCCACTCTCTCAGCAAATACTACTCAGCAACTCATTTTAACCCCTTTCCTGCAGATACTTACTTATACACCAGACCCTCGCTAGAACGCGCATCTATATAGCACTAATTCACATATAACGTGGTTGTGGCCATGGATCCCAAATCCCGCATTCTAGCAAGGGTCTGGTGTAGTTATATTCATGGGAGTAGGCCTATTTAAGTCAATGAGGCTATGTGAGTAAAGTTACCTGAAAGCATTTGAAGGATTGGGTCCTAACACAGCTTTAGTGCTATTCCAGCCATGCTGAAGAAGCACTTTTTCCCAAAAAACAGACTAGATTTGATGCAATAACATATTCAGTTACCATGTGGACCATTTATAAAGTATGTAATGCCATAAATTCATTTTTGGCAGAAAATTCTACATTAGGTAGAACAATCTTTGTTCTATTTTGAGATATAAAATAGCTTGAATATGTCTTGACATTCAGTATCAAATTTGCAGTCCCTGTAATTACTCCCTCCCACGCTAATAAAATCATGCACTGTACAGCATAACGGAAAGTTCTTTGCGTGGCTCTGCATATTCCCACTTGTGGCATCTAATGGTAGAACCTTCTCCAAGAAGTGCCCATTAGAGCACTCTTGCACCAACTCTTACCTCTTCCCTCAGCATTTTTTAACCCTGTGAGGGCAAGGCTATATAACAAGGTGCTGTGCCTTCTACCACCTTAGTTCCTTCCAACTGCTGCAACATATGGAGGTGAACCACTCCAGTCCCTTTGGATCCACGTTTTGTTTTCCATTGACAGTCCCTTTCATCGTTTCAGTTGTTGTAGTTCTTAGTGTGTAGTATAGTTTAAGCATACTGATAAGTTTAGATATAGTTGGTTGGATGGTGGAACTGAAGAAAAAGCTGGGATTTAAGAGATGTGCTTCATGCCCAGCTGTTTTCCTGGCATCAGACAACTATGTTAGGTGCCTGAAGTGCCTGGGGGAAGGTCATTCAATTTCTGGATATCCCATTTGCTGGACACTCAAAGGATGGAAAGAGAGGCAGAATAGACTTCTTAAGGAAGGTTTATCTGCTAAACCCTCCAGTTCCTGATGGACGTCAGATCCAAAGCCTAAGATACTGGATTTGGCTCCTGTGGCTTCCTCCAGGAAGACTAAGCTGCCCAAACATTCCAGGATGTTAGGCTCCATTCTGGCTCCAGATCCTTCTGTTAAAGCCATCAAGGCTTTGAAAACACTGTTGGTGGAAAAAGGCTGTCTCCCTGCCGAGGGTCCTAGAACCACATCATTGGTTCTCCATCAGTTCTGGGGAAGAAGGCCAGGGAGGGCAGACAGCTACCATTTGCAGTGTCAGGTCCCTTATATCAGACTTATAGGATCTGTCTGACTCTGTCATGGCCTATGTGGTTCCAACTCTGAAACCAAAGTCAGTTCTGGGTTCAACTTTGAAGACTGGAGCTGTGGAGCTGAATATTTCTCTGGATCTGATACTTCCCAGGTCTGTGGGACTGGCTTGGTCCTCTGCTCCTGTACTGGGACCATCCTTGGATCCAAAGAGGACTTTTACACTACTGGTTGATATGAGTCTGAACATTCCTTGCAGCTGAGTCAGAGGCAGATGGTGCTGAGGAAAAGACTGGCATTGTGGGTTCTGAGGTCTGCATCTTCACCTGAAGAGGGAAGAAGAGCAGAGGAGATTCTTTCTCAAGATCCATCTATGCTTCCTAAGACTCCTACAGCAGTGGTTCTCAAACTTTTGTACTGGTGACCCCTTTCACATAGCAAGCCTCTGAGTGTGACACCCTCCACCCCCCTTATAAATTATAAACACTTTATATATTTAACACCATTATAAATGCTGGATGCAAAATGGGGTTTGGGGTGCAGGCTGACAGCTTGTGACCCCCCATATAATAACCTCACGACCCCCCATGTAATAACCTCATGACCCCCAAGGGGTCCTGACCCCCAGTTTGAGAACCCCTGTCCTACAGGGTCCCCTGTCAGATCTTTCTGATCTTTTATCTCTCTCCACCATCCAGTACCATTGTTGTCGCCGGTGAGGTCCATAGCCGTTCTGAGGTCAGATCATCATTTAGAGAAGGATAAAGGGAGAGTTAAGAGACCTGATTCATCCTGGTTCATGCCTCTTCGCCCTGAGTTCCCTCACTCCTTTGCTCCTCCTCCTATGAGTATGTTTCCAGATCCTAGCTATTGGAAAGACTGTCCGTCCTGGTCTCCATGACCCTATTGGGTTCCACCACAAAAATTTTTGAATCATCCTCATGGATGGAGAGGAGATGTTTTATCTGATAGGGATATGATGGCTCAGCAATCCTCAGCTTTTCTTCTAGTAGTGTCCCTGTGGGTGCTCCACTTTAGGTGGTGGTGCATCACATAAATCTATTGGAGATTTATGGTAGCAGTGTCCGTCAGGGTCACTCATGTACAGTAGGCATCTTGCAGTGCTGTTGGTGCCACATGTAGCGTGCGCACGACCCAAGTCCTTCAGTTCCCTCTCAACCATCCTCAGCTGAAGACAGAGTGAAGGGGCACTGTTAGCACTTCTCCCTAAAACTGTTAAGAAATAGCTTTTAGATAAATATTTAGATAAGTTGTTATAGATAGTTATAGTTAGTGTTAGTAAAAAAACACAAATAAAACAAAACAACCCTAAGATGAAACAACCTGATCCGTCCTCTGTCTTCCTCGAACACCAGACCTCAGAGTTGATGTGAGGTTGGAGAGTCATTGACCAATCAGTGAGGACTCATCCCTTCCTTTATCTGGAGACAGGCTAGCCTGATTCAACAACAAATAGTTGTATTACATCGGACTTATGGACCCTAGAAGTTATGGAGAAGGACTATGCTATTCAGTTTGAAAAACTACCCTCTTTCAATTTCCCCCTACCTTTCCTTTTCAGGGAACCATCACATGACTACTTTTGGAAGTACAGAAGTTAATGCAAATAGGAACTGTCAGTGTGGTCAGGGTTTTTATTCAAAACACTTGGACTTTGTAGCAGGGAAAGCCTTTCTCCCAGAGGACAGGTTTCTAAAAGTAGAGCAAGCTGTTTTGAACCCATCAAACCTGGAAAGTGATTGTTTTCCCAGGTCTCTTGGGTTTGATGGTTGCTACCACTTTTGCTTCTCTCAGAATAGGGCAAATGCAGCACTAGAGCTCAAGTCTACACACCCAATCTAGAGACTGTTCAAATGTTTGTCACCATACCTCAAAACATTCTAAATTTGTTGAGGTGGTGAATGGACAGATTAAATGTTCTCAGAAGTGTCCTTTTCAATCCCCTTCATCATTGGTCATAACTTCAGATGCATCCACCAATAGATGTGGAGCACATTTGGGTCATTTTACAATCCAAGGTCACTGGGCTTTTCAGGAAAAGAGCATGCATCTAAATGTGTCAGAGTTGAGTCATTTGGTTGACTTGACCATTCCTTGCTACGAGTATGGTATGCTCTCATAGAGAGGGGAAAGTTGTTTCGGGCAGCAATGGACAATACATGAACAAACATGATGGAGGTGTTCATTGTTTCAGTTATCTGCCCAAGTAACCCGTCTATGGTACTAGTGTATTCTTCACAAGGTCTATCTGGTGGCCTAGCAGTTAGCAGGGGAGAGCAATATTCTGGCAGATTATCTCAGACAGTTCTCAGAGGCATGAGTGGCCCTTGATGGGTCAAGTAGTACAAGACATCTTTTTGCAGTTGGGCTTGGCTCAGTGTAGACTTGTTTGCTTCAAGGTTCAACAAAAAGTGTCATCTCCTTTTACACAACCTCCAGCAACCTACACTCTGCCCAAGCTGCTTTCTTGACTGCTCTCTTTTTCTACTTTGCTCATTCTAGCTTTTCTGTCTCCTTTCATGCCACCCTTAACATTTGAACACTATTCCAATGAATGCTTAAACTTCCTCAATCCCCTCCTACTGAAAAGGCACCTTTCCACAAAACATTCCAGCTGTAAAGCCAATGTATATTGTTCATGACATTGTGCCTGTTAATGTCTTTTACATTATCAGCTCTTTAGGCCAGGGTTTCTTTTCCCTGTTGAGTGCATTGTACACATTGGAGAGCACCCTACTCACTGTGGTATGTACTTTTGTGACTGATATTAGGATACTTATCTAGAAATAAATTAATTGAAAAAGGAAAGGTTTCTGTGAGCAGCCTTAAGAGGTACATCTATTGTAACCTTATTTGTCCATTGACTATATTCTCGTCTTTCTCTTGGTCAAGAATAGTATTACTTATGACCAAAACCAAATGGAAGGACCTTTGCAATAGTACCAAGATAATAACTCTTAGCCAAAATTGTTCTTTGGACATCTTTAACATCAATCAACATTTCTTTAAATGTTTTGTTTGTGTTTTGGGAGAGGGTCTAATTTAAAGTTAGCCCCTTAATAACAGAAAATGAATAGTGGAGATGGGGTTCTTTTTGGTGGGAATTTGATAGATTAAACAGTTTGTGTGAGGCATCTAGGTTCCTGGTGTTCCCAAAATATGTGTGAACACAATCCTGCTCTAACAGTTTTTCTGTTTCAGGAACCTCTAAAATAATTAAGCTACTTATTCTTGAAATTCTATTTCTAATAAATGGTGCATGACGGAACAAGCTTAAAATCTCCTCTCCCCCTTTTCCTTCTCTTCTGTTTGGTCAAAGCTGCAATAAATTTTGCCTCACACCCAAGACTTGATGATATCTTGGAAAAACCAGGCACTTTGCCATATATTGTTCTGTAGCTGATGTATAAAAGTTATTTAAAATGTTGGGGAATCAAGCATTATGAATGGTAGGGGCACTAATACAAGTGGCTGAGTGCTCTGAGTTATTAGATAAATTGCACAGGGGTGCTGCTCCTGCACCTGTTCTCTCGTCTTGTATACTCTGTATGTTTTCAGAAATTCTCCTGTCATTGGTCTAACATCAGTGAAGAAAGGATGCTCTTGTGATTTAAGACACTGGATTGGATTTAGCAGATCTGGATTCAATTCCTTGCTCTGCCACAGACTTCCTAGGATCTTGAGTAAGTCATGCAATCTTTCTGTACGGAAGTTGCCCATCTGTTAAAATGGGGATTACAATCCTGTAACAGGGATGTTGTGAGGATGATTTCATTCATGTTTGTGAAGCGCTCAGATACTTTGGTGATGGAGGCCTTAAGAATTACATAGCAGTGATGGAGATTGGCCACAGGCTTTTTACTGCTTTCTTCAAGACCTGGTCTGAGCATTTCTGAAAATGGTCTGTGTACAGGCAGCCTTGGGATGAAAAAGATGTTTTTGTAAAGTTGTTAGTGAAATAATAGTAAGCACACATGAAGCCATAGAAAGGAACAAGGATATAAGGCTGGCTTTGAACACTGAACCATGTACCTTTCTGAAATGCGATAGGTCTATCTCACGTAAGCAAAATTTAAAATACTAAAATGTGTGTGAACTGTGTCCAGCTGCAGGAGATTTTCAGAAAGACAAGCTGTCATTATCTGGGTTTGAATTCAGCCAGGACACTGGGGATAATAACCCTGTGCTTAGGAAGGGCACAATGAAAATGTTAATTAATACAAGCGGACAAGATCTCTTTTTACTCTCATCTGAACAGTGGCACCTTCACCAGCACAATGGCACCTCACACCATGCTGGGTGTTAGTCCAATTCTGGGTCAAAGGACAGAATACCACTGACTGACTCACAAATTTCACTTCTCATAGCACTTACATTGCAGCTGGGATTGAGCCTCCCAGCCTGGTGGACAGCACACTAGCTCTGCTCAAGCTAGCATGCTAGAAATAAGTGTGGATGCTGCTGCTTAGGTGTCAGTTCAGGCTCTTAGGCCCAGCTGACACCCCCTGCGTCTGAACTCAGGTGGCTAGTATGATTCACATTGCTATTTTTAGCATGCTGTCTACCTGGGTTGGGAGACTTGTTCCCAACTGCAGTGTAGAGGTATACTTAGGTAGTGCTTGGAGGCCTTCCCCTATCAGTGTCAGAGCCAGGATTAGAATGCAAGAGTAGGAGGGGAGAAGTGGAGAAAAAAGTAAATCCAATAATTTTAACAAAACCCTATACAATTGTGAGTTTGTGAGGTGCCTAAAACTTGTTGGGTGTTTATATTCAGTTAGATTAATAATAATAATATATACCCACCTTATTTATCCATTTCATGTAATTGATTGATTAAACCAATTTGAAAATTCCCCACTGGTATTTTAATTACAGTTACTCCTAATGAACTATTAAAACATTTTAAAATACAAGGTTTTACTTCTGATGGATCTCCGAAGCTGGCACCTCATCTGCTGAGCCAGCAGCCAACTGTGGTTTCATTAGGACCTTTGTTTTTAAATGAAGGGGGCTGAGTCATTCGAAACCTGGGAGTCAGGACTCCTGGGTTGTATTCCTTGCTCTGTAGCTGATTCACTTACCTTGAGAAAATTATATGCTTTAGTCAAACACAAGTTATTGGGCTCAAAACAGGAATACCTGGAAGAAATTCTATAGCCTGTTATGCAGGAGGCCAGACTAGATGATCTAATGGTCCTTTCTGGCCTTAAAATCTCTGAAACTGTGAAATTGCATTCTACCTATCTGTAAAATGGATCTAGTAATGCTTCCTCTTGCATGGAGGTATTGTGAGGCTTAGTTCATGTATTTCAGACATATGGATTAGTGCTATGGAGAAAGATTGCAAAAACACCCAGTCTTGTCACTAACTCCTCGCACCAGTGGGAGGGCCAGTAGGCTGCTTGTGCC
The DNA here is from genome assembly GCF_016161935.1 of Mauremys reevesii. Lineage (NCBI taxonomy): Eukaryota > Metazoa > Chordata > Testudines > Geoemydidae > Mauremys > Mauremys reevesii. The sequence goes on along the minus strand of NC_052624.1, from coordinate 60,647,919 downwards.
CTACCCTACAGAGCAGCCAGGCAGAGGCTGCAAGAGCTTAAAGTACTCTCATTACGTATGCGTCATTCCTGAGGACAGATGAAATAGAGTGTCTCTTCATCTCTTCTGTGTTTGTCAAGAGGTAGGTCTTGTCTTGGCACCTGCCTCTCATCTGTTTGGGCTTTTTTGATGTCTGTGTGTTTTTATGTTCAAACAGCTACATTATAAGTGGTTCAATTCTCTAGTGTCCTAGCTAAAAGTTCAACTAAATTGTTAAAATCAAGTTAGCGTGAATCTGCTTAAACACCTCCTTTAAAGTGGTTCTGTGAACATTGTTCTCAGCCCAATGAAGACAGGGACGTTGTCTCCTCTTCCAAGCAGAACTACATTGCAGTGAATTCTGATGTAAGTACTTAGTCTCCTCTCTGCCTTTGACTGTCACATCGCATTCACTTTCCCTGGCGTTTTGGCCAAACCTAATGGAATTCCTTAGCATTATTGGAAGCCCCTGTCTGTCTTGCTGTACTGCAGGGTCTCACAACCTTTCCTGACTACTGTACCCCCTTCAGGAGTCTGATTTGTATTGTGTCCCCCCGAGTTTCACCTCACTTAAAACTACTTGTTTACAAAATCAAACATAAAAATACAGAAGTGTCACAGCACACTAGTACTGAAAAATTGCTGACTTTCTCATTTTTACCATATAATTATAAAATAAATCAATTGAAATATAAATATTGTACTTACATTTCAGTGTATAGTATAAGAGAGCAGTATAAACAAGTCGTCTGTATGAAATTTTAGTTTGTGCTGACTTCGCTAGTGCTTTTTATGTAGTTGATGTACCCCCTGGAAGACCTCTCATACCCCCAGGGGTATGCATACCTCTGGTTGAGAATCATTGCTATCCTGTGAGTGAGCCCTTCTACAGCCACTGCACTCCCCAATAATACAGATGCATCTTGCTTTTAGACATTTTCATTTTGCCTGCGTCAGCTTTTGGGTGCCCAACCTGAGGCAGGTGAGTCCAATCACCAGAGTTGTTGAAGTTAGTGGGAGCTGCAGGTGCTCACCACCTCTGAAAATCAGGCCTTGGATGTCTCAAGTTAGACCCACAAAAATGAATGGACAGTTATGAAAATCCTCTGCAACTAACTACTAAGGAAATTCCACAAACATTTCACAAAATGATAGTGCAGTTTGACAACTGCTGGTGAATTTCCAGAGTCCTATGAAAGTCATCTAATATTTTTTTCAATTTTTTGGTGAATATTTTGTAAAGAACATCCCATAAGATTGATAAACAGCAGTCTAAGCATAGGGATTCAAGTGAAAGTGATGCACTAGCCTGCAGCAAACCATCAAATCTCTCTGCTTATGTGATCAGATAAAAATTGAAGTCACATGATGCTTTGAATTCAATACATGAAATTGTATTCTAAATTATTACTGCAGTTAAAACACTTAAATGATACTCCTCTTATAGCCAAAAGCATCTTCTCTAAAAGGACAACACTTAGCCAGTATTACAATGTTTAAAACAGCATGTATTCTCTCCTGCGGCTTCACTGGAGAATACAGCACATGGGGACTAGAGTACATGATCATAGCTCCATTGAAGTCAAGCCCCCTAATCTCTGCACTGTTCTGACATATAAATCAAAATGAAATGCTCGGGGCAAATAAACCAGTCAGCATCTGTGTTAACTAGGCTTTGCCTTTCTGCCATTTTCCATGCCAGACATGAGATGCAGTGCACTCCCAGGATTAGCCTTTTCCCAGTAGACTAATTTACATAGCACCGAATGACCCCTAGAAAAGCACATTGTACTAGCTTGTCACATGTGACAGAAACTGCTGGCTTTTCTTTTGACAACAAACATGAAACATTTGCACCGCCAGCATTTTTCACACAATGCTATACATGTTAGCAAGTGTACGTGTAAGTTTCATAAATGGAGCTCTTCCTTTTTAAAAAAAAATTCATCTTTCCATAGAGTTGTACAGCAGGTGACTGAATCAAATAAACAATAAAGCTAGAGCACATGAAAATTTTGGTCCTGCTGTTCATGCATGGTAAGTAAAAATAAATGTATCATTGACTAAGGGAATTGTTGGTTGCAACTGATTTCTACAGCATGTTAGCTGGTTAACAGGAGTGAAAATACCTAACTTTTTCAATGTTCATGGATTATATAAATGAAATGATAGTTTTCCCTTCATATTTAATTTGCATTAATTATAGTAACTATAATGCTATGGGAGAATGGAAAGATTTTTTTTAAAAGAATGCTCATGTAGAAATGTTTAACAGTCACCTACTGCAGGGCTGAAAAGAAGTCTGGCTCATTTAGTATAAACATAGACTATCTCCTATTGTTAGAATAGTTAATTACAGTGTGCAGATATTTATTTAGTCATATATAATTTGCACTTAGACGAAGGGTATTTAGGGAATTTATTAGTACATGTCCATTTGTTGATAATCTGGCTATAGCTGAAAGCAAAAAGTTCACATATATAATTTAAAGAATGACTTGTTTAAAGGCATAACATACTCTTCATTCAGACAATTGGAGGATCTGATTTCTATTGAAATTAGACCTGGTGTCCCACACTTCATGCCAGTGTAGTTGCAATTTGCATATCTTTTCAATGTATGTAACCTTTATTTGCAGTAAGAAAGAATGGTGGAAGATCTAAAAGACTCTGGAAGTCAGAGAATATGGACAGAAACACCCATCAAGAGAGAGAACCGATTTATTGGTAAGTCTCCCAAAGAGATGAAAATTACTGTTGCCAGGTGTAATTCTGCTGAACATTATCAGCTTGTTGTATCATTTTAGCTAGCCCTGTTCCTGAACTGAAGTAATCTCTCTGCCACTTTAAATTAACCAGCAAAGAATCCTGTGGCACCTTATAGACTAACAGATGTTTTGCAGCATGAGCTTTCGTGGGTGAATACCCACTTCGTCGGATGACTCTTGCATCTGACGAAGTGGGTATTCACCCACGAAAGCTCATGCTGCAAAACGTCTGTTAGTCTATAAGGTGCCACAGGATTCTTTGCTGCTTTTACAGAACCAGACTAACACGGCTACCTCTCTGATACTTTAAATTAATCAGCACTCTATGCAATTTGGTCTGTCCACTGAACACTGCAGAAATGCGTAAGTGAGATACTTTTCTCAGATATTTGTTCTTTATTCAGCAATATGAAATGACTGCCTGACTTAAATGCTGCTTAGCAACTGAATCTGTCTTCCAAATGTGCCCTTCTACTGTTTTCATACACATGACTATTCTGCCTCTCATGATGCAGTTTCAGGTCAGAAGGATGATGTGTGGGGCTACAGATTTGACAACTAATTGTGAAAATGAAGTCAGAGTTCCAGGCATAAGAAGCATAACTCAGTCACCCCCCTCTAACCACAGACACCAATGGAGAATATGGCAGCACTTTTGAGAGATTGAGCTTTATACAGAGTGGAGCTGATTTGGAGGATTAAAACACATAAATAGGCTACAGGGAAGATATACTAGACTGACTCACTAAGGGCCTGATACTCCATTGCCTTGTACCTCGTGTGGGCATTTCTACCTGTGGAAATTGGGTATAAAACACTACCAAATCAGAATGATAACATTATATCCCCATCTAGCACCAGTGACCACAACAGGCCACACAATGGAGAATCAGTCACTACATTGTTAGCCAGACTAAAGGTAAGGGATACAATTCCTCAGACTGATCAATTTGATAGTCAGTTAGAATAAAAGCTGCACAATGATACCTAGTATTTCCTTGAAAATAAGTATAAAAGACTTCATTTTTTAAAAATGGCTTCTAAGTTTGGTCCTTTAGTTGATGTGGGTACACAATTCCAGACATCATGAACTGCCAGAGAAAATACAGAATTTAAACAACCATCTTCCCATCTGTCCCTGCAAATCAGGTAACTAGAAGAGGTGTCTAAATGCCAACACTTGCTAAAGCATTAATTGAGAGTGCAATATTGTGGGTGCAAATTAGAGGCCTGGCATAGCCTACTTTTAAATGAGGCCCTTTGATGTTAAATGTTTGAGAACTACCAATTAATCCCATGGGTCTTACAGCCAAAAGCATCTTCTCTGAAAGCACAACACGTGTAATTTACTTTATTGAGATTAACTGGCTATGTGCAAAAGCCCCTATGGTGAAAAGAAGAACATCGTTTTCCATTTTAACTGATTTGGGCCAACATGACCTCATTTAGTCAGCTCTCTGCTTTGTTCCATCACTGGAGAGATCTTTTGGTTATCCCCATTAACGTTCTGATATGGTGTTTTGCGCAACAGTGTTCCTGCTTATGAGAACTGAGAGGTGTTATTCTGGTTTCCATTATGGGATATCTTGGATGAAATCCTGGCCACAGTGAAGTCAATAAGAGTTTTACCTTTGACTTCCGTGAGGGCAGAATTTCATCCCTTTTGTCTGTGAATGTGTATAGTGAGACTGTACCTTCCTTCAGGTGAGGTACACTTTTTTACTTGGCTATACAGCACCAGCCACATCAATCACACACACATGCACATGTGTACATACAAAATTTACTTTCAAGTTTATTTGGTTTCTATGTATGTGTTTCAGATGCAGTGCTGAGCTACCTCATGGGTCCAAGGTTTCTGGTTTATGCAAGCTGTGCACTTTCTATATGGGTAAGATAAGCTCAGATAAAATTATTGCATTGTAAATGATCAAGGGAAGCCTGGTTTGAGAAGCATTTGTATTTCTGGAAGCACTGTAGTATATCTGGAAACAGATATTTAGAAATGGATCAACTTTAAATCTTCAGTATTCAGACTGCCCCATTTTCTGTACTTTCATTAATTTAGTCCATGGTATTTCTTTATTTTGTGCGGCTAAAATAAAAGTAAAGTTTTGTCTCGTCTGTTTTTCAGGGAGATCGAATGTGGCACTTTGCCATGTCTGTATTCCTGATAGAATTGTATGGACATAATCTCCTTCTAACAGCTGTTTTTGGGTTAGTGGTGGCTGGCTCAGTACTAGTGTTTGGGGCCTTAATTGGAGATTGGATTGATAGAAAACCAAGAAATAAAGGTAATTGTCTGTGTTGATTCTGATATTCCTAAATATGAGATACAAACTCCTGAATATAATTACTATCCATGTGATTCAGTAATGCTTATACTGCTGTCTTCTTCAGAGTGCTTTAAAAATATTAATAATTTCTCACACTGTTTTTATGAAGGAGGGAAGCATTATATCATCCTAATTGAACCAAGAAACTGAGAAGGAGAGATTGAGGGTAAAATAGTGCCTAAGTGATATGGGAGCCTAAAGCCAATGCAACTTCCCCAAGGCCACAGAAGATGAGCTGGGAGTAGGAGTTCCTCACTAAATCATGCCTCTCAGAATTTGCATAATGTTAAATAATGTTCCTTATAATTAGCTCTGGTCAGAAAATAGAATTTCTGTTCTATAGTGAGAATGAGGTGTCATTCTTTGTCTTTCATACAAAGCTGAGAAATTTCTGATTAGAAAAGTCTGTTTAGGTGGCTGCTAGGGTTTTGTCAGATTGTTTGTAGTAAGTGACAGAATTTGTGAGATTCCTTTAAAATTGAGCAGATACGTATCACATCAGGAGCTGTTTCATTTTGCAGTTGCTCATGCATCGCTGTTCATTCAGAACTCCTCTGTCACTGCCTGCTGCGTAGTACTGATGTTGGTGTTCTCTTACAAAACCGAGATTGAGCAAATGTGGCACGGCTGGTTTACTGTAAGTGTCTATTGACCTGTGTCTTTCACAGATAAATTATACTTTGAATATTTCAATCTTGGGTTCTTTATGTAGGTTAATAATGCATGTAAAGTATTTGCTTTAATCTTGGAGACTGACTGTGGGCCAGAATCTCCTCTGTGCTGTGGTTGCTGTACACAGCACCACCAGCAAAGCAGCCAGAAAGCCGGTATAGTCAGCCACAGGGTATCCTCACAGAGTGGAACCCATGATGGGGGAAGAGCCAATGAAGCAGCTCTTCCTCTCCCTTCATCTTCCCATCCCCCTCATGCACCCTGGGCTGTGAGTGTATCCTGGTGAGCCCCAGCTGTTGTATTGGCCTTTTGGAGCTGTTAGCATCCAGGGCAAGTTAAAGCAGCCCTCAGGGGGACCAGCCTGCCCCAGGAGTGGGGGGCTTAAAGCCGCCATTGCACCTGCTCCCACCCTTTAACACTCTGTATTTCTTGGCTGAAGCTGAGGATCTGGGCCTTGGTGTATTGAGCCTCTTTAACATGGTTCCCTCTAGTGTTCACCCTTGATTTGAGCAGAGCCTATATCAAAGCCTCTTGATATAATGGCAGAAAATTATCAGGTTTAGGGGCAAATTCTGCTTTCATTTACCCCTCTTTAAATCTAGAGTGACTCCACTGAAGGCAACGGGGTCACCCTGGCTTTGGGGAGATTTAACTGAGAATAGAATCTGGCTCATAGCGTTAATGGAAAAGAAGCTCTTGCTGCTCAAATTAGCAAAAATGTACTCACTCCAGTGGCAAACTTAACTTGTCTCTGAAACCATCCATCTTTATTGAGATTGTGTGCAATGTTCCAGCCAACAATAGCTGAGTAACCTTGATTCTTGGATTCCAACCTCTGGTTTTTATTCACTTCCAACAAGGTGTTCTGTTATGCAGTGGTAATCATTTTAGCTGATCTGGCAAACCTGGCAAGCACAGCGCTGACGATAACCATTCAGAAAGACTGGATTGTGGTCATCACAGGTGATAACAGAGGCCAGCTGGCTGGTGAGCTAGATACAGTCTATGTTCATTTACATTGGAGCCAAAGCTATATTTTATTTAATAGAAGAAACATAGTTACATATTTATTTAGAGACAAATTTCTAATCTCATTCCTTAATAAGAGTCTAAGAAGATTAAATAGAGCTGTGTTCAAAGCAATCTCTCTCAGGGGAAAGCCTTGTAATGTGTAGGTGACAAAGATTTCAGTTTTTCACCAATTTCTGGTTGGTCAGATAAAAAATAGGACTGTGCTTATTAGTAATGAGCTTTTATTAACAAGTAAAAGTAGCAAAGTTACTTAACTTTTCTACTTTTACTTGTTAATAAAAGCTAAGTAACTTTGCTTCCTTTATTTGTTAATAAAAGCTATTTCAGGTGAAGCAACTACTGAGACTTGACAACATCTTTTTAGACAGGAGTCTACATGGCACAATAGGTTGGTTATACTTGTCTTCTGCTTTGGGAGACCTGATTCAAACCCTGGCACAAATCATAAGTGAAAGGATGTATCCAAGTCTCTGTGTACCTCACACCACCACCAAATACTGCAATTAGGCTCTCTTGGAAGTCTCTCTCTGGCAGCATCACAAGTCTAAGTTAGGAAGGGTTCTTATAAATCAAGATTAAAGTGCACTGCCAAAGTTGAGCAAGGAAGCATACATGTCTCTCCATGCTCTCCCAGACTCAACCACTGTTATTAGTCCCTGGCTTTCATGAGCACATCTTTATCTGTCCTCCCTCCCACCCAGTCACTTTATTTTTCATGTGGTCTTCTGTAAAATATCTTGCTCCTTTTGAATAACTTAAGTGATAATTTATTATTAATATTATTAGTTGTATCACAGTAGCACTTAGAGGCCCTGAGTGAAATTCGGACTCCATAGGATGAGATGCTGTATAACTCATAAGGTATGAGACAGTCCCTGCCTATAGAGCTTTTAGTGTTATTAGGCAAACAAAAGGTGGAAGAATTATCATGTCAGTACTGATGCATGCGTGTGTATGTATATATGTAGAGTGAAATACATTCTGTTTTTACACCATGTCTAGGAATGAATGCAGCTATAAGAAGAATGGATCAAGTCATAAATATCTTCGCTCCTCTGTCCGTGGGGCAGGTTATGACCTGGGCCTCTAATGTCATTGGCTGTGGATTTATTCTTGGATGGAACTTGATCTCTCTTCTGGTAGAATTTATATTCCTATCCAGGGTGTACCAACTAGTGCCTCCTTTGGCTGTAAAATCTCAACAGAATGCAGGAGAATATGTTATAGAAAGACAAGTGGAACTTACAAATGTGCCAGGTAAGTAGTATTCAATAGGAGAACAGCCTCCCACCAACCTTTAAAAAATGTATTACTATGAAATACAGGCTTACATCCAGAATGTTGAATTACACATCAAATAATTAGAGTACTAGAGGGTATCCAACGAGTCAGTCCACAGGAACTGTATGAGGATAATAAAATTACTATCAAAAGAAAAGAGAAAAGCCAAGTAGCAAATATGCGGGGGTCAATTCTCCAAATTTGTGTATTAGGTGATTTACATACACAACTCGTAATGGCGTAAAGGGGGAGTTATTGGTGGAAATCTCTCATGTGGGTGTGAGAATAGCAGAGCCTCCATTGTTTAATGCCTTGCCAGGCAGATGTAAAGACTGTTTAATGAATCCATCTGTCTGCATTATGTACTCCTTGGTATAGAGCACTATCCTACAGCACGTCACTGAACCACTATATCTGATACTCATTTAGAATGATGGTTGTCATAGCAATTCAAGATGCTAAAAGAAAAGAAGTCAGTGAAGAATGGTTTAATGCATGTAATCCCTAATATTCAGTTTATTTTTGCTACTCTCTTTAAAAGAGTATTGTATCCCCAGTGACCATCTTCCTGTTTTAGTGGTTCTCCATGGGGTCAATTCCTGCCTCATTGCACATGGCCATCTCCTACTAATGACAATGGAAATTATGCATTAGTACTGTTGCCCATTTTTGACCTGAACCACTCATCAAATGTTCTAGTTGGAGGGAGAAATTGGTGTTAGTCAGATATGCAATTTTGTTTATATGCAAAGTCCTGTGTCTCTTAACACAGGAGGAATCAAGTAACAAAAGGATCAGTTTCTTAACGTACAGAGTTCAAGTCTCTTTAGCCAACACCCAGCCCCAAAACGCTCTCTCTAGCTTCTTCCAGGGTCACACTGTGCTTAGAGGCTCCTGCTTGGCTTTTCTTGCCTTTCTTCCTCTGCCTCTCTCTGTTCTTGTCTGCCATATCAGTAATTTCAATAACAGTGTTTTTTCTCACATTCTCATACACACATACCCAAAACAATACTCAGCCCAAAAGCTCCTCAGCAGGTTCACACACACCTTTTGTTTTCGGTGGGGCTTATGTTTACAGTGATGTTAATTGAAGAGTGAGTTCACACTTATCCACCTCAGTGGGGTTTTAACCCAACCCATAGCAAGGTTTCACCAAACTCATGCCAGCAGACTAGATCACTTAAGACAACTCCTCTGACATCGACCTTACTCCTTGGAGTCAGAGGTGAAAGTAAGCTGGTACGGCCCAGTATGGTGTACTGGCAAGAGCTGGTATGCCGTGCCAGACCAGACCGCTGGTGATTTAAAGGGCCCGGGGCTCCCCGCAGCGGCTGGAGCCCCGGGCCCTTTAAATCGCCTCCTGAGCCCCACTGCCAGAGCCTTGGGATAGCAGCGGCAGGGGTCCGAGGATGATTTAAAGGCCCCAGAGCTCCCAGCTGCAGTCGGAGCCCCGGGGCCTTTAAATCTTGATTTAAAGGGCCCGGGGAATTTAAGGCCCCACCTCTTCCGGTTGAGTCCACACCCCCTGCTCAGGACTCCGGAGTACCCATGAGTCCTTTGTTACTTTCACCCCTGCCTGGAGCTCAGCCTTACTAATGCTAATCAGCAGATGCAGTATCAATGGGGGTGAGTCAGTACTAGCAGCTAGTATTGGGACATAATACTTCTTGATGCTTTTAGACATTTTAAGAAAAAAGACAGTAAAATCACAAATTAGGTCAACCTATGTTAGGTCCACACTACCCTCCTGTCGGTGGTGTGTGTCCTCACCAGGAGCACTTCCACTGACTGAAGAGGGGCAGTGTGGGGGGGCTGAGAGCCCAGGATCAGCTCCAAGCAGTTCCCCACTAGGAGTCCAGGTGCCCCCGTGGGTTTCTCACCTCCCTACTACCAGACGGGAGCGGGGGGAAGCCACCCGGGCTTTCTCGCCTCTGGTAGGGAGATCTGTACTTAAAGTCCAGTGAGCTGCATTGTTCCCAATGGGGAGCTGGGACCACAGGGCAGCAGGGCTCCCAGTAGGGAGCCTGGGCTGTAGCCCAAGCTGGGAGCCTAGGTGACAGCCAGCTTGGAGCAAAGACCCAGAAGCAGCCCAGCTGGGGAGCCAGCTTTCTCATCAATTTCACAACTCCAGCCATGAAATTGACAAGACAGCCAACAGCTGATGTAAGTAACCTGCAGTGTCTACACAGACACTGCACTGCCCTAACTACCCCGACATAAGCCCTTTTCTTGTGGAGGTGAAGTTATTTATGTCGGTGCAGTAGGGCACTTATGTGAGTGGGAGCAAGTCTGTAGTGTGTACACTGACATAGGTCAACATAAGCAGCCTTGTGTAAACAAAGCCTTACAAAATTGGTGCAGGGATGATTAGCTGAAATCCGTTATACTAACCTCCACTCCCAAAGTTCTTGTATGTGATATTCAGACTAACACGTTGTTCTCACTGAGGAAAAGTATCCTGTGCAATTGTTCACTCCCTACCATTTAGGAAATTCTTTATCCATTATTGATGAAGAATTGTTTTTAAATACCAAGCAAACCACCTGCAGATAGACATCCTGTGAGATTCTGCTACAAATGTGCCTGTTCAGCCTGTTCTACCTTTTAGATCAAGATGGCTACCTAGCTCAAGGCTGTGAAAAATTTCGTGCCCTGACTGCAGAAGTTAGATCTATCTACTAGATGTGGCTAGGCTGACAGAATAATTCTTCCATTGACCTAGCTACTTCCTCCATAGGCACAGAGTTTCTAGCCCAGGCCCACCCCTTCCTCCCAGGCCCTAGCCTCTGCCTCTTCCTGCCCTGGCTCTGCCCCCGCCTCGCCTCTTCCTTCCCTATTTCACCCCCTCCCCCAAATGATCCTGGCCCTCGCTCCTCCCCCCGCCTTCCCTCAGTGCCTCCTGCATGTCGCAGAACAGCTGATCATGGTGGGCGGCAGGTGCTGGGGAGCGGAGGAGTCGCTGATTGGTGGGGCTGCCAGTGTGGGGGAGGGGCTGGGGAAGAGGGGCAGGCGGTGATAGAGGGGCTGCCAGTGGTTACTAAGCACCCTTTTCCCCCCCCAGGGGTCAGTGCCTATGACCTCCTCTTGGAAAGATGGATTAACTACCTTGACTGAAAAACCCTTTCTGGCAATATCAGAAGTGTCTACATTACAGTGGCACAGCTGCAGTGCCATAGCTGTACTGCTGTAGCCACTGTAGTGTAGACATACCCTCTGTTGACTATACTAATGAGAACATACTAGCCATCCACAAGTGTTTTTCTGTAAGAACAGACATCTCTATGTGTGGGGTGGATGGCAGGAATAGCAGAGGGGGTGGTGAATGGGATACAGGAGTGAGGGTTGAATAGGAGAAGAGGGGGAGGTGAACAGGAGTCAGAGGGATGGGCAGTTAGAACACAGGGTGATGGGGGAGGAGCCAGGGAAGGGGTGGCGAGACTGGATAGGAGTAGAAGGAGAGGGGACAGGAAAGCTGAGGGAGTGGGGTAAGGGCCTGGAGTAGCAGAGGGACACAGACACAGCCCAGGGTCACAGTGGTAGAAGGGTCTAACCATTAGAACACGCTCCCCTACAAAACTTGGAATTGAATCCAGGAGTCCGGAGTCTCTATTCTGTTTTCAGCAAGTAGCTGTGAAACCCATTGGCAAAGTGTGTGTCTCATTCCCCACTCTGCTTGTTTCACACAGAGGATAACAGCCTACTATGGCTACTAGTTATTCTATTAGCTCAAGTGGCTACTAGTTATTCTATTAGCTCAAGTCCATGCAGTAAGTCTAACAGTTCAAATCATGCTGCTGATCCAAGCTGCAGGGGGTGGGGGTGTCAGTATGCTTCCACATGATAGAATTTCAGTGTTTTCACTTTTTACTTAGGTTCCGGACATTACATTAAAAAAGAAACTACATTAACAGTATGCTAAGGTTGTATAGTTGAGCACACATTAGGAAATGCCAGAATTAAAGTTACCTGGGCAATCTTAATTTGACCATCTTGTGTGTATGCATTATGATACAGTCTTAAGTGACATGATCACATACTAATTTTTCCCCTGAGGACCCCTGCCTCATTCAGTGTACTGGACTGATGGTGTTCTGGGGAAGAATCAGGGCTGTGTATCCCTCCCTACCTCTGCCACAGATCTCCTATGCATGCTGGACAAATCACCTAAACCAAAATGTTCACAGGTGACCACTAACTGTGTGTTCCTAATTTTCTGGATGCCCAACACCTGAGACCAGGTTTGCAGAAGTGTTCAGCATTCACAGCTGCAACTGGAGTCAATTGAGTCTATGCTTTGAGTATATTAAAGTGACAGAAAATGCTAAGTACTCTGAAAAATCGTGACCTAGTTGTTTCAAGTCGGACACCCAAAAATAGTGGATACTCTAGACAATTTTGGCCTTGATCTCATTGTGTCTCAGTTCCCCATCAGTAAAATGAAGATAATAATAGCTCCTAATCTCACAGAGTTGTTGTGAAGATAAATGAATTAATGTTTGTGGAGCACTCAGATACTATGGTGAGCACACTCCAGAAACATCCATGAGGCAATTAATAATTTTGTATTCAGTGCAGCATTTGGATGATGTGTGTTAAATAAGTCCTTGGACCACACATTGAATGAGGAGCATAAAAAGAAATATTGAATAAACACCCATTTACTGAACAAGGTACTGGATCTTGTGGAAAAAATATGGGATCATGTAATTAAAGACTGTATCATAATGCATATGCACTAGGGGATTGAATTAAGGTTGCACTGAAAGCATTAATTCTGGCATTTCCTAACTTTTGAGTGCTTGAGTGCCATCCTTAATACTCTTTTAATGTAGTTATTTTTGTATGACATATAAGATATATATTTATGCACTGAAATATGAGCCCCACAATGACATTTTTATGATCATTTTTCTCACACACAGGGTAATTAGCACTTGGCACTTACATTTTCAAAGTACTCTACAAACATTAATAGTAATTAAACTAACTTACTCTTGATGGATGATATGATCACTTAGATGGAATTAGCTGGAGGTAATTGAAATTGACTATAAATATGAGAATAATTTACCTTTTCTGAAAACTCATTCTTTCATAGAAAAAAATATCATGTGCCTTTTAAAAATTAAATACCTTTGATGGGGCAAGTAAAACTGCATATATATTACAGTCACAGTTATAGTGCTCTGCACCTTCAAAGTTCTTTGTAAGAACTAAATGTCAAATCCTTACAAAAGCCCTAAAAGTTTGAAAATAGTATTATCTCGCTTCTATACATGGGAAATCTGAGAGAGACATAAGTAATTTACCCAGGGACTCAGTATTAGCACCAAAATTATAACTCAAGAGTTTCTGGGTCCTAGTCTTCTCCTCAGCTCAGTAGACCATAGTCATCACATTTAGCTCCAATAACAGAGCTTAAAAACAATCTTAAGGAACTTAAACTTCTAAATATCTTCCAAAATATGCACAATAAAGTTAACCATGATACATCTGAGATGTATCTAATTTACATTTAAATCTTGATTTTGTAGTTGTATTGAAACACCATTCTTTTTTTCTAAGCTTGCAATATAGATGAGGATGAACTGGATATTGGGTTTCCAGCCAATGTTTCTTTTTTGTGTGTGCAACAAATTCCACACTGGATCTGGTGCCATTTTGAATGTCTGAACCAAAAGAGTAGAAACAGAGCCAGAAACCTTTACTTAACAAGTTCCCATTTAAGTTCATTAGTTCTGATTAAAACTTGATTTGTCAGACCTTACTTTAACTTTATTTTGTGTGTGTGTGGGAGGGGGAGGGGGTGGTGGCGGCAAACAGCCAAACTAGTATGAGATGTTTTGTTCCTCTTTTAAAATATTTTGGCTTAACCAATATATAGACAGTGTCAATGGCTTTCTTTCTTAATGTAGCTACTGACACAGTAGAGAAACTTGTGATTCAATTTGTCACGTCACTCTCTGGACAAGATGTAAGGCTATGCCTTGCACCCGAAAAGGTCAAATGAAGTAATTCAGGGCCAATTAATAACAGGTCCACTTTCAACTCCCTTTGGTTGATGCTTTCAAATGCCTTTAATCTTTGCCTTCTAGCAGCTGCTTTGAACCGATCAGTCGGGGTCCACTCTTCCCAAGAAAGCAGGAATTCTTCTTGCAGCTTACTGCACGGTGGAGCAGTTGCCACCAGAACCATTAAAACCTTCTGACTGGTATTTTACAGGGGATCTTCCCATTTGCTCAGCTGTTGTTGAATTCATCAACAAACCTGGGATTCCAGAGGCACCGACAGAGCAGAAATCCAGTCCTGAAATGCAACGCAAGTCAGTCACAAAACTGCCTCTTTGCTTCAGAAAAATGCACAGGATGCTGTGTACGTGCAGAGATGGCTGGAAAGCATATTACAGGCAGTCTGTCTTTTTAGCAGGCTTGGGTTTAGCCTTCTTGTACACCACAGTGCTTGGCTTTGACTGTATCACTACAGGGTACGCCTACACGCAGGGGATCAGTGGCTCTCTTCTCAGCATACTCATGGCTCTTTCTGCCTTCTCAGGACTAATGGGCACAATTTTGTTTACTAAGCTAAGGAAGCATTATGGCTTGGCTGTCACAGGAGTCATATCCAGCCTCCTCCATGTAAGCTGTTTAATGCTGTGTGTGTTTTCAGTCTTTGCCCCCGGCAGTCCTTTTGACTTGGGTATTTTCTCTCTTCTCACAAGTAAGAACTCTTCCTTAAACCACGAGACACTGCAAAAGAACCAGCTGCATATTTACCCATTCCAAAGAAACATCAACCAACCCATACTGCCAGATCGTTCTTCAATTCATTGGACTAATAACACAGTGCTGTTGGACAGCGTGCATGGGAGCGATCACCCAGAATCCTATATTTCAATCATTCTCTTGTTCTCAGGAGTGATATTAGCCAGAATTGGTAAGTATACATGTAATTTGCCACCACATGCGGAGTCGCTTCACTGGGTAAATGATTCTATGAACAAAAAACAGATGTTACATATGGCCCACATCATCATAGTATTGACTGTCTCACAGTCTAATATATTTATTCTCACCACACCCCTGTTAGATAGGGAAGTGCTGTTATCCCCTTTCTACAGATGGTGTCGGGATTCTGGGCGAAGGTAGGCAGGAGTCAGGCCGAGGTCAGCGTTGGGTTTCTGGTGGGGGGTCGATTGGGAGGCAGAATCCAAGTCAGAGCCAAAGTCAATACCTGAAGACAGTTCAGAAGCCGGGCAGTCATGGCAGCTAGCTAGGGATCCATATTGTTGCCTGGACACTTCCTGGCATGTCCCAGGGGCTTATATAAGATACAGGAGCCAATGTGGGATTGCTAAAACAACTGTCAGTTGGATCACTCAAGGTGGGATTTCTCGTGGCATGCAGCCTGTGCAAATTGTGGATCAGAGGGGTCAGCTAGGTTCCAGCTACTCCTAGGCGGCAATGTGGGGATGTTGATTAGCTGGGAGCCCTGCAGGCTCAGTATCGAGCCCTGCTGATCCTTACAGATGGAGAACTGAAACACAAGGACTAGCCCAAGGTCACATCAGAAGTCTGTGGCACACCAGGGAATCAAACCATCCTCTCCAGCTGCCAGGCTCGCACCCTAACCATTGGACAATACTTCCGCTTACATGGTAGCAATGCATTAGCTTTATATATATATATATATATATATATATATATATATATATATATATATATATATATATATATATATATATATATATATATATATATTAGTTTCTACTAATTTACTAATACAGCAACCTTCTTAAGTATTAGGATGTAGTACAGACATATATAACAGGCTTGGAAACAGAAATAACCAGAAACAAAATCTCTCTAATCTAATCTTAAGAACAGAATCATTTGAGCAAATGGACGTTCCATTGGCTTAGAGCCAGTCAAAAAAATCCCTGTACATGAAAGCACAGAATGTACAACAGCAGTTGTGCCAGACTGCTGTATGCTTAAATATGTAAGTAACAGAATTAGTGATTAGTACTTAAGGTAAGAAAATTCAGATAATTTAATATGAATCTCCTCACAGGTAGCACCATTCCACAAACAAAGGTTTGTAATGGGGGGCGGGGGGGCAGGAGGGGATGTTGAGGCTTGTTGATGCCATTTGGAATGAAATCACTTTCTAGTCAGAACTTTCAGAAAGAGTATCCTGTTTTTCATCAAGTTAATGACTGTATAGGTATAAACATACTTAACTT
Organism: Mauremys reevesii; assembly: GCF_016161935.1. Lineage (NCBI taxonomy): Eukaryota > Metazoa > Chordata > Testudines > Geoemydidae > Mauremys > Mauremys reevesii. Next base: position 60,631,570 of record NC_052624.1, on the reverse strand, counting down.
ACTCTGGGGCTGGTGGAAAGTGAGGGCCTAGTTAAGGATGCTTAGCACCTTGGCATAGCAGGCACTAATTTTCAGAGCCTTGTAATTGTATTTCTGCTCCACTATTCAGAACCTTATTTTTAAATATGAATGCAAAGTAGTTGATTGTGTGGTATAGGGATTTTTGTTAAATATAACAGCCCTGCAGGGATCTGCCTTATAAACATGATTTTACTACTATGACATTCCAGGGAGCAATCCAGACCAGTGAGAGGTTGTCACCCCTGCCCTGCAACCTACAATGTCTCACAGTGCTTTGCTGCTGTAGCTCCCCACCTGGGCTCCTCACATACAGCCAAACAGCATGCAGGTCTCAGCCTGAGTGTCGATGTGTAGCTGCATCCTGCCAGTCACACTTCAGTCACACTCTGGTTTCCACCAGCCTTGGTTATCAGTTGTAGGGTGGCCCAAACACACTTGCAGTCCTGAATTTCCCCCAAAAATGTATGTTTTGCATTATCCAGCCTCTCCTGGACTGTTCAGTTATTTTAGGTCCATTGCCGCTCTAAGGGAATCAGTGTCCAACAGTTTGCTACTTTAAATGGAGTAACCCACACCACTCAGTTTAACACAACACTGGGTTAATTTTGATTTAAGGAATAAAGCATATTTATTTAACTACAAGGAGATAGGTTTTAAGTGAGTACAAGTATAAGGCATTCAAGTCAAAATGATTACAAGAGAAATAAATATAAAACGCTTTCTAGTACTAAAACTTAACAAACTAGAGTTGGCTCAAGGTGAAGTCCCTCACCACACGTTTCCGGTAACATTGCTGACCAAATTCTCAGGCCAGGATCTGCTCCCAAAGTTCAAAGGCTGTTTCTTTTGTCGTCTTAGGTGTGAGAGAGAAAACTTGGGGTGTTTTTGTCCCTCGCTTTATAGTCCAGTCCCCCTTTCCTGCTGTGAGGATGGAGTCATGGAGTGTTGTGGTGAAAGAGGTTCCATGCTGTTGTTTGCTAAAATGTAGATGGATCTGTTACTGCCATCCTTCTTTGCCAAAGAACAGCCACTTGACAGATGATGGCCCATCAATTTTGATGACATATGGCTAGAGGCATCAGCTTGTCCTGTCTCTTTGAGAAATTGGTTTATCCAGACTAGTCTGGTAAACACACTTCAGACCTGATTTCAACTTATGTTTATAACTTTACATATAAAGTTACAACACACATTTCATCATGATATTACTGACCAGCGAGTTACTAGTTTTCAAATGATATCACAAGGCATATTTTGTACAAAGGTTATTACAATAATGTGTGGGGTGTGAATACAGGGGTGTATTCAGTCACAACTATATTTTGTGTATTCATACTGCATCTATATTGAGATGCCTTTAAATAATCCTTCACTATCTGTTACCCAGGATTACGTGAACTGCTTGTCAATAAAAATGTAATTTTAGTTTCTGTCATGCACATGCCAATTCAGCATGTTCTTCAACTATTTTATGCAGATAGTACATGTCATTTATGCATTTGAGTCTTCATTAATAGACATCTAGCAAATATTTCTAGTCAGTTTGACTGCCTTTAGCATATCTGTGTTTTAATGAAACAATTATGTTGCATTCTCAGGATTTTCCCCTGTAATTGTTGGTAAGGCTCTCAGAGGAACAACACTGATCTACGTGACAATGACATTTCATGCTACTATTATAGCATTGCTAGCCGACTTAAATTTAGCATTTTCATGGAATCCGAAGTATGCTGCAGAAATAGAAAAGATGGGGGAGAAGTAGCATCACAAAGACTATACTTCTTCTATAAATCCTATTTTAGAAAACCAAATTACAAGGTGTGGGGGAGAGGGAGGAATTAGGTGTTCAGCATGCTAGCCTGTCACCACTGGAGGTCTAGGTTCAAATCTTTATTAATTCATAAGTGAAGAAAGGTTGTCTCATTTCAGTGCAGGGCTGGTGCAACCATTTAGGCAAACTAGGCGGCTGCCTAGGGCACCTCGTGGTTGAGGGCGCCTAAAAGCCCACTCAGGCGAGGAGGTGGAGTGGAGGTGAGCTGGGGCGGGGGGGGGGGGGCGCGGGGAAGGCCACCCACAGTACCTGGGGCGGGGTACACAGGGGAACTGCTCCCCGCCCCAGATCACCTCCACTCTGCCTCCTCTGCTGAGCACACAGCCCCCACTCTAATTCTCCTCCAATCGGCGCCACAAGCCTGGGAGGGGAGGAGAATTAGAGCAGCGCTGGTGTGCTCCACGGAAGACAGCTGGGGCGGGCTCCCTGGGCGGGGTTAGCTGCTGCGGTGGGCAGGGTTAGCTGCAGTGGAGGGGGGCGGGGTTAGCTGCTGTGTGGGGGAGGAGGCTAGCTGCTGTGGAGGGGGGCAGGGTTAGCTTCTGCGGGGGCTCCCCGGGCCGGGTTAGCTGCTGTGGAGGGGGCTCAGAGAGAGTAGCTGCTGCGAGGCGCTCCCGGGTAGGGTGGGTTAGCTGCCACAGCGGGTGGGGTTAGCTGCCGCGGGGGCTCCTTTGGTGTGAGTGGCGAGTGGGCATGGATATCTGCCACCGGGGTGGGGTGGGGGCTAGCTGGGGTGGCGCAAGGTGGAAGTTTAGCCTAGGGTGTGAAACTTCCTTGCACCGGCCCTGTTTAAGTGCCATATTTAGTTTTCATCCACAAAAATGTAATTGTTATAAACTGGCAGCCTGTTCAAGAGCAGTCCATGTTGGAATAGTAAAGCCACTGTACGTTAGCATTTAGGTATAGCTGTGTGCTGAAACCTATGGAGATTGTATCATGAAGAACTGTGGTTCCTACATGCATGCTCTCAGTCTATACCTGGCTCTAACCTATTGTGTTAGTGCTCATTAAAACTGATGCACTAACTTTACACACAGCAATTAAAAGGAGAGAGAAGAAAAACAAAACTAAACAAGCCTACCTTGTATGCCTGAACTAAATAACGGTGCAGTGGAATTATCCAGTGAGTCTAGTCATGTTTTTTTTAAAAAGTTTAGTGCATTTTAAAATATAAATTTGGTACATCCATTATATATTATTCTTATTTCATGTAACAAGTCTTTTTGACTTTGTTTTGATTTTATAAAAGTCTAAACGTATTACGGAGGGATTGGTAACTACTCTATAGTTAAGGTTGAGTTGAGTTATGAACATAAAGCAAGGATCCAACCTGTATGGTAAATATGAATGTCCTCCCGCAAATTACAGCACTTGCTCTTTGAGTACACAATTTTCTGTAAAGTTACAAATAAATTGGGTAATTAGTTTAGGAATTAAAATTAATTGAAAAAAGGGCCTTTAAGAAATGTAGTGTCAGATCTCTTTTCATTAATGAAAATGATTTAGTGGTCATTTTTTCCTGTTGTGCATAAATGAAAATTTCTCCTTCATGAGAAGCTGAAGGATACAATAGTTTACTTTAGTTCAGAGACTTCCATGAAGAGCTGCTACTCTTTCAAAATGGCTGACATCTTCTATTGTTCTCAGTAAGACCAAAGTTACAGTTTCCTTCAGTTGGTGGCCATTTTGGGAATGGTGTAGAACTCTCTTGTTCTGCATGGATTGAGTGTGTCCACCTCCTCGCAGCCTAGGAAGCCATCATCTTCCTATGGGCAGCTGTGCCTTCAGTTCCATTGAGAACATTAGGAGAAGGTGGCCATTTTGAAAGAGGGCAATTCGTCATGACAACTATAATTTATGATGAATTACAAGGAAAAATTACCATTAATCAAAAGGAAAAAATCAAGCGCACAAGAACTCAGTGAGTTTTAAGTGTATGGAATGTTTGAAGAGTCTGACAGGGCAGAGCTAAGTTGCTTTGGTTTCCCTAATTGTACATTTTTATACTTTATCAAGTTTGGATTTCTTCTAAATTTAATCTTCACTGTGAATTTTCTAAGTTTACAGTGCTTGGTTTTGAGATCATTACAGCATCCCTTTAATGTAGTTTGCCCTAAATTATTGATATATACTCACAACATTAACTCCATTTTAACATAGTTTTTGTCTGGGAATTATACTAAATGTGAACACAAAAGTAATAGAAAAGTTACATGAAGGATGTCAAGAGTTTGACTAAACAAAGACAGAGCTGAGATGGCCCTTCCATATTTTAACTTGCAGTTTCCCCATGTAATTATTTTTATATCTCTCAAAATGATATCTACTATCATAGAATATCAGGATTGGAAGGGACCTCAGGACCCAAGAGAGACTATCACAGAATCCTGCTAATCTGCACTAATAACTAATACCCCCATTACAAATGTTTTGCAAAAAGGGAAATAAGGAAGTTATGCATTATGAAATGCACATTCTTATTTTAACAACTGAAATTAATTTCTTACAAAATGGTAGATTATGTATTATAAGCTTTAGTATTGTGAGGCCTCATAAAAGCACCTTCCTAGTAATCCTTTCCTAAGAAGGGAGGAGAAACTAGTTTTTGTAGGTACAGTGTAAGGTGTGTGCATTAGAGAAATTCCATGTACTGTATTATAATTAAAAAAAAATTCTCTTGGGTGACAGGTTTCAGAGTGAGTGACTTCTTCAGATGGGATATAAGAGAACAGAATTATATAGTTATTCTAGTGATATTACAATGGCTATTTTAAGGTCATTACACTCTTAGCTTTTTCACAATTCTTCCATCACTAAAGTAGGGGTATTTAACAGGAGTCACTGGTTTATCCCCTGAATACCGGTGGACATAGCCACAATATGAAGTGTGGCTCAATGGACTTCCATATGAGGGTAGCCTGCTATAGCTCTCCTAATTTGAAACCACTGAATTTAAAGATGGGGACTGGGAACCTATTAGGGTATTTGGTCCTTACCCTGCTGATAGTGGACAGCTACATACAATCTATTTTCTAGTGCAATATTCAATGTAGTTTTAAATGTTTTACATGGATGGGGCTTTCCGTTCCCTTAGGAGAATATTATGCAATCCAAAGGACAAATTCGTGCACAATTTACAGCACTTGGGTTTTATAATAAAACACTGTTCTCTTGCAGGTCTTTGGTCATTTGACTTGACTGTGACCCAGCTTCTTCAGGAGAACATTCCAGAATCAGAGCGTGGGATAGTCAATGGTGTGCAGAGCTCTATGAACTACTTGATGGACCTTGTACATTTCATTATGGTTATTCTAGCTCCTCAACCACAACAATTTGGGTTGCTGGTGATAATTTCCTTACTGTTTGTGATAACGGGGCATGTCATGTATTTTATTTATGCTAAAAAATATAAAATTAAAGAAACTGTGATACAAACAAACTCAGAGAGGAAGCCACAGAATCCCTCTGTCTGAAAGTCTCATAATCCTTTTTTTTCAAAATCCATTTTTCAAGAGCTCCACATTCATGGAGTATAGGTTACTTGCATAAAAATGTTGACTAAACTCAACACACTAGCCAAAATGTTTATCTGTTTCTATTCCCACCCCAAACACACTGCTATATCATGAGAAATAAAGAACAAAATACTAACTGGAAGACTTATTTCAAAACACTTAAAGATTGTGTTTTTTAAAGGACAGTCTCATTTCTGTATCTGCTTAGTTTTTACAATCAACTCTTTGCAAGGACACACAAAGCTTATTCTCAGGGTTCCAGATGAAAATGACAAGGCAACTATTTTTCCCTTTGTTATCCATATGTAGAGAATATTAAAACAGAATTCACAATTTGCACATCACAACCCGCCCTTCCTAAGCAAATGATACCGTAGTTATTTTTTTAACCATCTTTTCCATCACACAAGATGGAGCAACAGGAATGTGTCTTCCTAGATAGTTCATAGAAACCAATAACTTATTTACAGCCAGCACATTGTGTTCAACTTATCACTAAGAAATTCTGTATTTTTTATTTTGGACTGGCCAAATACTGACCCCTGTATTGCATATAAATATTTTCCCCTTATTTGAAAGGTTCATTGAAGTTATTATACTAGGTGATTTAGGGTTTTTTGCAGCACTTCTTTTTTTCCTACTTTGATTTTATTTTTTAATGTGAAAAACTAGCTCAGCATCCAACTGTTCAAACAAGTTAGTGACTGCATGGGCAATCATTTCTTCACTAAAGCTTTCTTGAATGCAGTTTTTCTTTTTTAAAAATAAAGTGGTGTTTTCAAAGTTTAAATATGTGGCTGTGTATGTTGGTCAAATTACTATTGGGTAACGTGAGCATAAAATAGAGGCTATAAGTATGGTTTCCTATAAAGACTTGTTCATGACATGGAGTTTTCACTCCTTGAGAAAGAAGCAGAGAGCATCTTAGTGGATAGAGCATATGGGAATTGGATGATCTCCTCTATACTCCCGGCTCTGCCAGTTGCATTCTGGGTAACCGGCCAGTCACATCACCTCTCTGTGCCCATTTCCCTAGCTGTAAAATGGGGATAATGATCTAGACCTGCTTTGTAAAATGCATTTATTTTTATATATATAAAATAAGTAAACCATGTGGATTCTCTTGTGAATAATATGTGGCTGCTAATACAGTGAGTCACCCACTCCCCCGTTAACATCTTTATTTAAACTCACACAGCACAACACTCTCCCTTTGTCAAAGCAGCAGTTGTAAAGTGGGGTTTATCAAGCACCAGAGTAATTAGAGTAGTGGAGAACTGGTGAGAGTACTGTCAGCTATGAACACAAGGGACTAACTGGTATTTTAAATTCCTGTAACTGAAAGTAATAAAAATAGCTTCCAGTTCAAGTCTGCCCTCCAATGGTTTTAAAGGAACACTGCTAATAAATCTTGGTGAAGTGTTATCTTGAGGGTGAAAAGAACTAACTTGAAGGAAGTTGATATGACTTGTTAATTAGCAAGGTTTATTAGTATTCAGTGTTTCACTTTTTACTGTGGCAATTTGCTTTCTGAGAATCGCTGCTTTCCCTGTAGGTCATGGGTATTCAAGTCTCGAATAGACTCTCTGGCACATTATGAGCTTCAGTCACACTAGTGTTTTATTCTTTAACCTAACAAACAGAATTGAAAGTAATCGCTCTATGCATCCGCCTACTCCATCTGAATAGAATGGAGGCAGGGGAAGTGAGGGGAAACTATTTTGCAAGAATGCAGCTATTGTTTCTAAAGTGTGTTATATATTGTTATGGAACCATAGTACATTAGGGTAATATTATAGCAACATATATACTTCAGATACTGCCATGTTAAAACAGACTGGTATCAATCTAGTTTAGCATCCTTTCTCCAGCAGTGGCCTGACACCTGATGCCTGAATGGACAGTATAAAAACCTTTATTATTATATTTAAACTTACTTTAAAGGAAAGAACATTCCTTCCCAACCCCCACAGTAAATTAGCTTTTATCCCAAAGCATGAGGGTCTTTTCCTTCCTTCATTTTTTAATTAACCTCTTAATTTAGATGCTGTCTAGGTTAGACTTACTGATATATACATATGTCTAGCCACTGTTTAAATCCCAGGGTAATATTTGCTTTAGGAATGCAAAGGCTACCCCTGCATGCTGATGCCATCCAGCTGAAAGCTACCTGGTGCATCTATCTCCCCATCTAATCTCCTGCCTTTAAGCCTTGCATGAACAATAAAACAGAACAGAAGTAAGAAAACAGTGGTAAACACTGGACAAAGCATAAAGTCACAAGTGGCCTTGTAAATAACAGGTCCTTAGTAGATAAAGAAATAGTAAGAAGAGTTAATGTGTGATAAACTTGCAGCTGCAGCTTTGCTTACTAGCATACGTTGTAGCTTGTGGACAGTTCATGATCTGTACAGAGAGTGGTACAAAAATTAGTAGTCCAATCATAAAGTGACATTAACCAATAGTATTAAGTAAAAGAGTGTATATAACAGGGATTGGCAACCTACGGCACGTGTGCCACCTTTGGCACGTGAGCTGATTTTGCCTGGCATGCGGCTGCGAGCCGGAGTCCCGGCCGCTGGCCCCGCTCAGCTGAGTGAACAGAACCCCAGGCTGGGAGGAGGCTGAGTGGGGCCGGTAGCTGGGGCGCCAGAGCCGCCCGGGGGGCAAGTGGGGAAATTTGCCCCAGGCCCCAACAAGAGTTTTTCGGGGGCCCTGGAGCGGGGTCCTTCAGTCGCTCCGGGGGCCCCGGAAAACACTCGCGGGGCCCGGGCCCACGGAGCTTCTTCCGCTCCAGCTCTTCGGCAGCGGGGGGTCCTTCTGCCCTGGGACGGAAGGATCCCCTGCCGCTGAATTACCGTGGAAGTGTCGGGTCTTCAGTGGTAATTCGGTGGTGGGGGGCCCCTGCCGCGAGTCTTCAGGGCACTTCAGGGCCCCCCACCACCGAAGACCCCAGGCCGCCTGAATCCTCTGGGCGGCCCTGGCAGGTGCACCGGCTCGGGTTCTGCGGCTCCCGGGAGTGTGAGCCGCCGGGGTGGGGGGCCCTGAGCCTGCTGCTGGAGGGGCAGCAGTGGCGGCTCACACTCCCGGGAGCCGCAGAGCCCAAGCGTGGCGATGGAGAAGCTGGGATGCACGAGGACCTCTGCCCACATGTATCTGCTGCAGAAGCCCCCCGGGGGGGGCACCAGGCCATAGCCCAGGCAGGCTACCCCCGCGGTTCCCCCCTCACCTCGCTTGGGTTCCGCGGCTCCCGAAAGTGTGAGCTGCCACCACTGCCCCTCCCGCAGCTCCCCCCTCCCGCTGCCTCAGCACTCCATGTGGAGTTTTGCCTCCACGTGGAGCCAGCGTCTGACCAGCATGGGCACGGTAAGGGGAGTCCTGGGGGGCAGTCAGGGAGCAGAGGGAGAGTTGGATGGGTTGGGAGTTCTGGGGGTCCTGTCAGGGGGTGGGGAGTGGTTGGATGGGGGGTGGGAGTGTGGATAAGGGTTGGGGCAGTCAGGGGACAGGTAGTGGTTAGAGTCCTAGGGGGGCAGTTAGGAGGGGGCAGTCAGGGGATAAGGAGCGGGGGGAGGGTTGTGAGTTCTGACAGGGGCAGTCGGGGTGGGAAGTGGGAGGGAGTGGATGGGGGCAGGGCTCTGCCCTCTTTTTTGATTGTTGAAATATGGTAACCCTAGGCAAGGGGGGATCTGAGGGTTGGCGCCCGCATACATCCACTGCAGCCTGTAGGAGCCCCCGGGGGGGGATGCCGGGCTGCAGCCTGGGCAGGAGGGGCGAGGGGGGGGCGCGGCTTCTCCCCACTAGCGGCACTGCCACCTTTGCAGGGCTGCTGCCCCCCTGCACCGTGCCGGCTCCTCCATGGCTGAGGCTCGCTGCTGCCACAAGCGGGACGCTCTGGCTCTCCGGTGCCTCTGGAAGGCAGCTCCTCCCTGCCAAGCTGCTGTAGTGGCCCAAGCCCAGCAAAGCCAGTAAGTGGACTCAGGGTGGGGGCCGGTGGGGTGGGGAGGGCTCACGGGGGAGCTGTGCACTTTCCAGGGGAGTTCAGGGGGCAGGGAAGATGGAACCTGGTCTGGGGAGCAGCCTCTGGGCAGGCTGGCTCCTGGGATCTATAAAGGCTCATTGGGATTTGCCCCTCAATGAACTGATGTGTGCAGGGGGGGGAACAAGGTGGAAGTTTCCCCTAGGGCACAAAATATCCTTGCACCGGCCCTGCCCCAGGGGGTGCGGGCACCCCAGGTTAAGAACCACTGCACTAAACTGATAAGATCTGCATTTTAATTTAATTTTAAATGAAGCTTCTTAAACATTTTAAAAAACTTGTTTACTTTACATACAACAATAGTTTATAGACTTCTAGAGAGAGACCTTCTAAAAACATTAAAATGTATTACCGGCACGCGAAACCTTAAATTAGAGTGAATAAATGAAGACTCAGCACCCCACGTCTGAAAGGCTGCCGACACCTGGTGTATAAGCTAACTCATGATTATGTACATTAAAAGTGTGGTATACCCAGAGGTGAAAGTAAGCCGGTATGGTCCGGTACAGCGTACCGGCAAAAGCTGGTACGCTGTGCCAGACTGGACTGGCTTCCCCGGCAGTGATTTAAAGGGCCCAGAGCTCCAGCCACTGCGGGGAGCCCCGGCCCTTTAAATCACTGCTGGAGCTCCGGTAGCGGGGCTCGGGTGGTGCTTTAAAGGGCCCGGGGCTCCCCACAGTGGCTGGAGCCTCTGGCCCTTTAAATCACCACCGGAGCCCAGCTGCAAGGCTCAGGTGCTTTAAAGGGCCCCGGGCCCTTTATTTTGCCCCAAAACCCCCGGGGCTCCCAGCCGCCTCTGCAGCTGGTAGCTCTGGGGTGATTTAAAGGCCCTGGGGCTCCCAGCCCCAGCCACCTCTTCTGGTTGAGGTCACGCCCCCCCACTCAGGACTCCAGCGTACCAGTAAGTCCTTTCAGTTACTTTCACCCCTGGGTATACCCTGTACCCACCTGCTACACTTGAGCCTGATCAACTCAAGTGTAGTTTGATTGTATGCCAATAATGAAACCTCAGTGATGAGTCCAGAGTTGAGCTGATTTCTTGGATTCGAGAGAGCTGGCTAAAGTATTATCCCCAGAACTGGAGAGGTGTTCTGGCTAAGCCGAGTGGAAAAGCTCTCTGAGGAAATCCTAACATTGCCACTGTCACTTGTTCAGACCTAAAATGAAGATGAAAAATGTGATGGCTTTAGTTTGCAATTAATTATAAATTATTCTTCATGCTTTTTATCCCTTTGTGATAAAGTAGTAAGGAGAGTGGCTTGTTTTGGCCTTTCAAATACCTGAAGATCTCTATGAGCTGGGGACAGAGCTTCTGCCAGTGTCAATGGAGCTATGACAATTCACAGAAGCTAAGGATCTGACCACCTGACCCCATCCGTGATATATAAATGAATCATTTTGAATACATTTATCTGCCCAAGCTCTGTAGTTCTAAATATTTTTTCCAAAAGGCCATGCAAGCACATGTAATATATAACATTTTCCAAGATTAAGCTTGGTCTCAATATGCTAGTTAATATGGCCGTCTCATGCAAAAAGCTTTGGTTTAGGAGCCAACACAGCATTTTACAGGAAGCAATGGAAAGCACGTGTGACCCTAGCTGCTGCTGTCTTTTTACGTAGGCTTCTTTTATGCAAGCTATTGAAATCAGATTTCCAGTGTACTATTTTTTTACTTTACAAACACCCCCTTTTGTGCTGCTATCTAATGGATTGAAACCAAAATAGCATCTAAAAACAACTACCGTCCCAGTGCCTCTAACTAGTGTTTTTTAATCTTTATACGGCTAGAGGATACGTTGCCATATTGGAACACAGCTGGATAGTGTCCTATAAGATATTTGTGCTCATTGCACTGGTAAAACGGGCTACGCCAAGATTAAAGACCTCCTAAAATTATTGCTTGTACTCTCTTGAAAGTGCCTGATTTTTTTTATAGAATCATAGAATAAAATCATAGGACTGGAGGGGACCTCGAGAGATCATCTAGTCCAGCCCCCTGCACTCCTGGCAGGACTAAGTATTATCTATTCTAGAATGTGTGATCAGCAGCTCTGACACGAGGTTTTTTAAGCATAAGTTCTGTGTGCACCAGCCCCCTACAGTTTGTATTTGTTTGTTTTAAGCTTTTTTAAAGAAAAGGGTAACAGCTAGAAGTGACACAGATCTTTAGATGGTTGCCCAGTCATAATATTTAGCACTTCTGTACTATGTTAGCTCTTTAAAAATCACTGGACAAACATTAAACAAACTTAATCTAAAGCCTTTCAGCTTTTGAATGACTAGGAGTTGACAAAAACAGAGCTATTCCCTGTTGTGTTCTCTGCCCCCCTGAACAAAAAGACTTCAAGGAAAATCTGCATCTTAAAAGAACCATTAAGGATCTTTCAAAAGCACAGTACAATCAAGGCTGCTGTAGTGACACCTTTGCTTGTTACATCAGGTCTGGTGTTTGTTTAAGGCTGGTGTGGAATGAAAGGAGAGCTTCATTTGCATGTGCAATTCAAGCAGACCTTGTTTATTTTTTTCCCCCTTAAGATGCTCAAAGTTTAGGGGAGGAAAGTGAATGAGCTTCTGCTTATACCAGGTGTGAAAATGCATAAGGGACCAAAAGCTAAGACTACAGGGGTGTAAGTGTCAGCAGGAATTGGCCTGTGTTCTCATTCCCTTCTCGAATCACATTCCATGCTTATCCAACATTTTCCACTTGGGAAAGAAGTTAGTTTGAGTTTGGGCAGAAAAATGAGGACTAACTTTACGTTTATTTAGCTTTAAGTTTTTGAATGAAACTCAAAAGAAATCAAATGTGAAGTACTTTTATGATGGATTGAACTGCTGGAGAACCAGCAAATGGACAGAACCTACCTTTAGCCTATTCAGCCAGTCATTCTATCATAGCCTGCTAAGAAGTGGATTTAAAATCCTTGAGGGAGACGGGAGGGAGAAACCTACAATATTGTGTGTTGAGCTTCCTCCAGTGATTTTGCAACCCCTTAAAAGTACAAAGATGCGTTGGCCTGTGGAACTAGGCTGAGTATAAGGAAAGAACTTGGTTGCCTGGGCATCCCAGTACAGATTTTTAGATTTTTTGATTTTTAGTACAGTTCAATACAGTATTGAACACAGGGCATCATCAATCTGAAGCCCCTTGATTGTAGGTACTGTAAAAGTTAAAGTACTGGTATCCAGAATGGGATGTTTTGTTGTTTTTCCTACAAATGGGTGGGAATTCATTCCTTCTACATGGGAAGGGCAATAGTTCTGGCTGGAGCTGGCTAGCACGTGTGCAGGTTCTGTGCAAACTTCCCACCCTTCCACTCTGGTAGCGCCTCTCCCTCACCACCTGCTCTGCCCCCCCGACACTCGCCAGTTGTCCAGAAATGGGACCCGGCACACATAGAAGATGATGAGTATGGGCACTAGGACCCAGGAGGCAGCATCCTGGAGCTGCCTGCCAGCCTCAGCTGAGGAGGGGGACAGAGGGAGCCTCTTCCCTCCCTGACAGCTAAGCAGAGCTCCAGAGAAATCGGGGTGGGGAGCAGGGGGGGACACACACTGCTTGCTCAAACTACACCCACGGCTGGCATGAGTTCCCGTGGTAACCGGATTTTAGTGTCTGGTCACCAGTGGTAACTGGATACCTGGCAGCGTGTTCCTGCAGTGTGGGGGAGACACAGACGGGAGGGAGCAGAAGCAACAGGCTGCAGGCTGAGCTCCTTCCAAGGCACAGGTGGCTGCTTTGCCTTTCCTGCTGGTAGGAGCACTCCAGCAGGGCTGTGTGAGCAACCTCCCGCCCCAGCCCTGACCGTGCCCCTGCCTGACCAGTAGGGCCTTAAAAAGAGGAGGGCCTAAGGCTATCGCCTTATTAGCCTAATAGTTAATCTGACCCTGAGACTGCCCCAGCAGCGGCCAGTGTGCCTGGTGCAGGGGCTGCCTGAGCTGCCCCCAGGCCAAGCACATGGTCAGGCTGCAGAAGTCACAGAGGTCATGGAAAGTCACAGAATCCGTGACCTCTGTGACAAACTCTCAGTCTTAATTCTGAATAACACACGCCTCATTTTAACAACATGCTTCCTTCGCAGGGGGACTCAGGAATATTTGTCCTAACTATGCCTAACTTTTTTTTTTTCAATATTGACTAGCTTTAAAGCTGATAGTGTCCTTTTAAAAATAACCAAATTCAAGCCATAGCAGAAAACCATCCAGTAATGCCCATTCCTGTTGCATTTGAGATGTTGCAAATCTTTGCAGTCATTTTTTCGCTCTTCCCTCTCCTCCTCAGCACAATACCTTCCCTCCCAGAACTTCTTGTTCCATTTTCTAGTTACTGTGGGATTTTTTAGAAGTCCCTCCCCTGAGGAGCTCAAAAAGCCTGTACATAAAAACACTTTTAAAACAATGATGCAACTGGAGTGCAAATACTTTCATGTAGAAATCAGTTCCCTTACTTAAAAATGCCTTATCACTGTCAGAGTTTTCTCTCTTCAGCATCATCTTGTTTGTTATTCACACAGGCTAGAGAATGACAATTACAATAAGAGTGTGTTGAAATAAAGAAATTGAATGTGCATTTTTAAATACAATTTTTGTTTTTCAAGCGCTCCAATTCCATATCCTTATGATATCAAGGCACATGTAGGCCATAAATGGGTCATATTTTGTGTGTAATATTGAAATGTAGCGAACACATATAAAAGCAAATCAATTGCAGTGCTTTATTTACACCATTATTTTTAAAGTGCGTTATGTCAAAACACTATACCGAGAGTGGGGTTGGTATATAAACACTAACTAGCAAAGTTGTCTTTAGGCCTACAGGGTAGTCAAGGTTTGTCTGCACTTTTCTAGTTCATAGCAAAAACACAGCTGAAAATAAATGTGCTCTACTTAATCCTGTACAATCTTTATACCAGCTGTTATAGCAATTTATTCTTCAGATCCAGAAGATCCATTTGCTAGTCTTGCACGCAAATAACAGTTTACAAATAGGCAGTCTAACAGAAAAATCTTTTAAACCAATGCAAAACAACATAAATCTGTTATGCTTTCACTAGCAGAAGTGCAAATACTAATAATAAAAGGTTTAATTTAAAACCAAAAATACTTAAATATCTAATGGATGTCAGTCTGGCCTCAGGTAAATCCTTTAACCATCAGACTTGTGCATATCATTTTAAACAGGTATGCAATCAGATCATGGTTTTCATCCTTGGCCAGAAATTCCATCCACAATACCATAAATCTACAATATTTAATAAAGTGTTGCATTTAAAAGGTACGTAAATTCTTGTGAGATATACCTTCACAGGAAGCAGCAGTTGAATATTAAACAACAATTTGCATCTTCATTACTGAATCTGGAGGTGGGGGGAAGAGAGAGAAAGTTGAGTTTTGCATTAGAACACGTTGTGCAGGAATTTATTAGTTAATAATCAATTAAGACAGCAGCTTTTCTCATAAGATCACTGTGAAGTATCGCTGAGCACCGGCTTTCCTCAGACAGGTGTTTCTGTCACTGGTTTCAGTGACTGTAAAGAATAGCTTCATTCTCTTAATGGATTTAAATGCAAACCTTGCTTAACTGTCAGCTTCATTTTTTATTGCTAATACCTAGCTAGTTTAACTGGGTTTTCATATTTTATTAAATAGGCAGCCAAACATTCTGCTTATTTTTCCTCTTCCCTGATCATGTCAGTAACTTTTTATTAGGCATTTCACAGTATCACTTTTTCAGAAGTGTGCAATAGCAAATGGGACTGCCAGCATCCAGTGGGCACCAAACACAATTTCATAAGCAAAAATCTTTAACATGGAGTTAAGGTTGCAGTAACTCAGCACTGCCTGTGCTCCTCGTATCCTTTCAGAATGTGATAATTCCCAAAACATCTGAGAAACCAAGAAATGCAGCGCTAAGGTCCTCTTACAAGACATGTAGCGTTACATGAGAAAAACAGGAAATGCAGCATTAAGATGACACTTCCCACACAACACGAGCTCTGCCCATTTTGAGCCCTACCTAAGAAGTCTCTGGGGAGATCACAGCACCTCAGTCCTCACTTAGCTGTTTTGAGAAGTGTGATCTCTGCAAACCAGCAGCACATATTCCACAGCTCATGGTGCAGCACCAAGCACTGGGGGACTCTACTGGATTGTATGACTAGGAGAGTGCTAAATTGGAGTCGGGTTAGGCACAGAGAAATGACAGCTTTGCTTAGAAAGGGGTACGCTCCTGTTCTTGTCCCAGTTCCGATTGCCAAGCCCAAAGGAGCAGAGTATTACAGAACTGTATGTTTCTATTGCCTCCTCGTGTGCTTTACTATTTACAGTAATTTTGTGGTCTAAGCATCAAGTATGAAGTACTTACAACAGATTCCCTTAAATCATGAGTTCAAATCTACATGGGGTCAGCTCAGACCTTTGTTTTTTCAAAGCAGATGAGTTTCATGCCATTTTCTTGATAATGGTTTGAAGAGGAAACCTCAAAACCAGGCATCTCACAGGGACAGCAGAGCTCTCTGGACACTTTCTGTGTAATAGTAGAAATTACAGTGCCCCTGATGAGTTAGTCTGGGGCTAAAATTCCTCCTCACTGCAATAACGCTACTGTAAAAGGTAGTGCTTTGGTCTCATGCCACAGCACTTTTACAAAGGCTGGGATTCCTTTGTAGAGTTTATCTGAAGGCTCTGGAATTCTTTGGGATGAAGGGCACTATAGACTCAGAATAAATAAAATTATTGGTTCTATCCCTCCTGCCAGGATGAGCCATTCTGCAGAATAACCTTTCTTCCTTGAGGCAATGAGTGGGATTCAAGTGATTCAGCTATACCTAGACAAACATAAATCCACTCCCTCATCTTTTAGGCGACTCAGAGTCCTGCAGTCAGTTTCTATGAGTGACTTGAATTATTCCCTCACCCTGAAAAATGTGTTGCTTCCAGAACCATTTGCTGTACACAAGAGTTGCTAATGCATTTGTACTTAGCATAATTTCTTGGTCTTGTAGTCTCAGTTAAATCCTTTGGACATCAATACAGGAAACGAACTCCCCACTCAAATACAGCAGTCAGGGCCGTCCTTAGCCATAGGCAGAACAGACAGCCGCCTAGGGCACCACTAAGTCTGGGGGCACCGCTCTGCTGTGAGCCCGGACAGATGGGAAGCAGTGGAGCATGTAAGAGCAGGGCTGCTGGGTCCCAGAGAGAGCCAAATGCAGCACGGTCTGAGGAAGGGGATGGGCTGCTGGGGTCTCTGGGAAGGGGTGGGGAAAGGAACTCACTTGTAGGGTGACCAGATGTCCCAATTTTATAGGGACAGTCCCGATTTTTGGGTCTTTTTCTTATATAGGCTCCTATTCCCCCCCACCTCGATTTTTCACATTTGCTATCTGGTCACCCTAGGTGGGGGTAATTGGTACCTATATAAGACAAAGCCCCAAATATTGGGACTGGCCCTATAAAATGAGGACATCTGGATCTGGTCACCCTAGCTGGGGAGCGTGTCTCTCCCTCGGGCTGGCAGTGATCCAGCTCATCCAGGAGGAGCTGCACAGGGCAGGATGAGCTGCTGTGGTTCCATGGGTGCCCCATCCCTGAGACCAGATGCTGTGGTAACTTCACCATGGTCCGTTGGGCTGGCGGTGGTGCCCACTGGTGTGTGATCGGAGATGAGGGTTTGCTGCTGCTGTTGCCACTCTGCACCCCAAGAGGTGGATTTTGGGGTCCTGCAGTTTTCCACCTATCTCCTCCTCTACTGCAGCTGTTGGACCAGCAGGCTGGAGGGTGAGCCAAGCATGAAAGCAGTACTGAGTTGCCATTTAGATTGTCATTTAACAACTTTGTTTGCCAAAAGAGCTTGCTAACAATCCTGAATTAAATTTCAATATTTTTTTTTAAAAATCAATATCTTAGCCAAAAACAGAAAATTAAGTTGTTGACAATTATTTGTGACAAGTTTGGTATGGGGAAGGGAGTGGGCCAGTTTTCATCAGAGAAAAAAAAATGTTGACTGACTTTCCTATAGCCCTGTTACTGCTAAATAGAGCCCTCCAACAACTGTAATATGCTCATCTCCTTACTAATGTATAGAGCAGGGGTCGGCAACCTACGGCACATGTGCCAAAGGTGGCACGCAAGCTGATTTTTGATGGCACGCAGTGGCGGGCTGAGCGGCTCAGCCCACCACTGCTCTGGGGTTCCGGCTGCTGCCCCATTGCCACCCGGGGTCCCGGCCGCCAGCCCCACTCAGCACCCACTGCTGGCCTGGGGACCCCCAAGGAACCCCAGGCTGGCAGCGGGCTGAGCAGGCCGGTGGCTGAGACCCTGGCTGAGCCACTCAACCCGCTGTCGGCCTGGGGTTCCATTCACTAGCTGGTAGCGGGCTGAGCAGGACTAAATTCAATGAAATAGGAAAACAAGAGCAACTAATGACAAAGTGCAAGAACCTAGAGCAGTGGTCCCCAACCTTTTTCATCTGGCAGGTGCCAGACAAAGGACCGTGGCAGTGGACGAGCATCCGCCGAAATTCGGCAACATTTCAGTGGCGACGCCTCTGGATGACGCTGCTTATCAGCGGCAAGCAGCGTCATCCAGAGGCGTCGCCGCCGAATTTTGGCAGCATTTCGGCGGATGCTCGTCCGCCAGCCAGTATGCAGGTGCACTGAGAGGCCCCTGCGGGCACCATGGCACCCACAGGCACTGTGTTGTGGACCCCTGACCTAGAGAGCCTCCTGAAGCATGGTGATCGTTTTGATTTAAATGGACTTGAACTGTATGAAGAATTGCATGCACTGTCATCAATGTTGCCACATGCAAAATCGATAATGGACATTGTACAGTTTACTCATACCAGCAAACTTGTTGACATATATCCTAATGTGTATGTTGCCACTCGTATTCTACTGACAATTCCTGTAACAGTAGCACAGAGTTTCTCAAAACTAAAGCTCATTAAAAACTATCTCCGCTCTACAAGGAGTCAGGAACACTTGACTGGTCTTGCTATTCTTGCAATCAAACAAGACATCAGTTTGTCTTTGTCATACAATGACATGATTACTGATTTTGCAGCCAAAAAAGCCAGAAAGATTGCTTTTAATTAAAAACTAATCCTTGTTTCAATACCTCTTCATATAAATTTCTAATAAAATGTTGACAAATTAAAAAAATTATATTATTTGCATCATTCTGTCAAATCAGAATTTTTTCTATAGTGCTACTTCTTTAGTGCTAGTCCATCAGCATTACAGTGTGCTTAATTAAGTTAAACTGGTTTTAATTACATGCATGTGGTAAGTTTTCCAATAGTGTAAGCTTATGTTTGTGTTGCTAAGAGCAAGACAGGCACAGGGGCACCAGTTTAATAATCCTGCCTAGGGCACCATAAATCCTAAAGAACAGCCCTGACAGCAGTCATCATTGACTGTATGAACTGCAAGTTATTGAAAGGGAAGAGAAATTCAAAGTTGTTTTTGTCACCAAATCTAGTCCTTTGCCTCATCTTCAGGATTTCTCTCTGCCTTTCAGCCAGGGTCTAGGTTATTGTTCCTGCACTGCTTCTGCCATCCTTATGGTCAGAAGTCAGTTTTCCTTCTCATAAATATTCCACCAATGATTTACTGCACCATATTTGTCACTCATTGCAAAGTCAGTTTGCCTTCATTAAAAACAGAGAGAAAAAATAAGCAAATAAAGTTAAGTAAACATAACTACTCCCCAGACTAACATATCACTAAGAGGGACAGAGCTTTGAATTATAAATATGAAATAATACCTACAGCATGGCTGCAAAGTTCTGGCTCTGACCTTCTTCTTTGGGCAAAGCTGCCTCCATAGCGAGTCCTCATGGTATTTGTTTCGCAGGCAGTTGCAGCCACAGTTTCTTGTTAGTCCAGCTCCCTTTCTCCTTAGCATGTGACGGTCTTTTTTTGAATCCACACCTACCACTCTTTCTTACGGGCTAGTTTAGACCAGTTTCTAAAATATGTTTGTACTATTATCTCACACCAGTCAAACCTGTTTGGAAGGTGACTCATGATTCTCTCTCCTATCCTCAAGGCTATCATCTCAATAACAAACTGTACAGTCGCTTGTCTGTCTGGCATGTGAGGTATAACAGTAGCCATATATGGGAAGATGTAACTGCTAGAGGAAGTAGATACTTTTACATTAGGCACACCCTGTTTTTTCCAGTTTGCACAACCTTACCAGCACAAGTGATTCCTATAGAACACTCTTTACCACTCAAATGTCTTACTAGGTCAGCTTCTCATTGTTACCCTAATCAATGAGATCAACGACAAGCGCTAAAGGATAAGAAAAACACACACCCTATTGCAAAGCAGTATATTATACAGCTTACAATATAGTATTAGATCTTGAGTCTTGATAGAGATGGAAAGCAACTTTTCCCCTTTCCTCTAATTTACAGCTCTCTTCACCTCCCCCATGATCAGTTTAAGATATCTGCCTAAATGTAGATGATTAGCTATTCAGACAAGGATTTCTCTTATTTGCTTGAAAAGTGCATGTGCCATCAGGGGTGCTGGAACTAGGGATGATGGGGGGATGGCAGCACCCCTGGGGCTTGAAGTTGTTTCCATCATATCCAGGATTTACAGTTTTGTTCAATGATTTTCAGCCCCCCCCACCACCACTATAACAATTGTTTCAACGCCACTGTGTGCTGCAGTATAAATAACAATTCTTTGCCACACACCCCTAGCAAGCTAAATGAGAGGCATGTATTACACACCAGCTAGTTTGCGACTTTAGAGGTGTGTGACACAAGCCTCACAGCAGCGTTTAGTTAAATGATACACAAGTGGAGGCGATAAGACACAGTGGGCAAATCTCTTGGTCATTGTTTGAATTCAGAGGGGTGAGTGAAAACAGAGGGAAGCAGCTGCTGCACATGTGGCACTCTCTTGTGCGTACCCTCCCCCACAAGCATTAAAACCCACAGTTAAGATATTGCATAAGATATTGCTACAGTTTAAACAAATTCTGTCTCAGTGGGCATAACACCTCTTCCGCCTACTGAATCAACTGCTGGATTGTATTTGCTTTTTTAAGATCCCTTATACACTAACATTACAACAGTGTTGAGGGCACCCAGTTGAGAATCCAATTTCAATATAGTTTGTTGTGCCCCGTCTTAGCATGTCATTTTAGCATGGCTTGGATGCTCTTTCATTTGCACGGAGTGAAGTTGAATGCAGGTTCAGATGAACAAGTAGAACTTTATTAACCCTCTGCACTGCTCTGTCTGTGGGACTGCATTGCTTCCAGCCTGACTTCCTGTGTTCCATGTTTTTCTGAGGGAAAAATCTCTGACAACTGTGTACTGGGTGCACATGTACCTACAGTGGAATGGACATGTGCAATTACTTAAAGAAGAATGTTAGCTGATATTAATATACAAAAAAAGGATGAAGCGAACCATAATCCAGCAAAAACATTAACTTTCCCTCACAAATGATACTGAAACTTAGTGATGCTGTCACTCCTTCTATATTTATGAAAAGATATATTAACTGAATCCATGTTTAATAATGAGTTTGGCTTAACACAGTTTGCACTGTGACTGGGCAATATGAACTAGGATAAAACATATTCAGCTCATTTTGGAAAACTATTTATGAGACTATCTATAAGCGTTTTGACTTCAATGGGTCAAGAGTTCCAAAACTAAATGTGTCCATTGACTGAGGCCTGGTCTACAGTACGGCGTTAGGTCAATATATGCCATGTTAGGTAGAATTTATAATGTGGATATCTACACTACTGAGCCCTTTCCGCCAACCTAAAGGGCTTCTAAGATCTACGCCTGTACTCCACCTCGGCAAGAGGCATGGCGCTAGAGTCGACCTTCCCGGGTGAAATTAGGGATAGCGTAGACACAGCGCTGTATTATTTGACGCAATTGGCGGCCGGGCGGTGTCCCAGAGTGCTCCAATGTGACCACTCTGAACAGCACTTTCAACTCCACTGCACTTCAGCCAGGTACACAGGAAAAGCCCCGGGCACTTTTGAATTTCATTTCCTGTTTGATCAGCGTGGAGAGCTCACCAGCACAGCTGACTATGCCTGCCCAGGGCCGCAAACATGCTCCAGCATGGAGCATACAGGAATGGATCTGATTGCTGTGTGGGGAGAAGAGTCTATGCAGGCAGAGCTCCAAAGCAGCAGAAGAAACACTGACATTACATCTATGCCAAAATCACACAGGGCATGGGGGACAAAGGCTACACCAGGGACACATGGCAGTGCCATGTGAAAATACAGGAGCTCAGGCAAGCATACCAGAAGACAAGGGAGGCAAACAGTCGCTCTGGTTCTGAGCAGCAGACATGCCACTTCTATGAGCAGCTGCATGTGATTCTAGGCAGGGACCCCACCAGTACCCCAACACTTTCCATGGATACCTCCCAGGGGCCCCCCGCAGCTTCGGGCAACAACGAGGTGGACATTGTTGATGAAGAAGAGGAGGAGAAGAATGTGCAGCAGGCAAGTGGAGGATCCATTCTCACCGACAGCCAAGACCTTTTCGTAACTCTGGAGCCAATCCCTCACCAGGGACTATTGTTGCAGGACCGTGATGGTGGGGAAGGCACCTCTGGTGAGCGCACACTTGTAATCACACTACAAAGGTTACATGCAATTGTGTTTAATGTTTAATCTGAGGGAAACAATTGGGATACAGTGGTGGCTAGACCAGCTACACAAAGGGTGCTCCCCGGAAAAGCCTGTTTAAGAGCCAAGAGTTCCCCCTGCAAAAAAATTTCCCCAGGTGGCCCTGACACCTCCTACCCTTTGTTGTGTGCTTATCATGCCTGCCTGCAAACCGAAATCTGCTGCCCAGTGCTCTGCCGTGTGTTGTACCTTACTGGTAGGCGCTTCTTTGAGAAGACAAAATGTGTCCATATACCTCAGGGAGTGTATTTACTGCTGTGACGTGTTTCATTCATTGCAGAGTTAACCTTCTGTTTTCAACAGTGTATGTTCTGTAAGGCTACCCGTGTGGGTTTTTTCCCCTTGCGGCTGAAACCTTGTCTGTGGGTGCTTCCTCCACACCAGCACAAAGGCTGCCCCAGATTAGAAGGCGAAAAAAGTGGACAAGGGAAGACATGTTCTGTGATTTGCTGTGTTCCTCCGAGACTGACAGGGCCCAGCTGAATGCATGGAGGCTTACACTGTCAGAGAGTATGCCCTCCGACCAAGAGGGCAGGAAAGCATGCAGGCAACAAGAGCATAACATGCAAAAGGAGATGTTGCAGCTTATGGGGGAGCAAACAGACATGTTGAGGCATCTGGCTGAGGTGCAGGAAAGGCAGCTAGACCTTAGAGACCCGCTGCACCCAATGATGAACCAGCTGCCCTCCTCACCAAGTTCCATATCCTCCTCTCCCAGACATCCTAGAATGCGGGGAGGGGAGGGAAGGGGAAAGCTTCATTATCCCTTGAACTCAACTCCAGGGGATGGTTCATGGAGCAGAATGCTTTGATTCCACAGCTTTGATTGCTAGACAGTGCAATTGTAATAAGCTAAGTGTCCTTGCCCCCCCCCCCCCGCCCCATGTTATCAGGCCCTTAGACCTGGGTTATCTTTGCTATTCATTGCTGTCTCTGTTCAGTGTTTGTTAGAATAATAAAAATGCATGGATTGAGGACAAGAGGCTCTATTCACTGTGCACACTGTGGTTGTTGGGGGTTTAGTTTATAGGGCAGTACATGCAAAAAAGGAGGCAGGTTGGTAAGGAACACCACACAGAACTGTCACATCAGTGTTGGGTCATTCATGAAACTGGTTTTCAAAGTGTCTTGGAGACAAAGTGTGCCTCAATGTGCTCTTCTTATTGCCCTGGTGTCTGGCTGCTCATAATTGGCAGCGTCATGTACCTTTCCCGACCATCTTGCATTATATGGCATTTTTCTTAAAGTTTCAGCTCCTCGAGTCAAGTGACTACATGAGATTCTCAGCTTTCGTTAAAAAAAAATAAAAAGGTTGGCTCCATAAAGGCATTGTGATGCTGAGTTTCAGAATGTCTAACTTTTAGGAGCCTTAAAAATCACTGGGCTCCACAAAGCCTGAACTAGGTGCCTACTCTCCCTATACAATGGATGGGGAAAGAGATAGGCACCTGTGAATGGGATCTACAAAAGCCAGCACCTTAGGCGGGGAATTGTCTAAACTAGTTAATGGAAAATGCCAACAAGACAGGTGGGTCTTAAGCCCCATCCCTCTCATGGAGTTCAGTGTCTAAATCCAGGCTGCAGGAAGAGACATATCTCTGCTTACAGTACACACAGCCAGGCCAGAGGCAGATTACGGTTTTGTGGGACCCTGAGCCAAAGCAAGTGGGCCCCCCTCCCCACTCCTTCTGCCTGCAGTTCCTTTCCCCAGATGCTCCTGCTGGGGAGCGGGGTCGGGGCACAGGGAGTTGCCCTGCTCTGCCTCCCGCCCAGCAGCAGACCGGAACAAGCTCCCAAGCAGAAGAGCCAGGTGGGCAAGTGGAGCAGGGAAAGTCCACCTACCCCGCCCCGCGGCAGGAGAGCCAGGCAGATGGAGCAGGTTGGGGCATAGAGGTGCCCATTTTACCGGGGCCCCTGGGCACAGGCCCATAAGCCTAGTGGCTAATTCGCCATTGCCAGGAACCCTCTCCTGGAGTCACATAGTTTAGGTGCTTAAGCTTTTCTCAATGAGAACAGAATACGTGTCTGCCTATCTCAACACAAAATGGCCCTACAGGTGGGGGAGGCCTCCTTTAGTCCACTGGCTAGGGTACTAACCTGGGATGTAGGAGACCCTGGCTCAGTTCCTCCCCCTACTTGATGAGGCAAAGGGGTTCCCCACATCCCAAATGAGGGCCCTAACCACCAGTTTATGGGATGTTCTGATGTGGGTCTCACTCAATCTCTCTTGTTAAGCTGTTCCACTTTCTATTAAATAATTAAATATGAATTGGGCCATACAAAGAATGACAATGACTCTACGGCCCAGTGGTTAGGGCATACATCCAGGAGGTGAGAACCCCATGTTTAAATCCCTTCTCCTCATCAGATGGGGGAGAAACTGGATGTATGATTTAGTGACACAAAACCAGTAGACAGGGATAAGTACAAAACAGACAACAAGATTTATTTAACAAGGACCCCCACCACAAGTATAACAAGATAAACAGTTAACTACCTGGTTGTTAACACTCAGCAACAAAGGCCCAGAAATCCTTATACACAGTGGGTGGGGAAGTAATAACAAAGGATTTAACATATCACCATATCATGTAGGTCAAGGAAACGCACACTGGAGGAGACTGTGACGTTACTGACATGAACTGTGACCATATAGATCATTGTTGTAACCAAGGTCCTATAGTTGCACCACATCTTGTACAAAGGAGGTCAAG
Organism: Mauremys reevesii; assembly: GCF_016161935.1. Classification (NCBI taxonomy): domain Eukaryota; kingdom Metazoa; phylum Chordata; order Testudines; family Geoemydidae; genus Mauremys; species Mauremys reevesii. The sequence continues at coordinate 60,606,766 of NC_052624.1, read as the reverse complement.
TACGGTGTCTTTGGAAAGGTTGTTATTTGATGGTTATGATTATGCTGTCTGTATGTGTGTATTATTTTTGTATTTGAAGTTCTAAATATTGGCTATGTACTGGTATCTCAATGTGTTTGATTCTAAGTAGCATCAGTGAAGCATTTGGTCAGCTTCTTGAGAAAGGACTATTCTGAGTAAGTGCCCAATCAAGAAATACTTAACAGACAATGGATTTTGGGAGACGCCAATCCACATCTGAGCTTTCCTGGGAATGTTCAAACTAACATGTAAACAATGGTGTCAGCCTGCAAAAAGCTCATGTGAATCATTCATGAACATGTGACTTGCCCAGGTGGCTACAAACTCCATCTTGTTGCTGTGATTTTGCATGGAAGAACAAAGGGGTTTCCGTCCACAAGAGAGAGAGAATATGAAAGGCCCTGGAAGCCTCTCCATTTTGTTTTCAGCTGGTTCAAGAGATGGCCTCTCCACCCCAAAGAGATGCTGTAGCAGGATGGTCACCCCGCTCCTGCACAGAGGGGTTAAAACCAGCCCTGGGAGAGGGCTGTGAAGGGGAAAAGCTGGGCTCATTGGGGGAAGCAGCCTCAGTTGGGGGCCACACCCCAATCAGGATCCAGCTGGCCCTATAAAGGCCAGTGTAGCCAGTAGTTGACAGTTTCCTCTAGCTGTGGAGGGAGACAGGCTTGACTGCTGGGGAGCTAGATAAGGTACCTGGAGTGGAGCAGGGCTGGGGGAAGGTCAAGGGAGCTGGGGAGCTCTGGCCGGGAAATCCCCCAGGCTGTGGCCTAGTATAAGGCCAAATGGGTACTGAGACTGTAGGGGACAGCCCAAGGCTAGGCCAAGGCAGCAGGTCCAAACCCCTCCTTACCTGTGATAAGTGACTTATCCTGCAGTCTGCACCAGGGAGTGGGGTCTAGTTGGTGACTGGCAGTAGCCTATGACTGATGTGAGGAGAGGATAGGGGGTGGGGGCTCCCTGGGGAAGGGAGACCCAATGAGGATGTAGGGTGCTGCAGGGGACAGCACCCCAGTCTGAAAGGGGCACCCTGGTGCAAGAGGGACTTGGGACCCAGTGGGAAGAAGGACACTGGCCTGCAGAGGGCGCTCCTGGGTTGAAGAGCTAATTCCCAGGATGACCGACAGGAGGCGCTTCAGGGGTGAGTTGCTGCCCCCTTACAGATGCCTAAAGGAAACTGGAACAAAAGACTGTAACTACGAGGGTGTGAATGATTGCTGGACCCAGGCCATAAACTATGTTTGTCTGAAAAGGATTGGGCCCAGACTAAGAAGGAGTCTAGTCTGTGAAAGAAGGTTATTGGAAAATCTCTGAGGGTGAGATTTACCTGTATTCAGTTTCCTACTGTATTAGGCTTAGACTTGTGTGTTTTGTTTTATTTTGCTTGGTAGCTTACTTTGTTCTGTCTGTTATTACTTGGAACCACTTAAATCCTACTTTTTATACTTAATAAAATCACTTTTGCTTATTAATTAACCCAAAGTAAGTAATTAGTACCTTGGGGAGCAAACAGCTGTGCATATCTTTCTATCAGTGTTATAGAGGGTGGACAATTTATGAGTTTACCCTGTATAAGCTTTATACAGAGTAAAATGGATTAATTTGGGGTTTAGGGTCCCATAAAGACTAAATACTGGGTGTGGGGAAAGTCCCTGTTAACTGAGAAGCCCCTGGGCTAAGTGAACCTTAGTTTCTGTGAACTGCAAGAGGGCATGGCTCAACCTCTTGGTCTGTGCTGTATCCAACAGGTGTGTCTAGCTCAGCAAGACTGGAGTGGACGGAAGCTTTGTCTGGCAGGGGGGTTTGCTCTCAATGGTATCAAAAAGAAATCCTACAAAAAGTGGAAATATGGACAAATTGCTATGGATAAATACAAAAGAATAGCACAAGCATGTAGGGACAAAATCAGAAAAGCTCAGGTAGAAAATGAGTTACACCTAGCAAGAGATATAAAAGACAGTAAGAAGAGGACTTGTGACTACATTAGGAGCAAGAGAAAGATGAAAGAAAGTGTAGGTCCACTACTTAGCAGGGAAGGACACCTAATAACAGATGACAACAATAAAGCTGAGGTGTTTAATTCTTATATTGCTTCAATCTTCATTAAAAAGGTTAATTATGACAAGAAGGCATAGACTTACTCTGCAGCATGGGAGATTTAGGTTAGACATTAAGAACATCTTTCTAACTATAAGACTAGTTAACCTATGGAGTAGGCTTCCAAAGGAGATTGTTGAATCCCCATTGTTGGAAGCAAAGATGTGTACAGGCTTGACAGAGCTTGCTTTGGTCTAATAGCATAGTATAAGTAGAACTGCATATGTGTAAGAAAATCCAGAGTAATCATAGAATCATAGGCTGAAAGGACCTCAACAAATCCTCAGGTCCAACTCCTTGTACTATGGTAGGACCACGTAAACCTAGACCTGACAGGTTTTTGTTGACAACCTGTTTTTTAAAACTTCCAATGATGGGGATTCCATGACCTCTTGAAAGCTTATTCCAGAACTTAACTATCCTAACAGTTAAAAAGTCTTTTCTAATATCTAAACAAAATCTCCCTTGCTGCAGATTAAGACCATTACTTCTTGTCTTACCTTCGGTGGACATGGAGAACAACTGATCACAATGTTCTTTATAACAGCTCTTAACATATCTGAAGACTGTTATCAGATCTCTGCTCAGTCTTCTGTTCTGAACACTAAACATGCCCAATTTTTTTAACCTTTCCTCATAGGTCAGGTTTTCTAAACCTTTTATCATTTTTGTTGTTCTCCTCTGAATTCTCTCCAATTTGTCCAGATCTTTCCTAAAATGTGGTGTCCACAATTGGACACAGTACTCTAGCTGAGGCCTCACCAGTGCCAAATACAGCAGGACAATTACCTCTAGGGTCTAACACACAACACTCCTGTTAAAACATCCGAGCCTTTTTTGCAGTTGCATTATATTGTTGACTCATATTCAATTTGTGTTACCCTATAATCCCCAGATACTTTTTGGCAGTTCTACCACTTTGCCAGTTATTCCCCATTTTGTAGTTGTGCATTTAATTTTTCCTTAAGTACTTTGCACTTGTCTTTATTGAATTTCATCTTGTTGAATTCAGACCAAATTCTCCAATTTGTCAAGGTTGTTTTGAATTCTAATCCTGGCCTCCAAAGGGCATGGAACTATTTCAAAACTATTGCAGTAGGAAGGTGGTGAAGCACTGGAATAGGCTACCTAGGGAGGTGGTGGAATCTCCATCCTTAGAGGTTTTAAGGCCTGGCTTGACAAAGACTTGGCTGGGATGATTTAGTTGAGGTTGGTCCTGCTTTGAGCAGAGGGTTGGACTAGATGACCTCCTGAGGTCTCTTCCAACCCTAATCTTCTATGGTTCTATAAACTCATGTGCCTTTATGATTCTTCCCCCATCCCCCATGCTGGTATTATTCTTTTGTACTCCTCCTTAGCAATTTGTCCATATTTTCACTTTTTGTAGGATTCCTTTTTGAATTTCAGGTCATTAATGAACTCCTGATGGAGCCATATTGGCCTTTTACTGCTCTTCCTATCTTTCATATCAGGATAGTTTGCAGTTGTCCCTTTAATACTGTCTCCTTGAGAAACTGCCAGCTCTCTTTAACTCCTTTTTCCCTTAGATTTTTCTTCCCATGGGATCTCACCTACCAGTTCTCTAAGTTTGTTAAAGTCTGCTTTTTTGAAGTGTACTGTTATTATTTTGTGGTTCTTGCTCCTTTTCTTTCCTTAGAATCATGAAACCTGTCATTTCTTGATCACTTTCACCCAGATTTCCTTCTGCCTTCAGATGTTACCAATTTCTCCATTAGTCAGAATCAAGTTTAAAATTGGGATCCCCTTGGTTAGTTCCTACACTTTCTGGGGTGAAAAGTTGTCCCCAATACTTTCCAAGCACTTTCTGGAAATTTTGTGTTCTGCTTATTATTTCTTCAACAGATGTCTGGCTAGGTAAAGTCCTCCATTACTACCACGTCTGCTGTTTTGGCTATTTCTTCCTAGAAATGACTCATCCACCGCCTCATGTCTGTGGGGAAAAAGAAAAGATAAAGTAACCACAAAACTAGAAGAAACTGGTTTGAGTGAGCATAAAGCCTGTACTGACAGGAGAGGAGAGTTTATAAGAACACAAGAGACTTTAGCTGGCTACACTACTGTTTATGTCAGCAGAAACTATGTTGCTCAGGGGAGTGAATACCCCTCCCCCCTCCCGAGTGACAGGAGTTACTCCGACATAAGCACCGGTGTGGACAGCGCTTATATCGGCAGCTCTGCCACTCTTTGAGGTACTTTTATTATGCCAATGGGAGAGCTCTTTCCTGTCTGCATAGAGCCTCACCATGTTGGTGACACCAGGCATGACCCAGTGTTGGCAGAGGGGTGGAAAATGACAGTGCCAATGAAGGCTCCCTGTATTAGGCCTCTGCTTGTCCGAACCGCGTCCATGTTTAGACTTTAATTAACTCCACAGGCTAGATGGAAAGAATGGAATGTGTGGCAACTAGTTATCAGTACCAGGAGGCAATTATACAGCCTGCTTGCACCTGGCTAAAGGGAGTGAAACAGAATGACCGGTCAAGAAAAGTTACTAACGAGATAATATGTTTTTTGCCAAGTATGATCTAACCTGTTTAGAGTAATTGCTACGTTATAATGTATTTGCTGTATGGGAACTGAAAAGGAGGGAGAAGAGGGGGGGGAGGGGGGAGCTGGGCATTGGGGGTAATAGACATGCTTAGCTAAGATCATGTATAAAGACAGAGAGCTGCTTGTATGAGGTGTGCTTGATCTGAGGTGTGTACCTCCAAGCATCCTGCGCTTTGAGATCTCAAATAAACCTTTTTTTGCTTCTCCACCCTGGTGTGTCTAATTGGAGCGAGGCACTCCGGGCAACGAATCACTGTTTGCTGTAGCCTCAGGCCTTGTGCCGGCAACAGTTTTGGCGTCCCTGGGTGGGCTTGAGGCTAAATTTAGCCTTGCCCGGACCCCTCCTGGAGGTCGACGGATTGCGGCGACGACCGATGCCCAGCGCGCACCGGTGACTTCATCGGGGGCCTCGGCGGAGACGCGGTGTGGTCGACCCCGGAGGGCACTACGGTGCAACGCGCTCAGATAGTGGAGAAGCAGCTGCGGGCGACGGTGGGGAACCGGTCTCGTGAATAAGGTAGGAACAGTCCAGTGCTGTTAACCTTTTGTTTGCCTGTTAAGACCTGGGGACGCCCAGTGTCTTCCCATAGGTATGGGGCAGGGACAGAGTACAGGCAGGTACGTGTACACCCTTTGAATGCATTCTGATGAATTGGACAGTGTTTGAAAAAGATCCATTGACTAAAAGTAAACTGAAAAGATTCTGTACAGTAAACTGGCCTCAGTATCAGCTAGAGGGCCAGGAAAGGTGGCCACCGGAGGGATCACTTAATTACAACACGATCCTTCAATTAGCTTTGTTTTGTCAGCGAATGAATAAGTGGAATGAATTTATGTATGCACAGTTGTTTATGTTGTTGAGAGATAGGTCAGATCTGTTGCAAGAGTGTAATCTGACTCCGACAGGCTCGGCAGTCACTGTTGTTAGTTCCCGAACCCCTCCCGGTTGTAATGGCAGAGTCGGTGTCCCCTTCGGCTCCTACACCCCCACCGTATAAAGACCAGGTGCCTCAGGTTTCAGAGATTGCTCCTTCAGTGGGACTTTATCCGTTGATTACTGAGACTGTGGTGGCTCGCCCGGGAGCAGAGGGGCGCCGGGCCACTACTATGCTAGTTTACTCACATGTGCCTTTTAACCCAGTGGACCTAGCAGCCTTTAAGGCACAGGCAGGGGAATTCTCCACGAATCCCAGCAAGTTTATTTCGGTTTTTGAGGGATGTTTTGCCAGTCACAAGCCTGACTGGGATGACTGTAATATCCTTATGAGGACCCTGTTGTCTGAAGTGGAGAGGAATCAGGTTATAGCTAAGGCAAGGGAAGAAGCACAACTAAGGCATGATCGGGATCCAGCTAATGTTGCCACTCCTGCCAATATGGTCCCCCTAGCAGATCCTAGGTGGAATCCTAATGAGCCTAATGGTCAGACCCGCCTCACTGTGTACAAGGAGCTGCTCTTGCTAGGACTCCGACGCTCAGCTGTTCGCCATAACAATTGGGCCAAACCTTATGAGCTCATACAGGAGCCTAAGGAAAGTCCGGTCGCTTTTCTGCAGCGCATCCGGGATGCCATTCGGCAAAACACTAACGCAGACCCTGATAATGCAGCAACTGAGGCAATTATAAAAGGTATCTTTACCAGCCGTGCTGCCCTGACATTAAAAGGAAATTGCAGAAAAGGAGGATTTGATGGGCATGTCTGTGGCACAGATTTTGGAAACTGCAAACAAGGTTTACAGCCTTAGAGAGGGAGAGAAGGAAAAAAGGCAAGTGAAGATGATGGTTGCAGCAGTACAGGCCAGTGACAAGAGGAAGTTTCAGGAAGGTGGTGGAAGGGGCCGGAGAATGAGAGGTCGTGGACGTGGGCGCCCTGGCTCACAGGAAAGGCGTTTGGTCGCAATCAGTGTGCCATATGCCGGAAGGAGGGACACTGGAAAATGAGTGCCCCGAGAGGAAGATACCCCTATGATGGCAGCAGAGAATCAAGACTAGGGGTGTCAGGGAGACGGACTATCCTGCCCCGGAACCCCGAGTAAAAATGCGGGTGGGAAATTCTGAAATAGACTTTTTAGTAGACTCTGGAGCAGCTCGAACCGCTGTAAATCAACCCCTCCAGCTGCCCGTGGCAGATTCCCTCACTGTGGTCGGCGCTACAGGAAAAGGAATCAAATGTCCAGTGTATGCCCCAGCAGAATGTGCTTTGGGAGACAGAACTCTCTCCCACAAGCTGGTTTACCTCCCGACTGCCCAACGCCTCGACTGGGACGGGATCTGCTTTGTCGCTTAGGTGCCACCCTGCACTTCACCCAAGATGAAATCACTCACCCTGCCCCCAGAGAATGCCTGGATAATGACTCTTGCAGTTGAGCCTCAGCCATGCAACCCCAGAGTGGAGCCAGTGGGAGGACCAGGTTTTTCCTCTAGTATGGGCATCGGGGTCCCAGGAAAGGCAGTACATCACACCCCATTAAGGTTCAGCTCCTGCCAGGAAAAGGTCCGTGCGGATCAAGCAGTATCCGATCAAGAGGGAGGCCAGAGAAGGGCTGCAGGAAACTATAAATCAGTTTCTGAAGCACGGGTACTGCGAGAATGTCAGTCAGCCTGGAACACCCCATCCTGCCTGTTCGAAAGCCCAATGGCACCTATCGGCTGGTCCAGGACCTGAGGGCAGTTAATGAACAGGTTAAGACTCTGCACCCCTTGTTCCAAACCCTATACACTGTTGGCATCTATAGGAGGGCAGTACACCCACTTTTCAGTCCTAGACCTGAAAGATGCTTTCTTCACAATTCCGGTTGACACACAATCTCAGGAGATTTTCTCCTTCGAGTGGGAAGACGACCGAAGGGTTAAAAAGCAGCTTTGCTGGACTGTGTTAGCCCAAGGATTTAAGAACTCCCCCACGCTGTTCGGCCAGGCTCTGGCCAAAGACCTGGAGGAGTGGAATACTCCGGACGGACGGGATTCTCCTCCTGCAGTATGTTGACGACCTGTTAATAGGGGCGGTGGGATTAACCCCTTGCCTCCACGCCACTGTGAGCCTCCTGAACTTTGTTGGACTCAGAGGATACCGGGTAGCTCAGAGCAAGGCTCAAATTGCCCTCTCAGAAGTACAGTACTTAGGATTTCACATAAGACAGGGGGAGAGACAGCTTTCAAATGAAAGGAAGGAAGCAATCTGTCAAATTCTTGTCCCAAGCAATCGTAAACAGCTCAGGGCTTTTCTGGGCATGGCAGGCTTTTGCAGAATATGGATCCCAGAGTTTGGACTGTGGGCTAAGCCCTTGTATGAATGTGTTAAGGGAATGGATCACGACCCCTTTCACTGGTCCTCAGAAGCTGACAAGGCATTTAAAGTATTAAAGAGAAAGCTAATGGAAGCCCCGGCACTCGGCCTGCCTGACCTTTCTAAGCCGTTTCAACTGTATGTGCATGAAAGAAAAGGAGTAGCCCTGGGAGTGCTTACTCAATTATTAGGCACTTGGAAACGTCCTGTGGCATATGTCTCTACACAACTGGATCAAGTTGTTAAGGGTGGCCAGCTTGCCTGCGAGCTGTCGCGGCAACTGCCCTAGTGCTTGGTGAAGCAGAGAAACTGACTTTGGGGGACTGTGCAGGTGTATACCCTCATATGGTTCAAGCCCTGCTGGACACTAAGGGTGGTCTCTGGCTCACGAGGCTCGGGTAGCTCGGTACCAGGCTAAACTCCTAGAAAATCCTGAAGTTACCCTGCAGACCTGCCCCTCCCTCAACCCAGCCACTATGTTACCAGAAACAGAGATGCAGGAACATGACTGTTTAGAAATCATAGATGCCCAGTACTCCAGCCGTCCAGATTTAAAAGATCAACCGCTCTCAAATGCAGACTGTGAATGGTATACTGATGGGAGCAGTGCTGTCATAGATGGGCAAAGGAGGGCAGGCTATGCTGTTGTGACCCTCTACGATACAGTGGAAGCAGAGAGTTTACCTGCTGGAACATCTGCCCAACTTGCTGAACTTGTAGCATTAACCCGTGCACTTGAACTGGCAAAAGACAAACGGGTTAATATTTTTACTGACTCAAAATATGCTTTTGGGGTATTGCATGCTCACGCTGGTCTCTGGAAACAAAGGGGAATGCTTACAGCTCAGGGGTCCCCGGTCAAGCATGGGACACAGATTCTCTGGCTTCTGGAAGCGGTGCAGCTCCCCTCAGAGGTAGCAGTGGTGCACTGCAAAGCTCATCAACGAGAAGACCAGGACGTAGCCAAGGGCAACGCCAGGGCCGACAGGGAAGCCAAGCGGGCTGCCACCCTGGAACCATTGGAAGCTGAGGAGGCCCATGTGCATGCCCTCATCCCATCAGTGGGTGAGCTCCCAGCCCCTCAGTACTCTCGTGAAGAAAGGAATCTGTCCGACTCCCTTGGGCTCCAGGAAAAGGAGGGATGGCTCCACTCCACAGAAGGAAAAATCCTCCTACCTAAAAGCCTAATACGGCCAGTACTACAGAAACTACATCAGACCACTCACGCTGGAAGGGAGGCTCTCACCCAGCTTATGAATAAGTATTTTCTAACCTCTGGATTAAGACCCCTGGCTTCCCAGGTACAGGCTGAGTGTTTAGTCTGTCAAAAGAACAACCCTCGACCAGGAGTGTCAGTGCCACCAGCCACTCTGGAACCTACCCCAGGGCCAGGATTGGTGTGGCAAGTAGACTTCACTGAGTTCCCCCGGACCCAAGGGTTCAGGTACCTCCTTGTCATGGTGGATCGATTCAGCGGATGGCCTGAAGCCTTCCCATGCCGAAACAACACTGCCAGAACAGTGGCTCTCAAGTTTGTCAAGGAGATCATTCCTCGCTTTGGACTCCCCCAGTGGATGGAATCTGACAATGGAACACACTTCACATCGCAAGTCATTCAGGGGATTTTGGATATTCTACAGATCACCTGGAAGCTCCACACTCCATGGCGACCACAGGCCAGTGGAGTAGTGGAACGTACTAATCAGACACTCAAGCGGCATCTCTCAAAGGTCTGCCAAGAGGCTTCTCTTCGGTGGCCTGATGCCTTACCCCTTGTTTTGCTCCGAGTTCGTGCTCTCCCAAAGGGCAGGTTAGGGCTTAGTCCCTTCGAGATTATGTTTGGGAGGGCATGGCCTATGAATGGTACACCGGTTCTGTTAGGGGAGTGGGAGGTAGGCTGCGGTTTCTTATCTCAGTACATGTGCTCTCTGTCTGCTGTTCTCTGTTCTCTCCACAGGTATACCAAAGATTTGCAGCCTCCCGCTGGATGCCCCTGTCCACTCCCTGCAGCCTGGTGACTCCGCTCGTTCGTACCTGGAAGGACGAGCCTCTCCAAGAGAAGTGGAAGGGACCTCACACCGTCCTGCTGATCACCCACACAGCAGCAAAGGTCGAGGGATACAAGAACTGGATCCACTACTCCCGTCTGAAAGCAGTGCCAGCTCCTGAACGGTGGACCGTCCAATCTGCGGAGAAGACTGCCAACGACGATCTGGGACTTAAGCTGTTATTCAGGCAACAGTAAGGCCTGCTGGGAATGCCCTGTGACCCCTTTGGACAGTTACAGCGCACTCCCCGTGAACACTCTGAGCGTTGGCTGTGTTTATTTTCACAGGGCCAGCCTAACCTGTGGGCCTGGTCCCTTTTGTTTTTAATCTGCTTGTTGTTAGTAGTAGTAATTTTGTGGGTATTTGGGGAATTGTAATTGTTAGGCCTTAGGATCACTGGCCCAGTATGAATCCAGGCCTAGGGTTTGCCACAATGTTACTCTTTGCTATGGGAACACTCCTCTCGTTGACTCCCGTTTCCCCCCCGTGCCCCGAAGGTCCCTATGTACCCTCTCATTGACAGCCCCAGCTCCATAGAACTCAATTATGTTTTGTCCACAGTATATGAGAACACTCAGCCAAAGGTTTGTTGAGTATTCTCAAAGGAGGGAATTGTTGGTGACACCAGGCATGACCCAGTGCTGACAGAGGGGTGGAAAATGACAGTGCCAATGAAGGCTCCCTGTATTAGGCCTCTGCTTGTCCGAACCGCGTCCATGTTTAGACTTTAATTAACTCCACAGGCTAGATGGAAAGAATGGAATGTGTGGCAACTAGTTATCAGTACCAGGAGGCAATTATACAGCCTGCTTGCACCTGGCTGAAGGGAGTGAAACAGAATGACCGGTCAAGAAAAGTTACTAACGAGATAATATGTTTTTTGCCAAGTATGATCTAATCTGTTTAGAGTAATTGCTACGTTATAATGTATTTGCTGTATGGGAACTGAAAAGGGAGGGGGGAGCTGGGCATTGGGGGTAATAGACATGCTTAGCTAAGATCATGTATAAAGACAGAGAGCTGCTTGTATGAGGTGTGCTTGATCTGAGGTGTGTACCTCCAAGCATCCTGCGCTTTGAGATCTCAAATAAACCTTTTTTTTGCTTCTCCACCCTGGTGTGTCTAATTGGAGCGAGGCACTCCGGGCAACGAATCACTGTTTGCTGTAGCCTCAGGCCTTGTGCCGGCAACAACCAGATGCACTACATCACTGCACACAGAGACATGCCCTAATACATATGTATAAGAAAAGATATCAAAACATTATACATAATTTGTGCAACAAAGGGAAGATGAAGCTGTGAATAGTCCAGTATTGGAAGGGACAGACTATGGTATTGGTGAGACTGTCTTGATATGCTTCCCACTTGTAAGTAACTGATACGGTGTGGTAATATTTTGCCTTAATAGAGATGTTAGACCCATCTGCTGAGTGGTGAATTTCAATCCAACACCCATCAATGGCGGTTTTAAGAACAGGTTGAACAAACATCAGCCAGGTACGGTCCAGGTGTACTTGGCCCTGCCCCAGATGAGGGAGCTGGAATAAATGACCTCTGGAGTCCCTGCAGCCCCATGTTTCTATGCTTGCAGAGGAATGCCTGACAATGCGACCCGATGTGGGTTTGGCAGGCTCGTGGCTGGTAACGTGGATGACAGGCTCCACAGCTGGGCCCAAGAACCAGTGCCAGTAACTGCTCCCAGGGCGCTGAGGCCGAGGCCCCGGGCTGCGCAGAGGCAGCCCGCGGGTGTGTTTGCGGCAGCGCGTTCAGGGGTGACCGCGAAGCCGGATCACTCCGCTACAGACAAAGGCCTAAAGGCGGGAACGAAACACGGACACTTTCTCCTCCCCCGCGCTCGTCAACAGGGGTCCCAACGCCCCGCCCCTTCCGAGTGTGTCCGCGCGGCCCCGCCTCCCCCGCGCAGTTCGATGTGGTGGGGCCTGAGCGGGTAGCTACGTGCCGGCAGTCCCGCGGCCGCCGCGCCTGCGCAGTTACAAGCCCTGCGGCCGCGCGCACCGCTCCCTCTCTTGCGCTGCCGGGATGCCGAAGCTGAGCAAAGAGGCCAAGCAGCGGCTGCAGCAGCTCTTCAAGGGCGGCCAGTTCGCCATCCGCTGGGGCTTCATCCCCGTCGTGCTCTATCTAGGTCAGTGCTCGGGCGGAGCCGCGCTGTCCCCGCTCGGGGGGCTGCGGAGGGAACGCTGCGCCCCCCCCCCAGCTGGGGCGCGGGCTGGAGCACGCGGGGGAGCCCCTCCCCGGAAGATTCCGGGTCACGCGGGGGCCAGTCCCGCACCCGCAGCGGTTGGTGCCGGTTGGGCGGAGGGGCTGGCGCGTTCGGGCCGGGGGCCTCGCCTGACTCCGCCCTTCTGGCGGCCGTTGGACGAGGGGGCTCGTGAGCGCGCGGAGCCTTGTTCAGCCTTTAGCCCGCGGGGGCAGAGCAGCCTCCGCGCTCCAGAACCGCCTTTCCAAGGGCTGTTGTTGCCGGGGAGACCCGCCCCTTCCAGAGGCGCTGGGAGGGAGACAAGGCCCCCATGTGCTCAGGATTAAATTATCTGACTTCACCTAGACCCGTGCTCTGTTCCGTTAGGCCAGTGGCTCGCAACCTTCCCAGACCAGTGTACCCCTCCCAGCAGTCTGATTTGTCTTGTGCCCCCCCCCTCAAGTTTCACCTCACTTAAAAACCTGCTCGCTTACAAAACCAGACATGAAAATGCAGTTGTCGCCTCACACGATTACTGAAAAATTGCTTGTTTTCTCATTTTGTCCGTATAAAATTTTAGTTTATACTATCAGAGGGGTAGCCGTGTTAGTCTGGTTCTGTAGAAGCAGCAAAGAATCCTGTGGCACCTTATAGACTAACAGACGTTTTGCAGCATGAGCTTTCGTGGGTGAATACCCGATGTTGCAAGTGCCTTTTATGTAGCCTGTTGTAAAACTAGGCAACTATCTAGATGAGTTGATGACCCTCTGGAACACTTCTGTGTATCCCTGGTTGAGAACCACTGCTTTAGGCCATGGCTGTGTTGGGGAGGGGAGTGTGATTTTTATACATTAAGTTTGTTAGTAAAGACAAGGCCTTAGGTTCTGGCTGCCAGCTACAGGCTTAGACTAGTCTAATCTTAAAAATTAGATCGACCTAGCTATGTCACTCTTGGCTTTGAAAAATATTGTGCCCTTTGCAATGTAGTTAGGCCAGTGGTTCTCAAACTTTTGTAGTTGTGACCCCTTTCACATAGCAAGCCTCTGAGTGTGACCCCCCCCCCAGTATAAATTAAAACCACTTTTTGATATATTTAACACTGTTATAAATGCTGGAAGCAAAGCGGAGTTTGGGGTGGAGGTTGAAAGCTTGTGACCCCCTGAGGGGTCCCAATCTCCAGTTTGAGAATCCCTGAGTGAGGCCAACCTAACCTCTTACTGTAGACGTAGCTCGGGTGATTGAAGGATTATTCTGTCAACTTAGCTGCCACCTCTGGAAGCAGATGATCTACTATGGTGATGGAAAAAACCCTTCTGTGAACATATGAAGTGTCTACACTATGGTGACATGGGTGTGTTGCTGTCATGTAGACATGGCCATAGAGAAAAGATGCCCAGCGCAAGAGCTTTATTTGCATAGCACCAAAGTATGCTGGTCAGACTTTAAAAACAAATGAGGCAAAGTCTCTGCCTTAAGGAGCATAGCCTTAGAAAAAAAGTGAGTTTGTGTTGTTGTGATTGAAATGTAGCATGAAAGTCCGATTAAAAGGCCAATGAATAAATAACTGGAAAAATTAGGTCTTCTGTGTCCCCCATGTATTCTCTAACAATTGCATATGTTAAATCTATTACAATTTTGTGGATAAAACACCTTTATGATTAGTTTAAATTTAAAAATTTAATATTCAGAATTTTATATGTAAATCACCTAAATTGACATTAAAAATCCCATCCTAGGAAATTACTCAAAATCACTCAACATTGGTCTGTCTCTGCCTTACTGCTTGTCTACACAAACAAGTTGTTCTGCGTTAGCTACACCAATATACCGTCTGTACAAGGAGGAGAATAAGCTATATTGATGTAGCTGCATCCACTCCATAAGTTGTATCAGACTAATTGATTTTTACAAAAGAATCACATTTCTAACAGAAATAGTTATGCCAGTGTAAAATGCACATGTAGACCGGGCTTAAGTGACATGCCTGAGACCCCATGGGAAGTTTGTGACAGGGCTGGGAAGTGAACCCAGGGCTCCAATTCCCATGGTAGTGCCCAAATATTTGGACTGTTGTATACATTAAATATGTCAAGAAAGCAGTGAATAAATATGTTGACAAGCAACATGCCATATTTCCGTAGCAGCTTTATCTATTTATTCTTATATATACATGTCACAATTTATTTGGCAAGTAAATTATTGAAACAGATTTCTCCCAACTCATTAATCTAAAAGTTAGGAAGGGATGGAATGGGGAGAGTATGGGGGTCCCAGGCTAGGGGTGGGGTCATGTGGGGGGATGGTCAGAGGGGTTACTTCCCTGACTCCCAGCTTCTCCTGTCCCCCCCGCCCCCCCCAAAAAAATTGCCTACCAGTTGCTGTCCCGGCCTGTCAGGGTAAGCCGCTGGTGTGCCGGGACACTTTGTTTACTTAGGTTTACCTCCTGCAGACGCTCGAGGTAAACAAACCATCTCGTCCCACCAGCGGCTTATCCTGATGGTCCAGGAGCCAAAGATTGCTGACCTCTGAATTATAAGGTCGGCTTATGAACAGGTTATAAAAATTTTCCATTTTTACTTATCCATCTTGGGGGGGTGGAGGGGGTTGGCTTATAAACGAACCGGCTTATGATCGAGTATATACAGTAATAGTTATTGTGCAATTGTTTCTTAATCGCCTGTAAACTTTTGCTGAAAATGTTGAGTTCCGCTGAGCAATATTAGGTGAAGAGATGGAGGATTCTCTGCAGCTTGAGGTCTTCAAACCACAATTTGAGGACTTCAGTCACTCAGACATAGGTTAGGGCAGGGGCGGGCAAACTTTTTGGCCCGAGGGCCGCATCGGGTTTCCAAAATTGTATGGAGGGCCGGTTAGTCAGGCGTGGCCCGGCCCCCGTCCCTTATCTGACCCCTCCTGTTTCTCACCCCCGACAGCCCCATGGGACTCCTGTCCCACCCAAACCCCCATTCCCTGTCCCCTGACCACCCCTGGAACCCCTGCCCCTGACTGCCTCCTGCCACCCCATCCAACCCCCCCTCCTTCCTGACTGCCCCCTGGGAACTCCTGCCCCCATTCAACCTCCCATTCCCCACCCTCTTACCACCCCAACCCCATCCACACCCCCACCCCCGACCACCACTCCAAACTCCTCTGCCCTCTATCTACCCTCCTTCCTCCTGCCTGGAGCACCGGTGGCTGGCGGCACTATAGCCACGTCGTCTGGCTGGAGCCAGCCATGCCATCATGCAGCACAGAGAACAGGGTCAGGACAGGCTCAGCAGCTGTGCTGCCCCAGGAGCTCACAGCCCCGCCACCCAGAGCATTGTGCCGGCGGTGGAGCGAACGAGCTGAGGCTGTGGGGGACGGGGAACAGCAGGGGAGGGGCCGGGGCGAACCACCCAGGCCAGGAGCTCGGGGGCTGGGCAGGAGGGTCCCGAGGGCCAGGGGTGGCCCGCGGGCCGCAGTTTGCCCACCTCTGGGTTGGGGGTTTGTTATTGAAGTGGATGGGTGAGATTCTGTGGCCTGCATTGTCCAGGAGGTCAGACTAGATGATCATAATGGTCCCTTCTGACCTTAAAGTCTATGAGTCTGTGAACTGTTATCCTATGGTGTGCTGGAAAATAAAAAATGCACACAACTCTCCATCCTTTGGAATCTTAGCCATCAAAATAACACACTACCTTTCATCTGGTGTGATTTTTGTTATCTTTAGCTTCACAATAACTAAAACCGTAATGTGGGAAACAGCATGTATCATATCTGAAAACAGAATATCACTAAAAGCCTACCAATGACAAGTGGTCTGATTATTCAGAAACAGAAAACAATAAATATATGCTAAACCTATTTGAAAAAATTAAGTTTGTGTGGCTAAGCACTCAGGAAAAGACAAATAAGGGTGCCCTGATCACATACTTAAAAGAACAAAAAAAAAAAGTACAATTTTTTTTTCATTGGGAGCTGAGGAACAAAAAGTACAAGTAAAAGGCAGAGAGTATAAAGCTAGCATAAAACTTACTTTTGCACTTCCCTGATCTTGAGGCACTCGGTGCTGGGTAAGTGAGAGCTGCTCCAGTGGTCTCTGAGGACCAAAGCTATAGGTGGGAATTAGTGCAGTTTAGGAGCATCTTGGCCATGTTCCTGTCCTCTGACCATGCAGCCTATTCTGGCAGTAGTACTAGGGATGGCTGTGTTAGTTCTGTGATGTTGGAGGATCCCTCTTGCAGCAGAAAATGAAGGATTTATGGTTGGAATCCTTCAACAGTGCAGTGCAAAGTGTTCACACAGCACCTGAGGATCAGACTTTAATACTGTTTGTATTCCAGACAAACAGTGTATGGCAGTTGTTTATGCAAAAAACATAGTAAACCATGCTTGCATTTCTGTAGTGTATTTTGTATACTTGGTTTTTAGCATGTTAAAATACGACTTCTTACTTTTAAAAATTATTCTTACTTGCTGTTGTCTGATGTACATAAATGCTATATATATGTAAGTAAAGTTAGGAAAAAATAGTATAGTGTATTTTTTTTGGAGCTAGAATGTGGTTATGTGAATAAATCAGGGGTGGGAAACTACAGCCCATGGGCCGGATCTGGCTCCTCAAGGCTTTGGATCTGGCCTGTGGCGCAGCTGGGCTAAGGCAGGCTTCCTGCCTGCCCTGGTCCTGTGCCGCTCCCAGAAGCGGCTGGCACCATGTCCCTGCAGCCCCGAGTGGGGGGAGACAGAAGGCTCTGTGCACTGCTCTTGCTGGCAGGCACTGCTCCCCGCAGCTCCCATTGGCTGGGAACTGGGAACCATGGCCAGTGGGACCTTCAGAGGAGGTACCCACAGGCGAGGGCAGCGCACGGAGCTTCCCACCCCAGAGGCCTCAGGGACATGGTGCCGTCCACTTCCGGGAGCGGCATGGGTCAGGGCAGGCAGGGAGCTTGTCTTAGCCCCACTTCATGCGACCGCCACCCTGGAGCCGCTCAAGGTAAGCGGTGCCAGGCTGGAGCCCACACCCTGAACCCCTCCTCCACCCTGCGGTCCTGCCCCCAGCTGCACTCTGCACCCCTCCTGCATCCCAACTCCGTGCCCTGAGCCCCTTTCTGCACACCATACACACCCCACACTCCCTCTTGCACCTTAACCCCCTCCCCAAGCCCTACATTCATGGCCCTGCTTGCAGTTTCCCCACCCAGATGTGGCCCTTGGGTTAAAAAGTTTGCCCATCCCTGGATTAAATGATAGGAATGTATTCACACAAAAAAGAGCACAGTTAAGATTGCATGTAACTTTGGTATGTCTTTACTTGGGAGGCCTTAATTGTGTAACCTTACTCTAGTTTCTCTGACAGAACTGCTCAGACTTTTTGTTTTTTTTTTTAAAAGTCCATAATCTGGAATTCCTTTGCTGAAACACGAGAATGCTTTGTTCCTCGCACAGTGTGCACTCCCCTGGAGTTCTGCCTTGTAAACAACATATTGAATAAGTTATGCACATAATGAAGGAAGTCTCATGGCTCACTCTTTTCACACTTAAACTGCAGCATGTTTGAGGTGGCAGCTTTCTTCCACATACTAAGTAACTAAATTAGTTCAGTACATTTGCACATAGCCTTCCTTTGCTTTGATAATTGGTGAAAAGTATTATTTTTAATCATTCCACAAATACTGTGTATGCATAAAATGCACTTTTCCCCTCATTCCTGGGAACCTGTTAATTAAAAAACAGTTATCACTGGAAGGCTCGCTCCCTAGACTACTTGCACAATTTGAACTTTCTAATAAGGCAAAATCAGTGTTACAACTTTTTATATATATATATATATATATATATTTTTACAGTAGTAAACAAATGTTTTGCCCTAAAGCAGCTGAACTGTTTTGTTAAAACTGCAAAGCAAATCTTCTGTCAGGTAATGAACAGGACTAGGAAACTTCAGCATGAAAAGTGAATTTTCAAAAGTTGTAAGCTACTGAAAACAGGGTTAGAAAGGAAATGCATGTGCACCTTTACTACAATTGTATGTTCCTGCTATAATGTGATTGTCCTTTTGTTGCTAGAGGCATATTTTTTGTTTTAAGAAATTTAATAGACTGGTGTTAAGTTTACTGAAGGAAATATCCATAATGCTGTTATAAAGTATAGTAGTTCAAAATGAGAAGTTGAAGTGCAGACTTCATTTTAGAATATTGTTAAAATCCCACAAGACACAAAGGAAAATAACATCTGAATTAACATTTAAATGAACCTGTTATTTCTGCTTCTGATAAAATCAAGTGCAAATTAAATATTATTGCCCTGAACCAAATATAGGATCACAATGGATAAAATTAAATGATATTTTTAAATTAAAAAATTAGAGTATGTCTACACAGCCGACGTTAAAGCGCTGCTGCAGAAACGTATTAATGTGGCTGTGTAGTCATGGTTCCAGCACTGGGAGAGAACTCTCCTGGCGCTGTAATAAAATGTAATAAAACCACCTACATGAGGGGAATAATTATCTATACTGCCACTTTACAGTGCTCAGACTTGCATCACTCAGGTGTTTTTTCACACCCATGAGCGAAAAAAGTTTCAGTGCTGTAAGTGGCAGTGTAGACAAGGCCTTAGATTTTTTATTTAAATTGGATTTGTTTTAGATATATTTTTAAAAGAATAAACCTGTTTAAAATTTGAAACTGACAACCTTCATTAAGCCCAAACTTACTATAATTTATTATTGTCATTTGAATTGAACAAAAAATAATATTCAAGCAGTACATGTTTGCCACCAAGGTTTTAAGGAAATTAAACCACTGAATTGGTGGAAGTCGCTGGCTAACAACTGGAACTAGAATTTGTTAAAGTGCTAAACTAGTTTCTCACAGCAGTAGCCTCTGGCAGGTGTGAAGAGACTATTTTCTTCATTTCAATTTATTCAGCTTGATTATTCAGAGTTGAGAAACTTATTGGAAGTTAAAGCAGGAAAGCTTGTTTTCTTCTTTCAAACGAATAAAAAAAAAGGTGTGAGATGATGAGATTTATTAGTTCTAAAATCTCAAAAGACATGGTGATGGAAGGAATCAGTTCAATTCACTAACTACAACTACTTGCCTTTTAAAATAAATTACTTAGTTTTAAATGCACATGTTTGATTAAGCTATTTTTCCCTTACGTATCCAATACATTTAAGATCGCTTTAGTTAGCTAATTAAAAGCAAATTTGAAAATGTTATTTTGTACATTTTAATAATTGAATTCCAGTTTCTATCCAAATGCAGCTTGACACACATCATGAGTAAAAAAATTAGTAACCTAGTAAATAAAAAAATGCATCATTGACCATTTTCTGACATAAGGAAAATATGAAAATTAAAGAATCTGAATAAATGTATGTTAAGCAATACATTTGCTTTAAAAAAAGGTGTATAAATAATAATGTATTTTCCTGGTCAGCAAACAGTAGCATATTTAGTGTAAAGGCTATATTTAGTTGAAAATCAACATGTTTACCAACCAGTGAGAATCAATTTTTCTCTAGAGGGGAATAAAAAGGACAAATACGAAATTAAACTAAGATAATGATTTTTGATCAAAGTTTTCTGCTTGCTGACTTAAATGTTGTTTTAAGTTGCAGCTTGTATTGGAGAATCAGTTCTACAAGTTTTCCCTTTAATAACTGTCAGCAGTCCAAAGTGGAAAATACAGCATTTGAAAGTTAATGGGTCAGATTCTTCCTTGCATTCTCAAATCATACTTTGGCTGTTTGTTCAAGGCCTGATCTAAAGCCCACTGAAATCAGTGGAAGTCTTCCCATTGTCTTCAGTGGCCTGTGAATCACACGGGCCCTTAGTAATTATATATCAGAGGGGAAAGACCTTTCTTTATAGAAATGGTACAGGGTGGTGTGTAAAATATATTTTGAACATTGCATGTGCTTCATTTTTCCAAACTTCACTATAAATTTGTAATTTAGTCAATATATTCAGTGCCTTTGAAGCAAAAATCATGCTTTTTTGTAGCATAAGGTTACTTTAATAAATTAGAATTTTTTGAATTCTAGTTGAAAGAGTTAATCCTCAATACAAGTTGCTTTTATTTTTAAAACTGTGCATTAGCAGATTGTCAAGTATCTTATTTTCTTGACAATCACTGTTTTGTGTAACTTTTTAAATAGCACTAGAAGTTATGTAGGATTTGAAGAGTTTATTTTTAGTGCTGGCACAATCATTTTTAATTGTTATGAATGGTGCTAACAATTTTTAATTCATTTAAAGTAGGGCTGTCAAGTGATTAAAAAATGAATGGCGATTAATCACACGATTAAACAATAGTAGAATACCATTTATTTAAATATTTTTGGATATATTTTAAAATATATTTCAATTACAACACACAATACAAAGTGTACGGTGCTCACTTTATATTTTTGATTTAAAAGTATTTGCATTGTAAAAAAATAGTATTTTTTTCAGTTCACTTAATTCAAGTATTGTAGCACAATCTCTTTATCATGGATGTCGAACTTACAAAAGTAGAATTATGTGCAAAAAAACTGCAAAAATAAAACAATGTAAAATTTTAGAGCCTGGAAGTCCACTCAGTCCTACTTCTTGTTCAGCCAATCACTCAGACAAAGAAGTTTGTTTACATTTGCAGGAGATAATGCTGCCTGCTTCTTGTTTACAATGTCAACTGAAAGTGAGAACAGGTGTTCTCATGGCACTGTTGTAGCCGGCATCGCAAGATATCTATGTACTGGATGCACTAAAGATTCATATGTCCCTTCATCTTCAACCACGATTCCAGAGGACATGGGTCCATGCTGATGATGGGTTCTGCTTGGTAACAATCCAAAGCAGTGCAGAGCGACACATGTTCATTTTAATTATCTGAGTCAGATCCCACCAGCAGAAAGTTGATTTTTCTTTTTTGGTGGTTCGGGTTCTGTAGTTTCCGCTTTAAGACTTCTGAAAGCATGCTGCACCCCTCGTCCCTCTCAGATTTTGGAAGGCACTTCAGATTCTTAAACTTTGGGTTGAGTGCTGTAGCTATCTTTAGAAATCGCACATTGGTATTTTCTTTGAATTTTGTGAAATCTGCATTGAAAGTGTTTTTAAAATGAACAACATGTGCTGGATCATCATCTGAGACTGATAACATGAAATATATTGCAGAATGCAGGTAAAACAGAGCAGGGGACATACAATTCTCCCCCAAGGAGTTCAGTCACAAATTTAATTAATGCATTTTTTTTTTAAACAAATGTCATCAGCAGGGAAGCATGTCCTTTGGAATGGTGGTTGAAGCATAAAGGGGCATGTGATTGTTTAGCATATCTGGCAGATAAATACCTTGCACTGCTGGCTACAAAAATACCATGCAAATGCCTGTTCTCACTTTCAGGTGACATTGTAAATAAGAAGAGGGCAGCATTATCTCCTGTAAATGTAAACAAACTTGTTTGTCTTAGCGGTTGGCTGAACAAGAAGTAGGACTGAGTGGACTTGTAGGCTCTGAAGTTTTACATTGTTTTGTTGTTAAGTGCAATTATGTAACAAAAACAATCTACTTTTGTAAGTTGCACTTTCATGATAAAAAAGATTGCACTACAGTACTCGTATGAGGTGAATTGAAAAATGCTGTTTCTTTTGTTTATCATTTTTACAGTGCAAATATCTATAATCAAATAATACACACTTTGGTTTCAATTACAACAGAATACAATATGTATGAAAATGTAGAAAAACATCTAAAATATTTGATAAATTTTCAGTTGGTATTCTAAAACAGTGCGATTAATTGCGATTAATTTGTTTCAGTTAATCACATGAGTTAACTGTGATCCATTGACAGCCCTAATTTCTATTCAAATATACTTTAAGTGCTACATAAATCCTGCATCTGATAAACATTGTTTGTTAAAGTACAAAGGTAATGTGTTTAAAAATATTGTGGAAAAATATATGATGTGATTGGCTATTTGGAGAGTTGTGTAACTTGCTAAAACTGAATAAACCTGTGCATACCAATTTAAATTTTTGGAAGTACGGGGGGTGGGGAAGGAGGAGGGGAGAGAGAAAATATAGGCTTGTCTTATACTTTCCTCGTCTTGACCTACAGTTTCCTGAGTGGATTTTCTGTTCCCTCCTGTTTGCTTAAAATATAAGAAAGGAAAATCTTGTTTCATGACATATTAATGAACGAGTTTCAGAGGGACCTTAAATGGGTTTTCCCTTTTCTTTCTTGTTTCACTTAATTAACTTTACCCGTTGGTTCTGTTCCCTGCACAATTCACGTTATGATTAACAGCTGGGGATGCGTATATTAGCTGGAAGTAATCTGAGTGTCTTCCTCTAAATGTTATGTTGCTTTCTGAACAAGATAACAAAAGATGTAGCTTTAGCATGGGTGATAGGTTAGTCACTATGAAATTTTAGAGCAAGACAGTCCATTAAAATACTGCTAACAAGATGTGCTAATCTTAAAATATTGAGAAGAATGTGAGGTTTCTATACTTGTTAGGGTATGATTTGTGTATATATAATTGTTTTTGACAGCTGTTTTTAAATTTACTTAATTTGAGAGTGGGGAAAGAACCCCAACCTTGTTTTGGTTAGCTGTTGATATAGGTATATATTTGTTGTTTCAGGTTTTAAGAGAGGTGCAGATCCTGGAATGCCTGAGCCAACTATTTTGAGGTACGTATACATCTGTAAATACACATGCAAAAATAATGCAGAAAGCTGGGAAAGAAAACAAAACTTTAGACTCAGATGTCCCGTGTCATCGTCCATCCCCCCATCTAGGCATTAACTGCCAGGAAATGCCATCTTCATTGATCATTGTCATCATAGTTTGAGAACTTCCTTCATTATGGGCTTCTTGTCAAAATTGAATTTTTAATTAGCTTGTTAGTCATTAAGATTGACAGTGAAAGGGAGAACTAGTAAGTCATGAAAGAACGTGAACATTATTTAAACACCACCACTGTGCTCCAACAAGTCTGAAATGAAGTTTGTACAGTGAGAATACAGGATGTGCTATAGGAGGGTATTTATTTCTCTTCTGATAGAAAGGAGCCCCATATCTTGTTCTCTGCAGCCACAAATGGTGGGAGAGTGCCTCTCTATGTGCATTGCAAATGGTGGGAGAGTGTCTCTCTCTCCACACATGCGAAGTTCTCCAACTGAATTTTTTTTTTTTTTTTTATACAACAGTGATTTGGGACACTTCACATTTCCCCTCTTAAACCTGTGAGTTTGCTGCTCATTTAGAGTTTTCATAGCTCCTCTGTTATTCATTCTTTTTATGCGAGCTCTTCCTCCTGCACCTCTGAACAGCTCCACTGCTTTCTATTGTAAATTAAAAACAAAAAACAAAAAAACCCACACCCAGACACATTCTGGAGTGGGGATAGTGCCATGTACTGCAACCTGGCCCATGCTTCTGAATAGATCGGCCAACTACACGAGCAGCTTTCCAAGTCCTCCATTACATACCAAGACTAGAAGACTGGGTAATTGTATATTATTAAAACTCTAGGAGAGAATCATTTATGTGAAAGTGTCTTATTACTAGAACTACAAATAGTGCATTGATGTGTATTATTTGCTTCTTTTTTGGAATGAGATAAATGAGAGCCACTCTAACAATCAGCTGGCATAACACTTTCACTACCTTTTTTTTTAATCCAGGCAGCTCTAGAATTGATATGACTGGGAGATGGTTGATACTTGGCAGGCCTTACTAGGAAGTGCCTTTGAACAGAATAATGAAAACTGTTTTTGACTGATGGAGTTACGACCTTTTGACAAATAGCGTCTTATGCACATACAGTACTTTGCAAAGCTTGTAGTTATGTAGCTGAAGAAGGTTGTGCTTCACCGCTAATTTAGGAATGAAGTTTAGTAGTGACTGAGTCAGATCTCCATGGTATACTGTTGGTGTTATGAGGTAATATTTGCTAAGTTCCTTGAGAGAGGGATCTTTTTCAGTTCTGTTCATTTGGAATGGTGTTCTAGTGTTGTCCAAGCAAATATGTTAACTTGAGAGGGGAGCGATTCTTTCTAAAAAATAAAATGTAAAAAATTCCATTTAAAAAGCTACATAAATAGAATTAATTTGTCAAGTTAGGCATGCAAAACTCTGGAAATGGAAGTTAAGGTTAGACCCGTGTGAGTATGCATTATGATGGATTAAATTACATGAGTGCATAAAAATATAATGGAATATGTTTATAAAGCATGCAGGGAATGAGAAAAGGTGCCTGCTTCATTTAAGGGATATCTTGTAAGTTATATGAGGCATAATATTGTATTTGAGAAACAGTAGATGATAATGTAAAAGATTGTATCTATGTATGTACACAATCTTAACATTGTTTCATTCCTACCTTTGATTCAACCTTAATGTTCTCTAAATACTGTCTTTTGAGGAAATATTAATGCGCCACATGTAAATATTGGGTTTTATCTGAGGATCTTCACACGGTTTAAGAAAAGTAAGCCTCACAACATTCTTGAGATAGGGACATTCTGTACCTGCTTTATAGATGAGGAAACGTGTAGAGCAGAGAAGTTAAGTGATTTGATGATTGTTAGACAAATGCTTCACTGTAACTCTTTTTTGTTTATTAAAAAAGACATTCATGGAAGGAGGCCAGTGCTGCTTTTTTTTTTTTTTTAAAGTACTGAATAAAAAGTGAAAAATCTTGACAAATGTGTTTGTTGCGGTGCCAGTAACTTAGTAATACTGTACTGAAACTGATTAATATACAGGGCAGAGCCCAGACATTCGTGCATCCCCCCCCCCTTCTTCCCAGAGCCCAGCCGTGGACCCCACAGCCCAGACATGCACCCCCTCTAGCCCTCAGAGCCCAGGGATTAGGAGAAACAGCCTGATGCTCCGTCCCAGACTTGTGTGGAGTTTCCTGCATTCTGCCATCTCCTTCACTCAGGGCATGCTGGGAACTGCAGCTGCCGGGAGCTGTCTAGCTCCCTTCCCTTGCCCCCACAGTGTCTTCTGTGTGTGAGCTGGTCTCTAAAGAGTGGTGGCCAACAGCACTGCAGCCCATTTCTGTGGGAGGGGTGGGGGGAGAAATTCTGCGTACACAACATGGATTTCTGCAAAATTCTTCATTGCACAGTGTTGCAGTTTCCCCCCAAGTGTAATAATGTGTATTGAGCCAGAGTTGTACATCCTGTCTTGTGTTTAGAAAGACCCATGTTATTTCTTTTTTACTTTAAAATATATATTACAAATCTAACTTTAATTTTCTGTCTATTTTAGTCTACTTTGGGGATGAAAGATTGGCCATACTGTACAGGAACCATTTGATGGACAGAGAAAATGAAGATGTGAACCTTCACAAGGCTAAGGAAGGAGTACATTTTATCACATTACACTAGCTGGCCTGAACAGCTTCCTGATGGCATAGATGTACATACAACAAAATGGAATTTATATTGACCTAATTTATTTGGTTTACAGTGAAATTAAATAAATACAGTTTGAATCCACGTGTATAGTCTCTAATCCTTTAAGGTTAATATAATGGGGGAAATCTTTTAATCTATGGTGTTGTCCTTAACACCCGGGTGTGACTTGAAGTTTCAGAATACAAGTTCACTATAAAATAACAAACTAATTTGACTAAATTACTGTTAGTATGTCTAACCTGTTACTGTCTTCTAAGGCACTTCATCATTCAACCTTTCTACTTAATTCTTGCTTATTGTGATCTTCTGAGCACAGGCTACTCTACCATCCATCACTTAAGATTAGTCCTTTGAGTATTATGAAGGGTAAAGCTGTAATTATCTTACTCTTGTAATATAAGGCTATGTCTATACTACCGTGGTAAATTGACCTACGCTACGCAACTCCAGCTATCTGAATAACGTAGCTGGAGTCGATGTACCTTAGGTTGAGTTACCGCGGTGGGGTCGATGGGAGAAAATCTCCCGTTGATTTACCTTACTCTTCTTGTTGGGGGTAGAGTACAGGGGTCAACTCGAGAGCGATCTGCTGTCAATTTGGTGGGTCTTCACTAGACCTGGTGGATTGATCTCAGAGCGTCGATCCCATCTGTAGTGTAGACCTGCCCTAAGTGTCAGAATTGTCCTCAAAATCGAGGAGTCCTTGTGGCACTTTAGAGACTAATAAATTCATTAGGAAAACAGTTTAGTAGAAGAACACTTCAATCTCCCTGGTTATTCAATATCAGACTAAAAAGTGGCAGTTCTTCAACAAAAAAACCTTTAAAACCAGACTCCAATGAGAAACTGCAGAACTGGAATTAATTTGCAAATGACATCAAATAAGGCCTGGGAGTGGATGGGTCACTACAGAAACCAAATCAATTTGTTGGTCTCTAAGGTGCCACAAGTACTCCTCATTTGTTTTTACAAAAACTAATTTCCCCTTGCTAAATACTCACACCTTCTTGTCAACTGTTTCAAATGGGCCACCTTGTTTACATTGGCCTCATTAACACTACAAAAGTGATTTCCACTCCTCCTTGTCAACTGTTGAGAATTGCCTACTTCCAACTTAAATTGAATGGGCTTGTTAGCACTAACCCCCCCACACACACTTGGTAGGGCAACTCCCATCTTTTCATATGCTGTGTATTTATACCTCCCTACTGTATGTCCTCACTCCATGGATCTGATGAAGTGGTTTTAGCCCACGAAAGCTTATGCCCAAATAAATGTTAGTCTCTAAAGTGCCACAAGGACTCCTCGTTGTTTTTGCTGATAGACTAACACAGCTACCACTCTGAGAATTGTGCTCAGACTTTGAGTAGGATATCAATGAGCCTTATGTTGATAGCTCTTATTTTCTTCAAAGCTGTGTTGGCTGCATGTTGTTAAAGAATCTGTAACTGCTGTTTTTTCTAGTATTGTCTTCTAAGAAACCTAAGTATACTGGATATGTTTGCTAGAATTATAGCAGTAAATGATGTCTGAACTTGAAGTTAGTGAATGTAATGTAGTGAAAATTAAGACCGTTTCCACAGGTTAGCTGAACAGTATACATCTGGATTAAAGTCTGAGCTGGAACATAAAAGCACTTTTCATATCTGCTTTGCAGAAAGTAACTTTCTAAAGATTGCTTCTTGATCATACCAACCATAAGACCTTATTTAATCTACCTTACTTAGTCCATGTATGTTATTGCCATTACTGTGAATAGATATGCAGAACATTTGGCCCATGGAAGTTTAAAAATACAAAATAATTGCTCTTTTAGAAAAATGAATGTAGGAATTTTTTGCCAATCAGATATTCCTTGAATTTCTCCATTATTTGCAAACCCCACAATGAAATTAAAGATATGAAGCGTATCTGTACTGTACCTTGCACTTCACTATAAAACAAAGTGTGTTGGTTTTTTTAGGTCTTTATCCACTCTTATCAGCAAAAACCTTACTAGCTTTACAGCCAATAGTGTTTAAATTTAAAATGTTGTAAACTAAAACTGTTTAAAATACATGTTTAAGTAAATGTTTGGTCACAGCAAGTACAAGCTCTTAGTATATATTAAAATAAGAAGAGTACCTTTGTGGAAATGTATAACATACAAAATTACATGTCTTGCATGGATGTCTTCTGTAAAAACAATGGTCTGGATGAGTGCATGAAACATATTTCTAATGCAGTATTGTAGTTAAAACACTATTACACATTCCTTGTGACTAGGGTGCCCAGATGTCCCAATTTTATAGGGACAGTCCTGATTTGTGGGTCTTTTTCTTATTTACCCCCTACCCCGTCCCGATTTTTTTCACACTTGCTCTCTGGTTATGTAATCAAGCTTTGAGTAGTTTTGGAAATACCCTACTGGAGAGTTGGAACTAACTCTGCTGCTACCTTTTTAAAAAAAAAAAAGTTGGAAATAAGTTTTTTTTCCTCCCCTCACCACAGGATTCAAGACCACATCCTGATAAGATGCATGACTAATTTAATTTTTACAAGTGGCTAGTTAATAAATTTCTAAGGGCCCTTTTGTGCTGTGTAATGGCCAGCCCTTAAATTGGTAAAGTATGAACTTGCATACATTATTTCTAGGTTCTACTTACATTAATATAGTATTTTCCATTTAGGAGATGGATATGCAGAGCAAGAAAAGGTCATTGCTTAGAAGAACAAGGACATGTTTCTTTTGGGCATGAAATTAACTGTTCAAGGCTTTTTTGAGTTAAAAGCTGCGTTCAGCTAGTGAGCAGATGTCAAAGTCCAGACTCTAGTTCAATTTAAATCCCTGTTCTGAGAGTTGGAGTATTAAAGAAGATTCCCAAACAGGATCACACTTAACCAACTGTACTTGGTTGCAGTCTTTCCAGAAAGATACAGAGAGATGTAAATGTTCTTCCTCCTATGTCGTAAGATTCCAAGGCCAGAAGGAACAACTGTGATCATCTAGTCTGACTTCCTGTATACCATAGTCAATGGAACTTCCCTCAAATGATTCCTCATATCTAAGGCTACGTTTTAGTCAAGAGTATTTTTAATAAAAGTCATGGACAGCTCACTAGCAGAAAACAAAAATTCACGGCCTGTGACCTGTCCATGACTTGTACTATATACACCTGACTAAATCTTGGGGTGGCCTGGGGGGATGCTGGAGTGGGAGCCACGGGAACTTGGGGGGAAGGGGTTAGGAGGGGGGACTGGGAGACTCCCTACCTGGCTCCTTGTGGCTCCCTGGAAGCGGCGACTTGTCCCTTCCTCAGCTCCGCGCCCTGCACCAAGCACTAGCTCCGCAGCTCCTTTTGGCCGGGAACCACGGACAGTGGGACCTGCGGGGGCAGTACCTGTGGGCAGAGGCAGCACACGGAGCTGAGGGAGGGACATGTTGCAGCTTTCAGGGAACCCCCCCCGCCCAAGGTAAGGGCTGCCCAGAGCCCTCACCCCTCCTATGCCCCAACCCCTAGCTCTGAACCCACCCACCCACACAAAGTTTTGCTGCTGCTGGGGCAGGGGGTAAGAGGGGAGTGTGGTGGCCTGAGACTGCCCCAGCAGCAGTCAGTGGGGCTAGGCCAGAGGCTGCCCAAGCCACACTGGCCCCTGCAGAAGTCACGGAGGTCCCAGAAAGTCATGGAATCTGTGACCTTCATAACAAACTTGCAGCCGTACTTATATCTTTTAGAAAAACTCTAATCTTGAATTAAAAGTTGCCAGTGATGGAGAATCAACCATAACTTTTGGTACATTGTTCCAGTGGTTAAATGTCCTCACTTTTAAACAATTACACTTTATTTCCAGTCTGAATTTATCTAGCTTCAACTTCCAGTCATTGGATCATGTTATACTTTTCTCTGATAGATTGAAGAATCCATTATCAAACATTTCCTCCCCTGTAGGTACTTAACCTTTTCTTTGTTAAACCTAATAGATTGAGCTCCTTGACTCTGTCACTATAAGGCAGTGATTTTCAAACTGGGGTACATGTACCCGTAGGGCTACGTGAGCTCTTGTCAGGGGGTACAGGAGAAAAATCCCGCAATGGTGAACAACTCACTTTATTTAGTAAGACTTGGCAATCTAATCATAGATATTTGAATCTGCATACTCTCTGATTGGAGTATGCAGTAGGACTACATTATTTGGAAAGGGGTACACAGCCTAAAAAGCTTGAAAACCTCTGCTGTAAAGCATATTTTCAAATCCTTTAATTATTCTCATGGTTCTCTGAACCTTATTCTATTTATCAACAGCCTCTTTGAATTGGAGACACCAGTACTGGATAGTGTTCAGCCGCAGTTACACCAGTGCCAAATGCAGAGATTTAAGATTCCCTTGTTATACATCCAAGGATTGTATTAGCCTTGCTGGCCCCAGTGTTGTACTGGGAGTTCATGTCCAGGTGATTATCCACTATGACACCAAAATCTTGATCACCATTTATTAAAACACATATTGTTTATTTGTGCCCATCTTACCAAGAAATCAGATCCCTCTGTATCAGTGACCTGTTTTCTTCGTTATTTACCAATCTGAATTTTTGTGTCATCTGCAAACTTTATAATTTATTTTTATGTTTTCTTCCAGTTCACGGATAAAAATATTAAAAGAGCGTAGGGCCAAGAACTAATCCCTGAGGACCTCAAGAGAAACACCATCTCAAAGATGATTTCCCATTTATAATGACATTTTGAGACTTATCAGTTAATTAACTTTTAATTCATTTAATGTGTGCTGTGTTAATTTTATATCATTCTAGTTTTTTAATCAAAATGTCATTCAGTACCAAGTCAAATGTCTTACAAGAAGGCTAAGTATATTATGTCAATGCTATTACCTTTATTGACCAAACTTGTAACCTCATAAAAATCAAGTTAGTTTGAAAGGCTCTATTTTCCATAAACCCATATTGATTGGCATTAATTATATTACCCTCCTTTAATTTTTGATTAATTAAGTCCCATATTAGCCGCTCTGATATTTTGCCCAGGATTGATGTCAGACTGACAGGCCTATAATTACTGAACTCATCCCATTTACACTTAAAATATTGGTACAACATTAGCTTTCCTCCAGTCTTCTGGAACTTCTCCACTGTTCCAAGACTTATTGAAAATCAATATTAACAATGTTCTTCATTAACATTAACAATCCGTGCTTCTCAGCCAGCTGTTTTAAAACTCTTGGATACAAGTTATCTGGACCTGCTGATTTATAATGTCTAATTTTAGTAGCTGCTCTTTAACATCCTGAGATACTAGTGGAATGGAAAGAGCATTTTCATATGATACGACTACATCATATTTTCCCCCAGAATAGGGGGAATACAGAACAGAAATATTTATTGAACACATCTTCCTTTTCTTCATTATTATTATTGATAATTCTACCATTTGCATCTTGCAATGGACCGGTACTATTGTTAGGATTCTTTGTTCATAATGTACGTTTAAAAAAATTCCTTATTGTCCTTACCTCTGCTGGTGATAGATTTTTCTTTGTGTCCCTTTGCTTCTCTTACCAATTTTATAGAATTCCTAGCTTCAGTTTTATATTAATTACTATTGACTTCCCCTTTCTTCCATTTATTATATATTACTATTTATAGCTGCCTTCACTTTTCTAAACCAGGTCAATTTTTTAACCGGCACAGCTTTCTTTCTCAATTGTAGGATAGTGGCTTTCTGGGCATCTAGTAAAGTATTCTGAAACAATTCCCAGTCATTCACATTTTTCTGATTTAATTCTTCCATCCAGCTGATTTGGCTCATAATTGTTTTCAGTTTTGTGAAATTGGTCATTTTAAAGTACCAAGTACATACATTACTGCTTTGGACTTTATTCTGTTTGCACATTGTAAATGTGATCAAGTCATGATTACTTGTACTTAATCTACCATTGATTTTTCATTCTGTGATCAGTTCCTCTTTATTTCTCAAGATGAGATCTAAATTAGAATTTCCCTATGTGGGATGCAAAGCTTTTTCAGTTAGGAAATTGTTGTCTATAGTAAGAAATTCTGAGGATGTTTTAGGAGTGGCAGTATGAGACTTCCAGCACTGTTACTCAAATCAAAGTCCCTTATGATCACATAGCTTGTTTTCCTAAACATTATAGATAGGGGATTAGAGCCCCTTAAGCACCTAGTGTGATTTGGTGGTCTGTAACAGACACTAACTAATACCCCATCTTGTGCTTTCTGTTAGGGCACTGATATGTAAGCATTCAAGATCATTTTCTTCTGAGTTGTCAGCAACTCAGAAAGAGGTAATGCCATTTTTGACATTTTGCCCAGTTGATCCCTCATAACTAGGTTATAACCATTGATTTTAATAGTCCAACTATATGAATCATCCCACCAGATTTCAGTAAAACCAGCTGGATCAAATATGTGCTCATAAAGCAATGCCAACTCCTCTTGATTGTTAACTAGGTTCCCTGGCATTGGTGTAGAGGCAATTAAAGAATTTCTTCTTTTCTTGTCCTTTGATTAATTTTGTTCTCTTACTATCTTGATTTTTTGCTAAATGAGTGCTCATATTTTCTCTTTTTACTCTTCCCTTTTATTATTATCCCTCCTGAATATACTAGCCAGCCTTCCCCTGAGGAGGTTGGTTCTCCTTCAGTGAGATGGATGCCATCCAAACAGTACAGCTCCCTCTCCTCATAGAAGATGGACCAATGTTGTACAAAACCCAAACCTTCCACGTTCTGCCACTTACCTAGCCTGCAGTTCACTTTCAGAAACTTCTGTGTTCCTTTGCTTGTGGAACAAGAAGGATCTCTGAGATGAATGCTTGGATATTCTCCTTTAGCATGCTTCTGAGTTCCCTGAAGTTCTCTCTTATCTGTGAGATATCCCATGACACAGCATCATTATTACCACTATGAACTCTCCCCATTGGATCCTTGTCCATTGACTTCAGAAGCCTATCCAGTCAAGACTGACATCTCATGTCTTGGCTCCAGGAAGACAGAATACTGTCCCGTTGTCTGCCTGTCTTTGCAGAATGTGTTTTTGATTCTTCTGAGTACTAAATGCCCACCAAGGATCACCCGTCCCCTGGAGCAGTTGGAGATCTCTTTTTGTGCCTGCTTGATTTTCTTACAGTTTGGGCTGAGCTGCCATCCACAGGAGTGACCCAAACATCTCTCCAGTCTCTCAAGCCAGTTGGATTTTGAGAGAGAGCTTCCACAGTTTCCACACTGAGGACCTGGCATTGATTGGAAATGTCTAGCTCTGTGGAATTCCTCCTGGCTCTCTTCTCTCTGGTGGCCACAGCCTGCGGATCCTTGTCTGTTTCCAGTCATGTAGAATGCTGCCGTTACTTCTTGCCTCTGGTGGTTATACATTGCCAAGCCTCTTCTCTGACTTTCTCTCTCTCTGACTCTTTGGTGGCCATCCTTGAACCTGGGGTACTGGTGTTTCTCAAACCTGGCTGTCTAGGAACTCCTCAGCTTCTCTCATTCTCCATAGCGCTTCCACTTGACCTTCCAATCCAAGAATCTTTTCTTCCAGTGCAGCCACCAAATTGCACTTCATGCACAGGAAGTCCCTTCTGGCTTCAGGCATGAAAGAAAACATGGGACATCTGTTGCAGGCTTATTGCTGGTCACCTTGAAATTGCACAAAAAGCTGAACCTGGAAGGAAAGCATCTCACATTTCCTCTCCAAATTACCTACTTTACACTGGACAATACAAATGGCAAATAAAATATTTGTACATCAAACGGATCCCTTTTTTATATATGGTAAAATATATAGCGCCTTCGTTAAATATTTTTTCAGTGGCACAGATCCCTCTAGCAATCAAATGTGGACTTGGTTGAAGCCAATGGGAATTTTGGCACTGACTTTAATGGGAGCAGGATTGAGCTCTCTATATTGCATTATCTAGAAACAATCAGGTAGAATTAAGTATGATACGGTAAATCATGTTTCCTGACTTTTTTTCCCATCTACCATCTCAAGTCAATAAAAATAAAAATAAAAGTCTATTGATCAACTCATTACAGATGAACACTGTGCATGGAAAAAATCCAGATACTTTCTCCTGTAAAATATTTGGTCTGTTGAAAGGGGCTTTGCTGAAGTTCAAGAAACCTTTTTGAATGCTTGCTATAAATCTAATAATCAGCCTGTAGGTTTTAGATTAAGGCTGTTACTGTGGTATCTGAGCATTTTACACACTGAAAATCTTTTATATTACTTATAAAATAAATAAAAAATAAATTTGTAAGATGCTTTGTGTTAGATACTATCAGAACATGGGAAGAGGCAGTCTCTTACCTTGAAGAGCCAAGAAATTTCCATCTGTTCCTTCTCCTCCTGGCCCCCATAGGTTTTAAGTATAGGGTTGGAAGTGCTCATTAGAATGTTTTATGTAGACTCCAGAAAAGAACTTTATCCATCAGATCTGTTACCCTGGACTGTGTTTGTCCTCCATTAGGGCAAACAAGACTCCTGTTTCCTTTATATGTGCTGCTGTAGATTGTTTGCTGGCAGGGGGATATATTTTTCTAATATCTGTATGTGAATCATTTGAGGCAAGTTGCCATAGGTGTTTTTGTTAATGGTTTTCAACTTTAGTCTAACAATGTGAGATTACAGTAGTGGTTCTCAACCTAATTACCATTGTGGGCCACATATGCAGCTCTCTATGTGTTATGCTGGCCACATCTACAGAATATATATACTATCTGTATGGACCTGAGGATGTCACATGGGCTGCAGGTGTGTGCTGATTGGGCTGCAAGCGGCCCATGGGTCACAGGTTGAGAACCACTGAATTAGAGTTTGCTCCTGTTAGGCTGATTTTTATCATTCTTTTTAATAATCGACTCTTTATATAGCTGGTTTTAGAAACTTTGATCTAGTTACCCAAAAATAATATTTTTCCAGAATGGCTGTTGAATGAAGGCAATATAGAATATCAATAATTCTAGGGGTGAAGATTGGGTATATCAGAATTCCATACTTTTATTTAAATACATACAAGCTAGTCTGTTTTTTAATCTGCTTTTATTTTTCTTTAAATATAAATAGATGTTAAATACTCTCACATTTTCAAAGTATAAATTAGTCTGTCTTTTCATTCTACATACAACATACAACCATCTCAAGTGATTTGTTTTTCCTGAATATTAAATGAAATCAGCTTGTATTGTAAATAGTGATAATAAATACTGGTAGTGGTAGTAAATAAACTAGACTCTGTTTAAATTATCTCTAAATCCTGGAAAAATAAATAGGTAATATTTTTTTAAAAATAAATATTTTAAAAAACAATAAATACATTTGTAAAAGGAAATCTTAATAAAATATAAACTATTCTGATTACTTCTGGTTCTTAAAATAGAACAACACTGTCATCTGCCACATGACAGATTTTATGATTAAGGAATGTGCCTGAATTAAAACATTCAAACACTGAGATTCCTGGAGTTTTTCAGATATCGAACAGCCCTCACAGTTTTCTCCATGAATGAAGTATAGTCCCGGAGGATGAGATGGATGCTGATTTTCTCTATCCATTTTTTATTTGACTTCAGTTTTTCAAAAAGTGTGCTCTGGGTAGCTGGGTCTGGCACGATCACTGCATCAGGATTTTTCACCTATGACAAAGAAAATGAAAATACGTTGGTTACAATACTATAAAATGCTCTTGATGGAAGGGATCTGCCTTTATGCATGTGAAAAATGCAAAAGATGCTTACAAGAAAGCATTATTTATCCCCACTGTAATCTATGGTACTTGAGTTTCATTTGTAGCTGGTACTACTTGTGCTAGGGAATCTTTTTTGGAATCTGACTGTATGGCGTTATCTACACCAAAAAATAAAATGGTGTTTGAACGTAATTGTAGACAGTTGAGTTAGACATGTGATGCTGAATGGTCCAGGACAATCAATATATCCACCAACTGTGTGGTTAGCTGACAAGATTTGTCCTGATCTGTACTGACCACTTCGCCTCATGTCATCTAACTTTGCTGTTCACAGTCATGTTCAAACACAGTCAAATTCTGTAGTAGAGATAGGGTAAAATTTTCAAAAGGGGCATGTCTACACTCGGGATTTTACAGAGGAGCAGCAGCAAGCTGTCTGTGTAGCTGTACTAAGCCAATGGGAGAGAGTTCTCCATCCTGTCAGCTTAACTACTCCAGCCCCAGTGAGTGGCAGTAGCTATGTCAGCTGGAGGAGCAATCCCACTGACAAAGTGCTGTCCTCACCGGCACTTATGTCGGTGTAACTTATGTCACTCGGGGATGGTTTATTCACATGTCAGAGGGACATTAATTATGCCAGCATAAGCTGTAGTGTAGACATAGTGTGAGTCCTGTTTTCAAAAGTACTTAGACACTTAACAGCCTAAGTCCTATTGACTTTCAATGAGACTGAAGCTCTTAAGTGCCTAAGACACTTATGAAAATGAGACTCCCCTTTTGAAAGTTTTACCTGAGTTCTAGGTGGTTAATAAAGTACAAATCCTTGCAGTCTTCTCTCAGGATCCAGGCTACCATCTAAGAAATGCTGAAAGCAGTGTACTGTAAGCTGGAACATCTCTTTTTAAATTTTACTTGAATTATGTAAAAAATGCATGTCCTTTTCATTAAAATAACTTGAAGGGGTGGATTCTGAGCACACACCTCTGTGGGTGCATCGCTGATTCCTTGCTGCAGAGTTGTGTGTGGAGGATCTCTGCAGAACCACAAGGGAATATGGGCATGCTGATATGGCAATGGTTCTATGGATCTACTTTACCACAAACTAACAACAGGTGAGCAATAGGTTATGTCCCAAAGTCCCCCCATACTCAGTAGCAACTAGGGCAGTTTGGCTGTATGGGTGGCCCAGGCCTCACTTCCTAACTGGGAAGGAAGACCCTATTTCTACTCCTCAGGATCTCTCATTGTTCTCACAGGCACAGGTTTTACTTGTGAGCTTTTTATTAGGCATTATGTTTAGTTCCAGCCAGTTCAATCAGTTTCTCACTTTCATGAAGGCTAAAGTCTCACTGAGTTCATCCAGTTATAGAGCAACACGGACAACTGCCACAAATCAGTGTTTGCAATATATACAGGTGAAATCAATGGTCCATTATCTTTTCACAACAGGACTATTCTAGATTATCACTGTGTGGAAAAAGTTCAGCTCCCGTTCATCTAAAAATGATGAAAATAAATATAATACAAAATGTATTTTATATATACAAATGGCTTTTGAAGGCATTGAAAAACACCTTGTAGGAAATAATGGCCTATAGTTTCCATAATTCTTGATCCTGCAACCCTCACTCACGTAAGTAGTTCTTCTTCACCCCATAGTTCCACTGACTACAAAGAATCTATTCACATGAAGAGCTATTAGTGCAAGTAAGAATTGCAGGAATGGAGTGAATTTGAAAGAGTTCCATTTCAAAGAATTGCAAAACATACAAGCACAGCTAGTGTATCCTTTCAAGGTATTGCAAAACATCCAGAACAGCTATTAGAGCTGAATAGCATTTAATTTTCTGAGTTCAAAAATATTCAGGCTTTTGTAAAATGTTAAGGCGTTATCAAATGTGATGCAAAAAGCAAGTGTTTCTCTGTAGGTGGCACTTGTTATTCAGCCCAAGTAATTAACCTATAGGTTGTGTTTATCAGCAATTCTATAACTTAGATGTTTGATTTTAAACTGAAAATTTTTAATCATAACATACGATCATGCATGAAAGCTTGCTTTTATGAGATTTTAAATATTTATATTGTTTATTAAAGGTATTCTCTAGTCTTTCTCTGGGTCATTTTCAGAGTACCGTATTTGTTTTTTACTTCAGTGGGAGTTTTGGGTGTGAAAATACTGCATGATTGAGTCCTAATTCTACAACTACTAGGAAAAAAATACCAGAAAGCAGATTCTCTTTGTCACCAACCCAGCGTCTACTTTTTTGTTTAATTTGCAAAATAATTTGGCACATTTACTTG
Source organism: Mauremys reevesii (assembly GCF_016161935.1). Lineage (NCBI taxonomy): Eukaryota > Metazoa > Chordata > Testudines > Geoemydidae > Mauremys > Mauremys reevesii. The sequence goes on along the minus strand of NC_052624.1, from coordinate 60,569,141 downwards.
CTAGAGCTGGTGTGCAAATTAGAGATAACAATAAGCTGTAGAAATAACAAGAAAATATTTGTAAAATCTGTAATTTACCATTGATATCCTTTCTGATAAATATTGAGAGCATGGATTTGTGGAGCCAGTCTGCTTCCATTGTAACCAGTGGGATCACTATGTGTCTCATGTTATTTTTCAGAGCATTATATTTCTGATTCCTTTTCAAATCAAAGTCAAAACAATTATGTATGGGTAAACATAAAAATAACTCACCATCTGCTTCACAGTATTTGCCAGATGCTTTGTACCATAACATATGGATTCCACTTTTTGCTTTTCACTAATAAATGTCTCTCGTACATATTCCAGGTATGTCTGAAATGTAAAAAGTCCACTGGAGATTCCACTCAAGCATTTTTCCTAAAATGAGAGAAGGGTAAGGAAATTACTTATTGCAGAAAAAATTATTTGATGACAATATTGTTTCCATGTATCAGTTAACTAGCTACTGTTTATACAGTGCTTCAGTGAGCTTCCGATAAGGCCCTATGTGTTGGGCTATTAATGTATTATAAAAGTTATTGATTCCTTGCCTCATTGAATCCAGAGAGTAGACATCCATCTTCCTCTGTGATCTTGGGGAGGTTCAGATTGTTTTGGGCAAGCATCTCCATACTGTTGTCACACACAGTAAATTTCTCACACATCTGGGAATGGACACAAAGAGATTTTATTACACCTTTATCACATTACCATTTTCCAGGCAAAAGGCACTGTATACCTATGTCAGTAGAAAGGCCTTGTGCATTACTGAAATCTCCACAAACGTTTTTTTTAATCAGCTTTTTAAAATTATGTGGCAGAATAGTCGAATATAGGGTGACCAGACAGCAAGTGTGAAAATTCGGGACGGGGGTGAGGGGTAATAGGTGCCTATGTAAGAAAAAGCTCCAAAAATCGGGACTGTCCCTATAAAATCAGGACATCTGGTCACCCTAGTCAAATATGTTGTCCTAACTAATTAGAAATCACTATTACATTTTCTCAAGTATCAGGGGGTAGCCGTGTTAGTCTGTATCCACAAAAACAACGAGGAGCCCAGTGGCACTTAAAGACTAAGATTTATCTGGGCATAATTTGGGCATTATTTGTTACATTTTCTATGCTTTTCATAATCTCCCATCAGAAACAATTTGCTCTAGTCTGTCTGATACACAGCATGAATACACTAATGCAGATTGGTATGTTTTCTAAGATGCATGTCTCAAATATTTGCTCCTTTAGAAGGTCAGGAAGCTGCATGTCCTGTAAATAAAAATGCCCTGGGAGGCTGTGGATTGTGCCTGCCTACACTCACTCCACTTTTGACAAATATCTTCAGGGCCCCACAAGTTTTTCAGGGCTAAAAATAATTCACTTCCATGCTATCTTAGGCCTTGCCCATAGGAAACCAGCATAAGCCACCCTGCAGCCCAATCAGACAGAGAGGTGGCCAATTCCAGTGTCAAGCTCAAGACAAATGACAACATGAGCCCAGATAAACCAGCTGGAGGCAAGGGAGGCATAAAACACCAGATAGTCCCGTTTGCTGTTAAAACCTGCCAAGTGCAGCAAAGAACCGACCAACTCAGGTTGGGAACCCAGACCCAGCCGCCTCCGTGTATTACCCACCTCGTCCTTCAGCTTGGCCGCTTTGCTATGCAGCAGCCACGCCAGCGACTCGCAATCGGGCAGCAAGGGACTTCTGGCAAGCGAGTCCGGGGAATCAACAAGTTCCTCCTCTTCCCCGGAGGAATCCGGGAGGGGGACAGCTCTGGTCCCGAGGAGCAATGTCAGGGCTGCCGCTGCCAAGAGAAAACCTGAGAAGAGGAAACAGACAAGGGAGTGGAGTGAAATCCTGCCAGTTAATTGCACACACTCTGTCAAAGAGACCGCGGGAGAGACTAGCTCACCCCGCTGCTGAGCGTCTGTGTTACTTACATCCCCGAAGATAATTCATTTCCTTCTCTTCCCCCCCCTCTTTGCTCTTTCAAAATAGTTGCTGGCCAGAGGGCTGGAGAGCAGAATGAGATGCAGGAATCCCTGATTTGGGGCATATTTATATTCATTGCCACTGGTCACTGGGAAAATCCAGTATTAGAAACATTTTTTTTGTCTTTTGTTGTAATGAAAAGTGTTATTTGGTTTCTAATGAAAGGGAGGTATGGGGTACTATTGTGAAACACTTCAGGAAACTGAGCTCACTATAGTAGCGAATTAAGGATGGAAAAATAGTAATAGGACAGAAACCCCCCTGCAGTATGTTCTGGACTACAGTAAATGACTCAAGCAGAAGGCTTCGACCCGGATACTCCTTTCACACCATCTTGGCATTAAACCAAGGGTGCAGCTATCCCAAGAAACAAATACATTCTTGAGAGAAAACAGACATTTAATAATTGTTATGTCATGTGCAGCAGAAGCAGTCATCAGGAGAGCCCTGATGAGGGAGAGGAAACATAATTTAATTCCCTAAATAATTGGTAGACCATTCAGAAAAAATTACAACTCATAAAAATATACAAATCAAAAAAAGACTGTAATTCTCAAAAGGGTGAATTGGATGGTAGATGATGGACAGCAGTGAGTATCAGTTACTGTTAATTATTTTCACAAAATCCAGTAGTGTGGTAGGCACATCAAAGTACAGTTAGGCCTTGTATAAATGAGAAAATTGTGCTAGTTTAACTAAACGGCTTGATAAATTGATTTAAGTTGGTTCAGCCTAATGTGTGGATATTCTTATTTGGGTTAAAGAGTGCCTTATAATAAACTGATTTTAGCTAAATCAGTTTCTAAATAGATTTGTTGAAATGTATACAGTTTTTTCATGTGGACGTGGTTTCATAAAAACACGTTTCCTTCACTAAAGACCTGCATTCTAATTCTAGTCATGATATGACAGGATAGAGAACAGGGGACAAGAGTATGTGGTAAGGAAGGAGCAAGGTGACAGCAGTAAGATTACATGGTTAATGAGTTTGGATGTCTGCACAGCTTGTGCAGATTATCAATTTATTATTAGTAAAATATAGGGCTGTCGATTAATCACAGTTAATTCATGCGATTAACTCAAAATAATTAATTGAGATTAAAAAAATTAATCTCAATTAATCACACTTTTAATCACACTGTTAAACAATAGAATACCAATTTAAATTTATTAAATATATTTGGATGTTTTTCTACATTTTTAAATATATTGATTTCAATTACAACATAGAATACAAAGTGTACAGTGCTCACTTTATATTATTTTTGATAAACAAACAAGATAATATTTTTCAATTTATCTCATACAAATACTGTAGTGCAATCTTTTTATTATGAAAGTGTAACTTACAAATGTAGACTTTTGTTACATAACTGCACTCAAAAACAAAACAATGTAAATCTTTAGAACCTACAAATCCACTGAGTCCTACTTCTTGTTCAGCCAATCGCTCAGAAAAACAAGTTTGGTTACATTTACAGGAGATAATGCTGCCCGTTTATTATTTACAATGTCACCTGAAAGTGAGAACAGGCATTTGCATGGCACTTTTGTAGCCGGTATTGCAATGTATTTATGTGCCAGATATGCTAAACATTTGTATGCCCCTTCATGCTTTGGCCACCATTGCAGAGGACATACTTCCATGCTGATGATGCTCGTTAAAAAAAAAATGTGTTAATTAAATATGTAACTGAACTCCTTGTGGGAGAATTGCATGTCTCCTGCTGTTTTACCTGCATTCTGCCTTATATTTCATGTTATAGCAGTCTCGGATAATGACCCTGCACACAGGGCCGGCTCCAGGGGTTTTGCCGCCCCAAGCAGCCAAAACAACAACAACAACAAAAAAGCCGCGATCGTGATCTGCTGCAATTCAGCGGGAGGTCCTTCGCTCTGACTGGGAGTGAGGGACCCACTGCCGAATTTCCGCCAAATAGCTGGACGTGCCGCCTCTCTCCAGAGTGGCTGCCCCAAGCACCTGCTTGCTAAGCTGGTGCCTGGAGCTGGTCCTGCCTGCACATGTTTTTCGTTTTAAGAACACTTTCAATGCATATTTGACAAAACACAAAGAAGGTACCACTGTGAGATTTCCAGGGGTGAAAGTAACTGAGGACACTTACCGGTGGGGGGTGGGGAGGTGGCTCTGGCCCCTGGAAAGAGTGGGGCCTCGGGCAGATGGGGCGGGTCTGGGGGGTCAGCATCCCCCAGCCAGCCCTTGGCCCACGCTGCCCAGGGTTCCCGTGTTGATTTAAAGCTCCAGACCCTTTTAAATCGCTGGCCCCAGGGCAGCTGCTCCCTTCTCCCCCTTCACCGCGACAGAACTTTAATGTGGGCTGGGTATGGGCTGGTGTGGGTTCTTACCGGTCCATACTGGCTCACTTTCACCCCTGGAGATTTCTAAAGATAGCTATAGCACTCGACCCAAGGTTTAAGAATCTGAAGTGCCTTCCAAAATCTGAGAGGGATGAGGTGTGGAGCATGCTTTCAGAAGAGTTAAAAGAGCAACACTCCAATGCAGAAACTTCAGAACCCGAACCACTAAAAAAGAAAATCAACCTTCTGCTGGTGGCATCTGACTCAGATGATGAAAGTGAACATGCATCAGTGTGCACTGCTTTGGATCATTAATGAGCAGAACCTGTCATCAGTATGGAAGCTTGTCCTCTTGAATGGTGGTTGAAGACATATGAATCTTTAGCACATCTGGCACGTAAATATCTTGTAACGTTGGCTACAACAATGCCATACAAACGTCTGTTCTCACTTTCAGGTGACATTGTAAAGAAGAGGGCAGCATTATCTCCTGTAACTGTAAACAAACTTGTTTGTCTTAGCAATTGAACAAGAAGGAGGACTGAATGGACTGAATGGATTTGTAGGTTCTAAAGTTTTACATTGTTTTATTTTTGAGTGCAGTTATTTTTTGTACATAATTCTACATTTGTAAGTTCAACTTTCATTATAAAGATATTGCACTGCAGTACTCATATAAGGTGAATTGAAAAATACTATTTCTTTTGTTTCGTACAGTGCAAATATTTGTAATAAAAATAATATAAAGTGAGCACTGTACACTTTGTATTCTGTGTTGTAATTGAAATCAATATATTTGAAAATGTAGAAAATATCTAAAAATATTTAAATGAATAGTATTCTATTATTGTTTAACAGTGCGATTCATCATGAGATTAATCATGATTGATTTTTTTAATTGCTTGACAGCCCTAATAAAATATTAATTTACTTTCTATATGTATCATGGGAGAAGTGAGTGTTAAGGAGGGACAATGCTTCCCTTTTCTTCCAAACACATTCAGCTTTTCATACAAAAAGTGCTACAATATTTAACATGTCATACTGGCAATTTATAGGAAAGTGCATTGTAGTAATTGTACGTAATTTGCTGCACTGTGGAAATGTGGTCAACAACCCCCTTGTGACAAAGTGCAGAGACCACCAAACCCATTTTTACTTGACCATAAATCTGATCGGAGCCATTTGAACGCTGTAGATGAGAAGCCAGAGCAATGACTTTTTGTAGCACAAAGCCCTCCGATACCCCCTTTATGCATATCAGAGCATTAATTTCATATGATCAATGCATATATTTAAATGTAACACTGACATTAGATAATCTAATCTAATGTATCAAAACATTAGAACCAGATCAGACCAATGGCCATCTAGTATGGTATTCTCCCTCTGAGACTGGCCAAGTCAGATGAAGGCATAAAACACACACAGCCACAGGTGTGGACAGTTATGCCTAAGAGGAAAGTTTCTTACTAATCACAGACAGTAAGTGGTTGACCTGAAGCCTGGAAGTTGAGATTCCCTTATATATATTTTGTGTCCTACCTAGTGAAATTGCAGGTATTCTTATTATTCATATAAAAATCTTATTTTTTTTAGAATTATTTTAAGCATTTTTCTTCATTACTATCTTACAGCAAGGAGTTTCACAGATTAATTTTGTATAACATGATCATTGTTTGCAGTGTTGTTGTAACCATGTCGGTCCCAGGTTATTGAAGAGAGACAAGATGGGTGAGGTAGTATCTGTTATTGTACCAACTTCTCTTGGTGAGAGAGACAAGTTTTAGGTCTGGGAAACTTAGGGTTTGTCTTCACATACCATGCTACAGAAGTACAGCTGTGCCACTGCAGTGCTTTAGTGAAGACGCTACTATGCTGATGGGAGAACTTCTCATGTCAGCATAGATAATACACCTCCCCAGGAGGCGGGAAAGCTTCTCCCATCAACGTAGCGCTGTTTACGTGAGGGATTAAGTTGCTATAACTACGTCGCTCAGGGGTGTGGATTTTTCATTCTCCTGAGTGACATAGTTATACCGATGTAGGTCCGTAGTGTAGACATGGCCTCAGAGTGTCATGGCTAAATACAGGGTGGAAAATATTGTTTAGTGTAAATAGTTAACACATATTTCAAGGGACCAGTCCAGGTGAAATGGAGGCCATCTGTTATCTGTACAGTAGAACGTAACACCTATAGCACCTACATGTTTATATGATAAAAACTCCATAAGGGTGGGATTTTCAAAAGTACTCATTGTTGGTCTTACTCAACTCTGGTGCAATCAATGGGAGTTCTACCATTAATTTAAATGCCTGCAGAGGTAGGCCAATACTAAAAGCTTTTAAAAACCATACCCTAATTCCCCCTGCCCTTTTTAATTATTGATGTTCACAAAGGTAACTCTGAATACAAATGTTTTTTTCATAAGGATGAGGGGAAGTGTGGGTTACTCCCAAGGTTGCTACCTTCAGAGAAAATGGTAATACCACTGGAAAATTCTAAAGAATGCTGAGGTGTAGGAATCAGAGCATGTCAGCTGTCAGATGCATGCGTAGAAGAAGCTCAAACAAGGGTGGGAAAGGAAAACAATGCTAATGTCAGCAAAAGAAGGGGGTCTGCTAAATGAGTAAAATAAATGGATAAATAACTGGCATTTCTGTATAGAAAAGAAATGTTCGAATAAAGATTTGAATAACTTCTGCTAGAGCTGCTATATATTCCACTCTGCTTTATTTACATTCTTGTTTTTAAAAATCTCCAGTATTCTACAGTAATGATCCAAACCACTACAGTTTGAGATGTGCTTATTGTAGTATTTGAGACTATTACTATATGATACAATAGTACTTTTAATAAAAGTAGGAATGCTACTAAGCATGTAGTTTTGTGCTTCTATAGAGAAATCTGTTCAGAGGGTGGAAGAGAACTTCCATCATTTGTAGCCCATTAAAATTGGGATCAGAATAAAGAATGAGCAAATGGCATCTACATGACTGACCGTCTCTTGAGAAGGAATTTAAGCCAATTTCATGGACATAGTTTTGGTTTATATTCTCCGATGGTTTCCCCAGCATTTATACAGGACTCCTGTGAATATTGAATTAGGGGATCCTTGCACCCTCAGCAAGATAAACTTGTTTCTATTGAGGAGCCTTTGTGCTTACAGTCCCTGAAGTTGCAGGTCCTGTTGGTGCCCAGAGCGGATTCTCTTCCTCAGTCTTCTGAGGATCCATGGAAGCTAAATATGATAACCTCAGCCAGAATCTGCCTCCATTAAAAAAAACCAAACCAAAACCAAAAAAACCCCGAGCTTCAAGAACTGAGAACACTCCCACGTATTTCCAAATAAATCTCCATTGGCTCTGTTGGGTGCTGTTGAATGAGGCCGCATTAAACCAAGGTGCCTTGTGATGCAGCTGAAGTAAATAGGTCCTTTACTGTCCTGTATTACCACAGTTCATAGCTAGAGGGATTTCTTCATTTGAAAATGTACACCAAAGGATTCCTTTTCATTAAGAGAAGTCATTTTGCTGCATTGCAATTTACTTGTTGGTTATTTGCCAGCTCTCAGGGGAACTGCAGAGACATTTGGGATTTTTGCATGAAAAGCGCTGGGGAGAGAACATTTTTCTGCCCTGGTGACACATTCTCATCATTTTAAAACCACAGGCCTGGTGAAAAGCAGTCAGAAATTTACTCTCTGAGCACCTCAACCAGCTCCATGTGCAAAGAGTTCAGATTCCCTTGCCTGTCTTTGTCTGGATGGTGGTGTTATGAGAGAAGGCTTTAGTTTAGGAGAGAAGTCCTTGGTCATCTTAAAGTTTGTGCGTTGGTTTTCCAGATTTGCCTGCTTACTCAAGAGGAGAATTTGTCACTCGCTCTTCTGGACAAGCTCTATGTTCCCCATGAACCAATCCTGTTTTGAAGGCTGCTGTAGATGAAAAAAGGTCATAGAGGCAACTACTCTCAAGGAATGTTGGAATACTCAGCAATTTAAACAGACGGAGCTTTGTAATGGATGTGTCTCTCAAATCAAAGTAATCACAAAATCAGAGTGTGTGTAAGGGATGGCAGATACCTTTTCGTAGACTCTCAGGCTATGAAGTGCTTTCTAGTGCCAGGCTGATCAAGTGGTAATCGGTGTATTACAGTCATTTTCACTGTTGAACCACTTGTCACGGAGGCTAGGTCCATAGTGGGAGCAAGTGTTGGCAGCAGAGTTATATCTACACTAGGGCTTTGCCCAGCACAGGTCAAGGCTCACACCTCTTTGCACACCCTGTCCGATCTAGCTATGCCAGTGCCACAGGGTCGGTGCTGGCTCTGCTTCTTTTCCACCTGCACCCTGTGTTTAGGCTGGTATAATAAAGAGACTTCCACACCTTTTCCTGGATCACCCAAGGGTCTTTTACAGTGTTCGTGCAGTTCCCCGGTCTCCCAACAACTAGCACCCCACAGACCCTCTCCAGGGTCTCCAGCCTTTGAGGCTTCCTCCTTTGGTAAGGAGACAGCGATACTACCCTCCTGTCTCCTCCTGGTCTAGCCTTCTCTCTGAGGTTCGTTCAGGGTTTTTATAGCCCTCCCATGCCTCAGCCCAGCTGTCAGCATTCAGCTCAGCATGTTCCTCTGAGCCAGCTGGGCTCCTTGCTGAATACCTGTGTCTCCACCCTGGCCTCCTGGCCAGACAGCAGACCGCAGCCAGCATTTTGGCAGGGTTTAAAAGGGGGTTTTACCCCTGCCCTGCCACAGCCAGCAACAATTTTTAAGGTAGACTTGGCCTGATGGTTACAATTACCCATCATGCATCTATGAAGAATGCTAGAGAGACCTGAGAAAACTAAGCAATCAGGCAACATGATGGCAGAAGAAATTCAATGGGCAGATCCTTAGCTGATGCAAATAGGCATAGCTCCATTCATTAGGTAACTGGTTCAAATTCAGTCCAGGTCAGTGCTGACAGAAGCTGATAACATCCGATGGCTATTAAGTGATTTACAGTATGAAAATGAGTTAATGGTTGCTGTCTAATTCTTAGTGCTAGGTATCCACATAGTCAAAGTATATAATAATTGGTGCCCTTGACAGAGGCTAACATTGGGATGGGCAATAGAGAGAATTTAATCTCCCCACCTTTGCAGGTGGTCATTCCAGGATAATATTTGTGCACATTGGCTGAGCAGCATAGCAATCTCCAGGGCTGTCAATCTTTTTCAAGATTATGAAATTCACACACTTCTTAAATGCCTGCCTCTAAGATGCAGTATTATTATTACTCTTTTATATTTGCTATCTGGGTACCTGCTTTATACTCTAGTATTCAGTATTGATATTTTTGGCTTATTCATAATGACTATAAGATCAGGCACTGAGTCATAAGGCTTGTTTGTCAAAAGGCCCCATTTTTTGAGAATTGCGTATGAACAGTGATTTGTCTAGTTTCTATAGGAAGTAAGTCCATCGTTTCCAAAGAAACAACTCCGTTTAAAATACTCTGACTTCAAGTTTCACTTGTCTTTGAGAAACTTTTCAGTTTCTTCTTGGGATTGCTTTGTAAACGTAAAGTGTTCTGAAAATTTGTGACAAAGAGAAGTTGGGAGGGCAAATGTTGATATGAAAGCAAAATAAGGACAATGCAAACAACATAAATGCGGGTGATACAGAAGTTCTCAGAACAATAAGCATTTTTTATTGAGAAGACAATTAGTTTTTTTTATTATGTATAGTTTATATAACACTTTACATGTAAGTGGCACTTTACAAAAGGCCAAGCTCTCTTCCCCCAAAGAGCTTACTCGAATCAAAAAGAACATAAAGAGCTTAAAAATATGTGCATTCACAGACACTTCTAAGCACTGTGATTTCACTCTTGAGCATTTTCACTGGGTCTACTGCATTCAAAGTAGCAGCTTCCCTTTGCTGCCCACACACTGATTCGTTTCTATATAAAATTCATTTTTCCTAAATTCCCCAGGTGTTTAGTGCTTTATAAGCTTCAGTTTGTTTGTGCCGTCTTGATTTTGAGGCAGTCAGACTTCCTTTGGGGCACCCACCTCTTACAAGTGTATGTGTATCAGTCAATATTTCTTCTTAATCTCCGTTTTTTCCCCCTTAAAGGAATGCTCACCTAACTTTCCTAACCCTTCTACCTGGCTATAATTCCTATATCCATTTTACATCCTAATTACATTGTTTGCAACTTTTCCACTTACAGAATATGCTTGCTGAGTTGCCATCAAATGGCACGTGTAAGGTCTGTGTCTAGTGCTGTCACCAGTTTTATTCAGATAGAGCTCAATCCTCTACTTTTGAAGTCAATGGGAGTTTTGCCACTGACTTCAAAAGTAGAAGAATCAGCTCCATAGAACGTGAGCCAAAGCTCACAGAGGTTAATTGGAGTGTTCCTATTTAATGAACGTTGCATCATCCTGCAGTGCAAGACTTTATTTCCCATTCCCTTCTCTTGTTTGCTTTCATAATGTCTGTCTTATTGTTATTTCAGCCCTTTCTGGGAAAGGGAATTATTGTACAAGACATCAATAAAAGCAGGAATACATCTGCACATTGCAGTACAAATTCAAGCTACAACAAAGAAAAATGATTTTTAAAATTATCCTTGTAATTTTAAACCTATCGCTATATGGATTATATGTATAGCTGGATTATCCCGTCTAGTTTCTTATAAGAGAAAAGCCTTCAAATAAACTTTAGCACCTTCCTATATAAAACCACAAACATAATTAACAGACAGAAAGAGGGAGGCCAATGTCCTCATGAATTACATTCTAATTGAAAGGTCAACAGAGACCAACCAGATCTGAATAAACTATTAAAAATATTATAATACTAATTATATTATGGGCATGCATTCAAGAGTTTAATTATTGTCAATTTTTCCATATTTAAAATATCTTTAATTTTATTGAACCATTTGAGTAGTAAGGAGTTGATTCACGTAGAATGTGGACACCATTTTATTCTATTCATATACCCAATAGTTATACAAGTTTTAACAAACTGACTGCATTGGAAAACTGTGGCAGGATAATGTAATCGTGTTCAGTATATGCCCCTGTTATCCCAAGGAGACATTCCTATTAATTAGAAGTGAGTGAAATTTCCACATATTAAAAAGGGAGAAAATTGAAATTTTTTTTTGCTAATTTATTTTCCCATTTTGACCAAATAAAGCTGCATGGAATTATTTGCATTTTGAAATTTGAATGACATTTTTCATTTAAAAACATTGAGGGCATAACAGGGCAAATTTTCTGAAAAAATTGAAAGAAATGTTGTCCCTAGTTTTGAACAAGCTTCAATGGCCAGAATTTGACTAAACTGGATAAAACACTTAAGATTTTTGTTCAAGTGTTGTCCAGAGTATTTGTCATTCACTAGCTGATAGTGTTCACAACATCACCCTCCTGACGAACATTATAAAAATCAAAATGGTAATATAATGTGCTTTCATCTCTAAGGCTGATCTAACCTGTTCTGGGGGCCAAATTGGCTCCAGCTTTAAACCACTTTAGCCCCACTGCCCTGAGCTAGGCATATCTCAGCTGGACTCAAGGACCTGAGCCTTCGTTTCTACCTACATTTAACAGATGAGATCCATATCCCTGCTCTGATCCCTTTATGACAGCTAAAAGGGTCGAAGTGGCACAAGAGGACGCTAAGCTCCACGTCCAGCTTGGGAAGGATTTTTCTGGTGCTGGTATTGTGGATGACAGCTATAAGGCTGCTCTGTGAGGACCGCCCCCTAACAAACCCTACTGTAGGGGAGAGTGCTGGCTGAGAGGTTGGGGTGAGAAAGATGTGGCAGTGGCAGTGCCGCAGTACTCAATGATGCAGTGATCCCAGGAAGGATGCTATAACTTAGATAATCTTCAAGCCACCTTATCTCTCCTGCATCCTTATGGGCTGCATGTTCTGTGTTGTAGCTCTCCCCCAGCATATCAGAGCTCATTCTTCCTTTGAACCGGTTTAGCTAAAGGTGTGATTAAAAACAAAGGCCTGTATGAGCATTAATGTTCCCTCTCGTTTTTGACATCAATGTGCGGGATAAATTTTGTTATGTGCACCAATATGGAGGTGATATGTGGCAGGGGTGTGGCAGAGGGGTTCAGAGTGTGGGAGGGGGCTCAGGGCTGGGGCAGAGGGTTGGAGTATGTGGGGGGGGGTGAGAGGTCTGGCTGGGGATACGGGCTCTGGGGTGGGGCCGGGGATGAGGGGTTTGGGGTATAGGAGGGGACTCAGGGTTAGGGCAGAGAGTTGGTGTGTGTGTGGGGGATGACGGCTCTGGCTGGGGGTGCAGGCTCTGGGTTGTGGCAGAGGATGCAAGCTGCCTCAGAGCTGTGGTGGGGAGAGAGGACTCACCCCAGCCCTCTCTCACCACAGAAACAGCTCCGTGCCAGGGGAGAGGCGCCGCTCCTGGCCAGGGCAGCTCCAGGGCCAAGTGTTGCTCCCCCGCCGCTGCAGCTCCGGGGCCGGGAGAGGGGCACCTCTCCCCAGCCACGAGAGCTCCAGGGCCGGAGGAGAGGTGCCTCTTCCTGCCTGTGTGGCCCTTGATAGCTTGCTGCACAGCCATGCAGCTTAGAGGAAACTTACTTAGATGGGCATTCTTCCTGCAGTGTAAAAGCAGGCTTACTTCACTTTGTCTGAAGGCTATGTCTGTACTGCAAAAACTGATGTGTTTTCACATTGAGACATCTATCTGAATGTAAAATCCTAGCAGAGAGAAAGCACACGTAGATTTTACTTCAGTGTAAGTAGTTGAGGTCAGCCCCAGGTGGGGAGGGGATATAGGGTTGACCTCAACTAGCTATACTGAAGTAAAAAATACCTCTGTCTTGTCTCCATTAGGATTTCATATCAAGATAGCTATCTCTATATGAAAACACATCTTTTTTTCCCTTTCCTTTGATAGCCAAATCAACTAGGAATGGGTTTAAGCTAAACTGAAATAAGCCACTCTTAAGGGAAGTAAGTGTCCATTTAGGGGTTTATGCCAGTTTAATTGAATCAGTTTAAAAACTAGTTTAAATTAAACCTGTGCAACTTACAAGATCTATGGGCTCAATTAACACAGGCAATGGCTTTATTCTTAGTCCCTGATACTGTTGGTTTTATCCCTCTATTATAGTTCCATTATGTTTTTCTCAATTAAATCCTCTTGCTCAGTTTACTGTGGTTTAGTTGTACCTTTGAGAAAGTGTTACCATCCTTTAAGCTTCCCATTTTATGAATCCTGTATTCACAATCTCACCTAGATCCATTTTAATTACCATTTTATTGGATATGAACTACTTTATATATATAATCTTGGTGTCGCTGGTTTTTACCAAATTCCCATTAATAAATAACTTTCATTAGGTACTATAAGCTCCTTAACAGGTTATTCAGGTCTCTTGCAATTCAGTCTCTCGCCGTCTTTACTAATGACCAGCCTTCATAATTTCATGCCACCTGTAATGCAATGTTGTTGTAGCCATGTAGGTCCCAGGATATTAGAGTGTCAAGGTGATATCTTTTATTAGATCGCTTTCTGTTGGTGAGAGAGACAAGCTTTCTGCAATGTCACATATTGGTTAGTCCTCTTCCAGGTCATTGGTGTGTCTTGTATTTGTTTATTTGGCTTAGTTCTTCTTTTTCTGAATAGTAAGGAGAATAGAAGTTAGGATATAATGAGGGCTATTTTTATCCATCATATCCAAAATGACACAGATTCCCTTTTTCTGCATAGAAAAGATTTTGTGGATATGAAAAATGCAGAGTACCACAGAAAGCTCTCTTGTGATGTCATGTCTAACAACATTGCAGCAGTGAACATTTATCAGACTTTGTTTCTTTATCCCGTGGTGGGATGTGGGAAGATGGTTAATATCAAATTATGATGATGAAATTATGATAACTTCATATCATATCTCGGTAACTAGGAATGTAGACTGTCAGCCAAAAGATTTATTTTTTACATATGGTATAAAATGGTCATGCTGCTTCTTTTAAGATATGGAGCCAGGGCTGGCCTTACCATGAGGCGAACTGAGGTGGCCGCCTGAGGTGCCAGACTGTAGGGGGGCGCCAGTAGTAACCAGAGTGTAGAAAATTGTGTCTGCTGCTGGTGCATATGTATTCTCTCTGCTCTAGATGCACAGAGATGGTGGAGGGCTGTGCTGGAAGAAGGAGGGCACAAGAGCCATAACAGGCAGGCAGGAGAAAAGGTGAGAGGGAATAACAGAAAGCGGGAGGGAGAGAGAGGAGGAGGAGGAGCCTCTTATGTACTTCTCTAGCACCCCCAGGAGCTTGGACTGATTAACATCAGCTCCTCAGGGAGCTTCCTGTTTCCTGCTGCTTCCCTGAACGCATTTGAGGAGAACAGGCAGTCAACTGAAGTAGTAGGAGCCAGTTAGGCCCTTAAGACGCTGATATCTTCCCTCACTCAGGCCCTGCTACCAGCCTGCTTATTTGTCCCCTTCAACTGAGTGTTGAGAGCCACTATAGCTGGCACAGAACAGCTGTCATCAGTGAAAGAAGAAAACATCCCTCTGGGGCAGCATTCAGAAAAAGAAAGAAAGCAAAGGAAGCTTTTCTGTCTAAGCAGGAAGGAGCTCTCCTGAGATACATAGACACAAATGTTCACGGTGCGCCTTCCGGCCCCAGTGAGAATGTGAGTGGTGAGGAGATGCCTGATATTCCATTTAGTCAGAGTGCAGGTGACCCGGCAGCTACTGCAGCATCCATATCTCCATCTCAAATGGATGTAACCATGCACATTCCTGAAGAAAAGTGTAGATCAGAGAAGAGTGTGGTGGAGGCGCAAGAAACAGCTGCTGCTGAGTTTAGTTCCTTAAGTCTAGATGATCCAGGACTGTGGACCCACTTGAGCAGTAGACAGAGGGACTTCCTTGTACTGCATGGGCCACAGAAAGTGAAAAACTTCATGTTCCCCAAAGGCAATGAAAATAGAAGTTTCCATCTAACACATTACTGGTGTGAAATCCCCAATGGCGACAAAATAGAGAGGCTATGGCTTATGTACTCAAAAACCCAGAATTCTGCATACTATTTTTGTTGCAATCTCTTCCAGTATAATGTTTCAGCCACATTGGGTTCTACAGGAACAAAGGACTGGAAAAATCTGGCTAGAAATCTGGGATGCCATGAGAAGGCAGCAAATCACCAGAGAGCATTCTATAGGTGGAAAGAGCTTGAGATGAGACTAAGGTTAAAGTCCACCATAGATGATCAGCATCAAGAGAAGATTGCATCAGAGTCTCTTTACTGGCAAAATGTTCTGGAAAGGCTCATTGCCATTGTGAGAATGCTTGCCACCCAAAACCTAGCACTGCATGGCACTTCAAATCAACTGTATGTGCCAAACAATGGAAACGTCCTTAAAATTGTGGAGTTGATGGCTGAGTTTGATGCTGTACTCCAGGAGCATCTAAGAAGAGTCACCACCCAAGAAATGTACATACACTACTATCTTGGAAAAACAATTCAAAATAAGATCATACAGTTACTGGCAACAAAAGTCAAACAGAAGATTAAGTATCAGAGGGGTAGCCGTGTTAGTCCGGATCTGTAAAAGCAGCAAAGAATCCTGTGGCACCTTATAGACTAACAGACGTTTTGCAGCATGAGCTTTCGTGGGTGAATACCCACGTCGTCGGATCCACGAAAGCTCATGCTGCAAAACGTCTGTTAGTCTATAAAGTGAAATAGAAGACTGTGGCAGATCTGAAGTCAGTAAGATATTACTCTGTTATTCTGGACTTCACACCTGACATCAGCCATACGGAACAAATGACTTTAATGGTGTGTTTTGTAACAACAACAGAACCTAGTGAAAATGTCCCAGCAATGGTGACTGTCAGAGAGCATTTTCTAGAATTTATTGACATTGATGATACTACAGGAGCTGGTGTGACAAATGTGCTTCTCAAAAAGCTGGAAGATACGGGAATTGCGATAGCTGACATGAGTGGTCGGGGCTACGATAATGGTGCCAACATGAGAGGAAAGAGCAGAGGAGTGCAGACATGGATCCGAGAGTTAAACCCTCAAGCTTTTTTTGTCCCATGCAGTTCTCATTCATTGAACTTGGTGGTCAGTGATGTAGCATCAGCTTCTAGTGAGGCTGCTGAATTTTTTAATGTCATTCAAAGCATCTATGTATTTTTCTCTGCATCAACTCATCGATGGCAAATTTTGAAGCAACATCTGGGAACATCCTCTCTGACACTGAAACCACTGAGTGCCACACGTTGTGGGCTGGCCCTGTATAGAGCAGTAATAACCAACAACAATGGATCAGATTCAGCCCTGGTAAAATCGGGTACAACTCCATTACATCAAGAAGAGGCACTATCTGAGTGAGCTTTAGCTATTAAAAACATAATTCTGGTAGATAATATTTTGCAGGCTGTGAATATTTATTGAGGATTTATGTTATAGTATTTTGGGGGAGAAATATTGTTTAAAAAGAACTGATATACATAATTGAAATTAAAATACAGTTTATTTGCATGATGTTTTTATTGTTGATTACATAAATCCAATGCTGTCATGATGTTATGATTGCAGAGGAGTTACTGGGGCTCTTGTCATTGCCATTGTATAATTGGCCTCCGAATGTTGCTTATGAATCATGAAATTGATTATCACTTCTCTGAGGCTGTGATGTGAGACTTATCTTTTTGTCTGTCTTCTCCATGACAGTACGTGCCGGGTACAGCCTTGCTATTCCCCTTGGGAAGTGGCTTCTTGGTTGGTTATCTCTGGCTCCAGTGGAATCACTCCTGACTTTACACCTGTGTAAGTGAAAGGAGAATCAAGCCCAGAGTTTTGCAGGCATAAAATATGGTCTGTGCTGGTTTGCAACCTAAACAGTTGAGCCCACAACTGAAAATTTGAGCCTAATTTGAAAATATGACACGGCTGCAGGGTCCTCTGAAAAACCTAAAACTTTTATAATAATGACCCATAACTTCTGGAAATTAGACCTTTAAAAATGGGCTTTAGCACATAGATGGATGATATTGCAAGAACTGTCTCCATTCTCTCACTTGCTGGGATTCATTGCAGAATCCTGAGCGTCTAATTATTAAGGGAGGAAAAAAATTGCTTTTTCTGGCATCACATGTTATAGCAGCATTAATAAGAAACAGATCAGATTGTTTTGATATGTGTGTGTGGGAGGGAATCACTCTTCAGATTCTCTAGAATTGCTACTCTCTTAACCATCCCGTAAAACTGATTTCATACTTCTTTTTCCCATTATGTGTTTATCTGGCAAATCTGTGGGCGTTTTTAAAATGTTTTGTTGGAAATATATAATGAGAATGAATATTCTGTAAACACAAGAGTGAAAGACAGTGGCAGGTGTAGGGGAATTTGATATAAAACAGGGACAATGTATTGTAAAACTAATGTAATGAGTTGATTCTTCTCCAATTGTAGTCAATGGCAAACTCCTACTGACTTCAGAATGAACCTCATGTGGTACAGGGAGGAGGTACAAAGGGAAAAAGTTGGAATAACCCCACTCTCCTCCCACACTCACCACAGTTTATTAAATCTCTACTTAACTTGAACTATTTGTCATCATGCCTATACAAAAATTTCTAAACAAGCAGTAATGCAACAAATCTTAACACATGTAACTAACTATTCATAAACATAATTATTTTGGCTACTGTACAATAAAATCGGTTCAATTATGTCAGAAAAGGATAAACTACAGATCTCAAATGATATATTAAATATCCTTGAAGAGCTCTTGCTCCCCATTCCCACTGGTCAGCTGAGCTAATGCAAGAGTGACACTGCCTGATCCTTCATCCCATCTTTGAATTAGTAGAGATTCATTGACAATTTGGCCCTTAATGTTATTTCTAAACAAGCTATAGTGTTCTTGCGGATGAATATAAATGATTATGTAAAAGCAGCAAAGAGTCCTGTGGCACCTTATAGACTAACAGACCTATAGGAGCATGAGCTTTCGTGGGTGAATACCCACTTCGTCGGATGCATGTATTCACCCATGAAAGCTCATGCTCCAATACGTCTGTTAGTCTATAAGGTGCCACAGGACTCTTTGCTGCTTTTACAGATCCAGACTAACACGGCTACCCCTCTGATACTTGACATAAATGATTATGTGGAACTGAAAGATTTAAACACCATGACCACTGCCAGTTCTTATTAATATTTATCAAACAGATTCAGTTTCCTGTGAACTAAGTATTTATGCTGTATACTGCAATGCAAGTAGAAAACCAGTAAAAGCTGGCACTACATGTTTCTGTTAGTACTGGTGCTGAGAGCCTCAGATGCCATTCACTTCCCCCATCCACCCATTCCTATACATGAATCTGTATTTTGGAGACACTTTTGGTAAGCTTTGTGTCTTGCCATAAAGCTGCTGGGGTAAAATGGCTCTGATGCATGCAAGCTGGAAGTATAGACAAGTGAACTAGAAAAATAAATATGCCAAAAAGACAGGGAGAGTTTCACAACTGGAGATGGCTTGAACCAATCTGTGGAGCTAAACATCCCTGAAACTTGAAAGTTTGGATCCAGATAGGAGACAGCCCTTGCCTAGAAGAGCTCATGATTTAATTTAAGGAATAAGCTTACATAGGTGCTGGAACTAGAGGTGCTGGGGATGCTGCCACATCCCCTGGCTTGAAGTGGTTTCTGTTCTATACAGGGTTTACAGTTTGGTTCAATGGCCACTATACAAATTGTTCTAGCACCCCTGTAAGATTAAGCAATGGCCATGATCCAGAGCCCATTGAATTCATTAAAAATACTCCCTTTGGCTTCAGCGGGCTCTGGGTCAGGTCCATGGGAAAGAAAGAGGGAGGGGGAGGACAAGGATAACACTAATAAGAACATGTGGTTACCATATAGTTATGCCCAGAGCCAATCTACGTATCAAGTCAGAGAGGGTTTTTTTAACCTATAGGAAACATCTTCAAAAGTGCCTAAGTATCTTAGGCTCCTAAATAACTTAAAAATAGAATGTGGACTCCTAAGTCACCTAGGTGCTTTTGAAATTTTTACTAATAGGTAGATATCTATCTACCTGGCCATGATCACTTTTCACCTTGTCACTTCTTTCCTGTGGTCCTTCAAGACAACATCTCACTAGAAGGCAAACTCTGTCCCACTAGCAGACGTCATGGCCTCCTTCTGCTTACCAGAGGATTAGCCTGACTTGACATTTCTTTCTTTCCAAAGGAGAATGTGCATATCCAAAGTGGGACTCCAGGAGGAGAAAGCTAGTAGTTCACCAATGATATTTACACTTTTATCAGTGCCCTGGAAAAAAAAACATAAAATCATCACTGATAAAGTTTGCAGGTGACACAAAATGTTGAGGGTCGGGGAAAAGGCAGAGGGGAAGCTGGTAAATAATGAAAGGGACCCATCACTGATTCAGAGTAATCTAAATTGCTTGGTAAACTGGGCACAAGCAAACAATATGTGTTTTAATACGGCTAGATGAAAATGTATACAGCTAAGAACAAAGAATGTAGTCCAATGGTTCTCAAGGCCGGTCCGCCACTTGTTCAGGGAAAGCCCCTGGTGGGCCGGGCCTGTTTGTTTACCTGCCATGTCTGCAGGTTCAGCCGATCGCAGCTCCCACTGGCTGCGGTTCGCCGCTGCAGGCCAATGGGGGCTGCGGGAAGCGGCGCAGGCTGAGGGATGTACTGGCCGCCCTTCCTGCAGCCCTCATTGGCCTGGAGTGGCAAACCATGGCCAGTGGGAGCCGTGATTGGCCGAACCTGCAGAAGCAGAAGGTAAACAAACCAGCCTGGCCCGCCAGGGGCTTCCCTGGCGGGGGACCGGCTTTGAGAAACACTGCTGTAGTCCATACTTACAGGATGGTGGTCTTTATCCTGGGAAGCAGTGACTCTGAAAAAGATTTGGGGATCAGGGCTGGCTCCAGGCACCAGCGTAGCAAGCAGATGCTTGGGGTGGCCAATGGAAAGGGGTGGCATGTCTGGTTCTTCGGCAGCAATTCGGCGGTGGGTCCCTCTTGGAGGGAAGGACATGCCACCAAGTTGCTGCCGAAGAATCAAGCGGCAGTGGTAGAATTGCCGATTGTGGCTTTCCCGCCCCCCCACCCCCCCACTGCTTGGGGTGGCAAAAATGCTGGAGCTGGCCCTGTTGGGGATCATGGTGGATAATCAGCTGAACATGAGCTCTCTATGTGATGCTGTGGCCAAAAGAGCTAATGTGATCCTGGGATGCATAAACGGGGCAATCTCAAGAAGGAGGCTATTTTACCTCTGTATCTAGCACTATGCAACTGTTACTGGAATACTGTGTCCGGTTCTGGTGGCCACAGTGCAAGAAGGATGTTGATAAATTGGAGAGCCACCAGAATAATTAAAGGATTAGAAAACATGCCTTATAATGATAGACTCAAGGAGCTCAATCTATTTAGCTTAACTAAGAGAATGTTAAGGGGCGCTTTTTATTACAGTCTATAAACATCTACATTGGGGAGCAAATATTTAATAATGGACTTTTCAGTCTAGCAGAGTGCAATGAAGCAGAGAAACTGCCTGCCAGCATGGCAGAGATTAAAGAGAGCCATTGGGCCAGCTAGCTGCACCCTCTTACACCTGCAGGCAATGCCGGGCCTGGAGCAGGGAGAAAAGGAAAGAACCTGGCTCAGTTCAGGGCTGACTGGTGAAGAGGCAGGAGCTAGGTGCTTTTCTTCCTGAGGGGAAGGATCACTAGCTTGCCAGCCAAGGCAGCCACCAGGGAGTAAGCACTGTATCCCTGGCCAAGGGACACTGCAGAGGAGACCTAGGAGTCTCTGGTAACTGGGTGACTGAAGGGCACAGGTGCTGACTTTTGTTTTTCCCGGTGGGTGTTCCACCCTTACTTGGCCTCTTCCCTTGAGGCCCTGCCCTTGCTCTGCCTCTTCCTTCCCCAGCTGCATCCCCTCCCCGGAGGCCCCCCCCCGCCTGACGCTCTCTCGTCTCTGTCCCCTCCCATAGGCATAGTTTGACTGCTGTATTTGGGGAAGCAAAGCAGGGGTGTGCCATGAATGCGCACACGTGCACACTGAAGCTGGTTCCCTTGGCTCACAGCTTCTCTCCCCCTGCTGGAGTGGTACCTGGGCTGCTGGGGCTGGTGTGTGTGGGGGGGACAGGCCAAGTTAACAGGGGACCCCAGCTGCTGCCTGCAGCCATTCCGGCACCGGCTGTGGCAGGGATGTCGCTGCTCTGGTGCTGCTGTGGCTGCCACCCTGCTGGGGCTGCTGCTGCTGTCGAGCAGACACCACATGCCGGGCGCCTTCTTCCCCTGGCCCATTCCTGTGTCCCCTTCTCTTCCCCATCCCCTCCCCGTTCCTCTCCCCACAGTCCCTTGCCCCATCCACTTCTCTTCCCTCTGCCCCCTCGCCCTCTCCCTGCTCACTGTCAGTGAAAAGCATCTTTATGTTATTCCACAGTAGGCTAAGGTCACTGGGCAATCTTGCAAAAGAGATTTTAGTGTTAGTTTTAGGTCATTTATCCTCTCTTCCAAATGGGTCACACTTTGCTAACTTGGTGTGTGTTTCAGTAAAACAGAGGGAGTTAATGTAAAATAGGAAGCCCTGCTGTTCGGCTGGGAAGTGATCTAATAACAATAGGGAGACTTGCCTGTGTCCTCAAAATAGCTACAGTACAGATGGCAGCTGAAATCGCTTCTAGATGTGCTCATTTTCATCAGAAAGTGAGTTAGAGAACAGAGGTGCTGTAGTGTTTTGTTTGCAACTTGGTTGTTGTTGTAACTTGGTACAGTAACTCCTCACTTAACATTGTAGTTATATTCCTGAAAAATGCAACTTTAAGCGAAGTGATATTAAGTGAATCTAATTTCCCCATAAGAATTAATGTAAATGAGGGGGTTAGGTTCCAGGGAAATTTTTTTTCACCAGACAAAAGACTATATTATATACACACACACACACACACACACACACACACACACAGAGTATAAGTTTTAAACAAACAATTTAATTCTGGTACACAGTGATGATGATTGTGAAGCTTGGTTGAGGTGGAGGAGTCAGAGGGTGAGATATTTCCCTTACTGCTAAATGATGAACGAGCAATTGGCTGAGGCCTCAAGGGTTAATTCTCTCACTCTACAAGGCTGCAGGAATGGAGGGAGGGGAGACATTGCAGACAGAGACACACTGTATGTGTGTGTGAGAGAGAGATATGCATTTACCCGTTAAGTACACTGTCTTGTTAATTAGATCAGCTTGCTGAGACAGCTGCTGCAAGCTCCCTCCGTCCTGAGCCCTGGTGTGTACCCCCTGCTCTATAGAAGATGGAGTAAGTGGGGTGCAGGAGCAGTGGGGAGAGGGACACTCTGACATTAGCCCCCCCTCTTCCTTCCCTCCCCCCTGCACAGCAAGCAGGAGTCTCGGGGAGCAGCTCCAAGGCAGAGGGCAGGAGCAGCATATGGCAGTGGCGGGAGGGACAGCTGAACTGCAGGCAGGTGCTGCACAGGGAACTTAGGGGAGCGGGGAACTGATAAGGGGAGCTGATAGCGGGGCTGCTGGTCCACCCTCGTTCCAAGCCCCCACCAGCTAGCTGCAACGGACTGCTCTTCCTGCAAGAAGTAGACAAAGCAGGCGGCTGCCAAACGACGTTAGAAGGGAGCATTGCACAACTTTAAACGAGCATGTTCCCTAATTGTTCAGCAACGTAACAATGAAACAATGTTAACCGGGACAACTTTAAGTGAGGAGTTACTGTACCTATGAGATAGTGGATATTTTGAAGCCTGCAGTTGGCTGCATATCTATGATGGCATAAGTAATCTTGGCAATGGGATAAACTGCTCTCTGTGTCTCTTGCTTTGTCCTACCGTGAGTGACTTCCTTTCTTTTATTACACTTAGACTATGAGCTCTCTGGGGCAGGAACTGTCTTTGCTATCAGTCTGTGCAGGGCTTAGTACAATAGGGCCCCAATCCTTAATTGGGGTTCCAAGGCATCACCTCAAGTCAGATAATAATAATGACAATAATCCTGAACTGCAACTCCTGTCATCTCTGATATTGCCCTAAGTGAAAATGTTGCCCTCTCCCCAACAAAAATGGGTGCTTCCAGGAACAAGAACACAGTGTCAGTGGACATTCATTGGCTGATTCTGTAACCTCTAATCCCTCTGCCCAGCAGGAGTGAAATCAATTTGACAGCTGGTTAGTTTCATCACCTTCTCCCGCTCTCAAAGTGCTCAGATGAGCCGCTCAGATTCATTGGAGCAGGATGATGGCAATGATCATTAGCACATATGTAGCATTTTACATATTCAGAGCAAACAGGAATTAACCCTCTACCTCCTCTATGAGGTGGATAATTAATAATACCAACTCATTTTATACAGAGAGAAACTGAGATGTAGTGAGGTGCCTAGTACCGTGATTTCTAATCCTGGCTCTGAGACTGACTTGCTGAGTAGCCTTGGGCAAATCACTCACTGGACATTTAAGAAAAGAATCTGGCCTAATTTCGAGTGACTCAATTTTTGGGTGCCCAACTCAAGACACTGAGGTTTCTTGCAGTATTTTCGTTTGATTTCTCCAGCTCCTATCAAAATATAGTGATAGGTTTTAGCTTATGTTAGCCCCGTAGTTCTGCAAATACTTTTGCATGGGCTTAACTTTAAGTGTGTGAGCTGAGCATTGACCTCCTGGGGACTACTCATGTGTAAAGATGAAGTACACATGAAAGTGCAGGACTGAAGCTCTGTTATAACCAGGCTTTTTCCGGGAGCTGCATTTCTGAAACCCATGCATTTCTCAGCTGTCATTAGCAAAAAGAACCTTTCTGCCATGCAATGAGCAGACAACAAGGACTTAGCTACTAATTCCAAGAGGCAGAATTTTGCAGAATATGACAGGAATATGTTAAATGCTTCCTGAAAGTAATTGCAACCTCCCCAAAAGCCTGAACCCAAAAGCATCTCCAAAGAGTGCAAGGCAAAGAAGTAATCTCCTTGTGCCACTTGAGACAGTAATACTGTGGCATAAGCAATAATGGTTAGCATAAGAAATCATTTGTGATGCACAAAAAAATTAGTCTGTCTGATCCTATTACATCTAACCATTACATACGGATTGCTTATGGCCTGTGTCCTTTCCTCTCAAGTAACTTCTAAACAGGGCCGGTCCACAACATTTTGGCACCTGAGGTGGGGAGCTCAAATGATGCCCCCATTCCCCCTCGCTTGGGCCAAAACTTTGAAAGGTCTCAATTCTGCCTTCTTCCTGTTCTACTCCTTCTACTTTAAAACGCCTGAACAGCAAATGTAACTTTTCTTGTCTGCATGGTAAACACTGGCATTTTTATCTGTTTGAATAATCAAAGTGGTGCTTTCCATGCCTTCTTGGTTGCAAAGATTTGAACTGCTTCCTGAAGGTCCACAGTCTGGGCCAGCTCATGCTTTGTTGAGATGGTTGCAAGGTCAACCAGCCTCTCCTGTGTCATTGTGGAGCGTAGATGTGTTTTTATTAACTTCAGCTTGGAGAAGGGGCATTCTCCACTGGCAACTGTTACAGGAAGTGTTAAAAGTATGTGCAAAGCAACAAAAGCATTTGGAAAGAGGGTGGTCCTCTTATTTGTGCACATATATTCCAGAACAGTCTTTGGAGTTGATCCTGCTGAAATGTATCTTGAAAGGGCTTTCAGTTCATCACCTAAGCACTCGCATCAATATCGCACATGTCATCATATGTCAACATTGTCTCTAGTGCCCTGCATTGTTGGTGTAGGTCCTTCCGCAGTCAGCTGCTGAGAAATTTGGCTATTTCTTCTTCAGGTATCAGCGAGCAGTTTGCGTGGACCGTTGCATACATCTCAAATATACTGCTGCGTTCCTTGAGCTGCATGAAACGTTCTTCAACTGACTGAATTGCACAATCTAGCACCTGGTTCAAGAATTCAACTTTGAATTGTTGTTTGAGGTCTCTTATGGGATTATCCCATGCCTCGTAATCAAAATGTCATCTTCTTCGGTGACTCTTGTATTCTTGAATTGGTGGGAAAATAGCTTCAGTGTGACGTTCCTCTGCCAACCTCTGTGCACTCTGCAGAACATTTTGAAATCCCTCATCTGACCGGTAAGGCTGTAGGTATGACTTTGCTTTGTCCAGTTGTTCCATTGCTCCAGATATATCAAAGTCAACACCTTGGAGTCTCTAGCTTACAACATTTATTTCAAACAGTATGTCATGCCACAACACTAAGCCACACACAAATTTGAAGTTATGTATGTTTCTGGAGATTTCATTTCCCTCTGCCACTGTTCTCCCATGAACAGTTCCTGTCCTAGCATTATCCTCCATAATGGCAACTATGGCATCATCTATCTTCCCAATTTGGTGTTTGATAGGCTTTATTGCCTCCATTCGACTTTTCCATCGTATGGCACTCAGTGGTTTCAGTGTCAGAGAGGATGTTCCCAGATGTTGCTTCAAAATTTGCCATCGGTGAGTAGATGCAGAGAAAAATACATAGATGCTTTGAATGACATTAAAAAATTCAGCAGCCTCACTAGAAGTTGATGCTACATCACTGACCACCAAGTTCAATGAATGAGAACTGCATGGGACAAAAAAAGCTTGAGGGTTTAACTCTCGGATCCGTGTCTCCTCTCCTCTGTTCTTTCCTCTGATGTTGGCACCATTATTGTAGCCCTGACCTCTCATGTCACCTATCGCAATTCCCGTATCATCCAGCTTTTTGAGAAGCACATTTGTCATACCAGCTCCTGTAATATCATCAATGTCAATAAATTCTAGAAAATGCTGTCTGACAGTCACCATTGCTGGGACATTTTCACTAGGTTCTGTTGTTGTTACAAAATGTACCATTAAAGTCATTTGTTCCGTATGGCTGATGTCAGGTGTGAAGTCCAGAACAACAGAGTAATATCTTGTTGACTTCAGATCTGCCACAATCTTCTGTTTGCCTTTTGTTGCCAGTAACTGTATGAGCTCATTTTGAATTGTTTTTCCAAGATAGTGGTGTGTGAACATTTCTTGGGTGGTGACTCTTCTTAGATGCTCCTGGAGTACAGCATCAAACTCAGCCATCAGTTCCACAATTTTAAGGAAGTTTCCATTGTTTGGCACATACAGTTGATCTGAAGTGCCACGCAGTGCTAGATTTTGGGTGGCAAGCATTCTCACAATGGCATTGAGCCTTTTCAGAACATTTTGCCAGTAAAAAGACTCTGATGCAGTCTTCTCTTGATGCTGATCATCTATGGTGGCCTTTAACCTTAGTCTCATCTCAAGCTTTTTCCACCTATGGAATACTCTCTGGTAATTTGCTCCTTTCTCATGGTATGCCAGATTTCTAGCCAGATTTTTCCAGTCCTTTGTTCCTGTAGAACCCAATGTGGCTGGAACATTAGACTGGAAGAGTTTGCAAGAAAAACAGTATGCAGCATTCTGGGCTTTTGAGTATATAAGCCATGGTCTCTCCATTTTGTCGCCATTGGGGATTTCACACCAGTAATGTGTTGGATGGAAACTTCTATTGTCATTGTCTTTGGGGAACATGAAGTTTTTCACTTTCTGTGGCCCATGCAGTACAAGGAAGTCCCTCTGTCTACTGCTCAAGTGGGTCCACAGCCCTGGATCATCTAGACTTAAGGAACTAAACTCAGCAGCAGCTGTTTCTTGCGCCTCCACCACACTCTTCTCTGATCTACACTTTTCGTCAGGTTATGTGCATGGTTACATCCATTTGAGATGGAGATATGAATGCTGCAGTAGCTGCCAGATCACCTGCACTCTGACTAACTGGAAGATCAGGCATCTCCTCACCACTCACATCCTCACTGGGGCCGGAAGGCTCACCGTGAACATTTGAGTCTATTATCGGAGGGGTAGCTGCGGGAGTCTGGATCTGTAAAAAGCGACAAAGAGTCCTGTGACACCTTATAGACTAACAGAAGTATTGGAGCATAAGTTCTCCTAGGTGAATACCCACTTAGTCAGATGCATGTATCTCAGGAGAGCTCCTTCTTGCTTAGATAGAAAAGCTTCCTTTGCTTTCTTTCCTTTTCTGAATGCTGCCCCAGAGGGATGTTTTCTTCTTTCACTCATGACTGCTGTTCTGTGCCAGCTATAGTGGCTTTCAACACTCAGTTGCAGGGAACAAATAAGCAGGCTGGTAGCAGGGCCTGAGTGAGGGAAGATATCAGTGTCTTAAGGACTTAACTGGCTCCTACTACTTCAGTTGACTGCCTGTTCTCCTCAAATGTGTTCAGGGAAGCAGCAGGAAACAGGAAGCTCCCTGAGAAGCTGGTGTTAATCAGTCCAAGCTTCTGGGGGTGCTAGAGAGGTACATAAGAGGCTCCTCCTCCTCTCTCTCCCTGCAGCTCCTGCCACTTTCTGTTATTCCCTCTCACCTTTTCTCCTGCCTGCCTGTTATGGCTCTTGTGCCCTCCTTCCTCCAGCACAGCACTCCACCATCTCTGTTCATGTAGAGCACAGAGAATACATATGCACCAGCAGCAGACCTAATTTTCTACACTCTGGGTCCTATTGGTGCCCCCCCAAGGTCTGGCACCTGAGGCGGCCACCTCAGTTTGCCTCATGGTAAGGCCAGCCCTGCTTCTAACTCTCTGTTCCCCTGCCTTTTGTTTGTTACATCTGATCTGACCAATGGTGTGGCTGAATCCCTCTTAAACAATTAATGGTATGTAGGTATCTGTTTCTTTTATTGAATACCATTGACTTCACAATCCATTTTTAAGGCTAGTATATTTTATTCCAGAGCTGGAGTAGAGGGTTAGACTTCTTTTAAAAGGTGGCTTCATGAGAGATTTTGTAGGTGAAAGAGATGTGTATGGATCTTTTCTGTTGTGTAGATTTTTTTTACTGAATAAATTGTGCATTACCTGGAAGTGTACAGCATGTGCTTCTGGTTACCTGCATACAGA
Organism: Mauremys reevesii; assembly: GCF_016161935.1. Lineage (NCBI taxonomy): Eukaryota > Metazoa > Chordata > Testudines > Geoemydidae > Mauremys > Mauremys reevesii. Next base: position 60,540,832 of record NC_052624.1, on the reverse strand, counting down.
AGGGTTAAGAAATGGTTGTTAAGATAACTCCAGAAGGGTTAAGAAATGGTCGTTAAGATAAAGTCCTATCCATGTTACAGACCAATTCTGAGTCTACTCATTGCATGTCTGGTTTAACTTGCCAGGCAGAAATTTCAAATTTCCTAATAAGGTAGATAATTATGGTAATTTAGGGTATGTCTTTAACAGAAAACATGGGAATACTATTCAAAATGATATTTGGAACTTATAAAATGGGACTTACTAAATGTTAATAGAACTAAATCCCTGTACACCAGAGTGAAAATGTATCTGTAAAACTAATATTACACAGGGACTGATTACAGAGGGACAGACTCACTGACATCAGTGAGATCTTTGCTATTGATTTCAATAGTATCAGGATTGGGATAAAACAGTTCATCATCTCTTATCCTTTTTCCATATTTTAAAACTGCTTTAGCTACTGGCTCCATAAAAGCAGTGACAATAACAATTTGCCTGGAAAACTCAGAAAATGGGCTAATGCACCTGAGATAGACAAACATCTCTCAGGAGGGCAAGAGATTTCAAGGGAAATTTAACCTAGGGTACTGTTGGCCAATCCATCATCTGCATTCCCACGCTAACTGATTTTTTTAAGTACACGTTCCATAGATGAAACTGCAAAGCTATTGCAACATCAAAGAGGGAGTCACTAACTCTCATTTCTCTTAAATTTTAAGCATATAGTGCTGAATGGCACATTTCTTACTGTCTCATCACATTCCCTTTGCTGTTTTTCTGCCTCCAGTCCCTGATGATCAGCAGCTAGTAGATCTGTAAATCCCTAAAGAGTTCATTGCTAATATCTGCCTGTCCAAGTTAGGGCTGACCAATAAGGGTCTAGGCATCCCTGAGTTTAGCTCATTTGTAAGTATTTTGATCAAATACTTACAAATGTTTTGTTACTGTTTGGATATAGCAAATTGCTTATGATTTAGGCCCCACCCTGTTCAGAGCAATTGAATAAATATTATGTGGCCACTGGATTTAATAAAGGAATTTATGGTTAAATTAGTGTCTGTGGTAATACCTTTCATAAATAATAATAATTCCAACATTCTGGTGACAGCGGTAGGACAAACGCTGTTGTTCTAAACTCCCAGAGTGAACGGGTAGCAATCTATCCTCTGGGGCAGAGCACCACAGAGGTCCATTGAATGCCATTGACATTTTAAAGAGTGAGGCCTGTGGGTGGCCATGGACAAAACAGTAATTGTAGCTAAAGAAGGAGGGCGAAAAAGCACAAAGGTAAACTCAGAGCTGCCAAAATCAGCTGATAAATGCATCATGGTGGGAGATAAGTGATTTAAGGCAAGAGAGTGAGGAGTTAAGAGTTTGGAGGGAATTAAAGAGTTCAGAGTGTGGAAATGTGAAAGCGTTAAAGAAGAGATTGCTTGGTTTGATAAGAAAACCCAGTTATAGCAGTACAACTCGGTGTAGTCATGAAACCCCTAGTAGTCAAACAAATTATGCAAAGTGGAGGTTAGGTGGTGACCAGTATCACCGGGGTCGATGCATAGGCGGGGCATGCAGAGTCAAGTGTCAGCCCCCCCCCCCCCCAATTTTTGTTTGGCCTGCAAATAGGCAGGGAGACCCTGGGGAGCTGTCTTCTCCCACTTTACCTGCCTCCTGGCACTCTCGGCCCCTGGTAGCCATTCTGGGCTGGGAGAGGAAGGGGCGGGACCAGCCACTTCTCATGCTGGGTACTTGGTCACTGCTCTGTGCCTGAGAGAGAGCCTGGCTGGGAAGGCGGCAGCAGGCCACCCCCTGCCCAGGCCCAGCTGCTGCGGAGAGCAGCCGAACGTGCCGGGAGGCAGGCCCAGCGGGAGAAGTACAGACCCCCACCCCGCGGGTAACTCTAGGGGGGTGCAGGGCAGGGGGGTCACAGGGAAGGGGAGACACACGGGGTGGTCACGTGTCCTTCCTTTTAGATTGTGCCCCTCCAGTATGGGGAGGTACGAATAGTCTATGGGTACCACCACCATTTGTTTGTCCCCAGAAGCTTCTACAGCCACTCTGAAGGAAAAAGGGCCCATTTCCCAAAGGAATGGTCTGTAAACAATCAGCTGTAAATAATTGCTGCAGGTAGAAAGCCAAAGGTCCCAGTTAATGCAGTGTTTTTTGTGATGTGGACATTTTTCCACTGAACATTAGATACACACTACAAAATTCATTTATCGGGGCTAAATTCTCTGCTGATGTAACTCCATGGAAGTAAAAGGGATTTTACCTTTAAAACAATAAATATAACTTCAGGAGGCAGATCTACATCTGATGTAAGTTGTCAGAGCTCTATCAAAGTCAATGGAGCTCCGACAATTCATACCAGCTGAAGATCTGCTCCCCGCTATGGACCTAAAATGGTCCTGTGGATGCTGCAAATTAAGGACCTGATTTTGTCACACTTGTACATGCTGGGTGTTTACTGTACTATACAAGATATATCTCAATGATTTCAGTGTGATTACTTGCACTGTAATGTATGACCCGATGGCTCCAGACCAGGAAACTACTTAACCACGTGCTTAAGTCCATTGCTGTTCTGGACAGTAGTTAAGCACGTTCTTAAGTTTAAGCATGTTGTTAAGTCCTGTTGAAATTAGGGCCATTCTTTAAATGTTGTTGTGAATAGGAATGCTTTCCTGAATTAGGGCCATAAAGCCACAGAGTATATGCTTAATTCATTCACCATCTCTTTTATTTCTCTAGTCCATACTAAACTAGAATCATGCTCTAGTAATTTAGGGCCCCAGTTTTAAAGTTCGGTACCTAAAGTTATCTATCTATTTAGGTATCTAAATAACAATTTAGGTGCCTAACTTTAGGCATCCAACTTGAAATTTGGGCTTTATGTTGCCTTGCATATAGTTAAAGATCAACACGAAACATTAAGATGTAGAAGATCTGTTTACCCTCCAGCTGGTCTACATTTTTGTAAAAGCAGTAATCTACGTCAAAGTAAGCTAAGCAAAGCAATCAGCGTCGTAAATGAAAATTTCCCGTTCTTTGATATAGATTGATGCTTTTTAAAAAAATGCAGAACAGCTGTAGGCTAAATAAATTATCTAACATTTCATACTTCATGTTATTCTTTACGTATATAAAATTCAATTGAAGTATTGCAATATGACCCTCGTTTGGCAATCAAGTGGTTATATACTAGTAAATTGTGTTTATTTATCTGTTTAAAGTTCATTTAAAATGATACATTGGAATAGAGACTGCGTAAACATTAACTGGTAGCTGCTTCTGGGAATGTAAGTTTGGTTTAAGTCTACAGTGAAAACAAAACTATAATTTTAGTCCTTGATCCTACAAACATTTACTTAAGTTTTTACACATGTGTAAGTGTGCAGGATTGGGGCCTTATTTTGAAACTTTATTTTTGTTTAATTTAGAAATATGTAAATTTACAATATTTTGTGAATAATAATTAAATATAATATTTTGAAGTCCTAAAGGAATGGCCTCATTTTGGCTTGGCTGCTGACACAATTTAGGACAGCAAGAAGTTCTTTTCATCAGATGAAGGCATGAGAGAGGCTAGAGATTTTCACAGCTTTTCAAAAAAATAATTATAATTTTCTAATTTTAACCTTGGTTTCAAATGAATTAAATGGAGCTATTTTCTATATCTTCTTAGAGTCATTAAAGGTCAAAAAGGAAGCAAATATACACAACTCCTCCACATACCTCATCCTACAATTGTTACCTAGGCAAAAATTTTCATTGCCTTTGTTTGGATTCAGTAAGAAAAAATGTACAGAAACTCCTGTATCTTGACAAGGCAGGACAGTTCAAGTGGATTAGTGGAATGTTCTCCTTACTACAGCTCCAAAATGGAATGGCATGTACTCCTTACCCCTTCTCCCCAAGGTGGCAGTAAGTGTACAAGGGCCTGGGGACCTTACTGTGAAGTCAAAGTAGGCTACTACATCCTCTTGAGATTGTAGGGCACAGTTTAGAGCTCAAGGGGGAACTAAGCTATTATTCTCCACTGCTTCTGCATGGGTACACTATCAGGAAGAGGTTCTTCACAGTCTTTCCTCCACTCACTATCGCCTCCACACTAGATCCACCAAATTTTATCTTGTGTATTTCACCATTCTTCCAGGATCTGAAATCATAATCAAATAATCCCATTGGTTTACTCATTCTAGACCGCTGTTGGCTTTGTAGTATGTATCCTGTAATGAGGCTATAACAGCAGTCTTGCCAACCGCAAACATTTAAAACTGATGAGTCAGGCTCCTCAAAAACTGAGAGACTCAGAAAAATAAATGTTGTCTTCTTTTCATTTGCCATCTGTGTTTTGAGCTTCTAGGGTAGACTCAGTTCACGTTTTCAGGCTTTCCTCCATAGCCACAGAGGCTAGAAAGGTACTTTTAATTTTTAAAAGTAAAGCTGAGATTTTCACAAAAATCACTTGACTCCAGAAGCCAAGGGCTTTAAGAAACTCCCCAGCTTTCTTAAGATTTGTGATTAAAATCACAATAGCTGGCAACACTGTACAAGTTGCCATAATTCTAGGAACAGTTTGTACTGAATATTTGTTAAAAACAACAAGGAGTCTGGTGGCACCTTAAAGACTAACAGATTTATTTGGGCATAAGCTTTCGTGGGTAAAAAACCTCACTTCTTCAGATGCATGGAGTGAATGCATCTGAAGAAGTGATTTAAGGTGCCATCGGACTCCTTGTTGTTTTTGTGGATACAGACTAACACGGCTACCCCCTGATACTTGAATATTTGTTGACATTCTCAAAATTAATTACACGAGACAATAAATGTTACATAACAAAGTTTTCTAGATTTTTTTCAATCACAAAATGCAGGGCAATTCATCACTACAACTAAAGTAGGCACTGGGAGTAAGGAGGAGTCTGGGATAGGAGGACAGGAACCATAAGCAGGTCGGGAGACAGGGCTCAGGAGTAAGATAAACAGGAGGGTCCATAGTAGCAGCCAGCCAGAGACTCCTTTATTTGCTCAGACAACTTCCTGCATTACTTCCTGGTTTAGATAGAGCTCCTCAGCCAACTGGTGGTAGTGGATATGAAACCAGGGATTTCCCTACATCCCCCCTGAATTTCCTCAACACCCCAGTTATGTGAACTAGTTACATGCAGTGTTGCCAATTTAGTGATTGTTTGGAAATTTGAATTGAAATTGAAACATTAATACACAATTTAAAAGCATATAAAATGTATGATAAAATACATGTACAGTCGAACCCATTTATCTCGACCTCAGTTAACTTGCCAAATCCTTTAATCGACGCGTTTTTAAAAACCAAAAAAAACTCTCTTTGTTTTATGGGTTTCATCCGTTATGTCGATGTCTCTAATCTCTAATCTCCCCATATCTCGAGCCTGCCCGCCCCCCCCCCCCGACCACCCGCCCCAGCCGCGCCCTCCCCAGCTCCCCAGCGCGCGCCCCCCCGCCGCCGCGCCCCCCCCCCCCCGCGCCCCCCCCCCCCCCCCCCCCCCCCGCGCCCCCCCCGCCCCCACCCCCCCCGCCCCCCCCCCCCCCCCCCCCCCCCCCCCCCCCCGCCCCGCCCCCCCCCCGCCCCCCCCCCCGCCCGCCCCCGCCCCCCCTCCCCCCCCCCCCGCCCCCGCCTCGGCCCCCGCCCGGCCGGCCCGCCGCCCCCGCCGCCCCCGCCGCCCGCCCGCGCCGCCCCCCGCCCCGCTCCGCCCCCGCCCGCCGCCGCCCGCGCGCCCCCCGCCCGCGCCGCCGGCCCCGCGCCCCCCGCTGCCCCCGCCTTGCGCCTCGCCCCCGGCCCGCGCGCGCCGCCGCCCGCCGCGCCCGCGCCGCCGCCCCGCCCCGCCGCCCGCCCGCCCGGCCCCCGCGCCCCCCGCCGCCGCCTCCGCTCCCCCCACCGCCGGCCCCGCCCCCCTGGCCGCCCCCGCCCCCCCCGCCCGGTCCCGCCGCCGCCGCCCGCCCGCCCGCGCCCGCCCGTCCCCCCCGCGCCCGCCGCCCCGCGCCCGCCCCCCGCCGCGCCCCGCCGCGCCCCCCCGCCCGCCCGCCCGCCCGCCCCCCCGCTATATCGCTCGCGCGCTCGCCGCCCGCGGCGCCGCCCCGCTATCGACCTAACGCCCCACAACTGTATCTGAAAAAATACGTTTGTAAAGTATGAACATAGATTAGCTTCCTTATACAGCTGTTGTTTTTTGTGACAATGTCAGTCACATTGTCACAAATGTCATTTTGGTGACATTGGCCAACCTAATAATTTCAAATTATGATTTGTAAGCAAAGTATAAATGAGCTCTCCCTGACAGCTAGTGATGAGCTGGGGGGAAAGGCTTCAGGACCAGATTGTATTTATATTCACATCTAAGCTACCTAGGTATCCAGCAAATAGAGCTGTGTTGCCCAAGTGATAGATTTTGGCTGGGATTCAGTTACAAATCACTTGAATGCGGGTGGGGAGGGGGAGATTAAATTTGTTATTCTTATTGTATGAGCAAAGGGCAGTAGAACTGTACTTAGCCTGTCCTGTGTTGATTGAGGGCATCAAGAGAGAGGGTGGGGACAGATGTTTAGCTTGATGGCCTGCCTGAGTCACAAGTACTATTTGGCCTGCCCCTCTCCATTGTTTAAAGACAGAGCTGATTAGGCTCCATAGATAGTCTTTTGTTTTGTTAAGTAAACACTACAGCTGAAATCACTGATAATCAGGTCCAAGTGCTTAGACCTGCTGTGGGACAGTGTTTCTGTGGAAGAAACAGCCCAGCCTGCACTAGCAGCAAGGTTCCCCCACTGAGAACTCAGCTGAAATCACTGAGAGCTGGGCGGAACCTCAAGAGACCAACTCGCAGAGGTCACAGTGGCAGGTGGCAGCAGAAGGTGATGGCGCAATGAACAACAGTTGCCAGAGCAAACAGTGAGCAGCTGGAGGAACGAGCAAAGTGCCTTCTTGCCCCCGACCTGGGAGGTGAACTCATGCGAAAGCACCTCTGAACTCTGAGTCTCCACTGACCAAGGACAACACTGGTGAGTGTTAATGAGGTTGTTAAGAATGCTGGAGACACAACACAATTCATGCGAACAAACATGGCTGAGGCATCATACTTTCTATTTAAGCAAGAGATACCACACATTACAAAATGGAGACCAATGTTAAGTGCATTGTCACTTGTTTATCCTGAAGTTGAACACTGGTTCCGAACAAGACCAGCAAATGCTCACTATCTTTCTGCAAGAAACTCAACTGACTGGCTAAAGCATGTGGTGAAACAGTGAAAAACTCAACAGTTGAAAAAGTGAAGAACTTTCTCACCACATTCAAAAAATGTGCATACATGGCTGATGAATGTACCGATGCAAATGGGCATCAAGTATTAAGTCATTGTGTATGTTATCTTGATGTCAGTGGTAGGCCAATAGATGCATTTCTAGATGTTCAAGTTATAAAAGACACATTGGCTGCATCTGTGACAACCCACATCTTAGAAGAGTTAAATGCTTGTCAATTGGACACCCCGCCCTCCCGGTTACTTCCTGCACATTCTGAAACAAGAAGCTGTCTCCATATTCCAAGAACTTATTGGACATTTTGCCATATTACTTTTCCAACAGATATCTGGGTAGTTAAAGTCCCCCGTTACTATTAGGTCTTGTGCTTTGGATATTTTGGTTATTTGTTCTAGAAATCCCTTATTCACCTCCTCCTGCTGATTTGATGGTCTATAGTAGATGCCTATCATGATGTCATCCCTATTTTTCCCCTTTTATCTTCACCCAGAGACTTTCAACTGGTCTGCCTCTCCTTATGGATGTCAGGACAAGTGTATATATTCTTGGTGTATAATGTAACACCTCCTCCCTTTATTCCCTTCCTATCCTTCCTGAGCAAGCTATACCCCTCTATACCAATATTTCAGTCAGGATGAGCAGGGTTGGTGTCCTTAGCCTCTGTTTGCCAGAAGCTGGGAATGGGCGATAGGGGATGGATCACTTGATGATTACCTGTTCTGTTCATTCCCTTTGGGGCACCTGGCATTGGCCACTGTCAGCAGACAGGATACTGGGCTACATGGACCTTTGGTCTGACCCAGTATGGCCGTTCTTATGTTCAGAGTTCCACATGAGCAGTGATCCAGCAGAGGGACTTTCTTGGATTCAGGCAAGAGGGGAGGAAGTGATGACCCAGGAACCCAGGGCTCTTTTCTCTTTTCTGGACATGCTTATCAGCTACTTTTGGCTGGCAACAGAGCACCTTTCATCCCCCATCATGCCTAAAAGTGGAGGGGAGGATGTGACCAAAGCACCTATAAAAATAAAATACCCATTTACAATAAATTAGCATGTGCTCACATATTTCAGCAGCTCTGTTACTTTTGTATTTGGGAGATTGAAGGGGAAATTCCACTTTGCATTTTCTTTTAAACGCTACTCTCTGAATGTGCTCATTAAACTCTGGTTACAGAAGCTGGCACTGAAGCATGCCCCATGGATTTTGAAATTCAGATTGAATAGAGCTTTACACAGAGATGTTCAAGGTTTTGTTATGACTCTTGCCCATAGTTTAAATAATGTTATGTGGGACTCTGCCGGGGGAGATTTTCAGATAAGAGTGAAGTAGAGACAAAACATATGAATAGTACAGCATTTGCATGAATGAGTCAGTCTATAGTCCTGTAGCTTGGTTTTCAGTTATTCATGATGCTGTTTGACTAAAGTGTAAGACCATTATTGCAAATGCAGCTGGAAGATGAGATAAAATGCTTTGCTCTGGTGCTTCCTCTCACCCTGTGTTTTCTGCGTCTGATTCATGCTTTGGCAGGTACCCAGAGAACCAACTGTATACTTTGGCACTTTGATGCAGCAAGCATTTGTCAGCAGAAATCTTGAAAAAGCCAGTGTTGCTCATATTAATTGCCTTTCAAGAGATGCCATGATGCTGAGTAATGAGCAGGGCCGCCCAGAGGGGGGGGCAAGAGGGGCAATTTGCCCCAGGCCCCACACACAGAAGGCCCCCCCCGAGTGTTTTTTGGGGCCCCTGGAGTTTTTCTCCCTCCTTCCCGCTCCGCGAGCTCATGGCGCGGCAGCGCACGCAGGGCCACAGGGAGCCCGGCCGGCGCAGGCATGACTGCGAGGCATGACGCGGGAGGGGCGCCCGCGCTCGCGGCCCCTGGCCCCGCGGGGCGGGGCCCGCGGCGCCGGCATGCCGCGCGGCACGGGCGCGGTCGACCTGCCCGCAGGCCGCGCACTGCGAGCGCCAAGCGCCAAGCCCCGCCGCCGCCAGGCCCCCGGGGCGCGCTGGCGCCTGGGGGCGCCCGCGCTGAGGCGGGCCCCCCGCCGCCCCGGCCCCCCCCCCCCGCCCCTGCCCCCCGGGTAATGAGCAGTGGTGGTGATAGGCATAAGCAGATGAAACAATTGCTCAGGGCCCAGAGCAGATCTGTGGGCCCCCAATTTAGTAATACCCCTAAATACCATTCATCTCATTTAACATGGACTTCAACAAGTGTATCAATATGTGTCTGTGATGCTGGTAAACCAGGTGCCAGCTCTTGCCAAGTCTGTAGGCATTAGCTGAACACAGACACATTCATAGCTGGAAACAAGACCAGCTCACCTATATATTAATATTGTTCGTTGTTGAACTTGTAAGAATGTGTTTTAATGTTTAGACTCTATGAAATGCTTGTAAGTTGCTGCATGCATTCAACTTATATGTAATGTCTGTATCCCCTGCTTTAAAGTAAGTTTTGCTTTATAATTGTAAAAATGCCTGCTCTGAACATGTGAACCCAAGAAGGAAAAGTGGTTCCCCTGCCCACCCAGAAGAATTACACGGGCCATTGCGGAACATCACAACACAAAGACTGGTTTAATGGCCCTCTTTACACCCATTAGTGCTATGTGAGAGAAAGCTCGTCCGATCAGTCTGAATTATGGAAAAGGGAAATAAAGATAGCTGACATGAAGATTTGTTAGCTCTTTGCTGTTTGTGCTCTCATAAGGGCTGGAGCTAAGAAACAAAAGGCAGATATTCCCACGGTCAACCTGGGTTAGCCCTAAAAAGATATTCAGTGCTGACAGATTACCACATCTCTGTCACTGTTTGGAACAATAGACTGTAACTCATTTGTGTATATATGTTGCCTGCTTTAACCTGTAAATAACTCTCTAATTTCTTTTTCCTAGTCAATGAACCCTTAATTAGTGTACTATAGGTTTGACTACAAGCATTGTCTTTGGTGTGAGATCTGAGGTACAAATTGATCTGGGGTAAGTGACTGGTCTCTTGGGACTGGAACAACCTGAATATTTTGTGATTTTTGGTGTAAGTGATCATTTATCATTAAGACCAGCATGCCTGGATGGCAAGATAGATGCAGAACTCAAGGGGACATTCTGTGGTAAGACTGTTACAGTGATCCAGGAGTTCCCATTTGTTACTGGGTAGATGAAATCTAATTACAGAACGTACAACCAGTTTGGGGGTGTCCGCCCTGCTTTTTGACAGTCTTCTCTGAGGTTGGCACTCTTGGTGATGAGCCACTCCAGACTACGTGACAGTGTCGTATTGTTTTTTGTTTTGTTTAGTTTGCAGAAATAACTAAATTAGTATTTTGAAGGGGGTATGATGGACACGCCCCCCCCCAATATTCCAGTTTAGTATCCCCAATGGACTTCTGATAATGAGACTCCAAAGCCTCAGAGTGAGGTTGTGTAATGGAAAAAATGATTGTTAATGATGTTAATTAAAATAATATTTATGAATCTAAAATAAAACTTTTCACTCTTGGTTGTACACATGGCACAATATAGAAATTCACAAAGCCATCACATTATTCTCCTTTAAAACCCCCTGTGCTGTGCTGTCTTCAGATCACCACCATCCAGCAAGAACTCATGACATTGAGACTTCTGTGACTACTAACTCATGCAACCATACTGTCGCAGTGGTCTCTGCTGTTCCCTTCTCCTCCCACGCCCTCTCCCTTTGCTTGTCTGTTTAACTGCCTGTTCCATATTGTCTAAATCCTAGACTGTGAGCTCCCTGGGGCAGGGACTCCCTTCATGTTATTTGTACAGTGCCTGCTACCGTGGGGTCCTAATCCCTGATTGTGGTCCCCAGCCTGTATTGTAACAGAAAATAATAAGAAATAAAAATGGTTCCATATGGAACCATCTACAGGGGTTAGGGAAATTTACCACTTACTCCAGTTGGAGCAGGATGACACCCTTAGTATTCTAACAGTGCAGCGTATCAGCACAAGTATAACTGCCGAGCTAATTGTAAACCATATGTCATCATAGCTTAACAAGAGGCACAGGCATAGTGTTTAAACATTCAGTGTGAAAGGAGTCTAGCTTCTTCTTGTGCACCATGTTTTGGCTTACTCTTGTCTCGTTAAGGCCTAGATCCCCAGCCAGGGGTCCTTTACTGTAGATGCAAATCAGTAGTTAGCAATGCAATTGCTAAAAATAGCAGATGCACTTTTGGGGAGAGCTGCCAAAAGGAAGTCAGGCCCTTGAGAATCTGAACCTAAAAACAAAACAGGGTAATTGTGTTCCCAGGTTAACAATCAGCAATTTGCATCAATATCTCTAGGTCTGTGTACAACCATAACATAAAGGAATGCAGAGGTTCTCTCCAAGGATCCTGTTTAATCTCCCTCTCTAAGGGGCTACAGTACAAAGAAAATGAGCAATAATACATTTGGAAGCCCTTTATGAGCAAAAAAACTATCTAGAAAGTAACCCTAATGAAACCTTAAATGCTGAGGGTATGTCTGCACTAAAGTAGAAGACCTGCAGCATGGCCATGGTTGGCCTGAGTCCGCTGATTTGGACTTGCAGGACGTGGGCTGTGGGGCTCTAAAATTTCGGTATAAATGTTTGGGCCGGAGCTCTGAGTCCCTTTAGGGGGAAGGGTCCCAGAGCTGGCCTCCAGCCCAAGCCTCAGTGTCTATACTGCAACTTTATAGCCCTTCAGCCTGAGTCCTGTGAGCCCCAGTCAGGTGACCTAGGTTCTCATACGTGTTTTTTTTTTAAATCTCAGTGTAGACATACCCAAGAGACCAGCCCATGTTGCTTCATTGCCTTTAATGAGTCAGCAAGGAGAGATCTATTAGTTAGATCAGACTTCCTAGCTTCACATATGGAGGTATTATTTTCATATGAATCCTTTCCACCACATGAATGGGGACTCAGCCACCTTCATGGTTATCATCCCTCTCCTCTCTGGGCCCTACAGAAACCTCTCCCTGCGATGAGGGGTGTCGGAGAAAAACTCAGTTCTCGCTTTCTGTTTGGGTGCAGCAAAATCAAATACTTTATTCTTTCTCTAGTAATTACAATAGAGGGAGGGAGTGTCCTAGGAAACAGGGTTGCCCCTTGTCCCGGACAGGTCTCTCTCAATTGGTAAACAATTACAACAAGCATTTATACCTTTGTTACAGACAATAGCTAGCAATAATGGAGACAGTAAAAGAGAAACAATTGCATTTGTTTATACATAAGCCTTTCTGCTATCTTAATTGTCTCACTACTAGAAAAAGCAAGCCTGCATATTTGGTTATCATTGCAAGGTCGTAATAACTTTTTACACAGTTCGTTCGTCTGTCTCACATTATCTTGCTTCTACAAATCTCACGTCATTAGGGTCACAGCTAGCCTAACTCATGCTAACTAACTGACATGCATTAAGATCCCTTCAAATCCTTGTTAATTCTTTCCCTGCTTCCACAGGGGAGAAGTAGTTGGGCTGGTGGCATTGGGGAAACATATCAATGACCTACTAATCTTGTGGGATTCCTGGAAATGATGAAAGAACCTGGGGAAATACTATTTCTTCTCTAGAGCATCCCCCTAAAATATCATGGACCACTGTAGCCAGGGGGAATTCTGATAGCACAGAGCCAATGGAACTGTGCTGCCTAGGAGCTGGGGGGGACTGAGGGGGAGCCAGAACCGAGGTGCAGGGACAGTGTCTCGGTGCAGGTGGCCCTGATTTCCCATGTTTGAGAAAGTTTCATGACCGGTGGGATCTACTATAGGAGGGGGTGAGCTGGGCCATTATGATGATTATTTATTTCTATTGCTATAGTGCCCAAAAGCCCTTGTCTGGTTCAGGATCCCTTGGCCTAGGAACTGTACAAACATACAAGAATACAAGGTCCCTGTCCTGAGGAACTTAGAATAATTAGAAAATCTATGATTAAATGTACTTGACAAAACAGGAACAATATACCCATTGTTTCCATTTTTACTGGGGCATCTTACCCCATACTGACTATAGAGATCAACACTATCATTGCCTTTCTGTTTATGCTTTTGAATTGTTTCCTCTTATCACTGTGTGCTCAAAAACTTACAATAAAAAACTAAAGGCCAGGAGAAAAGCAGGCATATGAGAAAGTCTATATGTTAAATTCCAGTATTCTCTGATTCTGCTCCTGCATCCCAGTCATGTTCTCCGGGTGCATTAGCTAGTCAAACAAATAATTTTTCTGCAGATTCATAGTCCTCAAAACTCAGACTTTTTTCGCTTCATCTTTGACCCAGAGTTTAATTAGGAAAAAAGTAGCAAAGCTGCCTCTAAACTCTTTTTTGAAGGAAAAGAGTGTGTATCCTGGTCTGGATAAAGTAGGCCATGTCTGTGAAAATATAGATTTTTCTCCCTCTATATTACATCTCTGCCTTCTTCTTGGCTGCTATCAAAATCCCATCATATTGGATCAGGCCACTTGTCCAACTACCTTGTGACAGAGGGCAGTGCCAGATGCTTTCTGTCTAGGTTTTCTCCAGCACCCTTTGCCATAATATCAAAGTGTTCCTGTTGTTGCATTTGCTGTTCCTACTGTACATTACACCAGCCTATAAACAATTGTCACATAATATATTGTCACCCTTTACATTAATGACAAACAATGACAAAAAATGCTGCATGTGTTTGTGTGTGCATGCACACATGCACACCAGGTTCACACTCCTCCACAACTGGGCTAAAAGTTTTGAGAATGGAACTCTTTGTCAATCTCATTTACATTTTGTCTTTGGGACTGAGCGGTAGAGAATTCTAAGGAGTAAGGGACTTATTGCAGCAAGCCACCCACTAAAAATAAAAAAAGAAGAACCAGCAGCAAAAACTTGAAACATCATTCAAAAAAACCACGGTTAAAAAAATGGAAATCCCTGACAATTCACCCAACTGAACGTGGAATCGAGTCAAGTCATGACCCTCAGTTTCCTTAATATGTAAGAAGAAATTCTGTAGCAAGATCCTGCCACTTCATATCCGTTTTATTTGTCCGCTTTGTTTGAAACCTTCCAGTCCTGAAAGAGTGATACGAAAAACAGCTGTCGCATTTCCACAGACTGAATTTTTAACATGGGAAGCTGGAGGGGAGTATACCTAAGAGTATAAAAGCTAATGCTTGGCTGTGGGAGAAGAAGGGGGAAAAAATCATGAATGAAATTTAGCAATTGTCATTGTGAAATTATGAAATAGCCAAAATGTGGACGGCATCAGTAATGTCTTTCAAATCTTCAATGTTTCTCACATGCCACAGTCACTGGACATAAGAGACAACAAAATCAAAGCAATGTATAATGTAAGATGTCATTGGGAACAGGGCCAGCTTTAGGCCGATTCCCCCAAATCGGGCCCCACGCCTAAGAGGGCCCCACACTCCGGGTCTTCGGTGGCACTTCAGCGGTGGGTCCTTCATTCGCTCCAGGTCTTCGGCGGCATTTTGGCGGTGGGCCCCGTCTAAACTATTTGAATTTGGCCCTGCACTTCCTAAAGCCAGCCCTGATTGGGAATGAATGTTGGATGACCAGAAGCTCACCGGTCAGTATAGCATTTGCAATAGGATAAATTCTACATTATTGTGACATTCCAGAACGCCAGATAAATGTCTGAAGAGAATACATTTGCTATTCTACTCCAGTAAGCCCCTATACACAATTTGCGTGCAGTATCTAACTCACATGAGGGGAAGCTTCTCTGCTTATGGCTTCATTCTTACTTCTTTGCAGATGCCTAAGTTCCCTAAAAAGCACACTGAATAGAAAAAGTGCAGTCACACAACAAGACACTGGATGTGACCTTCTCAAAAGACCCAGGTCTGCCTGAACCAACACAAACAAGCACCAAAACCCACAGTTGGTTGAAACACTATGCACTCAACTTATTTCCAGAGGGGAGGCAGTGAGGAGACAGGGAGGCTTCAGTCAACTCAGTCTCCCTCCCTCCTGTTCTGTTTTTTGAGGGTCCTACTGCTACACTGTCTGGCCTTGGGTAATTGGGCCAGCTCTTCTGTATAGTTGAGCATGCACCCTTAATTATCGAAAGGCTTCAAGAGAGCTTTGAATAACCAAGATAGCAATATACGTAAAAGGCAGATGAACAGAGCACACCATCAGGAAGTGATTGCAAAACCCTGGTTGAATAACTCCTAGGTTTTGTGGGGCCTCTTCAGTATTCTATCTGTGTGAAATTGGCTCTGCGGTTCACTATATGACTAGTGAATCTGGTGAGTGTATAGAGGGTCCCTGGATGATTCAGCAACCACTAACTGTAGTAATATTACAATGTAGGTGAATTTGTGAGCTAGTTATAAGATCAGTAACAGTCATTAGACTCTGTTCTACAGCTTATTACTTTACAGTTTCAGAACTATATACAAACATAAATCCTCACAGTCCTGTCTCAGTTAGGTACTATACTATCATCACGAGGGGAACCTGAGGCACAGAGACATTAAGTGCTTGTCCAAAGCCACATATTGAGTTAGTGCCAAAGCCAGATTTAGAATTTGGATCACCTACTCAGTGCACTAAACCACACTGCCTCTCAAGGCCAATGCTAATGTCAAATGCCTGCATGCATAGCTACACACAGCTACAAAATCCTTTTACTTCTCCTTGGTATGCACACACACAGCTGCTGATTTTTCAAGCTACGTGACCATGTACACCAAGGTGTTTGACATTATAATTAATGGTGGGACAGCTCAGTGAGGCCATGAGGTTAATGACAAAATGCAATGAATCTGAACCCAATCTTGAATGCCCACCTGTGCTCCACAGATGATGCTTCAGTGGGCAGGGTCTCCTGATGTGATAGCTGCATCTTGATGCTATTTCCACTAAATGTGAATGCATACATTTGAGTTAGGTTGTATAGGCTAGAAAACAGCCCTAGCAGAAAGTCTAGAATTCCTATTTGAACCTTCCTCAGCCTTAATCAGAACAGAGACAGAGCACATTACTGTAAAGAAATTGTAGCATCCAGCGGTGGCTCCAGGCACCAGTGCTCCAAGTGCGTGCCTGGGGCGGCAAGCCACGCGGGGTGCCCTGCCGGTCCCTGTGAGGGTGGCAGTCAGGCAGCCTTCGGCGGCTTGCCTGCGGGAGGTCCGCCAGTCCTGCAGCTTTGGTGTACCCACCGCCGAATTGCTGCCGAATCTGCAGGACCGGGGACCTCCCGCAGGTAAGCCGCCGAAGGCAGCCTGCCTGCCATGCTTGGAGCGGCAAAAAAGCTAGAGCCGCCCCTGGTTGCATCAGCCATAGCCGTTACTTAGACTCATTATAACAAACCTCTTCTTAATATTCACAGCATTAAATTAGAAGTTACTGATTGGCGTTGGGACTCTTATTACATATTCATTAGAGTTGGATGAGCTTTCTGTCGTGGAACTTAAAATTACACACAACATTCTTGATTTCAGGTATTGTTACAAACCTGAAAGTCTACTCATGGCCATTAAAAGGTAAGCTGAGCTTTGTGAATATTTTGAATGACTTTTGACCAAGTTTCAAGAACTCTTCCACCCTCACCGTAGCTTTAAGGGAAGGATCAAACTAAAACCATATATGGTGGGAAAGACACTGTTTCCCTGCTTTTCAGATGGCCTTGCTAGTTTCTGCAGAATGAATTTAAGCTTTAATTAAAAAAAATATTAAGTTTCTAGCCCTTATGTGTTAAAAATCTGAATGAATGGGTGCTGTCTTACGGATGTCAAAAGAGATACAGCAGGGAGGAATCTGACCCATTAGTTTAAATATGAGCTGCTTCCATTCACCTCAAGGGGTGTTCACTCCGAAGACTAACATTGTAAGGTTAGATGTCGATTTGCAAGGTTAGCAGAAACATTCAGGTTACGAGGAGAGTTTGGGGTTATGGGAGGAGCTTGGATGAAGCCTGGGAAAAGATTTATGGGTTCTTCTTCAAGTGCTTGTTCATGTCGATTCCAATCAGGTGTGCGTATGCTGCATGCATGGTCATCAGAAAGTTTTCCCCTTAGCAGCTCCCGTCGGGTCGACTGGGGAGCCCCCTGCAGTGGCGCCTTCATGGCGCTTAATATATGACCCTGCCAACCAAACCCCCCTTCAGTTCCTTCTTACTGTCTGTGGTGGCTGTTGGAACTGTGACTCGCTTGCTTTGCAAGTGGTCCCTTAATGTAGTTACCTAAACTAGTTCTTCTTCTTGTTTTGTAGTTGTTAGTACAGTTATAGTTAGTATAAGTGTTTGTGAGTCGGATCTTCCTTATCCCCTCACCCCTTTCTGGGTTCCGGGGCATGTCGCAAGCCCAAGGCTTTAAGTCTTGCAGTGCATGCCACAAGCCCATGCCAAATCATGACCCCCCATGACTCTTGCCTGAGGTGTCTGTGGAAGGCGCATCAGACTGAGCGCTGCAAAATCTGCAGGGCTTTTAAACCAAGGATGAAAAAGGAGCGGGATTTCCATTTGAAGCAGCTGCTCATGGAATCTGCTCTTCATCCATTGGCTTCAGACAGCCAAGGCTCGGGCCCAGGGCCGGTGCAACCATTTAGGTGACCTAGGCGGTCGCCTAGGGCACTAGGATTTGGGGGGCGGCATTTTCTTCGGCAGCGACCGCGGCGGCCGGATCTTCGGCCGCCCTGGTCGCTGCCGGCATTTAGGCGGAGGGAGCTGGGGCAGGAGATCGCGGGGAGGACCACCTGTAGCAAGTAAGGGGGGGGGGCGGCATGCAGGGGAACTCCCCCTCCCAGCTCACTCCTGCCCTGCCTCCTCCCTGAGCATGCCATGGCTGCTTCACTTCTCCCGCCTCCCAGGCTTGCGGCACCTAAGCTGATTGGCGCCGCAAGCCTGGGAGGCGGGAGAAGTGAAGCAGCGACGGTGTGCTTGGGGAGGAGGCGAGGCAGGGGTGAGCTGGGGCAGGGGGGTGCCTCAGGGCGGAGGATGGGGGGTGGGGAGCTGCTGCGGGGGGCGGCGCCTCAGGGCGGGGGATCGGGGAAGGGGGAGGGCACAAGGTGGAAGTTTTGCCTAGGGCAAGAAACATCCTTGCACCGGCCCTGCTCAGGCCCGAGCACTTCAGTGCACAGTGCTCTGGCATCGGTTCACAACTCGGGGATGAGGAAGGACTATACTGAGAGAGACCCTTGACACCGGCAATCCCCGGCACTGCAACGGGGAGCAGCGGCCTGGCACCGCTCTACTTCCCTGGTGCCCCACAAGCAGCATAAAAAGACTGAGAGAAGGTGTCCTTCTCAGAGAGCTGCAGGACTGTCAGGGGACTTCACTGCACCCGAGGAAGGACCTGGCTCCCAGACAGTAAGAGTAGGTGCCATCAACTCCGGCGCCCCAGAGGGCACCGTTGAGTCTGGCATATAGTGACTTTTTGGCAGGGCAGTGCCAGGTGGAGGTGTTGGAGCCACCCTACACCCTGGACACTTTTGAAGCCGCAAGCAATCTCCTAGAGATGACTGCAGCTCAGCCCCCGGTTATTAGGGACAAGCCTCCGGTACCATTGAGACAGGTACCATCCAGAGGCAAGCCCACCATGATGCGATGCTCCCAGTTGCCAGATACAGCGATCTATCTCCCCAGCACCAAGGACGGAATGGGACTGGCCCACAATGCCTTCACTGGACCGGCACCAACAAGTGGAACCGGAGCCCAGCAGGCGATCACTGGCACCAGTCCCCATCACCAGAGCTGCTAAGGAAAAAACTTTCTGACGTCCGTGCATGCAATGCGCGCATCCTTGATTGGAATGGACCTGAACAACACATCTCAAGGAACAACAGTTACAAGAAGGTGTGTAACCGTTTTTTTTGGTACAGCTTGCCATCTGCAGGAAGAGACTTATTTCAGCAGCATTACAGTGAGGATGGTCAGGACTTATAAAGAATAAGTAGAATAGGTCTGTAGAGCATTGTAAATATGGACTCACATTTAATCTTTTTTGAATGAAGCAGGTTTTACATATTGCTGCCTAGTGTAAAATCAGCTCATTTTCCAACCCTCTTACAATTCCCTCATGACTGTTAACAGTTACACAGTAGTTTCATTTTCTGGGAAATGCCTACTGTAAACACTACTAGACCACAATCAATATAAAGGATGTGCCTGAACATGTGTTCCAAGTTAGCAACAGGCTAATGATATGATGACATTTACACTGGATTAATAGGCCTTTTATGAAAAAATAAATAACAAATACATGCATTGCCTGCTACACAGATAATTTAAATGCCACTAAACAGAATGTTTGGGATCAGGACTATGTTAAATGATACTTTGCACTGTGATACAGCAGGGTCAGAGGGCAGCAGGAGAGTGATGGATGGTGGTATCAGAGCCTTATTCCCTGTGGACTAAGGAGAGGTTACTACAGGTTAATTAGAGCACCTGGAGCCAATTAAGGCCCTGCCCAAGACCTAATAAACCCCCTGCTTTACTTAGGGCATGGCTACACTTGCAGATGTAGAGCGCTGTGAGTTAAACCAGCCCTCGGAGACCACAACAGGGAAAGTGCTGCAGTGTGTTCACACTGTCAGCTGACAGCACACTGGTGTGGCCACATTTGCAGCACTTGCAGCAGCATTGGGAGCGGTGCATTATGGGCAGCTGTCCCACAGAGCACCTCTGCCCATTCTGGCACTGTGGCTTGTGGGAAGGGGGCGAAGGGTGCAGGGCATTCTGGGTCCTGTCCCAACACTCCGTGATGCATCTCTTCACATTTCAGCAATCCCTGTGCTTCCATCCACATTTGGTGCCTTCTTTCAACATTTTGGAGTCATCCAGTGCTCATAGCCCCAGACTTCGATAAGGAATTCACCCTACAGATGTATGCCTCGGATGTAGGACTAGGGGCTGTCCTCTCACAGATGGTGGGGGAGGAGGAGCACCAGATTCTGTATCTTAGCTGGAAACTCCTCCCCAGGGAGCAGCAGTATGCCGTCGTTGAAAAGGAATGTCTGGCCATGGAGACTCTCCGATACTACTTATTGGGGTGGTGGCTCACTCTTGTGACAGACCACATTCCACTCCAGTGGATGCACAGAAACAAGGAGAACGCAAGAGTGATTGGATGGTTCCTATCCCTGCAACCCTTCCAATCCCAGGTACAGCATAGGGCCGGAAGCCAACACGACAATGCTGACAGTCTGTCTTGATAGCACCACCTCTCATCCCAAGTAGCCCAACCCCATGGGTGTTGGATGTGGGGGGGATGTGTGATACAACAGGGCCAGGGCGGAACTGGGTCCCTTCCCCACTGACCTTCTCTCCCCCCATCCCCCTCCAGGGCACTAGCGGAGCCCAAAAATAGGGGCAGGGGTGGCACCCTGATCCACCACGGCAAGGACAAGTGCAGGACCCACCACATTAGCATTGGTTACATAGCACCTTCCAACAGCTTTTTCAAACATTACTGAATTAAGCCTTTCAGCATCCCTGTCACAGAGCTATAATCATCCACATATTGCTGATGGGAAGACTAAGACAGAGCTGGGAACAGAATGCATGTCTCCAAAATACCAGATATGTGCCTTAGTCACGAAGTTGTCCTTCCTTCCAAAGGCTTTGTTCCAGTCAAATGCTATGTTAGATTGTCATGTAATTTAACATTGTACAGACTCATAGAATCATAGGACTGGAAAGGACCTCAAGAGGTCATCTAGTCCAGTCCCCTGCACTCATGGCAGGACTAGGTATTATCTAGACCATCCCTGACAGGTGTTTGTCTAACCTGCTCTTAAAAATCTCCAATGAAGTTTTTCCTAATGTCCAACCTAAACCTCCCTTGCTGCAATTGAAGCCCATTGCTTCTTGTGCTATCCTCATAGGTTAAGGAGAACAATTTTTCTCTCTCCTCCTTGTAACAACCTTTTATGTACTTGAAAACTGTTATCATGTCCCCAGAGTGTGTATCAATTAGTGAACATGTGTTTTTTTGAGTACTTAACAGCTTCTAGCCATTTCTTACAAAATAGATTTTTAGGTCAGTGGTTCCCAAACTTGTTTCGTTGCTTGTGCAGGGAAAGCCCCTGGCAGGCCGGGCCGGTTTATGTACCAGCTGCGTCCGCAGGTTCGGCCCATCGCGGCTCCCAGTGGCTGTGGTTCGCTGCCCCAGGCCAATGGGAGTTGCTGGTAGCGGCGGCCAGTACGTCCCTCGGCCCATGCTGCTTCCAGCAGCTCCCATTGGCCTGAAGTAGCGAACCGTGGCCACTGGGAGACGCGATCGGCCAAACCTGCAGACGCGGCAGGTACACAAACCGGCCCAGCCCAGCCCGCCAGGGGCTTTCCCTGCACAAGGGGCGGAACAAGTTTGGGAACCACTGTTTTAGATGATTCCTCCCTGCCATATAATCTTCCCTGATATTGTCCTGCTAAATACTTACTAATTTTTAGCCCATTTCAGCTTTCCTTTGTACTGTATGTATACGATCACAGTTACAAGGATTGCTTTGGGTACCTCTGAATTTTTTGAACACATAGGTTTTTCCATACTTTTCATCCTGGTCACACAATCATTTTTCCTGGGTTTTCTCACTCAACCAGGAATGCCCCTGTTTGACATGATGCCATAGAAGTGATGATCTTTCCTGCAGTGATATCAACAGAGTAAATGGTGCAGTGTTATTCCTTCGGAGAGCCTTTAGAGAAGGAAAGCTATGAAAGATTATAAGCCAGAGGAACACATACCATAAGTTGATTGTTATGTTAACTTTTCAGTGGTGAAAGGGGGCAGTACTATATGGGTCTTCATCTGTACTGGAATTACTTCTTCTGACTTGTGTGTATAATTCGGTTCTAATTTGTAATTTCACTGTACATCACTCTTCTGTGCATGTGATGCAGTGTTGGCAAATTTTAAGCAACAGAAGTGTTTACTATCCAAAAAGCACATAGATTTTATATCAGATTCATAGTATTAAAGAAAATAACCATAACATACTCAAGTCTAGTTTTGAAAATTTCAGTGTCTTCTACACAAATTCAGCTCTCAGAAACGACTTCCTCTAATTATTGCCTGATTACCAGTGAACTTCCAGTGTGCAGGGGCGGCTCCAGGCACCAGCGCTCCTAGTGCGTGCCTTGGGCAGCAACCCTCTGTGCTTGGGGCGGCAAAATGTCTAGAGCCGTCCCTGCCAGTGTGGATTCAGCCTTTTATAGATGCTTCCCAGCATGCAGTTTTGGCAGCCAGCTAAGATCCCTGTAAACTGCGTGGCCAGGCCATCAAGGGCTGCACAGGTGGAGAAAGGAGCCCTGCCCCCAGCCCAGCCCAGACCCGCCGGAGCTGCTGTGGCTGAGGAGAGGTGCCTCTTACCTGGCCCCTAGCTGCTGTGGTGAGAGATGGCTGGGGGGAGTGCTCTCTCTCTCCCTGCTGCAGCCCTGAGGCAGCCTGCACCCCAAATCCCTCATCCCCACCCCACCCCCAGATCCTGCACCCCCTGCACCCTAACCTTCTGCCCCAGCCCTGAGTCCCCTCCTGCACCTTGAATCCCTCTTCCCCAGCCCCACCCCAGAGTCTTCACCCCTAGCTGGAGTCCTCACCCACTGCACCCAATCCTCTGCCCCAGCTCTGAGCTCCCTCCCACACCCCGAACCCTCAGCCCCAGACCTGAGGCCCCCCACACACTCCAAACCCCTCAGCTCCACACCCACCATACATCACCGTCATTCTGCACGTGGACATAAATTAGAGGGAACACTGTCAGCCAGTTCTTTAAATCTGGGAGAGGCAGTTCTTGCATCTCAGTTTTGTGGGCCCGGGGCCAAATATATTTGTGGGCCTGGGGAGGTTGGAGGGTTGAGTCCCCGGAGCGAGGGGCTGGCCAGGGGCAATTGGGTATGTTGCAGTGGGGGTGGCCTGGCTCCATCCAGTCCAGCATGGGAGCAAGAAAGCAGCAGCGGCTAGATACACACTGGCCTGTCTGGCCTTGTGCTGCCAGTCCGCCCCTTCCCCTTGGTGGGCCTGCGCTGTGAGCCGCACCCCCCCCCCAGCATTCCCCTGACCTATGCCCAGCACTCCCCCAGACCTGCTATGCCCAGTACCCCCACCCACAGACCCCACCCACTGCCCAGCACCCCTCATAGCTCCACCACCACAACCCCCTCCACTGCCCAGTGCCCCAACACATACAGACCTCCCCCACCCCCCATTGTTCAGTGCCCCCCACAGACTCCCCTATGCCCAGCACCCTAAAACACAAAATCCTCCCCCATTGCTGAGGGCCCCCTGCCCGCTGACTGCCCATACCCCACATAGGCCCCCAGACACCCACTGTCCCGCATCCTGCCTATGCTCACCTGCCCTGGTGGGAGGTGACCATGATCGGTGGGCTGAGCCAGCAGTGGGGCCGGGGTCAGTCCCAGGCCTGGTCTACACTACGCGTTTAAGCAGCGTTAAACTGATTTAACGCCACATCCGTCCACACTAAGAGGCCCTTTATATCGATATAAAGGGCTCTTTAAACCGGTTTCTGTACTCCTCCCTAACGAGAGAAGTAGCGCTAATATCGGTATTACCATATCGGATATGGGTTAGTGTGGCCGCAAATCGACGGTATTGACCTCTGGGCAGTATCCCACAGTGCACCACTGTGACCGCTCTGGACAGCAATCTGAACTCGGATGCAGTGGCCAGGAAAAGCCCCGAGAACTTTTGAATATCATTTCCTGTTTGCCCAGCGTGGAGCTCCGATCAGCACGGGTGGTGATGCAGTCCGAAATCAAAATCCAAAAAGAGCTCCAGCATGGACCGTATGGATGTGATTGCTGTATGGGCAGGCAAATCTGTTCTATCAGAGCTCCGTTACAGAAGACGAAATTCCAAAGCATTTTAAAAAAATCTCCAGACAGAGGCCACAGCAGGGACTCAGCGCACTGCTGCGTGACAAGGGTAACGGAAATCCAAAGAATCAAATGGACGCTCATGGAGGGAGGGAGGAGGGACTGAGGACTCAAGCTATCCCACAGTTCCTGCAGTCTCCGAAAAGCATTTGCATTCTTGGCTGAGCTCCCAATGCCTGTAGTGTCAAACACATTGTCTGCAGTGGTTCAGGGCATAGCTCGTCAATTTACCCCACCCACCCACCCCCAGAAGTAAAAGGGAAAAAAATCCTCTCTTGACTCTTTTAAATGTCACCCTATGTCTACTGAATGCTGCTGGTAGACGCGATGCTGCAGTAGTGAACTGCAGCATCCTCGCCCCCCCTCCTTGATGGCTGATGGTACAATATGGCTGATATCCATCGTCATCATCAGCCTTGTGGCAGATGGTGCAGTGCAGTAGGACTGGTATCCGTCCTCATCATCAGCCCGTGAGTGCTCCTGGCTGGCCTCCGGTGAGGTCGGCCCGGGGCGCCTGGGTAAAAAACTCCTGATCATTCCCAGTAGATGGTACAGAACGGCTGGTAACCATCTTCATCATAGCAACAGGGGGCTGAGCTCCATCAGCCCCCGCCCTTCATGTGTAAAGAAAAGATTCTGTACTGCCTGGACTATCATAGCAGTGGGATGCTGGGCTCCTCTCTCCCACACTGCTTAATGTCCTGTCTGGACTATCATAGCAGCTGGAGGCTGCCTTCCCCTCATTTTATCTCAGTAACAAGTCACTGTTTCTTATTCCTGCATTCTTTATTACTTCATCACACAAATGGGGGACACTGCAACGGTAGCCCAGGAAGGCTGGGGGGAGGGAATCAACAGGTGGGGTTGTTGCAGGGGCACCCCCTGTGAATGGCATGCAGCTCATCATTTCTGCAGGATCTGACATGGAGCGGCTGTGCTCTCTGGTTCTCTGATACACTGGTTCTCTAGTACACTTGCCCCATATTCTAGGCAGGACTGATTCTATTTTTAGGTACCATAAAGAAAGAATTGACTCGGGGAGTCATTCCCATTTTTGTCTTTTGCGCCCCCGGCCGATCTCAGCCAGGGGCACCTATAACAGCAGCAGATGGTACAGCACAGAAGGACTGGTAACCGTCATCTCATTGCCAATTTACAATGGCATGGTAGATGGTACAGAACTGCTGATAACCATTTCTGCTATCATGCAAAAGCAAATGAATGCTGCTGAGTAGCGCTGCTGAATCGCCTCTGTCAGCGGCATTTAGTACACATACGGTGACAGTGACAAAAGGCAAAACAGGCTCCATGGTTGCCATGCTAATGGCATCTGCCAGGGCAATCCAGGGAAAAAGGGCGCGAAATGATTGTCTGCCATTGCTTTCCCAGAGGAAGGAGTGACTGACGACATTTACCCAGAACCACCCGCGACAATGATTTTTGCCCCATCAGGCACTGGGATCTCAACCCAGAATTCCAAGGGGCGGGGGAGACTGCGGGAACTATGGGATAGCTGCGGAATAGCTACCACAGTGCAACGCTCCAGAAATCGATGCTAGCCTCGGACCGTGGACACACACCACCGAATTAATGTGCTTAGTGTGGCCGCGTGCACTCGATTTTATACAATCTTTTACTAAACTGGTTTATGTAAAATTGGAATAATCCCGTAGTGTAGACGTACCCCCAGTCACAGTCAGGGATCACTCCAACCCCTCAGGAGAGGCACAATCAGCCAGGAGGAGCAGGAGCAGTGCCTGCCCAGGCACGGCTCCCTCAGGACCCACTTTCCTGGGAGGGTGGGGGCGGCTGAGCCAACTGCACTACTCACCCCCCACTGGCCAAGTCCGGCCTGGCCTCTGCACCCATCCCAGGTGGCTTGGCCCTGGGGAGGTGGATAGGGCCCCGCAGGTGGCGGGCAGCAGAGACCTGTTGGAGCCGGAGCCACACTGAGGAGTGGGGCACACTCCTGGGATGCAACCTCTGAGAGCCTGCCCGGCTCGACTGCACCCATTGGCCCTGCAGCCAGCAGCCCTGCCCATCCCACATGGCAGAGCCTGGCTGCTGGGTGGCGAGACTCCTACAAGCGAGTGGGTCCTGCTGGCTGGGACCCACTCACATAGCAAGGCCTGGGCGCTGGACTGCCCAAGGCAAGGAGCCGGACTCGGCTGTATGGATGGGTTAGATGGGTCCATAATGGGCCCCTTCCCAGTCTGGGCCCAGTACTGCTGACTGTTAGAGGATGTTCTGCCCTCCTTTCCACCCGGTAAGTATTTTAGGCTCCTATTATGTTTTCTATTTCTCTTATTCCGTCCTCGTAATATTTAGAGTTAGAATAATAGAATCATAGAAGATTAGAGTTGGAAGAGACCGCAGGAGGTCATCTAATCCAATCCCCTGCTCAAAGCAGGACCAACCCCAACTAAATCATCCCAGCCAGAGCTTTGTCAAGCTGGGCCTCAAAAACCTCTAAGGAAGGAGATTCCACCACCTCCTTAGGTAACCCATTCCAATGCTTCACTACCCTCCTAGTGAAATAGTGGCCTGGTCTACACTAAGGGGGGGGGTCAAACTAGGGTACGCAAGTTCAGCTACGCGAATAGCGTTGCTGAACTCGAAGTACCCTAGTTCGCCTGACTTACCCGTCCAGACGCGGCAGGGTCGAACTCCGTGGCTCCAAGGTCGACTCCGCCACCGCTGTTCGCGGTGGTGGAGTTCCGGAGTCGACCGGAGCACGCGGGGAGTTCGAACTATCGCGTCTTGATTAGACGCGATAGTTCGAACTCCGAGAATTCGAACTCACCGCGTCGACCCGGACGGTGAGTATAGACCTACCCAGTGTTTCCTAATATCCAACCTAGACCTCCCCACTACAACTTGAGACCATTGCTCCTTGTTCTGTCACTGCCACCACTGAGAACAGCAGAGCATCATTCTCTTTGGAACCCCCCTTCAGGTAGTTGAAGGCTGCTATCAAATCCCCCGCCTCATTCTTCTCTTCTGCAGACTAAATACTCTCAGTTCCTTCAGCCTCTCTTCGTAAGTCATGTGCCCCAACCCCCTGATCATTTTCGTTGCCCTCCGCTGGACTGTCTCCAATTTGTCCACATCCTTTCTGTAGTGGGGGGTCCAAAACTGGATGCAGTACTTCAGATGTGGCCTCACCAGTGCCGAATAGAGGGGAATAATCACTTCCCTCAATGTGCTGGCAATGCTCCTACTAATACAGCCCAATATGCCGTTAGCCTTCTTGGCAACAAGGGCACACTGCTGACTCATACGCAGCTTCTCCCTGTAATCCCCGGGACTTTTTCTGCAGAACTGCTGCTTAGCCAGTTGGTCCCCACCCTTTAGTGGTGCATGGGATTCTTCCATCTTAAGTGCAGGACTCTGTAATTGTCCTTGTTGAATCTCATCCGATTTCTTTTGGCTCAATCCTCCAATTTGTCTAGGTCACTCTGAACCCTATTCCTACCCTCCAGGGTATCTACCTCTCCCTCCAGCTTAGTGTCATTTGCAAACTTGCTGAGGGTGCAATTCATCCCATCATCCAGATCATTAATGAAGATGTTGAACAAAACCAGCCCCAGGACCGACCCCTGGGGCGCTCCGCTTGATACCGGCTGCCAACTAGACATCAAGCCGTTGATCACTACCCATTGAGCCTGACAATCTAGCCAGCTTTCTATCCACCTTATAGTCCATTCATCCAATCCATACTTTTTAAACTTGCTGGTGGGAGACCGTATCAAAAGCTTTGCTTAAGTCAAGATATATCATGTCCACTGCTTTCCCCATATCCACAGAGCCAGTTATCTCATCATAGAAGACAATCAGGTTCGTCAGGCATGACTTGCCCTTGATGAATCCATGTTGACTGTTCCTGATCACCTTCATCTCCTCCAAGTGCTTCCAAATGGTTTCCCTGAGGACCTGCTCCATGATTTTCCCAGCGACTGAGGTGAGGCTGACTGGCCTGTAGTTCCCTGGATCCTCCTTCTTCCCTTTTTTAAAGATGGGCACTATATTTGCCTTTTTCCAATTGTCCAGGACCCGCTCCCATCACCACACATTTTTCAAAGATAATGGCCAATGGCTCTGCAATCACATTAGACAATTCCCTCAGCACCCTCAGACACATTATAACTGGACCCATGGACTTGTGCATGTCCATCTTTTCTAAATAGTCCTTAACCTGTTCTTTCACCACTGAGGGCTGCTCACCTTCTCCCCATACTGCATTGCCCAGGGCAGCAGTGTGGGAGCTGATCTTGTCTGTGAAGACCAAGGCAAAAAAAGCATTGAGTACTTCAGCTTTTTCCACATCATCTGTCACTAGGTTGCCTCCTCCATTCATTAAGGGTCTCACGCTTTCCCTGACCTTTTTCTTGTTGCTAACATACCTGTAGAAACCCTTCTTGTTACCCTTCACATCCCTTGCTATCTGCAACTCCAGTTGTATTTTGGCCTTCCTGATTACACCCCTGCATGCTCAAGCAATATTTTTATACTCCTCCCTAGTCATCTGTCCAAGTTTCCACTTCTCTGTAAGCTTCCTTTTTGTGTTTAAGCTCACCGAAGATTTAACTGTTAAGCCAAGCTGGTCACCTGCCATATTTGCTATTCTTTTTGCACATCGGGAGGTTGATCAAATTATGCTATGGTATTTTGTATCAGTTTAGCAATTATTAAAACTAGTGGCTCACTTTGGAGGACAAATAGCAGGAGAATATTATGTAGTGTCTAGGAATTGGGTAGTATCCCTTTTAATAGTTTGAGCCCTCTAGTGGCCCTCACCATCTTATTTTAAAGCTACCAGCATCCTGCCAGAGAAGCAGTGTAGGTATGTAGTTAGTCCTTACATGTTGCATATAGTTAGTGACAGAATTATTGTGACACCTCTCTGCCCATGTGACTCCTTGATATTAGTTTTGTGTGAAGAGTAAAAGACACAATTACTGAGACCATGGAGGACGAAGCAAATGTACTAACTGGTGTTCTCCTGAACTGTGATAAACTTGACCCCTTTTGACATTGACCTTGTTGTACTGTTTGTTGGGTTCCACAATGAATCTGTGGCAATCTGGGACTCTTTTTGATTATTGAGGGCTTAAATGGGTACCAGCTACTGCCACCCACCTTTCTGGTTTAATTGGGTTTCCTGGTAGTGGTGCAGAGATAATTTTGTGTACTCTTTTGGCTGTCTCATCAAGTATTTGGCTTCTAAGCTGGTTGAATAATACAACTTGTCCTACTGTGTATTTCTCACTTTTTACTACCATTGAACACTGCTGTAACAGTGACATAATTTAGAAGAATATTCAGCTACCTTTTGCTGTTTCAGGATTCATGTGCAAGTGTCTGTTCTGATCTGTACAGTTTTGGCTGTTTCAGCTCTGAAGTCAGAAGTGAGCCATTTCCCAGGAATAGCCCAATGTACACTGTAAAAGTTCTGCACGTACTCTCTGCTTGCCAGCCCGACTCATGAATCTCTCTTGAAAAGCAAAATGTTAATCATAAAGAGGCGTGGTGGACACACGTACACACAAAAACTCTCTGGTACAAATCATTATGTTGATTGCTATGTGCTATGATTGCCAGACTTGCCATAACAGGTGAAAATGAACGAGAATTGTTCTTGGACCTGACATAGAAGAAATAATAGCAATGGAATGAAGCATTTTTACAGAAGGGAAAAGAGTATCAGTCTAAAACCAATGTAATGTAGGCTGCTGTAGGGAGGAATTTGTCCTGCTAATTTCGCTTCACGAAGTGGTAGAATGCAATGAATTCAACCCCCAACTTGCAGGTAGGCTATGAGGCTATAAGTGAACCCTCTAAACCCACTGTTCAGCCTAAAGCCTGCATTGGGAGATCCCTCTGTATCTTTTCTGCAGAGTTTTGGGGTCACTGGATTAAAGTAAATTACTTCTAATTGATGCTGTGTACATTCACCATGTCTCTGTGTATTTGAACACATTAATATTACGATTCCACTTAAAAGTCCCAGTCAGGATGAGGGCCTTATTGTGTTATACAAACACATAAAGATGTGATCCCTCCCTATTAAGAGCTAGGGGCTGATTCTCTGTTGCTCTGCGTTGTTTGTAAAAAAAAGATTGATGCCAGTGCAAAGTGAGTGAAAAGGGTGTGTACAATTCTACTAAATCAGAATGGTAGCACTGCATACCCGCTTTTCACTGGTGCAAATAATCACATGCTATGCAGCACAATGGAGAATCAGTTCCATGATATTTATTGGACCTCACAGTAAATTTTGAGGACTACCAATGTTTCGTATTGCCTCTTGTACTTAGTTATGGTGTTGCAAGGAAATTAAAGGGTTGTAGAAGTCGCTGACAATGACATTTGATGTGGTAGACTGTCAGGACAGAAAGAAGAATGACAAAAACACAAGTCTAACAGACTGTTTTCTGTGCAGTGAGCAAGCAAATGTAATCAGTAAAACCAACACTATCCTATAAAAATGGCAACAGATTTCGGCTAATAAGACTACCTTAGTTAGGATGGGGGATGGCAGACAGACCAATAGCCAATGTTAACTTATAGCCATTGTGGGTTAGTGAAGATACACCAGGAATGAATTTGACCCTCTGTTACTAGAATTGTAAAAAGATCTGCATGATCATGCGAATACGTCATTTCCCCAAATGAGTTTATTTGGATTCCACAAAGGTTTTTTTTTTCTTTTTTTTGGCAGAGCAGAGATGCTCTGGAGAAAATCTATTCCAAAAACATTTGCTTCTCAGACATTCAAAAGTGTTTCTGGTTCTTAGGAATGGCTTGCTTTTCAAACTGACATAGCTGACCAGGGTGTGAAAAGATAGCAACTTGGACCCAGCGGCGGTTCCAGGCACCAGTGCTCCAAGCGCGTGCCTGGGGCGGCAAGCCGCGGTGGGCGCCCTGCCAGTCCCTGCGAGGGCAGCAGTCAGGCAGCCTTCGGTGGCTTGCCTGAGGGAGGTCCACCGGTCCCGCGGATTTGGCGGCAATTTGGCGGTGGGTATGCCGAATCCGCAGGACTGGCGAACCTCTCACAGGCAAGCCACCGAAGGCAGCCTGACTGCCATGCTTGGGGCGGCAAAAAAGCTAGAGCCGCCCCTACTTGGACCGTACTACTTTTGTAACTGTAAAGCATTGTATTCGTGCCAAGAGAAGCTTTACTTATCTATCTGTAAGGGACCAGGGCGTAGGTGGTCTTGTCTAATGGTCACAGCTGGGCTGAGGTCTGCCCACCATGGATGGTAGTCACCATGCAGGAGATGGAAGAATCGCAAGAGCCAGGTCCTATAAGTAAGAGATGGGGTCAAAGTCAGGTCAGGATTGGAGACCAGAGGTAGTACCAGGCTGGAATTAGAAGACAAGAAGCAGGATCAGAGTCAGGCAGGAGTCAGTACCAGGTAAGAATCAAGAGGCAGGAATCAGGGTCAGAGTCTATCTGGGGTTGGAGACTGGAGATCAGGGGATCAACCAAAGTCTGGCACTGCAGCAGGCCAAAGTCTGTGTGGTTGCCCAGACAACTTCCTGGGGCAACCCCATGGGGTTAAATAGGGCTCTTAGCCAGTCAGCGGCTGCAAGGTACTGTCACTCTGGGTCTTTTGGGTGGTATTTCCTATGGCGCCTCCTCTCGATAGTGCTCTCTAGCTGTGCCTCTCTGTATGACCTCCTGGTGGCACTGTCCCCTGTTCCAGGCTCTGTAGCTCTAGGTTCCAAATCCCTTGGTCCTTATGATAATATATATAAGAAGCAACTGGATAATCTGTTGATTATTGCTATCAAAAGCCACAAAATAGCTAATTTTATTTTTGCTTTTTAAGTAAAATGGGTTTACTCTAAATAAAGGGCTCATGTTTAGCTAAGAATTTCAAAACATTTTAATTTACTCTTGGACATTTCTAATCTGAAATTTGTACCTTATGTAATATTTTTGTTATTCTTTTAATTGCATGAGTTGTATTTATTTAGAAAAGTCTTCCAAAAGCATAAACATTCTTCAGAATTCCTTTGTACTCTTTTAGCTTTGGTGAATAAGATGCATACACACCACTTATTAGTTAATCTTCTTCATCCAAATTATTACCTGTACATTCACACTCTACCAAAAAAAAATACAAAAAAATAATTCAGTGTTTTGTAGAACCTTCATTTTCTCTCATATTGAAACAGCCACAAAAATCTAATAATTACACTACAATGCAATACCCATGATCACGAGGAATACAACACATTGTGAATATAGAAGAGAGGAGGGATAATTTATGTACATATTGTTTCATAAGGGCACTTTTCAACCTTTGATCTGAAAAAGGTCTGTCTGTGCTTATTACGGTTGGTTTAAAAGCCTCTTAAAAAGACATTTGGGGAATATATTCTAAATTGCTGGTCCAATCCTTTTTAGAGTAAATCATGCTTTCTGCTTAGTAACTCCAGATAATACTAAAACTCCAATATGTGTGGGTTAATGTACGTTTTTACAACCTGATCATTTAATCAGCACGAATGCTTCTGGGAAGTGTTCTGGGTGAAACTCACATTGTCATATTCCCAGTGTTTTGGCAAAGAAAGCACAAATGTCCATTGACTAGATTAGAGAAAGGTAGCTGAGTTACAGAAATTGACACGCAGTAGGCAGTTGCTTCCTACTTTTAGCTGGTTTCCTGGGGGGAGTGAGAGGAGGGAGGGATGGGGGAGAGGAGTGACAGCACTGAAGCTTTTCAGATTGTAAATTGCGGCATTTTTGTTACCTATCCTTTCACATTAGTGTACACTTTGTTGCACTGACTCATCAGAATATGGAACTGATACAATGCCTTTAATTTGTTCTTTTTTTAAATGTCCTCCCTTGAAGTCCTGATTAAATCCTGTTCCAGTAAATCAGCAGCATAGTATCAAGCTCCAAACAATGTTGGTTTAGCCCTTGGAAACTGAAAGTACAAGTTGGAAATAACTTCTGTTGCATAGTTGGCAGCCAGTCACGTAAAATCCCACACATACACATACGTCTGCCGAATGAAAGGAAATGAAAAGTAAAATGAGTGAGGGAGAGCGATTATCATACCATACAATGTGTTATTAGGAGGTGAGTCAGCAGAATGACTCTCCCTTGGTATGGTCAGTACAGGACTGCAGGGAGTCATGTACCATTAACTAGTTTTATTTCTCATTAGGCCTTTGGCCATTGCTGGAAATGAATTGTGAAAGGAAGCAGAAGATTAAGAATAAGGTCTGAGAGGAATACTGTTTGATAACCTGCCCCCAGACTTCCAGTTTATTCACCTTCACTGAAAGCCAAGTACTCTGGGTATTAAGAACATAAGAACAGAACAGCCATACTGGGTCAGACCAATTGTCTGTCTAGCTCAGGATCCTGTCTTCTGACAGTGGCCAATACCAGAGTGTCAGGGGGAATGCACAGAACAGGGTGATTGGAGTGATCCACCCCTGCCTTCTTCTCCTGGCATCTGGCAGTCAGAATTTAGGGTTGCCCCAAGCATGGTGTTGCTTCCTGACCATCTCTACTAATAGCCATTTGTGGACCTATCCTCCATTAACTTATATACTTCTTTTTTGACCCCATTTTTACTTTTGGCCATTGCAATACCCCATAGCAGTGAGTTCCACATCTTAATTTTGCGTTGTGTGAAAAAGTACTTCCTCTTATTTGTATTAAACCTGCTGCCTATTAATTTCATTGGGTGACCTCTGGTTTTTGTATTGTGGGAAAGGGAAAATAAAAGTTCTCTATTCACTTTTTCCACAGAGAACAATGGAGCCCTTTAGAGGCAAAAAGACGTCTTTTCATATTTGGAAGTCAGCTCCTAGATAGAATAAGAGGATTGGTGTCCTTCTGCAGCTCAGCTTTGGTCCTTTTAAAGAAAACTGTGTAAGGATGAGATATTTTATTTTCTATGTTACTATTTAGTTTAGCCCTGGAAGTGTTTTAAAAGTGTGGCTTCATTGAAGTATTTTATAATAAAAAATGTAAAAATTGTACACCGTACGTACATTACCTCAAAGGTTGCTCTTTACCACTAAATTAAAAACAAAGGAAGGAAATGTGTGTACTGAAATTACAGCTGCAGATTCATTCCTGAATCAGGGCAGCTTTGTGCTGCTCTGAGGCTAGTTTAGCTGGTCACAGGAGGATGTCTCCAGTGCAGAGGAATCCTTCTGTGGTACAGAGCCACTGTAGTGGCTCTGAGCATGTGCACTGAAAGCCTTAATTGACGAGGTCGGAGTGTTGACTCCTTTAACAAAGTCCTCTTTCTAAAAAATGGTCAGGGAAGTGAAATAGATGTTTAAAAACAACAACAAAAAACCTATGAAGTTTTAACCAGCCTAACTAAAATCTTCTGAGTTGCTCAACTTTCACTCTTTACTCTCATACATTATCTAACCAGTTCTCTAATCTCCAGTCATAATGGGGTTTCCTTTGGAAGACAAGACCTGAAATTCCAATGAAAAAATCCCCAAAAATCAACCCCCCAAACTTCTTTTTAAAAATAGTTATACATCATGAAGAACAGGGGCGGCTCTAGGGATTTTGCCACCCCAAACACGGCAGGCAGGCTGCCTCTGGCGGTTTGCCTGCGGAGGGTCTGCTGGTTGCAGGCACGCCTGCGGGAGGTCCACCGAAGCCAGGGGACCCTCCGCAGGCAAGCCGTGGAAGGCAGCCTGCCTGCTGCCCTCGCGGCGCTGGCAGAGCGACCCCCGCGGCTTGCCGCCCCAAGCATGCGCTTGGCGTGCTGGGGCCTGGAGCCGCCCCTGATGAAGAAACAAAGAAAAAAACAGCCCCTATTTGTTTTTCCCTTGCAAGTCACTTTGAGATAAGACACAGTTCAAATCAGATTGAGATCTTTACAACATAGCATGTGGTATTTAACAGAGGATACCCCCACATGTGCACAGCAAGTACCTTTATGGTGGCATGTATATCTGAGTGAGAGCAGAGACTTGGGAAGATCTGGCAGCCCATTAGCCAGAAACAGTATTATATCGCTGATAAAAGAAATGTTAAAATACAACATCATTTGGAGCCAATTTTTTAGTTGGTTTTCTGAAACTAAAATTTAAGACATCAAAGTAATGGGAAGCAGCAAGTAATGGAACATATTGGTCAATATTGTAGATTACCATAACATCCCTCTTTCCTGCCCTGACACCATTCCTCACAATCTGCAATAAGAAAATGAAGTTGGCAGACTAATTTCTGTTCAGAGCAAGTTATTTTACTGTACACTTGCAAGAGAACCAAAACTAAAATATGTGAATCAGGAGCATTGCAAAAGGTAGGACATAAATTCTGAAAGATTGATATCCTGTTTTGTTTGGGAAGAGGTGAGGAATTTGCTTAGTTAAAAGAAACAGAAATTCAGGTTATTCTGTGGTTAATTCTGTGACTGCAGAAAGTTGCAACAGTGAAATGAAATCTTGATGGTGGCTTGCGAGGCAATAAGGGGATTTCTGCCTGATTCACTGAGCCAACTTTCTCTTTATTAAAGCACACTTTTGTTATTTTTACAGAATTTTTAAAATATTAACTGTACCAAATCTTATCATCTGATTATTAGATTAATAATTTTACAGCCTTCTGTAGCAATCTCCTAACCCACTCCCATTGAAAGCTGATTCCTGGATCAACCACTCCTGCCATCCTAATCTTTAACAAATTTTTAACTTAATGCAGAATAAGTAACATTATTGTAATATTAATATAATGGTTTGGAATATTGTTTTTAAAAATAAAAACCATTTTTTCCTCAGTGTTTGAATGATTGCATAATCAGTGGCAGCAAGCTGATTGCACAGTAATACTCCTATTTTCTGACCTGGTTAAAATAAGACCTTCAGCTGCCACCTTGAGAAATGATTGTGAAGGATCATCATAGATCAGGCCAAAATTCTCAGTCTGTGTCAGTAATGAGGTTTGTTTTCTCAGAAACTCCCTCTGTGGCTGCAGCACAAGTCCGGCTCTGCTGATGCTGGCACACAGCACAAACACTCATGCTGAATAGCCTGCAGCATTTTTAACATTCTGTTTCTTGGCCATGTTCTTATCAGGTGCAGGCAATATGATGGTAAAAATACCTGCATCTGGGCTACACTACCACGATCACCTGTAAAGCTGCACTTGTGTTTGACCAACAGTGGGTAGCACTAGACTAGGAAAAAAGACTGTATATGTTTTCAAACACTAATGTAGTCAGGTTTATCACCTCTAAAAAATATGTTAGCTACTTGTGGCCAGGCTGAGGTTCCACATAGGGTTGACCACAACCAGCTAACACATGCTAAGAGGTGTAAAACTCTGTCTACATTAGTGTGAAAAAACTTGTTAGCCAACATGTTTTCAAATATCATCTATTTTCCTAGTCTAGACGTGAGCAGTGGGAGAGATTCTAAAGTGTCCCAGTATAAATGAGGCATCAGACATAATATCTTTAGTGCAGAGAAATGCAGAAAACACAACCGAGTATGCAACAGAAAGAACGTGTCACTAACACTTAGACATATCAGAAGTCTTCCTGTTGTCTGGCACACTGTGTCCCAAATTGGTCAGTGAGTTTGTCTCCTGGCAAACATACTGCTCTGTTTTTGTATGTTTAAAATTATTTACAATTTATATTAAAAAAACCATAAAGGAGGCCATTCCAGTGTCCAGGTGCCTTTGTATAATATTGTTTCTTATTGACACCCCAAAACAATGGATGGCTCTCCCAGTGTAAAATAATTATACAACAACTATAATAACCCCAACCAAACAATAATCCTCTCCAGCCCTCAACTCATCCTTTCCCCCATGATCTGACCCTGTGCCCATTGAAGTCAATGGGAGCTTTGCCATTGATTTCAATGGGTGCAGGATCAATCACCAAGTTTGGGAGGAAATGTCTCCAAATGCTTGGGAGCAAAGAGGAGCCTTGCAATGACCCCTGTTGGGCATAGGCAGTGGATGACTAGGGCCAAGGCTCAGCCCCCCAAATCTATCTCTGCATTGTCATTTTCTGAGCCACCCTACTGGCCACATGTATGCCCAGCTTGGTCATATCCTGTGGTGCCATGGCCAGCAAAGGGAGAGGTCAGGGCAGAGTATCATGGTGGGAGGGCCCTCCTGCATGCTGGATTCCTGGCATGTGGAGGTAGATTCCTCACTCCCAGGGAAGATTGAATTTTGCAAAGCATAGGTTGCGGGGGGTGCTCTACTAGTTGGGGAGGCTCAGGAGCCACTTGTGGAGCAGGATATGGGGGAAGAGGAGCGATGGTGTCTGGGGAGCCCCAGTAGGTGGGCAGGAGAGACCTCGCTGAGTGGGGCTCTGGGGAGTTCCTGAGAGAAGGAGATGGGGCTGATGCAGAATGGAGAGTCGAGTGCCTGTGTTGGGGATGGAGATTGGGATGCGGTTCTCTGGGGTTGGGTAGGAGTCCCTAGGGAAAGGGCAATCCTGAGAGGGTTGGGGTGTAAAAAGGGTCCCTGAGGAGGAGACAGAGCCTGAGGGGATTGGGGGGAGGGGAGTCCTGGGGGAAGAGGGGCTCCTGAGAGGACTGGGGGAAAGGAAGTCCTGGGCAGGAGGGGATATTGAGGGGGAAGAGAAATCCCAGGGAAAAGAGGAGATCCTGAGAAGCATGGGGGAGGGGAGTTTTGGAAGGATCCTGAGGAGATAGGGAGTAAGGGATGTGATGCCACTTGGAACCCCCCCCAGGATGCCACTTGGAACTAGGATACCACTGAGCCCGCCTGTCCCACCAGTCTGGGTTCAGTAGCGTAGCTAGGTGGGGAGCGGGGCAGTGGCCGCTCCCCCACCGAGAACAAGTGGCGCCTTTTTAATTTTACTCACCCAGGAGCGAAAAATAAAGGTGCCACCCGCTGCGGCACTTTTACTGATGGGGTGGCACTCTGGATCTTCAGCGGCGGGCCCTTCACTAGCTCCAGGTGTCTTCAGCAGCACTGAAGCTTCATCGCTGAAATGCCGCCGAAGACCCACGGAGCGAGTGAAGGTCCCACCGCCGAGGTGCCGCTGAAGACCTGGAGCGCCGCCCCGTCAGTAAAAGTGCCACAGTGGGTGGCACCTTTTTTTTTTTCTGCTCCTCCTGTTCCCTCCACCTGGCTACACTACTGCCTGGGTTCCCCTTACTCTGTGCTGCTGTGACAGGCTCTCAAGCCCTGTTCTAGCACACATACAGGTAGGGACACACCCAGCTGTGGCTATATTCACACAGATGCGGAGATCAGCTCTGCATGGGACAGCTCAGCTAAGGAATTGCACAGCAGGCAAATGCACACCCCCTTTGGAGTGTAAACCCAAAATTGTATTGTCTATTGTATAAGTGAGGCAAACCGAGAAAAGGCTGTTCTCTTCACACTACACACAGGTAGTTCTCTTTGCCACAGCTACTCCCTGAGCATCCAGAAGAGGGCCATTATCTAACCCCCACACCTGCATTTTGTTTGTTTGAGACACTCTTCTATTTCTGCAGTTGCAGACTGCTCTGTCCAGAGCCAAGTGAACTTTATCTATAAGGTAACATGAAGCTTCTTCATAGTGAGGAAAAACTTGACTCTGTAACTGCGCCCCTAGGATTAAGCAAGCACCCAGAACCAGAGGTGAAAGTAAGCCGGTACGTTCCGGTGCGACGTACCGGCAAGAGCCAGTACACCGTGTCGAACCACACCGGCTTCCACGGCGGGGATTTAAAGGGCTCAGGGCACCCCGCTGCAGCAGGCAGCCCAGAGCCCTTTAAATCCTGCCTATGGCTCCGGCAGCTGGAGCTGCAGTGGAGATTTAAAGGGTCCAGAGCTCCATGGTGGCAGGAGCCCTGGGGCTCTTTAATTTGCCCTTGAGCCCTGGGGGCTCCCAGCCACCTCTGCAGCTGGGAGCTCCGGGTTGATTTAAAGGCCCTGGGGCTCCTAGCCACAGCCGGTGCCCCAGGGCCTTTAAATCTTGAGAGGCACTGCCTCTTCTGGTTGAGGCCATGCCCCCCTCAGGACTCTGGCAGTATGGGTAAGTCCTGTAAGTTACTTTCACCTCTGCCCAGAACAATTGACCACCCAGAACAATTCTTCTACATGTGACTTTGAAGGCCTAATGGTGGAGGTAAAGAAGCCATTCTTCAGCTCCCACAGAACCACAATATATGATCTACCAAAAAAAATCTATATTACAATTGATCTGACTCAGCCTGAGCATTTCACCACTAACAGTCTAGGCACCTCCCCTCTTGCTTCATCTGTGGCAGTTTATCGCTGAACCAGCATAACCTGGGATGGTGAAGCCACTGGAGATGATGTTTAGGGGCAACTGTATCAATGGGGGAGGATAAAATCTCATTAAAGTATGCCACTTCTGCTTTTATTATTCCATTATTGCTTTTCATTTATTATTGCTTTCCCCTGTGAAAAAGGTGTTGTCAGTCCTCATTATGGTACAAGAGAATAGATAACCTGTGACATTCTTGCTGGCTCACTCTCTTTCTCAAAAAAAAAAAAAAAAAAAAAAAAAGGTGCTGAAGATACTCCAGCAGCCAGTCTTTTATACTAACATAAGCCTTTCAAGTGGCTGTATGCGTGTGTATATGTACATTTTTTTAGTTGTCTTCTGGTTTCATTTGTTGGTATGTCCAGCTTACTACATTTCTGATGTCCCACCCAGGAGTCTAAAACCAGTTGCTCCACAGGACTGTTAAGTGGCACATTGTCTGGAGCTGGGTTTAATGTGGGCTGAGGTACAGGGAAATAAAGAGGGGCTGCAGTGCGGGTGGGATGATGAGTTTTGGTAGAATATGCTTTGTCAGTGAAAGAGATATTTCCCCCATTCTCATTCATGTAGCTTCTATCTTTCTGCAGTGACAGGGGCGGCTCTAGAAAATAGGCTGCCCCAGGCAGCGCGGTGTGCTGCGCCGCCCTTCCTCGGTCCCGCGGCGGGTCCCCTCTTCCCGCGGCTCCGGTTGAGCTCCCGCGGCAGGTCCACCGGAGCCCCTGGACGAGCGGACCTGCCGCAGGCATGACTGCGGGAGCTCCACCGGAGCCACGGGAACAGCGGACCTCCCGCGGGCATGGCTGCGGACGGTTCGCGGGTCCGGCGGCTCCGCTTGAGCTGCCGCAGTCATGCCTGCGGGAGGTCCAGCCAAGCCGCGGGACGAGCGCCCCCTCCGCAGGCATGCCTGCGGCAGGTCCGGTCGTCCGCGGTTCCGGTGGACCTCCCGCAGGCATGACTGCGGCAGGTCCACCGGCCCAGCCTGCCGCCCCCTAGATTTGGCCGCCCCAGGCAACAGCTTGGTTTGCTGGTGCCTAGAGCCGCCCCTGTGCAGTGAGTATGGCTGGAGATCAGGGTGCTAACAGAATAAGCTGAATGTAGGCTGGGAAAGCCTTAGAAATGGAGAGGAGATGTGGGAAGACAGATGGATCATGCTAAGATGGAGTGCGCATGTTCAATTCATTGAGCTCTGAAATAATTTTGGGTGTGGTGGTTTTGAAGGAAGGGAGCTGAGTTGGAGAGGAATTTTTCCTACTTTTTTTTTAACCAAATGAATTTGCCCATTCCTACTTGTATCAGGGTGCTGGTACAAAAGCACCTAATTAGCCTTGCCTGGTCAGCTCTAATCAAGGGAAGCAGATTGGGGCTGATGGAACAGGCCTGATGCTGGCCTGAAGACTGGCAACACCTGCTGTCCCGACAAGCCAAGGG
This sequence comes from Mauremys reevesii, assembly GCF_016161935.1. Lineage (NCBI taxonomy): Eukaryota > Metazoa > Chordata > Testudines > Geoemydidae > Mauremys > Mauremys reevesii. Next base: position 60,500,029 of record NC_052624.1, on the reverse strand, counting down.
CTATAAAGCCTGGGAGGGAGCTAACAGCTAGGGGGCTAGCAAGGGAGAAGTGAGCTAGTGGTGGCCTAGCTGAAGGCTGACCCTGTCTGGCAATCAGGTAACTAAACCTGTAAAGTTTGCATATAGATTGTTCCACCAACAGTGTCTATCTTAAGTAAACAAAGATATGGGTGTTGTACACCCCTGAAGCATTTCTGAGCCTTATTGGGGAGAGCAAGTGGGCCCTAGGAAGAGGGGCTGGTTGTGAACCCTGTTACACTACTGTAAAACAAGGTTATTGTCCTTTCAGTGCAATTATAATGATTTTGCTGAGAGGAACAAATGGAATTCCTTTGGAGAGGCCTTGAATGGGATTATGAAGTTGTATTGCAATAATTGGAGTTAAGGGACATCACCACAAACCTTGGTGTAAATCTTTGAAAATAGAACTGAAGGAAATAATTTTACACCCAAACTTGGGGGGGCGGGGGGCAACAGACACTCCTTAATGCACTGGGAGACGTTCATAACTCCAATGAAGTTCTACCATCACAACTTCCTTTTTACCCAAAACCTTTATTTTAAAAAAAAAAATCCAGTTGTGTGCTCTTTAATCCCAGCATGTGTATAGCTGGTTTAGCTGGCTCCAGAGACCCCTGGTGCATGGGGTACATGTGGTTCTGCATGTAAGGGATGTGTTGGGGATAGTGAGGGGAAGTGGCCAGAGCATGCTGGACTTCAGTAGTCTCTGCCTAGCGGATGACCCCTTGGGGAGCCATAGGCATCCACAGTAGATTAGAGCAGACTGAAGGCTGCTCTAATTTATGCCTGCGCTGGTACCCACATAGAAGCAGTCTGAGGATTGTAGAGAGAAATCAGTGGATCTACTCACAGTAGTTAAGTTAAACATGTGCATAATTATTTGTGGGATCAGGGACATAGAATTTACTTGGGAGAGCACTGGTATGCTAGTGCTATATTCACAGGGATCAGGCTTGGAGGAACTTGCCTGACCAGTGTAATTCCATTGCTACTGATGAATGTTACTGAAGTCATGTCTTTGCACTGCAATAGACGATGTGGGATTTCTTTTTTTTTTTTTAAGAAGTAGCTTTTTTATTTTTGGTATCCAAATGAGTAGGAAGCACTTTTTTAAAATCTGTTTTTAGTTACAAAATTCAATGTGACTTCCCCCCAAATCATTGTAATTACCCTGTTTGCTATTCAAAGCATTTGTCATTTCAATGTATTTTCCCTTTCACATCTTTTGGACCAGAATATAAAAGACGTCACAGCTTAAAGTAACATGCAGGGAGATCTAATTGTGGTGGGTTTTTTCTTCCTCTATTTTGCTTCCTCTAAGCGGTTACATAAGATGCTGCAATCTCTAAACCTTCAAAAACATTATAGCTCGTAAAGGAAAATATTTTTCCTTTGAGGTGAGAGAGATTTGCATGCGTAAGTTTATGGTGTAAACATTGTCCAGGTTTTGTGCTGGGTTTTCCCCAGAGCAGTTATTCCATTACATGTATTTTATTTTTAAGAACATAACAATGGCCATATTTGGTCAGACCAAAGGTCCATCTATCCCAGTATCCTGTTTTCTGATAGTGGCCAATGCCAGGTGCCCCAGAAGGAATGAACAGAACAGGAACTCAAGTGATCCATCCCGTCGCCCATTCCCAGCTTCTGGCAAACAGAAGCTAGAGAAATCATCCCTGTCCATCCTGGCTAATAGCCACTGATGGACCTGTTCTCCATGAGTTTAGATAGTTCTTTTTTTGGACCCTGTTATAGTCTTGGCCTTCACAACATCCTCTGGCAAAGAGTTCCACAGGTTAACTCTGTGTGTGAAGAAATACTTCCTTTTGTTTGTTTTAAACCTGCTGCCTATTAATTTCATTTGGTGACCCCTAGTTCATGTGTTCTGAGATGGAGTAAATAATACTTCTTTATTTACTTTCTCCAGACCAGTCATGATTGTATAGACCTCTATCCCATCCCCCCCTTAGTCATCTCTTTTCCAAGATGAAAAGTCCCAGTCTTTGTTTTATTTAATTAATATAGCAGCTGTTACCATAGCAATAAGGCTCTGTAATTACAATGATCCCTCCATATGCATTCCACAATCACACCTAAATTACATCCTGCCTTCAGCAGATAGTGGTACTAAAACTGCTGCAATTGTATCTTTCACCAGCAAAGCTTGGGTGTTGATTCAGGACTCTGGTTTGTGTCCATTGCATATGGGCCCAAGATGAGTTCAGATTTGGAAATGGAGCTGCTCTTGCCCAAAATTCAGGATGCTGGAGAGGAATTCTGATCGACGGTTCCAGTTTGGGCCCATCTCTACAAGTGCCACCTTAACTCTCCATTTTATTCCCACTGGACTCAGAATGCTTAAAGTGAGGGGGGAATATTCAGTTTCTTTTACTCCAAAGATTTTCCTGCTGAGTCTTACTCAATTTTATAAACAACCTGCTGAACCTTAGAAGGAAAAAAACTTAGAAGGGGGATTCAGAAACTTCAGAGAAAGTGAGACTGTGTATTCTTTGAATATAATTGTACTAGGTTGTGGGACCACCCTTTCCCAGCGCTACATATTGTGTTAAATCAATAACATCCTCATGAACGCTCCCTTCCATGTGTTTTTTGCCTCGGTACTGCCAGAGGCATTGTGCCTGCCAGAACCACACTGGGGGTCATTGTCCACTACCTTGCTCCTTGTGTTGTCATTTGCATCTCTGTAAATTGCTGCCATGCTGACTTGGTCACATTTTGCACTGACTCTGCACATGTAGGAATGAGTGCACAGGACAGTGAAGAATCAGGCCCTCAAGTCTCTTTGCAAATGCTCATGTAGATGGATCAATAAATCAGCTATTAATTTAGGGGGAAAAATAGAAACCCAAGTCTCTGATTTTATTTTATATTTCACAGGCTAATTCCACAGCAGTTCTCCAGCCTGAGAAACACACAAATAGAAACATGGACTAGATGGAGAGCTGGGCCTGGAGCCAGCAAAGCTCATAAGAATGTGCTTAACTTCAAAAATCTGAGTAGTTCCATGGAAGCTAACCTGAACAAGGGATTGATTAAGCCTGTAGGTGCCTGGATTAATGTGATGGCATGTGTGTTCCAGAATGGGAATACTGTGCTCTAAGGTGTGAGTGTATATGTATGTATGGGATCCTTTGAAGCTCAGAGCTTGGAACTGCTCTGAATGTTGCAATGCTTAGAATGAACTGAGATGGATTTTATGCTGCATCTTGCAGATCGTTGCAGACTAATTTTTAAATAGCTGGCAAGCCCTACAGCTCATCAACAATGAACTCCCCATGTCTCATTCTCACCTATCCAGTAAATCCAGGATAGGGGATCAAATGTGGAGAGCAAAATCTTATGCTAATTAGGAAGAAACTATGAGTTTCTTAGCAGTTTTCCTTATAAACATATCCAAGGGTGTCCTCTTCATAAATTGAGAGTTAATGGCTTGTAAATAATGTCTGATCTGAAAAGAGACATTACTGTAAATGGGCATTGAGTACATCAACCCTTCCTCCTTGTAATGCAATAATCTTTAAAGCAAACCATCCACTTCAAAGCAAACCTTTTAATGCTGAAACAAACACCTTTTATTGCTTAAAGCCACAGGAATATTGATACATGCATCCATTCCCAGCAAAAAGAAATTAGAGTAAAATATATTAGTAACAAACCTGCTGTTAGGCTTATTGATATTTTTAAAATAACATTTAATATAGTACCTTTCATCCTAAAGAACCCAAGAGAGCTTTACAAACTTCCTGGGTGCAGTTCTGCTGTCTGAGTCAGACTGCACAGTGTGGTTCTCTGTTGCAGAGTCTGCATTTATCCTTTGTGCTGAACGCCCATTGACTATCCACCGTACAGATCAGAGAGGAGAAATTTGGCCTTTGTTGTGCATGAAGCACTTCCCCCGCAAATGAAGTGTAGCCAGCTTCTGGGATGAAACAGGGCAGCTATTTAAAAGCTGTATCCAACAGTCATGGAAGTCAATGGACTCTGTATCAGGCCCCAAGACCTCCTGCATTACCGCAAAATAATTTGTCATGAAGCAAAACAAAAAAACCAACAAAACATGTTTAAAAGAAATTGGAGTGGTTGGGTGACATCAGACACACTGGTTCCTTTGGGAAAATAAAAACACAATCATCCAAATTCATCTATCTGTAACTGTTCAGCAACGCTCACCTTGCTCGTGACCTCTCATGGGAGCCTCCACGGGTTGTCTTACCTTGGTGGTTTTGCAACAGATTTCTCCAATCCTGTGTCCCATGGGCGGCAGAGGCTAAGGCCTGGGAAGGCTAAGCCTCCCCTAACCCAGGCTGTGGCCTCTCCCATGCTCCACCCCAAGGTCCCGCCCTTGCTTCCCCTCTTCTCTGAAGCTGGCAGGGGTTCAGCTCTAGCTGGCAGACTGGAGCTTAGGGGATGGGCGGCCAGGAGCAGCTCAGGCTGGCTTGGGGGTCGGGCCAGCTAGCATGACTGGGGTGGCTTGGGCCCACTGGCACAGCTGGGGTGGGCCAGCCGGGGGGCATGGGGAGGGCTATGGGTTCAAGTGGGTGGGGGGGGTCTTGGGTGGAAGGGGCTGGCCTGGGGGGGCTAGCCTCCTCAAAGGGGGGATTCATCTGCCACCTATGCTGTTCCTAATCCCTTTCCAAGGCAAATTTGCACTGTCCTCTGCAACTGCTATTCCTCAGATTCCAACAGCACCTCATACCACTGAGCCAACTTCCAACTCACTGCTTTGTGCATTGGGGTAACTGGTGCAAAGTATCCTGCAGTAAATCTGAGGAGGACTGGTTACTTTGGCAAAATGGCAAGTGACAAAAGTTGAGAAGCCTGCATCCCCCCAGTTTGCTAACACCACAGTCAAGGTGATGTATAGTGTAAGTGAGACTCTCTGGACCTAGCAATTAAGCTGCTTTACATTCTGAGTTCAGTTATCAACTATGGTCATGCAGTGCTCAGCTCAGGAACTGAAGGGGGGGAAGGCACCAAAGATGGCTCTTTGTGTTTCTTCCTATTCTGAGTCAGGCCCCTGGCATAAATTAGAGCAGTCTCAGGGCTGCTGTAGTTTATAGCTTACATTCAGACAGCAGTTGGGAGTGCAACAGCTCTCTGACCACACTCTTCTGCTGGCTATTCCTGAATATGGTCTATAAGCCAAGAACTGTGAGGGGTATGATATAGGATTTCCCTAGACTAAGATTTAAAGGCATGTTAGTTAGAACATTACCTGACATTTTCTAAGACTTTAGCAGGGTCTACACAAGGGGTGTTAACCAGTGGACCAATCTTTTGGCATTGTGACACAGCGTGGAATATAGGGGCCATATCACAATGAATAATCAAGCCTTATATAGGAGGTCTATACTGTAGCATGGAGGGAGCCTCCCCACCAGGGTAGACTGACTCACACTAGGTGGCTGAAGTCTAGGAGATGAGCTTAAGTGCCTGAGCTCCAGCCAAGCTGTAAAGTCTACTCTTAGAGCACTAACTCGAGGTCTGCTAGCATGAGTCTGGCTACCCAGGTGGGACTCTTGCTCCCAGCTGCAGTATAGATGTACCTGTAGAACACACTGTATAAGGGAGCTTAAACTGGTGTCATTTACACACAAAAGAGTTGTAAGAAGGTACACCTGACATACTGATATATAATATAAATTATACTTAACTCATGACAAACTGCCTCTCACTTTACTCCTCTATTCTGATCCCTCAGCATGTGACTGACTCCAATTTAGGCCCTGTCTACATGTAGACGTTCTATCGATTTAACTAAATGGGTTTAATAGGTAGGGCCTTAGCCTCTCCGTCAGTCAGATTCAATGGGGCATATTCAGAGATGGTGCGTCAGAGAGCTGAGGGTGTATGTGAGTAAATTACATGTAACTGAGGTAATGTCTACACTACAGCCTATGCAGGCATAATATGTCACTCAGGGGTATGACTAACACCCCCCCCCCCACCCCGGTGACATAAATTACACCGGCATAAGCATTTGTGTGCACAGCACTATGTTGGTGGGAGCACTTCGCCCACCCACCCACTCACATAACTTCTGTCACTCGCGGAAATGGGTTTTTTATGCTGATGAGAGAACTTGTCTGCAGCTGCACTGGCACAGCTGTGCTGCTGCAGTGCTGTACATATAGACATGAGCTAAGTGACTGTAAATCTCAGGTGCAGTCTAATGACAAAACTGTTTAGTCAAAGGGATGCTTTTAAATCAGTTTAGTTAACTGGGAAAAACTCTGTATGGACACTTCTCATTTGATTTCATCCTGGCTTGTATTGATTTTAGCTCAAGTCAATTCCTTAAACTAAATCAATATAAACCAGGCATTATATTGCACAAAATGTCCACATAAAATTTTGCTCTGGTTTAAATAATTTGAAATGAAACCTGTTTTACTTAAACCAGTACAACATTTGGGTGAAGCAAGCCCTCAGTAAGACTAGAAAACAAATCTAAACTCGTGTAACATGAATGTTGGAGGGGCTGTAGAAAGGTGTGAACTACACCACCAGCATGGACTCCCTGTACACTTGCACTTCTGAATATGGCCCACTGCCCCTGTATACGGGTTCTATTAATGATGTCTCTTTCTGGTAGGGATGGGGGCACAGTTACAAATGTATCTTCCAGATGCTATATAAATCAAGAGTAGATTCCTTTCAAGGCACGCTACCATTAATGCTGTGAGGAGTCACCCTGAAAACATCCTCCATTCCTGTCTCCTTTTTTATCTCTTCCCTTCCCCCTCCCACTTTAGAGGAATAAAAAATTATTGATTTGTAAACAAAAGCTTTATTTGCTTTTCAAACAAGAGAGGAGCATTAAAGAAGGCAGGTTTGGGTGTTGCCCAATCTCCCCTTTCCAAAGGTTACCCCCCATCCCACATACCCACCCTTGTACCCAGGGAAGCATGAAATAGGAGATCAGGAGTGAGCATCATAAATACTAAAAGGGGCTTTGCCTGACTTGAAGCAGAAGATTTTCCAGTATAAAATGGAATGTCAAGTGTAGGGTGACCAGATGTCCTGATTTTATAGGGACAGTCCTGATTTTTGGGTCTTTTTCTTATATAGGCTTCTATTAGCCCTCCACCCCCATCCCAATTTTTCACATTTGCTGTCTGGTCACCCTAGTCAAGTGCTGGAATCTGTGCAGGCTTCAGCTCCAAACTGGCTTCAATGGTTGAGCCCAGATACCAATTTATAAAAAAAGACCCAACCCTCTGTGCTGTAAGAAGCAGCATAAAGTGTGAATAACCCTCTTCTATTTCTGTTTTAGATAGAGACATTATTTACTTAGAATTAATTCTCTTTCGTCCTCAGAAATGAGCTGTTAGAGCAACCTCCTTGCAGGCATTCACAGCAGCTTCTACTTCTAAATAGCATTGATTGTCGCTCTCTGCTGGTAGCACATTGTAAATGTGGCCAATGCCTGATGGTAAAGTGAAACTGTCAGGCTAAAATGAATATATTAAAATGTACTAGCTACATTATAATCCGCATTTCTTCCCTCTGACCTGCACAGTGGACAATCAGGGGGAGTTCTGCACAGAATACAAACACAGACTCTGCTATAGAGAACCACACAGTGGATGCAGTGCAAATGAGATTAGAGAATTGTAATCATGGGCAGGGTGTATAAGAGGCTTGGGGAGGCTGAGCCTTGCCAAAATAAAAAAAGCTGGCTATACAGGGGGCAAATGCCAGATGTGGCACAGGTCACCTCCCTTTGGAATTGCTCTGGCCCTCCACCTTTGTGTTGGCCAGGAGTGCTGGAAGCTCCCTAGAAGTAGGGGAGCCACTGGTGATTGGACTGTGGCCCTACCCGCACTCAGCCCAAGCTCTGTGCTGAGGTCATGCCCCTGCTTGGCCTCTTCCCACCTGCCCACCCCTGGTGTGGTGCTCCAGGTCTGCCTGCTTGCAGGTGAGGCTCTGGACTGGCACTGCACCCAGCCAGGCGGGGAACCCCGGGCAGGACACCAACAGGAATGTGTCAGTGCAGTTGGCAGTGCAGCCTTGGGGCCAGTGCCCAGCTCCCCTCAGAGCTATCCCAGCTGTAACTGGGCACAAGGAATGGGTCTGTGTAAGATGGCCCTGTGAATGACCCAGATGTGTCCATAGCTGTGGGAGTGGACTGGGCCAAGGAGACCTGGACCCCATGTCTAGCATCCTATTTGACTGGGGAGATGCAGTTGGCCTTTATAGCGCTAATAAACAAGCAAATGAGAGACTTTGAGTTGATAAAGGCAGTCATCCTGGATTGGGTGGGGCTATCTAATGAAAAATATAGAAATTTTGAACTGCGAGATGGATTGGGGGAGTCTGGCCCCATGCTTTTGCCCAGAGGCTGATAGACTGGGCCACCCATTGGCTGAGGTTGGACATCCAGAGTGTGTGTGTGTGTGTGGGGGAGGAGCGTGGGAAGATTATTGATGGTCTGATCCTTGAGAAATTTCTACAGAGCCTCTGCAAGAACAACCGAGTATGGGTCAGACAACTTCGGCCTGACACACTGGACACCTCTTTTAAACTGATGGAAGAATTCATAGGTGGGGACCTTCCCAGGAAAGAGGGCCAACCATTTAGGCAATTAGACCGGGGAGTAAGGCAGGGGAACTTGCTATTGGAAAAGGCCAGGAGAGGGGGAAAAAGGAAGAGCCCAAGAGAACTCCACAGGGACTCGGGCCATTTCCTGCTACTAGTGTGGGTCTCGGGGACATGTAAAAAGAGACTGCCCATAGAGGGAATGTGGCTGTGATGGGTTCTGTGGCTGGGAAGGGAAAGAAAAAGAATCTGTCAACCATGCCAGTAATGGTTAAGAGGCCTGGTGGACGTGGCCTCTGCCTGTTCGCTAGTCTGACGGAAGCTGGTGAAACCCACAATGATTCTAGGAGGGCGGTTAGAACTGGAACGTATATATGGGGATAAGAAGTACTGTCCTATGGCTGAGGTCCAAGGGAGGTTTTGGTGAAAGTGGCTTGGGATAGTAAACAGGTTGCCCCACTCTGTTGTATTGGGCACTGATTCGAGCCCATTCCTATTTGGGAAGCAGTGTGATGCCAGGGGGCCCAAGCAATGGAAAATGAAAACAGGCAGGAGGAGATAAAACCTGAGAGGAAGAAAATGCTGAAACTGGGAGGAGACAGGCTGGTGAACACCAAACCTAGGACAAACCATCAGGAAGGGAAAGAAAGCGGAGTCCCCTGAGAAACAGGGGGAGTGGAGAAGAAAAATACTTAAGGAAATAGAGGCAGGAGAAACAAATATCCTGAGCTTGGTGGCTGGGGTTGAGGGGTCATCAGAACCTCCATTGTGTCTCCCTTGGCTTTCTGGTGATGGGGGAGGGGAGGGAGAGAAAGAGCCCAGACACCGTTCCGAAGGGTGGGAGAGCTACGGCCTCCAAGCAGCCAGATGGAGGTGGGCGGCCCCATGCCCCACCACAAAGTAAAGGAGTTGAGGATAAAGAGGCTGGTCCCCTAGGTTGCCCACATGTCCTCACCTCACAGGCAGAAACAGAATTGTCAGGGGGGACCCTCTGCCTACCAAATGTTATTTCTGTGGGTGGAGAATGGGTGGGCCCCACAAGGGGGCCCCAGAGGACCATCCTGGGGGCAAGGAGAGACCCAGGTGCAGTAACACCACCAGCAAGAGAACAAGAGCCTGAGAAAAGGCACTCTAGTCACTTAAACACCAATACATTCCCCACAAAGTGAACCTGAAGTGGCCTAATTAGTGGATTAAAATGGGGTGGGGGAGGACTAATGAGCAAATTGGCCCATTGACACGGGAGATATAAGAAGGCACAGGAAGGACCCCCAGGTGAAAGAGAGCCTGAGCCTTGGGTAAGTGATCTCTGCCATCTCCTCTCCACAGAGAACTGAGTAGAAAATGAATCTGTAAATAATTATGATTAAGGCTATGTTTTAGTCATGAGTATTTTTAGTAAAAGTCATGGACAGGTCACAGGCAGTAAACAAAAATTCATGGCATGTGACCTGTCCATGACTTGTACTATACCCTGTCTAAATCTTGCGAGTGCTGCGGGGGTGTGTGTGGGTGTTCAGGGGTGGGAGGGAAGCTGTAGGGGGATGCTGTGGTTGCTGGGGGGAGGGTGGTGTGGTCACTGGGGGGATGGCCTGGGGGTGCTGTGAGTGCTTTGGGTGGGGTGGAGGAACTGGGGAGGGCAGTCGGGGGGTAGGGTTGCCAAGTGTCCAGTTTTTGACTGGAATGCCCAGTTGAAAAGGGACCCTGGCACTGACCGGGCCATTAAAAGCCCAGTTGGCAGTGCAGTGGTGGCCCAGGGCTAAGGCAGACTCCCTGCCTGCCCTAGCTCTGTGCGGCTCCTGGAATCAGCCACTAGGTCCTTGTGGCTCCAAGGCGCATGGGCAGCCAGAGAGGCTCCATGTGCTACCCCTGCCCCGAGGGATGGCTTCACAACTCCCACTGGCTGGGAACCTTGACCAATGGGAGCTGTGGGGGCTGTACGTGGGGGGGGGAGACAGGGCGGTACGCAAAGCCTCCTTGGCTGCCTATGCATTTAAGGGCTACAGGGACCTGACAGCTGCTTCCTGGGAGCCACAGTAAGTGCTACCAAGACCCCAAAACCCCTCCTGCACCCAACCCCCTGCCCCAGCCCTGAGTCCCCTCCTGCCCCAGCCCTGAGTCCCCTCTGCACCCCAAACCCCTCCTCCCTGACCACACCCCAGATCCACACCCCCAGCTGCAGCCCTCCCACCCACACACCCCACCCCTGTGCCCCAGCCCAGAGCCCTCTCCTGCATCCTGAACCCCTCATTGCTGTCCCTGCCTGGAGCTTGCACCCCCAGCCCAGAGCCCTTATCCCCCACCCTATGCACCCCAACCCTCTGACCCAGCATTAAGCCCTCTCCCACACCCCAAACCCCCATCCCTGACCACACCCCAGATCCCACATCCCCAGCTGCAGCCCTCACACCCCATCCCTGTGCCCCAGCCCAGAGCCCCCTCCTGCACCCCAAACCCCTCATCCCTGATCACACCCTAGATCCCACACCCCACCTCTATGCCCCAGCCCAGAGCCCTCTCCTGCACCCTAAACCCCTCATTGATGTCCCTGCCTGGAGCCTGCACCCCCAGCCCAGAGCCTGCACCCCAACCCCCTTCCCCAGCCCAATGAAAGTGAGAAAAGGTTGTGTATGAGCGAGCGATGGAAGAAGTGGGGGATGAAGCGAGCGGGGCTGGGGCCTGGGGGAAGGGGTGGGGCAGGGGACGGGGCATGGGTGTTCGGTTTTGTGCCCTTAGAAAGTTGGCAGCCCTATCCAGGGAGCGCCATTAGTGCTGGGGGGGCGGGGGGAAGGAGGTGACACGGCTGCTTGGGTAGGAGCAGTCCAGGACTCCCACTGGTGCTGGGGCTGGGGGATTGGCAGGGCTGGCAGGCTCCCTACCCGGCTTCTAGGAAACAGCGACATGTCCCTCCCTAAGCTCCTAGCTCTGCACGCTGCCAGCTCCGCAACTCCCATTGGCTGGGAACCGCAGCCAGTGGGAGCTGCGGGGGCAATGCCTGTGGGTGGAGCAGCGCGTGGCGCTAGAGCTGAGGGGAGGAACTTCTGGGGAACTCCCCCCCCAAGCTAAGTGCTGCCCAGAGCCCTCCCCCCCCCTCCCAACTCCTCCTGCTGCTGTGGGGGTGAGGGGGAGGAAGCTGAAACTGCCCCAGCAGTGACCTGTGCAACTGGCCCAGGGGCTGCCTGAACTGCTCAGGCAGAGCCAGCCACACTGGTCGCTGCAGAAGTCACAGAGGTCACGGATTCCGTGACTTTCCATGACAAACTCTCAGCCGTAATTATGGTGTTTGGATCATTGAAGTGGGGGGGAAGAGCAAATGTCAATAAACTGCTCTGAGGTGTTTAATAACTCAAGGTGCCTGGGTCTGTGGACAGAGCAGGAGACAGTAGCAGGATGTTGCCCTGTCACACAGAGGAATTGTATTAGCACTCCCCTTCTCAAGGAGTTGGATACAATTTCCCAATAATACATACACAATTGCATTTTTAATACAATGGACCCCAAAGGTATTGAACCCAATTCAATAAGGTTTAACATCATTCAGTAAAGTTTATCTTTATTCCATAAGATTTGACCAGAATATTGTCAGTCTGTCACAGTGGAAATAGGTTAAGCATGTTGGGAAGAGATTTTGCAGAAAAACTTCACTGACTTTATTTTATGGAAATTGTTAATATAATTACAGGTAACCTGTGAACCATTATATATGTCATAAAGCAGCAATACTACAAATACACATGGGGCAACAAAGATGTAGACTAAAGATTACTTGTTCTGTATTTCATTGTAGGTTGTGGGTGTTCAGTTTCTAGGCTAGCTCCCCTGCATGTTGAGTGTTGCATTAAAATAGCGAATAGGACTAAAGTGCTGAAAGATCTCAACATGATATTCTCTCCAGTTCAGTGAGCTGTCTTGGGGTGAAAACCTTATAGGATTAATCCTATATTTATCTGAAAGTATAGAAACACTGGAGAGAGAATCTTTGGAAGACAAGAGGCAGGAACTATCTACGCTCACCTACAAACAATAAACAGAGAAATGTGCAAGAAAATGAAGACCAAACGAGGGGCTGAATGGAATGGAAAAATCTCTGTGTAAAATTAAATTTTAGTGTGGCTTGTCTTGTCTTTTGTGTAGGAGCTTTGATCGCTATAGTCAATGGAAGCTGTGGGTGCCCCACATAACTGAAAATAAAGCTAGAACAGGATAAAAAGGGAGCCAAATACAGCTTGGAAATCTTACATAGTTCAGATAAAAAAAAAACAAGCATAAGAAACCATTTTCTTTAAAAAAGAGGAAAATAAAGGAGAGACGGAGGAAAATTTGAGAAGGTATTAAAAACAAAGCAGTGTGATACTGCTAGATATTACTATAGGTCACTTTTGTTAGCCTTTTACCCTTGTCTCCAGGCCAAAAGTAGGGAGGAGGGAAAGCAGATCACTTAAGGGCTTGTCTATACAGAGAGCAGGGTGTGGCAAGCTGGAGTGTGAATACCATACAAGTTCCATAGTGAGCTTTGGTCTACTAATCTCAATTTTAGTGTACAGTAGCAGTGCGCTGCAGGCTAGACTGCTGTAGATTTACATCCCAGTTTGCTGCGCACCAATCTCTGTATAGTCAAGCCCTGAAAAGAGCAACCCACTGCATTCCTGTCTTCAGTCCAGGGCTACCAGACACCCAGGCTGCAAATGGACCTGAGAGAGGGGCGAAAACATACAGGAAGGCTGGGGATTGACAAATACAGTATATGGGTCCACAAGCCTATGGATCTTAGCCAGCCACATCTAGGGCCCCTCTGCTCCTCTTCACCTTGAGCCAGCTGTGGTAGACCAGTAACTATAATGCCATTAGATGCTGCCCTATATCTCCCACGTGGCCGAGCCCCAGCCCCCTCCCCGAATCATTAAATAAAAAGAGAATACTAAATGCTGGGTTCTTCTTATTTGCCTTTTGGTTTTTAAGGCTACACTCAGGTCATGTTTTCCAGCTTTTCCCTGCAACCAAGAGGGCTAGAAACTTAATTTTCATTTTAAATAAAACCTGAGATTCTCGCACAACTCGAGGAGAAGGGGATTTAATAGAAGCTCCAAATATCAAGAGACTCTTCATAAAACTGTGGGAGTTGGCAACAGTGCATCTCTGTGCCCACTCTGAGGTGTGGTCATAGAGTAAGCAAGAGGGGGCAAACTTGAAACAGCATTGGTGCATGCTTTATTGTAGATATGCAGAATTCTTCGTGAGAGGTTGCACTCCGCTCTGGGTGAATGCTGCCCAACTCTCCCCTGCCCCACACTGGTCTTTCATGGCCATTTGGCTCTGTGAATTTTTGTAGCGAGTGGGAAATACAGTTATAAGAAGGAAGAGCCATCCTGCATAGCCACTTCTCCCTTCTACAGGGAACCACTATGGTACTCTCAGCAGCTGGGTTCCCCTCCACACTGCACAGCATTCAGTATTCATGAAATCCACACTAACTTGGATCCAGCACACAGGAGACTAGCTGATGAGCTGTATTCAGCAACTAGCCTGAAGAAAACTCCCTAGTTTTTTCTGTGTAATCGATGTGAGCCTTGTGCATTCTGAACACCAGATGGTGCTAGCTTGCTGGCTGTTCTCTCTAGGAAGGGGTTACAAAAGCTGAATGAAAGCAATGGAAGCCAGAAGCACAGATGTTGAAAGGCTTTTTCCGATGAAAGACAAGCCCAAGGCGGCGGCGGCTGCTGCTGTTCTGTTGCCTTTGTGTCCAGCAGCCATTTTCTCTATGGCAGCTCCTCACCCACTTCTTATTCTACGAACATGTACAATCCTGCAGTAAAGCAATAATATTCTGATTTACTTTGTTTTTATACCTTGGACATTTCCTTCCAGATGCTGTGGACTTGTCTGATGTTCATTTTATTAGTGCTTTGTAAGTGTATGTATTTCTCTAGCAGAGGAATCAGTTCAAATTTTAAATGAATTAATAACTAAATTCTAGCCTTTAGCATGAAAGTTAACTAGAGGATAGGTTTTGAGGTTACAGGTAGGCTTGTAAGGTGTCTGGTTTTTGACTGGAACACACGGTTGAAAAGGGACCCTGGTGGCTCTAGTCAGCACCGCCGACCGGGCCATTAAAGGTCCGGTTGGTAGTGCAAAGGGGCTAAGGCAGGCTCCTTGCCTGCCATGCCTCTGCACGGCTCCCAAAGCAGCGGCATGTCCCCCCTCCAAATCCTATGCATAGGGGCAGTCAGGGGGCTCCACACACTCCCCTGCCCCAAGCACCGGCCCTGCAGCTCCCATTGGCCGGAAACTGCAGCCAATGGGAGCTGCGGGGGTGGCACCTGTGGATGGGGCAGTGTGCAGAGCCACCTGGTCGTGCCTCTGTGTATGAGCAGGAGAGGGGACATGCCGCTGCTTCCGGGAGCTGCTTACACTCCTTACCCCCACCCCTGTGCCCCAACCTCCTGCCCCAGCCCTGATCCTCCCACCCTCTGAACCCCTCAGTCCTAGCCCAGAGCACCCTTCTGCACCCCAAACTCCTCATGTCCAGCCCCAGCCGGAGCTCTCACCCCCTCCCATGCCCCAACACCTGCTCCAGTCCTGATCCCCCTCCTGACCTCTGAACCCCTTGGTCTCTGCCCAGAGTAACCTCTTGCACCCCTGATCCCCAGCCCCACACCAGAGCCCGCACCCCCAGCCAGAGCCCGCACCCCCTCCCCTGCACCTCAACACCCTGCACCAGCCTGGAGCCCCCTCCTGCACCCTGAATCCCTCATTTCTGGACACCCTCCCAGTCCCGAGTCCTGTCCTGCGCCCCAGCCCCCTAATCCAGCCTGGTGAAAATGAGCAAGTGAGTGAGGGTGGGGAGAGCGAGTGACAGAGGGAGTGGGGATGGAGTGAGCAGGGAACGGGGCCTCGGATAAGGGGTGGGGCCTTGGAGACAGGGCAGGGGGCAGGGCAAGGGTGTTTGGGTTTTGTGCAAGTAGACAGTTGGCAACCCTAGTTACAGTAAGGAGATTGACATTACTTGAGTTTTTAATATATGGATTTCTGTGTTTAAAACATGGGTTCACAAGTGCCAAGATGTTCATGTGACTTTTGGCTGCCCATCTTAACAAAGTATAAAGGGACCTGATTTTCAGTGGCTTGATGCTCAGTGCTTTCTGAAAATCAGCTCCTTAAGTCCGAACACTAGGCACCCAAAATCAGTAGTCTCTACTGCACATCTTGGCCAGGGTGAGTAATAAAGGGGAGAACACCTGTCCCCATGCCATTGATGAAGAAAACACATGGAACTGTTTCCCATGAAAGAACATTTCAGGTCAAGACAAGCTAATTACAAACACTAGGCCAAAGTTTACAGGTCATTACAGTGATAGGTTAAATGAAGAAGAATTAATGGGGAGGCTGGGGGCAGGGGGGTGGGGTTACAAGCCCCTCTGGACTAATTCAAAAGCATTTTCTATGTATCTGCTCCAAATGGGATGAAATTGGTTGGAGACATATGATCCAGAGAAAAATCACCTGAGACAAAAATGCAAAGAAAGTGCTATTAATTGAGACAAATAGGAAGACTTAAAAGGGAAATTAAAGGAAATTGAGATAATTTTGAATTCATCATCTTTTCAGCTATGCCCATCAATCAAATGTTGAGTATCCTCTGGTCAGAGGGGCACTTAATTTTGCTGGGTACTATGTGAAATAAAACGGCTTCACCTCCAACTAGGCAAGGACACTAGAGCTGGTTAGAAAATGGAGGTTTTTTCCCCCATGGAAAATTTTGATGAAAAAATTGCTTATCAAAATTTTCTACAGAAAACCAAAAGTTGAATTTGCTAACCAAGTATTTTGATTCAGAAATGCTGCTGTGGTGCCTCATGGAATTGTAGTTCAGATGACTTCTCCTCTGTGTTCCACTTCCAGGCCAGACTACTTCTTCCATGATGCACCATAGTTTCCTCTTTTGCTGACCCATCCCGTACATCATGGCAGGCTCATGGCTGCATTGCTTCATGGGAGATGTAGTCTGATTAGGGATTACCATTCATAGAGAAGAATAGTGACATGAGGCACTTCAGCAGTACTTCCAAAGAAAAATTCCAGGTTTTCAGCTGAAAAGGTTTAGGTTTTGGGGGGGAGGGGTTGTCAAAAAAGTTAAAATTGGAAAGTTTTAGTGAAAACAATTGTTTTGTAGAAAATCAAACTTGATATTGAAAAACAGTTTTGATGGAAAATTTTCAACCAGTCCTAATAGATACCCTCTCTCAGCTGCCTCCTGAAGGCTCACATGAGATAAGAGGAAAACAAGGATTCATCATATTTTTCAAATTAGATATGCCTAAACTAAAACCAAAGCCCAACATCACTCTATATTGTGTTTGGGTTTAAACCTACAGACCAGAGTAATCGGTCAATTGGGCAATAGGTCTAGGTAATTTAAAACAAAAACAAGCAAAAAGTGATTCTCCCCTCCAGCGGGTTGGGTGAGGGCAAAAACAGACAGCGAGGTGAGACAAAAGGACTAGCTGTACAATGTAATCTCCTGTCAGATATGATGAGTGATCTAGGACTGGGAACCATCACTGCCACCAAATGATGTAAAGTCCACTGCAGGCTGTGGCTGACTTACACTGCTTCAGCTGACTGACCCATTGGCTCCTGATATACATGCCAGCTTGGACATCCATATGTTTATTTGCAATATCTTATTCAGCCAGTCAATGTTTCAATGTGCTAGACAGAGATCTGGACAGGGTGTGGTCCTCACTAAACAAAGAATTCAACCTCTGTGCTTTTGTAGTTATTTTCTCCTGTTTTTAAGGAAGTCTGTAATTCTACATATGGAATCCAGCAGCCCTGGAGTTTGTACAGGCACAGGTTACTGATGTGCTAATGTTGCTGGAGCATGCAAGCTAATCAGCAAGCCAGAAAACAGAGCTGAAGGATAGGGTAAAGGAAGAAGAGAAAGAAAGTCACTGAGGCAGGTAGGGAGGTCAGAATGGGTATTCCAGGGCGGTGCTCTGCTTGGCAGTTTGTAGTGTGGAGCTTTATATGAAGGCCTATTGCTGTCATCAGCAGTGGACCTGCAAAATCTGGCTTTCATTCCAGATAGACCTCTTGGAAGCTGGGTGATGGTGTCCCAGGGCTATAAGACTGTTACAAAAATGAATATATTTCACTGCAAATGATAGTTGTACAGCACACCTCTGAGCATGACTTCTATTTCATCATCTTCTGCTTAACTCTGGCAACTTTTAATCACTTGGTCCATATAAGAGAATAATAGTTTACTACAGCTCCCAGCTAAGGGAACTCAAATGATAAAGGCTCACACATTTAGGGCTGAAGGTCCAGGGTTCAGACCATGGTGATGGTCCAAATAGGCCACTTATATAGAAGTGCTAGATAGCAGATGTTTGCTCTTCCCAAGATACTACTTCAGCAGTTCTATTCCTCCTGCTGCAGAATAGCCCATGCTCTGGCCTTGTCTACACTAGAAAGTTTTTCCAGCATACAGGTGCTGATATAGCTATTTCAGCAGAACGTATTCACATTTGACTGCCTTTACCAATACAGCATGTCCTCACAGTGCCTGGTTGTATTGGCAAAAGACATGCGGCAATTTGGGTAGGCTCCTAGCATCCCCTGAATCAGGCCCACTGCCTTGTGGGAAATGGTTGCAGCGTATTATAGGTTAGCAGCAAGCTTCTCAGAATTGTGGGAGTTTGGGGTCAAGTTCCCACAATCCCCTCTGTTCCATCCCATAATCTTCTCTTTTTCGCACCCTTTTTAAAATCGCCATAGGTCTCTCTGGTCCATCCCATAAACTATTTTTTCATCAGTTTTCAATCTCTCCACCCTCTTGCGGTCAGAAACTTGCATGCAAAATCGATCAGCAGAGATCTCTTGTCCATTTTACAAATATGGAGCCTGTTTCTTTTGTACTTGTGGAACCACAACAGCTACCACAGCCACCAACCATGCAGCAGAGACCCTGAGAATATTGAGATGGAGCGAATAACATGGATGGTGAATGAAAGGTGACAGCTGTTGCAGGCATTCACTGACCAGCTGCTCTACCACATGGTGGAGCAGCAGTTCTGTGCCCATAAAACAAGCACCGAGTAGTGCAATAAGATTATATGCAAACCTGGGATGACCTGCAGTGGCTGCAGAACTTTTGGATGTGGAAGGCCACATTCCCGGAGTTGTGTGCTGAGATTTGCCCAGCCCCACAATGTAAAGACATCAAAATGAGAGCTGCTTTGACAGTGCAGAAATGGGTGGTGATCAGGCTCAGAAAGCTTAGATTGCTGTTGGTCAGTGGGCAATGTTTGGTGTTGGAAAATCTATGGTGGAGGCCGTTCATCCAAATGTGGAGTCTGAGGAGCTGCATAATACCTTGATGCTCCTCTGAGTCTTTCTCTTTCCTCCTGGTCCTTCTCTCTTTCCTCCAGCATGTGTTTCCTTCATTCCCTGGCCTCACAGGCTCTGCATTCAGAACTCTAGTAGTTCTGAGCACATCCTCTCTTGTCCATGTGATTTTCCTCCTTAACCAGGTCAATCTTTCAGCAGATGTGGAGAGGATTTGCTCTCAATGCTGCCACACCAGTAGTCACTTATAAACAGACACCGATTGTTAGATTTAAGGGGGTCAGCAGACATCAAAAGATAAGTGGCAAAACTCCCTAAATTTTTTCCTATATAGATGTTTGTAAAAATATGGACAAGGTCACACTCACCACTGCTTGCTTCAGGGCCATGGAACAGCACATGGCATGGTGAGTATATGGGGGCGCTTTTCAGTCCCTCTGGCTGTTAGGAGCTGGTGACCTGGGTAACTTTGGGGATAGTGTAGTATACACTGCTAAACTTATTACAGGAAGTAGGGGCCTTGCAAATAATCACTCATAAGGGTTCCAAAGGCCGAGAAAAGGCAGTCACTTGAGATGGCTTATGGCTGCCTGGGCCCATATACCACCAGCCCCATGTCCTCCCAGAGCTCATTGCGGACTGTCCTACCATGGCAGGAGCAAAAAGGCTGCTCTGCCTAGAAATGTGTGAACAAAGCTCAAACACTACTAGCTTGAAAAGGTCAGTGAAATTATGCCAGAGAACAGGAAAGATGCAAGTGGAAGAAGGTCATGACTGCTGGCTAGCTTTATGAGCCCGTCCAAGACAAGCCCCCTAAACCAGCCTGTGATGGGGTGGAGTGGCCCCACACTGGTACCACACGGGTTAACCCTTCCTTCCTAGCAGAGGAAGCCATGCACCTGAGGCTCTGTTGGGCATGCTCCAACTGGAGAACAGGTATAAAAGCCTGCAGAGCTGCTCAGTCTGGGCTGACCCCTGGAGGGGAAGGAGGCACGCTGCCAGCTCCTGAAGAGGGACAGCCTGTGCTCCAAGACCCAGAAGCCAGCCAGACTGGGATGTGGCCCTACACCCAGATAGAATACATCACAAAAGGGGGAACAGAACAGAGGACCCCCAGACATGGAGGATCTGGAGGTTATGGACCCAGGGGAACTTCAGAAGAAAATGGTGTTAGAGCTGTGCTGAGGCTCGGTGTGTTTTGGGCAGATCCCTGCTGAGCCGGTGGCAAGGAGAACTTGCTAGTACCAGGGTCCTGGCTTGGGACCTGGTGGAGAGGGTGGGTCTGGGTCCCTCTATTCCCCTGCCCCCTGGAATGGGGGGTGGCCCAGCATGTGAATCATATGGACTCTAGCTGCTAGGCCTCCCCAGCCCTCCTGTGAGGGGTGATTCTATGGACTCTGGCCATTGGGCTGTACTGTCCTGATGCTGGGGCAACTTCTGTGGACTTTGGCCATAGGCATAGGTGCTGACTCCAGCCCTGGAGCACCCATGGGGGAAAAATTACTGGGTGCTCTGTGCTCACTGGCAGCCAAGCTCCCCCGTTTGGTGGTGCCAGGAGGGAGGGGGAGGAGCGGAGATGTGGTGTGCTCAGGGGAGGAGGTGAAGAGGCATGGCGGGGTGGGGACTTGGGGAAGGGGGTGGGGCTGGGGTGAGAAAAGGTGGGGTGGGGACTTTGGGGAAGGGATGCAATGGGGGTGGGGCAAGGGTGGGAAAAGGTGGGGTAGGGCTGGGGCCAAGGGGGTTGAGCACCCACTGGGCAGAGGGGAAGTTGGTGCCTATGGCCATTGGGCCACACTGCCCTGACACTGGGGTGAGTTGTGTGGACTCTGGCCGTTAGGCTGCACTACCCTGACTAAGAGGGGTGATTGCGTGGAAAGAGGCCATTAGGCTGCACCATGCTGCCCACAGAGAGGTGAGCATGCAAACTTGGGAGTGGTGAGGTTATGACACACCACCCCCCTCTGCCCCAAAGGGACAGTAATGTGCCAGACCTGCCACACTGCCACAAATTGTTCTATCTTTTTCCTGAATCTGCCCATAGCAAATAATTTGTTTTGGATTCAAATATTTTTAGTGTGGTTTTTTTCTTTTCCTGCCAAATTATGTAGTCTGAATACCCAGTTACTGGCTTGCTTGCAAATATTCTTTTGAATTCTCAATGTGTTAATTTGAATGCTCAGATGTTGGTTCATGTAGCTTTCAATCACTGGAAGCATTTCTTTTTTGTTCTGAATGCATTGAATATTAGTTGCATTTTGTAATTTTATTGGAATTATTTTGCCTGCAGAGGTATGTGCTTTGAATGCACCTAAGATATTTGCAAAAGTATATATCATTTTCTTTCTGTTTTTTTTCTCTTTGTACTGACAGTGCATGCTCTTAAAATAAACTGGCTACTTTAAAACAGAATTCCTTTGCTCCCTGACTATGTGCAGTCAGCTGCCATTTTGAGAAGGGGAGGGCAGGGAAGGAAATGGGGACAAAATTTCTCAGGCTATGGAGGAAAAAAGTGCATTAATCGAGGCAATAAATCTCACCATTTGGAGCCTCTGTCCCTTTCCTCAGTGTGTTCGCTCTGGGTTCAATTTGCTCTTGAAGAGCTCCTGGTTGTCTGGTTTTGAATCCTCCATGTTCCCCTCCTGAACAAGGTCTTCTTCACTGTGCAAGTCTAGGGTGCCTTATTCTGGGTGTTACAAAGTATCTGCTGTCACTTACAGATGGGATCCCTGTTCAGTATGGAATCTAGCTCTGCATAGCAGAGACAGACCTGGGGGACAGCAAGCATTTTTTATTATTATTATTATTTTTTTTGCTGCCTGGGCAGAGAGTTCAAACTTCCACCAGAGCTGCCACTGTCTCCACAACAGTGACATTGTAGGCTTGTTTCTGGAGGAATGTTTGTGCTGATGCACATAATATAGCATCCACACAGGCATTGTCCCAGTAAAAGAATACCAGTAGAGACTTCTGTCACTCAGGGAAATGGTTTAACTTCACTGACAGAAATTTCGGTATTGTCAGGACTCCAATTTGCGTGTAGATGCATGCAAGGCTGTGCCAACAGGACACAAAATGCATTGGTAAATATTCATAGTGTAGACAACTTCCTCAGCTGGCTATACCATCCAAAACCAACATCCCTCCTGCTGGGCTCCTGAGTCTCCCAGGAAAGTTCTTCCATGCTGCAGGACAAACACTTGGCACCCGTGAGTCATTTCCACATTGTGGTGCATTTAGAATTATTTTAAAAATAATAAAAGATAATTGATTAAAATTATTCAATAAATGCTACTTTAATTCATTGCATAAATCAGGAGTCTTGTCTTACAATTAAGGGCTAATGTACATAGTGTACAGTGTTGTATGACATTGTTCTTCCTTTCAATAGAACATATTCTTGCTGTCACATAAACTCCTCGCTGACATCTCCACACCCAACCACCATTGTTCCAACTATTATCCCCACCATTCCGATTCAACTTCTTGAGTTTCTGATAGAAACTCAAGGTGCAAAGTTATAGAACTTCTCAGAAATGTATCTTGCCTTCAGGGAGTATAAAGTCCTCACTCAGATCATTCTTGGCTTGTTTACTCCTAACTTTTGCCATTCACATCTCTTGCTTCACATATGTGATTAAACTGAAATGTTGTCTAGGTCTTATACCAGGTTGTTTCAGGAATTCAACTCTTAAAATTTTTGCTTATCATATCATAAATCTTGAGCTACCCCAGATATAATAAACTTCTTAAAGATTATTTCTACTGGGTATTTCTCCTTTCCCCTACTTTCTGGATGTCTTTTCTAACTTAATTCCTAAAGGTCAGTGCTAATGAAGCATGATTAGTGTTGAGAACTCAGTCTGAGGATAAGATGGTATTAACTTTAAGAGCAGGTTCAGATTTAAGTCAGTAACATTATTGGTGGTCACTATCTAGAGTATACTGCAGAGTGAAAAATGCTTAGTGTTTCCTTTCATAAAACTGCAGTCATGTATGACCAATATCAAGCAGTAATCAAAACCTGTTATGTAAGAAATAACTTGATAGCAGGTGGAGATGCTTGTAAAGCAACTGACTACTTATGCTTACCTCTACAAATAGTTTTCTGGTGTTTGATCCTCATTTTATTCCCATTGATACAGATGAAGAAAGGAAGAACTGAAATCTCTGGTTTCCGTGGTGGGAAGGCAGTAGAGCAGTGGTTCTCAAACTGTGGGTTGGGACTGCAAAATGGGTTGCAACCACATTTGAGTGAGGTCGCCAGGGCTGGCTTAGACTTGCTGGGGCCTGAGGCTGAAGCCAAAGCCGGAGAGCTTCAGCCCTAGGTGGTGGGGTGCAGGTTACAGGCCCCCTGCTTGGGGCTGAAGCCCTTGGGCTTTGGCTTTGTCCCCCTCCTCTCCCCCCTGGTGTCAGTGGGGCTCAGGCTTTAGTCCCCCCCGTCCTGGGGTTGTGCAGTAATTTTTGTCCTCAGAAAGGGGTTGCGGAGCAATGAAGTTCGAGAAACCCTGCAGTAGAGGATTAACATTAATCACTGGTTTTAGTCATCTTTGGTTGTCTTTTCCTCTTTCTCTTTTTGACTCTCCATGATCTCTGTGGTCACAGCATACACCTATGCAAAAAAGTTAGGGATGTGTGTGGAGTGAGGCCAGCCCTGGTCTATGGATTGCCCTATTGGGGATCTGAGTTCAGGTCCCAAACTTCATGAACGGTCAGAGGTTGGGAGGGCTGTACAGATAGCTCATACGCTACCTAGTAGCATCATGTTGGGTTGTCCCTCTGGCTAATGGCTTGCTTGATTTCTTCTGACTTAAGTGTGAGGAATTTTGACAAGCTCTAAGAAGAATTATGTCCAGCCTCTTTTGGGTCAGCAGAGGGTGCTGTAATGCCAGTGACTTTGAGCTGTATGCTTTGAGGCAAACAAAAGGGAGGAAATTGAATGGTCCTAGTAGACACAACCCTAAAAGCATAGAAAGACTACATGAACTGGAAATAGGAACCCATTAGATTATGTATCACTGGGCGATTGCTTTATTTCTTTAAATTTTTGCCTGCAGTTTCAGTTAGTATGCTATTCTCTAGTTCCTGTCCTAAACTGTTGTGTAATGCTGCTATGGGCTGCTAAGCAATTGCCACATTTCTTCCAAGCCAGAGGTGGCTGTATTTCAGTGTCCAGCAAAGGAATTGCTGCACAGTCTGCAATGCGATTCCTGCAGAAATTTCTTTATAGATCCCAACCCTGCAATGAGTTCTGTATAACCAGACCCCTGAATCTGCACAGAGCCCCACTGAAATTTGTAAAATGCCCTGGAATCCTTTGGGATAGAAAGGTCAATATAAAAATATTATTAGAATTTTTTTCTATGTAGTTTTTCATCTTCCAACGAGCAAGCATGTGGCATCTTAAATTTCTCCTTTCAGGTTTTGCTAACACATGTTGCTATTATAGTCATGTATGAACTGACAGGAATAAAAATATACATAGCTGGCACATATGTGGTTTATAATACAGGCTTCCCCTGATTTCTGGCAGAATTTTAAATCAACACTTTTCTGCCAGGGTGAACTGTTTGAGAACAAATTCTCCAGTGTGTTTTACTTTTTAGCTTTCTTTCCCTCAAACACTTTACTGCATCAGAGTTTTGGCCAAGTTTTTAACAAGTGACTAGTAATTTGTGGGTATATCAATTTGTGGGAAGTCCAACTTGAGACAGTTTATAAGGGCCTAATTATAATAAAGTGCTGAGCACCTGCAATCTGAAAATCTCAGTGGTCTCAACTTGAGCACCCCCCATCAGTAGGGACTTAAAAAAATCTTAACCTTCAGTGCTTGGATAGTTCTCCATCTGACATATTGGATAATACAAACTTGTTCAGCTTTTTGAAACGTAATAGAGCTGGGAGAGTCGAGGATTGAGAGTAACACAACTCTTGTCAGTTTGTGGAGCAACAAGTTCACGTATTAGTAGCATGGTAGCCCTACTAAGCTAGTTACTTCCTTGCCCTGTGTAGTAAAATCATAAAAAGTTGTCTGTAAAAATTAGGGTTACCAGATAGCAACTGTGGGGAAAAATGAGATGGGAGGGGGGTAATAGGTGCTTCTATAAGAAAAAGTCTCAAAATGGGACTGTCCCTTTTAAAAATGGGACATCTGGTCACCCTAGTAAAAATAACTAGGAAATTAGCCCAAAAGCATGAAGAACAGAGGGAAGAGTGTTGGCCATTCAGGAGTGATGTCTGTTCAAGTCTGACCTGCAGAGTGGAGTGACTGCTAGACATGCAGCAGCAGGGTGATCATTAGCACTAGGGGATTAGTCTTTCTTTGATGTGGGTGTGTAATTCTTTTTCACCCTGATGGGCAAGCACTGAATGGAGAACACACCCCATCAGTGTCATGAGAAAACAAACCTTTTAATGAGACATTTTAAACCCCTTTAAAATATTATGACTTTGCAACAAAGTTTATAAAACAAATCTCAGAATGATCCCTGGAAACCAAGGTGTGACTTTGATAATTAGAGTGAGATTTACTATTTCACTTTGTGTGGGGAGTATTAATTATTAATTTGAGTAATACCTTGTGCAAGCATCAAAACACCCTTCAATATAACTGCAACACTAAGGGGTTGATTCAGGCCTCAGCATAGATATGCACTCCTGTATAGTGTGAAACCCTTGACAGCATTGCATGCTGACTTCACAAGCTGTGCAACCTATCAGCTTGCATACAGTAAAAGAGGGCTGGATTGAAACCCTTGTCTTTTTATTGTGCATCTTCTCTATTTGGAATTGTGGTTTCTGGGTTACGTTGTGGCTGGATAATTATTTATTCTAAGGTAACTCCACTTTAAAATGTGACTCATAAAGACTGAGGCATTGCTGTACTGAAACTGAGCAGTCTTCCATAAGATGCAGCAGCAGTCGTCCCGCAGTCTAGCAGTTCCCAGGGTGAGATCCAAAACATGCAGTTTGCTAAATGTAACTGCCATTGACTTCAATAGCTGGAAATCATCCATTTCCACCACCATTATCATGAAGGCTCATTCTTGAATTAAATGATTCATGAGAGTCCAGAGCACTAAAGTTTTCTCACATTTCATCACTGACACTTATGTGCTGATGCAAACAGGCTTGTATAAAAAGTTTCTACAAACCTATGCCATTACCATACATAGAGGCAGCAAGTTCACAATGAGAACTTTTTAGACCATAAACCTAGACTGTCTCCACTTAACCACAGAAACCAACTCTCTTGCTGCAAGGAATTTATTTTACTTCACAGAGAAGATCACTTGCATCTGGGTGATCTCACAGGATATCACTACCAGCAATCTGACTAGTGCTGCTAACTTTTGAATCGCACAAAACCAAACACCCCTGCCCCACCTCCACTCACTCCATTTCTCCCCGCCCCATGACTCGCTCTCCCCCACCCTCACTCACTTTCACTGGGTGGGGGTTGGGGTGTGGGATGGGGGTGAGGGGTGTGGGCTCTGAGGTGGGGCCAGGAATGAGGGGTTTGTGGTGTGGGAGCAGGCTCCAGGCTGGGGCTGAGGGGTTTGGAGTGCAGGAGGGGGTGATGGCTCTAGCTGGGGGTGTAGGCTCTAGGGTGGGGCCGCGGATGAGGGATTTGGGGTGAAGGAGGGGGCTCATGGCAGGGGGTTGGCATGCGGGGGTGGGTGGGCTCTGCTTACAAACTATTGAGTGTTCTTCATGGGGTAAATCCTAGTTTCATGTTACCACCTCTTCCACCCTGACCTCCCACCACAACTACATTCCACTGAAACAATGAAACCTATTGACAAATAGGGGCAGACTGAATGAAGGTGACACAAATTCCAGTCTAGATGTGGCTCCTGTGAAACTCACTACCCAAAGAAATAAGAATACCCACAGACCTGCAATGTTCAGAACTTAATGTAAAATTCACCTTTTCCACTTAGCTTTCCCTCAATAGCTCTTCTCACTTGCAAATACTATATCCTCCCTCCTCCTGATGCCTCCCCCACATGCCCTTAAATAAATAAATTCTTACTATGCATATCTGCTGGGAAAGTGAGAGAGATGGTTGTTCATTTAACTCTTGAAGTGCTCACCTAGTTTGGCTATAGGTGCCAAAAGAGGACCTAGGTGATGTAAAAATCTGAGCCATTATTAAAGATTACTGAGATTTTTTTTTAATTTTATTTTTTTAATAAAGGTGACCCCAAAAGACTGTAAATGGGAGAACTCAATAGGGCTAGAAGGTACACAAGAGAAAAACAAAAGAGCTGCTCTATGAGCTGAAATGGCCTCTTACGGACCATGGAACCCATTCAAGCAAATTTTGACTCCAGTCTGTTTTTTATAGGTTTGAAATTTCCTAAGACTTGGGCTTTTTTGAAAGGTCGCTCATACCCTGAAGGTAGGTCCTGTAAGCATTCATGTGTAACCTATTCCTGCACAGATGCCATTCACTGAAAGGGCAGGTGGGGCTATACATCTGAAGATGTTCAGCAACAATGGCATGACTTCATTGAGCTACATAGGAGTCCTTTTGAATGTTGTAATTATGTATAATGAGCTAAATTCTGCTCTGAGATCCACGTGCATTAATTCCACTGACTAGTCACAAAAAATATTTCCTTTATGTGAACAACGTCAGAAGAAAGAAAAGCATTGTCTTTCAAAAGGAAGCAGAGCTCATAGCAGCACTGGGAAAGAGAAGTAAAGATCAGATTAGAGTCTGGAACAGAAATAGACTCGATACTCTGTAGGGAGAGAAGGGAGAAAGTGGCCTGAAAGTAGAAACTGAGAACTGAACATTAGAGAGAGCCAGTACTAAAGAGCTTTGCTAAGGGTTAGAACCAACTCTGGAAGGCTCCATACAGCTAAGCGAGCTGTGAGTAAGATTGCATTAAATTTTAATTACATTCAGGGGCGGTGAGTTGTATGGGCCCGTGGTGCCCAGGCTCCAGCAAATTCAGGGCCCAGGAAGCCTGGCTCCACCAATGCTTGGAGCTGGGTCTCTCCCCAGCCCCGTCTGCCGTCCCTGAGCGCCCCCTCCTCCGAGCATCCCTGCCTGCCCTGGGCAGCGGGCGGCTTCTCCCTGCAGCTCCGCACTGTGGCTGCAAGGGAGTGGCGCCAGGGGCAGGCTGAGGCAGCTGCTGTGCCTGCAGAGGGAGGAGGCGCATGGGAGCCCCCCCCCCCCTCCAGCAGGTGACTCTGAGTGGACTTGGGAGGAGCTTATCCTGGTTGGACCTCCTGAGCAGCAGCCTGGGGGGCTTGGGTGAGTGTCATGCTGGGGGCCAGGGAGGGGCCCCCTCTCCCCCAGAGCTCACTGCTACCAGCAGGGAGAGGGCTGGGGGGAATTGTCCTCTCTGGCCCCTTCCACCAGCCCTGGGGCAGCTTTCCTACTGCACCCCAAACTCCTCAGGCCTAGCCCAGCCCCACACCCCTTCCTGCACCCCAACCCTCTGTCCTAGCCCAGAGCCCTCACCCAGCACCTAAACCCTCTCCTGCACCCCAACCCCCATCCCAGCCCAGAGCCTGCACCCCCCCCCGCACACCAACTCCCTCCCAGAGCCCGCATCCCTTCCTGCACCCTACCCCAGCCCAGAGCCTGCACCCCAAACCCCCTCTTGCACCCAAACTCCCTCCCAGAGCCTTAGGCAGGTGTGTGAGGGGGCAGGGCTTGGACCCGTTCTGGGCACCACCAAAAATTATACAAACCTGCTGCCCCAATTACATTTTGTGGCATAAAAGTTAAAGCTAGTTAATTATTGAAATGTATTTTCATTGCATCAATGACACATCCAGTTGTGTCCAGCTACTGTTTTTACACTATAGCATTTCTAAGAGCCAACCTCCTCTTTCTGTCCACATTACAAATGGTTTAACTCTTGGCACTTGACTAGGAAGAACTAGCACTTGGTTTAAATGAGGGGGCCATCTCTCCACTGTGTTGCACCTCATGTAGTCAGTTTACAGATGTACAATGTGAATTTTAAAATGCTATCAAATCAGGAATCTCCATGCCCTGAAAACGGGTAGCTAGATGCATACACTGGTATAAATGAGTAAACAAGGTACAAGGCAAAGGAGAATCAGGCCTACATTGGTTAGAAGAATGTTGAGCCTTTATTAACTGTGTTAAAGTATACTTTACAGAGTGCTTTTTGTAGTCAACAGTATTCTACAGCACAACACAGTTGTAACCAGTGGTATCTAGGGCAATTACTCAAATACGTTATGAGGGTTGTTTTTAGATTGTGTAATGTCACAACATTGTGCTTTCCACTAAGGAGAAATTGCTTCCATCTGATGTTGGTCTTTTCTGCACAGCTTGCAGTTCCCACCAGCAGAAGGAAAAGTAGTTTGACAGCTTCTCTGCTCTGACAGAGGAGCCAGAGGAGAGCAAACCAGTCGCTCATAATGGACTCAGGGCCAAGGAATCTTGCCAATTCCTCCCTTTTTTTAAACTGCTGAGGAGAGGGAGGACAGAGGAATGGGGGATGTGCTGGCCACATGTGCAGGCCAATGGGGGTGGTGGGAAGCAGCGCAGGCTGAGGGATGTGCTGGCCACCGCTTTCCGCCACCCCCATTAGCCTGGAGCGGCGAACCATGGCCAGTGGGAGCCGTGATCGCCCGAACCTGTAGACACAGCAAGTAAACAAACCGGCCCGGCAGGGTGCTTACCCTGGCAGGCCACGTGCCAAAGGTTGCCAATCCCTGCCTTATAGCATGGGATACAGCTATTATAAGTAGGGTTAATACAGGCAGCATCCTACAAGTGTTCTATATAGTCTAAACACATTCTTATAATACTAATATCTATTTTAACTATACTACCTACAGGTAAATGCCAGGCTGGTTTCAGGGATGCATGTATCAATGATTAGTGAGGCCTGGGGCCTTAGCATGAGCTGGCACCTGATCTGCCAGCATCAAAAACCCCTAGAAGGTAAATGGGACTCGAAGATATTTTGTAAAGTTCCCTTTATATTATCTCTTTCTTGGAATAACTAGGACAGGCTGATCCATATGTGTGTGAGGTTGGGTTTTTTTAAAAAACCACACTCAGCTATCATTCATTATTCACTTGAGACTGTATTAGTATACATTAATATTAAAATATTGAAATGTAGAACAAAGAGTTTGAAATGTTACAAAGACTGATCACCTGAGATGAGAAGTCAGAGCTCTGTTAGTTACAGAACTGCTTGCTGCTGAGTTTAGGAGCCTCTGTTTAATCCCATTAGCAACTATTTTTACCTTGAATGCTGACTGGACCATATTTCTGTTTCATTGAATGCCGTTTGTTGAATGGGTGTTCATAGCTACAGCCAGATCTGAATATGCGTGTTTAAATGCTGTTCATCTGCACACTGTATCATGCTAGAGTTCAGCAAAAATAACATTCAAATCACCACTGTACTGCTTTATAGTCCTGTCTACAACCCTGTGTGTCAGTCCATGATAGTCATTTATGAGAAATATACAGTAAGGAATAATTATACTGCATAGTGAACATTAAGGGCCTTATTTGCCATTGCTTTGCACCATGTATCATAACATGTGTGTAAAGTAGGTGAAATACATTACTGCAAACTAATGTGAGTGACAGATTTGTCTATGGTTTACATCCTCTCTGTATTCACTTTGCACAGGTATAAATGACTCCTTGGAAGAGTTGAGTCTGGTGCTAACTATATAAGCTAGAGATTATATTGTAGCATATTTAGGCCACCTATATTCACAGCTATATAACTGCATTATATGGGAAAACCCCTACCCAACAGGAGTTCTCTGCTCCCACAGTTCCTCTTAGCCACCAGGAGTGTCTCACAATGGTTATGGAAAATATCCCAGAATGCACTACTTCTGGCAGCTGTACTGGGAACTAATATCCCAGAGAGTTGTATTGGTTTAGTAGGATGCTAGTGTAGATGCAGACAGAAGTGTGAGTGATTCTTATTATGATTCAGCACAGCTACTGTAGATGCACTGAACCATTTGTCCTTCAATAGAGACCAACCAATCACATCAATTGCAGCTCATTGAGCTCTCTGGTGTAGACAAAGCTTATGGTTCATCCACACTAGGAAAATTTTCATCTTGTTGAGAACAGTTGTGGATAACAGGTCTCCTTTTCTCCAGATAATAGAGGATGTTTAGCTGCTAAATAGGACAAAATCCTGATAGATCATAGAATATCAGGGTTGGTCATCTAGTCCAACCACCTGCTCAAAGTAGGACAAATCCCCTAACAGTGTTATATGGGTGTTGTTTTTTTTAACCCCAGTTCCCTAAATGGTCCTCTCAAGGATTGAGCTCACAATCCTGGGTTTAGCAGGCTAATGCTCAAACCACTGAGCTCTCCCTCCCCCCACAGGCTTTCAGGAACTGTATTAAAAATAGATTGTCTCTCATCTAAACCATTTTCAAATATCAGTAAAAGGGGGAGCCTGTTAACAACCATAGTTGATGTGCCATTTGCCTGGGGTAGACCAACATAACAAAGTTGGCTACATCTAAGCATGGTGTAGGCAGCTGATTCAAGGCCAGAAGGGGACATTGTGATCATCTGGATTGACATCCTGCATAACACAGGCTATAAAACCTTACTCGGTAATTCCTTCATCACCCATAACTTCATTATATGCTTTAGAACTAGATTATGTCCTTAATAGAGAGATCCAATCTTGATTTAGAGACTTCATTAGACAGAGAATTCACCACTTCCCTAGGTAAATTATTCTAATAGTTAATTACCCCCACTGTTGAAAATTTGTACTTTATTACTACCGGTATATACCCATGCAACCTTCCCTACACAGCTAATGACATTCTTTTTCTTAACCCATGCTAGCTACAGCCCTTGACATTTGCCTCTTGGATACTAGAAAAAGTCCTAAAATATGGGCAGTTTTATGATGTGGACAAACCGGTACATGAAGCTGGGCTGAGACCTCAAATATTCAATTTCATGTGTGTCCTGTCTAAGTGGTGTATATGTGCAAGGCTCTAGGGGTAAAAGATTAGTACATAAATCCTTTGTCTATTCATCTACTGTCATTGGGTATGGTTTTTATAACATTGGCTGTGTCAGTTTGGCACCATGGGCTGCACTGCTGGCTGGTAGTGCTGTGAGTGTATATGAGCTAAGTCCTTACTCTATTCTCAAAACAGCACACACAGGTCTCCCTTCACTAGTAGTGATTTTCCTTTATTCTTAACATGAGAACCACAAATATAAATCTTAGCCTGGGCTTCTCCCGGAGTAGGCTGTTTTTAGGGGCTTTTCTCCAGAAGACTATCTGTCTCACACATGTACAAACCCTCTAGTGCTCAGGAATTGGAGCTAATGAGATCCACCTTGTCTGACTGCCAGCATGAATCAGCAGAGTAACCCTGTGTGTCAGGCAGAGGCCTAGAACCTGATAGCTTGACACAGTGGGCTCAAAACCTTGTGGAGGGTACCAAATATTGTGTGCTAGATTCAGTCTGGGTTTACATCAGCTGCCGTCAGTGTAAGCCAAAGCTCAGGACTCCAGAAATGGAAAGTCACTGGAAAATGGAGATTGAGGGAGATGTATGTAGTCACAAGTTCTCCTTCTCCTCCACCAATGGGGCCACTGGCAGAATGTCCACATTGCAGTTAGGGCCAAGCCTCCCAGCCCGGGTAGACAGACTCATGCTAACAGCGCTTGAGCTAAAAATAGCCGTGTGGATGTTGTAGCTCAGGCTCTCAAGTCCACCCTGCACTCCTAGACTTGAGAGCCTGAGCTGCAGCCCCACCTATAATGTCCACACTGCTATTTTTAGCATGCTAGCTCAAGCCCTGTTAGCACAAGTCTGTCTGCCCCAGACTGGGAGGTTCACTCCCAGCTGCAGAGTAAATTTGTGCCGGCAGGGCTCTATACCTGACTATATAAATATAACACAAAGCTGCTCTCCCAACCACCTCTCCCAGGTGAAAAACCCCAGGAGACAGAATTTAAAGCTCCCTGCCTCAGCTTCTGTGAATCTGGTCCAGTGAAAACTCTAATTCTTAATTGTATATGGCACTAAATAAATTCTCATTCCTGGAGTCATTTTTAAAAAATGCAAAAATATTCTACTGACTGTTAAAGTCCATTTTGTGAGAGATTGTCTTTTTACTTACATTCTTGTTGGGTCTCTCTCCTTTAAGTCCGAGAAGCTTAAGGTTTCATATTTGCAACTTTGTGTCATATTAGTGGGAAGATAACTATAAAATTAAACCAGTGGATTCAATGTGCTGGAAACTTGAATCACTGTCTTCTTGATACCTAAGCAAAAATAAATATTTAAAGGGACATGGTCAGGTTTTTAACAAATGGCCCAGACGCTGCTCTTGCTTGCCTGCCCCCTCATTGGTGCCTCCTGGAATGGTTGTCATCCAAATGTTTAATATAGTTTAAAACTATATAGGCCCTTCCTTTGTTACTAAATCACTTGTGATTGTGCAACCCTGGGCCACTGGGAATCATCTAATAGAAAAGCTCGTGACCATATTCCTTTTTGTGACAGAACTGACATAAGAGTTAATGCTTGGCATGATTAAGGTCTATCTAGATCAGGAGTCGGCAACCTCTGGCATGCGGCTCGCCAGGGTAAGCACCCTGGCGGCCCAGGCAAGTTTGTTTACCTGCCGTGTCAGCAGGTTCAGCCGATTGCAGCTCCCATTGGCCACGGTTCACCGTCCCAGGCCAATGGGGGACGGCAGGAAGTGCCATGGGCCGAGGGATGTGCTGCCCGCGGCTTCCCGCCACCCCCATTGGCCTGGGACAACGAACCGTGGCCAATGGGAGCCACGGTCTGCCGAACCTGCCGACGCGGCAGGTAAACAAACTGGCCCGGCCTGCCAGGGTGCTTACCCGGCCTGCCAGGGTGCTTACCCTGGCGAGCCATGTCTCGGGGTTGGCAACCCCTGATATAGATCTTATAACTGATTTGGTATTCTAGGGGCATCTGGCGCATACCTATAAATATGACCCTATAGTCATGTATCACATGCTCACATGGTTCACTGAATGTTCACGTGACCCCTATGTGGTCCCTGAGGGTGCATGCAGTGTGACACTCAAGGAGTTAAAACAGTGCCCTCTCTTTATAGATAGTCATCATTAGCATTTAAAGCAAATAAATGCAACAAAAGTAACTTAATATAGTGTATGTTGCTGAGGCTTAAGAAGTAGGAAGATGCCCTTGGAAGTATCCATATATCTGTTCTCAGATGATACCGGTAGTTTGATTTTTAGGAAAGTTTTTTCTAAGCTATCTTTCAGAAGGAAGTTCTCCTAGCATACAAAGCTCCTGGTTTGAAATGGAATATAGCCAGAGGTTCAGTGTTAGTTGCTAGGAAAAATACACCACTTTGATGCTGCTTCATTAGACTCTGGCTCCCAAAGTATTGAAATGCACATATTTTAAAACCAGAGCTCTAAAATATTCTGGTTTTTTTTTCAGGCCTTCCACAGCCAGAGCATCTCACTCCAATCTCTGATTAAATCAATGCAGAATGATCTGTGGGATTAATGAATGAAATATGGCTGCAGAGGAAATAACATGATTTAAGAAGATACTCAATAGCCCTTTCTCCCTGTGGGTAAGTGCCCAGAGGAGACAGATTGTGTAAAATGTTTTCTCTGTTTGCTTAAAATTGAAATCTTGTACTAATAGCTCAGCTATGTTGGAGTGGGCAATGGGGGCTCTGCTCCTGGTTAAAATTCTGCTGTCAATCTGAAGGGAAGGTTGTGCTGATTTCCCAGATCTACCCCCTGCCCCCAGTGTCTTCACACACATTCCCGTTCCCCTATGTGAATGATGTGCTATACTAACAATATACTCTATGCTTTGTTCCTGAAAAATAGTAGGTTTGCCCAGCTTGTTTGCACAGTATTGTTCCCTCCCTCCTTGGTTATGGATGAGGAGTTTGTTTAAATGTGAAAACAAGTGAATAGATTCCACTGTCCCTCACCCCCTCTTCTGTACAGCACATGCATCTTTGTGACATGGGATTTATCGCAGGCTAATGGGCCACATTTTTCTGGAGGCCACAGGTTAAAACTGGCAGCATGTTACTGACTAATAATCTAATTTAAAGCACAGAAACAAAGAAGTTCAAACTTGAAGCTGAGGGCCCCTGAAGGGACTGCAGGTGCTTCCCTCTGGCTAACTGCTTCTCTGTTGTTTTGTTAAAGTTCAGGATAGCTGACAAGACTGAGGCCTTGGCTACACTTGCAAATTTGCAGCGCTGCAGCAGGGTGTGAAAACACACCCTCTCCAGCGCTGCAAATTGGGGCGCTGCAAAGCGCCAGTGTGGTCAAAGCCCCAGCACTGGGAGTGCGGCTCCCAGCGCTGTACGTTATTCCCCAAAGGGAGGTGGAGTACGGACAGCGCTGGGAGAGCTCTCTCCCAGCGCTGGCGCTTTGACTACACTTAGCGCTTCAAAGCGCTGCCGCGGCAGCGATTTGAAGTGCAAGTGTAGCCAAAGCCTAAGATCTATAGCAGTGGCTCTCAACCAGAGGTCCGGGGCCCCCTGGGGGGCCGCAAGCAGGTTTCAGGGGTCCGCCAAGCATGGCTGGCATTCAACTCACTAGGGCCCAGGGCAAAAAGCTGAAGCTGCAGCCTGGGCCAAGCCCCACTACCTGGGGCTAAAGCCAAGGTCTGAGCAACTTAGCTTTGTGGTGTCCCCTATGGTGTAGAGTCCTGGAAATTGCCCTCCTTGCTTCCCCCTATCACCAGCGCTGGCTTTTATATGCAGTAAAATAGTTGTGGCACAGCTGGGCCATGGAGTTTTTATAGTATGTTGTAGGGGTGGGGAAGGGCTTCTAAAGAAAAAGGTTGAGAACCCTTGATCTGTAGAATAAAAAATCCTGTTGGTCTGACTTTGGTTGACTGCTTCCTTTTATATCTGCTGCTGCTTCTCATTGATTTTGTGTACTGAACTAATAGGTCCACAGCAGGGCACTCAAGCCAAAGGAAAGAACTGCAAGGCTTCTTGTTTGAAGAGCAGAGAGCATTCTGGGAAAGATGCACCCCAGAATTCTCTCTACCTTGCTCCAATGCAACAGCATCTCCAAGGAGCAGAACAGACATGCATGAAAGCACTTGAAAAGTTTTCTTTTAGCTTTTTAATGGTAGGGCAGATATTGCTAGTTTGAACAGATATACCACTTTTTGAGTATAGAGGATATCTGCTCAAACTAATAGTATCTTACCTATTAGTAGTATCTTATTTAACATATTAAAAACGTACATAATATAAGGTTGGGAGGCTGAGAATTGACTTTTCCCTGTTTAAAAAAAAAAAACCAAAAAAACTTTCTTTGTTTTTTTTTTGTTTGTTTGTTTTTTTAAATTGGAACAATCTGAACCAACAAGAAAATCTAGAAATGATTCAGGTGACTTTTTGCTGACACTGCAAGTTTGAAATCCTCCTAACTGGAATGGGTCCAGTCTCAGGCTAGCTCTATGCTACAAACATTTGCTGGTATAGCAATGTCAGTGAGGGGTGTGACTTTTTGGGTGTGTAATATTTATGAGGAAAAAACCCTAGTGTGGACTTAAGCTATATTGGCAAATTCACTTATAGGTCAATATAACTAATTCAGTTGGTGAACTGGTGTAAGCTATACCAGGAAAGCACTTTTTCTGCATTTGCACTAAGGGGTTTTTCTGGTGTAGCTGTGCTGCTATTGCTATATTGACAATGACAACAGTTTTAAGTGTAGACTAGGACTCAGAAATCTCACCTAGTGACACAGATTGTAACTCTGTGAGACACTATCTAATATGCTGCTATTCTGACAGATCCCACTATTATCTTAGGTGCCTCAGCCAATGGGGGATACTAAGAAGAGTATTATCTGCTCTCCATCTCAGCTTTACACTAAAGAATCTGTTTTATAGGAAGCATTTCTAAAAGAAATATCATGTAATCTTCAGCTGAAGGAGGACAGATTTTTTTTTCTCTAAGACTTTTCTATTGAAATTTGACTGCTTCCATTTTCCAGCAAAAACCAGAATTTTCTACCTTTCACTTCTGCTCTATTTTCTGCAAAAAGTAAATCAAGGCGGGTTTGGCCATGGCCAATTGACCACCACTAGTTTCCAGGCAGGAGAAGGGTTACAGTAGCCATGAAGGTAACACAAAATTGTAGAAAATCGCTGGAAGTCATCCTGCTCAGGAATGTCGTGTAATCCTGCAGTCACATGGAAGAATCCAGACAATTTCAAATGGACACTTATGCTCTAATGGGGACAGCCATGTAAAATATGGTGATGGGGAGAATCTCAAAAGGTTTGGGGTTTGGTTCAGATAAGCATCCAAACTTTTTTGCTTATCTAAAGCTTATCTGACCTGTTTGGTTCTGCAAAATTTGGGCTGGAAATCTCCCTAAAACTGGTTTCCTTGTACAAATTACAGTATTTCCTGCTGCCAGCCAGTGTGGCACCAGTGTGGCAATGGAGCTCATCAAAGAAAAATAATAGTGGAAAAAGTTAACCAGCCTTTTTTCAAAACTCCAAGAAGGTTGAAATTGGGTTTGAGTTTTGTGCAAAGACTCGTATGGTTTTGGGGCTCTTATTTTAGCTGAGTCATTTTGAATATGTGACAACGCTGATTGTATTTAAAGGCTATCTAAATACCAGAAAAACCATGAGTTTCTAATATTTTTAATTAGTTTATTTATATTGCTTGTTTCATTATGGGTTGAAATTGGTGGTCCATACTCAAGAAAAACATTTGCTGACATCACTGAGGCAAAAGCCCCACTGAAGGCAATGGAGTACTCTCCACTGAATAAGGACTGAAGGATTTGGGCATACTGATATGGTATAAGGTGGGCTTTGTGATAAAGCTAAGGATGTCTAAAATACAGGTGGCTTTCAGTGTAAGAGAAACATGTTTGATACTTTTAGAGATGGGTCTGAACTGGAACTGGACCCCAACACCTTTAGCCTTTGCGTAAATTCCTACCTAATCTGAATTTCTCATCTGAGAGCATCTCTGGATTCAATTTTGTCTCCATAATTACTGGTTTACCAAATTGGACAGTGATCAGCATTTGAGTCTCAGACCTATAAGAACTGATTCTGATCACACTTATGCTAATTCCATTTCATTGACATCCATGACTTGGGTGGAAGTTACTCCTGATTCTCACTGGTGAAAGTGAGATCAGAATCAGACTGTGTAGGAGAGCACTGTATCTCTGGATTCCATGTAAATTTAACAGACTGTTTTAAAGAAATGAATTACAGCTTCAATATTGTTAGTTTTTTTAAATTCCTTGAATTACTTTTCATTAAACCTCCATTGTAACTGAGAATGTCTGTGCCTCGTGCTAAACTCCAGTCAGACATAATCCAAATGAGGTTGGTCAGCTTCATTGTGCATGCTTTTAATTAAATTAAATGTTTTAATTAAAGTTTAACTAAAACCTTTGGTAGAGCAAATAGCTCTGACATATTCCAAGATGGAAATGTGTTCTGTGACACTTTCTATTCCAATCCCACTATCTCTTTAATACCAAATAACTAGGGACATGGATGCTGCTGTTTTATGGCTTGAAGGAGGATGTACTACAGAATTTCTCACTGTATCATTATTGGAATGTTGCATTTTCCTTGACTTAAAAAACAGCTTGTCAAAAGAGACCATATTAGTGACATTTTTGTCATATATAAAGAGAGTGGATTCTTATAATTTGTACCAGAAAAACTTCTTGCTAACCCACAGCCTAATCTTTATGAGAAGAGAAACTCTTATAGACAATAGCATGAGATGGTTAGATCCAAGTTAAAGGTTTCATGGAATTGGTTAGCCCTATTTGAATTTAGTACTGTAATAATTATAGGGCCAAATCCTGTAATTCTTATTTATGGAAAACTGTAACTCTAGCTGAAGCAAATGACGATTTCTTCTGACTTTTGGATTCTATAAGGAATGCAGGATTTGATTCATGAATAATAAAGCTGGGGAAATATAAAACATTTTTCCTCTTTTTGTTTTGAAGTCTGCAGTGGGCACTGGGCTTGTCTCATTTAACAATGCTTAAAAACATCTTCTTTCAAGATGTATTCCAAATATTTGAATGCCTTGTCAGTCAGAAATAGAACAGCTGCTCACAAAGTAACCTGGTGTGCTGTATGGCTACAACAGGGGACTAGAAGTTAGAGTGAAGTCCTGGCCCTACTGAAATCAGTGGGAGTTTTGCCATTGGCTTCAGTGGGGCCAGGATTTCACCCTGGGTTCTATTCTTGACTCTGCCAGTGACTTGCTGTTTGGCTTTTAGCAAGTCATTTAACCCTTCTGTATCTCTGCTTCTCCAGCAGTAAAATGGAGATAATATATCACTACCTGGTAGTATATTGTGAATGCATTTATATATATAATATATATCTAAAGAAGACCTTAAGGTGAGCTACTAACAATCCACAGTGCTTTATTTTTCACTCCCCAAACATACACAGCCAATATCCTCTTAAGGATTCTGGGTAATGTAGGCCAACAGGCATTCCCTATACTAAGAATTATTATAATTAAAACCTCCACTGGAGGACATTCTCAATACTAGAGACTATATCCTAAAGTCTTCTTTGAATCCTGATTCTGGACAAAACTCCCACTGAAGCAATGGCAGTTTTGCCTGAGTGAGGACTAACTAAAGTCTGGGGGGTTGTCTACACTTGAAATGCTACATCGGCAAATCTGCACCACTGTAGCACTCCAGTGTAGACACTACCTATGCTGATGGGAGGGATTCTTCTATCAGCATAGGTAATCCACTTCCCCAAGAGGTGATAGTTAGGTAAACGAAATAATTCTGTCTGCACTAGGGGTTAGGTTGGTTTAACTATGCCACTCCAGAGTGTGGATATTTCACACCTCTGACTAATGTAGTTAGATGACATAATTTTCTAGTGTAGACCAGTCCTGGTTAGGGTCAAATCCTGAAATCCTTTTGTGCATATGCTACTGTGTTACTTACCTCTCAGCCCTGTTGTAGAGCTTAGCTACTGCTTGCAAAGACCTTTGAGATCCTTGGATGAGAAGTGCTACATAAATGCAAAGTATTTACTTAAACTAAAACAAATACTTGAAGGAGGAGGCAGAATGCAGCTCCATGGTGCATCATTATAAGGTCACAAGGTTGCCCATGCTCTTCTGTTCCTACATATGACCTATTTGGCTCTCTTTGTTTAAATGTACTAAGAACACCCATAAAGGCCTCACGCCGTGTCTGGTTACTGCAGGTGTTCTGAAGCATAAACCGGAGAAAGAAGTACACACTTACAGAAAGTCCCTTCCCTCCCTTTCCTTTCCCTTTTGAGGCTCTCTGCCAAAGCTGTCTGATCCTTATCTGGCCTCTGCAGAGCCCTTTGAATGAGGTCATCCAGGAAGTTTAATCAATCCTGTACAATTGTCACTGCATCCTTGGCCATTCATTGTAGCAGAGCCCAACCCACTGGCATGATGTGTCTTACGACAGCAGAACATCTGTTTAAAAACTGATTGTGAAACACAAGCACCTGAATATGACTGGTTCCCCCCCCCTCCCCATTTGATATATCCTTAATGCTCCTCAGCTAAGAACTGCAGAGCAGAGTTTGAAGAAGAAAATAGAACTTAGCTCTGTTTTTGGAACTAAACAGTGAACCAGACTGGAATTAGCTGAAAAACTCATTACTTTTCATGTCTGAATTTCAAAGCCAGAAACAGTCTCTGTGAATGCTAGCCAGAAGCTCCCTTGGTTCAGTATCTTCCAGAGCCAATTAGACTGTTCCAGAGCCAATTAGCCTTACACTCAACTTAGTGGCATTTCTCTGGTTGGATTTTGGAACAAGACAACTTTTAAATGCCACATCCAATTAATTAAGGGAAAAAATTCAGAGAATATGTGACACCGCCTCCGCTGGATGTGTTTGGAATGCATATCTAGTGCTTCCATGAGCCCTGAGGCAGCTGGCTTGAGGAATCCTTTCCTGATTTTTAATGCAGTAGAATGCCTAAGTTTTCAATACTGAAGCTGTAATTCAGTATGTTCTGGGTGAATGTTTATCTTGAGACTTTTGATGCACACTTAATAGGGAGATTTCTACAAAATGGTGTTAGGGATTTACTATAACAAATAAAAGCCTAGCTGCTGTTGCCTCTGAATCCCCAGCGGTAGTAAACCATACTCTATATTTCCTGGATGCTGCAGCCTCTTGGCTGAGTGAAGAAATCTATTTTTCAGAGAAAGCAAAACATTTGGTCTTCTCAGCAATCTGGCTGAACAGTCTTAGATACAAAACTCTTTTAAAAAGTCTTGATTTTATTTTCTCTGAGATTTTGCATAGAAATTCCACAGGTGGATACACATAGGGGTGTATCTAAGTAGCAAATAGTACTAGCTCAATGTATTAATGTATTGGCTAATACCACACCATTTATTTTACATCTTCTCCAAGGGATTGAGAGCTGCACAGACTTCTTCAGATGCAGATATAGTCATCTGTCATCTATATGGACACTCCTAGGGGTTTGGCTTTATGAATTATGTCCGTACACATTAACAGGGCCACCTACATGTATATTTTGCATGAAAGGATAATGGTAAATATTTGTCTGATTCAGGAAGTGTCTCTCTAGGTGGAGTTCATATAGTCTAAGAAGTGGTCCTACATTTTGCTGATTATTTTTTTCTCGTTTGTCTTGTGGATTAATTCTTCCAAGGATGACACGTGCATGATTGATTTTTAGCCATTTGGTATATAAAGGTGTTGGCTATGATCCTAGCTAACATCAGCCATTTGCCTAAGAAATGTGGAGGAGGCCAGAATCTCAGTATAATTATTAAGGAGCCATAGGCTGAGGCTAATGTTACTTGTCCAGGATGATTTACATTGGTTGATAGCTTTCTAGCCAGTATTTCACTATGTCAAGACAATCCCATATTAATGTTTACTTTTAAGCATTTAATCTATTTAAATTTTCAAAATTACAGGAAATTAGGGGGGTCAGACAAATGGGGGAGTCAGACAATAATTTAATGACAGCAGATGTGAGATTCAAAAAGTTAAAAGATTTATCACTGTTAAAACACAAATTGTCAACATTGCATGTGAAAATATACAAAGTAAATGGCTTTAAATCAAACTCTTAAGTTCTCAAGCAATATTTTTCTCATTTAGCTTATCTGTAAATTTTGAATGTTATGAACGGAAATGTTTCTGTTCGTTTGCATGTGTATGGTGAAATCAATCTTTTCCAATATTTACTGATAAAAAAATTTAATCCCTTCAAACCTACGTACAGTGAATGTGTACGTCCCTCTCTTTCTTTTTGACATCACCATAGTAATTGGTGACTTTAAATCATTTTTGTGAAGAGCCAGCAAGGAACTATGTACTTGGTTCATGAATTGATAGGGCAATCATTTTAATAGTATTTCTCATTGGCCAAACCCTTATTCTGTATTAAGTTTTGCTTCACATTTCTTGTTGATGTCTAAGCTCCCTTGCCTTTTGAAGAGTATTGTATTTTATAACTTATGAGGAAATTGTAGG
The DNA here is from genome assembly GCF_016161935.1 of Mauremys reevesii. Taxonomy (NCBI): domain Eukaryota; kingdom Metazoa; phylum Chordata; order Testudines; family Geoemydidae; genus Mauremys; species Mauremys reevesii. The sequence goes on along the minus strand of NC_052624.1, from coordinate 60,457,540 downwards.
TAAGGGAAGTCAGCTGTTTGCAGAATATAATAACTTTAATTTGTGTATATAAAGTGGATAGATTCCTTAGTTTTAGGTAACGGCTTCTCAAACGGGGGTCACTGCTTGTGCAGGGAAAGCCCCTGGCGGGCCGGGCCGGTGTGTTTACCTGCCCCGTCCGCAGGTCTGGCCGATCGCGGCTCCCACTGGCTGCGGATTGCTGCTCCGGGCCAATGGGAGCTGCTGGGAGTGGGGGCCAGTAAGTCCCTCGGCCCGCGCTGCTTCCAGCAGCTCCCATTGGCCCGGGGTAGCGATCCACAGCCAGTGGGAGCCGCGATCGGCCAGACCTGTGGACGGGGCAGGTCAGGGGCGGCTCTAGGATTTCCGCCGCCCCAAGCACGACCGCACGCCGCGGGGGGCGCTCTAGCGGTCGCCGGTCCCGCGGCTCCGGTGGACTTCCCGCAGACGTGCCTGTGGAGGGTCCGCTGGCCCGCGGCTCTGGTGGACCTCCCGCAGGCATGCCTGCGGATGCTCCACCAGAGCCGCGGGACCAGTGGCCCCTCCGCAGGTACATCTGTGGGAGGTCTACCGGAGCCGTGGTCCCAGCGGACCTTCCGCAGGCATGCCTGCGGGAGGTTCGCTGGAGCCACCTGCCGCCCTCCCGCTGGGACGCCGCCCCAAGCGCGCGCTTGGCGCGCTGGGGTCTGGAGCCGGCCCTGGGGCAGGTAAACACACCGGCCCGGCCCGCCAGGGGCTTTCCCTGCACAAGCGGTGACCCCTGTTTGAGAAACCCTGTTTTAGGTGCTTTAGGGTAGAATTTAAAGGCAGAAAAGTGATTTAATAAGGAAGGTTAAAGGTTCAAAAAGGTTAAAGGCCAAATTCTGCCCTGACCTTTCACACACTGCAACTCCATTTAAGTACATGTTGAAGTCCATGAAGGCTGCTTGGGTCCAAAATGAATATCTATATAGCTCTATATAGATCTTTAAAATAAATAATACTCAGCACTGAAATATACAGTACTACCTTTAGTTTCAAAAATTTTAACAGACATCAAATAATTAATCCAATGCTACTTTTATTTAATGAAGTCCGAGTACCAGCACACACTCAGAGGATGTCAACTGTCAGAACGGTACCTTCCAAAGAATACTGCCTTTGTTTTCAGAACTACATTCAATAGAATTTTATTGATTACTATTGATTTACATAGAAGTGTTTGCATGACATGTCAGAGATCCAGGTTGGTACTATATGAGGCAGGATAACATGGTTTGTTTGTATTTGAAATTTACATTTAAATGGTATTTAAAACCTAATGAATCTCCACAGGAGTGGAAAGGAAAATAACTAAGAAAAATCATTAATCCAATGGAAAGTATCAATTTATCTTCGATTTAAATTATTCTAGCAATGACAAACTGTATGTTGAATACAATATATCTATTGGGTGTTAGCAGTACTAAATATGTCTGGATTCAGCAGCCTGGAACAAAAGCTAGGCTGCCTCTTTTGTCCTTTCTAGGTATCATATAGGCCTGAAAGGTTTATTCTTCCATGAATTTCAGCTCTGGCTTTACGCTGAAAACAATCAGCCAGCAGTGCCTGAAGCTCTTTGAGTGGTGTACAAAAGCCTAACTGTCCGCCTACAGTGGAAACATGAACACTTTGCTGATTACTGATATTTTAACAATTGTTGGCTCTGGTGAGAATGATACAGCTGTCTGACGGAAATGGTCTGAAGCCTATAGCGGATTGCCTGCCAGTGTGTGCCTGACCTTCAGGGCTGGTTCTCATCCTGTTCTACAGGACAGTTTTAGCTGGGTTGTAATCAAACACGCCATATACAACAGGAAAGGCAACTTGATGGCCACCCTTTTGTGGATTGTTTGTTTGCAATAAAGTCTTTATCAGCACACAGTGACAGGCCATGCAGTTGTCACCGCTATCCCCTACCTTGTTCAAATAGCTTGTGAATAAGACAGATTGTTGGACAAGTTAAATTGTGCCTCAGATTGGTTGAGATATTGCTACTTTAACAATGGATTTTTGGTTTATGAGGTTGCAGTGATATTAACACTCCTGGCTCATTGTATATTTTGCTATAGATATGTAGATTTTTAATAACATACATAACTTGAGAAAATAAAGGCAATGTGGTATTTTCTAATAAGATGCAAATCTCATCACAGTCTCTTAATTGTATACATTATTATTAGCTCTATTTCCCCTCAATCCCACTGTCATTAAATCTCTAGCAGTCACCTTCATGATGCACTATTATGTTAACTTGCCAATTGTTGTGTTTTGGCTTGAGAGAGACAAAGGGAATAGGTGAGGGAATATCTTTTACTGGACCAACTTCTGTTGGTGGAAGGTACAAAGTTTGAGCTACACAGAGCTGCTCTTTAGGTCTGTGTTCAAAGTAGAGTTCCTGAGCTAAATACAAGTTGGGACAGATTGTTAAGCAGAAGGCGTAAAACATGTTGGAGGCTGTCATTTGAAATGAAGTGGGGATTAGGTTGTTATACATAAAGGTTTATGAATTTAAGTTCACCTTTTGAAGGTGTTTTGCAGGTTTCCCTGGAGGACAAATACTGAAAGATTGGATATGGAGTGATTGCTTTGTGAAAAGTGTTCACTCACAGGTGATATGATGTCTTTGTCTTTTATCATTTTTCTGTGTGAATTCACTCAGGAGCATAGTGATTGTCTGGTTTCACCCACATAGCTGTTATGGGGGCATTTAATGCACTGGATGAGGGACACCACATATTGTGATAGGCATGTGCAGGACCCATGAATCTTGAAAGGTGTGTAGTGGGGGATGTTGACCAGTGGGGAGATGTCTGCAGGTTTTGCGTCTATTGTTGTAGCAGGGTCTGGTGCCCTTTGAACTGGTGAGTCCTGCTTGGAAGGGAGCTTGTTCTTGGTGATGAGCTTGGCAAGTTTTGGCGGGAGGTTGTTTAAAGGCAGAGAGGCCATTCATCTGGTTTAAAAGCCAGAGAGTCCTAGTTTTATTAATTCTGTCCCTGTCTGGCAAGGCCGTAGCACCTGACACTGTTTTGCCTGGTAACTGAGAAGACAGAGGAGACTGTGGGCATGGGGATTCTAGGAGGATATGGTGGGGATGGCACCTCCATGTGGCGTGATGCAGATGGGGGCAGGCTGACTCAGGTGGGGCGGGTCCAGGCAGGCACTGACTCAGGCAGGGGTGGGCCTATGCAGGTGGGGATGGGGCGACACATGTGGGCCGATGCAGGTGGGGGCAGGCCAACACAGTCAGGTCAATGTGGGTGGGGGCGGTCTGATGCTGGCAGGGGTGAGATCCTGGTCACGCCACTGGGGACAGGGATGTCCTGTATTCTGGGGATGCCCTGTTTGAAAGCTAGAAGAGGGGATTCAGAAAAAATTTCTTTCAGGATATGGTCTCCCTCAAATATGGATTGTAATTGTTTGTTGATATACCATATGGGTTCCAGTGTGGCGTGGTAGGTGACACCTAGGGGTGTGCGGTCAGTGGGTTTCTTTTTGCTGTATTGAAGGAGTTTCTCCCACGGTATGTGGGTGGCCCATTTTGGCTTGGGCATTCTTTATTTTTTTGGTGGTACACCTCTACCCTGATATAACGTGACCCGATATAACATGAAGTCGGATATAAAGCTCCGGCGAGGCTGTGCACTCCGGCGGATCAAAGCAAATTCAGTATAACACAGTTTCACCTATAATGCAGTAAGATTTTTTGGCTCCCGAGGACAGCGTTATATTGGGGTAGAGGTGTAGTTGCAAGTCTCTCAGTACCTGTTTGCAGAGTGTGTCTCTTTCTCTCCCAAATCTCCTTTTTTTTTTCAAATTGAATTTTGTGCTAGTGAAAGGTGGCAAATTGACAGTCCTGGTTACTGTAATAATACCTGTCTCTTATACAGAGCTTTTCCTCAATAGATCTCAAAGCACTTCAATGTATTCATTCTCACAGCATCCCAGTGAGGTAGGGAAGTGGTGTTATCCTCCTTTGACAGATGAGGAACTGAGGCACAGAGAATCTAAGTGACTTTTGCCCAGTCACACAAAGGGAGGTTGTGATGGAGCAGGGAATTGAATCCCCATCTCCCAAGTCCCGGACTAGTGCCCTAACCCTGGGCTCTTCTTCCTCTGTTTATCCATCTGTTTATACACTGGCAAGGTGAGTGAAAGCTTCCCCAAACTGTCCCATTAAAGTTCAACTCCAACCAGCAGACAGCATTGTTTGAGGTAAGAGGGTATTTCAGTCTCTGTGCTCATTCAGTCCTGGGCTTCTCCTCTGAGGCTGCCCAAATGATACCAATTAGTGCTAAATGTAATGGTGGATTTTGTAATAGAAACTTCTGAATTGGCCAGAAGCCACCAACCCATTTCCCATGAATCATCAGATCAGATGGCAATGAGTGGCTTTTTCAGTTCCAACCCGCACCACATTTCAGCTGGTTATCTAATCCCCTCCACCCTGGCCCCACAGCCATCCAGGCTGCCATCTATTTGGTTTTTTTTTAATATGAAATTTCTGGAGGTTTTTTGTTAAATTTGCATGTGTTAGAAATGTCCTTTCTGAAGAAATGATTAAGGAAACACCTGTGTAACTGGGGACAACACTGAGCCATTTCCTAGTGTGCCCTTGACACTGGTGATGCCCCCCACCTTCTCAACTACATAGGGGTGTCAGTAACTGTACGCTGATGCTTCCCAGTCAAAGGGCCTGCTCTACCCTTGTCCTCTTTAGGGCCAAAGATGTCACTTTGTCACAAATGCTCAAAGTGGGAAGAAAAGGTGAGGAATCTCACACGGGTGTAGTGCAGAGCACAAGGCGGGTGATAACTATTATGGGCAACCTTAAAAGCTGTGGAGCTTCACTTTGCATAAGCCTCTGAAAGCTTTATCAGAATGTATCCAAACCAGTCAGTCTTCTCCTTTCCTCCCTCTTCTTACATCCCATTCTCCCCTCTCTCTGTCTCCTTTTATCCATTCAAATACTCTCTTCCCACAGTCCCATTCTTCTTTTAACTCCCCAATCTGATCCCCAGCCCTATGTCCAAGTACAGTCATCTCTCTAGCTGATAACCCTGATATCCATACAACAACTCCTATGCCCCTCCCCCTCAATGCTGTGTTTTCATTTCCTGACATTTACACCCCACCCTTCCTTTCTCCGGTACAAACCAATTCACCTACGTTGCCTGGTATCTTGCCTAAGTCCATCTCAGGGTCTTGACGTGTGCCAATCTTGGCTGTGACTAAGTCTGTCTGCTACTGAATTAGCTATGGTTAACTGTATCTATTGCTGTGGGGATGAGGGATTTATCTCAATTAGAGAAATCACAGCAGGGAAAGAAGGAGCTTATGCAATATACATATACTCAGCCATAGATACATTGCTGACAGTACTCACTCTGATTTTGTCTCTTTCACTGACTGCCCAGAACTCAATGAACAGCTGGATCAGAATTTCCAGTTCTTAAAACCGTCAAACCTGCTTTGACACAGGCATAGAAATGCAAGGTCTTGGTTGTACTGGATATAATCTCAGAATGGCTTTTCTCACAATGTGTTGGACATCAACTCTGAATTGAGAATGAGGAAGTTGACCTAGGTGCAAAAATGGGAAAACTAGGTGTGGGGAAATTAAATGAGGTGTGTTTTTTTTGTCTTGTTTTTAAATCATGAAGAAACTTTTTTATTTGACTAATTTTCTTGTTTGTAATTGAGAGCCAATTTCAGCTTGTCCTGATTGTGTGTGAATGCTGCTAACTGGAATAAGGGCAGAGTAGTCAGAGGAGTGTACAGAGCTGGCCATGGGCTGCACTGGAAACATTCATGATGCCAAGGAGCCAGCCTGAGCCTTTCTGCTTGACTCTCTCCAAGCCTTTCCTCTTGCCATAAGTCCCTCTGTCTTTACTACTGGACCTGCTTGTTGGCTCTGTCCAGAATTTTAAGAGTAAGCTTATCATGGAAATGCTTCCTCTTGCAACTGTCCATGAAGGTATGTTGGCCAAGCTTCAGCACATTATGGGTAATCTGTGGAGGTATTGCAGCCTGTAGAGGTTGAGGGGCCTGCAACAGGACAAGACACAGAGGGTTATTGTCTCAAATAGCTCAGTGCAGGGGCATAGGAAAAATGTGTGGAATTTCAAGGACATATTTTCCCAAACTGAACTTCAGTGTATTGTGAGAGGGATGCTTCAGAGCATAGCAATTTCCTGGGCAGAGCCAGGTTAACCACAGTGAAAGAAGTGCAGAAACAATGGTAAATTTAAAAATCACAGCTGATTTCCCCCCCCCCACTCAAAAATTGCAGAATAACTTGGGGTGGGGGGAATTGGTGGTTATGTTACAGAAGATTTCTCCATAATTTCAGGCATTCCACATTTTGGAGGATATAACAGTTCTTGTGGTGCCCGGCTGGCGAAGAGAGGTATTATCCCAAGCTGCTGGTGGGAAAGCAGCAGTGTATGCCACTGAAGTATTCAAACATATAGAGATTGAACAGCATACATGTGGCCCTGGAAAATACACCCTTCCCCAAAATGTCACTACCTATCTGGAGTTCCTGCTGAAGGAACAGTTTGCAGGTACCAGCACCTGCAGAATTCATGAGGGAATCAACAGCATGCTAGTTAGCTTCCACATAGATTAGCCTGTTATGACTATATGAAAACATACAAAACTCCGCTGCCATTCCCCTTACCACACCTCCATCCATCAGCACGTTTCTGGTTTCTTGAACAAAAGATCAAGCCCTAGTCGAATTTGGGACAAATTATTTTTGTCACCTATGGACTCCATTTAACTGAAATTGACTAGATTTGTAAATGGAACACATTTCCACCGTCCCCCTGCCAGTTCACTGTTTTCAGGTGGCTTGTTACACCATTGAGGGGTTAGAGCAGTGTACTTACAGGCATGTCAACGTAAGGTTATGATTTTTAACAAACAGGAATGCCCTAGCAAAAATCTGTGCCTTTCCAGTAAAAATTCACTTTTCAAGGCATTTTTTAAAGTTTGCATTTCCTGGTCGCCATTTTGAATTCCACATGGGGGAGGAGGGGGAAGGGCAGGGGGATGCCAAGGTGCTGGCATACAAGCTGCCATTAGTTGATACAAGGCCCGGCTAGCAGCATGTAATAACTTTTTTGCATTGGTTCATAGAACAGAAATCTCTCCCATCTTACATTCATAAACATTAAAATGGAGTCAAAATTTTACCAGGCTCTGGGGTGGCTTCTGTTTCTTCCATTTCTGCTGGTGGTTCCATAGTAGGCTTTTCCTCGGGAGGAGGGGGTGGCATTAAAAATTTCCTCTGAGTATGGCCCCAGGGTATGTAATGCTGCTCCTATGGCAGAGCCTCCTGTGGGACCACTATCAGCAGCAGAGTCACGTCGCTGGCTTCATTCAGCATCTGCTGCTAGCTCCAATCAATTCCCATGCTCGATTCTGGGGTCAGCAGGTCACCATCCCAGCTGAGATAGGTCATTGCGCATCGCCATTGGTTCCAAGCAGTACCAACCCCCCTTTTCAAACTCATCATAAAACAGGCATGATGTCAGCGAGTGTGATTCTAGTCCCTGGTTTTCTGGTATTTGGTCTTGAGCCACTTAATCCACTCCCTACACTTGTCTCCGGTCTGGTAAATTTCCAATGCTTCCAGCTTTTTCTCTCTCTGCTGCTATGTGTGGTCATTCTTGGTACTCTTACTAAAATCCACTGTTTTGCCTGCCTCTTACCAGTGCTTAACCAAAATCTGGCTGTACTCGCATGACCATGAAGCAGCATGCTTTGCAAAGGACTTCTTCTGGCCAGTGTCCATTGCAAACTCAGAAGGTTCTCTGAAGGTGTGTTTTGAAGCTTCGTGGTCAGAATATAATGGAAGGGTTAAACGCCAACTCACTGAGCTGCTATGCTACAGTAAGAAGGGGTGTTGCTTCTGTTTCCCTGGAGTTGATTGGAGATTCTTGGGATAGAGAGGATGAAGGAAGTTGGCCCATGGGATTGTGATACTTTTGGTGGACTCCCAGGACCTGAGTCCAGAGTGGGGCTACATCTACACTGCAAAATGATAGGTCTTGAACCCTGCATCCTGGCTTGACTTGGGCTTGGACCCAGGGTCCTAGGACCCCATGAAGTTGGAAGGTTCAAGCCCACGTTCAAGAGATTTGTGTGTAGACAAAAGGGGGAGGGGTTGGGCTCAGGCTCAATCCTGAGTCTGAGTCAGGGCTTACATTGCAGTGTAGACATACTCAGTGTGCTTTTTTTAGACACTGAGTGCCAAATACCATAACTTACAATATGACAGTTTTCCCCCCACTCCTTACAGAGGAAAATTCCATTTGAAGTTTTAGAACATGGGCCTTCAAAGTGATATTATAACCTTCTAAATAAGGTTCCTGCAACCTATATAGCTCTGTTTCTTAAAGTGATGAATCCTCATATCACTCCCAGGAATAAGACAAGAACAACAATAATGAAGTGCTATGCATAGTCAGTCCCAGCAGCTTTTTAGAGTACTAATGACATAAATTACAGAGAGGAGCAGTTAAAAGTTGGAAGAATATTATAACATTACTTACATTTTAAAATGAGTTCATGAATTCAAAAACTTGCAGAAATAAGCACTTAGCTTTTGATAAAGCTGTCTGTTGAAAGGCTTTTAAATCCAATGTGTCTGAATTGGCATTTAATTAGGCAGATATATGCGCCAGGGTTCTAATGTTAAATAAGGAAATGTTAACATTCGAGCTTCACAAAAGACTCATGCAAATGTTCATAAATACTTATCAAGATTAGCCTCTGTGGTTGCTGGGCCAACATCCAAAGAGGCTACTCTTTGTGGTGAAGGGTAAATATTAGAGCTGTGTGAAACACTGGATCTCAAATGCACTGAAAATAAGCCCTGAATCAAGTACCATTTGCATTCACTAACTAACAACAAGTGGCCTACAAATATTTGGAGCTGAGGAATTTTTTGTTAAAGCAGATAGGATTATTTTGATCTGTATCAATGTTGACAAACAATTTGAGCTGCTTTTTTTTTGTTAATTCATTTCTAGTTTAATCCTCTCCATCTGGGCTATGTCAAATGGTGAAAGTCATGTGGTATTTCTCCTGTGTCATGTCTCTCTCCACAATTATTCTTCACTTGATTTCACCCCAAAACACACCATATTTTCCATGAAGGCTCTTATCTTGTGTCCAATTTTGTTTGAACCTGAACAATGTTGTGAATGCCTAGAACCTCAAGGAATCTATCAAGTTCAAACTCCCTAGGTAAAATTACACATGAAATGTAGCCAACAGATGATGTTGCTGATCCAATATCCATTGGGAATCTGAAGTGTTTTCACAGCTCTGATAAGTACCCTTCTAGGATAGCTGTAGAATACTGGATTAAGCATCCATAGCTGCTCCCCTTCCTGTGACCACATGGAGCATATGGGCTCTGGGAATGGTTATACCCTGAGCAAGTCCCCAGTGTCCTAATGCGATTTCTTTCCTACTGTCTGACTGTCAGGCAAGGAGGGATTTTAGGGAGGCTGTGATTACCAGACTCCCTCTGACTGCTCTATAATGGAGATTTAAGACAGCTAAGAGGAAGAATGAGTCCATGTGGCCTCATAATTGACCTCTCTCCCATACCCCCATCCATTCTAAAATAAATAAATAAAGAGAAGAGGGACTCCCTTGCAGCTAGGGTGACCATACAGCCTGTTTTGGCCAGGATGGTCCCATTTTTAAGTCCTGTCCCAGCCATCCTGACTTTTTTGACAAATGGGCATTTGTCCCACTTGCTCTTGCTGACTTGATCAGTTGGCAAGAGCAAACAGGAGAAATCCCCACTTTTGTCAAAGTGGAGTGCAGAGGAATGTGTGGGGACAGGGCTCAGTCAGGGGGTGGCAGGGCTTGAGTGAGCAGCAACCCCAGCCTTGTGGGGTGGGGCAGGCTTGAGCCAGCCCTGCAGGGGATCGGGTGGGGAGGGTGCTTGGGCCAGCCCTGTGGGGTGGGGATGGGGGCTTGGGCCAGCCTCACACAGTTTCTTGTTTTCCCTTTGGGAAATATGGTGACCCTACTTGCAGCATAACAGCGATTTGGGGCATTTCCCCAGTAACAAGTGTGTGGGGGGTGGGGAAGGGCAGAAAGCGTCTCCCACTCAGCAGCCAAAAGAAACATTTTTTAGCCTCTCTAATGGGATTCTGGGCTTGTAGCTATCTGTCTCCTCCCTAGGCAATAATTACAGGCTACATTGACCCTGAGAATCCACAGTCATGGTGTGCTGGAGGCAGGGATCTTATTTATGGGTTCTGCTCCCTGTGAGCAGCTTGGGAGGAGACTAGTGTTTTTGGTGAAGAGGTGACTTTTCAGAACCAACATGAAACTGCAACCTAGGTGGTCATGCTATTTTGTGTGTGATTGACCCCTACTCAGGGGCGGCTCCAGGCTCCAACATGCCAAGCGCGTGCTTGGGGCGGCATGCCGTGGGGGGCGCTCTGCCGGTCACCGGAAGGGCAGCAGGCGGCTCCGGTGGACCTCCCGCAGGTGTGCCTCTGGAGGGTCCGCTGGTCCTGCGGCTTCGGTGGAGCATCCGCAGGCACGTCTGCAGGAGGTCCACCGGAGCTGCGAGACCGGCGACCGGCAGAGCGCCCCCCGCGGCATGCCGCCATGCTTGGGGCGGCGAAATGGCTAGAGCCGCCCCTGCCCCTACTGTATTTTACTGAGGGGCTATACAGACACCATTGAGCGTTCTGCCGCTGCAGGAAGTCCCTAGGTGATGGAGACTCCCCCACCCTAGGAACTGGCTGACATACTTGTGTGACAAATACTACTCAGGCTCCAATACTGCTAGGGCTGGCTTTATGACCCGCGGAGCCCGACTGGAATACTCGGCGATGGTCTGGGGCTTTGGCAGCACTTCGGCGGTGGGGGGTCTGCTCCAGGTTTTCTATGGCACTGAAGGACCCCCCGCTGCCGAAATGCCGCCGAAGACCCCTGGTGTGGGGCCCCCTTAGGCGCGGGCGCGAGGCCCTCTTTGGTGCAGGGCCCAATTCCGGGGAATCGGGTGAATCAGCTTAAAGCCAACCTTGAATACTGCTTTGTGCTGACTGGGATCTGGGCCATGATAACTTGAGTCCACTAGAGGATTAGGATGTCTCCCTTTTTATCATGGCCCTGACTGGGCACATAGCAGTCCCCCCTCCACCTGCTTAACACGATACCTCTGTTACACTAACTCCCTCCATGCACATACATTCCTGATGCAAGTCCTGTTCCCCACAATGGGACTGGCATGTCTACGTGGGGACACTCGGGAACATTAGGGACAATGCACATAAAGTTCATTAAACCGCCATGTGGATGCTTTCAGAGAGAAGTGGTCTTAGTTTGCTGTAATTTAACAGTTGACTTTATGTGCTTTTTATTTCTGTGCATCGACTTCACACCTTTAGTTCAGTTGCCTTAACTTTCCTGGATGTCCCCATGTTGACAAGCCTGGAATGTCTCCCAGTTTGTATGGTGTTTGAGAACTGAAAGGGTCAGACTGACGCTTGGGCCTTGCTGCTAGGCAATTTTTTTAAATGATTTTCAGGGGGCTCATGGTAAGCTTGAGCTAGACATTGTTTTACCTTATGTGACAAGAATTCTTTTGCCCATTATAAAACCATTAGCGGTTCAAGGTGTCTTGGGACAATCTGTTGAACTGTGGTGACCAAAATGAATGAATCGATTAAAGTGGTGAATGCGGTAATTATTTTGTGCACAACGAGTTTTCTCTCCCCTCCCATGTGAAGTAGTTAAACATTATTTTTTGTGAAGTATTGCAAGTAATGCCAGTTTCTACAAAGCAATGTTCTGTACCAAAGTGTGAACAGAATATAATGTAACATCAAACAATGTGTCAAGTTTGCAAAATCGAGTATAAAAGTCCATCAGCAGTGACAGCTGTTAGTGATACTGGATTGGCTGTTAATGATACTGGGTTATTGCATAACCAAACTGGCAAAAAGATAATTTTACTTCTTGATTACACTTTGCTTTTTATTTGTATTATGCTGGAAGAGGAACAACTGTGTCTTTATGGAAAATAATGAATACATCATAAGGTAAATATGTTTAATGTCGTCTTGAAGATACTTTTGGGACACTGAAGACATGTAGCATGCAGTTCTATACATCACATCAATCCAAGATTAAACTAGAATTGCAAAAATGTGGGTTACTAATATGTGCTGTATATTTTATTATAGCAACACCTGCAGTAACACAGCTATGGTTAACAGACTGCCCATATTTCTTCTCTAAGCATACCTAGTTCAGGAATTTATGTAACTACTATTGGAATTTGCTCCAGGCTGGTTGACACCTGTCAGGTCTAGAAAAATCATTCCAATCAACTTGCTTGTTTACATGTTTAGAATGTGAAAAATTAGTTTGGAGCTTTTGGGTGGGGGACAGTCATTTTACTAAAAAACATTGACAGTGAATGGTGAAATTTGGCAGCAGATTAGCCTATAATCTGAGCTGAATGCTTTTGGAAATTTGTTTTTAAAAAATCATCCCTTGGAAAATGCCAATGTTCTAGACTTGCAGTACGTCAAATGCTTAAGGGGTGGGGTGGGGAGGAAGACGGACATACTTGTTTGCAACCTCTAAATCATGAATTGAAATATATAGTTTTAGAGGTGAATCCTGCATATTATTAAAATAGACTTTCAAAAAAAATCTTACAAATGTTTTTACTACGCCTGTGTAGTGTATGTGTGGGCTATGGTACACATGTAAAATACATATTTACACAGCATAAAGTCCATAGAGTAATGTGCCTTTTTAATATTGTCTGAATTCATACTGAAGCCGGTGATGAACAAAATCTGCTCTGTGAAGCTGCCTGTGGCTGTACCTCCATTAAAGTCCGAAGGTTATTGCAGAGAGTGCCAGGAAATAGTCACAAAGGACCAAATTCAGGTCGGGCATAAGCTGACATCAATGGTGTTTGTGTTTGCCAAGCCTGAACTTGGTTCAGCGAGCTCTAGTAAACAAAAAACCCAGTGGGGCTTATTCAATATGTAAAATAATGAGGGTAGATGGCAGACTATACAAACACGTGTGCTAACTAATAGGCAATTATTCAAATCCATAGACGGCATCGGTTAACAACACTAAAGGCCAAATGCTAAAGTTGAATTGCAGTACCTCAGCCTTGTTGAAACAGCCTTGGATCAGTAGACTTGTTCTCCAAAACTTAACCATCTCTTTTCTTTCCCAAATTAACCCAGCCTCCTCAGGAATGAGAAACAGTTGATGTTTCTCCCTGTCTGAGCTCCTCTCAGAGGTGGAAGGCAGCTTGACTGACTTCCTGATTACAGAATGCCTTGAAAGGGCAAGATCTGTCTCTTGTTCACAGGTGAATATGGAGAACAGCTATTCACCAAACATTCATACAGACAATATCCCATTTGTGCAAATGTTCACGAATAGTGAATAAAAAGGAGCACAATCCTGGTCAAATCTGAACAGTCAGACAGAATGTCAGCTAATGTTTGTGACCCCTGGCTTTGCAATAATCAACCTGCTCTATAAGATAAACAATTGGCAGCTTTAAATACATGCATCTTTACTAGTGGTTGGAACACAGCCTGGAACAGTGACTGACCCATTGGGGTCCCTGATCCTTAGTGACAGAATCTCCATGTTCTGTTCCATTATGCATTACATTGTCCTGTTCTAGCATGATCTTGCTCCATGTAAAATTGATTCTTCAGAGGGCTGTCTCAACATTGATAAGTGCTTGTCCAAAACTAAATGTAAATATGCCTGTCTTCGACTTAGCTTTCCCGCAATAAGTTCTTGTTCTTCACAGCCACACAAAGACACACAGCTCACCTATTCTATTCTATTTTATTTTATTCTACTCTATTATTCAAGTTCTGATGCCACCCTCATCACAATACTATCTGTGCACCACTGCTCTTACACACAGATTTTAGGAAAAATAAAAATTCTACTAAGCAAGTTTCCCCTACCTATGGGAAGGGAAAGAAATATTGTTTTTGCTATTATTTATTTTTTGAGATGTGCTAACTGCTTAGTTATTGGGGGGCCTTGTAAGTACTTTGCTTAGTGTAGATATAAATTATGTACAAATGAGAATGGAAATTGATTACTGGAGATATGGAATGTGGTTTTTTATTTTGGGAAGGAACTCATAGATTTGATAAACTAGAGATTGGGAGAATAAACAACTAAATAGTAGCAAGTCACTGTGGATTACAAAGGTACCTTTTTATTATTCTTGTTAATTATGACAGAAGGAAATGATCTTTCAATGATTGGTAGAAACTGACTGTACAACACTAAAATAGATTAGGGTTCTGTGTACTAGACACTAGGTCTAGTGGGGGGAATGAAAAGCAAAATATAATTCTGTATTTAACTCGGACGTGTGATTAGTGGCAACTGTTTTTGGCAAATCTACATGTGGCTGAAAATGCCATTTCTAAAGGCCTTTCCTGTCTTATCCTTTGCAGTTGCTCATAGAAAGACAGTGCAGGTGAAAAAGCAAAGGGGAGAGGCGGGGGAAATCACCATTTTCACAAACTACAAGTGAAGTCCCTGGTGAAGTTACTGAGTCCAAAACAAATATTTCAGATTTAGCATCAGCTAGAATGCAGGAATGGAATTGGATCTTAGCTGTATAAATCAGTATATCAGGTACACATCTTTACAGGAACATCAAATGCTGATGCACTATCCCAATTGCTTCTGATAGCAGATACACAACCAGAAGGAAAATCGTTGTGTAGACACTTAAAAGTACAACAGGGAAAAAAGGTAGAATTCTGCAACATTATGTTGCAATAATTCTGTGCTCACATAGATTTACATTTATTTTACAGGAAACTACTGAAGAGTTACTCCTTAAACTTTATTTAAGAAATAGATTTGGCTGACCAAGACCACTTCAATAAAAGACTTGAATGAAAAACAATACAGACTAAAGAATCTGGAACCTAGCTGCGTAGCTGTCAAGATTTTGTTTTCGATATATTGTACCTTTATTTTCTAAGGAATCTGCTTGCCTGCATCAGCCCTGCTTCACAAAATGGTAGCTGCCCCTCCACACAAACCTTTAGAAATGTAAAGGTACAGGATAAAGAAAAGTCATGTTATGCAGCACTGTACACTATAGTTGTATCCTCTCCATTTAAATTAAGATATCGAAATATTTTTAAAGAGAACTAGAACAGTTAAAATTGATACAAATATTGACAAGCATCTTATCCTTGATATCAAGCAAGAACAACGTACAGTCAAGAGTAAGACACTACAATATACAAAACTATTGGGGGTGAAAGATTTTAAAAGAATACCAGATCTATTTATGGCTAAAGCTGGAAGTGACATGATTAAATTATGATGCCTAAAGAATATGATGATTAGAGATAGGAAAAATAAAATATAAGGAAAGGATTCCAAGCTGAAGACAGACAGTAAAGCAGGATTAGCTTGTAGAACGGTGCCAGACTAAGCTACAAGGAGATAAAACAAATATTTGGATGAAGCCTCTACAGCTTTTGCATTATTAAACGTGTATACCATGCAGGAAGGTTTCTCTCATATTCACTGGAGTATTTTATGCTTCCCAGGGAATCCAGATGAGTCTACTTCAATGCCTTTCTTGAATCTAGTTAGGGCAGATTTTCTATTGCTATCTTTCTGATAGAGCATGGGATGCTACACTGTAGCTGGGGGAAGCGTACCTTTTGCAGACTCTGTTTTTGGCTTGAGGGGGCTGCTTTGAAGGCTGGTGCTAGATATGTTTGTGAGCGGGCTCCCTTGTGAGCTGCATTGATCAGATCCCTTTCCAAGGCAGTCTTGCCTGTGTTATATGAATGTCAACAATTCATATATAAATGAAGGAATTCTTTCAACCCTCAAAAGTCCGCACAGGTGTATTCTGTAAAGGGCTCCAGAGGTACCTATGGCAGCAGAACTGGCACAGTTGCTCTGAGCAAGGGGCCAGGATTTGAAGGAGCAATGCAGTGCGTGTGCACCCTCTGCATGGTACCCACTGGGATTTTCTAGTGCAGCAGAGCAACAGAGGCAGGTAGGGGTAGTGTGAGGATAGACTGGGGAAAGAGAAGGAGCAAAGTCAGAGCATCCACTGCTGCATGGATCCTCTGCTCCATGATGGAGGTGCATATGGGCATGGAAAGCTACTCTTCCCACACGCAGTGTATCTGCCCATTGTCCAGTCCAAGTACTCAGGCTGGGTGCTGCAATGAACATTTGGCCCTAATTGCAGAGTTATTCTTATCAGTCACTAAAAGGAATCTTTACTATGCACAGCAAGATCCACTGAAATGAAGTGAAGGGCCCATTCAATAAAAGATTTAGTATCTTTACCCACTCTTTTGATTTGTACAGCAAGGAGCTAGCACTTTGGAAAAGAATTTGTTTCAGATGACAGGTTTTTCTATTTATTTTGTACTCAGAAGGGCAAATTTTGTTCTCTCTCTTTAGCCTTGATTTATGACCTTGTTTAAAAAGAGAGAGAGAGAGAATCAGCCCAGAAAGAAACACTGCTTAGGACTTCTCACAGACTAAAGTCTTCGTATCAGTCCCTAAACAACAGTTGTGTAAATTACATTTGCTGATACCAGATAAAATTAAAACCAAATAGGAGTTTCTTCCAACAGGCTCTAGACAAAATTGTTTCTTAGTCATTTAGAATAAGGGTTTGATTTTGTTTGCTGGAAAACCTAGTAATTAACAATAGCAATCTGCCATCTATTAATAAAAAGTAATCCCCTATTACAGGAGAATTCACATCAATGTGACTGTCATCACTGGAGGAAAGAGAAACATCCTGTTTGTTTGAATGTCTCTAACAAAAGAAGTTAGGCTTTTTATATTTCAAAGTCTAAACAGACAAAAGAAATCACTGATAATCATGAAAGAGAAGGAACAAACTGCATGTGACAAATGTTAGTCACGTCGCTGACTACAGTACAGGAAGGTGTTCTGATATTGTGATACTAGTAGTATAAAAACCTATATAGAATAGAATGAAATAGTTAATAATGCAAATTATAAACTAAGGATTATAAGGCACTTTTCACATTACATTGTGACTGCATTGTAAGTGATAGTATACATTTAAAAAATTGCACTTTAAGGATTGTGCTTTCATGACTTTACAAATACATGCTAAACTTTTTAAAAAATAGAAAATTTAATTTAGAATGATTCATCCTGTAACAAAGATGTAGGTTTTCTCACTCTGATTAGCCTAAGAAAATATCACAAGCTATGGAATACTTTCCACTGCAACTAATTTTTCCCATTTAACCACAAATCCACTTAATTTGCATCATTTTATAAGTGAGGAGATGCATCATTTGTAAATAGCTCTTTTGTCAGTGAGGAGTTGACATCTGCATCAACATCACTCTCACTTGTGTCATTTTAGAAAGGTTTATCAGTTCTTCCACTGCTGCTTCTGACCCATCAGGAGAGCCTTGATGCCGCAAATTCAGGACTTGCAGCGGAAAAGGAGCTCACTGAGAAGAGCAAGCTCTGATCATTCCACCTGACCTCCATATTAGGACTATGATGAGGATGGCTTTGCTTGTCAAGGAGTAATGGGAGTTTAACCTCTTCTTAACACCTTCTCAAGGCTACTACAAATCCCTTTCCAACAAGCCACTGCTTCAAGAAGCTGTGTGTAGGGCCCCAACCATGGGTCTAGAATCCAGGCTTGTAGTCTATCTGGCAGCTGTTGGCTACCCCAGTAGCTTTCTGTGTATACAGCCCATGGGAAGTTCCACCTCAATAGGGTGACCAGACAGCAAGTGTGGAAAAATCAGGATGGGGGGTAATAGGAGCCTATATAAGAAAAAGACCCCAAAATCAGGACTGTCCCTATAAAATCGGGACATCTGGTCACCCTACACCTCCAAGGGTTTGACAGACAGCAGCCCCATGGCTCCAATTGGCTCCCTGCTCTATATAAACCCAAGGGGCATTACAGGAAGTATCCAGGCCACAGCGTGGGTCTTCTGTAGCTGCCACAACAGTTTCGGCTCCTTGTCTTTGAATTCCTAGTTTGACCTCGGCTTGATTTGGCTTTGCCACCTGACTCGGACTCTGACCCTTGGTATCAGCCCTGGCCTGGAACCTGACTATGAACTCCTCTGCTGCTCCCAGCCTCAGGTTTGCTCCCGCTCTGATTGTTGGCCCTGACTGCCCCTTTTGGAATCCTGACACTGTCCTTGACATGAAGAGAAGATAGCCAGAGAGCAGCACCAGAGCAACACTTGATAAGTGGGTATGAGAGAGAACACGATCCCACATCTGACACACTGTACCCAGTGCACAGTTTCTACTAGGGACTCCCCACAGCTATAGCTTTACCATCATCTATAGTAGAGCCGGTCAAAAACATTTTTGACAAAACAGTTTTCTTTTTTTTTTTAAATAAAAAAGCACAATTAAGACTAAATCAAAATATTGTCATTTCAATGAGGTAAAAATGTTTTGATAAAGTTAAACATTTTATTTTGATGTGATTCATTTTGTTTTGGACTTTAATATATTAAATATTTTAATGTTGCTATATATTTAATATCTGAAAATAAAATAAGTCTAAATGAAATGAGTCAAAATGATAGTCAAAATGAAGTGTTTTTGCCTTATCCATATTAAACAATTCAACATTATTAAAACAAACGTTTTTGATGGTCTCAAATCTACATTTTTCAGATTTCTAATGTAATTTTGGCTTTTCTTTACAATTCAGAATGAGGAAAAAATTCAAAATGTTGGAATTTCCCACAAAATGGATATTTAGGTTTCTGACTAACTCTAATCTGTAGTAACAATCATATTTTTATTTTTTTTAAATTCCTTATTCCCACAAGGAGACTCCCCACAAGAGAACTAACGTTTCAGTAACAGTGCTGCAGCACTACAAACTTCACAGTACTGTAAGATCCATGTAGCAGCAAGTATATGGCATCTGCAGGAGGGAGTTTTCTGTACAACTCTGCTGCATGTACAAATGATCTCTTGCTTTTTGTTTGTATGATTTGGCCCACAACCTGAGGCCTAGTGTGGACTTTTAAACTATGAATACCCCCACTTCCATGGACTACCTTGTCTCGCAGTCAAGATGACTTTTTTCATACCATGTCCAAACTTCTTGTCTCAAATCTCCATCCACTGCTGAACAGTCGGCTTTGTCATTCATGCATCCTCTGAACTAGTGTATGTGGCAGGCAGCAGCGTCCTGAGAACTTCTGACATGTAACAGGGCCACAATATTGTTTATCTTTGCAAATGGAAAGTTTGTTTCATCTGCTAGTCTGCAACTGAAAAGTACCCAAATGTTTTGCCTTTTTTATTTTAAACCAGGAGATTCCATGGATAAAATAGGAAAGTTTAATTGGCATTAAAAAAACATTAGAGGGGGAAGACTGGCAGGCAACACAAATACCACATCAGACAACTAAGCTGTCATAAACAGATAGTTAAGGGTTAACGTATCTTTTACCTGTAAAGGGTTAACAAGCTCAGTAACCTGATGAACACCTGACCAGAGAACCAATCAAGGCACAGGATAATTTCAAATCCCTGTGGAGGGAAGGCTTTGTCTGTGTTCTTTGTTTGAGTTGTGTGCTCTCTTTGGATCTAAGAGAGGCCAGACATGTCTCCAAGTTCTCCTGGAGTATTTCCTACTATCCAGTATAGTGAGTATTAGAAAGGCGAATTAGTCTTATAATTTGATTTCTGCATTTGCAATTGTGTGGTTGCTGGAGAAATATCTTTATTTCTGTTTGCTGTTACTTTGATTCTTCTGAGGAAGGAGGAGGGGGGGAAAGCCTCTCCAGGCTTCTAAGTTAGACCCTGTATTTTTGCATCCTGGTAATACAGAGATAGTGTACTTTTTTTCTCTCTTTAATAAAATCTTTTCTTTTTTAGAACTTGATTGATTTCTTCCCTTGTTTGGATTTTCAGGGGAAGGGAAGGGGGAAAAGTGAATCCCTCTTTGTTTGATTCAAGGAGTTTGAATCAAGGTATCTCTCTCAAGGACAAGGGGAGGGGGAAGAAGGTGGGGGAAATGGATTATTTCCCTTTGTGCTGAGATTCAAGGTGTTTGGATCTGTGTTCCCCAGGAAAAGTTTTTTGGGGAACAGGGAGTGTGTCAGACACTTAAAACTTGACTGGTGGCAGCGAGAACCAGATCTAAACTAGGATTTTAGTTTAGAGGAGTCCATGCAGGTCACCATCTTATGAATGCTAAAGTTCAAAGTGGGGAATAAACCTATGACATAAGCACAGCGATAAAACACTTTTATGATTGCCTGAGAGTGAAATTCTGGATGGACCAAATGCCTGACTCATATTTCATTGTCTGGTGGAATCTTATTGTTCCCTCCAATAGGAGATAGTGGAGACAGATTGTGCACCATTGCCTGGAGCAACAGTGAATAGGAGCACAGCTCAAGTGCTGCTATCTCCAGCCTTAATTTGGGGATAATGAACTTCTATTCAGCCTCCATTCACCCTTATTACCTGGCACACTATATTTGAAGCATCCCAGTTAAGCAAATATCAGTATTCAGTGTATCCCTGTGTATAGTAGTATAGATTGTACGTTGTATAAAAATGCATTGTATCCTACTGACTAATAAAATAGGGCTTGTGTACACTGCATGTTCTTTTTAGCTCCGATTTTACAAGCGATAAATTTACCATAAATAGTTATATTAATCCAGGGTTTTTATAATGGCTGAAGTGTTATAAAAGAGAATCTGGTTTTGAGGGTGGAGTTAATAGTGCATTTATTTTGTATATAGTTTGTAGGTCCAGTAAGGGCTAGTCTGCCTGTGGATTTTTTTTTTTTTGAACTAGTGTATCTAAAGTGGTTGTTTATACCAATGCAAACCTCTAGTGGGCATGGATTTAAACTGGTTTAAGCACAGTAATTTACTTAAACCAAACTGGTATAAGTGAAATTTAAAACAGTGTAAGTGTGCCGTGTTATGGGTTTGTACCTGGGTAACTTAGGGCTTGGCTACACTTGAAAGTTGCAGCGCTGGGAGTTACAGCGCTGGTCATCCAGCTGTGTAGGAACAGCGCTGGTGTGTGGCCACACTCACAGCTACCAGTGCTGGTGTGTGGCCACATTGGCAGCATTTGCAGCGCTGTTGGGAGTGATGCATTATGGGCAGCTATCCCAGCGTTCAAGTGGCAGCAACATGCTTTTCAAAAGAGGGGGGTGGGGTGGGGTGTACTGTGACAGGGAGCGGGCGAGAGAGAGAGAGTGGATTTTTGGAGCCAACACTGTGTGTTACCTTCCTGCCTTGAAAAATCAGAACATGTTCCCGATCCCTTACCCTTAACTGCAAACAGCCTGCAGCCAACGGACTCCCTCTCTCCCCTCTGCCCCGTTTCTGTCAAGCAAACACTCCCTGCCTGCCTGCCTCATTATCTGATTTGATTGTTCACAGATTGATCACAGCAAACAGGAGCTGTGTTTGTAGATAAGCAGCTCCGGGATCAACCGATCAACGGAGCTACAGAGCTCCGAGTTCACAACAAAACAAAGAGAGGCAGCATAACAAAACAAAGAGAGTAATTTATAAAAGCATTCTGGGATATCTGCTAATACTCTGGAGGCCAATAACAGCGCTGGTGTGTGTCCACACTTGACGAGCAGTGCTGGATCACCAGCGCTGCAATCGCTACACCCCAACCAGACCAGGTGTTCAGCCAGCGCTGCAGCCAGGGAGTTGCAGCGCTGGATGTGCCTTGCAGGTGTGGACGGTTACTAATTGCAGCGCTGGAAAGCCTCCACCAGCGCTGCAACTTTCAAGTGTAGCCAAGCCCTTAATAAATTTATTATACAAATGCAAGCTTTTCTAACAGAGACCAGCCCTAAAAACAAAACTAACCCAATGTTAGGGGTGGGCATGATCAGGGCGGATTGTTTTCCTGGGGTCATGGGCCAGAGCAAGTGGGGGGAGCCCTCCCCACCCCTTCCGCTTGCGGTTCCGCCCCTTCTGCCTGCAGTCCCGGCCCTGTTCCACCCAGCATCCCCCTCATGCCACTGTGGGCCCCAACCCACTGTGATGTTCTGTACCTTGTGGGAACACCCTACACCCCCATGTTCATCCTTATAATATGATTGTGTGATATCTAATGCAGTTGGTCATGTTGGGTGTCTTCGGAAGGCTCATGATGTACTGAGCATTGTTATGGTAATCGTTGTTATAGTAATGTTATAGGTTGTAATTTTATGTATATAGTTCTAAGGCTGAAAATGTGTCCTCATGGCTTAAAGCAAGCCCAGGCAAAAACTCCCCAAGAGCAGCGGAGCAGTTCACACCTCATCAGGGCATGTATGGGACAAACCCAGCCCAGCCTCACAGGAACAAAGGACACTGGCCTAGGCAACAATGAAGGATCTGTTGGACTCTCAAGTGAGTCACCCCCTCTTCCTTTGGTCAGTTTGGGACTGCGATGAGGTAATGCTCACCTGACTCTGAAGTGGAGGGGCAAAGCCAAGAGGGAAGAAAGAACATGATAAAAGGGAGACACGTTTGCCATGCTCTTCCTCTCTCATCCACTTCCATCTCCAGACATCACCACCAAGTGGCTGAAGCGCTGATCACAGGGGAGAGTCTGGCTGAGGAGCAACCAGCCTGCCTGTGGTGAGAAGCATCTAAGTTTGTAAGGGTATTGAAAGTGTTAAGATCACCTCAGAATGCGTTTTGCTTTTGTTTCATTTGACCAAATCTGACTTAAATTTTAAGTGATAAGTCAAAATATATCTTTTGTAGTTAATAAAATGTTTGTTCTACCCGAAGCAGTGCATTTCGTTTGAAGTGTGTCGGAGACTCCCCTTGGGATAACAAGCCTGGTGCATGTCAATTTCTTTGTTAAATTGACAAACTTAAATAAGCTTGCAGAGTTCAGCGGGCATAACTGGACACTGCAACACGGAGGTTCCTAGGGTTGTGTCTGGGACTGGAGATATTGGCTAGCGTCATTCGGTTGCACAATCCAAGGAGCAGCTTACATGGCAGAGGCTGTGTGTGAGCAGCCCAGGAGTTGGGTTCTCACAGCAGAGCAGGGTAAGGCTGGCTCCCAGAGTCAAGGATTGGAGTGACTTAGCAGATCACCAGGCAGTCCGGATAACACCAGAGGGGAACATCACACCCATTTGCTCCTTTTTTCTCCCCCCCGCACTGTGGCCCCAACACTGGAGAAGCTCTTTCCCTGCGCCATAGCCCCAGGGCCGCAGCGCAGAGTGAGAGCTCCTCCAGTCCCAGGCCCTCAGTGGGGGTCTGGGTGCTGGGGCTTTCCCTGCCACCCCCCCCCCCCCGTGCTTCTGCAGGGGGAGCAGGGTTGGGGTGCTGGGGCTTCTCTTGCCTGGCACTTCTGCTAAAGAGCCGGGCCAGGCATGGGGGCTTCCCCTGCCACCCCACAGCTTCTGCTGGGGGTGGGGGGTGCTGGGTCTTCCCCCATCCCAGGGCTTCTGCTGAGGACAGCGTGGTGGCGCTGGGGGATACCCCACCTGCCAGGAACTTCTGGGGGTGGGGTGGGGGGCTTCCCCTGCCACTAGGGCTTCCCCTACTGTTCAGGCTTCCCCTGCTGCCCTGCGTCGGGGTCAGGGGAGTTCTGGGGGCTGGTCCACCTCCCCAGCACTTCTGGAGACCAGAGGCGGGTGCTGCCCCTGGGGCTTCCCCTGCCACTCTGCAGTGGATTTCCACTGGAGTGCCTGTTTTTTTTCTGGTGGCTCCCAATTAGCTGTGGCCCTGGGCATGGGCCCCGTTAATAATCTGCCACTAGGTATGACACATTCTATATTTTTTTTCTTCTCCTATTGAGACTCCTCTGAATGCACAATTATCGTAGAAGACCTTTCTTTCTGGCTTTTTTTATTTAAAAGCTGGATACAGTTTGACTCCCTCAAAGAAAGGAAAGTTCCCTTTTTGTTTTTTTCATTAGTGAAAGGTTGAGATGAGATGAGGGAAGTGAGAGCCTGTAAAGAATTTCTAGCAGGAAAGTGCATGCAAAGGGCTTAGAAAACTCTATATCCCAAAAATTGACCACATCCTTCTGCTTGGACCAGAATAAAAATGGCAGCAGTATTCTCGCATTCTACTACTTCCCCCTTATTCACAGAAGCAAGAGAGATTCCAGGAAACTGTAGAACACTATGGACACACTCTTAAAAACCTGATGCAGAGATGTCTTATAAAGATAGACCTAGTTCCTAAAATCAACACAAGCGCGCTGTGTTTTACCACACCTTCCATTCTGGAACAAATAGAAGTGCAGTCATTCAGAAAACAAAGCAGCATTGCTTTGTCAGTGAGACATAAAATTGTAACTGTTACATTGTCTTATACAGTATACATGAAAAACACATACAAAATATGATTGTAACTGCCAATGAAATCAATGGATAGGGGACATGTGATAGTCCTTTTTGTAATGTTGACTCATCATGTGACAGTTACCAGGAAATAAGGGATTATTATTTATTTGTGTTACTGTAGCTCCTATGATCTGTAGTCATGGACCAGAACCCCATTGTACTAGGGGCTGTACAAACACAGAACAAGACGAATGTCCCTGCTTCAAAGAATCTTAGTTTTACTAGCATGTTTGTTTGTGCTTTCTTTATTACATGGTGTCTGACAGAAACAAATTTTGGCAAAGGTGGAGCTAATGAAGCCACTCAAATCCTTCAGGCTGGATGGTAACCTGCTAAAGAAGTGGAAAAGATGGTGGCAGAATTTCCAAATATTCCGGGAGGCAACCGATATTGTGAAGGATTCTGACACAGTGAGGTTCTCCACACTCTTACCTGTTGCAGGCCCAAAGCCATTACTATAATGATAGAAATTTGCTACTAGAGGCTCCACTTCAGCAAAGCATGTAAACACATAATTTGGTCCATCCTCATTCAGCAAAACACAAGCATGTGCTGAAGTCCAAGTCTGTGACTTGGTAATAGACCCCCATCCTTTTCACTCTCACAGTGTTGGCAGGAAGCAGTGGCTTGGCCTTGGTGTTTTCATCCCCTGCTGCCAGTGCACCCTGCAACTGCACTAGGGATGCAGAAGTTGCTGTATAAAGCCTTAGCCTCATTCACTGCCCAATGGAAGCAGCCATAATAAGAACGGGAGACAGCGATTCCTCTTTACCCTGTTCTCATGACAAGTGGCAACATCCAGAAAAGTGGGGGAGGGGAATGTGGTGATAACTCCATTGGAATACTTTCCTGATTTCTGGCACTTGCTCAACTGCAAGGGGATTAACACAGTGGTGCGCAATTATAATTAAGGGTATGATTTAGTCACAGATTCCATGACTTTACCAGACCTCAGTCACTTCTTTGACTTCAGCTGTCAGCGGCTGCGACCAGGGCTGGGGTTATGTGCCTCTGCATGGCTACTGCAGCCAGGGGCTGTGCCCCCACCCAGCCATGGGGCTTGGCCTGTCATTTCTCCCCCCATAGAGCTCCAGCTGTTATCCCCCCACACTCTCCCCCTGTTTTTTTAGTAAAAGTAACACAGATCATATTTCTTTGAAGTTTTGTTTATTGCCTGTGACCTGTCCATGACTTTTACTAAAAATAACTGTGACAAAATCTTAACCTTAATTATAATGGAGTGAAACTTCACTATCAGCCATTTGAAGTTTCACTATAAGAGGAGTAAAAAAATCCATTGAAATGTATTGCAGCAACTTGGGACTTAAGCTTCACTAAAATCAATATAACCCCCTGAGGGTTTGCCATTTGCTTCTGAGCCCATCAAACTTTCCTTACAGATCCAAGGGGGCTCATCTAACTACAATCCCAGTTGCAGCAAGAACTCTAGGACAAAAATTGCCCTGCACCCTTCTGATTGGAGCATGGGTTTTGGCTTTAATTACCTTTTGAACAGCTGGGTTCTGGTAGATATAGTAATCAACGGAAAGCTGGGTAAGGTCTCTAGTTCAAGATGTCTCTAATCAAAAGCCAAGGACTTTTCTCTAAGGGAACAGGGAATAACCGTTTTAGAAGCAGCACTTAAGTTTGTCAGAGTTGAATGGAGTGTTCCAAGGGAAATGAGAATCTGATCAGGACTCTAAGAATATATTCCATCATCTCAAGGCCCTGCAGTTGACAAGAGGGAACAGAGTCCCTGTTTACTGTCTTTGTGGACTATGGAGAAAACATCAGGCCAGAGATTAAGAGCAGAGAGACCCTTATCAGGACAGAGTCAGTGCCTGGTCCTGTCTTCCTCGGAAGTATCTGCTCCCGTCAAGAGGATGGAAATGATGAATAGATCTGCATAACCTGCTGCTACAGTTTGGAGTAGGTGCCACAGCCTCACCCTTAGCGCTTCCTAAGTTTACCATGTCACTGCCCTATGCGTGCTCTCTCCTAACCCACTGCTAGATTCCTTTGTCTGTGACCATGAGCTCATCATGTACCAGACAGCCAACATTTATGCTTCCCTTCCCTTGACAAAGTTTTTGAAAATACCAATCATTTGATGCAACCCCAGGGATACATGTTCCCTGTCAGGTGTAAATAACAGTGTCCATAAAGGACTGTCTCCATCAGAATAAGGGAAATTGCCCTACTTCATCCTTCAGTTTAGTGGCACAACTTTTAACAAGGGCTCCCAGAAGCCTTCTGTACCACATTGTGTTAAGATTCAAGACATGTCCAGGAACAGGATTTGAATGCTGAAACTGAAACAAACTTTAGAGGTAGCTCAGGAATTGTTAACTGTTAAAGCTAGGATTGCCAATTTCTCCACACAGACCCGTAAAGTTACTTGTATTAAGCCCTCTGGATCAGTTAAAGTGCAGAACTATATATAAACTGGTACCTTTTAAAGAACTTTAATTTCTAAATGCTGCCTTTTGCTTAGATTTTGGTCAGAAGTCATTAGTATGCTAAACCATATGCTAAAGGAGTGATTTATTCTTTCCCTTCTATTTTGCTTACTGGCAAGGGCCATGAACTGTGATCCTGAATGTTCTTGCTTTGCCCAGCTAGTGTGACTGATGGCTAGATGGGGAATTTTAATAGTTTGGCTGCATAAACAGATCACCTTCTCCTTGCTTCCAGACTAAAGATATGATTTATGGCATCACAATAGAGAAAAAGGACAAATAGGGGTTGGGGGGAAAAAGGTTTGGTTCTGGCCAAACCTTCTGAACTTTGAGTTAACTGCTATTGCTCCTCTCTACTGGATATTATTTTTCTGTGAAGGAGCTAAAAGAATGCACTGCTTGTACGATTTATTAATGTGCATTATTGATATCTGGGACAAGGAATGTGAAACTCATGTATCATACAAATGTAGCTGAGAGATTTGTTAACTTTGGCTGAAGTTATTCAAACACTTCTTTTGTAACAGAGCCAACAGTGATTGTAAACGATACACTATCAATTACAACTTTATACAGTGCTTGTGAAATCAATGCAACTTTTATTAAAAATAATAAACATCTTAGTTTGTGGATTTGTATTATGGCACATTCTCTGAGAGGGGATTCTATACAGTGTACAGAACAAGAAAAGCAAATAAAACATCTGCATGGATGGCTCCTGCCTCTGGTCTATCCATCAGAGCTGTACTGCTGTTGGTTTGGGTTTCCTGTAGTGGTTGACTAGAAGCTGTGGAGCAGACTGTCACAGCCAGGGGGACTGGCCCCTTGAAAGGAAGATGGGGACAGCCCCACCTGTGCCATAATTGACTAGCTGCTCTCCAGTCTAAGGGGGTGGGCCTAAGGTGGCTCGGGGATCACTTAATAGACATCCAGGCCACATCAAAGGGCTGATAGAGCAATCTGGGTGGTGTGGACAGATTCTCACAGAAGCATTGAGCCACGATCAGCAGGAGGCTGGGTACTGCAGGGGATCCAAGCTGGGGGTCCAGTGCTCTATACTGGAGATGGGGAAGGATGCAAGGAATCGACCCTGGCAGGAGCTGAGAATGGTACTCCAGAGGAACCAACCTGGGTCTGAGTGCTTCTATCTTAGAGCCCGAATGACGCTTAAAACTGTCTGAACCTTGACTATTTCTGGAGATCACTGGATAAACTATCTGGGTGCCATGTGAAACATTTAGCTTTCCTTCAAGTTAGCACTCTAAAAATACTATCTTGCCAAAATCCTAATGTTCATAATCAAATTTGATAGGATGAAGGGTTTAGTAACTCCAGGAGGTGTGCCCTGGTCTGACTTGTCAGGGCATTCCAGGGAGGTGAGAGACTGAGTCCATAATCCTGTTTAGGCCAGCCATTGACAAGGCGGAAGAAACTAACAACACCAGCAACATCAAGACTCATTGCATGCAGGCCAGATTAGCCTATCGATCTTCAACCAGAAGATCAGGTAGCTAGTGAATGACAAGCAGATCCCCAAAGACCATTTTCTGTGACAAATACCTCTCTAGAAAAACTGAGAATCAGATCTGAGACATTCAAATGGCGATTTATGTTTTTTTCTCTCATTTTTAAGTCTTTGTTTTTGTTCTATGTTTTGACCACCAAGCATGGTGGAGTGAATGTGTGACTGAGCAGCAGACCCATATGAGGATGGTGCGTAAGAAAATATAGAGCTTTGTTAAACCTTTTGCTGCCTTGAAGAGGTCACATATTTATGAATCAAAGAAAAAAATATTTATTTAACCACATACTGTATTATCTTCTACCTGAAAATCTTTGTTAAAAGCAGCAAGGTGGATTTATTAAGTCGTTTTCACAAACTGTATTGCAACATCTTGTGTGACTCAAGATACTAGCAATCTTTCTCCATTTTCTTTCATCTAATCGCTAAAATCTAGGCAGGCAGCCACAACTAATATTAGCGCTGTAATTCAAAAATTAGCTTTAGCTTGGGATTTATGAGCTTAGTCCAAGCCTTTTGGCTGGAATATACATATAGATTAAATTGGCATCGATAGTACCCTGTTTAAGCTGTTTTCAAAACAGACTGTTACCTCTACAAATTGTTAGCTCAAGTTTATATAGGAATAATCCATTTGATTTTAACGTGATTTGATATTACCCTATTTTAATTTGATCTGTTATGTTACATTAGAAATGATTTAATGATATCTGTATAATCTTAATTACAATCGTTAAGAGTTAACAATTGGTTGAAATGTCTCTATTGTGCTCACACTTCTGTGGAAGCTCTTGCATGAAAAGTCCCAGCAAATGGGCATTTCTTGGGGATCCAATGGGGGGGATGATGGTGCTGTGGTGACAGCACTCCCTCTTTTCACATGGGCAAGGGGAGATCCACCACATGTCCCTTTTATAGTGAGATCTAGGGAAGTGAACTGAGCCCATAGTGAATTAAGTCTGATTCCATTAACTGATTTTGCATGCATGTTGATGTGGTATGACTGGGTTCTTGTACTTAGGTGCAGGTGCATTTCCCATTGCCCCATTTCAAGGCTTTGGCTGCTGTCATGTGACCTTGAGTCCCCTCACTCCGCTGAAATGTGCATGCACCCAACCAACCAACCCTCTGTTGCATGTGGCCATGACTAAAAGAACAAACATAGTTAGCTCGAACTCTGTAGCTTTTGTAATCAAAGTTTCTATTGAATGACAAGGGAGCCCTCTCTATACAACCTAATACCTCTAACTTTGCATGGATGGTCTATCACTTTATTTAAAACATAATTACAGAAAACAGCAAAGGCCCAGATCCACAAAGGGATTTGATGTTATGATCTCAGTGTCACAAAACCTAGAAAAACACAGAACAACAATGCACTGAACAAATTCTGAGTGAAGAGCCTAGGCTCCTATACAATGAATAGGGAGAAATAGGTGCCTATGCATGTGATCCACAAAAGGCAGGGTGTGTGCTAGGCCCCTCCCCTCTCACAGAGAAAGGCACCTCCCTGCAGCCCAGACTTAGGTGCCTATCTCTGCTTTGTGATCCATGAACTCACTGCAGAGCTCCATCTGATAGGTGTGCTTAGAGGCCTCCTAACTCCACACAAACCACTTCAGATGGTGGAGGGGAGAGTAGGTGCAGGGGAATGACCTCCCTTGTAACTACGGTTGGATGGATTAGATTTTTAACAGTAAATATTGGTGAACATCAGTTTCACCATACACATACACAGTGATTAAAAAAAATTTCCATTGATGATCAAAATTCACAGATAAGCCTGAGAACTTATTAGAATTCAATGTGAGGATATTTACTTTGTATTAGGCCTGTCAATTAATTGCAGTTAACTCACGCGATTAACTCAAAAAATTAATCACGATTAATTGCAGTTTTTAATCGCACTTTTAAACAATAGAATACCAATTGAAATTTATTAGCTATTTTTGGATGTTTTTCTTCCTCATTTTGAAATATATTGAGTTAAAACACAGAATACAAAGTGTACAGTGCTAACTTTGTTATTTTTATTATAAATATTTTCACTGTAAAAATGATAAACAAGAGAGAATTTTTCAATTTACCTCATACGTGTCATAGTGCAATCTCTTTATCGTGAAAGTATCTACCGATGTAGATTTTTTTGTTACATAACTGCACTCAAAAACAAAACAATGTAAAACTTTAGAGCCTACAAGTCCACTCAGTCCTCCTTCTTGTTCAAATCACTAAGACAAACAAGTTTGTTTACATTTACAGGAGATAATGCTGCCCACTTCCTATTTACAATGTCATCTGAAAGTGAGAACAGGCGTTCACATGGCACTTTTGTAGCCGGCATTGCAAGGTATTTACATGCCAGATATGCTAAACATTCATATGCCCCCTCATGCTTTGGCTACCATTCCAGAGGACATGCTCCCATGCTGATGATGCTCATTAAAAAAATGTGTTAATTAAATTTTGACTGAACTCCTTGGGGAAGAACAGTATGTCTCCTGCTCTTTTACCTGCATTCTGCCATGTATTTCATATTATAGCAGTCTTGCATGATGACCCAGCACATGTTGTTCATTTTAAGAACACTTTCACAGCAGATTTGACAACATGCAAAGAAGGTACCGATGTGAGATTTCTAAAGATAGCTACAGCACTTGACTCAAGATTTAAGAATCTGAAGTGCCGTCCAAAATCTGAGAGGGACGGGGTGTGGAGCATGCTTTCAGAAGTCTTAAAAGAGCAACACTCCGATGTGGAAACGACAGAACCCAAACCATCAAAAAAAGAAAATCAACCTTCTGCTGGTGGCATCTGACTCAGATGATGAAAGTGAACATACATTAGTCTGCACTGCTTTGGATCATTATCAAGCAGAACCCATCATCAGTATGGACGCATGTCCTCTGGAATGGTGGTTGAAGCATGAAGGGACATGAATCTTTAGCACATCTGGCACATAAATATCTTGCAACGCCAGCTACAACACTGCCATACAAACGTCAGTTGTCACTTTCAGGTGACATTGTAAACAAGAAAAGGACAGCATTATCCCCTGCAAATGTAAACAAAGTTGTTCATCTGAGTGACTGGCTGAACAAGAAGTAGTACTGAGTGGACTTGTAGGCTCTAAAGTTTTACATTGTTTTATTTTTGAATGCAGGTTTTTTGTACATAATTCTATATGTGTAAGTTCTACTTTCATGATAAAGAGATTGCACTGCAGTACTTGTATGAGCCGAATTGAAAAATATTATTTTTTTTACAGCATTGATATTTGTAATAAAAATAAAGTGAGCACTGCACACTTTGTATTGTGTTGTAATTGAAATCAATATATTTGAAAATGTAGAAAACATCCAAAATATTTAAATAAATAGTATTCTATTAACAGTGCGATTAATTGCATGATTAATTTTTTTAATCGCTTGACAGCCCTACTTTGTATATTTTGATGTTTACAATATGTGTTTTAACTGTTATCAAGATTTAACTTTTTGAATATCAATGCCTACTCTCATTAAATCATTGTCTGATGCCCCATAGCTTCCTAAAATGGAAAATTTAAATCAATAAACTTTCAAAAAAAATTTGCAGAGTTGTGCAAAATTGTGGAATTTAAACTGATAGAAATTAAAAAATGCTAAAAAATAAACACAAATATTATCTGAAGTTGTAAAAAAATAAAAATGGAATTGTGCCAATCCTACTTCTAACTTTTAGCCCAGGGATTAGAGTACTTACCCAGGGTGTGGGACACTGCTGATTCATAGAATATCAGGGTTGGAAGGGACATCAGGAGGTCAGCTAGTCCAACCCCCTGCTCAAAGCAGGACCAATCCCCAGACAGATTTTTTGCCCCAAATTGTCCCCTCAAGGATTGAGCTCACAATACTCGGTTTAGTAGGCCAAAGCTCAAACCAGTGAGCTATCCCACCCTAAGAATCCCCCAACCCTGCTTGCTGAGGAGAGGATTTAAATAAGCATCTACCATCCTTCAGGTGAGTGCCCTAATTACTGGGCTATGAAGTGATTCTCATGCTTTGTCCTAATGAATATTTAATTAAAGTGGAACAACATCAGTAGGAGAGGTTGAGGGAGACCCACATCAGAACTCATAGTTGAGTGGTTAGAGCACTCAATTTATAGGTGGCTGATCACTACTCAAATCCCATTTCCTCATCAGGCAGAGGAGGGATTTGGACCAGTGCTTTCTTATATCCTGGGTAAGTACCCTAACCAAAGAGCTCAAGGAGTGCCTCTCCTCTAGGGCTGTTTTTGGGTCGAGTTGGGTGGCCTCTGAGTACACCTACTGTGCTGGACCCCACAGAGAAGATGGCGTTCGCCTTGCTCTCCTTCCCTGACTTGTGGATCACACGAGGGATTACGCAAGAGATAGGTGGCCGGATGCTTAGAGTGAGGTAGTAGTGTGCGTGCCCACCAAGCATACATGCCTAGGGAAATTTTACAGTGGAAATTAGGTGCCAAGTGAGTTTAGACACCTACAGAGTAAGGCGGCAACTGAGCAGGAGTTTTGTGGATCACATTAGCATCTAAAAATGGGACTTAGGTGCCTAAATCTAGGGGTTAGGCAACAAAGTACCTCTGGATGTAGGCCACAGTAACTTCTTTTAAAACTCTCTTCCACTCTCCCTTAAAGACTAGTCCTGCAGTCCTTACACAGGCAAATGTACAGTGAAATCCTGGAAGGACTGCTGGATTGGGACCTTAGGATTTATCTAAACACAGTTTTTGTATTGCTAAATTATGTTGGCTTATGAATTGATACAGTTAAAGCAGAACAAACCCCTGAGTGTGGACACAATTGTACCAGTATAAAGGTGCTTATCAGTAGCCATACTGCAGTTACATTGATATAAAGGTGCTTATAGCAGTAGCTATACTGGCATAAGCACTTTTATACTGGTATAACTGTGTCTACACAAGAGGTTGTACTGATTTATCTATATTGGTAGAAAATCATGCCCCTGGCTGAAATAGTTAAATTGATACAGCTACTGTGTACACCAGGCCTTAGTCTCTTTTAAATTTCCTAATAGATTTTAGTTTCCTTTCTAGTATGAGCCTCAGGTTTGCCACTGAATAGCTGCAGTAGTAAGTCATAGGAAGTAACCAAGCATAACTGTATGAAGAAAAACTTGTTTAAAAACATTTTATTAGAAACAAGATTTTGTGAGATGGATTAATATTAAAAAATCCTAGTATTTCTGGCAATAAATTCACATTTATTTGATTCCCTCCCCCCTCCAGTTTCTCACATAGTTAGAATGAAAATATTTAACTGATACTAATATACCTGGAAATGGTTTGTCAGTGTAGATAGTTAATACTGACAACAGAAAATATTCAGCAGGTGGTATCATGTAATATCCTGCATATAAGAGATGATATGAGGCCCGGTTCTGCTTCCATTAGGGTGACCAGATGTCCCGATTTTATAGGGACCGTCCTGATATTTGGCCTTTTTCTTATAAAGGTGCCTATTTACACCCCCCTCCCTCCATCTTGATTTTTCACACTTGCTCTCTGGTTACCCTAGCTCCCATATAGATAAAGAGGACTTTAAAAGGAGCAGGAGCAGACCTGTATGCAAATTTTACTAATAACAAACATTAACAGAAGAAATGTTCAGTGAAAGTTGAATGTGTATGTATACCACAGTTCTAAGAATCCTAACTTCCATATCTGTAAATGCTTAACAGTTATGGAGAGAAAGGTAAATATACTCACTGGTCATGTAGGGGAAATTTATTTTAAAGGCACAAATGGCCTAATTCACATTCTCTTTCAATGAGAACTGGGCACCTGAGATTTTCAAAGGCACAAGTGGCCCTTGCAATCTCTTAAATAAATGTACATATGAAATGACTCTGGATGTTTTATTACAGCTATCATGACAGTTACTGATTCCAGGATTTTTTTAAAAAATGTAAGGCTATTAATGACTTGTCATTCTGAAGTTTGTGTGTAGTTAAAAATACACAATGAACAAATGTTACTGAGGATCATAACCACTTCAGAGTGTAATCCTGGAGCGTAAGGGAAAGAACAATAGCTCAATGACAAAATTGTTTGGACAAGAGAGGGTCAGACAGGCAGTGAGAGCTATAAGACTTTTAACTTCCCAGAGGAGTCATAAGGATCCACTCTTCCCAATATGTGAAAAAGACAGATATAATTAAAGAGTTGCCAGGTTCATTAGCTCTGGCAATTCATGGTTATCACAGCATGTGCAGTGTTCCTGTTATTTGGTTATGGTTATGTTGTGTCCAAAACAATGCATGTGACTTTTAACTGTCTTTACATTAGTTTTGCCCCTTTCATCATGACTGATACAGTGACTCTTAAAAATGACTAAATGACAGTATGAGCTGCATTAAGATTTAAGATTCCAAACTCTTCTCTGGAAGAGCAATAATTCAGACTCCAATAATAACACTAACAGAAACTTACTAGCCCACTAGTGCACTTTGGGGTGTCTTAGTCTGAAGTGTTAAAGGACCAATAGCAGAGAGTGTTTCCTGGTCCCACTCATGAGGGGGTGGGAGGCAATCTGACCATCTATTTGAAGATATATTGGTCTTTGGAAAGAAGGTCTCCCAAAGATCTGAGAGGGTGAAGCAGGGCAGCTCTAAGTGCACTGTAGAACTAAAAGGGGCAAGTTTGCTGCCTTGTTCAGATGGTAAGGTGAGGAGGTTTGAAGGTCATGAAAAGAGAAAATTAATAGAGGCAGCTTCAGTATTTGCAATTATTTCAAAGGCAATAACATACTAAACTTGAAACAGTGAAGCTGAAATAAAATGTGTGAATAACCCCAACTCAATTAGGAAGAATGACATCTTATGAGCTCATTTTCAGCCGAGTCCCTAAAGGATATTTTTTGTGTATTACAAATCCACAACTATGGTCAATGCTGTAAATAGACAATTTTCTAAAGCACAACAAATAAAGTAAAAATAAAAATCTAAAATTTAAAAAAAGTGAAATCCCCTCAATGATCAGATGAGAAAAAGCTGCCACCTTAAAAGACTTATCCAAGTTGAACCACTGACAGCAGAATAGAGCCTCGACAGCGGTCAAAGTGAGTATTATGGTTTTGTTTCAGAGTTAGACATATACATTGAGATTTTCAAAGCAGACCATTGACTTTCATGGAAGATGTATTGCTAAATCCCCTGGACTCCTTTTTAAAATATCAATAAGAATGGATACAAAAAAGGCATTGTGGTGGTGTACACTGCCCTTTTGAGGCTAGAGGGTGAAGTCTCAGGGGCCAGACTACCCTATTCCAGGCGTTCTGGGGATGACAGAAGACCTAAGGAAAGATAGAGGCAGATGCTGAGAGAGATGAAACTGGAGTAACAGTTAGCATCTGAAAAATCCCCAGGCTACTATTATCTTTAGGGCCCAGGACCAGGAATCTTGTAGTGTAGAACAGGGCACACCTCTTCCTCAGCCAACCAAAATGAGTTCTGGGAAGGAGGCCAGCATATGACCTGCTGGTTCCTGCATAAGAGAGACTACACTACACTACCAGACCCCTAAGTGTTGTAGTTATACCAACCTAACTGGCAATATAGACAGCACTATGTTGATGGGAAGGTTTCTCCCATTGGCATAGCTATTGCATCCCATGGAGGTGGAATACCTAAGCCCATGGAAGAAGTTCTACTGTCAGCATGGGTATTGTCTTCACTAAGTGCTACAGACAAGCTCGAGACAATAGCAGGAAGAGAACTACTTGCTTGCCTGACTCCTCTAGGTCAGGGAGAATGAGATTGGCCTCTGCTCCATTAGGAATGCCTGGGAGAATGAAAGGAATATGGTTGTGCAGATTTATTGCTGTTGCAAGTTTTCCTTTATTTGAGAGAATTTGCTGCCAGTCTGGGCAGAGCTGAGTGCAAGCAGTTTAAATGGCAGCTAGGAGAAGCTGGCTCAGGGACACTGCCTATTACAGGCATGTTCAGTGGCTCCCCATATCTGGCTCTCGATCCCCAATGCCTATTTCTGTTACTGAAACCTCTGTACAATAATTCTTCGTTTTTATAGAGGTGAATACCAAAGAGGTATAAGTTAATTATAGTATTTATTGATTATCCTAACAGCATCAGAAAGCCAGAACATTTTAAGTCTCAAATGAATGTTTATTATGCTTTGTCAGGAAGAGTCTAATTCAAGATAATTGTGTTTTGCAATTTTTCTATCTATTTACATAACTAATGAAATGCACTCAGGCATGAAGCATCTTCGATTATTTTATGGCATTTCTTTTGATTATGAGTTAAAGAAAACAAACACATTCAAAATAGCCAAATACTCCAAGTGCCTCGTCCTACATATGCAAAAGTCTAGTTAACTTAAATGGGCTTAAAACTTCATTTTATGCAGTCTTCAAGAATACGGGAGCTGACATGCAGGTGACAGGACAATACCTGTACTGACCCTATACAGGGATGGGAGTTCAGGTTCCATATTCCTTGGCTAGGGTGCTGGAAAGGCAATGGAATCATCAAAGTTAGAGATGGAGAAGACCTATTTGGTCATCCAGTCCATCTCCAAGCCAGTGCAGTATTGTTTCCCAAAGTATATTTTTTTGGGTTGTCTGTCTAGTTTTAAGTGTTCCAAGCCATGCTTTACTTAGGAGACTCTTCACAGGTTTATATGTCCCTATTGACATTTTTTCCTGGCGCTTTTACCTAAATTTACCTTTTCTTAATTTAATCCCATTGCTTCTAGTTATTGCTCCTATTGTATTACTCAAATGACAGTAATGCACTTTGATAAAGTGTTGATGAATTATTTAATGTGATACACAGGAGTATAACTAGAAGTAATAGTAATTACAGTAGTTGTAATTATAGTAGTGCCTAGAGACTTGGACAGA
Organism: Mauremys reevesii; assembly: GCF_016161935.1. NCBI lineage: Eukaryota > Metazoa > Chordata > Testudines > Geoemydidae > Mauremys > Mauremys reevesii. The sequence goes on along the minus strand of NC_052624.1, from coordinate 60,420,206 downwards.
GACCAGAGCCCTATTGTGCAGAACTGAAACAAGGGATCTATGATCCCTTTGGGTGCAGATCCACCTGTCCTCATATCACAGTGTGAGCTGTGACAACCCACAGTGAGTAATCCCAGCACCAGTCAATACAGCTGTCCCTAACACAGTGAAGGGCAGTTGGACTGCATGCAGATGACGGAGAGAGAGTACAGTTCTGAAGAACACAATACAACACATAAAATCACACACTTAGTCATTCCTCATGTCTGCTGATTGTAGGGCAGCATTGCCTGAAATAAATGGGAGACTTGTCTACACTACAGGTTATGTCTGTATAATTTATGTCGCTCAAGGGTGTGAATAAGCCACCCCTGAGTGATATAAGTTACACCAACCTAAGTGCCAGCATGGACAGTGCTATGTTGGCTACTGTCTCTCAGGGAGGTGTTTTTATGATGCCAACAGGAGATCCCTCTCCTGTCGGCAGAGTCTTCACCAGACGTGCTACAGTGGTGCAGCTGCAGCGCTTCTACTGTAGCCTAGCCATAGTGCACATCCCCAGTGGCTCTTGCCAGCTCCAGGGGCAGAGTTAATGTTGCAAGATAGGGGTGGTGTGTACCTTATCTCTATATTTCCTGGTTTTCAGAGGTTTAACTATAGGCACATTCATTGTTCTGGCAGGGCACAAGGCACTGATGGTCAGCCATAACTCTGAGCTTTGGGTGGCAAACAAGAAGAGTCACCCTTTATCTCAAGCAATTTGCACTCTAACTAGACAAGATGGATAAGGGGTATGAGAAAGCAATTGAGATAGACAGATTAACATGACCAAGCTCATGTGAGAAGTCTGGAATTGAAACAAAATTTCCTGAGTTCCAGCCTTAATCACAAGACTATCTTGCCTGTCTGTAGTTAGAGCAAGTAAATTGTCATATATCATGGGTTCTTTTCCCATTTCTGCCAGTAAATAGTGCCTCAGTTTCCCTGGCCCTAATTCCTTTTTACAGGATATAAGTCCAATTGAAGTCAATCATTTACTTATATAGGGGAAGTTTTACTCGTATTTGTAAAACATGGATAATACCTCCCTCCCTAGAGTTCTGTGAGGCTTAATTCATTAATGTTTGTAAAGTGTTTTGAGATTTGGGGATTGAAAATCATCATAGCAGAGCAAAATACTCAGACCTCATTTAATTGGGACTCCTTACTTCCTAAAGCCCTGTCTATGCTACGATTATGTTGCTAATCTTTCCCACCATTGTCACCAGTTTCAGCTCCACCAGTGGGTGTAATGGGGGTGTGTGAGCACAGACAAAGACTCCAGGCTGCTGCTGCTCCTAGAGTTTTAAGCACTATGTCATCCAAGCCTGCTCAGAGCAGGTGAAGATGACACGACCAGAGCTGTGTGAATAACTGATTAAACAAAACAAAACAAAAGTTTTAGGCTGACCCAAAATGAAAATTTGTAGGAAAACAAAAAAAGTCTCAAAAAATCCCATTTGGGGTCAACTAAAATGGTTTGATTGACCTGAAACAAAATATGTGTGTGTAGTTTTCAAAGGGTGTGGGGGTTAGGTTGTTTTTTTGTTTGGTCTGTTTTAATAAAATGGAAGTCATATTCAACACCAAAAGTCATTTTGAAGGGAAACATCACAAGGTTTGATTTTGATTTTGATTTCAACAGAACATTGAAAGATTTTTTTTTCATTAAAGCAATGGTTTGGTCAACCCACATCTGCATTTTTCAGCTGGGAAACTTTTGCCCAGCACTCTCTAGCCATGGTCCTCCTGGCACTGCTGCTGGTCCCTTGTCTTCACTACCATTCCCCCGTTGGAATTGCAGCCATGCTGGTTAATCGGGAAACCGACTGCGTAGGACGGAGGTGGGTGGACGCTGACAGCCAAGGAGTTAACAGGACTTTATTCTGATTGCTCCCCGCACCTCCTCCACCCTACCGCTCACCTGCGCTTTATCACTGCCAGAGCCACTGAGCGGGCAGGGAGCCGCGTCCCCAGGGCGAGAAGGAAAAGGTGGAGCGAGCCTGGCGCGGGAGCATTTCCTGCACCTGTGGGATGACTCAGCGGGCCCCTCGGCCCCCCAGCCCCGTGCGCAGCGCAGAGGGGCGCGCCGCCGGCGGGCAGGGGAGCGCCCGGGGCCGTGAGTGACAGCGGGGAGCGCCGCGCTGTGCCGCGCGTGGGGAGCCAGCCCTGGCCGGAGGGCTGCGGGATGGCCGTGGGCTCCGGCAAGATGCAGCCCCCGTGCGACAGCGCAGAGCCCGCCCTGAGCCGCAGGCCGAGCGCCCGGCACCACGAGCCGCAGCAGCAAGTGCAGCTGCGGCAGAAGCTGAGGGAGCTGCCGGCGCGGCTGCGGAGCGGGCTCACGCTGCGGAGGAAGAACCCCGCCGCCGGGGGCCGGGTGAGTGAGCGAGTGACCCACCCGCTGGCCCTGCCAGCAGCCCAGGGACACCATTGGCCTCAGTCCCACTTCCTGCGGGGGGGGGGTCCCAGTAACTGCCCCTTTCCTCCCCCGTGCACGAGGGGGTCGGCTCGGCTGGGCTGCCTGGCTTGTGCCCGCCCGGGCAGGAGGGGGGTGGGGCTCTCCCGTGAGTCACCGGTGCAGGTGTCCTGCTCCTACCTAGAGAGCTCGGTGCCGGCTCCGGCTATAAGCTCCTCTGAAGCGTTTCCCCGCCTGCCTCTGTGATCTGCAGGGAAGTGGGGTTTGCTGCATGCCACGCCAGGGGCTGTGTCCAAATGCTGGCCCGGGTCTGGGTGTCTTGGTTTGTTCTGCCCCAGTGTGGTGTAAGCCCCGCCGACAGTGCGGGTTTGTTGCATGCCTCCGGCAGGGGGGCTTTTTGGCTAGCACGTTAGTCAGCGAGCCCCCTCTGCTTTAGCCCTGGAGTAGCGCTTCATGGATGCACAACAAGCAGGAATTACTCTGGAAGTCAGAAGTAGGGCTGGCTGGGAAATGGCTTTTCCACCCTGCAGCAAAATGTTTCCTGTTGGGACCAACCAGGCCTTTTGAAATTTCTTGCAAAAAAACCAACTGGGGTCGGGGGAGAGACACCTACTCCAGAATAGCTAATAGTCTACCAATTAGAGCACTTATTGGAGACTCAGGTTCAAACCACTGGTCTGAATCAGTGCTTTACTCGCTAGCTTATTGACTACTGTTGGCCTGGATCTCTCTCCTGGAGCAGAAATTCCACCCTGGACTTGAGAAACCCTTCCTGATGAAAGTTTTGTTGAAATGGGTACATTCCTGTGAAAAATTTTGGCTTCAACCAATCGTGTTCTGACAACAAAGTGTTTTGCTGAAAAATTTCTGGCCAGTTCTAGATATAAGGGACTTCTGTGGCACTGTAAAAAAAAAAATCTTAAAGGACAATAATGAATGTTCACATTCCCAATTTAGTCTTTATTAATCTGTGAGATAAGAATGTATTCCCATTTTGCAGATTGGGCCATCAAAGTATAGAAAAAGTTAAATTATTTTCTGAGGTTAGTGAGTAAGTGACAGAGCCGAAAATGTAACCAAAATTCATAGTCATGTTCTGCCAACTAGACCATACTCTTCTTGGTGCCAGTGGCACAACAGGTGCTAAAAGGTAATAACTGGAGATATACCAATCTCCTAGAACTGGAAGGGACCTCAAAAGGTCATCGAGTCCAGCCCCCTGCCTTCACTAGCAGAACCAATTTTTGCCCCAGATCCCTAAGTGGCCTCCTCAAGGATTGAATTCATAACCCTGGGTTTAGTGGGCCAATGCTCAAACCACTGAGCTATCCCTCTCCCCAATTGCTAATTCAAGTCCCTTTATAAGGCACTAATGATACAAGCTAATAAAGATGGGTGGGGAGCTCCACACATGTGCAGAGGTTTACCTGCATGGATCAGTGTGGAGAAGTGGGCTTAAGTCAGTATACTTTATTACTGGGTTTGTTTACTCATTATCTGGTATGTATTTTAAAACAAACAATATAGCTGAAGAAATGGATAAATAGGACTAGTTAGACATTCATGCAAATCTTCATATTTTTATCTTGTTTTCCTCTAATATGGAAACCTTGCAAAAAACAATGTATCAAAAGGACACTGCTAAGGTGTTCCAAACAGTTTTTAGAAAGTAATTTCTAATAATTTCTTGGAAGATTTGAAGCTCAAGTCTTTTACATTTCCAGCTGTCCTTGTTGTCTTTCACATAAACTCAAGGGCAAATAAGGGGTGGGAGCGGGGCATAATGGCATTCTCTAAGGGTCTGTCTGCACTGCTCTTAACTCAGGTTAGCGAACTTGGGTTAAAATAGTAGTGTAGACATGGTGGCAGTTTGGGTTTGCAGCTGGAGTTCAACCCCAGCATCCCCTACAGGTTTTAGTTTAGGGTGCTAACCTGAGTTAAAGTGAGTTGCTGTGTCTTCTTCACTGGTATTTTAACCAAAGTTAGCTAAACTGAGTTAAGAACACACACACCCTCCTTTTGTGTGTGTGTGTGTGCGCGCAGTGTAGATCTACCGTGAGATGCTACTCACACTCTGCTCATTCATTAAACCACAATGAGATTCCACCTACAGCAGATTATGAAGATCTGTTAACATGATTTCCCTTTTTAAAATCTTGCATGCTTTAATCAAACTTTAAATAGTTAACAATACGAACACTTGCACTGTAAATATTTGGGCATCTGAGTTCCCCATGTGTTTTTTCCTTAGGGTTTTATTTCATGTGTCTCAGCTACTGTTTCATGCTGTCTATAGACTCTGTACCATCTAGCCCCAAAGTGCTGTTTTGATTCTTGCACATACTCATGAACAGCAGAAATATACCACCAAAGAGTTGTCATGTCATCAATACCTTTGCATAACAATCCAAATGCTGCTGTCAGTCGGCCAGATTGCTATTTCCTTTGATTCACGTTGCAGTTTTTCTTGAGCTATCTATCTTGGTAGAAGAGAGTGGGAGCTGTGGCTTTTGGGAGTCCAGGACCTTAAATAATTCCCATAGATCTCTGGGATCTGCATAGAATGGGTTCATGCTGCAAGAAGAGTTGCCACTGCACTGTATGCAGGATGGCTCCAGCAGGATCCATGTGGCCAGTGCCTGGGTTCTCCTGATCCCATGCAGTAGTAGTGCTCGCTGTTGTATTATCTGTCTGGAAATTTCTGGGCTTGGGGGGACAGTGTTGTTGTGGAGCAAGATAGTGCCATTCTTCCATTCCCCCAGGACTCTATGGGTGTATCTACACTGCAGCTAGGAGTGAGCCTCCCAGCTCACATACACAGACTTGTGCTAGTGTTTCTTGAGCTAGTGTGCTAAAAATAGCAGTGTGGATGTTGCTGCTGGGGCGGCAGCTCAGGGTCTTAAGCAGGGGTTCTCAAACGGGGGGTCAGGACCCCTTAGGGGGTTGTGAGGTTATTACATGGGGGGTTGTGAGCTGTCAGCCTCCACCCCAAACCCTGCTTTGCTTCCAGCATTTATAATGGTGTTAAATAGATAAAAAAGTGTTTATCGTTTATAAGGGGGGGGTCTTACTTGGAGGATTGATATGTGAAAGGGGTCACCAGTACAAAAATTTGAGAACCACTGCTCTTAAGCATACCTGACCCCAAGTCTGAGCTTGAATGGCTACCCTGAGTCTCTCCTGGAGCTGTAGTATCCACAATGCTAGCCTGAACCTGCTAGCATGAGTCTGTCTACTCTGGTTTGGATGTTTGTAGTGTAGACATCTCTATGAAGCTATGTCACCAGGCATGCCCATACTGCAGTTTTTAGTATGCTTTCTTGAGCAGAGCTGTCATGTGTCTCTGTCTGCACAGGGAAGCACACTTCCAGCTGCTGTGTAGGCGTACCCTTAGCATTAGGTGGAACTGTTCTCAAGTAAACTCTGACTCACTGAAATCCCTTTTTGTTTGTTGCTTACTTTTCTAGGAAGTCATCCTGTCCCACTGAATAGGGCATAGGACTGGAAGTCATGAGACCTGTGTTCTGTTCCTGGCTCTGACTCGCTGTGTGACCTAAGGCAAATCACTTAATTTCTCTGGGAGTTTCCCTGTATATAAAATGGGGATAATGGTACATAACCATGCTTTGCGATCTATCAATGATAAAGCACAATGTAAGTGCTAAGGCTTTTGCAGGTTTTTTTAAGGTTGCACATCAGTAAGTGCTGCTGGAGTTTTCTTTAATTAGAAAAAAGAAGCATTTGGGGTAGAGAGAAACATATAAAGACTGGCATAAACTCTGCAAACAGATATAAGAAAAAAAGTCAATATTTTTATCTCTTTGATCTGCCAGTCTTGTCAGTGCCCCATTTAGGCAACAGAATATTCAAGGATTAATTCCAAACTTCCAGTCTGTGACAGAAATGACTAAGAACTGCTTTAGAATTACTTTGCATATGGTGATATAAAATATGCATGTTCCCGTCAGTTTAGTGGAGCAAAAAACTGGACTATATATTTCTGATCTGCATTGATTCTCTATAACCAGGATTTCCCTAATTTCAGAGACTGATAGAATTTAGAGCTGAAAGAAAAGACCTGTTAGAACAAGGCTTGGAAAGGCTCGATAACCATTTCTGGGCTGCAGATGTTAGTGTTTCATTGGCCCAGGGGTGAAAGTGAGCCGGTACTCCGTACCAGTAAGAACCCGCACCAGCCCACATTAAAGTGCTGCTATGGCAGCGCTTTAATGTCACTGCCTCTTTTGCCTCCCTTGTCAGCAGCCCCTTCCCCCTGTCAATGGCCCTGCTGGTAGGGTCCGTATGGGCAGGGCCGCCGACAGGGAAGGCAAAAGGGGCAGGGACATTAAAGTACGGCTGCGGCAGCACTTTAAGGATGATCCTTTGCCGTGGCAGCTCTTTAACGTTCCTGTGGCACCTCCCCCGCCCGGGTCAGTGGGGGGCGCTTTAATGTCCCTGCCCCATTCTCCCCCCACCCCCCCGGCCTCTGATGGGCGGGGAGGTGTGTGTGTGTGTGGGGGGGGGGAAGGGAGCAGTTGCCCTGGGGCCGGCAATTTAAAAGAACCAGTTGTGAGGTCCCAGAGCTCAGGCTCCAGCCTGAACCCGAATATCCACACCACAATTAGACAGTCCTTTATCCCAAGCCCTGTGACCTGAGTCAGCTGACATGGGCCTGCTGCAGATGTTAAAATGCAGTGTACACATACCCTCTGAGTGGGGTGACCAGACAGCAAGTGTGAAAAATCAGGACAGTGGGTGGGGGGTAATAGGAGCCTATATAAGAAAAAGACCCAAAAATCGGGACTGTTCCTATAAAATCAGGACATCTGGTCACCCTACCTCTGAGGCCAGTAATGTTCCTTTAGACCCAGTGCCTCTGAGAATGTTTTATCCATCCGAAGATCTCCGAGGACTGTGAAGTCCCCTAAAGGACTAGAGGAAACAAAAAAAACCCAAGTAATCTCTTCTTTGACATGGCTATATCTGTTTGCAAGATCTGGCTCTGGAGGATTTCTGTTAGTTTTGGGGGCAGAGACTATACTTATTTGTATCTTGTAAAACACAGTCACATTGTTGGTACTTTTAAAATAAAAATGTTGAATTTTTTTTCTCTCATTGGAAAAGGAAAGAAAATTTAATTTTTTTGTGCATGGGTGCTGCCATACCCCCTGGCTTGAAGTGGTTTCCATCATATACAGGGATTACAGTTTGGTTCAATGCCTGTCAGCACCCCCACTGTACGAATTGTTACAGCACCCCTGGCTTTGTGTTCTTCATATTAGTTAAATGAGGCACCAAAGAAAGAACATATTGTGTGTTCTGCACCATACAGTTTAAGGGCAAGAGCAAGAGTCTTCCATTCAGGAGGCAGATCTCTATTGCATGGTTTGTATTTGTTAATGTGTAGAGCTTCCATTGCATTCAGGTTGTGTTATGTTCCTGGAACAAGTGCAGAACATACAGTACAGATTGTGAATCAGAGAGGAGGGGAGAGCTTTGCCCTAAATATCTTGGTTATAAACACCATTGGCTGTGTTTAGATAATTGACTTTATTGTTTTTCTGTATGAGGGCATTAATGAAGGGTGTAAGGTACAGTATTCTGTTCCCTGGAAAAACACCGAAATCAATGTGTAAAATAAAATACTGAACTATAATTGTGGGTGATGTAAATGTCAGCATTAAAGAGGTGGAATGACTAATACTGGTGGCACTTTCTTTAAAGCCTGATTTTTACTGACTTTCAAGTTCCACTTAGTAACTTCAAGCAGCATTCATCTTAGCAGGTATTAGGTGACTAAAATTAAACTATATATATACTGCTGAATTTTTCTTATAGTAATCGACTTATTATATACTCCTACTAAATGTTTAATCGTATCTTTTAATTTAGCAGTGCTGTAACTGGTGACACATGAGATGTTGAGTAATGATTAAAATATTGGTGGGCTGGTGACCACAATAGCTCCTGGGAAACTAAATCTCCAACTGCTAGAAGCTGGGACTGGATGACAGGGGATGGATCATTGGAATATTGCCCTGTTCTGTTCATTCTCTCTGAAGCATCCAGCACTGACCTATGTCAGAGGCAGGACCCTGGGCTAGATGGAGCACTGGTCTGATCCAGTATGGCCATTCTTATGTAACTTCTGTGTCTATATTTTTGATGTTTTTTTAAAATACAAACTGTTTCAAAGTGAGTGACAAAACCGAGAATATTTTTAATAATTATGAGTCATATTGTCATGTGGGAAACATTGACTGGCTGTGATACATAAATACAGTAGAACCTTGCTAAATAACCAGTCTGGATGCTGGGGTGATTGGTAGGGTTCCTTCCCTTAGTGATAGAGTGGTTCCACAGCTACCTTTTACAGTCGCTATTTTAATCCTGAGACTGCCATAGGTTCCATATAGCCATAACATGCCCTCTCCAGTTAGCAATAGAATCTTCAGCATCACCTCCACCCTGTCCCTTGTCCATCCATACCATACTCCCACCGGAACTGGCGCTGAGCAGACCAAAATACGGGGGAGCACAAAGGCGACCAAACCCCCTTTTGTTCTCCCCACCCTGAGATTCTGACTCCCGCTGCACATGGCCTTCAGTGAACTTGGCCTCTTCATTTTTTTTTAAGCAGATTTCTTTTACCTTGCATTTTTAATAACACCTTCACTTAGTTTAACTGAAAGAATACTACAAATGTATTTACTTTTTGCATTCGTCTCTGATTAGTGGATAAAATGAAAGTGACTATATTATTTTTCTTTTAGCATCTGTTTCTAATTGACATCACCTACAGGTTCTCATGCAGTGCTGCAGTGTTTAGTTTGGAAACCCACTAGGGGCATGTTTGTCATTCATCATTCATCATTCATGCCCGTCACCCCAGTCGGGATATGGGCCGCCAACAACAGATCTCCAGAGTCCTCTATCCTGGGCCATTTGCTCTAACTGGTTCCAGGGTAGCCCCCATTTTTGTGCATCAGCCTGAAAGGTCGTCGCCAGGTGGTTTTGTCCTCCCCCCAGGTTTCAGCTCCATACAGTAGGACTGCACAACAACAAGCCTACTCTCTGTGTGTCGTGGTGCGTCGCTCTCTTCAATACAGCAACAGCTCTCAGCTCCTGTCAACCCTGTCAGCTGTCCAGCTGCTTGTCTCCTTCTCTCTTGTCTCAAGTCAACAGGTGTTTGTTTGTCTCATCTCTACTGCAACTCTGCCTTGCTTGACTCGCATACATCCTCCCCCTCCCATGTGCCATCCGATGATGATAATTAATCTGGAGGGTGATCATCAGCTGAGTGGCTCCAAGCGGCTTTTCACCACCCACCGTCCCGTCATGAGTCGCCTCTTTTTTTTTTTCTTCCCTTTCCCCCCAAAAAAAAAAAATCAAATTGCTACAGAAACGCATGTTTGTATAAGAACAAAAGATCTGTTTACATTGAAATTAAAAATAAAGTAAAGAGAGAATTTCCATTGGCCTTAACTTTTGTAGGATCTTGTTGAGTATTTTTGTTCAAATCTGAGCTGACAGTGTCACTTGTTAATTCATGGTAAATTTCTCAGATGCTGGTGTGAATGAGCAAGATTCTATGGCTTTTTTTTTTTTTTTTGCAACAAATTGTGCTGAGATTACTGTTAACTCATCAAGTATTGGTGCAAATGTTTTCAGCTGGAAGTGCTATAGTAATTTTGTATCTTGAGGAAATTACACATCAAGATGTACATTTTTGTGCTAACGATAATGTTGAAAATAGGCAGTAACTTTTTGAAAAAGTGAAGCAGAATATGCCACCTTTCTTTACTGAACAGATGGAAACTACTGTAATGAAACAAATGTTTTTTTCTGCACAATAGTTCTAGCCTATCATAATTAAAATGATATTCACATACAAGGAACCAGTTTGTTTATGAAAAAATAGTTTCCATATCTTTAAATGCCTTATATTTTCCTTGGCTGGATTGTTCATTGCAAGTTTAGTTTGAATGAGTTTGAATTAAAGATAAGGATGTAGATCAGTAAATCTGTAATGATAACTACACCAATCAGCATGAATTGGCTAAAACAACATATGAAGTTAAATTTGCACCCTTCCTGTGAAAACCTAAATAGGTATGTTGCAAGAAAATAGGCGGGATTGTGCTCTGTGGAATCTATGCCAGCCCCCCACATACCTATGTTCATGGGGTGGACCAGCTCTGCATTCCCTCCATGGTTTCTATGCTAGTTCCTGGGTTGGAATAGGGGCCATAAGCACTGTGCGAGATGTGGTCCAATGTATAGGGCACTGCCTGGCTCTGCCATTGACCTACTATTTGACCTTGGACAAATCACTTCAACTCACTGGGCTTGTTTCCCCTTCCCCCTTTGTTTGTCTTGTCAGTCTAGACTGTAACCTCTTTAGGGTAAAGGCTGTCTCTTACTATATGTTTGTACAGTGCCTAGCACACTAGGGCCTTGATGTTGATTGGGTCCTGTAAGTGTTACTGTAATAAGAGGTTCAGAATTTTATTATTTTTTATGTGGGGTGCCATATAATCATGGACCCAGTGACAATTCTCCTGCCTTGGTGCACACGCCTCTGCATGCTGGACTATGCAGGGATGTTCATAGCACAACTCTGCTGCATGGAAGTGGTTGAGTTTCTATGCAATTAAACTCTGAAGCCAAATTATCCAAAGTTCTGCTGCATTATGGGCATCTCAGATTCTCATAGCTCATGGCCCATTTTCACCCTGGGTATTTTGTACTGTTTTTAGTCTGTTATATTTTTTTATCTACATGACACTAGTTGTCTGTTAAAACATCTTTTCCAATAACTGTGCTGTCAGTGAAAGTTACAGCATCAAAATAAAGGCAATGGTGGGTGGTGAACACAAGGCTGGAGCACAAGGTCAGACTGTTCTCTCTTTTACTCACTAGCATAAGAGGTTCTGTCTGTTAGTAACTGGTATAATACTGTTTATCTCAGCCTAGCTTATTGTCTGTTTGTTCAGAAGAGTTTGACTTTGTCAAATGATCTATCTGCAGCCATTGACATAAAAGTGTGTGTATGTAAGTAAATGAGCCTGGCTCAACTCCTACAGTACACCTTTTATTCTAACTGATTACTTTTTCACTAGTTATTGCTTAGAGAGCACTTCTAATTGGTTAAAAGTCAGTATTTTTGTTATATTGTAGAGAGAACATTTTGCTGATTAAGAGGATTTTTTTATGTTTTGCCAATCCATATAAATGGGTAGAAAGTTGTTTATCCTACCAATAACAGAGCCAGATTTTTGTCTCTCACTGGTTTAAAACCTATGTAATCTCATTGACTTCAAAAAGTACTTCGCCTTCTAATTTCTTTTCTTTTTTTTCCCCCCAAATATAAATGCAATTTCCCCTCCCTTTTTTTGTCTATTTAAAAAACAAACAAGCCGTGTCCATCTTTGTTTTGGTCTTTGACTCGGACATTTAAGATATCTGATACTTGGTGCATATGTGGTATTTTCATAGTGTTAAATTTGGATTAAATCTATAAAATAACTTCACAAATAGCCTGTGAACTTATTTTCACAAAGTAACATCACAGCCGAAACAATCACTCACTACCCTGTCCATAGATCTTGAAGTTTAGCTGTTATGAAAGTTCAGTAGAACCAGTCATGAAGAAATATTGATAAAAGATGAAACAGTATTTTGTATATATCTTAGGACATCTTAAACCAACAGCAAGATATTGAGTGTAAACACCACACCTTTTGTTTTTATACTCCTCCTCTAAGTACAGTAATACAAACTGTATCTCTGAGTGCTATAAAACTTGAATATCTAACTATATCTCAGAAATACAGGTCAAATTCCGGTCCTTGCCCTGGCTGATTTGGTCTGCTTCAGGTGCACAGTGCTGCCAGAAAACTGGCTTAACCAGCTACCTGGTGTAAAGGAAATCCACAGACTCAACATAGTGGCTCTGTGCCAACCTATCCTGTCCGTAATATGGGGGGTATTCCTGGGAGAAGAAGTCCTGGCTGTGGTGCTTCTGCACTCTGGCCATTTTACAATAGGGACTGGACTATTCCAGACCAGCTCTAGGATTTGGGGGCAAAGGTAGTCCATGGACTTTGGCACAGATTCAGTGACCTAGGTGCCTTGGAGGTATAGCTTTTATCTCTCTCTGCCCGCCTGTCTCCTTTCACTGGAAGGGGGCTCCATCCCAAGGGAAGGCAGATAGTGCCAAAGCAGTCACAATATAATCAGGGCAAAGTATTCAGGAAATTAGGCATGCAACTCCTGTGCTACTCTGAGCCATAGTGTATCAGAACTCAAACTACAGTAGGTAGGGTTGGATGAATATATACTTTACTTTATTTCTTTAGACTTGTATCTGCATGCATTAAAAAGGAGTGCCTATCACTTGCTGTAGGTCCTCCTCAATAACTCTTAGCAGAAAGGAGTGGTGCTGATTAGTAGATGACTAAAGTCAGTACTAGGGGCACCATGCTGCAGGAGGGGCACTATTTTGGAAGAGACTTAAAATTGAGGTCCTGACTATTTGCGATTGCTAAAGATTTCATGGAAATCTTCTCAAGAATATGGGTGTTTAACCTGGCATCCTGACCAAATTCTGACTTGAGTAATTGCATTCTACCTGCCTAAAATTCCCCATGTAATTTCAGATAGTAAATGGCTATCATATATCCATGATATATTGCTGCTGTGCACTGTTAAACAGCTGCCACATTTCCACCATAGGTGGGTGCAATTCAATAGTGCGTGAAGTGATTTTTAAATATGAAGAGGTAGGGAGAAAGATGAGTGTGCACAATCAGAAAACTGTCAGGGGTGTGTGTAAGTGTAAACAACACACACAGACAGACAGCTGCATATAACTCTATGCATGCATGCCCATGCATGCACATATATAAAATGAATTTGCTATTGGCAAAGGCATAGATGAGGAGAATCCATTAAAACAACCACTCTGGATCCCTCTTCGTGTATGCTCTTGCTGTCCTTTGTGATGAGGTTTAATTTTTTGCATTTGCCTGTCATCCTGATGTGCGCTGGGCAACTAAAGTAGATTTTGCGATACATGTGGCCTGCAAGTCCTTTACTGAATTGAGTACAAGAGGACATGAGCTTTGTTAGCATGAGTTTGACCCTGCTTTAAACCACGATAAGTGTAAGCTTTAAACAAACAAAAAAGGAATCTCTAGCGGTTATTTGCCAAAGAAGAATATTAAGAATGCAGTGTGTTTTACCTAGGTGAGGGATGTCTTGGGTTAGGAAAGATAAACTATGAAATGCTTGGCTATCAAAGCCCTGTCCATACTAGTTCTGAACTATTGGCTCTAATCCTGTTGAGTAAATGGTTGTGAAGCAGTGCTTGACTAGGATCTTCCAACAGTATTTGCTGACCTGGCTTGCTTGTGAAGTGTGGGCAAATACATTAAAAAAAAAAATCTTAGTAGCCAAAATTGCCATAAATGCTTTTGAAAACATTACCCATAGCCTAAGTCTCAGTTTCAAAAGTGGTGTAGGCGTTTAGGCTCCTAAATTCTTGTCTACATGGCTCCACAGTGCGGATTACAGGGGTGTGAGTTGCAGCACGTACTAACATGATGTGGTGTAACTGCCCTGTGTAGACCTTGCTAGTGTGAACTAAAAGGTACCCAGTTTGTGTTAATGAAGTCCTATTTGAAACACTAGCTGGATCTACATAGGGCACTTACAGCAGAATGCTTTAGTGTGCTCTGCAATTCTTGCCCCTGTAGTCAACACTGCAGGGCTATGCAGACAAGCCCCAAGTCGCTTCTGAAAATAGGACTTAAGCGCTTTTAAAAATTTTACTCTACATCTGTAGATAGTGGGATGCAACTGTGTTAGATGTGAACACAAACTATATTATAATTGCAGCTGTGATTGCAAACTGTTTTAATCGATTTATAAGTCTCTAACTTAGGAAGTGTCAAAGAGAACACACACATGCAAAGATTCTCTTACCCTGGACTTCAGAAAAGCAGACTTTGACTCCCTCAGGGAACTGATGGGCAGGATCCCCTGGGAGAATAACATGAGGGGGAAAGGAGTCCAGGAGAGCTGGCTGTATTTTAAAGAATCCTCATTGAGGTTGCAGGAACAAACCATCCCGATGTGTAGAAAGAATAGTAAATATGGCAGGCGACCAGCATGGCTTAACAGTGAAATCCTTGCTGATCTTAAACACAAAAAAGAATGGACAAATGACCAGGGAGGAGTATAAAAATATTGCTCAGGCATGCAGGAGTGAAATCAGGAAGGCCAAATAACATCTTTTGCTAGCTGGAACTCCAAGTGTTAAGAGTAACAAGAAGGGTTTCTTCAGGTATGTTAGCAACAAGAAGAAAGTCAAGGAAAGTGTGGGCCCCTTACTGAATGAAGGAGGCAACCTAGTGGAAAGGATGTGGAAAAAGCTAATGTACTCAATGCTTTTTTTGCCTCTGTCTTCACAAACAAGGTCAGCTCCCAGACTGCTGCACTGGGTAGCACAGCATGGGGAGGAGGTGACCAGTCCTCTGTGGAGAAAGAAGTGGTTCATGACTATTTAGAAAAGCTGGATGAGCACAGATCCATGGGGCCGGATGCACTGCATCCAAGGGTGCTAAAGGAGTTGGAGGATGTGATTGCAGAGCCATTGGCCATTATCTTTGAAAACTCATAGTGATTGGGGGAGGTCCAGGATGACTAGAAAAAGGCTAATGTAGTGCCCATCTTTAAAAAAGGGAAGGAGGAGGATCCAGGGAACTATAGGCCAGTCAGCCTCACCTCAGTCGCTGGAAAAATCATGGAACAGGTCCTCAAGGAATCAATTCTGAAGCACTTAGAGGAGAGGAAAGTGATCAGGAACAGTCAGCATGGATTCACCAAGGGCAAGTCATGCCTGACTAACCTAATTGCCTTCTATGAGGAGATAACTGGGTCTGTGGATGAGGGGAAAGCAGTGGATGTGTTATTCCTTGACTTTAGCAAAGCTTTTGATACTGTCTCCCACAGTACTCTTGCTGGCAAGTTAAAGAAGTATGGGCTGGATGAATGGACTATAAGGTGGATGGAAAGCTGGCTAGATCATCGGGCTCAACGGGTAGTGATCAATGGCTCCGTGTCTAGTGGGCGGCCGGTATCAAGCGGATTGCCCCAAGGGTCGGTCCTGGGGCCGGTTTTGTTCAATATCTTCATTAATGATCTGGAGGATGGTGTGGACTGCACTCTCAGCAAGTTAGCAGATGACACTAAACTGGGAGGAGTGGTAGATACGCTGGAAGATAGGGCAGTGATGAGCTGCCAAAATACTAACAACCGGTTCCCTTCTCCTCCTCCTCACCCCAGGAGGGGTCATGCCCCCCCCGGGAGGTCATGCCCCCCCCCCGGGGGACTCCTGTCCCATCCAACGCCCCCATGTTCCTTGACAGGCTCCCCCCCGACCTATGCCCTATCCACCCCCCTTCCCTGTCCCTTGTCTGCCCCCTGCCACCCCATCCAACCCCTTCTCTCATTCCTGATGGCACCCGGGGACCCCTTCCCCATCTAACCACCCCTTCCCTCTGTCCCCTGACTGTCCCTGGAATCCCTACCCCTAACTGCCCCCCACCGCTCCATCCAACCCCTGCTCCTTCCTGACTGCCCCCCCGGGACCCTTGCCCCCGTTCAATCCCCCTGTTCCCTGCCCTCTGACACTAATCACCCCCCCAACTCCCCTGCCCTCTTCCCACACCGGCTCCCTGCTCCCTTACCCTGCTACCTGGAGCTGGGGGCCCAGCTGGGCTGGGGCTGGGATCGGAGGCACCCAGCCCACGTCGGGGCCGGACCAGGAACCACGCCCCCGGGCCGAACAGGAGCTGCGCTGCCGGGCCGGACCCCGGGGGCCGAACAGGACCCGGGCCGGACCCGCGCCGCCCGGCCCGGACCCCGGGGACCGGACCCTGGGGCAGCAACCGCGCCACCCGGCCCGGACCCCGGGGACTGGACAGGAGCCACGCCGCGCTGCCCTGCCTGGCGAGGTCGCAGCTGGACCCCGGGGGCCAGGAGCTGCGCCGTGCCGCCCGGCCCCAGGGACCAAGATCTGGCCCCGACCTCGCCCGGCAGCCCAGCGCCTGGAGCCCTCCACCTGCTGGCGCCCCCGCCCCCAGCGCAAACTCACCTGGTGTAAGCCTCTGCTTTCTTCTCAGCCCTTCCATGCTTCCCGCGCGAACAGCTGATTTGCGGGAAGCTGGGGAGGGGGAGGAGAAGCCGGAGGAGCGTTTAGAAGACGAGGCGGAGTGAGGTGAGCTGGGGCCGGGGGAAGGGCAGGGAGCTGCTAGAGCGTTTATTAAATTTAAAAGCCTTTTTGGAACTAGTTGTTCCTCCAGGAACAACAGGTTCTAAACTGGGCTTCTAAATTTAACAACCGGTTTGCGCGATCCGGTGCGAACCGGCTGCAGCTCACCACTGCACAGAGGGACCTAGACAAATTAGAGGATTGGGCCAAAAGAAACCTGATGAGGTTCAACAAGGACACGTGCAGAGTCCCTGCACTTAGAGTCC
This sequence comes from Mauremys reevesii, assembly GCF_016161935.1. Classification (NCBI taxonomy): domain Eukaryota; kingdom Metazoa; phylum Chordata; order Testudines; family Geoemydidae; genus Mauremys; species Mauremys reevesii. Next base: position 60,403,228 of record NC_052624.1, on the reverse strand, counting down.
CATTCACTGTTACAGTCTAGGGACTAAATGACTAGGTAGCAGTTCTGCAGAAAAGGACGTAGGGGTTACAGTGGACAAGAAGCTGGATGAGAGTCAACAGTGTGCCCTTGTTGCCAAGAAGGCTAATGGCATTTTGGGCTGTATAAGTAGGGGTATTGCCAGCAGATCGAGGGATGTGATCATTCCTCTCTATTTGACATTGGTGAGGCCTCATCTGGAGTACCGTGTCCTGTTTTGGGCCCCACACTAGAAGAAGGATGTGGAAAAATAGGGAAGAGTCCAGTGAAGGGCAACAAAAATGATTAGGGGGCTGGAGACTTATGAGGAGAGGCTGAGGGAACTGGGATTGTTTAGTCTGCAGAAGAGAAGAATGAGGGGGGATTTGATAGCTGCTTTCAACTACCTGAAAGGGGATTCCAAAGAGGATCGATCTAGACTGTTTTCAGTGGTGCCAGCTGACAGAACAAGGAGTAATGGTCTCAAGTTGCAGTGGAGGAGGTTTAGGTTGGATATTGGGGGGGGGGGGGGACTTTTTCACTAGGAGGGTGGTGAAGCACTGGAATGGGGTAACCTAGGGAGGTGGTGGAATATCCTTCCTTAGAGGTTTTTAAGGCCCGGCTTGACAAAGCCCTGGCTGGGATGATTTAGTTGGGAATTGGTCCTGCTTTGAGCTGGGGGTTGGAGTAGATGACCCCTTGAGGTCCCTTCCAACCCTGATATTCTGTGAAAAGAGGAATGATAGATGATCTGACAGGTAAAGAAAAGGTTTCCAGAGATTTGGTCTGCATTTGAGTTCTCTCACAAACTTGAGTGACTTTGGACAAGTCATCTAATCTCCTTGTACCTTCATTTCCTTGTATATGAAATGAGGTTGAGAATACCTCCATAACTGGAGTGTTCAGAGGCTTAATTCATAAATACTGATCTTTGAAATAAGTTGATTGCATTTTATATAGCTTGTTCAAACTTAATATCTTAGTAAATGTTTTTATTGTGGAGTTGAAGAGTAGAGGAGAGAGATTTAGCAGGTATTTATTTGTATTATCTCATTAAACAGACAATACTAAAACATAAATGAGTTGCAAATTGATTTTACTGATGCTGTTTATCTAATTTGTTTTTCTTTGCACTTGAATGAATCAAGGCAGATCAATAGTGATCCTTTCAATTAACAGGACAGAAATCAGAGCTGTTGGCACTCTAAGGTGAATTTCAGGAACTCTACCTGTTTTCTATTGCAATGTCTTCTCTATCCTTACTAGTGTATATGTAATGCCGACAGACCCTGGTTGTTTTTGTGCAGGATCAAACCGGGGACCTCTGGAGCCTCTACCAAATGAGCTAAAAGCCAACTGGCTGTTAAGCAGATTCATTTAACTCTCTCTGTCTCAGTGCCACTAGATGGGACAGAACACCACACCCAGAAGGTGTGTAGGTTACATATATACTGAGAAATTATCAGAATTTCTATTTTTAAAAGGACGTATTTTCTTCAAATCTATTATGCTCTAATTTAATGTAGCAATACATGTATGCACAAGACTAGGAAATTTGCTATTCTTTGAAACACCAATAAATAACTATTAAAAAGAGGTAGAGACACAAGTACTGCACACACACCTGTAATTATGCTAGTAGATAGACAGGTAACATAGGAATTACCATACTAGATTAGACTGATTGTCCATCTTGTCAGTATCCGGTCTTTGACAGTAGCCAGCGGCGGTAAGGTGTTTTTTTTATACCTTCCTTTGAAGCATTATGCAAATGTTGGGTAACCTGTCTTCCACACTGTTTCCTTCTAGTCTTCTATAATTAGAGACTTTCTTTAACTCTGAAGCATGAGGTTAAATGCCTATTACAAAATCTGTTGGCATTAGTCACTATAAATCTGGATATTCCTGTTACTCTCATAAATGTCCAATCCATTTCTGAATCTTGCTGTGTTTATGGCTTTGACCATATCTTGTGACAATGAGTTGCATGGCTTAATTATGTGTTGTCTTTTATCAAGGTTGAATTTCCTACCTTTTAATTCCACTAAATGTCCCCTTGTTCTTGTGTTCATTCGCTAGATCATTCATTATTTTTATATAGTTTTTTCATGTTCTCTTATTCATCTCCTTTCTAAAGGAATCAATCTCAATCTTTTGAGTTTTCCCATCCCCTAATAATTTTGATTGCCCTATTCTGAACCCACTCTAGTTCTACAGTATCGTTTTTGAGACGAGGTGACCAGTACTGCACACGGTATTGAAGATGAGGCTGCACCATTGATTTATATAATGATATAATATTTTCTGTATTATTCTCAATCCTGTTATTTTAGCATCCTAACATTTTGTTAGCTCTCTTTGACAACAGCTGCACAATGAGCCAAGATCTTCAATGAGTTAGCTACAGTGACATCCAGGTTCCTTTCCTGAGTTGATACAATTACCTTAAAACTCTCAAATATGTGAGTAGTTTTTCCCTCCAGTTAGTATTACTTTGCATTTATCAGCATTGAACTTCATTTGGCATTTACCTGCCTTGGTTAGGTCCCTTTTGAAGTTGCTCACAGACCACTTGCTCTCTGGTCCTGACTAATCCAAGTAATTTTCTTATCTAAATTTTGCTACCTTACTAGTCACCTCCCCCGCCCTTTCCAGGTCATTAATAAATTTATTAAATACACTAGACCAACCATGGAATTTTGAGGTACCTTGCGGCTAACTTTTTGCCATGAACTGTTGAATTCTGCTCAATCTCCAGTCTCTTAGCCAGTGTTTGAGGTATTATGATACTTAGCCTCCTGTCCCCATGATTACTTTAGGTCCCTGTCCAGAGGCCACTAAAGACATTGTCTAAGGAAATCATGTTAACTGGTTCTCTTTTATCCACTACTTTATTGATTGTATTCAAAGAATTCCAATAGATTAGTGAGATGTGAGTTTTCCTTTGCAGACACCATGATGGTAGAGTCTATCACATCATTGTCTTCTGAATTTTTATCCTTCTATTTTTAATTCACATTTCAACCAGTTTAGCAGGTACAGCTATGAAATGTACAGGGCTATAATTTTCAAGATCAACCCTTTTTAAAATATAGGTACAATGTTGGAGAATAACAGCTGTCTAGTACAGTAACTAATTTTAGCGAGAGCCCATATTTTTGCTAGCATTTCAGTTCATGTCTGAACTCCTTCAGAGCTCTTCTGGGCCTGGTGACTTATTGTTATTTAAAATAATCAATGGTATAGTAAATACTATATACAGATAAATACTCAAAATCCAATCTCCATACATTGAAATCAGTGGGGTTTATTCCAATGTAACTGAGACTGGATTTTGACCTTATCTGTGGTGTTCTTTCATATTAACTTTTAAAAAAGTGAGAGATAGAAAAGCATGTGTCTGGTTCAGCATTGTTATAAACGTATTGTACACATACTCGGTGTAGCAGTATTATATATTGGTAGGTGCAGAAGCAAATGGCTTCATATTCTTAGAAATTAGATACTTCCATGTTATACAAGAGTATAAAATTGTTTAGGCTGTGCTGTCCTGTAACAGCACAAATGCACTTAGCCATGGGACTTCTTGTCTGAGTATGGAACAAATCTTATTGCCCTTACAGAAGAATCTGTAATATTGTTCGACCCACGTAAATCTACAAATTATGTGAAATTTGTATACACAAGTACATAAGTGGAGTAGAATCTCTTTGGGTATAAAAAAGGCTGTTTAAAACAGTAACTTATTTTGAGGACCTGGGCCATTGCTGCATATTAAAAGGGATTTAGGTATTTGAAATCAATGGGAGTTAGGCATCTAAATACTTCTGAGGAGTTTGGCCAATGTAACCTGAGTTCAGGACTGCAATCATTTGCCTATATTTTTCAAACATTGTGAATAGTTAGCCTATGAAAGCCCAGTTTTACTCCAATTGGCCCTGTGACCATCTGATTCAAGCTATGGTTTCGTCTGAATCTTGTACATTGTTTAGCCATATGTATAGGTAAATATAGGGATCAATCTTGTTAGTCATGTTATGATGATCAGTTTCCTGGCAGATAGTGTTAATTTTTTGTATTGTCATTTTTTGTTGGATTGGCGGTTTGAAACTAAAACTGACTAAATTGGGGTTTTATTTGTGAATAGAAATTGATTTGGATCTGAGGGCAGGGGGTGTGTATGGTGTGATTCATTTGCCCACATGTCCAACTCTTGAAATTCATTTTGTTAATGATTGCTGGCATCAAAAAGAAAGCATTACTTTCCATTGGAATTCTCTCTGTAGTGGTTAGGAGAAAGTGGTATGAGCCTGTCTGGGTGTCTTCCTTCAGGATACCTTAGAAGTTCTGCTTGCAGTTTGCCGCTTATATAGATGTATATTTCAGGGATGCCTATGGTTTAGTGATTGCTACTTTGTAGTTCTATCTATTGAAGTTCCTCTTCCAATCTGGATGGGAGTTGCAATGAGGTACTGTCATAGTTGAAGGTATAGTTATTGAAAACTGACCTTTTCTGGTTTGTATTATTGGGTCAGTTATTCAAATTCTTTCATGTCTGATGTCTAAACAGTTGATCTAGCTGAGTCAGTTTATTCTGCTGTTGTCCATTTGTGGTATTGTGGGGGAGGCCTGATTTAAAGAGAGGCATCCTGGGGATCTCTACTAGTCAGGTTAAGAAAGTGTGAAACTTAAAAGTATTTCCAGATACACATTTACTATTTTCCTCCTTTCACTATGTATAAGAGAAACCTATGTCACTGTTTATTATTTGCATCCATAGTCTATTAGACATTGTATCTTCATAGCTTGTGAGCACTGTCCACACATAAGAGAAAAGCATAAATTCTTACTGCTTGGACTAAACCGTGGCCTTGAGTAGAAGAGTGGGAAGGCCTGACTTCTCCATTCGTTATTGTGATGTGTATCCATGTGTCTGAAATTCAATCTGTTCAATATATTAGGTAAGCTGTCTGTGGTAGTATTTGAAGTTTGTGGTGAAAAAATTTGAAGCTCAGTTTAGGCGATGTTATTCTTGTTTTCCCTGTCTGGGGGATGCTCCATGTAGAGAGAGCTCATTACTGAGTTTAGGTAGTTGGGCATTGCTCCTATTTAGATTATTTTAGTGAGATTTAGGGCTGGTCTACACTTAAAAGTTACATTGGTATAGCTCTGTGTCTCGGGGGTGTGAAAAATCCACACCACTGAGAGATGTTGTTAAGCCAACTTAACCCCTGGTGTAAATGAGACTAGGTTGATGGAAGAATTCTTCTCTTGAGCTAGCTACCACCTCCTGGGGAGGTGGATATATTACAGCGATGGGAGAATCCCTCCTGTCCCTGTAGTAAATGTCAGAGCAGTGCTGAAGCTCTGCCGCTGTAGTGGTTCAAGTGTGGACACAGTCTTACTACTAATCTTCCGTAATAACCGTTCAAAAACTAAACTTGATCTTTTGGAAGAGCCCCACGTTTTTCACAAATATAAAATAACATGAAATAAAATGAAAAACTCACTCTGCAGAGGTGGCTCCTGTTCCTCATTCTGAGAGCTGTGACCTGGTGCATGAGGTCTTAGCACCACGCAGGTTTGGCCCTGCTGCCGTTCTGTCATCATCACTGGGATGGAGGGGAGGGGAAGGGAAAATTTGAGCGAGTGGCATTGTGACCTGGTACATAGGGGTCAGAGTGTCACTCACTCAAATTTGGCCTGGCTGTTTCTCTGTCGTAATGAGGGAAGGGGTGGCCAGGCCAAACCTGAGCAGTGCTATGACCCCATGTGCCAGGTTGCAATGCCTAGAGTATGAAGCCAGCTCCAGCCCAACAGGACAGGATCTGCTACTGTGGGGTAAGCACGGGGCAGACTCTCTCTGCAACCTCTTCCCCACAGGGCCCCAACAATTGGGGCATGAACCCCCTCCCCCCATGTGGGTAAAATGGATAAAACAAAATAACACTACATTCCTGAAAAATGAAATATATAAATAAAGAATAAAAATAACTTTGAGATTCTAGCTATTGGAACCTAACTCTCTAAGAACTAGCTACCTTCCAAATGTAACCAAAAGTGAGTGGGGGGATTGTATCTTTCAATCTGTCATATATATGTAAGGCAGAGCTGCTACGTGAAACAAATCCCACTGACACAATATAAAGATTCTTTTACCAGAGACTTTCTAAAAATATATTTCCAGACGCTTTTGTGTTGCACCGCTGACAACTATTCTTTGATCTCTGTTAAACTCGCTATTAAAGTGAGTGAGACGACATGGCATATTGAAGCATAATCAAGGTGTAGCTAACATGAGGCAAAGCTACTAATGTAGTACTTGGTTTTGTATTAAATACCAATTGTTTTCAAACTAGAAATGAATAATAACTATGAAAATGATTTATGTCTGTTCCTGAACAAAACAGCCCTTTCAGAATCCATTTACTGTAGTTGTAGAATAGACCTAATTCTGCTGCTCACTAATTTCAAAGCATATTATGAGAGAGTTTATGGCAGGAAAGTAGTGGTGGAGGAAGAATCCACAGTAGTAGTAGCAGTATCAAATATTCTCCCATGCTGTAAATTAAAGATAATTGTGGTAATGTTACTGAGTCATAAAGTGCATATATATTTACTGAAGACATTGTGGTAAATTATGAGATTATCAAAACTGAATTATTTTCTTTTCTATGGTTTGTTTAAGGGAAACAACACATTTAAATTGAGAAAGAGAAGAGGTACAAGAGGATGCTACAAATACTGGAGTATTAGTCCTGGTTTTGATGCTCTTGATGCGGATAAGAAATTAATTTCTTTGGGCCCAGTCTTTTGCAGTGTTAATAGTTTGGTGATGAGCCCAATATAAAAACCTAGATAGAGATGCTTAGCACATTCAACTTCCACTGAAGTTGCCACATAGGAAGTACTTGCCACAAGAGGTAGTTGGAGAGATTTTGATGGAATCCTATTCTGTCAGAATATGCAGTTGCATCAAAATAAAAACCTTGTGTGAAATCAGGTCAGTTTCACTGGAACTTTGTTTTGGAAGGTGGGGAGGGAATAGAAAAAATGTTCCAACAGCCTATATTTTCATTTTTGGAATGAAATGTTATTTTGAAATGACTTTCATTTAATTTTTTTTGTATTATGCAAAATTCAAATCAAAATGAAACATTTCAGCATTGTCAAATTGGAACAGTTTGCTCCACCTGAAATGATTTTTCCCTGTGAATTTTCCTTTGCAGAGAATTTAGACATTTTAGTTTTGTTCCAGTTTGGAATTAAGGCAAATTTTGAAATCTTAAATTCTTCATAAAATGGAGTTTCCATTCACCACACAACTCTGTGCAGGATTGAGATTCTATGCTCCTCTATAAAATAGGGACAGTACCTGCCTACCTACCAGTAAAGCTTTACATTAATAAAGTGCTTTAAGGGTTAAAAGTGCTGTCAGTGGCAAATACTTCATTTTTGCTATAACTTATTCTTAATAGATATGAGAGTTGACACTGGATACATTTTCTGAGAACAATAATAATTTGAAAGTGGTAATTTCTACTGATTTCTGAATAACCACCATTTAACTCTGACCACTAATAAATAGTAAAATTACCTGTGGGAATAAGATATGGCCCAAAATGACCTGAAGTCCCCAGTACTCTGGGTTTTTGACGTTTAATTGCAAAGGGTGTATCTTCATTTTAGGCTCTTAGGGAAGATTTTTTTAATTTATTCATTGTACTAATGGGTGGATTTCAAAATGTTGGAGTTGAATTTCTTTCAGATGGAAATCAGTGGAGTTGCTGCCACTCACACCAGACCTGAATCCATCTCTTAGGGTTGGCTATCCATATAGGCCCAATACTCAAAGATATTTAGGTATCTAAATATCTTTTGAGGATCTGGGTCATAAAACCATAAACCGCTCAATTGCAGTAATAGTTTTAAAAAACATCTTATGAAAAGGAATATACTGTGTGCTGCCATGGAAGCTTGGAATTTTACACTATATTTTATAAATATCTTTAAAGTTGAAATGTGAATTATATTGACAATCCCTTTAAAAATGACTTTAATTTGATTCATATCATACATTGAATTACTAAACACAAAACGATTCTTGAATGTAATGTTACTTAACCATTACCATAATATCCTAGTTTATACAAAGGTTCTGGAGGTCTGTTCTACTTCTCACTATAACATGCTTTGATATATTTTGAAGGATGCTACAAAATAAATGGTATTTGTGTGAGTATGTGTATGTATAGCGGTAGTCTTATCTTGATTCACATGGATTTATGCACCTATTTCCTTGCGTGTTCTGTGTTGTATGTGATAGCTCTTAATGTCAGAGGGATGTGGTGAATCGGGGCATTACAAGATACAAAGTATGTGATAGTAAAAAATAATTAATAGTTTTGACATTTTAAATCAGTTACTTCACTGTCTGGCTTTCTTCCTTCCAGATTAAAATGATTAACAGTCTGGATATGTAACTCTACTGTTGGGGTTCCTGCTGTGCCTGAAATGAGTGGGGACTCTCCTGCTGGTTTGTTACACTACAATATCAAGTCTTCCTTGTTTCAGCTGGAAGAGTCATTTTGAGGGCTTGGAAACCAGCACGATTATGACATCATATGAAACGAGACTGAAATGTGACCAGTTGAAAGACTATGTGTGGGGTTGTTGTTTTTTTAAATAACTAGAAACCCTAAAAGCTTTCTCCGTGAAAGATTCAGCACAGTACTGCTGATTCCTATACTTTTTCTTTACAAATTTAATAATATTTAACCTTTCCTTCAGTACTACTGTTCGAGTTTAACTGGTAATTGTACTCGGGTGTCCCAAATGATGCTGTTTGCCTTTGGAACAAAGTGCCTGCTGCTCAGATTCCTCTGCCTACATGAGAATCTATCTCATTCCCTTTGTGACTGCCTCAAATTACCTGTGATGAGTTAACATACTTGAGCTGGAGTCCTGTGCTTTAGAAATGTGGGGGACTATTGGCAAATGGTTCTTGATGAAAGGCTTTTAATGCAGGCGTTTTGGATAGGAGGAAGGAAGTGAGGGTGGATACTTGTGGGGAGGGTTGGCATTATTTAATTTTCATTTTTGGTTGGATAATTCTGGTTTTATGGGTGGGCAATAGCTGGTTGGTGGTATGGTGTTCTTAAGACCTATATTGCATTTTAAGTAGTTGTGAGAGGCAGGGCCGGCTCTGGCTTTTTTGCCGCCCCAAGCAAAAAAAAAAAAAAGGGGGGGAGAGGGAGCCGCCGGAGCGGCAAAGCAGGGGAAAAAACAAAACCACAGCGGGGCCAGAGCGGCAAAGCAGGGTGGGGTGGGGGGGACAAAAAACAGTGCGGCTGGAATGGAAAAGGGAGATGGGGGCGGGGGGAAACTGCAGCACAGCCGGAGCAGCAAAGCAGGGAGAAAAAACCCCAAAACAACAACATAAAACGACGGTGGGGCTGGAGTGGTAAAGGGGTGGGGGGTGGGACAGGGCACTGGAGCAGCAAAGCAGGTGAAGAAAAAAAAAAGAGAGAGAACACGGCGCTGCCAGAGCGGCAAAGCAGGGTGGGGGGGACAAAAAAACGGCGCGGATGGAATGGCAAAGCAGGGAAGAAAAAAACCCCAAACCCTGCAGCACAGCTGGAGTGGTGAAGCAGGGTGGGGGAAAAACAAAAAAAACCCTGCACGGCTGGAGCGGCAAAGCAGGTGGGAAAAAAAACAACCTGCGACGTGGCTGGAGCGGCAAAGTGGGAGTGGGGGAACGGTGTGGCCGGCAAAGCAGGGGAGAACAAAACAGAAAACCCTACAGGGCGGCTGGAGCCAGGGGACTCCCTGTGCTGCAGAGTGCACCCCCGGTCTAATGGGGGGATGGGGAGAGAGAGAAGGGGGGCAGCCAGGGCTTCAGGGGGGCGCTCACCCCGCAGTCCCGACCTCCGCGCCGCCTGCTGGGAGGGCTCCGAGCTGCTCCGGTCAGTGGGGAGGGAAGGACGCGAGCTGCCCTGCCAAATTTGCTGCAGGGCGTTCCCCTCCTCCGCCCCCTACAGGGCGGCCAGAGCAGCAAACAAACCAACCAAAAAAAGCGTCAGTGCTGCCCTAGGATTGGGCGGATGCCGCCCCCTAGAATCTGCTGCCCCAAGCACCAGTTTGCTCAGCTGGTGCCTGGAGCCGGCCCTGGTGAGAGGCACTTAAAGATCTGGATAGATGCTTTTTATATTGTGTATAAAATGGAAAACAAAAATACATTAGGGCTGTTCCTGTAGAATGGATGTAATTTGATTACTAGCTACTAGAGCAATGTATAAAACATTCAGTTGGTGACTACTTGGAGGATGAAGGGGTAATCGCTTGCAGTCAGTGTGGTATTTGTTCATGGTAAATCCAAACAAGCTTGATTTCCTTCTTTGATAAGGTAGCTAGTGTGGTGGATAAGGGGAATGCGGTGGATGTAATATATCTGGACTTGAGCAAGGCTTTTGACACAGTCCCACATGACAGCCTCCTGGAGGGGCATGGACTGATCACATTACGGGTAAGCGGGGGTCATGACAAAGTTTGGGGACCACTGATGTAGGGCTTGAGCATCTACAGTCATTTGTAACCCTGGGTTAGGAACTGTTGAACCCCGGGTCCCAGCCTGGGGCTACATCATCTACACTGCTACGCAGGCCCAAGTCTAACCACCCATACCCCAGCTTCCTAGCATCCTCCAGAAGTGTGGCTGCTCTAGCCCTTTGTTTGTGGTGCAACGTGGGAAAACTTGACTTACCACCAGCTTGGCTGCCCAGAGGACAAAGAAAGTTGGCCCGTGAGATATGTTTGGCAAACTCCCAGATCACACGTCCAGTGAGGGGAGGGGAGCTGCGTCTACGGTGCAAAGCAATAGGGCTTCACCCCTGGGTCCTAGACTGACTCAGGCTCGAACCCTCCACCCCCATGTGGTCCAAGGACCCTGGGTCCAAACCCTGTGTTAGAACAATGTGTGTGCAGACAGAAGGGGGATTAGGTTTGAGCCTGAGTTTGAACCTTAGGCTTACATTGCAGTGTAGACATACCCTGGGAGTGCAGGGGCAAAACATGGGGGTCATGCAAGGGAACTGTATATAGAGGTACTTGCCTTGCTGCTGTTATCCAGCACTATGCCCACTGTGCTTTGTTCTAATTCCATTTGGAGTCTTGAAATTGGAACCTGTTCCTTTGATTGATTTTATTTTAAAATTTTAGGTTTGGGTCCAAAGCTGAAAGGCTCCTATTTTCTTGATCCATATAGTCTCAAACTGGTACAATTTGGCAACAAGTTCAGACTGACTTGTGCTGACAATGTCTGGCAGTATTATATCATTGTTCCCAACAGGATGAAATACACTGTTGGTGTTACTTGAAGAGAACTGCTAATACAAACTACAAAACACCATCTCTTCAAATTGTAATGCTTATAAGAACTGATTTCAAATTCTTCAATTTACAGCTTGTACCCCCAGCGTGCGGGTTTTTCCCATTCTTTGAAATTCAGGAAACAAGGTATGCAGAGGTGATGGATTCGTTCATTGTGTGTGTGTGTGTGTGTGTGTGTGTGTTTAAAATGAAGTTACATGGTTTAGGCACCTGAATCTAGTAATATAGTAATTCTCTTAATACAAATGTGTGTGTGAGAAATTTGTTTTTCTACATCTTGTTCAAACATCTCTATAAATGACTACACAACACGTTTAAATGTGAAAGGAATAGATGCACTGTATTCCCTAAATTAGCTTTATAAATTAATCCTATGAGCTACATTTTGTACGTTCAGTAGTAAAGTTAGAAATTAGTGCATTAGAAATTAAAATAATTTTCAGGGGGCACTTATACGAATAAATGTGTCAAAAATATACTTTCTGCACAATCCCCAGAGAATTAAAGTACAGCCTGTATTTTAAAAAAAAAACGCAAATACCACCCCCCAACCACAAAACCAATAAAACAACAAAACTCTCTTCAAATAATAAACTTAGTTCATGCAATTTACTTTTATGGTTTTCACATAAAGCATGACAAAAACATAGCATCTTAGTTCTAACAGTCTTTTTTTGTAATTGAAGGATTTATAAATAATACTGAGCTCTCAAAGTTTACCAAAATTGGGTTCCCTCTTATTGTGAATTTTCTGTTAACAGAATGCAATTTTTATGCTTTTGTTCATTACTCAACAAACACATTTTAGATTTTAATATTTGAGCTGTTTATCATGTGTGGTTTCTCCATAGCAACTATCTAGTTGAGAAATCAATATTGGAAATTTTGGTATTCTAACATTGTGACTGTTCAACTAGGTCCCATGATCCGTTGTTTAACTGGTCACCAATTTTGTATACTCTGCCTAGATGATCTCTTGTAACTTTTTATAAACTACTTAATCCACAACAAACTTTGTTTAGTCACTGAAAGCACAATTCTGCTTTAATGTGTCTTGTGTGGTCGTGGCACAGTGCTGGGAGGGAGCTCTCCGAGCGCTCTAAAAAAACCTCACCTCCACAAGGGGCATGGCTCCCAGTGCTGGTGCACTGTCTACACTAGTGCTTTACAGTGCTGAAACTTCACGCCCCTGAGCAAGAAAGTTGCAGTGCTGTAAATTGCCCGTGTAGACAAGCCCTTAGCTTAGTGCTTGGCTGCTTTGTATCTTTTTTTAATACACTGTTGTCTCAGGTGTGGCAGTGCTTTGAAAACTGACTGGGATCTGCAGGAGCAAAGCTCCATGATTAAACACATGGGATGGTAATCGCATTAAAGTGAGAGGCTTGGCTGGGACTGCAGTTAACTTGGTTCTCAAAGCCCGATGCGTCTTTTGTAAATGGGATAGTTGAAAGGTATGCCCCTGCTTTGGCCTGTTGAGATTTGGGTATGGATTTTTTTTTTTTTTTTTTTTTTTGCTGTCATTTTGCATTTCAACTGAACCAAAGTCTGAAGATACTGCTGGTGCAGGAGGAATGTAAATGGTGACATGTGATTGCTGCGAAGGTAAATCAAAGTGTAAGAGCTTGTTTATTGGGTTTTTATGAAGCTGATATCCTGTGCAAGTATTTTCATTAATGAAAATGTCAGGTTCAATTTGCACAACTCATGTGTGAGCCAGTGGTACAGATATTGTACAGATATTGCTTTGTACAGATATTGCTGAGGAGACAAAAGGGATGGATGTTACATCTGTATACAATAGGTGGGGGTACACATTTGCCCGGCATCCTTATAAATGCACCCATTGAACTTGGTAACCTCCTTCTCTCCCCCCCTAATGTGCAAGATACATCAATGCAAATCCTGCTGTTTACTGGAGAGCAAGATTAAATGTAACATTCTTAGCACTTGATTGCAGTTTAGATAGTATGGGATTTGAGAAACTCCACTGCAAACTACTCATAAATAAGGCTTCCTGGAGCAGGGCTGCAGCAGCTGTCAGCCCCGTGGCTGCTGGACCAATGGCTGTTGGAACAGCTGACTGACCTGCAGCCATCCCAGCCCCGATGCCTCTGGGGCTGGAGCAGCTGCAAGGCCCAATAGTGCTTTCTTTGTCCCCGCACCCCACCCAGGGTATTTTTAGTAAAAGTAAAGGACAGATCCTGGGCTTCCATGAATTTGTTTCCCACTACTTGTCCCTGACTTTTACTAAAAATGCCTGTGACAGAATTGTAGCCTTACTCGCCTCACTACACCACATGAAATCATTGGACTGAAAATACAAATTCTGCAGTGATAAATTTTTTTTCTTATTTTAAAGGACATCCTTTGTGAAAAGGTGTGTGTGTGAGAAAAGAGTCATTTTTATAATGTTACACATTATGCTAATTTATGCCAACAGTGCCAGCCTCTGCCTTGTTTGTTCATTTCTCCTCCAATCCTCGGTGGGTGGGTGGGTGGTGCTCCATGCTGCCCTTACTCCTGGAACGCCTTGGTGGAGTTGGCGTGCTGGGCTTACTAACCTCTCCTCAAGATGCACTAGTATTGTGAGCCATACAAGAAACTGGCCAACAAAAGACCCTTTAAAATTTTAATTTATACTTATGTACTCACATAATTCTAGTTTTTTCTCCACAGGCATTCATTATTTTGGTAATCTTTTCATGGAGTTATGTCTGAAATTAGATTGTTTACAATCTTTGGCCATGTCTTCTCCTGTACCTTTTTTTTTTTAAACACAGTGTAATTATTAATGATCACTTAGTGATTCTACATAATATAGTGTAGCACCTTCCAGATAAAAATATTTATTTTATTGTATTTATTTATGTATTGCAATTCAGGTGTGGGTTGCCAACTCTCCAGGATTGCCAGATTAATCTTTTTAATTAAAGATTGTCATGTGATGAAACCTCCAGGAATACATCCAACGAAAATTGGCAACTCTAGTTCAGATTAATGATGTGAGTCACTGTGTCATGACTCAGGAGACTTGGGTTCCAGTTGGAAGAGAGTCTATTGTCTCTTAGGTAACAAATTTAAAAGAGAAACAAACATGGTATGCAGCAATTTTCCGAATGACTAGTGCACTATTAGCTGTTGTGGAGAAACAAGAGGCTGCTGTGTACTTGAGGAACACTGCTGCTGTCAGTAAGGGAAGGGTGAGACTGACATTGAGCTCCTTATGCAAAATCGCAAAAGATGCAACTGTAAGCACAATCCAGGCACAATCCACTCACCTTTCATAGGGCTAGCCATACAGGGGAATAGAAATAGTGGATTAAATTTGCCTGGACAATTTAAAATATGAAAGAAGCATGGAAATTCTTTGGGTTTTTTTGTTTCATATTTAAAGAATTCTTATTGCAAAAATTATGTTGGACTATGAATTTTAAAAGGTCCAGCTATATTTTAGGAATCATAACAGGAAGAGGCAAGAGGAGAAAACCCATATTTTGTATTCTTTGTTTCCAAATTGTAAGGTAACTGCCTTTTTCCAGAGCCTATTTGGTTTGTGGTTACTCAAGATTCAAACTAGGTGAGATTGACTTGTTTTGTTTTTTAAAGCCTAAAGTGGTTTTTGGTAACTTTTGAAGGTATAGGGTTAAATTTTCCACCTTGTCTTAACTGGTTCTCCAGTTTTATACTGTCACTTTTGGCTGAAGTTATTTCACTTATGTCTAAGTATGATTATTGATAGACCATAGTAATGCCCAAGCTGTGCTGAGCACTTTCCAAATACTGAGGAAGACGCATTCCCTGCCCCAAAGAGTGTTCAATCCTAAAAACACAGACAGATGAAGGCTGGGAAAAGAGATGTAGCACACAAGCCAAGAAGGCAGGTGATTATAGTCACATGCCTATTAGTTACAAGTTTGGAAGCTCTTTTTTAAAATTTAAAACACATTTCCTTACCCATAAATCTCTTTAATCAATTCAGCCTTCTCCTCTTTCTGCCATGCCAATTCTCAGTTTCAAAGTATTTAACCTCTTGACTCGAAGGGAAACAGGCACAGAGCAAGTTCTGGTGTGGGCTGGGGCTCTGCCTGTGGGGTGCTTGTGCTGGCTGGAGCCACATTATCCAGGGCTCCCTCACCCCTACCTCCCAGTAGAGGGACATGGAGTCTAATCCTGAAGTATTTACTCAGGTAGAAACTCTCTCATTGTTAACTCCTATGGCAGTTTTGCTGGCAAGATCAGACCTAATATATATGCTAAGTATTACTTGGTTATTGTGGGTATTTAGCACACGTTTCTAAGTTGATGGAATATTGTTTAAAGATAACCTGCAAAGAAATAGAACAACTTTGTGAACTGACAAATATATAAAGCCATTTTCAGGGTTTGGATAGGTGTCGGAAAAGCCTAATGCAGCAGTTCTCAAACTTCATTGCACCGCGACCCTCTTCTGACAACAAAAATTACTACTTCCCCAGAAGGGGGGTACTGAGTCTGAGTCCACCCACTCAGTGGGCTGTAGCCTGAGCCTCATTGCCCCGGGTGGGTGATCTGGCCAAAGCTGAAACCCAAGGGCTTTAGCCCTGGGCAGGGGGCTTGTAACCTGATTCCAGCTGCACAGGACAGAAGATCTTGGGCTTCAGCTTCAGCCCGAGGTGGGGGAGCTTGGGCTTTGTCCCTGGGCCCCAGGAAGTCTAACGCCAGCCTTGGCGACCCCATTAAAACGAGATTGTGACCCACTTTGGGGTCCCGATCCACAGTTTGAGAATCGTTGGCCTGGAGGGTCTCTGTATGGTATAAAGCTCTAATGCCTTTTTGTTTTTTGTATATCAGACTTCTTACATTTATGAGAACCCTCTCTACAGCAAGAACAGCTACTTTTAACAGCTGGTGACCAACTATTGAGGCCAAGAAAAGTTATTTCAGTGATAAATATTGGCTTTCCTGCATGTGTAGAAGGCAGAAGAAGTCTCTTCCTCTCAGAGTACAGGAGGAAGCTAGAATACAGCCCCAGCCACCTGGTGAGCTAAGGTGTGTGGCTGATCAACACAACCGTGTTCTTCAGCCCCAGAAGGGGATAAAGCAGCGTGTTGCTGCAGCCTGTTTCAGAGGAATGTGCTGTTCTTTCTCATGGAGACTTAACTTCATTTTACATTAAGGAAGAACAAAAGTAATATTAGACTCAGGGTCCATGCTTTGTGCTAATGAGCCACTTGATTATCTTCAGAAAACTTAAAATCTCACCTGGAAACCCTGAGGGTAAAAAACTCAGCAGATTATGAATTTTTCATTTTATAGCTTTTTGGCTGCTCATGTAACACCTCAATGTGTGACATTTTGAAAAGTTCAAAATAATTTTAGAAGTAAATATTTTTTATATTTGATTTTAAATAAATATTCATGTGGAGAACTGTTCCATTGATACTTCCTTATTATGCATTGATTTTGGATGTGGTGTGTGCCCCCCCCCACACTTTGTTTATTATGAATATCTTTTGGCAAAAGGACAAAGCATACTCTACAATATTGCATAAATTATATCTTCTGAAAGTCAAATAGCTTCTGCACCAACTGTACTTGCTGTACCTTAGCAACGAAGAGCAAAATCTGTTGCCACATGAAGACAGATTGGATTTCAGGACAATGCTCTTTGTAGCCTAGGTACAATTATGCAACAGTAACATTTCATTTGTTACAAACTGCACACATCTATATATAAGCTTCTTGTTTTTTGACAGACACAGTAGCAAATATTCAGGTTTGAACATGGGTATAGTGATATCTAATAAAGTATAGCAATTATTTCCTCTCCCCTCCCCCTGCCCTGGTCCACTTGGCATTTGGAATAAATAAACATTTTATCATACAGAAACTACTACCTTTTAATGTTCCCTGTTAAAGAGAGTGTGTCATGAAGATACAAAACTTCATTTCAAAATTCCACCTACAGCCCTGCGGTGAAATGGAAAGTCTCTAATTATTTTGACTACTTGCTATGGATTTTTTTTGGCTAATTATTTACAAGTCCAGCAAACTATATTAATTAAAACCACAACTGGCTGATGATTTTATTAGGTTTTTAGCATTATAATGGCATTAACCGTTTCATGATTTGCTATGAGAGGCAAATCTGAGTGGAATATAAAAAATCAAAGTAATTATTCTTCACAGAATAGGTATTCTTGTTTTAATTTGATTTTTGTGTGTGGGAAGGGAGGACAGAGGGAATACCTATTTGTGTGTGGGAAGGGAGGACTGAAGGAAAGTAAGTAAATAATCCTCCTGGATATATATATTTTTTAAAGTTGACAATACTATGGTTGAATGTGACTAGTAGAGGGGGGAAAATAGGTCTAATATTTATTTGAATTTGGAAGTGAATTTTGGTTCAGCCATATTTGTGACTCTCTTGTCGGTTATCCATGAATATCTGAACACTAGAGCATGAATATCTGTGAAAGTGAATTTTTAAGATTGAATGCTCAAATGTTTGCTGAAAGTGAATCTTGAATTTATTCCCTTCCAATAACACTAGCAATTTCTGTTGTTTGGATAGTTGCAGAAGTCATCCATTCAGAGAGCAGAAACAATATTGCTGTCAACTAGACTAGGTTTTGAAGTTTAAATATTCAAAATTAACCATTTTCAAACTATTTCTATCTGGGGGAAAATGGGTTCTGATCCAGCACAGCATTTAAGCACACACTCAATTTTAAACATTGGGACTACTCAAGTGCTGTGCTGGATCAGGGCAATAAAGCCGTGAACCCACAAACACTTATGCACATGCTTAACTTTACATGTGTGAATAGTCCTGCGACTGTTTGTGTGTAAAATTAAGTATAAGCATGTTTGTAGGATCAGGGCATTATTTTCAAATAATGAATAAATTTGGCAAATTATTTGTGAACAAAAGTGATCAAATAATTTTCAGTTAATAATTAAATTATCAACTCTCTGTAATTTCTATTTTTACTCTTTTAATTTTATAGCCAGTTAACCTCTCCTCTCCAACACTGTTTGTAACCTTCTCATTGTATTCCTTTTTTTATATCTCAAACAAATAAGAAAAGGCTTTGATTTAAAAAGAAATTCCTCCCCACTTGTGCATTTACCTCTTAAAAATATTAGGAATATAAAGTTTTTTCTTCCTTATATTTGCTAGAGGACATAATGGAGGACTTGAACGTGTGAGTGAGAGCCTTATGAACTTGGGTTGTGTGTGCACCAGGGAAATGTTTGAAAAATTCTCTGCTGTTGCTAATGCTAGTTCAGGTATTCTGGTGTTAGCTACGTTAGGGGCGCTAGTGTAGACAGGTTGCTGGCTACTACCACTGGATTAAGCATCGATTTTAACAATGCACTTAATAAATTGGGGCATTAAGAACCATGATGCTTAGGTTTGTTCTGAGCAGTGCTAGAATAATATATGGTAGTTAAATTGTCACTGGGAAGTCCTGCCATTATTACTAGAGCAGGGCAAACATTTTTGCATGAATAATGTAAACACTGAACAATGCAGTTTTGGTTGTTCCAAAATTGTTTGGGAATTTAACATGAATTTGCAGAATAGTTTTAGTCAATTCTTTTTTTCAGAACTTATACCATTCACAAAAGGGTGGTGGGAGAAGGAGATAGTGCCAGTGCTGCTTTAGCCTAGTGGCTGGGGCACTTGCCTGTGATGTGGGAGAGCTAGGTATGATTTCCTCTTCTGCCCAATGTGGAGACGGGCTCTGAAGTTGGGTCTCCCAGATTTCAGGAGCTGTCCTAGCTAGCCATTGGGATATGGGGGGATATGCCTATACTGCACAAGTCTTACAGCAGCATGTGGAGTACATAAACTGCATGCCCACTAGCATGGGTATAATTAGCAGTGTGGACTATGAAGCTCTGCTTAGGCAAGTAAAGCTATGCCAGAACCTTTGGGTATATATCCTACCTGGCTCTCTACACATCCAAGCAGTGCCTCTGTGACCAGGTGCCTGGATAGGCCACACTGAGAATGCTTAATCAGGGCAAACTGCAAGGAGTAGGGCAGACAATCTCTGAAACTGGTGGTTTAATCTAGAATTAGATTCACCAAGCCAGTAGCAAACAGCTTCTGTAATACCACTCTGGTTACCAAGAAGCCAAATATAGTCCCTGTCATAAACAGTTAGTTAAGGGTTAAGGTTTTTGTCTACCTGTAAAGGGTTAACAAGCAGTACCTGTGGATACCTGACCAGAGGACCAATGAGGGACAAGATATTTTCAAATCCCGGTGGAGGGAAGTCTGCCTCGCTGTCCTTCTCTCCCCTTCCACTGTCTGTTTCCCTGGGCCGCTTCCCCTACAGCCCCTTGCACCCGCTAGGCCCTTCCCTTCCAGGTCTGCAGCCTGGCTGGCTACGGGTTCAAGCTCCCTAGCCTCCCCGAGCCTGGCCAGCACTGCACTGTCTGCGGTGCTAGTCTCCTCTCTTAGAGACTGACCTTCCCCTGTCGAAGGCCTGGGACAGACTGACTGCTCCTGCTCTGGGCAGCCTTTTTATATGCCTGAGCCTGGCCCTGATTGGCTGTCTCCAAACTGGGCCCTGATTGGCTCACAATAAGCCCCTCTCTGATTGGCTCACTGTTTGCGCAGGCGCCCTGGCCTGCCGCAGCTCACTCTCACAGGGAGTGGGGCAATCCACCCCACTACAGTCCTTTAGCAAGCTGATGAGGCTCTTGACAGCAGTTGTCACAGCAGGACCTTTCGCTGAGGAGGAATAAGCAGTGCAGAATGTTGCTTTGAAGCTAATCTATTCCTATGCATACACAGGTAAGCTAGTTGTATTCATTAACATAAGGCAATTAGCCATTCAGACTGTCAAAACAGTTCACAGGTAGTTTACTAGGTGGAATTACAAATTTTGAGGAGAGATTAGGACAATAATATTACTACAGGACAAGTCCCATCTAAATGATGATATCCCCTTTTGATCTCTGAGTCAATAGAATACAGTAATGAAGCATTATGAGACAGGAACAGGATTAGCATCTACAAGCTAATTAGATCACATTGTTAAACTTCTAGCAAGATACAGGTAAACACAGACAAATATACTTAGCATCTACCCTTGATTTCTGTTACTACAAATAAATGGGTTAATGATTGCTGGTCTATAACAGCTCTTTGAAATTCACATACAAGTAGATTGTCTTGATTACACTTCAATGCCTCTTGTAAGTTATGGGTCATACCCAAGTTGTCCAGTGTTTCAGTGTCACAGCCACCCTCCTCTATACTACTATTTTAGCAGGGTAGTGCTCTGCTGTCTCCCCACTGCCAATGTGAGAACCTGCAGGGCTAGAAGCTGGGACCATGAGGGTTCTGGGTTACTGACATCTCCACATCACCACAGGAGGATTAGACTGGGCTCCACAGAAAGACCCTGTGAGGCTGGGCCCAGCAGGAAGTACCGCCTAGCAGGGCCTTGCGTGGCTACTCCTCTAAGCCCACTGATAGGCTGGCACGACAAGGAGTTGTCTGAGCAACAACATAGACCGCCCTCCTGTCTTGCTTCAGACCTTGTGTGCGATCGATCCC
Source organism: Mauremys reevesii (assembly GCF_016161935.1). Lineage (NCBI taxonomy): Eukaryota > Metazoa > Chordata > Testudines > Geoemydidae > Mauremys > Mauremys reevesii. Next base: position 60,382,285 of record NC_052624.1, on the reverse strand, counting down.
AGACTCTGGCTTCTGACCCTGCCTGTCTCCCGGCTTATGCAGGACTCTGACCTCCCAGTAACTGGACCATGCTTGCCTGACTCCTGGTTTGCCCTCTGGCCTGTCATGGACTCAGACTCTGTTATTAGATTTGCCTGATTCCCAACTCCCACTCTGACCACTAGGTTTGACTGCTCACAAGCTGGTCATGACAGCCAGAGTCTGCCAGAGAACTGCTAGAGCTTCCCTGTTACTGGGAAAGGCTCCAGCATCTCCTTGTGATGGGGGGAGCTGCCAGAGCCTTTCCCCTGCCAGAGACTTTCACTCTTGCATGTAGCTACACACCACAGTGTGGACACAGCATGCTGTTCACTGTGGCATTTAATTGCACATGTAGTTCCTCTGTCCTACATGCTGCTGCCAGTGTAAACAAGGCTTCAGTGTCTCCTGCTGAAGCTGTTCCGCTTTTCATAAATAAATTGTCATTGGAGCAGGGACTGACCTTGGATCTCCCACATACCAGATGAGTGCCCTAACAATCAGGTTATGGAGTCATTCTCATTCTCTCTGGCCCAAAGACAGTAGATAGTCACTTTGACTCTAGCCCTCTAGAAATGCTTGGGGAAAAAAAAAGTCCATTTGGGGGTCAAGCAAAACCTGTTTTATTTGACTTGAAACAGGTGGCTTGATTTGTTGAAATTTTTCAGAGTTTTCTGTCATGGTTTGACCTGAACTGATTTTTTTTTCCCTTCCAAATCTGAAGAGCTCTGTGTGGCTCAAAAGCTTGTCTCTCTCACAAAGAGAAGTTGGTCCAATAAAAGATATTACCTCATCCACCTTGTCTTGCTAACAAATCAAGAGTTATTTTCCCAACTCGGATTACCACCAGTGGAGCTGCACTGGTGTTAGCCATAGTGGAATAGCTTTCAGTGGGGAAAAAAGAGCTAGAGTAGACATAGCTAATGTGAAAAGACAAATGGCTCCTGCCTAGAGATGAGGCCAAACCAAAACCCCATGTCTAAATACATACACATTTTGGTTCAGCTCTACACTGTGCAGCTCAGTTGCATCAAAATATGGAGCAGGATCCATTAATATATCTCTGCAACTTTTCCAGCAGATACATGAGAATTACCATAATGGATCAAACCATCACTCTTATCAAGTCTGGTACCCTGCCACCTATGATGGTATACAGGCGAGTCACATCATATTCACGTTTAACTTATGTGAATTCAACCATACGCGCTCGGCAAAAAAAAAAAAAAAGAAAGAAAAACAAGATACTTAATAGTGCGGGCGATTCCACCCGCCATTCTACTCAATGAGCATATGCCCCGGAGTGAGCGTGAGATGGGAGACATGAATCTGCTGTTCCCTCAGTCGGTCTCAGTTCCCGTGTGCCTCTCACAGCGTGAGCAGCTCACCATGCTGAGTGTGATTCTAGTGTTTAAAGATGCATATTTTTCGTACAACATGGCCCCTAAATGCAAGCCAACTACTTCATCTGGTGCTCAGCCGAATAAACAGCGATCTGTTCCAGCACTGGAGGAAAAACTGGCTGTGTTGGACTTACTGAGAGATGGTATGTTGGTCTCCAGCGTGGTACGTAAATATGGCTGCAACGAATCTAGCATCCATGCCATCAAGATTTGAGAGAGAAATTCGTCAAGCCGTGGCATCAAGTGCTCCAATAACTGCTAAAGTGATGGGCCAGGTGCGTGATAAGACTTTAGTGAAGACTGAAAAGGCATTAAACTTATGGCTGGAAGACATGAACCGTAAATCTGTGCCTATCGATGGCGACACATTATGAGAAAAGGCTCTTAGCCTCTACGTGCTGTTCAAACCTCCTGGCGAAGAGGGACAGCCTTCTTATCAGAAGGAATTCAAAACCAGCCAAGGTTGGCTTAACAGTTTTAGGAACCGCTTCAACCTCAAAAATGTGCAGACCACTGGTGAAGCTGCATCTGCCAATGAAGAGGCAGCAAAAGCCTACCCTGAACAATTAAAGAAAATCATAGAAGAAAAGGGCTGTCTTCCGGAACAAGTTTTTAATGCTGACAAGACTGGGCTCTTCTGGAAAAAAATGTCCAACTGCACTTACATTTCGAAATCAGAGAGACAAGCCCCTGGCTTCAAAGCAGCTAAAGACTGTGTGACTGTTGTTTTGTGGCAATGTGGCTGGGCATTTAATAAAGCTGGGCTTGCTCTACAGGGCTGCAAATCCCCGTGCCCTAAAAGGCAAGAACAAAAATCTCCTGCCTGTGTTCTGGCAATCAAATAAAAAGGCTTAGGTGACAGCAGCATTATTTCTGGATTGGTTCCACAAATGTTTCATTCCGGAGGTCAAGTGGTACCTCGAAGAGAAAGGAATTGACTTTAAAGTGTTGCTGATCGTAGACAACGCTCCTGGTCACCCTGCGGCACTCTGCTTTGCACATAATGACATTGAAGTCGTCTTTCTCCCCCCACAGTACCACCTCCAACCTCTCAACCAAGGTGTGATTCGCTGTTCCAAGGCCACGTACATGAGGCTTACATTCTCACAGATACGTAGCGCTATGGCTGCTGATCCCAATCTTAATGTGATGGAGCGTTGGAAGTCCTTCAACATTGCCAATTGCATCACTTATATTAAACAGGCAATGGATGCAATCAAGCCTGAAACAGTCAATGCATGTTGGCGAAACCTATGGAAAGAATGTGTGAATGATTTTGAGGGTTTCCTGACCATTGACAAAGAAGTGAAATGCATTGTTCAGGTGGCCAGGCAAGTGGGTGGTGATGGCTTTGTCAACCTCCTTGAGGAAGAAATTGAAGAATTAATTGAGAGCCACAGAGAAACATTGACTAACGAAGAGTTAGAGGAACTGATAAAATAATCTAAAGAAGACAAAGATGATGATGACTATGACCAGGAAGAGCCAGCAAGTTGGAATCTTCATAAATTTGCTGAAGTGTTCCAAGCAGTGAAACACTTGAATGATTTAATTTCTGAATACAATCCCTCAATGGAACAAAGCATCAAAATCACTCATCATATTATGGATGATTTGAGACCATATCAAGAAATGTTTGAGCCGCTCAAGAGACAACAGCGACAGCTGCCGATCACCATGTTTTTCAAGGAAAAAAACACCTCCAGCAGATGAGCCTATGCAATCAACTTCTTGAGTTGAACCAGAGCCAACCACTTTATTTACAACTCACAATCAAATTGAGCTCTGAAACAAAATATTCTTACCTTTTTATCTGTAGCTATACATGTAAAAATAATGGCCCAGACCCTCAGTTGGTGTAAGCTGGCATTGCTCCACTGTCTTCAGTGGAGTGATGCTGATTTATACTAGTTGAGAATCTGGCTCATTTTTATTAGTCATCAGTCATCAAGCTAGCCAACCCTCTTAAAAATCCAGCTTCAGTAAGACTCTCTGATCTCCTCTGGCAGCAAATTCCAGAAGCTGACTACATGCTGCATAAAGAAGTATTTCCTTCTGTTTGTTTAAAATTACTGTCAGGTAATTTAATCACATTTTTCCTGTGCTTGTAACACCAGCATGAAAACAAGGGACTTTCCATGTTTCCTATACCCTTTGTAATCTTAAAATACTTCCCTGAAATCCCCTCTAATTAGTCTCCCTTTTGGGCTAAACCTTGACAGAATATAACCATATCATGGGAGTATACAGTATTTCTCAAAAGCTTGCGGAAGGAGGGGTGGTTTGGGGCTTTAAAAGGGATTTGTTTTCTTTTTGGCAAAAGGTAGGGGACATGTCTGGGTTAACCCTCTTTTTCTCTACTGGATCCAGTACTGACAACCATACTACTTGTATTTAACTATTGCATACATTAAAAAACAAGCGACTTTCTCAAAGTAGACTTGCAAAAATGAAACTTATGCTGAGATATATATAATAAATAAAATTAGGAAACACCAGAATTAGGTCTTTAATTGCACAATCTTATACTGTTTTTTCCACAGGACCGCCAACCTAACAGGACAGGCAGCACTCAGAGAACAAGACAGCTTTTAAATACTTTTTATTCTTGTGATTCGATGCGTGGCCCAACAACCAACACCTTGCTTATGGCACATCATCTAAACTTAGCTTTGAATACAGAATTATGCATTTCCTCTGATGTTTGCTCTGGTGGTCATCACCAGAGTCTGAGTGATCTTTATAAGCTTTATACAGGGTAAAACATTTATTTGGGGTTTGGACCCCATTGGGAGTTGGGCATCTGAGTGTTAAAGACAGGAATACTTCTTAAGCTGCTTTCAATTAAGCCTACAGCTGTTAGGGGACATGGTTCAGACTCTGGGCCTGTGTTGCAGCAGACTGGCATGTGTGGCTCAACAAGACAGCGCGATGGAGTCCCAAGCTGGCAGGGACAGAAATAGTTTTGGCACATCAGTTGGCAGATCCAAGGGGGTTTCTGTGATCCAACCCATCACAGGAGTTACCTTACAAGTGGAGAACCAGTGTTGACAAAGCCAATTCTATCAGGGTGGATGTGGTCCACTCCCAATAGTCGATGAGGAGGTGTCAATACCAAGAAAGGGAAAATTGCTTTTGTAGTGAGCCAGCCACTCCCAGTTCCTATTCAAACCATGATGAAAACGTGTTCACTTTACAACAGTCTTGTTTCCAAACAAGGACACAAGTTGTAACTTTGTCACAATCTCTTTTTAAAGCACATATGTAAGCATGTATATTCCCTTCTAATTGGGTATCAGTTTCAGGAAGTAGTTAATTGACTGATTTGGGTCATCACCCAAGAGACAGTCTGCATGTTACTTATCACCAGACCTTTGTTCAGCTGCCAGATTTCAGCTCAGTTATTGTTCACACTAGGAGCTGACACTGCAAACATAGGTGGACTGAAAGATGGGCAGGGCAGGGCAGAGCAACAAGCAATCTTTAGCCTGAGCCTTCTGGCTCAGGCAGACAGCAGCGGTCACAGCAGTAAGTAATTGGCAGGTCTTTAGCTTATCCTCCTGGTTAAGGCAGACAACAAACAGTTTAGGGGCTTGCAGCCTTCTGGCTGGGGCAAGCCACAAACAAGGCGCAGGCCATTTGGCCTAGGGTAAGTAGGCCGCCACCCCAGGGTTGGGGTTGGCAGCAGGGGGACCCAGTCCCACCCTACTCCACCAGGCTGCAGGGCCAGGGCCCTAACAGTGGCAGGGGTCAGCGGGGATCCTTCTGAAATATGCTGACTTGTATTGCGACAGCACAACCTGACTAATGTCTGGTTCCCCTGGGCTACCTCCTCCCACACAGTCCATGGTTGTAGCTCCATAGTCTGCAGGTCCTCAGTCTCTTCGGGGGTAAGTGGCAGACAGCAGTCCCAGCAACTCTTCCCACTCTCTTTCTCCTCCAAGGGCAGCGTGCTGCATGGCGAGGGGGTCTTGTCCAGAGTCCTGCAGTGGGCTAGAGACATTTGCCTCCTTTGCTGGCTCTGGACCAACTGACCTGAAGGGCCCACCTCTTACACTTCCTGTCTCTCCCCTCTGCTTCCAGCGCAGGGGGCAGGGCTGGCTTGGCTCCACCCACCAGGGAGAGTGCAGGCTCAGAGGGAGGCCATTCTGCCTCACTATAGTTACATTTCTGATTATTCCTTGTGTTCTTAGAAATGCACTATTTTTTGTTTCAGTCCCTTTCTTTTACTTCTGCTTTCAGCACAAGTGTATTACACTACCTTGGTAGCATAAACATGCTTGACTGTAAATATTTGCCTTCTTCATTTTGTCACTAAACTAAAAAGAAATCAATATGAACACTTCTTTCCTTAGCAGGGTTGTCCATGAGGTAAATCCTGTCATTAAAGTTTACAATATTCCTCCCTTTTATACATCATTGATTCACTTGGGTTCCCTGTTTTCCCACAACTGTATTTGGCAACATAATATCCCAGTATTTGATATCTGTTTTTAAAATTTAATTCACAAACAGTGAGAAAAGGGAAGTATCTTTGGTTTCACCAACAGTACACTCTTGTGAAATGCTGCAGAAATTGAGTTTCCTCAGACTCTTTGGAAAGTCTGAAGAAATCTTGCTGTTAGATTTTGTTTTTTATTCTCACACCTTTTAAAAGCCTTGATGTCTGGGCAGTTCTTAAATAGCATCAGAGGGGTAGCCGTGTTAGTCTGGATCTGTAAAAGCAGCAAAGAATCCTGTGGCACCTTATAGACTAACAGATGTTTTGGAGCATGAGCTTTCGTGGGTGAATACCCACTTCACCCACGAAAGCTCATGCTCCAAAACGTCTGTTAGTCTATAAGGTGCCACAGGATTCTTTTCTTAAATAGCAATATCTCATAATTTTGAGGCCCTGTTCATTACACAACACTGTCTGGCATTTCCTAACTTTCAGGGGTTTGACTTTTGCAACCTACATAATTTTGTCTTTGCAGTGTGTTTCTTTCTTAGTTTTTGTTTTTAGGAAAAAGGTGGATGGGAGAGATGCACTGTTGGGGCTGCGTGCTGGTTTGAGAGGTAGGGGTATAGCCTGGTCTGGCCCTGCCTTCTCTACTACAGCTGCTTCAACATCAGCTGGCTGAGTCTCTGCTCCACCTGCTTCCCAGTGTTGTGTGCTGAATTGAGGCACCAAGGCAGGTGTGAGCACAAGGCTTTAGAGTGTTCAGTTTTTTGTTGTTTTTATGTTTGACTTGTTGACAGAATTAATATGTGCAGGACAGGCTGTACATGGGAAATGACAATTTTACCTGCATAAAACTCAGTAGTATCTGCACAACATTTAATGGGACCAGCAAAATGCATCTCCATCACCCCAAGGGTACCCCCTTGCCTATTTACAGTGGCCCCCTGCAAGCATTGGAGGGTGAGAAGTTCTTTTTTAAAAAATCCGTTGGTTGTTGGTTGTTTTTTGTTGGTTGTTTGTTTTAACATGGAAATTGTTACATGAGTTAATCATAGGGGATGCCAACTCTACTTATAATTGTTTTGATAATGCAGAGCTAATTTAAACCAATCAAGTGGGCAAAGGCAGATTAGGGGTGGATTCCAGCCCTGAAAGAGGGTGATACTGACTGGGAAGGGGTTGTGTCCAAGGCATCTGAAGGGTGTATTGATCTTGTTTATCTCTTTGGGGGCTTCCATTGTTGGAATTTCTTTTTCAGTCAGAAACTGAAAAGACTTTCCTCCCCATCTCACCCCACAATCTCAGGCCTGGTCTACATTACAGAGTTAGGTCAATGTTAGGCAGACCTAGGTCTACACTACAGAGTTAGGTCAATGTTTAGCGTCCACACTAAAATGTTGCTCCCACCGACGTAACTCGCCCACTACACCAACTTAATCACTCCACCTCCACGAGAGTCGATGTAGTTAGGTCAACATAGTGTCAGTGTAGACACTGTGTTGCTTACATCAACAGTTGCTGCCTTTCAGAAACTATCCTAAAATGCCCCATATTGACAGTTAAATTGGTGCAAGCGCTCCTGGTGAGAACACACGCTGCTGACACCAGGAGTGTAGCGTGGACATGTAAAACTGGTTCAAGTACCGTGGTGGCTGTATGTTGATGTAACTTAAGTCGACTTAATTTTGTAGTGTAGACTTGCCTCAGTGGAACATTATTGTTCTTGTCTTGGGTTGAATTTTCCTTGGAATGAAAGGAATTAGCCATCTTATGTACTCTAATTTACTAGCTAACTGATCAATAATATTATAGTCACTGTTAACTTTGGAACATGGGGGAAATATCAATTTATAACCTGGAATATGCAGCTATAATAAATGAGGTTTGTAGCTACTAAATTGATAAATACACAATGAAGGATTTGAGAACAAATCAAGTGAAGCATTACCACGTGCTAATAACATGCATATTAGAAAGAGTAAGTGGTGGTGTTGCAATCTATTTTTGGATATGGGGGAAAGGAAAATAGATTTAGCCTCATTTTGTTTGTTTCCATACTGAGCTTCCTTCTGTCACATAAGGAGCATAGAACCACAGTAACATTTGTAATGAACTTTGAAAATGTAAGAAGTGTTATTTAGTTGTTGTTGTTGTTGTATGTTGAGTTCTATTAAATAGATAAAAAGTTAGGTGTTTCTGAAATGAGTTCAATAATTATTCCACTGTTTTCATGAGACTTTTTTTATTAAAATATCTTGTGTGCAAATTGGGCCATTCTTAAAGTAAGGAATTAATAATGTTGCCTAGAACTTGGACTAACATGAGCAATGCAATACTTATACTGTTCTACCAGCGCACCTTGATCCTGACCTGCAAAGCTGCTATTATTCTAGTTCTGGGATTTTTAGGCAGTATTTGTATTCTGAGCTGAATTGTGTGGTGTTCCACTTATAGAAACACAGAAATTGCCATGCTGGATAAGACCAATAGACCTCTAGTCTAGTATCTTGTCTGGCAGTGTCCATAGCTAGATTCTCCAGAGTCAGAGGTAAGAATCTCACAGCAGGCAGATTTGGAATAATCTGCCCCCTCACATCTGGTCTCCTGATCGCTATTAGTTAGAGTGGGTTAAGGCCTGAAGCATTAAGTTAAATATTCCTTCCAAAATTATAATTATTGTTAACTCTAGATATATTTTATTTCCTATAAACATCCAATCACTTTTGAATCTTGCTAATTTCTTGGTCTACACGTCTTCTTGTGGCAATGAGTTCCACAGTTTAATCATGCATTTAGTGAAAAATATTTCCTTTTACCCATTTTGAATTTTCCATCTTTTCAGGCCACTGAATGTCGTCTTGGTGTGTGTGTGTGGTGGTTGTTTGGTTTGGTTGTTTGTTTCCTGGGATAGAGTGGGAACATCTGTTCTCTATACCATCCATTTGTTTTATACGCTTTCATCATATCACTCTTAATCATCTCCTTTCTAAGGTAAGTAATCTCAGTGTTTTCAATCTCTCCTCATGTATGAGTTTCTTGTTGCCCTTCTCTAAACTCTGCAATATCCTCTTTGAGATGGGGTGACCAGAACTGCACACTGTGCTCTAGATGAGGGGACACTATTGATTTACATAAAGCATTATCTCACTATTCACCATCTCATTCCTCATGCCTCCTGATATCTTGTTGCTTCTCTGACCACAGCTGCACATTGAAGAGGAGGTCTTCATTGAGTTGTCTACAGTGACACCCAGGCTCCTTTACTAGATGGATAGTCAATTTAGCAATATGAGGAGTTTAAAATTTTCCCACCAATGCATCCGAAGAAGTGGGCTGTAGCACACGAAAGCTTATGCTCAAATACATTTGTTAGTCTCTAAGGTGCCACAAGTACTCCTGTTCTTTTTGTGGATACAGACTAACACGGCTGCTACTGTGAAACCTCCAATGTTCATTACTTTGTATAGATTAACAGTTAACTTCATTTGTGTTCATGTTTTCCATTCACCTACTTAGTTTAGGTCTCTTTTGAAGTTAATCACAATCTGCTCTGGTCCTGAATAACCTAAATAATTTTGTATCCTCTGCATTGTGCTACCTCATTGCTCACCTCCCTTTTCAGATCATTTAAAAAATACTGGACCTATTACAGTCTTTGTGGTGTGAACAAATGTGCACAAAGGACTAGAATGAGGCCACACAGGATACCTCTGGTGACTTTTATAAATGATTTTAACCTATGTTTCAATAAATAAATGACCTACCTTTCTCTTACTCTTATTTTTGGTTACAGATAATGACTTATCCATCTATCTTTTTTACAGAATTTGTCCAGACGAATTTCAAATCCATATCTGGAAAACCCTTCAAGCAAGGTATTTTTAAAACTTCATTTTAATTCCACATTCTGAAAGACTTAGAAGGAAGAATATTTGTTTTGTTTCATTTGCTTAATCCTGGCTTTTGAGTGATTTATGAATATAGCCTGCAGTTAGAGCCACTTGTACAATTTTTGGCTTGTCTACATTAGAAAACTTTTATTAATATAGATAAATCTATTTAACTACTGTGTGTAAACCCAGATGTAGACTTACATCACACCAATTTTAATCACATTTATACCAGTTTAACTTAATTCAGTAGCTTTTTTGTGTATTTAAGTGTTCTAACTTTCTATATCTAGATAAACAAGCAAATTCTCTTTTCATTTTAGATTTATGGAGAGAGTTCTTCATGTGCTGGGAGAGCTCTCAGGAATATTTTTACAGTTCAGGCTTCTGACCTGATTAAAGACAGAGTGTACCTTACAGGAATTTGCAGGTAACAAAGTTAATTTGCTCTAATGAACCCACATTGATTTTTATCCACCCCGCATAAAAATAATGATGTAAAGAAAAAATTGGATTTTTTTGATTAAAAAATGCTTTTTGAGGAAAAAACCTATCTAAAGATAGATACATTATAGCTCAAAGATATCTCATCACGGAATAGGGATTATAAATTCAAATTCTGTAGTATGAGACAATATATTCATGTAATGTTTAAGAAAAGTTTTATAAATGAGTTCCAATAGTTCATGAATTAGGGACCCAATTTTATGGAGTTCCAGGAGCTTCTGTATAGATTATTTAGATTAATCTTTCTATCTACCCAGTGGGGCTCAGTCTAGAACAGATGTAGGCAAACTGTGGTCTGCGGGCCACATCCAGCCTGCAGGAGCGTCTGGTCTGGGGAGCCTAGTCCCCGGCCCCTCCCCCGCTGTCCCCCTTCTTGGCAGCCACACGGCTGCGCTCTGGCTCACCGCTGCCACTGGGTAGCCTGGGGAGCACAGCTGGCTCTTGCCGGGTGTCATGGCTGTGACCTCCTGCTCCTGGTAAGGGAGCGGGGGAGGGTGGGCAGTCAGGGAGGAGGGGGTGGTTGGATGGTGTGGAGGTTCTGGGGGCATGGTCAGGGGATGGGGAACAGGGAGGGTTGGGAGTGGGATTCCCGGGAGCCCTGTCAGGGGGTGGGGATGTGTATAGGGGTTGGGAGGGCAGTCAGGGCACAGGGAATGGGGGGGATTAGATAAGGGGGTGGGATCCTGGGGGGCAGTTAGGAGGGGGTGGTCAGGGGACGAGGAGCAGAGGGTGGTTGAATGGGGATGGGGGTCCTGACGGGGTGGTCAGGGGGCAAGGAACAGGGGGGTTGGATGGGTTGGGGGTTTTGAGGGGGGCAGTCAGGGGGCGAATAGGGGGCAGGAGGCCAGGCTGTTCGGGGAGGCGCACCCTTCTTTATCTGGCCCTCCATACAGTTGCGCAACCCCGATGTGGCCAAAAAGTTTGCCCACCCGTGGTCTGGAAGATACCATCAGAGATGCTTAGTTTTGCAGTTCTCAAACTGTGGATTTGTGTCTCCAGAGATAACATGCTTGTTAACAGCAAAAATGTTTTAAATAAATAACTAAATAATACATAGAGGTGAGAAATAACTGACCTCAACCCTATTGTCCCTCTGCAAATTTGTGTACACAGAGTTAATCCCTTACCTCTCTCTAAAAGTGTAAAGTGGAGAATCCGAGTGCTTAAGTGACTTCCACCAGTTCACTGGTGTGACTTTCGGGTACTCGGCGTATGTTTAACATTTCTTTTAAGCCCAATGTTGAGAACTTTGGCTATGATAGTGCCATCTATTTTTTCATGATTTTGTTCACAAACTGTCATCATATTAGGCCAGTTCTTGATATAGTGTTCAAAACAGTCCACTACTGAGTTCCATTGCACGTCTTGTGGGAGAGTTAGCTTGGTTCCTCCCACTTTTTTCAGAGCATCTGCTGCAAAGTGGCTGTTATGGAAGTATTTTGCAATTTCAACAACATTAGCCTTTATTTCTGGAACACTGAAGTCTTTGGCTAGTAGGTGCATCAAATGAGCACTGCAACCGTATGTTATTAGCTTGGGACTCTCTCTTCTAAATAATTTCTTCTCATCTTGGATACATTTGCAGCTTTGTCTGTGACCAAGCTGCGTACTAGACATTTGATTTTGTTTTCCGCAGTTTGTTATAGCTTTTACTGCTGCTTTTTGTAAGTATTCTGCTGTGTGCATTTCCTGATGTATCAATTGTTTCTGTAAGGAAGACATTCATTTCTTCTGTTGTCACACAAGCACATACAACAGGATCATTGTGGACGTTGTTAACCTGAGTCTTGATGGATGGAGCAATTTCACCCTCTAGACCTTTTGCATACTGCTCAATTTCTCTTTCATACACTTTATCCAGCAGTCTACCCGTAACATCTTGGGTGGACTGTATCCTGGTCTTAATGACTGAACCATGTTAATGAAGTGTGGGTTCTCAATCATACGGAAAGGAGAGTTTGTTGCATAAACAAACCAGGCAATTTTTTTCATCAATTACTTCTTTCTGTAATCTGCTGGTTCTTATCACAAACTGATCTGTGGTTGTTTCCGGATGATGGAGATTTTTTTTCCTTTTTGCTAAAGGTGATCTACTGTGACTATGTGTCATACATTGTATGACTGAAACACCTATAGAAAATGATGATGATCTTGAAGGTGGATAGTCTTCAGAATCCTGTATGTTGAGGATGGATTCTCCTAAACAAAATAAATTGATGCAGTTATTTAATTATTACCATACTGCTCATTTAGTATTACTCATTGCATTCACTGACCCTCAGTACAACTTTAAAGGTGAAATTGTAAAAGGAAAATCTGCCTCTTTCAGCTATTTATTTTTTATCACAACTGCATCTAAAATAATAGTACCATAGAGTAACAACTATATTTTTTGCTCAAACATGAGAATTCAAGAATAGTCCACAAGGAAGAAGTCCTTAAGAAAGTGGTATAAAATAAAAAAGTTTACCAACCTGAAGATCCTGTATGTTCAGACATGTTCCTTTCATTATCTTCAATGCAGCTTCCTCCTGAGAAGAAACACTTCTCGTTATGCTGTTTCATTTGGGCAACCAGGCCTTGCATTTTTGTTGTACTGTTTGCATTTTGCATGCATGCATGCTTATCTTACTCACAGGTATGCCCAAACTGGTTCTCTTTTACAGCCTGCTGCCATTATAGGTTTTCCCTTCTAGTGAGAGAATGGTATGGCAGATCTCAGGTTCGGGTTCTGTAGTTTCCTCATCGAAATGTTGCTCTTTTAAGACTTCAGAAAGCAAACTCCACACCTTGTTTCTCTCAGATTTTGGAATGAACTTCAGATTCTTAAACCTTGGGTCCAGTGCTGTAGCTATTTTTAGAAATCTTACATTGGTACCTTCTTTGCATTTTGTCAAATATGCAGTGCCAGTGTTTTTAAATCAAACAACATGTGCTGGGTCATCATCTGAGACTGCTATAACATGAAATATATGGCAGAATGCAGGTAAAACCGAACAGTAGACATACAATTCTCCCCCAAGGAGTTCAGTCACAAATTTGATGATAAAAAAAAATTGCTTTAAACGAACCTCATCAGCACGGAAGTGTGTCCTTTGGAATGGTGGCTGATGCATAAAGGGGCATACAAATGTTTAGTATATCTGGCACTTAAATACCTTGCAATGCCAGCTACAAAAGTGGCATATGAATGCCTCTTCTCACTTTCAGGTGACATTGTAAATAAGAAGCAGGCAGCAGTATCTCCCGTAAAGGTAAACAAACTTGTTTGTCTTAGCAATTGGCTGAACAAGAAGTAGGACTGAGTGAACTTGTAGGCTCTAAAGTTTTACATTGTTTTGTTTTTGAGTGCAGTTATGTAACAAAAAACAAATCCACATATCTAAGTTACACTTCCACAATAGAGATTTCACTACAGTACTTGTCTGAGGTGAATTGAAAAATACTTTATCATTTTTACAGTGCAAATATTTGTAATAAAAATGAATAAAGTGAGTACTGTACACTTTGTATTCTGTGTTGTAATAGAAATCAATATATTTGAAAATGTAGAAAAACATCCAAAATATTTAATAAATTTCAATTGGTATTGTATTGTTTAACAGTGCGATTAATCACGATCAATTTTTTTAGTTAATTGCGAGAGTTAATTGCAATTAATTGACAGCCCTAGTTTGTTTACATAGTGGTTCTGAGTGTAATTTACAGAATATCTTGACAGTGAAATGAAGGCTCTCCAACCACATCATGCTCCAGTGCAAGTGTTCTTCCTATTTTTGGTTATGTAAAAATCACAGGTTTCTATTTTAATACCATTAATTCATGTGTTTAAAAATGAAATGCAGATTGTTTATTTTTGTTGAATTTAAAAGTGAGGTTATTGCATTGCTAGTAATGTAGTGACACAAAGTAAATCCTAGTAAAAAGGCTGACCCCCAGTCCCAAGTCAGGACCATTTATATAATGCTTAGCTCTACTGCTTACATCTATATTTGAAGAATTTTAAGCATGAGGCTGAAGGTTCAAATAACTTCAACTGTTAAAATGGTTTGAGCTGGCTATTTCTACTTTAACATTCATTTATAAAAATATTATATATACATACACAATATAATCTACATAGCTATATCTCACATAGCCACTGATGAGGTGAAATATAATTTTTAATCGTCATGTGACAATTGGGAAGTCTCTGAGTTACAGGCAGGTATCTATGGACTTCAGATGTTCATCATCCCATGAGATATATAGATACATTTGTATGCCCAGTTAATACCTGCTGCACAATATTATGCAGTACACCTTTTGACTGATTTTATATATAGTCAAACACTCATGTTGTGGAATATAATATGAATTTTAAATAAATGTCCTGCCTTTTTTTAGGAGAAGCTGTGTTGGATCAGAACTGGTAGACTGGCTGTTGAAGCACTGTCCTTTTGTTAAGTGCAGATCTACAGCAGTTGGTGTATGGCAGCTTCTACTGGATATGGGAATTGTGTTATCAGGTCAGTGTTATGGAAACAAGTCCTACCATGGTCATTAAGGCATTTGTACATAGAATGAGATGTGATAGCATGATGATTCTTAACTGACACAGGAGGGAATGAACCAAGACCTCCACAGCTGAAAGAATGAGCTGCTACAGCTAATGAGGAGGAACAGAGGAGGGACAGAGGAGGAAAAAGAAAAATGTAGATTGATTGATTTTGTTTTTAATTAGGAGGTCATGTCCTTCAATATTAATATGGTATAGACTTATCCATGTGATGTTTCACTTAATAAATACAAGATATGAACTCGTTCAGATGCAGTTTTCTGTCTTCTGCTTTTGGAAATGCAATTGCCTGTTTGCAGATCATGTGCATGTCTATGTCAACCTATTTTTTTCTTCAGGTGCTTTGTATTGTTTTCAAAAAGTCAGCAGTTGCTTTGTCACTATAAATCACTGGCTCATCAGGTGTCTTCTTTAGTATCTAGTGGTTTTTTTTTCTTTTTTCTTTTCCATACCTAGAGAATACAGCACAGTAGATGAAGAGAGATTTTCTACTCATTGATAACTATGTTGGGCCAAATTCACCCTTCCTCTCACTGTGTTGCCCCATTGACTGCAGATTAAGCTAGGGCAGAGTTTGGCCTAGAAATCTGGGACACAGGTGTTGATGTTGATATCAGTAGCCACCCTCGGGTTTTTCCATGGGACGACAGCTTCACATTGCATCCAGAATCACATAGCCACTGAATCAGTGCACCACCAGCCCATCCTGTCCATGCGTGCCCCTTTCCTATCCATGGCTATTTGGTTCTGTGCTAGTGAATTGACCCCTCTCCTTTCAAAGTACAGAAGAATTTAGAAACTTTGTGCTTTTGTAACCTACTGGGGAATGTATATGTTAAAGGTTCCCTTCGGTGCCAGATGTGCTGAGGATAGGAGTCTATTATAGTACAAGCTAGGAAGCCTTGACTCATTAGCTGTAGCAGCTCATTCTTTCAGCTGTGGAGGTCTTGGTTCATTCCCTCCTGTGTCAGTTAAGAATCATCATGCTATCACATTCTCCTGCAGGATGGGCATTATGATGCTGAGGGCCCTGTGTCCTGGCTCTTGCTGGCAGAAGTGGCATAATGCGGGACAGAATCTAGTCTGGCATCTTTTTAAAAGGGATGAATTTACAGTATGTGCATTGTGAAGGGAGAATGAATATTTAAAGTATTTGATCCCTTTAAGATTTTTCTTTTGTTCCTAAAGCTTTCCCTCCTCCTCTTTTCATGTATCCTTTTATTCCTTTTGATCTTGCTATACTGCAGAAAGGCATTCACCAGAAGAAATGAGCTAGAGGCTAATGGAAAAACAATGCTCATAAATATGCTGGGTGAAAGACCTCTCTCTGACAGCTATGTCCCTTAAAGGCAGAGCTCTCTCTGTTCCTGAAGTATCCAGACTCCATTGCCTTCAACTCCAGGAACCTGGATGTTCTGTTACTCTGAGATTTTTTTTTTTCCTTTTGGCTGCATCACTTGGATGAAATTAATTAAAGCCAGACCGTATCTGATTGCTTCAAAGTTCAGTTTTAAGCATTTTGTTCTTGATGGTTGTCAAACTAAGCATGAAGTTAGTACTGAATATGTATATATGGTATTGAGTAAAGTTGGTAGAAGAAACTTTAAAAGGTGTTTCATTTTATTTTTTCTAACAGTGGACAGACAACTCTATTTTCAAGACACTCATGTTTTCTACCAGTTCTCAGCTGATGAATGTACTTGTCTTTTCTGTGAATTCGAAAGAGATGAAGGATGGCAAAATGGTGTAAAATTCTTACTGCAGCTAGTGCCTCTTACTTCTCCCAGGGCTGCTATATGCAATCTGTAAGTACCTCCTCTTTGTAACTTTTTTTGCTGAATGTAAATGCCTGGATTATGATGACAGACATATATACAAAATTATATATGTGTGCAACAGCTTCCATCTGAGTGTTATTTCTTGTATCAATAGGTTTGCTGAACTCGGCATCTAGAAAGTCACTGTGGTCAAATGTGTAGGACGGAGTGGGAGGTAGGAGACCTGGGTTCTAGTCCCAGCTCTGGCACTAGCTTGTTCAGAGGCCTTGGGCAAGTCACTTCACTTTTTCTGTGCTTCTGTTTTCATCCTCACCAGGGCCGGCTCTGGCATTTTTGTCACCCCAGGCAAAAAACAAACAAACAAACCCCTGCGGCATGGCTGGAGTAGCAAAGCAGGGGGGAAAAAAAACCCAAACAAACCAACCTGCGGCACAGCTGGAGCTAGGGTGCAGGGGGACTCCCTGTGCTGCAGACGTGCCCCAGCTAGTGGAGGGGAGGGCGAGGGAGTGGGGGGGGAGAGAAAGAAGGGGGGCGGCCAGGGCTTCAGCAGGGCACTCGCGCCGTCCGCCGTGCGGGCTCTGCACCGTTCTGGTTGGCGGGGAGGGAAGGACGCAGGCTGCCGGGCTTGCTGCAGACCTGGCACCGGCTGGGGCAGGTGGAGCGCGCAGCCCGCTTCCAGCAGGGCGCTCCCCTTCTCTGCGCCGCCACCCCCTACAGGATTCTGTGACTTCCATGAGAAAAGTCTTAGCCTTAGAGTTATAACTATCCTCTTTGCTGTTAAAGAGAAACTCATTTCTGTAACTTCTTTCCTTCCTTCTCAGATTTTAAGAGGATCTTCAGTAAAGTAAATTTCTAATAGAAAATACTAGAAATGAGCGTAAAGGGCCCATATGAAAGGACAAAACTTTTAAACTTATGTCGCTACATTTGAGCATATACATTTACTGTATATTTAGGCATTAAAATAAATGACCTGACTTTTAGAGGCACTGAGCGCCTCTACTTTTCATTAACCTTAGTGGGACTTCATCTTGATTACAATGGGAGCTGTGGTCCTAAGTACTTCTGAAAATCAGGCCATTTATTCATGGTTGTTCACCTGAAGGTTCTCAGTCAAAAGGACACACCAGAAAGTTCTGATTCATAGGCTGTGTGAAGGATGATGGGAAGGGATATGATTGGATAACGGGTAGGATCTAGCTAAGGAGGCATTACATTCGCGTGAACGTTGCTAGTGTCAAAGTCAGATTCAGGACTCACAATTTGTCAGACCACTCCATTTTATTAGCAAAGCGCTCTGTTAATACACCCAGATAATGTGTGAGTGCCATGCCAGGCTTAATCTACTTTATTTATACAGATAAAAAGGGCGTGAACTTAACAAGATAACAAAGGGAACAGAACAGAACTGGGGCTAGACACACACAATCTTATTTCCTTATTAACCGATCTCCTGCTAATGTCCCACCATTAGCTTAAGTGGACCCATTGTTCCAGACCTTAATGTTTCTCT
The DNA here is from genome assembly GCF_016161935.1 of Mauremys reevesii. NCBI lineage: Eukaryota > Metazoa > Chordata > Testudines > Geoemydidae > Mauremys > Mauremys reevesii. The sequence goes on along the minus strand of NC_052624.1, from coordinate 60,364,174 downwards.
TTCTGACAACTTTATTTCAACATTCCTCATTCCTGCTTAAAGGAACATACAGCATTTCTTTAATCCATTCTACATTTACAATCTAATTCATTCTACTTTCACACTAGAAAAGGCCAGTATTTTATAGTCTGCAGTTCTAGTATTAACTGTCATTTCTAGTGCAGTTACCCATCTTGTGTTGTACAATTATTTCTTAATGTACATCTCCAGCTTTTTCCTGCTCACATTCTTAGTGGTTTTCTTTTGGGAACATTGTCACTGAAGACTTTTACTCGTATGGCTTTGCTTGTCATACTGAGTTTTTTCTGAAGGAAGAGAGTTTTGAACCATGGTGGTGGTCTCCAGAGTGTGATATTAAATACAAAGTAGGTTTCTCCAATTTCAAAATTCTCAGTGCTTGGTGTGAGTAATAGACTTTTTTGCTAAAATATAATTGTAAAAGGAATAACATGCCATGCAGGATGACGGCCAAAATCACTGATTATCCTAGATAATCCCCAAAGTCATGTCTTGACTTGATGAAAATAATTCTAAAAACAATAACGTAGACTGAGATCTTTGAAAGCCTTTATCTATATATGTGCTATATCCTTTTAAAATAAATGCTTCCACCTTGCTCAAGTTGACTGACTAAACCAGCGTTTCTCAAAGGCTGCCACCAGGGACTTTTCTGGTGGGCACAGCCTCCTGGGTGGTGATTGGAGGCAGGGGGAGGCAAAGGAGAGACCCCCTCCCCTGGGGCCGCCAGCAGGGATTGGGCCCTGCCCACTCTAGAGTCACAAATGCTAGAGGAACAAGCAGCTGGTGTGAATTCCCCACCTTCCCGAGGGTGGTGAGGCTTGGACTTCCAGCTTGAGCCCTCGGTGGCAGCCGGAGGGCTCTAGCCCTCCTCTCCTGCCACGTTGTCCCTGGTCCCCACTACCTCTTCTGACCCTGGGCTTCAGCCATGCAGCAGTGGGCTGCGTCCACTGGCCGGAGGCCTTTGGGCTCTGGCCATGAAGCCACAGAATCCGGCTGCTTGGCTTTGGCCACATGATCCATCTCCCTACTGCGTGGTGATGAGTACTGGACTCCGGCCACTGGGCTTTGGGCTTCAGCCCTTACCCCTAGTTGTGTGGTGGTGGGTGCTGGCCTGAAGCTCAGCCCCCCTCCATCACCCCAGCCCCCGATGCCTCCTCCGGCCCTCATCCATCACTCCTGGATTCCGCTGCCTCCCTGGACATCCTCCAGCTGCATGGCCTCAGGCTTGCCCCTGCTGCATCCTCCAGACCCAGGTTTTGGCCATGGTTGCAAGGCTCTGGCCCTGGGATCACCCCCCCCCCCCCGCATCATCCCTGGTCCCCACTGCCTCCTCTGGCCCCGCATCCCCCCATCCATCCCCATGTCCCCGTTGCCTCTCCCAGTCCCCCATCCAGGGCTTAATTTGTCAGCTGGCTTGCCAGGACTGAGTAAATCTGCGGTGAAAAGTGATATTTGTATGTTTTTTAATATCACTTTTCACTACTTTCCAGATAGCTAGCTAGTCTGCTGCTGTGAAAAGTGATAATAACAAACATAGAAATATCACTTTTCACAGAAGCAGACTTGCTAGTAGTAAGTCTAAAAAAACCAACCACCCAAAACCAGGCAACTGAAAAAGCAAAAGAAACAACAACAAAAAAGACAAGAACATGCAAAGCACCTTATTTGTTTGTATTCTAAGTCCAGTAAAAATAGAGATAACTGTACATTATTTTTATTATTGAGTCTGCAAAAATAAAACCCCACATAAATAAAGTACAATGATTTGGATATGTATAGGCCCTACCAAATTTACAGTCCATTTTAGTGAATTTCACGGTCATAGGATTTTAAAAATTGTGGATTTCATCTATTTAAATCTGAAATTTCACAATGTTGTAATTGTAGGGGTCCTGACCCAAACAAGGAGTTGGGGCTGGGAGTTGCAAGGTTATTGTAGGGGGAGTTGTGGTACTTCTACCCTTACTTCTGCGCTGCTGCTGGTGGTGGCGCTGCCTTCAGAGCTGGGCAGCTGGAGAACGGCGGCTGCTCGCCGGGAGCCCAGCTCTGAAGGCAGAGCTGCTGTCAACAGTAGTGCAGAAGTAAGGATGGCATGGTATGGTATTGCCATCCTTATTTCTGCACTTTTGCTGGTGGGGTGTGCTGCCTTCAGAGCTGGGCACCCGGCCAACAACTGCCACTCTCCGGCTGCCCAGCTTTGAAGGCAGTGCAGGAGTAAGGGTGGCAATTCTGTGACCTTCTCCCCTAAAATAATCTTGTGACCCCCCAACTCCCTTTTAAGTCAAGACCCCCAATTTGAGAAATGCTGGTCTACCCCATGAAATCTGTATAGTATAGGGTAAAAACACACAAGCCTAGATTTCACAGGGAGGAGACCAGATTTTACGGTCCGTGATAGGATTTTCATGGCCATGAATTTGGTAGGGCCCTATATATGTGTATATTTATTTGTTTTTCCTGAAGCTAATTAAGTATTTTAGGAGAAATTGTCAGAGAAAAATTGTCACACTACATATGAGGCCACCAAAAATTTTGTTGGGGGAACCCCAAGACTAAACTAAGCTCATTAAAGAGAATGAGGGATGAGTGGAAGTAGGGCAGAGAAGAGAGAAGGATGAAGAGAGATGGGGAGGATAAATGGATCAACACTTTCTCCTTCCCTTGCTTCATTTGTTTTGTTGTTCATACTAATTTTGGTATTCCACATCCTATTTGTTTCAAAGATTAATTTGCTGCTGTAGCCCTACTCAATCTCTGATGTAATTCAATTGATTGATAGCTTTGCACCCGGAATGATTTTTTCTATAAAACTTAGGGGTGGGCTACTATGCTATGTATTATTTTGTTGACTCCTGCAGACTTGAGCTATATGTTAATTCCATAGGAAAAAAATATTAAAATAAAATGAATGGCTGGAGTTTGTGGAGTCGTTACCCACCCATGTGAGCACTTATGCAGATAAAAGAATGGCATTTTCTTATAGCTTAACAGCAGTGTTAAATGTGCGGTCTAGGTTGGTGATCCAAGAAATTGCTTCAGGTGAGAGTCAGCTACCACCAGGATATGATCATGTGGGACATTGGTTGACAAGGTGTTCCATAGTTTGAAGTCCATTTCCACAAACAGGTGTGTCAGTTTTCATTTATGGAGCAAGTAGGCACATCTGTCATATGATGTATCGATGTTATTCATAATGGACCATATTTTCTGTGGGAGTGAAGAACCACTGGGTTCTTCATTTGGATCCTTGATGAGGTCTTCATTCAGGACATTGCTTCCACCTTGCTTGCCATTAATCTTCAGGGGAACACCCAAGTCTTCAAACCTTTAAACTGAAATCCAAAATGGTTTTCTGGATTTAAATTAGTCTTTTGTATTATTTAGGTCTTCATGTATTGGGAGATCCTTGTATTCTCAAATATGATGGGGACTCCCAAAGGATTCTCATGTCATGATGAATTTGGGGTGGGAGGATGTGCACCAATACGGGAAGCCATAGTTGTAACACTGATTTTTACTATGCCTGTAATGATACACAAAATGGTGTTGAGAGTTGCCAAGTGATGTGTGGAAACTGTGTGTTCAGATGGGTGAACAGCATTCTGTGGCAGAGTAATGAAGAGGTCTCTAAAGTTTGTGGCCAATGAAGAGGTCCGTGAAGACTTTGCATCAGCTCCCACAGGTTGTTCCTGCCAGTTTCTGCATGTATTTTTATTTTGTCGTGGATATTTTTCAGGGCCCAGTGATATGTGAGGGTTTGATCTAATGTCACACAAAGATCTTTCGCGGTGGGATCATTTCTTATCTGCTGGACACAGAAGTCCACATGCAGTTCTGCTGTAGACTTTCAGTTGTTTAGATGAAATGCTAATGCAGTCTGAATGGGGTTTGGTTTTGTAGCCAATATAAGGAATATTCTTCTTTAGTTTTAAGGTCAAGGGTTAGAATTTGTTCTGTGGTAGGTAGGTGCCTGTGTAGTCTGAGCAATGTCATCAGGATAGACAAAATTATTTGGTGGTGTATGATGAAGATTGCTGGTATATATATTAAACAGGATTAGTGTTAGGGCTGATCTCTTTGGCAGGCCATCATTGAGCCTGCTGACCTGGTCACCAGGGAATCTACGACAGGTCAGAACTTCTCAGAAGAGTTTTATCATTGCATCGCATGGGATAATTTTGCTGGCTTTCAGGAGGCCATCCTTCCATATGGTGCTGTAGGCGGCAGATAAGTCTAAGAGTTTTCATTGGACTCCCACTTGTGTGTAGTGTTAAGGCTAATACTTGGTTGGTGCAGCTGCACCTGGTCGGAAACCTGCTTGTTCATTTGGTAACATTGTTTCTACAAGCAGCAGGATACTAGCTAATAATATTCTCTCTGTAAGCTTGTACAGGATGTGAAGGAGTGATCTGAGCCAGTATGAGCTTTCTGGGTTTGGGGATGAGAGTTACCATAGCTTGATGCCATAACCTCGTGGTTTATCCTGAGGATCATGTATTTTATTAATGTTGTCACCATTCATGTACTGTAAACAGCAGCACACCCTTCCAAAGGTGCGGTGCAGTGGATGAAATAGTTAAGTTCACAGCTAAATTATTTTAGTAGTTAAGTGTTCAACCCATGCCTGCAAATGTCACTGTTATCCTATCCTGTAATTGCATCAGTGGAAATTATTATCGACATAAGTTGGCGTAAGTCAGAATAGAATTTGGCCCTTAATCTGTAGTACTGTGTATCATAAGTCTACTTTAGGTGAACTTGCCATATAAATGATGGTGCATGGTTTGTTTACCATACAGAGTACACAGTACTATGAGATGCTATATACCTACAGGTGTAGGAAAAAACCCTGTATTGTCTGAAAAAAGTGATCATGTGATAAAGGACTGTATTGTAATACAAATGCACATGGGGCAAACTCACTTCAAATTTAATTCATTTTATTCATTCATTTAATTCACACAGCTTCTAAGGTGTATCGAGGTACAGCTCCCTTGTGTGCATCAGGAAGCCCTTTCTCAGTCCTCTCTCACCTTGCTAGATACTGAGGTGATAGTTTAACTTTATTTTTTTTTACCATATTTATTTTTAAGGAGTTTTATGGCTCCTCTGCACTCTTAACTTATATGTGTAGATGTCCTCGGATGGCTTTCCCCACCAAAACACCTATGGCACTCCAGAAATATGCAGGAGGGAGAGACCCTTTCCTACACCCCTGAGCAGCTCTGCACCAGAGGCCTTGCCATAGCTTCTGGGCACATTACAAACATGCACAGGAGTCTTCTCTCAACTATAACAACTCTCAGGGTCCATGCTGGCAGAGCCCTGGCTTTAACCCCTTCTTACAAGGTCAGCAATAGTTGAACTGTTCAGACACTTTTTAAAAGAATAACATTTTTCCTTCCTCTCTCATGGAACTTAAAAATGTCTCAACCATTTTTACACATTTTCATAAACAAAGAAAATGACATCAGATTTGCCTTGGGAGTAGAGGTAGAGAGGGTCTTATCTTTTTTTCTCCTCCCCCTTACCCCTCATTAGCATCCCTCCTCCCTAGCCACTTTCCAATAAGTCAGAAAGAACCATATTTCTGATTTCATACTATTCTGTATTTGGAAAGCAATCATTTTAAGCTTAGAAAGCTGGGAAAATCTTTTATTTCATTTATCCATTAGTTACTAATGATTCACAAGTGTGAGGAATGATTCACAGGTATACCGCTGGGGTATTGTTTTAAAGAGGAGATGGACTAAAATGAAAATAGCTGGTACTCCTTGATACTCTTGGTTTGTAAATTATATCTACAGCCATATCTACTGGTTGAGGCTGCCATGTTTTGCCATCACTTCTAGAAAAAATCCTCCTCTTGGAGTCATACTTCAGGTAGGTCAAGTATTTAGGGGCACACTGTCTCTCAGAAGTGCCAGAAGTGTTCTGTATTTTAAAAACATCACATTTTGACTCCATTTCAAATTTGTTCTTCCACTCTGGCTGTAAAGCTGGTAGAAAATTAAGTAATGTTTTTGTTGGACTTGGAATGGCAGCTTTTGGGGCCATTTCAAATGCAGATTACCATTTTAGTTTGCACATGCTTGCCTCAAAATAAATTCATTTGTAAGAAAACATAAAATGTTTTAATTACAGAAAAATATTCTGACATTAGATGCATCAACTACAATGTGCTATTTGCATATACTAGACACGTTGCTTCCTTAAACACATCAAAGCATCAGAGCAATTAAATTATTTACCCTAAGACAGAATATTCCATTAATACCTGGGATTGGTGTTTATTACACCAGCTGCAGTTTAGGATAACTGTGTAGTTTACAGGCACACTATGCTTCTGTTAAAGAGAATGGAAAATAAATATATTAAGGGTTTTTTATTCCTGTGTGAATAATCCTACCAGACTGATTTCTATCTTTTTCAATTTCCAGTAAGGCTTCTATGAGGTTCAATAAATGTTTCAGTGAGAGATCTTACATAGTATAAAAGAAAAGTACAATTATTTGGACCTTCAACTGGCACACAGTAACCCTTTTGCTTAAAAGGAAATGCAATTAAATGCGTGGGCAGAGTAAATACTTTTCTGTGTTTACCAAACAAATCTGTGTTTGTGTTTTGGTTTAGCAGTTATTTTTGGAAATAGAAGAACACAAACATTCCTGCAAATGAATAATATAACTACACATATGCTATTGTACAATAGAATCTAATGCGGTGTACAATGACACAAACCTGGCACTCATTAAAAATGTATAAATGAACTAAGAACAAGCCAGCTTTTGGGAGTGGCGGGGCTAATTTTAACCAGTTAGAACATTGTGTATTTGAAAGTTTAACTTAACTTTATTGGACTTGGGTAGGAAAAAGAGGAGAAAAAAATTCTAGTTAAAAGAGTGAAAATGGAGTTAAGGGCACTAGGGTGAGTGCTTTAGAGAACTGATAGACCAGGCAAAATGAAAAACAACTCTGGAGAGATTGAAAAAGGGGTGTAGAGAGGAGTAAAATACTAATGGAAAAATCAAAGGTATAGCCCTGCCCTTCACTCTTCACTGTCCGCTTTGGGAAGTGTGGAAGTTTTGCCTAATACTGGACCTTTGGATTATGACTGGCCTTTGCATAGGGCCCTATGGACTGGGGAAAGAAGCTGTACACTCTCTTCTCTTTTCCACTGCCCACTATCTAGCCAGTGTTCATCATCTGAGTTACTGTAACGTAACCTCTTTCATACTTGTTAAATCACTGCAATCTGAATGCCATTCCCATTCACTGCTGACTTGGAGTGTCTAACAATTATTCTTTTAGCTTTCATGCTTGCATTAAATATCAGTGCTTCATGTGTCAATGATTTCTGGAATCCTCTGTCTTTATATCTGTGAACCCACAGCTCTATAAAAGACAGAGCTTCACATTTTTAACAAAGCACATTGTGTGACAGCTGGGCTACTCCAACAGTCCTTCCTATGTAGAAAATGATGATCATCAAAATACACATTTGAATGCGCAACTGAGACAAGGAAGTCCTCCTTTTCCACTTGGCTAGAATAACTCTTATCTCATTCTTTGATCTGAAGAGCAGTCTTTCAACATTTTTACATGATTTTACATTTTTACATGACTTCTGCTCTTCATTTTGATGCAAAAATTCAAAAAAGCCCTTTTTATTTCAGTGACGTGTTGTGTTGCTTTGCCACCTTGCTTTCCAGAAATGAAGAGATCGCCAAAGAAAATCACAAAATAAGGATAACTTTTTATTTATTTTTATTTTTAAGGCCTGGTCAAAAAATAGAAGACACAGCAGAGACCAATGCTGAAATTCTTGCTCGCCTCACATCTGCGGTAAGATTATCACATCAAAGTTTGTATTGATCCCATTTGAAATATTGTCAAGTTGTGGATCCTTTCAAATGAAAACAGTGTCCGAGTGAGACAAGTGGCCATAATGGAAATTACAAATTTGTATCTGGAAGGAAGTCATGAGCAGGAGGAGGTGGTATTGGTGTGTTAGCTTCACTGTTCAGAGCAATTGTTTTCTCACTTACACTAAGGGCATATGTTCACTATGGAGCCAAATTGGCTCTACTCCAATCAATGCAGCGGCATCGATTTTGCGGGTCTGGTGAAGGTGGGCTAAATCAATGGGAGAGCACTCTCCTGTCAATTTCTGGACTCCACCTCCTTGCAACGAGTAAGGTAAGTTGGCGGGAAAGTCTCTGTTGACACAGTGTGTTGTAGACACCATGGTAAGTGGATCTAGCTACGTCAACTTCAATTACATTATTCATGCAACTGAAGTAGCGTAACTTAAGCCTTGTCTACATTGCTGTGGTAAATTGATCTAAGTGTAAAAGAGAAGGATTTGGCCAGATCATAGAATATCAGGGTTGGAAGGGACCTCAGAAGGTCATCTAGTCCAACCCCCTGCTCAGAGCAGGACCAATCCCCAGACAGATTTTTGCCCCAGATCCCTAAATGGCCCCCTCAAGGATTGAGCTCGTAACCCTGGATTTAGTAGGCCAATGCTCAAACCACTGAGCTATCCCACCCCACTATGTTTCCCTTACTGTGAGACTGGATGTACCCCAGGGTTGACCTCAAAGTTTCATCAGAGTAAGATTACAGCTTGCCCTGTCTATTCTAGTATTTTGTGTCATAGCTGTCCTGTAAAACACATTATTTTTTTTCGTGGTGCAGCCAGGAACTTGGAAGGTTAGATTGAACTAAATACCTCAAATTAACATCACACCTTTAAATCATAATGTTAGAAAGCTTGGGGCATGGACTCAGTGCCATATATAGCCGGCAGCATGAGAGAAAGCGCATTAACCCACATTCCCCTGCCTGCATCTTAGTTTCTCCAGTCACCTGCTACAACCCCTGTTCCTCGTTCAGTCTCTTCATGCACGACCCCAGACTCCCTGGCACAACTCCTCAATGTTCCTCTGCTCCTCTTCAAGCTGTCTCCTGCTTCTTATGTTCCCTGGTCTCCTCATAGTTTCTTGTCCAGCCCACTAGCCACAGAGTCCAAGACATGACCACTTCCCTGAGGCAACATGACTCGAGTATTACTGAAAACAGTGGAAGGTAGCAGTCTTCCACATGCAAAGCCTGCATATATAGTGACCATCTTGGCTGAGGGAATATTGGCTTCAGCCATGCTGAAAGAAATGGAAGATGGAGGCCATTTTGAAAAAGGAAAATTTCATGAGTTTTGACGTCAGGATTCTGAGGTGGTGTGAGACTTTTAAAAAAGCAACAACAAAAAACTCCTATAACTCTCTCAAGGTTCACGATTAGAGCCAGAATACGGCACCTTAGGCTCATGCCCAGGCTCCTAGGTGCTGGAGCCATGTAATTACAGCAGACTCTCAGTCTTCACTGTAAAGAGAGAGAGGTTTCTAGCTCTCATGGCTGTGAAGGAAAAACTTGAAAAAGTGAACCAAATATAGGCCATTCAGCGATGTCAGTCTCAGTATGTGGAGAGCTGGAAATGACAGCTAGGAAAGAACTGCCTCACACATTTCAACAGGGTGTTAACTCCAAGACCCGCTGGTGGGGTCCCACCAACACCACCCCAGCAGAAGACTGTATATATGGCAGGAGGAGAAAATGCAACAGGACTGGTCCAGCCATGCAGGTACCTTCCAACAGCTTAGACAAGGATTGAGGCCCTCCCGCACTAGCACCCCTGTACTCTAGGGAGGGGATAGCTGACCCCTTTTACTGACCCTGCTGCTTCCAAGGGTATGGACCTCTACTGACACTCCTGGATGTTGCCACTCTGGGAAGTGGGAAGTTCGATGGCTATGCTACACCAAGTGGGGAAGTTCAGGGGTGGAGCTATAGGAGGCACACTATGACATGGGGCCCACGGCCTCAGATTGCCTGAATCCAGCCCTACTTTGCAATACAATTGCACAAGTTGGTAACATCACATTCACATCCTTCCTTCCCCTTATCGCCTAGTGTTTGCTAGTATAATTCATTATGTTTTACATAAACAGACTGCAAATACTACAGGGCAAGAACAGCAGTCTATTTGTCCATTTAGCACCTTTACACTTATGGGGATGAATACACCAGTAATAATAATCTATACGTGCTATAGAGATGAAATTTTCAAAAGTACCTATGTGATTTTGGAATAAAGGTAGCACTGATTTTCATTTGGACTTGTGGTCTTAAACAATTTCAGACGCTTTTGAAAATCCTACCCTTAAAGTCAGCAGAAAGCTCAAGTTGCCACAAAACTGTGGGACATTGCAATACTACCATTCTTGCTGACTCTCATGAACTCTTTATTTTAACTTTTAGTTAAGCAAAATCAATTTTTAGTTACCCAAAATCAGCCTCGGCCCTCACAGTACATTTAAAAACAAACAAACAAAAAACCACAAGCACACACAAACTGATCCAATACAGACAGAGGAAACCAACAGGTTTGTTACTGGGCAGATCAAACTGGGGATAAGGATTTGTCATAGTTCACATTTCCATTAGGAATGAGCGACAGATAATTATTTCATGTCATGCTGAGATTACATACAAAATTGCTTCTTTGGTGGTATCTTACAGGTTGTTTTGAGCCTGGATGGCTGTTAATGTCACTGACAGTAATGAGGTGTCTGTCCTGGAGGTTTACTAGGTCTAAGAGAAGTTTTGTTTCTGCTACTGCTGTAATTGACGGCTTTTATTTCTTGTTTCTTGCCTAGAACATGGTGGTTTGTGTGCTGTTTTCATTTTGGGTTCCTGGTCTGTTTTATTAGTGTTGCCTCTTCCCCTCCCTGGTCTAACACCCAAATTCCTTGCCTGCTAGTGCGCCTGGTTGGTTTGAACCTGCCATGGAACTTTTCCGTATGTTTGGGTTGCACTGCAGAACACACTCTTCTATGATTTTTCCTCTGTCTGTGATATTCGGTATTTTCTTTCATGTAGAAAGAGTATGTATTGTGACAGACCCAGACCAGTGGGGTACAGGAGTCTGGTAGAGGGCAAATATACTGGTCACTGGATGAGTAGTTTTCTGTTCCTTGAGTGACCAGAGCAGGGGCTGCACTAGAGTAATCAGGAATCTGCTAGAACCAATTAAGAGAGGCAGGATAATTAAGACACCTGGAGCCAATTAAGAAACTGCTAGAATCAATTAGGACAGGCTAGCTAATCAGGGCACCTGAGTTTAAAAAGGACCTCACTTCAGTTTGTGGCGTGCATGTGAGCAGCAAGAGACTAATCGCCGGCTGATGGACCAGAAGTTTAATTTATACTTTAAAAATCCAAAGTAAATCCAATTTGTGCTCTCTAAGAACATAAGAACAGCCATACTGGGTCAGACCAAAGTCCATCTAGCCCAGTATCCTGTCTACCGACAGTGGCCAATGCCAGGTGCCCCAGAGAGAGTGAACCGAACAGGCAATGATCAAGTGATCTCTCTCCTGCCATCTATCTCCATCCTCTGACAAACAGAGGCTAGGGACACCATTCCTTACCTTATCTCTGATTTGTGCTGTTTGGTGACCTCTCAAGGGATGAGGAAACAGTGCTTCACAGACAGGGGCGGCTCTACCTTTTTGGCCGCCCCAAGCAGTCATGCGCGGGGGGCGCCCCGGAGCCGTGGGAGCAGCGGACCTCCCGCGGGCATGACTGCAGAGGGACCGCTGGTCCCATGTGGCTCGGCTGGACCTCCCGCGGCTGCGGACGGTTCGCGGGTCCGGCGGCTCCGCTTGAGCTGCCGCAGTCATGGTCCAGCCGAGGAGGTCCAGCCGAGCCACGGGACGAGCGCCCCCTCCGCAGTCATGCCTGTGGCAGGTCCAGTCGTCCCGGGGCTCCGGTGGGCCTCCCACAGGCATGACTGCGGCAGGTCCGCCGGCCCAGCCTGGTGGTTCCCCCCCCCCCCCCGGCTGCAGGGGACGGGCCGCTCCTCGGCTCGCAGCGGCAGGATGAGCTGGGGCCCCAGCCTTTTGCCGCCCCCTAGATTTTGCCGCCCTAGGCACCAGCTTGTTTTGCTGGTGCCTAGAGCCACCCCTGTTCACAGATACACTGTATAAACATCCTAATGCTCTGCTCCATCACAAAACCTCTAAGAGCAGGTGGTGTAAGATCTTTGCAATGTAAACACACATCAAGCTTCCCACAGTACTCTGGTTTGAACAGTCAATGAAAGGACACAGTAGAGAATGCTTCTTTTTGGGAACAGCATGGGACATGTAGGCAGTGTTAGATGCCTTGGAATGTTTCTCAAAACTCAAAGATAATTAGCATATTATGCTTAAATTCATGACTAAATTGGTTACACAATGTAAATGTATCCATTCAAACCCTTTAACTGCCTGCATGTCAGTAGCTTTATATAGACTTCGGCTTGGCCACATTGGCGTGGCATATTTAACTGATAATATGAGCCAATGATTTGATAGGCTAGGTTCAATTGTTTTGACAGTCTGCTTCATCCATCATGGAACAGAGCAATACCATGTTGGGGGATGGGGGGGGTGGGAGGAGAGAAGAGTGAGACTAGCTCTCTGAGGCCTGGTCTACACGAGAAAATTAGGTCAGTTTAACCACGTCAGTCAGGGATGTGAAAAAGCCACACCATTAAGTGGTGTAGTTAAACCGACTTATGTCGGCAGCACTAGCTCAACAGACACATTCTTCTGGTGGCCTAGCTACCACTTTTCGGGGGGGTGGATTTACCTACCGAGCCGTAGACAATTAAATATCAGAGGGGTAGCCGTGTTAGTCTGGATCTGTAAAAGCAGCAAAGAATCCTGTGGCACCTTATAGACTAACAGACATTTTGCAGCATGAGCTTTCGTGGGTGAATACCCACTTCTTCGGATGCAAGTAGTGGAAATTTCCAGGGGCAGGTTTATATATGCAAGCAAGAAGCAAGCTAGAGATAACGAGGTTAGTTCAATCAGGGAGGATGAGGCCCTGGTTCTAGCAGTTGAGTGAAAACCAAGGGAGGAGAAACTGGTTCTGTAGTTGGCAAGCCATTCACAGTCTTTGTTTAATCCTGAGCTGATGGTGTCAAATTTGCAGATGAACTGGAGCTCAGCAGTTTCTCTTTGAAGTCTGGTCCTGAAGTTTTTTTGCTGCAGGATGGCCACCTTAAGATCTGCTATTGTGTGGCCAGGGAGGTTGAAGTGTTCTACAGGTTTTTGTATATTGCCATTCCTAATATCTGATTTGTGTCCATTTATCCTTAGAGACTGTCCAGTTTGGCCGATGTACATAGCAGAGGGGCATTGCTGGCATATGATGGCATATATTACATTGGTGGACGTGCAGGTGAATGAACCGGTGATGGTGTGGCTGATCTGGTTAGGTCCTGTGATGGTGTCGCTGGTGTAGATATGTGGGCAGAGTTGGCATCGAGGTTTGTTGCATGGATTGGTTCCTGAGCTAGAGTTACTATGGTGCGGTGTGCAGTTACAGGTGAGAATATGCTTCAGGTTGGCAGGTTGTCTGTGGGCGAGGACTGGCCTGCCACCCAAGGCCTGTGAAAGTGTGGGATCATTGTCCAGGATGGGTTGTAGATCCCTGATGATGTGCTGGAGGGGTTTTAGCTGGGGACTGTATGTGATGGCTAGTGGAGTCCTGTTGGTTTCTTTCTTGGGTTTGTCTTGCAGTAGGAGGCTTCTGGGTACATGTCTGGCTCTGTTGATCTGTTTCCTTATTTCCTCGTGCGGGTACTGTAGTTTTGAGAGTGCTTGGTGGAGTTTTTGTAGGTGTTTGGTCTCTGTCTGTGGGGTTAGAGCAGATGCGGTTGTACCTCAGTGCTTGGCTGTAGACAATGGATCTTGTGGTGTGCCCAGGATGGAAGCTGGAGGCATGAAGGTAGGCATAGCGGTTGGTAGGTTTTCGGTATAGGGTGGTGGTAATGTGACCATCAGTTATTTGCACCGTAGTGTCTAGGAAGTGGACCTCCTGTGTAGATTGGTCCAGGCTGAGGTTGATGGTGGGGTGAAAGCTGTTGAAATCGTGGTGGAATTTTTCCAGAGTCTCCTTCCCATGGGTCCAGATGATGAAGATGTCATCAATGTAGCGTAGGTAGAGAAGGGGCATGAGTGGACGGGAGCTGAGGAAGCGTTGTTCCAGGTCAGCCATAAAAATATTGGCATATTGTGGGGCCATGCGGGTGCCCATAGCGGTGCCACTGATCTGGAGATATATATTGTCATCAAATTTGAAATAGTTGTGTGTGAGGATAAAGGCACAGAGCTCAGCAACCAGTTGTGCTGTGGCATCATCAGGGATACTGTTCCTGACAGCTTTTATTCCATCAGCGTGTGGGATGTTTGTGTAGAGAGCCTCTACATCCATGGTGGCCAGGATGGTGTTTTCTGGAAGGTCACCAATGCATTGTAGTTTCCTCTGGAAATCAGTGGTGTCACGAAGATAGCTGGGAGTGCTGGTGGCATAGGGTCTGAGTAGAGTCCACATATCCAGACAGTCCTTCAGTGAGAGTTCCAATGCCCGAGATGATGGGGCATCCAGGATTTCCAGGTTTGTGGATTTTGGGCAGTAGATAGAATAGCCCTGGTCAGGGCTCTAAGGGTATGTTGATTTGTTCCGGTGTTAGTGTAGGGAGTGTCCTGAGTAGATGGTGCAGTTTCTTAGTGTATTCCTCAGTGGGATCTGAGGGAAGTGGCCTGTAGAATTTGGTGTTGGAGAGTTGTCTGGCGGCCTCCTTTTGGTAGTCAGACCTGTTCATGATGACAACAGCACCTCCTTTATCAGCCTCTTTGATTATAATGTCAGGATGGTTTCTGACAATTAAATGTCTACACTGAAGCACAGATGTGCTGCTTTAGCGTTTTAAGTGTAGACAAGCCTTTTTAGTTTCATGACTTTTACAAAGGTCTCTGCTCTGAGGTTTGGTTTTTTGTTTTTTTTAAGTAACAATTCTGCTGGAAACAATCATTTGCAGTTGTTTCCTGCAGTCCCACCAATCTTGGCATTCTTAACCATAGCTATCTCTATTATCTCCTACAGTCCCCTTAACCATTGTTTAAAACAAATGTGCATTTCCCTGACTAATCAGTTCCAGACTGTCTGAGTCATCAAGAGAAGGCAAACTGTACTGTAAGTCTGAGAAAGCAAAAACTTCCAAAAGAAACAATACCTGGTAATGAAAATCAGTAGGGAGCAAGGAGGGAACAAGCCAAGAAAGGAAGCTAAACTGCAGTTAAGAAAAACATTCTATGATAGCAAAGATTTTATAAAAATTTTGCCATTAGTGAGCTTTAGTTTATAGGCCCATGATGTGTCTGAACTATTTACCTGCTGGTAACTATTGGGTTTTATTCGGTCTGTGGCATAGCTGAGAGTCTTTATTTGCATTTCCAATAGCGTTAGAGAATTAAAGATGCAAGAAATATCCTTAAGATATATAAGACATCAGATAGGTGCTAGATAGATGAAGAAATTGTATCTTTCAGTGGCCACCAACTCTATAATTTTTGCCCTGTAAATGATAGACACTGCAACACCATTTTCTGTAGTTTGAGTGTACAGATTCTGCCAGTCACTAATAATTCAGTTCCATTTTTTACTAGAAACAGGTGCTATTCTATGCATGGCAAGGCAGCTTGTACCCTATTAACCTCTGACTAACAAAATTACCTCTCTGCCCAGAAGCATTTACTGGCTTAGAAACAGTTTTAGTGACTCTTAGACCCAGCTACAAGTATTAACTCATACAAAATATTTTTCTTCTGTCCTGTTGCTGCTCAAGAGGATTGTATATTCACAGTTTTGTTCCCAGGGTTGTGCTTTTTACATTACAGCGAATATTCATGTATTTCTTGTTTTGCTTGACTCCTTTGGCCTTTGGTTAGAAGAAGGCCAATGAGATGTGTTCAGTTGTAAAGGTGCCGCCCAAGCCACGACATCCATGCTGCTATTTTTAGTGCACTAGCTCAAGCCCCACTAGCATGAGTCTGTCTGCCTGGACTGGGAAGCTCACTCCTAGCTGCAGCATAGACACACCCGAAGTGTATAAGATCTTGACTTGAGGTAGCAAATGTAAGATTAGTGTCCCATTGATACGTGTATTTTGTTGGGGCCTTTGATGACCTATGACCACAAAATTCTTCTCTGTGTTGGTTTAGCAGTGTGGCTGACTGGGTTCACTACAGCCCAAAGGACTCTCAGTGGGAGAAGGTGATAAATCCTTCCACTGGTTTAATATGCAGCAGGTTATAAAATCTCCAAACCCTTACTCCCTGGCTTGAGGACACAGTTCAGGGAGTAGGGGGGTAGGTAGTCAAGGTCAACAAATTCCTTGACTAACTAAAAGATGGTGCAGTCACAAACTCCATGAATGATCCACAGGTTCAGAGATGACTCTGAACTCCTCAGTTACTGCAGAGGGGCTGGCAGGGATCCTCTTCAAGCATGAATCAGGCTGCTTCAGTCCCAGGATTTCCCCTCACCACAAAGGGGTGCAGGGCTCAAGGTGCAGGTTACACAGCTGTACAAAAATCCAAACTGTAGTCTCCTAGCCCAGCATTCAGACACACACACAGAGCAGGCAGCAGCCCTGGACTATCGGGCAGAGCAGAGCTGACCATGTGGTGACTGGTCTCACCTAGGGAGCTGAAGGGCTAACTCAGCCTGGCTGGGGAAATTTCCCAGCAAAACTCTACAAACTGGGAATCATCAGTGGAGAAGGAAAAGCTCAGCTGAGGTGTCTTGCTTTCAGATTCCTAGAGGCCAGTTTTCAGGGGGAATCCTGCATGCAGGCCTGGGACTCACCAGCTCCCCATTCAGGGCCGGCTCGAGGATTTTTGCCGCCCCAAGCAACAAAAATTTTGGCTGCGCCCCCCCCCCCCTTTTTTTTTTCAAACCCCCGGCCCCTCCCCAACTCCACCCCTTCTGAACTGCTTCCCCAAATCCCCAGCCCCGCCTCCTCCCCCGGGCGTGCAGCATTTCCCTCCCCATTGCTTCCTGGGGGCCCCCATGACCTCCCACCCTAGCTCACCTCCGCTCTGCCTGCTCCCCCCAGTGTGCTGCCGCTCCGCTTCTCCCCACTCCCTCTCAGGCAAGGGAGCAGCGGTGCATTCAGGGGAGCAGGAGGAGCAGAGGTGAGCTAGGGTGGGAGGGGGTGCAGGAAGTAAGGGGGGATAGAGGAACCACTACCGCTCCAGTTCCCCTCTGCTCCTCCACTGCCGCCTCCCCCGAATGCCCGCCCGCTGCTCAGTTTCTCTTCCCTCCCTCCCAGCCTTGCTGCATGAAACAGCTGTTTCGCGTGCGGCAAGCCTGGGAGGGAGGGGGGAGAAGCGGTGCAGCGGCGCATTCGGGGGAGCAGGCGAAGCGGAGGTGAGCTAGGCTGGTGGGGCACAGGAAGTAAGGAGGGGTAGAGGAACAGTTCCCCACTCCAGTTCACCTCCACGCCGCCGCCTCCCGGAGCGCCCGCCGCTCGGTTTCTCCTCCCTCCCAGACTTGCTGCGCAAAACAGCTGTTTTGTGCACAGCAAGCCTGGGAGGGAGGGGGAGAAGAGAAGTGGCGGGGTGGCGCTCAGGGGAGCCGGCGGAGGCGAGTTGGGGCGGTAGGGGCACTTTTTCTCCATGCCCCTAAGTCAGCACTTATGATGGGCAGCGCCAGAATGCTGCCCCTAGAAATGTGCCACCCCAAGCATCTGCTTGTTTTGCAGGTGCCTGGAGCCGGCCCTGTCCCCATACAGCCAGTCCTGGCCTTCTGGCTAGCTCCAGACTGACTCAAAAAATGGCTTCTCCCCTTTCCTGAACTCCCTGGGAGGGCCATCTCACTCCCTATTGGTTGCTAGGCAGACTCTGAGTTTCCCTTGGCTCCCACTGAGTTGCCAGCAGATAGAGCCCCAGGAATCTAGGTAATCTCCTTGAGGGTTGCATGTGGATGAGCAGGATGAGAAGAAGGGATCATTTTCAGAACCTCTGGAGGTGCAATTGAGTAGTCTTCATTTGTCTACAGTTATTTTTTTTTATTCTTTCCCCTTACTGTGACCATCACTGCTTGAAGCTGTGGAGCACTCTAAAGCGTCAATGTGACTACTCATGTACTTATAGTTACACACATGGTTTAAATCAGGGGTAGACAACCTATGGCACACATGCCGAAGGCGGCACGCAAGCTGATTTTCAGTGACACTCACACTGCCCGGGTCCTGACCAGCGGTCTGGGGGGCTCTGCATTTTAATTTAATTTTAAATGAAGTTTATTAAACATTTTAAAAACCTTATTTACTTTACATACAAGAGTAGTTTAGTTATATATTATAGACTTATAGAAAGAGATCTTCTAAAAACGTTAACATGTATTACCGGCACGCGAAACCTTAAATTAGAGTGAATAAATGAAGACTCAGCACCCCACTTCTGAAAGGTTGCTGACCCCTGGTTTAAATATTTTGACAGAGCATGAGTCAGATTGCTCAGGACCTTTAGTTCTTAAACTCAATATTTAATTTCTGTTTCTCTAAGTGGGCATGCTCAAACTTGTGCTTTTTATTACTTATGAAATAATAATTCATTGTTTATCTTCTGGTCTGAGGGAGGG
Organism: Mauremys reevesii; assembly: GCF_016161935.1. Taxonomy (NCBI): domain Eukaryota; kingdom Metazoa; phylum Chordata; order Testudines; family Geoemydidae; genus Mauremys; species Mauremys reevesii. The sequence goes on along the minus strand of NC_052624.1, from coordinate 60,345,610 downwards.
CAAAAGGAACCTTACTGAGAATAGAGGTAATAGAGTTGGTTGAACATTTTCAAACTTTTTTTCAGATTGGAAACTTTTTTGCAAATGTTTTTCTAAATTTTTTTTTCCCAACAAAACTGGACAACAGAAAATTTAGTTGGTGTTTAGCTTTTTGGCTTTCCTTCTCTGTAGGGAAGAGTTTAAAAAAGGAGGGAGGCGTAGAATGTTCAGAGTGGACAAAACTGTGCAGGTTACAAGAACATTATTATGTTTATGTTGGATTGTTATATATGCTTTTGAATTAACCTTTTATCTTCAATGCTTTCTAAAAAGTCATCTTAGAAGTAATAAATCTGCCTTTTGGGATAAAAAAAAAAGGATATAGGTAGATTTTCCTCTGTTTAATTTGGGAGGATGAGGAGAAACTGGTGGGTTTGTAGATGGAGTGGGAAATATTGCAGATTTTTCTTCCTCCAGAAGTAGTTTCCTGCAGGAAGCTGTAAAATAATTAACTCAATAACAAATTAAACTTCACTAGTGCCTTCCATCAGTGGATTTCAAAGCATGTTTGCTTTACAAACATTGCCAATGAATTAATTTAAGCCTCACAACATCCTGTGAAGTAGATCAATATTTCTGGCCTCATTTTATAGATGGGGAAACTGAGGCAAAGATAAATTAGGATTTGCCCTGGGTTATCCAGGAAGGGTGTAATGGAGTCAGGAATGAAGCTCTTCACTGCAAGACCATCCCTTTTCTCCTGCAATAAATCCCTGTTCTCCAGTAAGAAATAACAGCTGACAGACTGAATGGAATGAGGTAAAAACATGTAAATACTGGAGATGATCATGATTTAGATGGTGTGGTGTGCCTTGCACTGGTGTATTTCACCTGTATGAGGGCAGAAAGAAAGAAAACACCTCCCTATAATATTAATTACCATTAGAGCTTTTGTCTTAAAACAATTTTTTTGAGGTGAAGAGCTGATTGTGTTGGTGATATGAAGAGATGTTACTGAGGAAATAAATACATAGCACATGCTTGCAAAACCCCAGCCCAACTCCATCACAGAGAACTCACCTTAGCCCCTGGAGTCACAAAGCAAACACAGAGTTGCAATGCAATCACAGAGGGAAAACAAACATTTGACTGAGAGGTGAGGAAGCTTTAGGTACATGCATGAGAAGAAGTTTGCAGAGAAAATAACTCGTATGCCACAGTCAATATATCCCCTAGAGATTAAGCCAAAGTTTACATGAAACTAAAATGACAAAAAGTCACAGCATTCCCAGTTGACAGAAAAATAGGTTTGCTGGAAAACATGGGTCAGGTTTTAAAACCAAGAGAAGAAACAAACTAGGGAAACATCTGTATTATTCTATATGCAATGAATATCTGAAGATTAATGATGCGCTGTATCTTGCCAATACCACATTTTTTTCTGTTAAACTATATATTTATAACCATAATCTTTTCCTCATGTGTTAGGTACAGAAAGAACTGGCTGCTGTCATTGCTTTGAAAGCAAGAAAGTCAGGTAAGTACAGACAGTTGGTCCTTAATGGGGCTTTTTAACATGGTTCTCCTCTGTCATTTATTGAAGTATTTTATTCTTCATTGTTGACTTATTAAAATGTAGGTTGTATTAGAAAGCAAGAAATACAAAATCTCATTCCACAGTAAAGGACTGTGTGGTGGAAGAGTCTCTTGTATCAACACAATATAATTACTGTGGTGTTCCCTCCATCTAGTATCCCACCTGATAAAGTGTAAAGGCAGAATAGTTGCTGAGAATGTGAACTGTTTGGGGCTGCTTTAGTTAAGTAAGTTTTCTGTTTGCTTATATTTATATGTAATAATGTTTATTTGTTTAGTACAAACGTACAGTTCTTGATTTTGAATTTTGTGATAGTTCTATTAACAAGATTGTGGATTACAAATTTCTTTGTGTATTTTCCCATTAATGCCAACTTCGTTTTGGCCCTTTTTAATTTTTTTTTTAATGATTTGCTATGTCCTTGTTTGCTGGGGTATATTTTGCTGCTTTCTATTCATTTCCTTTTACGTGATTTAAAGTGACAGCAAAAGTGCCATCAAGAGCATGTTGCCTTAGGACTTTTCTACACTACACTGGTGTAGTACAACTCTCCCAGTGTAGAGGCAGTTATATCTGTATAAAGGTACTTTATACTGCCATAGCTATTTGGGAGGGGGATACCTATACCAGTATCAGTCACCTTTATATTGAAATAGCAGCACCCACACCACACACTAAGGATTTTACCATTTAAAAAAATTCGTACCCCTAAATATGGTTGCCCGCTTTCTAATGGCACAAAACCGAATTCCCATTCCCCGAGGCTCTGCCCCTTTCCCCCTGCTTCTGAGGCCCCATCCTCACCAGCCTGGGACAGGGGCTTGGGGTGCGGGAGAGGGCTCCAGGCTGGGGCAGAGGATTGTGGTGCGGAGGGAGGTGGGGAAGGGCTCTGGGCTGGGAGTGAGGGCTCTGGGTGGAGCCAGAAATGAGGGGTTCAGGAGAGGGTACCCACCTGGAGCAGGGGGTCTGGGATGCTGGGGGCAGGGGTGAGGACTCTGGCTGGTGAGGTGGGGGCAGGGATGAGGGCTTGGGGGTTAAGGAGGAGGCTCCGGGCTGGGGCAGGGGGTTCCGGGTGTGAGGTCCTGACGGCGCTTATTGCCACTCCCAGAAAGCGGCCCCCAGATCTCTGCAGCCCCATGGCACATGGGTGGCCAGGCAGGCTCTGTGAGCTGCCCTCGCACCCGCAGGCACTGCCCCCGCAGCTCCCATTGATCGCGGTTCCTGGCCAGTGGGAGCTGTGGAGCTGGCATATGGGGCGACGGCAGCGTACGGAGCCTCCCTGACTGCCCATGTGCCTAGGGCTGCAAGGACCTGGAGGCTGCTTCTGGGAGCTGCGTGGAGCTAGGGCAGGCCGGGGGCCTACCTTAGCCCCAGGCCCCTGCTGCACTGCTGACCAGACTTTTAACAGCCTGGTCGGCGGTGCCTTTTCGACCTGACATTCCAGTTGAAAATCAGATGTCGGGCAACCCTACCCCTAAATTAAATAGTAATACTAGTAGAACTTTCAAGGGTAGGCCAGGCCTTTCTAATGCATTATTTTAAGCATTTGGTATGGCAGCTCAAATTTTCAAAAAGCTACTCTTTTGGTCCGTTTAACTAGTGCATGCTTGTTTTTGTTTTTAAAGAGTAACATTGCAATTTGCATTTCTTAATGCCCCTATGTTGGAGTACTGCATGGGTCGGGTGTTCTGGGGGCCCTGTCAGGGTGGGGAGTGGTTGGATGGGGCGTGGGAGTCTCAGGGGTCTGTCTTAGGGGTGGGGGTGTGGATAAGGGTTGGGACAGTCAGGAGACAGGTAGGGGGTAGGATCCTAGGGGGGCAGTTAGGGTGGGGGAGTCCCAGGATGGGGCAGTCAGGGACAAGGAGCAGGGGGGGTTGGGGGTTCTGAGGGGGGCAGTGATGGGGTGGAAAGTGGGGAGGGAGTGGATGGGGGTGTGGCGGTGGCAGGGCTAGGGTGGGGCTCTCCTCCCCCGTCCTCTTTTTTTTGATTGTTGAAATATGGTAACCCTACTGGCATGTTGATGTGTGATCCATGGCGGGGGCATGTGCCACTAGTGTAAGGGAGAGGAGCCCCATGGCTTCTCTATTGCACATCAGAGCTGGTGTAGTGTGGCTTCCTTATGTACTGACTAGAACTTGAACGTATGAAAGAATGTGCTTCCCTTTGTAGAGATCTCTTTAAAAGGTTTTTACGGATTTGAACCCCTCAAGACAGGAATGTTTTGCAGAAGCCCATGTGTTAGTTGTATTTTTTTATTACATTATCCCTAAACATTTCCTCTTGAGCTTTGGTTAGCACTTCTGTTCAGGGCAAAAATGGGTATTTTGCTTGATTAAAGGACTGTGGAATTTGGGCCTGAGTGATTTTAATTTCTGGAAGTGCCCCTGCAGTGGATTAATTATTATGACAAAACTGGCTGATTTGTGCTCTGATGTTGTTTTTCTATGATACTGATAGTAATAATCACTTGGTCACATTGTCTGTCTGCCTTTATACAGCACTCTTCATGCAAACATTGTAGTCTGCTTTACAAAAAGGTGAATAATATTTGCTGTGCTTGGGCAGGGGAAATATTGCCTCTGGGTACCTAGGGGAAATGTGTGTTTTTCTCAGAACTCCACTCTTTTTCCTGTTTTTTTTGTTTTTGTTTTAAAAATTAAATAAGAATTGGCTGTGGTACATGCTCAATGGTAGTAGAGGTTTCATCAACATATGAAAAAAAGTAATTATGACTATTTCGTATCTTGTACCCAGAATGCTTCTAGCAGATTAGAGATTTTTGGTTAGGCTGTTTCTAATAAGAAAGTGCTTTGAAAGTTAAGAGAGAGACTTGAACCTAGTTTTAGTGGAAAGAGGCACCATGTTCTTGTCAATACAGGACCATACTTGATGGGGAATCTCAGTTACCAGTAAATAAATAATTCTATTAGGGAGTTGAGAAGAGGATTATGGTCTTCCAAGAAATTACTGGGGGAAAGGGACAAAACTAGGGGGCAATTCACAAATGGCAGAAGCAGAAATGGAAAACTGAAACAGAAAACCCCACTCCTTTCAAAGCAGTGGAAAGAAAATGAGAGAGAAAGTTATTGTGACATTCATTTAAATATATGTATGTTGCTCAGATATCCTTGTGACTGACATGGTACAAGTAGATAGATATTTTGGAAATCTGCACACACAGTATTTTAAGCTAGTATCTTTGAAATCAAAAAAGGAAGAATAAGTTTCACCACTCCTGAAGCAGCTGAATATCTCAGCAACATTGCAGTGCCCAGACACCATTGTTACAGTTTTATTTGATTAGAATAAAACTCATTTTAAAGATGCCGTGCAAGAGGAAAAAATGGGTTTGTGCTCTTCTTTGTGGTATATAAAGCATGCATGACAATTGCTGTTGTTCCTATTAACCTTAGAAATTGTTAGATGAATTAAGTCTTGTTTTCCTTGGAGAGACTGGAGTCGTCTTAGGGAATCTAGTAACTAGAGCAGGACCTTTCTCAGCCTTAAATTACAGGAATGTTGGTGTTTTGAATTATTAATTTATTTAGATTATTTTTGTTGCTGGTAGCTCCCATAATGTTCCGTTTTTCAAAAATTGAAGGAGACAGTCTCTTTCCTCAAGAGTTTTTATAAGAGAATTTTCATTTGTCATAAGAACATAATGGTGTAAATAATCTGTCGTGTAATTTTTGTATTTACTTGTTAAACACAGACTGTGAGGTCAGAATTGTATAGGACACACAAATCATCAACTTCAAGCAGATTTTCACCTATCTATTTTCAAAATGAGGTAAAGGATATTGGCCAAAATAGATGACCAAAGATCAGTGCACAGAATATGGAAAACTTCAGTGTACGTGCTTAGCCCTGAAACACTTTAAATTCCTTTTTGAATTTATACTCTTGCACGCCACGGTACCTTGAAAGCTGAAGACAGATGCAAAACCTGCAGTGTGAAATTAACCTGGTTCATTTTGGCTTTTTTATGTAGCTGAAAGTCTGTGAGGATTGAAAAAATTTATTCCACTTTATGGAACAAAATAGCAGTGACATTTGGTGACTATGGTGTACATATTGCCCTGTGGAGAAAACTGGAAAGGTTTAAACAGATGAGAAAAGATTTAACTTGTGACCTTGGTATCTATAAAACCTTACTGCCTTTTGTGTTTTTTTTTTAAAGGAGTCTTTTCAGTGGCTGACTTTATTTATATTTTTTATATATTTTTATATATAAGGTCCTGGCTTTTCTCTCTCTCTCTCTCTCTCTCTCTCTCTCTCTCTCTCTATCGTGTAGCCAGGACCTTATTTCACTCTACCTTTCAATTCCTTCAAATGTTCAGTTTTTAAATACAAGGGTCAAATTTAGAAGTGTATGTGAGATAAGATAGAATTCTCATAAAAATGTTCACTTCAGAGTAACATTCAGCACCATTTCAAAACAATGACATAGCGCCCCACCTTAGGTAGGTACTGGTAGTGTTATCTTAAGCTCCCCTTCACCGTCTGGTGTTCCACTCTGATGGTTCTTGCTGAATCATAACTGGAAAAAATAGCAAAATCTGCAGGTCTTTCTCAAAAGCTTTGCTGCCTTGTAGCTATAAGTAAAAGATGCAGCTAAAAACGCAATCAGCAATATTGTACTTGAAACGATTGCATGTCCTGAAGTAAAGGGCAGCCACACTGTCTTGTCTGAAATGGCCTTTTCAAACCACCAAAGTTGTTTGTATAGTTGAGGGAACACGCACTAGATTGACCCAAGCTCCTGTATGATTCTGGAAGGGTCATGCACTGCAGTAGACCTGCCTCTGGTTCACAAAGTTTGGACATGGCTCCCTTTAGTACCAAAGAATTCAGCTCTTTGCATCATCCAATTAAGCTTACATGAAGTGTTCCTTCCTTTCAGCGTCTTAATATCCTTAATGCGCTGCATCTGCATTACTCCAACCCTTAGCTGTGCTGTGAGCTCAAAGATCCACTGGATACCACGTGATAGATTTATCATACACTGAAACAACAAAGCTGCAGCCTTTTTTCCCCATGTATATTTAACAGCATGTAAAACACACACCATTTCAGGGTATTAAAAAAGTCATAGGAGAGCTCTAGTGAGTTCAGTGAAATCTGCAGAGTTACACCAAGGAAGAATTTGGTCCTGTTTTATTTGATTTTGCAATTAATTTGAAATTCCTGGGATAATTATTTTGGCACATTTTATAAGGAATTTGTGCATAAGAAATTAATAATGCACAAAATTATGTGTATGACACATATTACCTACATGGCATCACAGAGTAGGCAAAAGTGAACTGCATTTCATGTTTCAAGGTTTCAGACAGTCATTTGCAGAGGTAGACATTTTTTTTCCCCTGAAGTATTTTGTGTTAGGGGTGTGTGTGTGTTTTATGTTTTTTGTCTCCTTTCTCTGAAGCATCAGAGATGGCCACGGCTGGAGATGGGGCATTGGACGGGGTTGGCTAATGCTCTGAGGTGGAACTGAGCGTTCTTTCTCTCAGGTGCTTAACTGGCTGTTCTTGATCACGTGCTCAGAGTCTAACTGATTTGCCATATGTGGGGCTGAGATGGAATTTCCCCCCCAGGTCAGATTGGCTGTGACCTTGGGGAATTTTTATCTTCCTCCACAGTGCGAGGCATAGCTCGCTTGCCAGGTTCATTCTGATCAATTTCCTGCCATTGCAGGGTCTTTGGGCACTGGTGCACCTCAGTTCCTCCTATTCTTTTCGTATGGCACATAATAGTTTAGTCTCTTGAGGGTTGTAATACCTTGGTCTAGTTTCAGTTATTTGGTTTAGTATGTGGGTTCTGGCTGCCCTTGGTGGCCTGTGATATTCAGGAGGTCAGACTGTATGATTTGGGTGGTTCCTTCTGGCCTTAACTTCTTTGACTATGAACTAAAGTATAGTCAGTGTTGGTCCAAAAAGAGGTTCTTGGGTGGATGTTTTGATTGCATTTGCTCAAATGAACATATGAGGGTGTGGGAACCCACAGAGACTTCTCCAAACACTCAGAATCCTCTTTGTTTCATTTTCAGACTGAGCATGCAGAACATTTTATGTGAAATAGAAAGCAGTCTTTCACCTCACACCAGTTGTTAGTCTGCTCAATCTCTTGTTCTAACATTTCCGTCTCTCTCTCTCTCGTTCTCTCTCTGCTTGCTGGCAGATGTCAATGTCCATCCACAATTGCCAACTTTCATGTGGTAAATAAGCACCCCAACTTTCACAATAAACCAAAAATCAACTAATCCCATTTCAAACAAGGCCAAAACAAGCCAATCCCTAAGAACCTCAACACTCTGTGACTAGATTTTCTGCGCCCCCCCGCATGTAGTCTGGGACTGTGGTGGGCCCCACTGTGCACCCCTGACTCTCTTCCTCCCCTTGCCCCTGCTTGCCAGGAGGTGATTTAGGGGAAAAAAAAAAAAGGCAACAAGTCAAACAAGCTGCAAGCCAAAAACTAACCAACAAGCCAAGTAAGCCAAAAACAAGCCCAATTTCTGCATTTTTGTGGGTACGTCTACACTACGGGATTATTCCGAATTTACATAAACCGGTTTTGCAAAACAGATTGTATAAAATCGTGCGCCGTGGCACTAAACAACACAACATTAAATCGGGTGTGGTCCGCATGGTCCGGCTTTAGCGCGATTTCTGAGCGTTGCCTGTGGTGGGTAGCCTATCCTCTAGCTATCCCATAGTTCCCCCCCCCCCTTGGCATTTCGGGGTTGAGATCCAGATGATGGGGCAAAAATCAAAAAAATCGGTGGTTGGTGTGGTGCCTCAGCCAGCCTCTCCCTCCTCCGTGGCAGCAGACTTTTTTTTTTTAGTTTTTTGCTTAGTGACTGTGCAGCAGCAGCAAGCATCAGCCAAGCATGGACTGCTCAGCTCATCAATGCATCAATAAATGTTTTACACTCGCACCTCTCGTGCAATATATGACCATATATGGAGGCGGGGAGGCGAGGAAGAGGAGAGGCGGACACGGCGGCGATGAGCGTCGATGACAGAGATGAGATTCTCTCTCTTCTCATTCTCACCACCACGGGACGCACGGCAGATCCTGCAGATGCTATCCATTGATGGCCGATTTTGGCATTTTTTTTGGACTGGTGGGACGGAACTGACTGGGGGACATGGGATTGGCATTGTGTGTGGCTGGATTCCCGGAACTGGCTGCGAAGCGTAACAACTGCAACATGGCATGCCCTTTGCTTGCTGCCCTTGCCCCCCCCTTGCCCCCTCCTGCGAAGAGATAGCAAGCAGCCTAGAGGAGCGAGAGCGAGTGGCGAAGGGCCCAGCGGAAGTGTGCTGTAACGCGCAGCTGTGTCAGTCGTCACTGAGTTGGAAAAATTTACTGTTGGAAAAGCTGGCTGCTCTGAAAAAAGCAGCAAGCTGCTGCCACAAGCAAGGTTGTGACTCTGGAAGGTTGTGGGTGGCGCGATGTGATGGGCTGGCTGGCTGGGCTGCTGCTGTGGGGGGTGGGTGGATGGATGGCCTATAGGCACGCCAGTACACGCCGCACAGCACCCATACACAGCACGTGAAAAGTACTGGGGGCATCCCAAGGGGTGCTCACAAGACTGGTGGGCATGGGTGGACGCTTTCACCAACATCACAATGGGGGTGGGATGCCCAGGAGGGATGGCCGGCGCTTTCAATACAGGAAGCTGTATTAGTTTTAGCAGCTGCAGACCAGAAAATCCAGAGGAGGAATTACTTCCCGGACCGGGAAATGCCCTTAGCGGGAGCCTGCATGCCCCCCCAGCCTGTGCCATATGAGCCAGCCCTCCATGCACATGAGGCTGACAGTGGTCAGGATCTGTCAGGCTACAGGCTGAGCAAGTGCAGAAATGGGGGTGGAATGTGGCGTTGGCATTAATGGCTGGCGGGACCTCATTACTGACTCAGCCAAACCAATGTCCTGGCTTGCTGTATATGTTGCTGCTTGCTGTATTCTCTGGAGGAGTCCTTTATGACCTTAAGGAGGCGGAGGAGGCTGAGCCAGGGGGGAGAGGCTGCACAGGGCTGGCCCAGGAGGCCAGTAGAGACAGAGACAGGGAGAAGCACACCAGGGGCAGGTAGAGAAACGAGAAAACGGGCTTTAGAAAATGGCTGTGGTATAGGGTTGTGACTGTGTTCTGTGATTAACTTGTTTGCCCTGATTGACTGATTGCCTGATTGACTCATTCACCCCCCCCTTTTTCACCAGCTACTTTATGCATCTTAAGTGCAAAAAAAAAAAAATATCAAAAATAATTATTTATTATAAAAAGAAAAAGAGAAAGAAGGGAGTGTAAGGAGGAGGGGACAGGAGGAGGAGAGGAAGGATGGAAAATGGAGACCGGGCCTTCTGGAAGGGGTGGTTGGGGGGGTGGGGAGGGGGGGGAAGGGGGGAGGGGCGAGTGGTCCCCCTGTGTGGGCGTTCGGTGCCTGGGTGAGGAGGGGGAGAGAGGCTCTGTGACAGGTGAGGTGGTTGCAGCGGCATCACGCCCAGCTGCTGTTGTTGCTGAAGCCACCGCTGCTGCGTTCCATCCCGCCGCTGATTTTCCTGCAGCCCCCACAGCTGATCATCCAGGTCGCTCTCCTGCCTGCCTCCCACCGCCACCATTTCCCTGCCCTTGATCTTCCTGCTCCCTTCATCCTGGGTCCCTCTCTCTCTCCTGCCCTCACTCCATCTTTCCTTTCTAATACTACCCTGCTCCCTCCTATCACATGAGAGCTTTCATTCATCTTCTTCTTGTCTCTTCCAATACTTCTGTTTTCATCTCTCTCATTTTTCCTTTCCTCCTTTATTTTAAGCTGCCTTTTTGGAGGAGAGGAGGACGCAGCAGGATTTACTTCTAGGAGAGTATTTTTTTTAACAGATTATTTTTTTTTCACAAACATTTTTCACAGTTCACTTTTGAACAGCACTCATTTTTTACATATTTTTGATCATTTCCATTTTCATACTTACATGTTTTATCTTTTCAGTGCATTCAGGCAGCCACAGTGAGTTTCATCAGCATTCCCCAGCCACATTTCATCTTTCAGGTCCAGCAATCATGCCCTGGCCACTGTCTTCTCAATTTCGGCCTTGCTCCCCACCCCCAATGCCACCCACAACATGCAATGCTCCTGCACTGTCATGCTAATTCACCCCCCCCCCCCACCCACTGCTTCAGCAGGACTGTGGCTTTAACCAAAATGCCAAACCAGAAAAGTTTTTTTCTCTCCCCCTTACTTAATGGCTCCCCTTTTTAGGCTGGCAGTTTTTGCTGCTGCAGTCCACTCACCCAGCCAAACAATTACCCTCCCCGCTTAAATTCATTCACTGCTAAGGTTATCCTGACTAATAAGGATCACCTGGTGAAAATATGCATAGATACTCTTGAATGCTTGCAAAATCACCAACCGACCACTATGCTGCTTGATTTTTTGCTACATGCGCTACGCCGTTACTCTTCATGCGCATGCCGGTCCCAGCAACTACCTAAATGCATTGCGGAGTCTGCTTTGCCACCCTTACTCTGGAAGGCCTTCTGCTAAGCTTTCTACAGCTCTTTCAACTGTTCTGTCCTTCGTCCCTTTTTCCTCCCTAACAAACTGTCTGACATGTAACTTTGCTCAAAAAAGGATGGCTGCTGATTTTAAATGCATCCTAAGTCCAAAGGGCAAATCAAAACATTAAAAAAAACTGCAAAAAAAAACAAAAATGGCGTCATTGTCTGGGATAGTTGCTTAAGGTCCCTTCCATGGGGTCATTGCCTGAGGGGGCCATTTGGGAGGGCTGGGCTCCTGGCTGGTGGGGGGAGGTCTGTCCAGCACTCTGGCTGGCTGGTGCTCTTGCTGCTCTCTGCTCATCTCTCTGTCCTCTTCTCGTAGCCCCCAGGTCATCTCTTCAACCCTGGCCTGCTATGGCAGATGGGGGGGGAATTGGCTCCAGCCCAGTCCTGGGTCCTCAGCTGGCAAGCCTGGCAAATTGCATTAAGCTCAGCTTTCCTCCGTTTTTTTCTTTTGTTTTTGGACCATCTTTTCTTTTCTGCATCTCCTTTCCCTTGCACTGCACTTCTTTCAAATTTTCACCTTGTGCTCCCCTCTGCCCTGTTTTGTGCTTTTCACATCCTCTATTTTGGATTCTTAGAGATTTTCAAATAAATCTCTTTCCATTCACTGTGTCCACGCCATGCTCCCTCCCTCCATCTCCTCCCATATAGTCCATGTACCTCCTCTGCATTCATACCTGTGCCATGCTGGGAGCTCTAGTGACCTGTGCTGATCCACCTCTCCCTGTGCTGGGGCCCGCTGCTGAAAAGCTCAAAGGGGTTTTCCTGTCTAGCTGGGGAAACAGGTCTAGCAGATTCAAAAGTGCCTGGCCTTTTCAGTCAGAGTCTGGGCCAGTGCATCCGGGGATCTTTATAAGGTCGGAGTAGTGTCTGTTTGCGGGAGGAGATACTACCGCCATTCCGCTACATTAACATCCACGCCAGGTCTGCCTCTAATGCCGGAGGTACAAAAAATCTTTAAAAGCCTCCCAAAGAAACCGATTTAAAGAGCCGTTAAATGGTAGTGTAGGCGTTAAGTAACGGGTTGTGGCTGAGCCATCGCTGTGTGTGGGTTTGTCATGTCTGTGTCCAGCAGTTAATGATCTGTCCCCCACCTTTCCACAGTTTTGCTAAAATGCATTCTGCTCCAGTAGTTGTCAGATGACACTATTTTTTAAGATACAGTAACATTCAGTGCAGTTCAGAGTTCTCTGGGTTTACATTTAATGCTCAGGCGAATGAAAAGCTAATAGTAGTGGTTAGACAGGTATGTTTAGAGTATATGGACACACAGGAATTTTCCCTGACTCTCCCATTGCTGTAAAAATTATTTAGTTATAACAGTGTGGGATTATTTAAAGTTATTGCACCTGATTCTTCACTGCTTTGCTTCTTGAGTGAAATAGGTAGAATCTTTTATTTGTGCAAATCTTACACTTGTGCACAGGAAGCAATTTACACTCACTTTGCAGTGCAGTAAACTACACAAGGTGCAAGGCAATGAAGAATCAGATTTACACATTCCAAATGGATCAATAAGCTGAGTCTGTATTACAAAATAAGCATTAACTGCTTGTTTAGCCAGAGGTATGTTTCTCAAATGAAGTCCTTGTAGAGCACAAACATATTATGTGGAATTTGGGCAGTCAAATGTGGAGCAAATGGTAAGTAATTCACCACAGAATTCAGCTGAGACGGGACAGTCAGAAAGTATTGGTAAACAAAACTAGATATACAATACATGTAAAAATCATAATGAAGCCATTTCTCTAATATAAGTGAATTCCAGAACATCCTTTATTATACTGTTGCAATAACAATGGTCCTATGATGCCAGCGTTCCTGTGTTTGACAATTATTTAAACTGAGATATTGTCCCTGTTGAGGTCATTCAGTTACAGTGGAGAGGAACTGAACACTAATCAACCATTCTGTCTGTAATGTGGTGTCAGACAGACCAAGTCTACATTTTTAAATTGTCATTCTGCTCTTTTACTGACACTGGTTTTGCTCTGTTTAGATTTCAGAGTCCTACTATAGCTATTATCTGCTGCTCCTTGATAAAACTGCAGAATAAGAGGAAATATTATTGCGTTTTGGGGGGAGAGGGAGGTCCTGTTTACTATTTGAGATCTGAGAAACGGTTTCCAGCATTAAGACCCTTGGGAACTATTTTCTTTGTGGAAACTAGACCACCATAATGAGTACCTTCTGTGCAAATTTTAATATTAGTTCTACACCTAAGGTCAAACAAAAGTTAATGACCATTTGCACACCAGAGATGTGAAATCAACCTTACATTTCATGGCCTTGTCATTTTAAAACAAACAAAAGGCTGGAGTAATTTATATTTAAATTGATTTAAATTACAAACCATAAATATTAAGAGCACCTTAGAACACTGTTTGGGAGGAACTAACATCATTATCAGTGCAGGAGTTCAATCCACAATTTACAAACACATCTATCCTGTTCAGTGCCTGCTGAGCATTCCTAGGTACAAAGTTATCAAATGATGCTCTAAGCAGGATTCTTTCTTTCTTTAATAATTTTTATGTATCTCTTTTTTTTTTAATTAGCTGATTTACTCAGCTGATTGCACAGCTGTCTGGGCAGCACTTTCCCAAGGGCCTGCCAACTGTTTCAGAGATATGTCTGGTACTTGGTGGAAGGAAATTGACTACAGTAATTTGCATATGTACATGCATAAATAGCAGGGAAGAGTGAAGAGGCTTAAAGACAATTTCAGTATTTGTTTCTGAAAAGAACCATGTTAACCCTGAGTTTTCTAAGCTGCATATTACAATAACTCCTGGGAATAGATCACAGATTTACTTTGAATGAAGAAGTGGCCAAACTATTTTCAAGAGGTTTTTTTTTTTTTTTTTTCCCTCTGGGATTATGACAGTATCTTGTATTACAGCTTCTTGGGTTTTCATGGTGGTCAGCCATTTATTTATTTTATTTTATTTTATTTTATTTTATTTTCTTCATATCTATATGCACGACTGGGAAGATAGATGCAGGAGGGTGCTTGGACTGGCTGAGATCAGTCCCAAGAGCTGAGTGCTGCGAAAGGTTAAATCCACCTTTGCTCCTCCTTTTCCCCCCATTTTCTCTCCTTCTGCCCTAGTCTGGCACTAAGCATGGCTCACCTAGACGGGAAGATCTGGCCTTTAGTTCCCACAATAATGTCAATATGGACTGCTCATTATCCCCATCTGGAATATTAATATTCATCAACTGCCATTATAATATAGTCAGATCATTCACAGTTGCCATAGCAACCAAGCCACTCTTGAGCTCAGTTGTCCCCTCCACCAATGCCTGGGGTAAATAGATAGGCCTTGCAGCATACCCAAAGATTAACAAGCAATATTGCAATCATGAGTCAGGCCTCAAAAAAATCATGAAATTGTCTTAGAAATCAGGAGATTTCTAAAAATAAATGTGGGTTCTGATTTTTGAGCCTCTAGAGTGCACTTATGTTACATTTTCAAGCTTTTCTCTGCAAACATGAGGGCTAGAATTTTTTTTTATAATGAAAGATGAGAGATCCCCATCATTGCTTGTCTCCAGGAGTGAAGGATTTAAGAAAAATGCCAAATATTCTGAGCTGCATAGTAATAGTGATGGCAGTTGCATGTAAACATTTAAATAATTAGCCATCAAAGTTAATACCCTACTAAGCCAAATGGAGGAAATTCACACCTCTCCTGGTGTTATTGTTCCAGGCTGGCTGGCTGCTGAATCAGAATGACGATATTGCATTGGTTTGTATTGTGAAGGTTATCTTTGCAACCCAGAAAGGAACTGGTTGCAATTAGAAACTTCTTTTATTAAAAAAGCAAGCAAGCTGGGTTGCTGCACAATACAGCCACACCTCTGGGAAGAGCTGAATGCCATGGGTTCCATGGATTGCTCCACACATGCAGATTTCCATGGTTCTTTCCACTCTGGACATGGAAAGATGGTTATGCCCAGTAAAGAGTTGTCACTGTTTTTAAATAAAACTGATTATTAAAAATGAAAGTGTATATATTTTTATTCTGTGCTTGTCTATCCATCCTTCCATCCTTAATATTGTCTCTGTGTTTTAAAATTAAATACCCCTAACTCTACTTGATATCTGGAATTGTGCATATCATCCACCCCTTTCCCAGTTGCTTACATCTTCCAATGTGTTCTGTCTACTTTTGCACTGCTTTGATAATACAAGCAACCCTACTTCCAGTTCATCCTACCATTAGAGGATTCCCCTGCCATTGGAGGTTTCCTCAAGTGGTGTATCGGCTGCTGGACTGTGCCCCTTCCTGGCTGCTGGTGCAGACTGTGTTTTGGGCCAAGGTATGTCTGTGCCCCAGTAATCTCTAGCTGTGTATGGCTAGTTTAAATTAGAGCAATCTCAAGGCTGTTCCAGCTCATGCTATGGGTCTAGCTTTGTGTGAATTGGCTCCAGGATCAAGGGAAAGGACAGGTGACTTAAAGCCATTTTTCTCCCAACAACGAAATAAGTCTGGAAACCAGATAGTCTGGAGTGCTGAGAAGCTGTGGTAATATGTACTAATTAATGACCAAATGGGAACTTGGAGTTGCCACATCATATGCACAAATGTTTGATATTAAAAATTCACATGCATGTTATGACTCATGCAGAATAGTGTTTTTTATGAATATCTACTTTTTAAGAGGGGCAGCTTTGACATTTTAAAATTTGTTTTTTTCCAAAGCTGTAGTCCATATTAATTTCAGTTTTAAAAGCAGTAAAACACCTAACTTATATTTTTACGCCTTTACAGTGAGGGCAGCCATCTATGTGACCCCTATCCATTAAGATGTTAGCGTGACCCATGAAACCCTCAGTGCCAGGTGGCAAGGGGTTTACAAGAATATCCTGATTCTAGTATGTGCACGCTGATTCATCTAAGAATGTCATGTCTGGTCTTAAATGAAAGCCAGGATCACACTGATCATTAACATGATTGTGAAATGTATGTACAGATACTATGCAAGGAATTATGTTTATGTAGGCGTACTGAAAATATGCACTAAAGTCTGTATCAAGAAAGAGATGACAAATAAGCTTTCTGTCATATAAAATTTTTTTCGCTTGTCTCTGGCATGTAAATTAAGAATTTTAAGCCAAAATAATGGAGAGTCATTTACATATGAAGTTAACACTGGGATGTGAAATCAACAAGGAGGCAGCATACTAGAGAATAAACCACAGGGGATTATCTTGACTTCAGGTATGGACAGTGAACTTTGGGGGATGTAAGAAAGAGGCAAGGAAGACACCCCTTTATCTTGAGCCTGTGAAATAAATGAGTAGTGCATTTACTTTCATGAAAGTGGGATCACAACCAGCCTTAGTTGAAAATGCTGCAAAAGGCTTTGGGTGAGATAAACTTCATTACAAAGGAGGCTAGCATAATAGTTTAATCTCCCTAGAAAGCATGTTATGGTTTTGTTTTGTATGTAATCCTTTGTTTCCATTACGCTTACTCACTATTTCTTGAATCTTTGATGATAAACTTATTGTTATAAATATATCTCAGTGCTGTGGTGTTAAGCCAGAGTTGAATCATACAAGGTGGTTTGTATACTGATCCCTTGGGCCAGTAGACCTCGTATTTCTGAGAGTCTTCAGTGAATAAGGGGCTAGATACTACAGGGGAATACTTCAAAGGGACTTGAAGACTGGAGTCCACTTATTGTTAATCTGCATGGCAAGGGTAAGGCCTGGCGTAGCTTAGGGGAAAATGCTTGGGTGGCTCACAGGCTGATGGTGTCAGGGAGCTGACACCCAGTTAAGCACAAGCAAATCTCTCTCAAGCTGGAAGTTGTGGTGGGAGGTAACAAGGTGACTCACTGTCCTGGGTAGCATCACAGTTAGTACCCAGCAGCTCTTGCTGACAATTTTGGAAGGACAGAAGATATGAAGTCATGCTCCTTATGGTGTAACCCATCTGCTTTCAGGTCCAAATTTTTAAAATTGTCCTCTGAAATTGTGGCTGCAAGTTTTTGTGCTCAGCCATCAATGTGTAAGGAACCCACAGTCATTAGAATGCATAGATCAGGTAATTAGATATCTAACAGTTTGCACTTGCAAAAATCTGCTTTTTGCATGCACAGAACTTGGAAGCCTGGAAGCATCTGGTCTGATGTCAGCTGAAAATTTGATCCTCAGCTTCCAGCCATTCAAAACTAAGATTCTTGTAATGGTCCAATGTATCAAACTTTTAACCAAAGTGAAACAGGAGGAACAACAGAAATTAGGGAGCATTAGTGGTGGTGTTGGCACACAGGATGCCTTATCCTTTCTTAGGGAATATCTTTGTTGGAATATAGGACAGACATGGTTGAAAAAAAATTTGGGATAGTCTTAGGTTTGCAAACCTTACTGGCCAGAGTTTTGCTTTTGAAAAATTAAGGAGACCAGATGGCTTATATAATATCTTTTATTGGAACAAATTCCATTGTGAGAGAGGCAACAGAATTTGGTCCAATAAGATATTATTTCGCCCATCTTGTCTCTCTCCAATATCCTGGGTCAGACACATCTACAACAACACTGCATACATTTTGAAAAATTAAGGGCAGTTTAAATGCCGCTTCAAGTAGCTCTAAACTGCCAATGTTTGTATGTCTGGGGGGGAAGAAAACGGAGTGTGGGGACAGATGGGACAGGTTGACTGACATCAGGACCGGCAGAAGCTTCCTAAAAAGTGGAAGGGGGGGCACTGGTGTGAGAACTAGGGCCTTGCCCTCATGCCACCCCTTCTCCCTGAGTCCCTGCCCTTGCACTGCCCCTTCTCCCCATCCTCGTGCTGCCCCACCTCTTCCCAAGACCCTGCCCGCTCCCTCTCACCCCCTCCCCATCGCTTGCTGTTATAGCCCATAAAAAGTGGGAGGGCATAGCCCTCCCATTTTTAAAAGTGATGTGGTCATGGCCTCCTGCCCCCACCCCCGTTCTGGAGCCCTTGACTAAGATAAATGATTCTTGCTTTGGCTCATCTCTAACCTACAATACATGTTACAACAAGTGTGTTTTGAAGTCTGTAGAAAAAGTAATAGCTTGCTATTTTTTCTTGCTAATGCCTCTGGCCAAAAATCAAACAGTTAATTGAAAAAAAAAATAAACAAAAAACAAACCAGAAAATCCTTTGAGTTGATATTTTACATGCCAAGTTTCAGCCCAGAACTGATTTCTCTGGATGATTGGTAGACCCTTGGAAGACAGGGATTTAAAATGGAAGTGCTGACCCAACTTTAATTTCAGCCATATGAATGATGCATGATTATTGTGCATCTAAGTGAATATTCCATTAAGGTTAAAGTAAGTTATTTCTCTCTAAAACAGCCAAAAGAAATTAAGTAAACCTTGCTTAGCAAGAATGATAATCTCCTTTGCATGTAAATACCCACTGTCTCTCCTAGAAGAGTTATCTACTCCCACTATTGGAAAGATCCCTGCTGTAGTCCACAGGGGAGCAAGGAAATTAAATCAAGCCATGGCCTGGTGACCATTAAAGTCAACTTTCTGAACTCCTTAAACTAATTTGCAAATAGCCACTTTTGAACTGCATTTTAGCAAGCTAATGCTCATTTAACATCTTCACTTTTTCATTCACAGTGACCTTTCCTGTAGGTTAAAAGAAAGGAAAAGCTGTAGGTAGAAAGGGATTGGTTACTGTACATTCGTTAGCGGGGTTTGCTGCCTCTAGTTGCAAACCTTTGATATTGTTTGTGGAACAATCAGATATGTATGGATTTAATAAACTGCGTTGTCCTTCATTCCTACTACTATTTTATAAGAGAACTTTTCCTCTGGTCTGGACTACGTGTTTGTGAAGAGAGAAGCAGAGTTTATACTGGCATAGAAGGAAGTGGTTGGCCTGGTTCCAAAATTTGCAGATTTTTACATGCATGTCACACTTCAGGAACTGTCCCAGAATCAACATTTGCATGGGAAGCATTTCCCCATCCCACCCTTACTCTGGTCACTTTGCTGTAGCTGAATTTTCAATGTCAAAGCTTTTTTTTTTTTTAATGTAAAGTTACTGAAAGGGGGAAATTATTGCCTAATTTTTTTCATTTTATGACTGAAATTCAGCTACATACACAAACCCATTAGGGCACCAGCCTATACCATTATACAGCCATATATTTGTTTTATGTGTTTGAGTTCAAGGGGCTGTTCATGGGTTCTTATATCAGCACAGAAGCACTGTGTGGTTGTGTGCACTTCTTTCCTGTGTGTGTGAGAACTAATTTATACACCTAGAATTTTCTGAGTTACAGTGATATTTCTAAGAGACTGATCTTGCTTTTTTAAATGTTTATAGGTGGAATATGCAGTAACTTTTCCATGCACAAATCATGATGAAGCTGTAGTTAAGGGTTGATAAACCCTCCAATTATACACTTTGATGTTGAGGTGTTTGTAAGAGTGATTGATTGGAAAAAAATATGTACACCTGTGGCTCAGAGGTGTGATTTGTGACTGATGTAGCTATGGCTGGCAGAAGTCCCTAGTTTAGATGCAGTTATACCAACAAAACTGTGCTTTTACCAGTATAGTTTGGTTTGCTCGTGGAGTGGGGGGTAGTTTCTGGTACAAAGTGCAGTTTTGTCCATATAAGCTGCATGCACACTAGGTGTGCTTTGCAAGTATGGTTAATACCAGAAATACTTCATTACTAGTAAAGGTCTACGTTAGGTGCAAAGGTCTGAATAACTCTGTGTAAAGACAGGCCCAAAGGCCAAGTCTACGCTAAAAAGCTGGTCGGCCCAGCTACGTCACCCGTGGGTGTGAAAAATCCACATCCGTGAGTGATGTAGCTAAGCAGACCTAACCCCCAGTGTAGACAGTGGTAGGTCAATGGTAAAATTCTTCCATCGATTTAGCTACTACCTCTCGGGAAGGTGGATTAGCTACAGCGGGACAGGAAAACCTCTCTGTCATTGTTGTGGTGAGTGTCTGACACTCTACAGTGGCAAAGCTGCAGCTGTGCTGTGGTAGCAGTTTAAGTATAGGCATATCCTTGAGTTAAATACAGTAAAAGCTGTTTCATCCAGCATGTTGAAGGACTGGGTGGGGGTTGCCGGTAAGTGAAAAATGCTGGTTAAGGGTGGGGGTTTGGGTGTGGGAGGGAACTCAGGGTGCCAAATCGGGGCAGGGGGAGGGGCACTCACCTCAGACAGATCCCCACAAGCGGTGATTAGTCATGGCTGCTCCTAGGTGGAGGCATGGCAAGCAGTTCTGCATGCTGCTCCCGCCCCGGCCTGAGCGCTGACTCCATAGCTCCTATTGGCCAGAAACTGCATTCAACCTAGTAAATTTGTTTTTGCTTAAATCAGAAATATTGGCTTGCAGCTTTGTTCTGGCACAATTTACTGGTGTTTAACAGTGTTAATTGAGCTAAAACTAGTGGAAAATAACCTTCAACATGCTAATCTCTGCAACCATTATTTCTGTGATTATTTTGATGAAAAGCGGTGGTCTTTGGTATTAAAAGATTGAGATTATTTTGTTTACATAGAACTTTCCAAAAGGTGAGGTGAGGGATATGTCTGCTTACTTCATTCTGTCAAAATTGACTATCATCAATCTAATGAAAGCAAAGACATTAACTTTTTAATGTTGTTCTTTATGAATCACCAAGCCTTACATTTCTTTTCTTAGAAAAGATTCTTATTTCCTTAAAACCCACCAGTTTGTCCAAAACAACTTATTAATATTATTTATTAGTATGAATAATTAGTACTTTTCATATAAATTTTACAGACTAGAAAAAGTAAGACACCGAGTGATTTGTCCAAGATCTCTCTGAGTTAATGAGAAAGCTAGGATTACAACCCTGCTCTCCTGACTTTTCCTGTTCCTTCTAACCTGGATCATGGTACTGTGTATATCATTGTGATTTAAAGCTGCCTGATTTCAGTACTCTCCATTTTTGTTTTAGCAGTTCATCAAAATGAAGAAAACAGCAACCAGGAATCAAAAAGGCCAGAAGACTTCAAATATGCTTCTGATGCACAGGTAAATATATAAAAATAATATATTTGAGGGGTTTTTTTCAGACCAGTAAGTTGAAGATTCCCCTTTTTTGGGTCTTTAGCACGGGAACATGGACCTCTGCCTAAGTTCTAAGTAGGCAACCTGTATGAGACTGAAACTGTGCTAGATTTTTGCCTCCCGTAGTTATTTACACTAGACTGATCACATTGGGAATGAAACTTGTGATCTTGAAGTTGGAAAGGTGTTCTTAGCTCGCATCTCAATTCTGACTTTCTACATAAAAAATACCCTATATCCCTCATTTTATTTTCAAATTGTATTTGTTTTTAAGTGGTATGTGCATGTGGCATGCTGATGGAATTTTAATAACTGTAAGTTGATGTGGATTCTGAAGACCTTTTTATTGACCTGTCTTTGAGGTTTAAAACCCTTGAACACTCAAAATACTATATGTAAACATAGCTAAGTTATTAAGATCTACATTGACTTATTTCTCCCAGCCTTGTCTTTGTGTCTTTTTTTTTTCCTCCGCTTCTAGCCCTAAGCTTAAGGGGTGTTAGGGATCATAGAGATCTGCTAATATACCCAGATCATCTTCTTTTTAATATTATCCAATTTCCCCAAATTACCATCCTTTCTCCTCCTCTCCACCCATATCTTGCTGTTTCATTAGATATCCTCTCTTACCCTGACTGCCAAACTCCTACTAAAGTGCCAAAAAGCTCAGACTCAAGGGGTACGTCTACACAGCAAAGACAAACCTGCAGCACCAAGTTTCAGAGCCTGGATCAATTGACTTGGCCTTGTTGGGCCGCAGGGCTAAAAATAGCAATGTAGACATTCTCATTAGGTCTGGAGTCCAGGCTCTTGAAACCATTCCAGGAGGGAGGGTCTCGGTGCCTAGGCACAGCCCAAGTAAGGTAATTTACACTGCAATTTTTAGATGAGCAGCCGGAGCCCCGGGAGCCCAAGTCAACTGGATATGCGCTCTGAGACTTGGTGCCAGGGGTTTTTCATTGCAGTGTAGACATATCCCAGAAGACCTTTCTGCACTAGTGCAGAATCTGAAATCATGTGTCTGTCTATTAGAGATGGCATTTCTAGAGTTCCCATCACAATAGCATATGAGCTCCAAATACTAAAAGTAGATGGGCTAAGCATTATTTTTTTTAAAGGAAATTTTAAATTCTTCAAAAATGTTCAGTGTTCCAGTATGTCCACTATAGCATGGAATTCCATAGCATGCATGTCTGTTACCTTGTTCTTTTATTCTTAATTCAAATCTGTGAGAGGAGGAGGCTAGGCATCTTAAAGCTAAAGAGTATATTAGAGATTAAGGGAAAAGACCCAGGGTGAAATTCTGGCACCAAAACTTCAGCGTCAGTGTGCATCTCTGTGTGGTACTGTCTGATTCTGCTTTATTATCAGAATTAATTTATATGAATGTTCACTCAAGTTTTTAACACAGATTTCTAAAATAAGTCATTATGCATGCTAAGAGCTAATAAACAGCAAGCTAATAAGATTACATGAAGAGATTATAAAAAAACAATAACAATTTAATGCCACTATATACAATTATTCAATTCACCCAGTTTATGCTTGAGTGCAAACCTACTTCCAAGTTTGACAAACATTGTAAAGCATGTTTACAATTAAACAAATAAGTGATTGATGTACAATAAGTGTGGTAATAACAGAGCTTGTGGATAGTCTTTGAAGAGCAGACATTGCTATTATTTACGCACTTATGCAGTTATTTAAGCTTTAAGCACTTGTAGTCACTTTTAATTCAGTGGGACTACACATTTTGCATATTACTCACATAAGCAGAAATGTTTGCTGGAGTTGGGCATAGGCTTCTTAGTCTGCAGGTTGACAACATTGAAAACTGTAGTAACGGCTTTGTTTGTAGGAGAGATGTAAAGAGTCAGTGATTGTAATGCAAAGTTCAGAAGTACGGTAATGTGTTGGGGGGAGTTGATTCTGCTCCTGTGGTGGTGTACATCAGGAGTAACTCCAGTGAAGTCTATGAAGCTACACTGCACTGATGTCAGAGTGAGGAGGATCATGCCCTGTGACTTTTAAAATGGAGTGTGATGAAAATGATATGCCTTCCTATCTACCTAGAAATCTCCTATTTCACCTTCATCTCATTTCTATCTGATTAATTTCAGTGTTATTGCTTTTCACTAGGGAATATTTTCCAGGGTACATTTTGGAACAAATATTGTAGAGTCAACATCTTCGCTTTTCAAACCACAGTAGTGACTAATTGATTTCCTTTTGTATAAGGAGGGACAGTGAAATCTCTTGTGCTATTTTGAAAATTAAATACACACCTTTAATTATAATAATGTTGTGCCATGAACAGCATTGAGCTTAATATAAAGCTTACATTCTTTTGATATTAATTAAACTAAAATCAGGTATAACTCACACCTATGCAATTTGCACGCAAGTAAATTGTGGGTGCAAATCTCAGTACTTGCATCTCTAACTACCTGTTAGTTAGAGGAGCAAGTATCAAGATTTACACCCAGGGGCTGATGTGGTGTGTGTGTGTGTGTGTGTGGTTTTTTAGGTACAAAATGCAGGTGCAAATTTCACTTGAAGATAGGAAGGCTGGCCTTTACTCCTTTTGCTTAGCAGCATTAAACATATTGTGTGAAAATTAAATTTATAGTGACAAGTGAAAATGACCAGGAATATTAAAATCTTATTCTGTCCTCATAACCGGCTTTCAGAAGCTATCAGAATAATTTAATTAGTTGACCTAGATGGATTCTTACATTAGTTAGCAGAAAAATTATTCCACGTACTATAGAAAGTCAGAATAATTGGAGAAATCACAATGACAAATGGGGGTTTTGTACCTTCTGTTTTAATTATGAAAAAAATATTTAGCCCTTTATATTATAGATGGCATTAATTACACCAGTGAAATTAAGGCTAAATTTTAAAATATTGTCTACTTCCAACATGGATTATGCCTCAGCTTCTCTGGGAGATTTTAAATGTTGTCTTTCTTTTTTGCTGAAACCACAGTAAAATATATTGTATTGTGTTTGCCTTGCGACTTTAAATAAAAGAACAATAATTCAGAAGCTATCTTTTATTTCCTTTTGGCCATTATTTGGAACTGGACTATGTAATCCTATGAAATTGCTTATGTGAACAAAGACTGCTTCTGTGGCAAATGTAACGAGATCAGGTAACAAGATCAGGTTCTAATCTCACTATGCTCAAACATGTAGGAAGGAGGTAATTATTCTATTTTATTCTATTGAGAAAAGGTGGGAAGTTTGGCAAGTTTTTTCTTCTTCCAAGATGCTCTTTCCACTTGAACATCATGGGACTAATTGTCACTTCAGACAGCAATTTTGACTTCAGTGGGAATTACATAGATATATCAGAGGGCAAAATTGGACACACTGATTGTGAATTAAACTCTTTTCTCTTTATTTGGATAATTTAAAGTCTTAGTTTATCTTTAATGTTGAAGTGTTCATACTGTGTACGTGTGTGAGTGTTAATGTCTGTTTTATTTTATGAGATGTGTTTTTATATGGTCTAAACATGTTTATGGAGCAGAAACCATGCTAGAAATTAACAAATTGTGTGAATGTCAGTTAAAGGATCAGTGCCAGCACTAGCCATAAGGAGACTAAACAATTGCTTAGGGCCCTGAGCAGCTCAAGGGGGCCCACTATTCGCTTTTTTCAATATGTGTTAGTTCCTGCTTAAGGCCCCTTGTGGGCTAGCACCGTCTTTGTAAGGGATTAATAGAAAAAAGGAGTAATCCTCCCTGCCTCCTAATTACTCTCTCAATTTTTTATTTTATTTTTTTTAACAAATCCCGAAGGCTTGCATCATGTGCTGAAGGTCAAAAAACATTGCATTTATATTGTGTCCTTCACTAAAAATGTCCTGTCTCAATCCATAGACATTTTAAATATTGGGACTTTTATCTTGGGCCCCTCCGATGATCTCAGTTGTTGGAATGGAACATAAAAAGCATGAGGAGACTGCCTTTCAACCTAGGTACAATTAAAAAATGACCTATAAAGCCATGTAAGGTTCGAACCAGACTACCTTAAAGGCAATGTGGACTATGGAGCATAGATGTCATGCACTCTACTAGACTCACTACTAAGTAAGGGGTCAGACATGCATTGCATTAGCTGTAATCTCCAAGTGGTCCAGCCATAATGTATTACAGTCATCTAAACTGCAGATGGGGAAGGCATGAAGATGCTGGTGAGAGCACTTCCAAGATGTATTGACAAAAGTAGATGAAAAAAGCACTCTTGTCTACTGCTTCTACTTTATCAAAAAGACAGCCATGAAATCAGTAGGAAGCCTAGATTGTGCACCTTGTTATCAAAAGTAAGGGTGGATTAAAGGGGTAGAGATGTTACCTCCAGTGCTTCCTTCTGATTTTTTCCCCCAGCTGAACAATGTAACTTCCATCTTGTCTGGACTGAGCTTCAGACAGCTGTCATCAAGGCCCTAATCTCGGCTATCACCTGAAGCTGTGAGACTGTATCATTGATCTCAGATGATAAGAGACATGTAGCTCTGAGTCATAAGCATGTTGATGACACTACAAGCCTAGCTGCCTCACTACCTTCTTTCAGAGGCCCTGCAAATATACTGCATAAAAGATGTTCTGTTCTTTTGAATCCATTTTTAGAGTGGGGCATGTCCTGTATTTGAAAGTGACCTCCAAGGATATTTAAAATCTTTTGCTTCTTTATGCCATATAAAAAGGTCTGAAGAGTGTTTAGTGGGGGTTTTTTTTTAAAGGAGGTGGAGGGAGGGAAAGCCCTTTGGGCTGTCACATCTTAAATGATGAATCTTTAACAAAGACATCATTTTGTCCTAAATGTTCGTTAGGAATTGGAGTCAAATAGGTGTTAACAAAACCACAAAAAAAATCAGATTTTTAAAATATTCTGAATATAAAGCTCTCCCTCTGTTCATCAGCTTTCAGTCTCTCTTGTTTCTTGTGATATTATAATCTTCCTAGTTCTCCAATTGCCATAGAGATTAAGATAAATTCAGTTTACACACATGAGAAAGGACGGGGTTGTGGATTTTCTGTGTTTAAACCTGTCCTTTCCCACTGCACATCCCTTTCAGGCTGCCTTTATACAATGTAAAAAGGGCACTAGCTCATTTTCCTTCCCTCCCTGCAACCTCCCATCTTTGCACATCCCCTCCCTGAACTTCCCAAGGTTCATGCTGATATCCATCAGGAAACATCTGGGCTAATAATGGTCCTCCAGTGTCATCCAGCCACGTCTGAATTACGCAAGTAAAGTCAGAGGCCCTGTGTGTGATCAAGTCATGGATGGTGATAGAATGTGATTGGCCACTGATTTTGCAGTAAGCAACATGTACCATAGAGGTAGATGATAATAGATAATATTTTACGGTGAGGGCTCATGTGAGGTCTCAGGGTAGCCATGTGTTTGAAATGTCAGTGTGCAGTGTGTCTATGCCTTCATTATTATTATCATTTATTATTTGTATTATCGTAGTGTCTAGGAGCCTCATTCAAGGACCAGGACCCATTGTGCTATATGCTGTACAACCTAAGTATACATGTGCCATTTTTACAAACACATGCCAATGCTGTAGGCCAAAACAAAATACCATCAAAATAAGTACCACCATGGTTCTCAGCTAGAGTAACTGGTAGTATTTTATGTTTAAAATAATTGAAATCTAGTGCTAGTTGTAACATATGCACATTGTCCTTAACATAATTTAATAATTAATGAATACACTATATTTACCTCCTTTATAACGGAGGAATTAATTTTGTGTAACTTATTTTAAATGCTATAGTTTACATACATGAAGAAGTGGCAGCATTTGAGAAATGGGAGGTTCTGCTATGTTATTTTTAGGAATGACTCTATTGCACTCCATCCTTTTTTTCCAGGGCTGTTCCTGGCTAAGTTTCCCATGAGTTTTTAACCTCTTGCTATGGTTCTCTTATGTAACAGGAAATAGGTTGACAGGAACAAACAAAATACAAGTATATCAGTCACACACAATAGCAGTTGATTTAGCTAGCCCTGCCTTCAATTGCTTAACGTAGATACAGTACATAGGGTAAATCAGATGTGCCTGAGAACTTCTTGTGCTGTTTCCCAAGAAGCAACTATTTTATTCCAGTTCAGCAAAAGGCTCAGAATTTAGCGAACATGATAGAAAAGATGTGTTTGTTGTAAAGTTAAAACTTGTGGCACTGTCATGTCCTGGGATTGTGGATTTAAATATTTATTTGCTCTTTCTCCAACCCTCAAGGCAGGGGTTTTGTGCAAGCTTCAAGAAAGAGATGACATTGGACGGATTGAACTAGTCCAGAAGCTGGCAAGGGAAAACTGTCAGTTTTTGCAGGTGGATAGAAAAGAACCAGAGAAGACAGAACAAGTAAGACATTTCTCATTTGTTTATTTAGAAGGGAAAGGAAATATGTTTTCTACTTTGTTGTAAACTTAAAATAAAAAAAATAAATTGATTTAGGTCCCACTGCACATTGAGCTACATCTGTTCTGTCATATGAAATGGGCCTCCTTCAAATTCACAAAACCAAAATGGAATAAAATTTGCATATTATTTTAGTAACATTAACGATAACTGATAAACCTTGCTATCTTATAATAGGTATGAAGCAATTTTCCCTCAAGTAAGGGGAGTGATTTCAGAGTGTTTTCTGACAAAATGTTAGTCATTTTTGTGAAATGCTTTTCTTTTTAAAGATATATTTCTCAGATTTTTTAAGGGGTATATGCTTAAAGTACATTACTTTTTTTAAAAGAACCTGAATGAAAATTATTCTGCTTCTATAATATTTTGGCAGAAAATATTAATGGGAACTTTCCAACATGAATTATAATTGCATTTAAATAGTGAGTTTTTATGGTTTCTTTTTGTATTATTATTGTGTATTCAACCAAAACTTCCTTTGACTCAGCTGAAGAAAATAGCAATCTGCTGCTCACTGCTTCTAAAATCATTTATTCAAATAACTATAGACTGAAAATGCATTAAAATACTAGCTGCTTTGCTGATAGTACAATGTACTCCTGCTGCAGATTGTTTGTTTAGTTTTCATTTAATGGGAGATACTGGTTTTGGTCACATACTAATTTAAAACTTCTAAAGAAGGAGGAAAAAAAAATAATGCAACCCTCTTGAGTCCTGAAATGCAATGTGCATGTCTTCCCCATTTTTATTTATTTTGCAGTACAAAGAGACTTCTGCTTAAGCAAAGAATGATTGATTTTTTCAGCTGACCCACAAGAAGTCAATCAACTCTAATGTAAGGGTTCCACAAAGCAAAAGGGAGAGATGAAATCTTACCTGAGAATGTGATTATGTTCTGTTCAATAGGCTATACGCTCCCGTCTCTTGCAGTTAAATATGTAATTATACCAATGGGCATACCCGAGGGAGGACAGCAATTAGCCAAGCTCAAATGGAACTGATCCTTGGTGGATCCACTAACTGTGGGCATCTGCAGAAATTTCCACATATCTTTAAACTGCATTAGCAAAACACAATTGAACATTTAGAAGCTTATGAAAGTCCAGTTTTATACTAGTAAAGGTTTATAATTATGTTTTTAGGATTATGCAGCAAGAGTACAGGTTTTAGGACCAGATACTTTTTGGTAATGATATTTCAGAAGTTCAGTGGTATCTTGGCTGCTGATTTTGGCCATTCTACTGGCATATACTCAGTTCTGTGTCAACTGTCGTACTGGAGTCTGATTTCAGTGCACAGCAGAATATAATACAGTTCTAAAAGTGGAAAGGGGTGTAAGTGCTCACTTTTTCTTAAGACTTTATTCTTTGAAAGTTTTTTGCATATTTTGCAGATGCTGCCATACTTTATCAGAGTGGCTGCTTCAGCTTATTGAGAGACAGCTGCCCTTATTCATGTTGAGTAGTACCACTCTCTGCAATTAGTTTTATTGGACTAGATTGTGCCTTTAGAGCCCAGAGCAAGGGGTGGGGTGTGTAAACTGTATAATGGGAAGAATTGTGCCTCAGGGTATGTCTACACTGCAATAAAATACCACATCTGGCCTTTGCCAGCTGACTTGGTGTCGTGGCCCCAGGGCTAAGAGACTGTTTAATTGTGGTATAGACATTCAGGCTCAGGCTGCAGCCTGACCTCTGGGACCCTCCCACATTGCAGGATTCTAGAGCCCAGCCTGAGCCCGAATGTCTACACCTCAGTTAAACAGTCCCTTAACCTGAGCCCCACAAGCCCGTCATAGTATTTAATTGCAGTGTAGACATACACTCAGAGACTTCCCTCCTGAAGCACAGTTCACCCCTTGCTCCAGGGATGTGAATTTGGTATTTAATGCTGGCCTGTATGAGCAGCTACTTATGACAACTGTGCTGCTTTGCTTGCTGGCATGTTAAGGGATGAAGTCAAGTCTGCACCCATTCCCTGTCTAGGCACACTGGCATGGGGAGGAAGTGGGTGGACAGTGTCCACTTGCTCCTTTGTGCCTAGACCTAAGGTCTAGGTAGCCCATGCAGAGGTGTAAGGGGCTTTCTCACTTCCCTTTGTAGGTATATAATCTAAGAAATCATCTAGCCAATTGGCTTTAGTGGGACTACTCACCAAGTAAGGGATTACTTAATGTAAGTAAGGATGATTAGAATCTAGCCCTAAGTAAGACTATATTATAGAAACTTACAGCAAATGAACTGCCCAGCCTCTGTTTTCATTTGAAATATTAAAGAAACATACATCAGGAAACATACAATATTAAACATACACCAGGATCTGTTGTTCTTACAAAGCAATGTGTATTAAATATACACCCAGATGCATATCATGTTGTTTAAAAACATAGGTTTACTCTAAGCAACTACTTAGAAATACACCCTAATGGGTAACCTATATAGACAGTAAAGTTGAGGGAATTCAGTTTTCCCTTTAGCATTGTTCTGTGTTCTCAACAAGACACCAGTAAGTATCACTGCACTGAATCTTCCATTATCCTTCTCTCCTGCTGTGCTCAACTCTATCTTCATGGATGACCTACCCTTCTGAAATGAAAAGTGTTCTGTCTATACCTGAAATGTACATACAGTCTTCCATGCGCCTCTTCCAGCACTTTTTATTTCATTTCTTCAGCAGACAGTTAACTGTGATAGCCTGGCTGTAAATGTATCTTTAAGCAGAAATTGCACTGTTAGCAGAACTGTATGTTTTGATGGGGCTCTGACAGTGTAACTTTTTGAGTTTGTTACTAAAGATTGTTTGTTGTGTTGCTGGAAGAAAAGATACTGTTTCTAACAAGTTCTAACATCAAGGATTTTTCTCATTTGGAATGTTTAATCTGGATGGAATCCTCATTCATTATCCTATAGGAAGATATACAGACAAGAAAACTTTAATATAGTTAAGATTTTAAATATAGACACCTTGAGTAAAAGGAACCTAACTCAAACAGTAGTATTTTATATTTCACATCGAATAAATATTTAAAAGTCAGGAAATCTGGAGTGAAACTTTTATAGGCAACCTTAATTGTGACTCCATATTGCCAGCAAAGATACATCTAATGGAGCTATCATAAGATTAAAACAGCCCTGGAATTTTTAATATCTTTGACAGCAAATGTTAAGGTAATGTATCCTACATGTGTGCTGATTCTTATGTATTCTCTTCTGGGAAGGAGAGGGCCTCAGCTTATTTTAGTAACTCGGGTACTCAGTCAACTTTGGCTTTATTGTCTAGGGTGGTCAGGGTGACGTAAATCTGGTATGCATTTGGAGAGCAGGATCTATGATTCACATTTAAAAGGTGGGTGATATGGAGTTTTTGGTCTGTCTTCAAATGGTTGAACATGGGGTAGATTGGGCTCTCTGGCAAATAAGAGACTGGTGTGCCTGCTAATGTTATGGCAGGTAAGATGTTAGACACTGATCTGTGGCCCTCAATGAGAAGGTGAAGTGTGGAAGGCTTGGGGCTCTGACCTGAACTAGTAAATATGAGATTGATATTTCTGGCCCATGCCAAACAGGTGGCCAGGAGGAGGGGTACTGTGTGGTCACTATGTGACAGCTGAGTATTTAGTCACTGGAAAGGACAGTGGAAGTCTGGAGCTCATATTGGAAACATGGGAACATAGTAAGGGGATTTTCACAGGGTGTGTGAAGCTAGGGGTGGTGTGTGTGTGTAACCTCAAGTCTAAATTTCCACACTTGCATATGTTTAGTTATTTTAAACTATAACGTTCTAATAAGGTTCTCTCTGTGTGTCCCCAGTCTTAACTCTCTTAATGAAACTTTCTGGTTGTGAATTTCCTTAGTTTGGGGTTTTTCACTGATGAATGACCATGATGACTTTATATTTTAAACATATTTTATGAAACATTGTTTATAAAATAGACTTAATGTAACAATATTTATAGACCTATACATTCCTGCTCATTAATGTGTTAGAATAAAATATTTTATTAGTGAACTCCATGCAGCATATGCTTTAGACTGCTCCAAAACTGTGTGTTTTTCTAACTAGGATAGAGTGAATTGGACTGAATAAGTGTATGAAACAGTAGGAGTAACTTCCTCCATGTCCTACCCCATGACCTCCAATGAAAAAGGTGTTTTGGAAAGTAAATAAAATGAATTAATAAGAAATTCCATAAAATCCAGAAAAATAGGGTTTTTTTTGTTCATTTCAAATGTAAGAAGTAACCATCATTTTTGGTCTAAGAGGTATATGTGTACATCAATTAATGTAGTTCAATAAGACCATTAAAATGCTTTCACACATGAATGAAACTTGGCCAGTCCGTTAAGTATTAATATTATAGAACACACATTTATCAATTGGTATATGTTCCTTTGAAGAAAACGCTTATACTACATGGAAATCTTGCTTTTCTATGCATCTTTACTATTATCAGTTGCTTTGACAGAGAATAAATATGGAAATCTTTATTGAACAGTTCAGCCATAAAAATGACACTGCTTTTTCAAATAATAGTTTACTTACTGTTGGCATTAATTATAGAATAGAATATAGATTCTTATACATAAAGCTACCATCTACAGCTTTTATGGTCTAGTGTCATTAGGCACATTTCTTCCAAATGTTTTTCACTAAAACATTATTTATTATGTGTCTTAGAATTTTTTTAAATAATTACATCATCTGAACAATGACACTACTAAGGAAAGGTTTTTTTTGGTCAGCTTTAATCTGCTCAAATCTCTTTATAAAACATATTTCCAATATTTAATTTAAGCAAAATACTGAATTAATTAGCTGACATTTTTACATGTAGTCACCTTTGAGAGCGAACACAAGTTAATTGTATCATGTTATAAAGGCCGTGTATTATTTTAATGAAATAGAAAAAGTACTCAAGGTAATTGAAATGTTTTTATGGAAAAAACTACTCCTCCTGTCATGTTAATAATTTCATGGAGTCTGGTCAATTGCATGTATGTTAATGCAAGTTAATGTTAATGTTCACAGATAATACAGACAAAGTTCTCCAGTGTAAAAACAACAAGGAGTCCTTGTGGCACCTTAGAGACGAACAAATTTATTTGGACATAAGCTTTTGTGGGCTAAAACCCACTTCCATCAGATGTATGGAGTGAAAAGTACAGTAAGCAGTATATCTATTATAGCACATGAAAAGATGGAAGTGTTCATACTAAATAAGACATTTTACTTTCTATCAATACTAAATATTTCCCCAAACTGCACAATCTGTCTTCTCAGAATGAGACTATTTTAATATTGTATTTTAATGCAGAACCTAAAAGAAGTATGAAAATGTTCTATAAATCCTCCTTCTATTCCCTTTATAGAATAAATATATTGACCTTGGAGACGGATATTTGTTTTACTGTGTTAATCCCTGGGTATTGGCCAATTTAAGGAGGAAAAGTGTTTTTGAAAACATAGCTCCACAACAAATATTTACAGCTATTTTGTTAATTTACATGGAATTATCTTTAAAACTTTTTAATCAGCATTCTCATTAATAAGACAGATAATTTGCTCACTGAAATTGGTTAGTGTTTGGGTCGAAGCCATGAAAGGATTGACAAAAGAAGATTAACAATGTAGGGTCCCAGGTACTATAGCTCACTTAATATTGGGGGATTTTTAAAAGGAAATTCCAGACATTACATAATGGGATTGGTTCAGAATGCTCCCATCAGTCCAGCTGTCCACCTGCAAATGAACAAAAATGCATGTCAATACATGTCCAGTGTCTGTTAGTGTAATGAAGCAGTGGCCTTGCATTGATGTAATATTGAATTGCCCTTCAATAGACTGTTGGAAATTCAAATATCAAAATAATGGCTTAGAATGACATCCAAATACAAGCAGTGAACTTGATGTGTGCTTCAGTTTCAAAAAGTCACTTTGCAAAATAGAGAGAGTGTTACTGTGTCCACCCTGCTTGCAATGGATACATTAGGTGAATCAGGTGCAGATTAACCCATCACTGGGGCCTAGACAAAACCTTTTGTCTGCTGCTCCCCGTCCCCTATCCACGGCTTCCTCTCCATCCCCTTTTTCAGCCAACTTCCTGTGTGGGCCCTCGATGCGCTTCCCTGTTCTTCTAGCAGGTCTTGAGGCTGTCACAGAGCAAGTGGGCAGAGCAGAAGGAACACAAGCTGCTGGAAGCGGGGCAAGGCCAGGAAGGCCCTTGGGGGTGAGTTCTGCTGCAGGAACTAATCCCATAGTAGTGGCAAGGAGCAGCAATACTGGCTGACCCTTTGCCCACTTAGATTTGACCCTGATGCCTCTCCATCATGATGGGGGGGGTGGGGAGGAGGAGGCCAAATTTGAGTGAGTGGTATTGTGACCTCTTGCACGGGTTTGCAGCACCACTCAATTTGGGTTCCCCCATGAATTGGGCCCTGGGCTTATACCTGGGTTACCTATGCCTTAATCCAGACCAGAGGTGAGTTTAATTGTGGATTTATGACTTATGAGGCCCATAATTAGTTCTGCCTTGTCCTCAGCTAATGCAGACACATCTTGGCTCGAATGGCACTAATTTATATATTTCAATTAAATCTTATTTGTGCAACCAAAGTTTTGGAGAAGAATAGCCTATTACAAGCTCTGCAAAATGCAGTCAAAGGCTTGAACGGTCCTAGTTTTTGTAAAAGTAAAACAGGATTAAAGGGGAAGTAAGAGTCAAGAGGAGTAAAATTTGTGCTCGCATGCTGTACTATTTGCATAATGTAGGAACATGTGGCATTACAGGATACCAGGCTGTAGAATCCCTT
Source organism: Mauremys reevesii (assembly GCF_016161935.1). Classification (NCBI taxonomy): domain Eukaryota; kingdom Metazoa; phylum Chordata; order Testudines; family Geoemydidae; genus Mauremys; species Mauremys reevesii. The sequence continues at coordinate 60,311,156 of NC_052624.1, read as the reverse complement.
CCTTTGAGTTGTGTTGTATTCCCATAGTAGTTTCTTTCCTCCACATGTGTGATCTAATCTTAAAAATCTTTTACTAATTGCTGCTATTAGTAATTTATTCCATAATATTTAACTCCTTTGTATAGAAGAAAATTCCAAATAAATACTTCTTGTGCTAGTCCTTCTTTTTAGTTAGTTTAGGTTGATGACTCATTGTTCTTGGATTTGACAATAGCTCAAATAGCCTTGGGAGGACGGGGTGTTGTTTAGGGGTTAAAATATTAAACTGGGAGTCAGAACTGTTTAAGAGGTACAGTGAATCTTACTGCAGTTGATGAATGTTTGCGAAGTGCTTTGAGATGCTTGGTTGGGAAAGACACAGTAAACGTTTGCACCCTGAATGGAAGTGTGTTGGGAGGAATATACAGAAGAGAACCACTCACTTGAAAAGCTGAACGGAACTTATTGCAGTAAGAATGAAGCAGGCACAATAACTTCTCCTGCTCTTTCACTGCCCCAAGCAGGAGTCTCCCCTCTGTACAGAGCTCTTCTGAGCCTTGATTTGCCACTAAACCTCTTTGATTATTTATTTGTATTGTGGTGATGCCTGTGGGAGCCCCAGTCATGGACCAGGACCTCATTGTGCTGGGTGTTGTATGAACAAAGAACAAAAAAAGTTAGATCCCACCTCAAAGAACCTACAATCTAAGTAATTGATTGGGCTTCTCTGATTATCATGTCCAACAGTAAAGTCGATTATGGGCAAAAGTCCTCAGACATGTTTAAGAGCCAAGTTGTTTCCCCACACCCCAGTACCTGGTTTCAATCCTTTATTTTCTTCCTGGATCATTTTCCTCCCTTTCCCCACTTGTCAGAGTGTCATTGCTGGCCTGCCAGATGGGAGAGCCGCAAGGAAGAGTTTCCTACAGTGGTCCAATTTGGAAATCTAGCTCCCATTTGAACAGTCCTGTGGGCAGTACACCAGTACTGAAAACATGGGGGCAAATTTTCTGCTTGTTTAAATTGGCACAACGTCCTTGAATCCAATGGAGCTGTGCTAGTTTGAAAAAGCAGAGAATTTGACCCATGATCTCATTCTTTCAGAGCCCTACAGTTGCAAAATATTGTACTCCATCCCCTGTACTCCTCACAATTTTGTAGACTTCTGTGAAATCCTGTTTTCCAGACCATTTCTCTAAGCTTTTACAGTAAACTAAGCTCTTAAAAATGTTTAATTGTACCTTCTCCATTTAATTAGTAGCCTTTTTATAATCAATGATTGAATATTTTCCTCCTCCTTCTGTGTGAGTCATCTATTTATGCTTCCTGGAATTTTCTTTTTGCTAAATGTTTTCAAGTTTTATCTGTCAGCTTAACTCCTATATCTTTCTCCAGCTCATTGTTTTGTAGGGTTTGGCCATATTACCCTTGCTTATTTTTGTTCCTAGACTCATTATCATACATCTGTGTAGACTGAATTGCATAAATCTCTTATCTGCTTATGTTTCTAATCTGATGAATTTGTCATTTTCTCCCTTTAGAGAAGCAGAATTGCCAATTCATAAATTCAAGGTAATCTGTTTTTTAAAGCTGTCCTTTTTTGGTATTTATTTTTCCATCTCCATATTTCTATGATCTGGAAATTTCATGACATTCTGCATGTTCTTTCTTCCACGTTTTTGATATGTTGCATAGACATGTTCCTTATAACCCTGACACTATATACTAGGTGCTTCCTTCCATCTTGAGTTACTTCCACACACATGCAGGGAACTCGAATGAACTGAGTTGTCCATGCTTCTGTGTTAAGCTAAAGAAAGTAGTTTCCTAAACGTAGAAAGAAGACTTAAAAGGAAGGTTAATCATGTTTGTAATGTATCAGAGGGGTAGCCGTGTTAGTCTGGTTCTGTAGAAGCAGCAAAGAATCCTGTGGCACCTTATAGACTAACAGATGTTTTGCAGCATGAGCTTTCGTGGGTGAATACCCACTTCTTCGGATGCAAGCAGTGGTGTGTAGCACGCAAGCCAAGCTCACAAGTACCCAACTACCTTCAAGATTCAAAAGAAGTACTTTTATCTTGCACCTCACATTGTGCAAAATCATGAAGACCTTTCACAGGCCTCGTCTACACTTACAGAGTTGCAGCTGTACCGGTGCTGCTTCACTAATGTACCACTTAAGCGAAGATGCTACCTACGCTGATGAGAGAGCTTCTCCCGTTGGCATAGGTACTCTACCTCCCTGAGAGGTGGTAGCTATAGCATTAGTTGACATAGCATCAGTTTTTACTCATTTCTTTCTCAGAGTTGATACTAAACAAGGACATCAGAGTTGGCTCTTACCAAGGACTAGATCAGGCCTCTCCTGAGCTAAAAGCTTTAAAAGAGCCAAAGTTCATTGGAAAACTCTGTGGTCTTGGGACTCATGGCTTTCTGTCACATCATCCCTTCTGGCATATGAGGTTTGATAAATCGCCCAGATGCCTGGGGCATTCATTTGGAGACTGGATCCTGCATGCTACTTTCTTGACCTTTCTGTCCACCATGGCAGTATGGCTTCAGCAGGGCCGGCTCTACAGTTTTCGCTGCCCCAAGCAGCGCACCGAATTGCCGCCGCTGGTGGCGGAGGCAGTCCGTCTGCCCTTAGGGCAGCAGGTGCGTTTCCGTGGCGGCAGCAGTTTGGCGGCAGCTTCTATGTTTAGCTGAAGCCTCCTTGGACAGCTAAACGTAGAAGCTGCTGCCAAATTGCCACCATTGCGGAAACACGCCTGCCGCCCTAACGGCGCACGGACTGCCCCCGCTGTCTGCAGCCGCAATTCGGCGCGCTGCTTGGGGGCAAAACAACAGGGACTGAATGCAGAATGCCACCCCAAGCACCAGCTTGGAATGTTGGTGCCTGGATCCGGCCCTGGGCTTCAGTCTGAACTTTAGACCTTGTTTACTTTCGGGATTTGACATGTTTACAGCAATCAGTGGCCAGTCACCAGTGTAGCTCATCCAGTGCACGCTCCTAGTACAGACAGGCAATGCTGCTATAAATCAGAATTTACTCCTGTTTGCAGCAGGGGTAAGCTGCACTAGTGCGAATTTCAGTTTACCCTGTCTGTAGTAGGATTAGTACTTCTACAGGTACAGAGGTAGCTGGCCATTGATGGCAGAAATCCTAAGTGTAGACAAGGCCTTATTTGGCCCCAGGTGCTGCTGCATTGCCAATACTTTCCCCTAGGTATTTCCGAATCTTTCTAAGAAGGTTTGAAAGCATGGATCAGGATATTTTCCTGGAGGCTAGCTGGGGAATATTGCTGTTAAAACTCAGTCCTTGCCCAGCCATGACCCCCTCCTATTACTTCCTCCCTTGACTGTGAGAACAGAGGTGTCTTTTTGGAGGAGGCATGGTTGTGGAGGGACGTTAAGTCCTCTCAGATCAACAGATTTTTGCTTCCTGGAGTGGGTTTTCTGCTTCTTTCATCTCTTCCATGGCAAAAAATGGAAAGGCAAAACTTGCTTTACCTTTTGTGTAGATCTTTTTCCTGTTTTTCTTCCTTTTTATCACAAGCATTCCTAAAATACCCCAAACTGTGTCCATTGCTTCTTCTGTGTGGCCTTTGTTACTTGTTAAGCATGATCTCCTTTAAAGCTCAGTTCTGGACCCATTGAAGTTGATGGGAGTTTTTCCATGGATTTCAGTGGGAGCAGGATAAGGCCTTTGGAGCCCGGTTCTTCACCACCTTGCATCATGTGTAATCGAAGACTTTTTTTTTTTTTTTTTTTGCAAAGTGGGTGTAACACACTGCCACCCCTGTGAGCCGGAAGATTCTGTGACATTTAATGTCCACTTCGCACTCATTTTGCATGGATATAAATGGAAGCACAAAGAACAAGGGAATGAAGAACCAGGCCCTTAATGAATCTTTGTTGACTGTCCTAATTTAAATCAAAGCAGGTATCCTCCTTTTCTTCCCTGATTAGTATTTCTAACACTCTATACAGCACCCTCTGTATTCTAATTCACAGCACATGAAAATGAGGTCTCAAGTGCAGACCCATGGATTTCATTTTAAATAGGCCATAAAAAAGTTTAATTGGATGTTGCATGTGAAAATATGAAACAGGGTTTGAAATTAGCAATGACCTGGTGTGCATTATGGAATACATTTTTCTAAAACTGCATGCGTGGGGGTTCCAAGCTTTTTGTCCCTCACTGATGTGATCACTGTAGAATATGGAATACGCTGATTTGTGAGAATAATAGAGATCCCTAGATGCAAGGAAGATACTATGGCTTCATTTGGTGACTTAGAAAAGCGTTGAATGACTTAAATCAGGAAGATCATGAATAGCAATGTTAAAGGCATTTGTTACTTCTTTCAGCAGACTGCTGAACATCAAACCTTAAAAGGATTTTCAAAACACTAAGGGCTGGATTGTACCATTTAGTTTCAGCCATCAGCTGGGGACAGTGCAGAGCTGCACTGCCCCCAGGTGAGCACTAGTCTGTCTGCAAGAAGCAGAATGCCTCCTTGCGCTCCCTAGCGCTCAGGGGAGGATGCAAACTGCTACACCCCTTTTAATGGGTGCAGCACACTTTACCTTCTGCATGTCTGCTGGCTGGCCTGGAATCAGGGAACTGATAGCTCCACCTACTCATCCTTCTGTATCCCCTTTGGGCTATGGTAGGAGTAATCCTGTGCTCCCTTCAGGGACAGCAATTTTGCCTGACCCTTAGGCATGATGCACAGGGGATTCGGTGCAGATTTTTCCCTCCCTTGCTGTGCACCTGTGTCCAGGCTAGAATAACATACAGAGAATTAAGAAGGTTTATAATATTTTGGGAAATCAGTAGCACTAGCACTGCATTTCTTCCTTTGTAGGGAAGCTAATATCTTTTTATGGGCTCTTTTTAAATAGGTAAGCTAGTTTTTTCACCAAATAATTTTACAAAGTGGTCAGGTATCAAAAACACACAACCCACTATCACAGCAGAAACCAGTGAAATAAACTCACATCCTATGATGTTTACCTACAGTAAGTAGATAATTATACAGAGCTAGTTAGAGTAGTCTAGATCAGGGGGAAAGGAAATAATCAGAGCTGGGATGAAGGAGACCACAGTGTGATTCTACAAGTGCAAATTCTTGTTGGTTGGTTTTTGATTTTGCAAAATCAGAAATGGGTGATTCAAATCTAGGTTTTCTTTTATCTGAAACATCAGTGTTCATGGATGGAAATTTGGCTGGAGGTTCTGGTTTTACCTCATCTCAAGTCAGGAAGCTTTGAATCTTCATAGTGCAATTGATTTGATTCAGACTGTCTAAACAATCTGTCAGTGTCTATATGGGATTTATAGGACACTAGTCACCCATGCTATGTATATATCTACATACATTTCTCTTGATTTCCTAGACTTGATGGATTCCTTTTTGGGGGAAAAAAAATCACCCTAGCTGTAAATCCATCTTCCTTCACAAGGTAGCGTCTACTCTATTCTGTGTCCAAGCTTCTCATTGACAGAGACAGTGGAGGCCTGCAGTGTTGTGAATGCAGCACACTCAGCTCCAGGGAGAGGGGAGAGGTGGGAGGAGTGCCTCAAGTTGCTTAACAGCAATTCAGCTCACCATTTGAATAGTGACATTAAGATACTCCATAGGGAGACTGGCTAATCCTCCTAATTCAAGATAACAGTGTCCTTGATCTGAAGCTTCATGGGAGCAGTGGGAGGGATATGGGGGCATTCTCAAGATTTCATTAAGGATATGGCAGACACTTCCCCCACTCAGGAGCTTGGGGCTTGCTGACACACTGCACTAAATACCAGGGACAACATTTAAGAAAAACCAATCCCAAATTTTGTTTGTACAAATTAATGTACATAGTGATTTATCAGATAACTGTAAGCTTGGGAAAACACTTCTATGTTGTCCAAAGCAAGACTGATCACAGTCAAGGAATATTTATGGGCTCTTATTCATAGTGTAGAAATAGCCAGTAATCTGCATGTAGCCTCAGGACTGTAGAAAAAGGATAATATTTTATTAAAAAAAATAAAAAAATAAAATAAAAAAAAATTACAGCTCCTACTTGACAACAGCACCCATCGGCTCCTTCTTGCCAGAAAATGCATAAGCTTTTTGTTCAGGAGCTTTTGAATAATTTCACTTTTCAGTCTTTCAGAGCAAAAACCTGATTCTCAGACTTCATATTTGATTTCTATATAAATTTCTGTGCATATTTATCCCCTTACTGAAATGTCACAAATTTAACATTTCTGCTAACTCACTGTCCAACACACACAGAGGCATTCACAGAAATAGCAAGAGTTGCATACTTTATATTCACTCAAATGACCTTGTTAGCTTTTGTAACCCTTTGAGGCTGGATGCCTCTATAGCCCTCACAAGAGGAAGGGATGATCTTGTGGCTAAGGCACTGGACTAGTTTTCAGGAGCTCTGTTCCTCCTTTTTTGACACAGACTTCTGGTGTGACCTTGGGCAAGGCATTTAGATCTCACTTATGCTTGCGGGGGCATGTATGGTAGTGTAGCTACATGCCACAGTGAAAAGCAGGCTGTGTCCACACTTACTGAAGTTTGAAAGGCTCTGGAAGTGGGGAGGCAGAGGATTCAGGCTCAGGCAGTGGAATATGACACTGCTAAAAATAGCAGTGTACAGATGGTCAGCACAGCTTGGGAGTGTAGAACCATGTAGAGCATATACCCTAAGGTTCAGGTGTGTAGGGCACTCTACTCGCCTAAGGCATGACTCACCGTCTACACTGCTATTTATACTTGCGTTACCTAGGCCTGCAGTGTCTGTACTCAACATGCTGCCATAAATCTCTGTATCTCAATTCCCATCTGTAAATCGGAGTAGTAACATGTCCCTACCTCACAGGAGTGTTGTGAGCCTAAATCCTAAAATTCTTGAGAAGGATTCAGATAATGAGGTGATAGGGGCTATGTAAGTACCTAAATAGAACATGAGGAATGGTTAAAGAGGATTTTAATGAATTAAAGTGAAAATTATGTCCTCTTCCACTGCATTCCAACTGAATTATGAACATACTGTTAAGGGCACTTTGCCACTGTAATGTGCAAATTGACTGTAACCTTTACTTTTATATAAATCAGATTTCTTTCTTACTCATTAAAGCGGAGAGTTCCTAGATTCCAGTATTATTCAGTGTTTTCTGGCATATGGATCAGTACAGACTGGTGGAGGATTCACCACACCTATGAATAAACCTTAATTAAAATCTAATAATACTGTCTATAATGGGGATTTGTCATTTTGGCAATTTTTCCCTTGCAGTATAAAAGATAATACAGAAGTGCATACATTATCTTTGCTTTTATAACAAGTAATTTGTTCCCTTTTTTTAACTGTACTTTTCCCCTGATTTTTCCATGTACATGTTAAGTGCTTGCCACAGCATAACTCCTTCTCCTTTCCTTAGACAATATATCTAATGTATATCACCTGTATTGTATTGTAAAGGGAACGGGAAAATTGCTAAGTGGGCAAGGGCTTTTATAAAAATTGAATGCTGCAAAAAATTACATCATCATGGAAAATGGTTTCCAAATGTCATGTGAGCTCCTAATTCCCTGCCATACGTTATCTATTTAAAAGAAAAATCTTTGGGATCCAGTTTACAGTTAGTATCTTGACTTTTATTTGTTCACCTCTTTTTAGTGCATAAACCTTTTCCATCAAATGGGTTTAATTGCATTTGAATAATAACACGGGGTTAGAGAATTAGTTGGCAAGAGAATTAGATCAAAGTGTACAGAATTGTCCTGATAAGATCAGGAAAACAAACGGTAATTAATTTTGAAGTTTTTAAAAAAATAAATCTGTTGCATCTGTGGTTACTCTGAGTATTTAGAATTCACTGAAGCTACTTCCAGCTCACACACAAAAAAAATATTACTTTTCTGTTGACTGTCATTGTTCTTTTTAATCTCTTGACCTTCAAAATGGGGTCAGTTTACTTCTCTTCACATTATCAGCTCTGGAACACAGTATTATCAGAGAGTTAATTTTTTTTTTTTTTTTGAAAATTTTGTTTTCCTTGGAGGGAGAGTTTAAGCCATTTCTTTTTGGGGGATGGGGGGAGAAATGTCTTTAAATATCCTGAAAGCTGTGGTGGTGGTGGCAGCATTTAGATAACTGTCCTAAAATATCATTTTGTGTCAGTTAAGATTCGGGTAAGAAAAGGGAGAGATAGGTCTAAAGAATTTTGTGGGTATGGAGATTTCTTAAAAGCCAACAATTAAAACATTGTTTTGCTATGCAGACGTATGCATACTGCCAAAATCTTCTCTTACCTGCATAGTTTCAGTTGGCCAAACTGAGAGGTGATGTGTAAGGAGTGCAAGTTACAGGTCAGTACTTGAATATTGAGTCTAAGGCCTTACCTACATTAAGAATATGCCTATTTCCAGCAATTGATGGGCAGATTCTGAAGTAACTGTACCTGTATAAGCCCCAAGTATAGACAAGGAAAGACACAATTTTCACCAGTGGAGCTTGACCCAGTTCCAAACCGAGGTAACTGGTGCAAGTCCCAGCTTTTTTTGTCTATATTAGGAGCATGCACTGGGGCAGCTGTACCAGTCACTGCTCATCAGATGCTGGAATTGGGGTAAATATCCTGGGTATGTCTCTAGGGACTTGAAGTTGGTATAATTTACTGTGACGGGGGTTGGGCTTAATTGTGGTTCTGCGTATGGGTAAGGGCACTGGGTCCCAGTTCTCCCCCATCTCTGACATCCGTCGCCAGCAATCACCCCAGTGCTGTGGCAGTTCACCTTTAGGTAGGTAGCGACTTGGGCCTCCCTTCTGGGGTAACCGAGTCCGACAAAATATATACAGTCCAACATCCCCACAAAAGAAGGGTTTTCAGTCGACCTCCAGGCCCCTATTGTGGTACGCCTGTAACTCAGGACTTAGTGTTTCTATCCTCTCCTCTTCTTCAATGGGTGGGAAGGGGGTTTATGTCCCATCCACAAAAAGCATGGTTGGTAAGGGAGCCCAGGCCCTCCATCTCCACTGGGCTATGACCCAGGGCCTTATGAGAGGCAATGACAGCATATACCCGGCAGTGCTTCGGAGTTGCCTTCCAGGGCCACTTCCTATCAGTGCCGCTCACTTTCCCACAAGGCATCAAAGTCCAACAGAAAATAGTAAAAAACTGAATCTACAGCCCAGCTGGGCTCAGCTGGTAACCTCCTTCCTTGTGGGTTAGCCGCAGTTTCAAACTGGTCCAAGTTCTTGGGTTTTACTCTCACTTCCTGGAGAGGTCACACTCTCCCTCTACCCAGGGTTTCCATCAGGCTCCAGTCCCTGATCAGCCCCTGCCTCTGGTGCAGCTCCCAGTTGAGGACTCTGCATCCCAGGCTTCTCTTAGCCCTCACCCCTACAGAGAAAGCTCCCAGCTACCTCTCACTTGCGTCTCCTCCCTGGACCCACCTTTAGGGCCTGCAATAATTGCTGCCTGCAGGCCCCTCTCTTAGACTAAGGGCTTCTGCTATGCCCTTGCTCATGAGCTTTCAAGTCTGGTCTATCCTCCCGCCTCCTGAGCTGTCTGGCTCCCTTTTAAACCATTCCTCCAGCTGGAGCAGGCTCTGCAGCTGTGGGGAGGAGTAACCTGGGCCCAGAACTGCTCCATAACTCTTTTTGTCCCAATGCGGGGTTTATACACCCCATAATGCTTACATTTTGAAGGGCCAGAAGAAGGTGCAAGTGATACCAGCTTAGACTCACTTTGGCTCTGAATCACCTACCAATCTGTCAAAACCTGATGTGTTAAAACCATTTTTCAAAGCTGATATCTGAAGATTAGTTATCTCCTGTTTTTTCTCAGTTTGGGGTATCGGGCATTGTAAACTTCTGACTGCGCTTCCCCTGATCCGCCATATAGCTTTGTAGAACATCCCCGTCATCCATAAATAGGGCTGCCAGGATTAGACTTAAATCAATAGATGTTGGTAAATGTAAGTTTTAGCTGACACGCTGAAATTAATGGAAAAAAATTATCGAGCGGGGATGGTTGGCATGAGTGCAGCCACACCCCCACCTTGTGCTTGCAGGGATCAGGTGTCACTATCTCTGTGGCAGCACAGGGAGCCTTCTGCAGCCCTGCTGTCATGGACCCGCTCCCTCTCTCCTCTCCTGTGACGCAGCATAGCTGTGGAGCAGGGCTCCCTGTGCGGCCTCACTACTGGTGGCACCCGATCCCTGCTGGGAAGGCTGCAGTTCGGGCAGGGCAGAGCAGAGCAGAGATTCCTGGCTGTGGTCATGGTCCTGAGGAGAAGTCCCCTGCCATGCAGGAAGCCAGTCTGCTGCTAAATGGTTCGTGCCCAGAGATGGAGCCTTTCAGCAGCGGGGTGGCCTCCCCCACAGCAGGGAGCTGCTCCTCCTCATCTCAGCAGGGGTGGGTGTGTGTCTGCTCTGCCCTGCCCTGCCCTGCCAGGAGTGCAGCCTTCCCTGCATCTTGTGCCTGCAGGGATTGGGTTCCACCGTCCCTGCAGCAGCACAGGGAGGCCTCTGCAGCTCTGCCCCACTCATTCGCTAGCTAGCAGTGTGGGAGCCATCCCTGGGCAGGAGCTGTTCAGCAGCACCCCATGGCTAGTGGCTCATCCTGCTCCTCGCAGCCCTGGCCAGAGGTCGGTGCTCTGCTGGGCCAGGACTGCAGCCTCCCTTGCACACGGCCGTTGGCTATGCAGGGAGCCCCCTGTGATCAGCACTGCTCCAAACCTATCCCTATCCCCCACACACTAATTTCCAGCAACTGTAAAAATAAACGTTGATAAATCTAAACACATTATTAAAAATAAAAAATAGATATTAATAGATTAAATTAGAAAAAAATAAAAACTGAATTCTTCCAAGCCTACCCATAAAGCCACACAATTCTTTTTTTCTTACCCAATGTTATATCCCAGACAGAGTATGTAATTAATTACTACAGTAGAACCTCAGAGTTATGCACACCTTGGGAATAGAGATTGTTCATAACTGAAATGTTCCTAACTCTGAACAAAACATTGATCTTTCAAAAGTTTACAACTGAACATTGACTTAATACAGCTTTGAAACTTTAATATGTAGAATAAAAATGTGTTGCTTTCCTTTTTTTATTTTTTTTTAGTAGTTTACATTTAACAAAGTAGTGTACTGCATTTGTGGGGTTTATTTTTTGGGGGTGGGGGGGAAGAGGGGTCTCTGCTGCTGCCTGATTGTGTACTTCCAGTTCCAAATGAGGGGTGTGGCTGACTGGTCAGTTCGTAACTCTGGTGTTCATAACTCTGAGGTTCTACTGTATTTCTTAGGCTGTTTCAAGCACTGTGATGTGTGTACTCTTTGCCATATGTTTAACTCTGGCACTCGCTTCTTGAAGCATGAACAAACTGAAGAAGCAAGGTCTTCCTTGAGCAATTGGGTACTGTGTGACCCTTTTAATAGAATTAAGACATGGCCATTTGGTCACACATCTCTTTTTATCATTCCTTTATTCAGCCGTTCTCTGATAGACTGAAGCATTCTGGAGCTTGTCTCTTCTTGACGCAAAGTATCTCTCCTTGTCAAAATACAGATCAAGTACCCAATGACCAGTGGGATGGGAAAGAAGAGTCAGCAAAGGATAGAGCAAACTAGTCTGGAAAGTCACTGAGCTCAAGATGCCTAAGAGAGTGACCGAGACAAGGTGACTTTCTGAGGCATAAGACTGTAGAGATATTTAAATGTAACTAGGAAGAAGCGTGTAGCCAGGAAGACACGTGTGGATGAGATCACAAATAGAGCTGGGTGAATTTTTTCAGACAATTAGTTTATTTGCCCAAAAATGCAGTTCTGAGTTGACCAAAACTATTTGCTAATTTGGATTGAATAATTAGGTTGAATGTTAATGGCAAATAGTTTTGGCTGATTTTTTTTAAGTCAAAACATTTAGTTTCTAAAGAAAGTGATTCGACATTTCATTTTGGAAACATAGCCAGATTTAATTTTTGAAACAGTAAAACACCCAAAACTGAAATGACCCAAAACAAAAAGAAAAATTGTATTGGTGAGGAAAAAATGAAAAAGTTCTGTTTTGGGCCAACCCCAGATTCATTTTTTCTTCACGTTTTTGGTTTGGCCACTGAACTGAAAAAATATCGATGATCCTTTCTGCTTTAATTACAAATATAATGGGGCGAAAATGGGCTGTTGATGATGAGATCAAGGCTATGGTTGTGTGTATGGATGGGAGAGATGACAGACCTTCGTAAGGTTGTGGGAGGATAGAGTAAAAGTTAGAAGAAGAATGGTTAAGAGCAGTGGTTGGTGTCAATCAAAATAAAAGGCATTCAGTTCAGGAGTTCATCACAGATCTAAACTGTCATTTTGTGGTGATTGGATGCAGTAAGAGGAAGACAACGGGAAAAGGAGATGATTCATGTCTGAAGGAAGTTCACTTCCCGAAGCAGCCCCTTAGGCAGCCAAGCAGCAGTGTGCATGTGTGTTTATGTGGTTTGTGAAGCTGGGCAGGGGCACAGCCCTATTCCTGTGAATGCCCAAGAAGCCAAAGGGAAGTTGATATTCTGGGGGAGAAGCTTCCTCAACTAAGAAAATATCCAGTGTGGAGGGGTCAGTAATCAGATGTCAGTGGCATATCTATGGTGAAGGATTGTTGTTTATATTACCGTAGCACCTAGGAGCACTAGTCATGAAACAGGACCCCGCTGTGCTAGCCACTGTACAAACACAGAACAAAAAGACCGTCCCTGCCCCACAGAGTAATGGATTGGGATTGATATACTATTGACAGATTGGTGACTGAAGATAGAGAATTAGATAAGAGGTGAGTGTGGTGATGTGGTACAGGAGATGATTGATTGAAAATTAAAATATTTGTGGGTGTGAATGACAGATGTGGAGATATGCTTTGAGGAGATCATCCGCTGAGGGTTGGGATACACAAGAAACAGGGCAGGAAATTAGAGGCTCTCAAGGGGCGGGGGGAGGAAGGAGAGGCTCTGTGCTAACTACGAATAATAGCAGACTATCTTTAAGCGCTTTTTCCAGTGCCACCTTGCATTATTTTCTGTTGGCAAAGGTACAATGTGATTTTGAGTGGTACACAAAATATCCTAATGCTTCATCAATTAAGTAGTCCTAATGCACATGAATCCTAATAAAATATTAGTGAATGATCTTTTGCATTCCCTTTACTCTAATGATAAACTATCCAAAACAATAAGTAACACTTTGGATTATTTTTACCAGCTTGTTGTAGAAGACTAAGCAAAATCTGAAAAATGTCAGATTGTTACTATGCATTCCTCAACAAAAGAATATTCTAGTGTGCAGGACACACAAACACGCACGAGTGTTTACTTAAGATGGCTTGCATTTCATTGCGGATGCCATGTGATTTAGCAGTTGCCATGGTAACTGTGCATTTTTTATTTCATATCTTGAATAAATGCTCAGATTGCCTTTGTTAAATCTAACTTACCCCTTCCTGAAGTTTCACACAACTGTGCTATATAGTGAAAGTAATGCCAGAAGAAAAGACCCTATCATTTATACTGATAAAAACTTTGTACAGTGCATAGTTAATTTAGAAATAAATACTGCTGTATAAACAATTCTGGATGGAACAAAAGAGAAGTCCTTAAATAAGTTAATTCTTCATTATTTTAGAACATAAAGCAGGGGGAAAATGTAAACCATCATTGTATAATAGTATACTGTATTTTTTAATTTTCTTGTAATTGTCAGTTATCTGTGTATTCCTTCATATAAAACATTTAATTAAAATGAGGAAATATACATATAGGCATACAAGAACAATTCTGAACTCACATTTTTTAGTTGGTGTAATTTTTCAATATTGTTTCTCTTTCCTATATAACTTTAACCTCTTTAAAGGAATTTCAGTTCCTGGAAACAGATGATTAACTCTTAAAACCTTTATTTATTTTGTTCTACATATGACTGGCTTAGTACTCATTCACAAAAAATAGTACCTCTGAATCAAGTATGTGTCTGTGTTGTGGTGGAGGTTTGATTTAAATCATTTCAGTATTCAGATAAAATATTCTGTAATATATTCAGGTGGTTGGGGGAGAGGAGAGAGACCCTGCATGCAGCCTGATCTTGCTCTCATTATTGTGAGAAATCACTCATTGAAGTCAATCAGCATTTAAGTAAGAAATGTAGAATTAGGTCCCCATATATTGAATAAAGGGAATAATTTTTATTTTTTCTTCAAGCCCTTTCTTCTATTTTTTTTTTTTTTTAAGCATACTTATTGCATCTTCTGCTCTGCTGTCTGCTCAGGATGCATTACCAAGCCTGAGGATGACTAGTGGTTCATCTATTTTTGAGTGATTTAAATTCAAGAATTAGTTAATAAGAAAACAGCCATTAGAAAATATCCGTAAAAGGATAGTCATTTCAGGCTACATAGGAGGGAATATAAAGTAGCCAGCATAACCAAGGAAATTACATTGAGTTACTTAATGCTGTTCTTAAAAGAAATTCGAAAATATTATCTTGTTGCTTAGGGTTCAAAACATACAGTAAAGCTACCACAATAAATTATTTAAACCCCAGGTGATGACTGCTACTGTTTTCACTGCAGCATAACTACAAGTTGAATGAAATGATTTTATTTCAAACATTAAATTAGCGTCACTTTTCACTACCATACGCAATGTTTTCATACTTTTGGGTAGAAGTTTCTATTGCATGTTTTTCCATTAAGTGTCAATACGTTAGAAATTTTTTGATATTGGTGTTGAGAGATTTATACAGTATTTTCATTTTTAGAATTTATCTTAAGCCTTTCATGGCTTTCAAGTCTGATTCTGGTATAGGTGTTTGCTATATCTTGAAACATCAGCTGCTGGCCCTCTTGAGAACAGACAGTTTAAAAAACAAACAAACAAACAAAAAACACACCAGGTAGTGATAAGTGTCAGGAACAGCACATAAGACTAATGGACAAATTCTGATCTTATAAGTTTGGAAACCCGTGTTAAAATACAAATTGCGTATTGTATGCATATATTTAATTATATTTCTACTGTAACAATGGAATTGTCAACCCTGAGAATGAAACATAAGTGTTAGGGACCAGGACATTGGCAGTCAGGCCTAGTGGTTGGAGCAGGAGTCAGTAGCCATGAAGAGGAGCCCAGGATCAGAGCTGGAGTCAGAGGATAGATGTCTGAGTCAAAGTCAGGAATCTGAGCTGAGCTACCTGGAGTGAGGTGAGGCATGAGCAGGGCTGGGAACAAGCAGGAGCAATCACAGCCATGGGCAAATGTCCCGAGTAGCCAGCACCCTGCTGCTGGTCTTAAGAGCAGGTCCAATGATCCCCCTCAGCCAGTCAGGTGGCTTGGCCAATCAGGTGGCTCAGTTGGGGCCCAGCTGTGCTCATTTGGCCATCCGGGGGGCTAAACTAGTATGTGAGCAGACTAGCTGCAGGCCCTTACTCCTGACATTAGGAGAGAAACTTTCTCTGCAGTTGGACCACAGTTGTGGAAGTCAGTGCTAAAACTTTCCAGCATCATAACCTAAACCTTCCTTTTGAGGGGAGGATGGGGAGAGAGAAACAGAATCTTTTGTGTTTGTTTTAGAAGTTGCAAGGTGCCCAGTACTATGAAAATGGGCACAGTGGAAGCATATAGATAAATAGATTCATATATTTATGATGACATTCACCTGTACGCAGATGTTGCCGGAGACCTTAGCAATCACTTGAGTCCTTAATGTGCAGTTTAAATGGTGGTGTTATGAAACTGTAGCGCATCTGGCCAAACTCATCTTTGACATCAATTGAAACCAAACTGTGAAGTGATGTGTAAGGGGTGTCAGTATGTGTGTTGCGTTTCAGAGTTCATCTGCATTGGAAATTTGCTCCAATTCTATGGATAGCATCTGCTCATTAAGATGAATTTCATCTTACATTGAAAAATTAGACAACCTAAATATGAATGTTCTCTTCTAGAGTGGTTTCCATTCATGTGTGAAAGCTAATGATGGGCTGCAGTAGAAGCCAGTCTACTTCCATTTTGTAATGTTAAGTAGCTGTTTTTCTAGTTCCCCTGATACCTGAATAATTTCACTGTTCTATCCGCTGTTTTGAGGTTACTCCTGAAGTAAATTTATTTTATATCCAATGAATCATCTTCTGATGATTTTTTTTCCCCAAAAGAGACTATCTAATAGTATAAAGTTTCTCTGAGACTGGGGCTATCGGGGATAAAGGGGTATCTTCAAATCCCTGGTTTTACTGTGGAGAATTTTCCTTTCCTCTTTTTATATTTGGAGTTATGGATCGAGATTAGAATATATTGTATTTCCCTTACTCTCTTCACCACAACTAAAGTCTGATTCATTGCTCATTGAAATCAATGGGAGTCTTTCCAGTCAATGGGTATTGGACTGGATTGCTGAGGTATATGTATTGGGGAGGGGGGGCAATACTCACTACTAGAGCAGGGTAAGTGGAAACTGGAATTTTTGTTCCATTGGAAATTTTGAATTTCCAAAATTTGTTTTCATTCTGATTTGGAACTGAAAGTCAGAAAAGTGAAATTGCCTATGGAATAGAAATCTTTAAAAAAGGGGGGAAAATGCAGTCTTTGGACAAACTGAAATAGAATCTTTAAAAAAAAATTTTTTTTGATTCCACCTTTGCAATTCCATGCAAGTTGCCAGGAGAACATGGTTTCCATCAAAATGTTGGCAAAATCAAAATGATCCTGCAATGTTTTTTGTTTAGACAAATTGGCATTTTCAGACAGAAAATCTATTATATTAGATAATTTCTAATGACCACAATGGTAATTTTGAGAGGGAGCCAGTTTAGGAGGAAGTGATTGGAACCCACCCCTTTATTTTGCAACACAAATCTATCCTTCGCATCTCAAACTTATTTCCATGTAAAAATTGCACATGCTCAAGGTCTTCAAGCACCTTCTTACTTCAGAAGCTTTGTGATAACAGTGGCACACAGACAGCCACTAGGGGCTGATGGAGAACTGCATGAATTCTACCCTTGCATCTGTTCTCCCCCTAAATGTCAAAATCAGCTCTTTCACCTTTAGTCGGGTTAAGAAGTGAGAGTCCCGTAGGTTGACCTTGCCGAGTTGGTAGCGCAGTGTCAGGCTATCAGGCTGCATCTACTAATAATTAAATGTATGCGTCTGAGAAGGGGGGAGAGAAGAAAATGCCCCTTCTTCTGTTTTCATAAATAGCTATTAATCACCCAACAAAGAGTTGTGTGGTGTTAGGGTTGTCATACCACTACTCCTATGTTCCCTCTCATTTAGACCCCAGTCCAGTAAAGTGCTTAAGATTTGAGAGGTAGCATTGCCTAGGAGATGGGGCAAGACCAAGCCTGGGACTCAGGAGATCTGGTTGTAATTCACAATATTGCCTGCCACTGATCTCCTGTGTGATGTTGAGGAAGTTTAGTGCCCAGCACAATGGAGCCCCAATCTTCCTTAGGACCTTTTGGCACTAGTGTAGTACACTTACAAATAACAATAAGCATAAGTTTATACAGTGGTCTCTTTGAAAGCAGTCAGGCTAGTTGTGCTTAAAGTTATATGCACAAGCATTTACTGGACTGTGGTCTAATGGCATCGTTCTGCCATCCTTACTCATGCTAAGTAGTACTTATTCCCATGAGTAGTTCCAACAAGATATCAATAGGATAGTTAAGTAAGTAAGATACTACTCAACATGAGTGTAAGGATAGCAGAGCTGGTCCCATGATCTGCATGTAAGACAGTAGTATGCCTTGATGGGTGTCTGTCGAGGGGCATTTCCCTAATACACATTGTGTCTCAGCTCTGTTTTGCCAGCATTATTCTTTTGACTCTTCTGCAATGACAGCCTTGTTGTGAATGTGGTCTTTATGACAAGGTAACTAAGGGAATAATAGCATCAGCAATTTTTATAAAAAGTGCATTGTGTACATTATTTTATTTGACTTACAAAATCCTTCTTGGCGGTAGAATATTTTGATAATTTAAATAAGAATTTTGTTTTTGTTTTACCACCATTTGATGAATGCTGATAGTCACAGTAGTCAAGTTTTGCTCTGCAGAATGTGGGCTTCCTGCTGTAGATCTTCCAGTTATGTGACTGAGCACTAAACTGCAGTGAAGCTGTTAGTATTGTCTTGGAGTTCATTTTGATGGGAGCACTTGTAGTTGCACAATTTCATCGTTCTATGGTATGTTCAGTAGTCTTTAAGAATGGTCAGATATCAAAACTAATTCACTTTATAAACCAGCCACATTTCCATTTTTCTTTGTTTTGGGGGGGGTTAAGGTGAGTTCTAAGGTAGATTTACCAATTGGTTATGATTGGAAACAAGCTATTACTGTATAATCTAAAAGAAGGGCATAGTGTTAATTAAATGTTAGTATATAGTAGGTAACAACATAAGGAATGAAAAGATGCAGATTTTTTTCTCCTTTAGCCATCCCCTTGCATTTAGTGTGTGTTTTGTTAAATATTGTGTGAACAGTGTTTTGGAGGATTCTGCATCTACAGATATGTTTTTCTTTGAAATTTGGGACAGTTGATATTTGTCTAATTGACTCATGCAAATGCAAGAGGCCCATTCAAATCAAAATGTCATGCTTATGATATTTTGAGAAGAAGTGGAATAGTGGCCATCTTTGACATTTATCTTTATGAAAGTAGGAAAATGTGCTCCATGACTGTTGGTAACCCATAGGCCAGAGTATTTAGCAATTTCATAGATTATAAAGCCAGAAGGGACATCTGTGATCATCTAATCTGATCTCTTGCAGAATGCGGGTCATAGAACTTCTGTGAATTAATTCCTATTTGAACTAGAATATATCTTTTAGAACAACATCCAATCTTGATTTAAAAATTGCTAGTGATCGAGAATCCTCCTAACCTTCGGTAAACTGTTCTAATGGTTAGTTACCCTCCCTGTTAAAAATGTGTGCCTTATTTCCAGTCTGAATTCATCTATAGAGCCCTGTAAATCTGCAGCTAGCTGCTTCATGTCTACTGGCCATTTTTGCAGATAGTGGATTGGATGCAGATACAACCGTGCAGGGCTCTACTCACCAGCGGTGCCTGGCCTGTGGCATCTGACTTGGGTAGCCCAGGGGGGCACAGCGCACTCAGGGCTGGCAGCCAGCAACCAGGGGCTGGGGTTAGGTGGCAGGACAGAGTCGGGACTATCCAGCCCCAGCTCACCATGCTGCTTCCTGTACAGCAGCTCAGGCCCCTTGGGCGGTGCCAGCGTCCCCACCACCTGGCAGCACTGGCTGCACTCCCAGCCAGCTGGCTCCTGGACACAGAGATTGGACCGGGTGGGGCCCCGGCGCCCCACCCCTCCGCCCTACTGTAGAGCAACATGCACTGCTGCTGCCATTGCTTGTGAGCCCCCAGGAGCAGCATGCAATGCCTCTTACACCCCACCCCCACATTGCCCCTTCTCCATGAGACCCCTTCCCCGCACGACCCCTGACCCTGAGTCCCCACCCTCAGGCTGCCTCTTCCTTGCAAGACCCCGCTCCCGCTCGCTCATCTCCATTCCCTCTCTCCCAGCCCCCCCATCGCTAGCCTTTCTGACACAGCTTGCTGCTGCAGGTGCCGATGCAGATACACACCATAGGAACCCAAACCCTATCTCCAAGTGCCCTAACCTTAGGAACCCTAACCCTGGGCGGGATGCCCTACCCATAGAAACCATAACCCTAGCTCCAAGTGCCCTACCCATAGCAACCCTAACCCTAGGGCGGGAAGCCCTACCCATTGGAACCCTAACCCTAGCTCCAGTGCCCTACTCCTAGGAACCCTAAACCTAGTGTGGGGCGCCCTACCCTTAGGAACTCTAACCCTAGGGCAGAGCGCCGTACCCTTAGGAACCCTAACCCTAAAGCGGGAAGCCCTACCCATTGGAACCCTAACCCTGGCCCCAAGTGCCCTACCCTTAGGAACCCTAACCCTAGGGGGGGAAGCCCTACCCATAGGAACCCGAACCCTAGATCCAAGTGCCCTACCCTTAGGAACCTTAACCCTAGGGCGGTGTGTCCTACCCATAGGTATCATAACCCTAGCTCCAAGTACCCTACCCTGAGGAATTCTACCTCTGGGACGGGAAGCCCTACCCATAGGAACCCTAACCCTATCTCCAAGTGCACTCCCCTTAGGAACCCTAACCCTAGGGCGGGGTGTCCTACCCATAGGATCCCTAACCCTATCTCCAAGTACCCTACCCGTAGGAACCTTAAATCTAGGGAGGTAAGCCCTCCCCATAGAAACCCTAACCCTAGTTCCAAGTGCCCTACCCTTTGGAACCCTAACATTAGGGCGGAAAGCCCTACTCTTAGGAACCCTAACCCTAGCTCCATTTCCCCTAACCTTAGGAACCCTAACCCTAGGGAGGGAAGCCCTACCCATAGGAACCCTAACCTTGGCTCCAAGTGCCCTACCCATAGGAACCCTAACCCTAGGGCGAGGCGCCCTACGCATAGGAACTCTAACCCTAGCTCTAAATGCCCTTCCCTTAGGAACCCTAACCCTAGGGAGGGAAGCCCTATCCATAGGAACCTCAACCCTGGCTCCAAGTGCCCTACCCATAGGAACCCTAATCATAGGGCGGGAAACCCTAAGCATAGGAACCCTAACCCTAGCTCCAAGAGCCCTACCCATAGGAACCCTAACCCTAGGGCGGGAAGCCCTACCCATAGGAACCCTAACCCTAGGGTGGGGCACCCTGCCCATAGGAACCCTAACCGTAGCTCCAAGTGCCCTACGCACAGGAACCCTAACCCTAGTGTGGGGCGCCCTACCCTTAGTTATCCTAACCCTAGGACGGGAAGCCTTACCCGTAGGAACCCTAACCCTAGGGTGGGGCGCACTCCCCATAGGAACCCTAACCCTAGCTGCAAGTGCCCTACCCATAGGAACCCTAAGCCTAGTGTGGGAAGCCTTACCTATAGGAACCCTAACCCTAGCTCCATTTCCCCTAACCTTAAGAACCCTAACCCAAAGCGGGAAGCCCTACCCATAGGAACCCTAACCCTAGGTCCAAGTATCTTACCCTTAGGAAACCTAACGCATGCTCCAAGTTCCCTACCCATAGGAACCCTAATCATAGCTCCAATTGCCCTTCCCATAGAAACCCTAACCCTACGGCAGAGTGCCCTACGCGTAGAAACCCTAACCCTAGGTCCAAGTGCCCTACTCTTAGGAACCCTAACCCTAGGGCGGTATGCCCTACCCATAGGAACCCTAATCCTAGCTCCAAGTGCCCTACCCTTAAGAACCCTAACCCTAGGGAGGAAGCCCTCCCCTTAGGAATCCTAACCCTAGATCCAAGTGCTCTATCCTTAGGAACCCTAACCCTATCTCTAAGTGCCCTAACTTTAGGAACCCTAAGCCTAGGGACACGTATCCTCCCCTTGGAGCAGCAGAACCCTAGGGCTGGATGCCCTACCCATAGGAACCCTAACCCCATCTCCAAGTGCACTCCCCTTAGGAACCCTAACCCTAGGGCGGGGTGCCCTACCCATAGGATACCTAACTCTAGTCCATGTGCCCTACAATTAGGAACCCTAACTCTAGGGTGGGAAGCCCTACCCATATGAACCCTGACCCTAGGGCAGGGTTCCCTACTCATAGGAACCCTAAGCCGAGCTCCAAGTGCCCTACCCAGGGAACCCTAAGCCTAGCTCCAAGTGCCCTACCCATAGGAACCCTAAGCCTACGGCGGGAAGGTGTACCCATAGGAATCCTAACCCTCGCTCCAAGTCCCCTACCCTTAGGAACCCTAACTCTAAGGCAGAGTTCCCTAACCATAGGGTGGCATGCCCTACTCATAGGAACGCTAACCCTAGCTCCAAGTGCCCTACCCTTAGGAACACTAACCCTAGGGCAGGAAGTCCTACGATAAGAACCCTAACCCTAACCCCAAGTGCCCTAAGCTTTGGGAACCCTAACCCTAGGGTGGGAATGCCAACCCATAGGAACCATACGAACCCTAACCCTAGCTCCAACTGCCCTACCCTCAGAACTCCTAACCCTAGGGAGGAAAGCCCTACCCATAGGAACCCTAACCCTAGCTCCAAGTGCTCTACCCTTAGGACCTCCAACCCTAAGGTGGGAATCCCTACCTATAGGAACCCTAACCCTAGCTTCAAATGCCCTACCCGTAGGAACCTAAACCCTAGGGTCAGGCGCCCTTGCCTTCAGAACCCTAACCCTACATCGACGTGCCCTACCCTTAGGAACCCTAACCCTAGGGCAGACAGCCGTAACCATAGGAACCGTAACATAGAATCATAGAATCTCAGGGTTGGAAGGGACCTCAGGAGGTCATCTAGTCCAACCCCCTGCTCAAAGCAGGACGAAACCCAACTAAATCATCCCAGCCAGGGCTTTGTCAAGCCTGACCTTAAAAACCTCTAAGGAAGGAGATTCCACTACCTCCCTAGGTAACCCATTCCAGTTCTTCACCCCCCTACGAGTGAAAAAGTTTTTCCTAACGTCCAACCTAAACCTCCCCCTCTGCAACTTGAGACCATTACTCCTTGTTCTGTCATCTACCACCACTGAGAACAGTCTAGATCCATCCTCTTTGGAACCCCCTTTCCGGTAGTTGAAAGCAGCTATCAAATCCCCCGTCATTCTTCTCTTCTGCAGACTAAACAATCCCAGTTCCCTCAGCCTCTCCTCATAAGTCATGTGCTCCAGCCCCCTAATCATTTTTGTTGCCCTCTGCTGGACTCTCTCCAATTTGTCCACATCCTTCTTGTAGTGTGGGGCCCAAAACTAGACACAGTACTCCAAATGAGGCCTCACCAGTGCTGAGTAGAGGGGAATGATCACATCCCTCGATCTGCTGGAAATGCCCCTACTTATACAACCCAAAATGCCATTAGCCTTCTTGGCAACAAGGGCACACTGTTGACTCATATTCAGCTTTTCGTCCACCATAACCCCTAGGTCCTTCTCTGCAGAACTGCTGCCCAGCCATTCAGTCCCTAGTCTATAGCAGTGCATGGGATTCTTCTGTCCTAAATGTAGGACTCTGCACTTGTCCTTGTTGAACCTCCATCATATTTCTTTTGGCCCAATCCTCTAATTTGTCTAGGTCCCTCTGTATCCTATCCCTACCCTCCAGCGTATCAACCACTCCTCCCAGTTTAGTGTCATCTGCAAACTTGCTAAGGGTGCAGTCCACACCATCCTCCAGATCGTTAATGAAGATATTGAATAAAACCGGCCCCAGCACCAACCCTTGGGGCACTCCACTTGATACCGGCTGCCAACTAGACATGGAACCATTGATCACTACCCGTTGAGCCCGACCATCTAGCCAGTTTTCTATCCACCTTACCGTCCATTCATCCAGCCCATACTTCTTTAACTTGCTGGCAAGAATACTGTGGGAGACTGTATCAAAAGCTTTGCTAAAGTCCAGAAATAGCACATCCACTGCTTTCCCCTCATCCACAGAGCTGGTTATCTCATCATGGAAGGCAATTAGGTTAGTCAGGCATGATTTGCCCTTGGTGAATCCATGCTGACTGTTCCTGATCACTTTCCCCTCCTTTAAGTGCTTCAGGATTGATTCCTTGAGGACCTGTTCCATGATTTTTCCAGGGACTGAGGTGAGACTGACTGGCCTGTAGTTCCCTGGATCTTCCTTCTTCCCTTTTTTAAAGATGGGCACTACATTAGCTTTTTTCCAGTCATCCGAGACCTCCCCCGATCGCCATGATTTTTCAAAGATAATGGCCAATGGCTCTGCAATCTCATCGGCCAACTCCTTTAGCACCCTCGGATGCAGCGCATCCGGCCCCATGGACTTGTGCTCGTCCAGCTTTCCTAAATAGCCCTGAACTACTTCTTTCTCCACAGAGAGCTGGTCACCTCCTCCCCATACCGCGCTGCAGAGTGCAGCTGTCTGGGAGCTGACCTTGTCTGTGAAGACAGAGGCAAAAAAAGCATTTAGTACACTAGCTTTCTCCACATCCTCTGTCACTAGGTTCCCTCCCTCATTCAGCAAGGGGCCCACACTTTCCTTAACTTTCTTCCTGTTGCTAACATACCTAAAGAAACCCTTCTTGTTACTCCTAACATCTCCAGCTAGCTGCAACTCCAAGTGTGATTTGGCCTTCCTGATTTCACACCTGCATGCCTGAGCAATACTTTTATACTCCTCCCTGGTTATTTGTCCAATCTTCCACTTCTTGTAAGCTGTTTTTTTGTGTTTAAGACGAGCAAGGATTTCACTATTAAGCCAAGCTGGTCGCCTGCCATATTTACTTTTCTTCCTACACATTGGGATGATTTGTTCCTGCAACCTCAATAAGGTTTCTTTAAAATACAGCCAGCTTTCCTCGACTCCTTTCCCCATCATGTTATTCTCCCAGGGGACCTTGCCCATCAGTTCCCTGAGGGAGTCGAAGTCTGCTTTTCTGAAGTCCAGGGTCTCTGTTCTACTGCTTTCCTTTTTTCCTTGTGTCAGGATCCTGAACTCGACCATCTCATGGTCACTGCCTCCCAGGTTCCCATCCACTATTGCTTCCTCTACTATTTCTTCCCTGTTTGTGAGCAGCAGGTCAAGAAGAGCTTTTCCCCTAGTTGGTTCCTCCAGCACTTGCACCAGGAAATTTTCCCCTACACTTTCCAGAAACTTCCTAGATTGTCTGTGCACTGCTGTATTGCTCTCCCAGCAGATATCGGGGTGATTAAAGTCACCCATGAGAACCAGGGCCTATGATCTAGCAACTTCTGTTAGTTGCTGGAAGAAAGCCTCGTCCACCTCATCCCCCTGGTCTAGTGGTCTGTAGCAGACTCCCACCACGACATTACCCTTGTTGTTCACACTTCTAAATTTAATCCAGAGACACTCAGGTTTTTCTGGAGTTTCATACTGGAGCTCTGAGCAGTCATACTGCTCTCTTACATACAGCGCAACTCCCCCACCTTTTCTGTCCTGCCTGTCCTTCCTGAACAGTTTATATCCATCCATGACAGTACTCCAATCATGTGAGTTATCCCACCAAGTCTCTGTTATTCCAATTACATCATAATTCCCTGACTGTGCCAGGACTTCCAGTTCTCCCTGCTTGTTCCCCAGGCTTCTTGCATTTGTGTATAGGCACTTAAGATAACTCGCTGATTGTCCCGCTTTCTCGGTCTGAGACAGGAGTCCTCCCCTAACCCTAGCTCCAAGTGCCCTATACTTAAGAACCCTAACTCTATGGCGGAGAGCCCTACCCATAGGAACCCCAAAACCTAGGTTCGGGCGCCCTCGCTATAGGAACCCTAACCCCAGCTCCAAGTGCCCTACCCTTAGGACCCCTAAGCCTAGGGAAGGACGCCCTACCCTTAGGAACCCTAACCCTAGGTCGGGAAACCCTACCTATGGGAACCCTATCCTAACTGTAGGGTAGGACGGCCTATCCATAGGAATCCTAACCCTAGGTCCAAGTAACCCTAACCTTAACCCTAGTTCCAAGTGCCCTACCCTTACGAACCCTAAGGCTAACTCTGAGCACCCTACCTTAGGAGCCCTAACCCTAGAGCAGGAAGCCCTACCCATAGGAACCCTAACCCTAGGTCGGGAAATCCTACCTATAGGAACCCTATCCTAACTGTAGGATAGGACGGCCTACCCATAGGAACCCTAACTCTAGTTCCAAGTAACCCTAACCTTAACCCTAGCTCCAAGTGCCCTACCTTTAGGAATCCTAACCCAGGGGCGGAAAGCCCTAACCATAGGAACCATAACCCTAGCTCCAAGTGCTCTACCCATCGGAACCATAATCCTGGGGTCGGGCGCCCTCGCCATGGGAACCCTAACCCTAGCTTCAAGTACCCACCCTTAGAAATCCTAACCCTAGGGTGGGGCTCCTTCGCTATAGGAACCCTAACCCTAGCTCCAAGTGCCTTACCCTTAGGAACCCTAGCCCTAGCTCCAGGTGCCCTACCTTAGGAGCGCTATCGCTAGGTCGAGAAGCCCTACCTATAGGAACCCTAACCCTAGCTCCAAGTGCCCTACCCATAGGAACCCTAACTGTAGGGCGGGGTGCCCTGCACATAGGAATCCTAACCCTTTCTCCAAGTGCCCTACTTCTAGGATCCCTAACCGTAGCCACAAGTGCACTACCCTTAGGAACCCTAACCCCTAGGACGGGAAGCCCTACCCATAGTAACCCTAACCCTAGCTCCAAGTGCCCTACACATAAGGTGGCTAGCGGGTCGGATCATGGGTTGATTTTGATGGATGTTGATCCATGTTTTTTTATCCGTACAGGGCTGTATTCATCCACTTCTTCTTTGAGCCATTGGGTTTTGTTGCACCTTTCTCTTCTAGATTCAAGAGATGATTTACCAAATTTTTGTTCTCCATGTAGGTACTGATAAACTGTGATCAAGTCACTCATTAACCTTCTCTTTGTTAATCTAAATACATTGATCTCCTTGAGTTTTCTAATCCTTTAATTTTTTTCATGGCTCTTCTCTGATCCCTCTAACAATTTATCAACATCCTTCTTGAATTGTGAATGCCGGAACTGTCCAAGTGCTTTCTAGCCGCAGTCACTCCCATGCCAAATACAGAGGTAGTATAACAGCCCTACTACTATATTTTATACATTCAAGGATTGTATTAACCCTTTTAGCCACAGCATTACACTGGGATCTCATGTTCAGGTGATTATCCTGGGAACTAGTGACTCAAACAGACTTGGGGGTCAGGGTAGATAAAGTCCATCATCCAGTAAGTATGACCTTCATTTTTTGTTCCTAGATGTATTAAAATACAAGTTAGCTTGCACTCAGTTTACCAAGTGATCCAGATCGCTCTGTATCAGTGACCTGTCCTTCATGCACTGGGTTGGTTAAACTATGCCAATGATTCTTGACTGTTATTCTCAATGTGCTGCAAGTAAATCAAGTCTGTCTATTGTGACTTTGATATGCTTTGAAACTCCATGAAACAACATACCTGAGATGGATTTTCCAAGATTTTCTATCCCTGTTCCCATTGCAACCTCTCATCTACCAGAATATATTCTATACTGTATATTGAATATTTATTTTTTATACAAAGGCTTGTCCATCTTCCACTGCCATATTCCACAACAACAGTTTCAACTCTTAAGCCTAAATATTTAGTTCAGAACAAAGCTTAAGTAAATGAGGTATGTGCAGTGGTACTCCATAGGACCTTGGGGGACAGAATCCTCTTCAAAACACAGAGCAGAAACAGTGCTATCACTGTAGGTAGCCTCTGCAACTACTGCACACCACTCCCAATGGATCCAGATCATCATCAGGCCCACCAGCCATGCTTGTTCCCCTTTTCCACCTCCTCATATCTCCCCTTCTTGTGCTGCCATAGAAGCTCTGTTGGAGCTTAGCTCTATGGTGTGGAATGAGTACTGATACCTGCATATGCTCACATCGTTCCCAGCATGTACCTGTTCCCTTGTCACTCAAGGATGTATACTGGCACCAGCATCAAAAGATGTGAAGACAGAAGTGATCAGCATTATCTGATTGTGCTGAGTCAGTTTTACCAAATTAAGATGTAAAAACAAAATGTTCTTGCCCTTTGTTAATGTATGTGATTTAGAAGGAGATAGTCTGTGTGAAGTTTTGCTTCGTTACATGTTGACCAAACAGGGAATTCTTTTTGCCTGTATTCAGAATCTCTGCTCAGGAGTGAGGAAGTCTGAATGCAGACTTGCATTTTGAATGCTCCATTTAATAGGATCCTGTTATTCATGCCGTTTCCTAACATTAAAATCAGTGGTGTGGGATTCCCCCCGAAACTGGTCTCTTGGCTGGCTATCGAGAGGATCTGGTCTCCTTGGAGAACACAGTTTGAGGAGATGATGGGGAAGGAGTGTTCTTTAATTGGAAAGTATATATTATTAAATTATGATGTGACTAGCACCTAGATACTACAGTGTTGGTGCTTTAGAAAAGAGAGTGAAATAAATACATCCTTTGAAACCAATGGCGGCATCCTGTCTCATAGAGGAATGACGGTACATCTCTGCAAATCACACATTAATTTCTATTCAGCTGTTCAAATAGAGCAGTATTCTGATTACATTCTTCATAATGGAACAAATGTACTGTTTTTCCTTTCGTGCTAGACTAGGACTGCCTAGAGTTTTGGGGATGAAGGGACTTCAGAAAGTTCCAGGCTCTCTGAGTGCTCGCCACAATATGTTGTCCTTTTTCTCCCAAGCCAAGGGGCTTCCTCCCCAAAATTTGTTCCCTAATCATTCTTCTCTTCCCTGTCATTTTTCTCTTTTCTTATTTCCCCCTTCATTTCTTCTTCCCCATCAACCCTCCCTTTCGTGAAACTATGTAGATTCATTTACAGCTGCTTAAGGTGCACCTTCTGCCAGTCAGTGAAGCTGTCTTCTAAAACTGACTGCTTTGATGGGAGCATTGTTTATGCCTCTAATGCCACTTGGTCCTGTCCTTCAGCACTGTTTGTGAATGCCTGTCATTAGTGTTCCTGTCTTCACATTCTGCAAGCCAAGGAAGATGGTGGCTTTGTGTCACAGACTCTATTGCTGGACTCGATTTGGTGGTTGCAGTGGCTCTGGAAGAGAGTGAACAGCACTTGTAACCCCTGCAGATAGGAGCAGGAATGAGCCCAAACTGGATCCATGCCTCACACCAAACCCACCTGATCTTTGGGGGTTTAGATTAACTGGAACCTGGATCCAAACCAGTCTTAGTTTGGGAAAACCAAAACCCTACAGATGAGTCTTTGTAAGACCAAACCTGCTTCTGCCTTTTGAAATGGAGCTGATTCAAAGCTGGAACCATCGATCCAAAAATCCTCTCCCCTCCGATCCCTCCTACCCCTCCCCCCAAAAAAACTTTGGGGAGTGGGGTTAAAATGAAATTCAAAACATTCCTTTGCAAAAAAAATAACCACACCAAACTTTTGATGCTTTGCAAAACCAAAGCCTCCCTAATTTGGATTTTTCTAATAGGGAGGAGGTGAGTAGTTCTCTCTCTACATTGGTTTCTTACAAAAATTTTAATGAAAAGCGAAAATTGTCCTAGGAGAACAGTGACTGGGTTTCTCTAAGGCACATGGCCTTGGGAAATAATCTTGTTTGTTTCCATTCTCTATGAATTTGACTGGAGGTTGGATTGTGCCAGTGCCATGTCAATTGATGGTAATACAGAGAAATCAATGTGGAAATGTCTGCAACACTGAAACCTGCACCCCTTCTGTTCTTGTTTTCATCACTGTCATTTGTGCTTGAATATCGTTAGGAATTCACATAGCTAACAGGGTCATATCCCCAGTTATATGAAGAGACCTACAAAACTTAAGACCAGCTAAGTAGGGAGTTCCATTTGTTTAGTTACTTTACATACATAAATATTTATAGCACTCCAGAGTTATTGACTGGCTGAAAATAAATGGTAGTATTTTTCTATTGTTTTTAATTAGGGCTGTCAAGCAATTAAAAAAATTAATCGTGCAATTAAACAATAATAGAATACCATTATTTAAATATTTTTGGATGTTTTCTACATTTTCAAATATATTTCAGTTACAACACAGAATACAAAATGTACAGTGCTTACTTTATATTTATTTTTATTACAAATATTAGCACTATAAAAATAGTATTTTTTAATTCATCTCATACAAGTACTGTAGTGCAATATCTTTATCATGAAAGTTGAACTTACAAATGTAGAATGATGTACCAAAAAACCCCTGCATTCAAAATAAAAATGTAAAACTTTAGAGTTCACAAGTCCACTCAGTCCTACTTCTTGTTCAGGCAATCGCTCAGACAAACAAGCTTGTTTACATTTGCAGAAGATAATACTGCCTGCTTCTTGTTTGCAATGTCACCTGAAAGTGACAACAGGCATTTGCATGGCAATGTTGTAGCCAGCATCACAAGATATTTACATGCCAGATGTGATAAAGATTCATATGTCCCTTGATGCTTCAGCCACCATTCCAGAGGACATGCATCCATGCTGATGACGGGTTCTGCTCAGTAATGATCCAAAGCAGTGCAGACCGGCGTGTGTTCATTTTCATCATCTGAGTCAGATGCCACCAGCAGAAGTCTGATTTTCTTTTTTGGTGGTTTGGGTTCTGTAGTTTCTGCATCAGTGTGTTGCTCTTTTAAGACATCTGAAAGCATGCTCCACACCTCATCCCTCTCAGATTTTGGAAGGCACTTCAGATTCTTAAACCTTGAGTTGAGTGCTGTAGCTATCTTTAGAAATTTCACATTGGTATCTTCTTTACATTTCGTCATATTTGCAGCATGTGCTGGCTCATTATGCAAGACAGCTATAACATGAAACATATGGCAGAATGCGAGTAAAACAGAGCAGGTAGTGTAGATGTACCCCAAGCAAACCCTGAAACCAGCTATTACTCAGTTATTTTCCCTCTTTCTCCGGGGTGAAGTGAATGTCAAATAAGCAAAACACAAAGTAGTAGCTGTGATCCTGTGAACGGAGCTTGAAGCTGGGATGCCAGGAACACCTAAGTTTTAGGGCTTGTCTACACTTAGTGCTGTGGCTGTGCCACTCTAATGCTTAGTGAAGATGCTACCTATGCCAATGGGAGAGCTTCTCCCATTGGCATAGGTACTCCATCTCCCCAAAAGGTGGTAGCTATGTCGAGGGGAGAAGCCCTCCTGTTGACACAGCACTGTCTACAGCAAGGGTTAGGTCCGTATAACTGATGCTCAGGGGTGTGGATTTTCCACATCCCTGAGCGACGTAGTTCTACCGATTATAAGTTTGTAGTGTAGACTAGGGCTTAGTTGTGACTCTGCTGCTGACTTGCAGTGTAACTCTGGGCAGCCTCTTTACCTCAGTTTCATTATTGATAAAATGGGGATGATAATACAGACCTGCCTAGCTCACAAAGGTATAGTACAGATTAATTAGACAATGCCTGTTCATTGTTTTGAAAAAGTGCTAAGTGTTTCTGTTTTGTTCAATATTTTGAATATGAAAACTTAAAATGACTATTGACAGAAACCTATCTTGACTCACTGTTAAATTCTACAGGGCATAATCTTGCTCATGGCTCTGTCCTCCCTTTCGAATACTTTACATTCTCTATCCTCCTTGTTCTCTTCTCCCCATGGATGTAGGAAGGGCAGCCTGATGGTGGCCCTGGTTCAGTTTTCTTCCAACATGCATTAATTATCTCCTGGACCATACAAGATTCTAATAGGAGAAACATTCTTTCATCTTTACCTAATTTCAAATGAATATCTTTTAGTCTTGAAAACACAAACACTTTAAACCCTGGGATATGTATAGGTCCTTTCTTCATGTGATTTTATTTATTTTATATATAAACTGAGTCCTGAGTGAATACATTTTGCGAACCCAAAACCTGGCCCCATGGTCACTCTATAATTTGAAATAAATATGCAAAGAAGACAGAAAAGAAGAACCTTGTTAAAACTTTACTATCTGGGCACTATGCAGTTAATTTGCATACTCTTATCCAAGTGGTTAATGGAGATTTTAAACATTAGTTTATTTTGATATTGGAAATGCTTTGTGTTTAGCAGGACTTCAATTCGGAAACTATATCTTCCCAGGATAAGATATTGTTAGTGCCCTATCAGTATGATATAGCTTCTGCCTCCTCCATTGCCCACTAGTGTTCTGCACAAAACGTACATGTATTTAATACACACTTACACACACTAGAAACCCATTTCCATATATGTGTATGTAGATGGTCCACTGATGTTAATAATACCATACATTATATAAATGCCCAATATGTATTTCACCTCAAAATATCTATGGATTATGGGGAAATGAGTATCAGGATTAGAGGATGTCTGAGAGAGAGTTTTGTGTGTATAAACCTGTCTTTTGATGAATTGTTTGTGTTATTTTCTCTCTTTATTCTTCTTTCATTGCAGCTCTGTAAATGTGTAGGCAACAAAAAACACATCTGGTGAAATAGAAGATTACAGTTATGCATCAGTATTCCTGTAATGTGGCTCCTCACTAATGCCCCTCGGGAGGGTTGCAATGAATATCTGACATTAATTGGTTCAGTACCAGTATGTCTGACCTTGAAGAAATTTAATAGGTCAATTCTTCATGGTGTTTTCTAATAAAGAAATCTTGGACAGGAAGCTCTTCGGGGCAGGGATTATGTCTTCATATGTGCAGGATCAGAGCCTCTGAGTGCTATCACAAAATAAATATTAAATACAGTCGAACCCATTTATCTCGACCTCGGTTAACTTGCCAATCGTATTAAGTCGACGTTTTAGAAGTGGAACCGCCAAACTCCCTCTTTGTCTTATCGGTTTCTCATCGGTTATGTCAATTCTTTAATCTTGCCGAACCCTAATACCTCGAGCACAGAAGAGCGCCGAATTTGCCACTTACCAGTAAACTACTAACTCCGGCGGCGGCCCTGCCTGCCGCATCCCTCCCGGCCACGCGACTCCTGCCGCCTAGCCCCGCCCTGTCCCGGCCGCCCAGCTCCGCCTGGCCCCGGCCCCCGGCTCCCCAGCCCCAGCCGCCCAGCTCCCCGCGTCCCCAGCCGCCCGCTCACCGGCCGCCCAGCCCGGCGTCCCCAGCCGCAGGCCCCGGCTCCCGCCCCCGACCCACCGTGTCCCCAGCCGCCCGGCTCCTCGCTTCGCCGGTCCCCGCTTCCCCGGCCCCGCTTCCCCGGTCCCCGCCCGCCCGGCCCCGCTTCCCCGGTCCCCGCTGCCCGCCTGCCCCGCATACCCGGTCCCCGCTTCGCCGCCCGCCCGGCCCCACTTCCCCGGTCCCCGCCCGCCCACCCGGCTGGCCCCGCTTGCGGTCCTCGCCGCGCTGCCCGCCTGCCCCGCTTCCCGGTCCCGCCCGCCGCCCCGCTTACCCAGTCCCCGCTTCGCCGCCTGCCCGGCCCCGCTTACCCAGTCCCCGCTTCGCCTGCCGCCCGGCCCCACTTACCCGGTCCCCGCTTCGCCTTATCTCGATCATCGGTTATCTCGACGCTTTTTGGCAAACCCCTAGTCCGGCGACATAACAGGGTTCAACTGTAATAAGGAAATAAAAGGCTAATCATAAAGCTGTACCACTGTATGGCATCATGAACATTGTTGCTTTCAGTAAATCTTTCATATTTTGGGATTCTCTATCAGCTGATAGATGTGTGGGGGGGGAGCGGTGGGTGGAGGGACAGAAGGAGAAGTGAGGAGAGGTACTGAGATGGGGGAGGAGTGGGCAGCTGGCTCCAGGCTGGGAAGGAGGGTACCAACTGCTCCCAGGCAGGCCCATTTCAGCACTTCCAGGTCCTGCTCCCCATCCTGTTCCTGAGCCCTGCATTGGCCACTCCAGTTTCTCTGAATCCCATTCTTGTCTCGGCACCATCCTTCTTATCGTGCAGGAGTTTATTTGGGGATAGAGCCCCCAAAATATTTCCATTGCAGGGGCACTAGCAGCCCCTGCTCCCTCAGCCTCCCAGTTCCACTTCTCCTGTGATGGATTATGGATACTGTACAGTTGATACATAAGTGCTAGTTTTATTGCTTCAAAAATAGGCTAAAACCTATGTCTGATTCAGGGGCGGATCCAGGCACCAGCACAGCAAGCGCGTGCCTGGGGTGGCAAGCCGTGGGGGCAGCGTGCTGGTCGCTGTGAGGGCGGCAGTCAGACAGGCTTTGGCGGCATGCCTGCGGGAGGTCCGCCGGTCCCGCGGCTTCAGCGGCAATTTGGTGGTGGGTACCGAAGGCGCGGGACCGGCAGATCACCCGCAGAAACGCCGCTGAATCCACGTGACCAGCGGACTGTCCGCAGGCGTGCTGCCGAAAGCTGCCTGACTGCCGTGGTTGGGGTGGCAAAAAACAGAGCTGCCCCTGGTCTGATTTACTGAACAGTGAGACAAGGTGGGTGAAGTAATATATTTTATTGGACTAATTTCTGTTGGTCAGAGAGAGACACTTTCAAGCTACACAGAGCTCTTTTTGAGGTCTGGGAAAGTTATTCCCAGCATCACAGCAAAATGCAAGAAAAGATATTTGCCCACTTTGTCTCTCTAATATCCTGGGACCGACACGGCTACAACTACACTGCATACAACAATTACCGAACAATGTAATGCCAAACCAAATTACCATGAAGCATTGTTGATATTTTTAATAAATTCTCAGAGCTGCAGCAGCAGTAGCTGAAATATCTGTTTGCATTTACGTTTCCTGCCTCTCTTTGTGCGGCTTCATGCACTTGTGGCAGGGTCTGCCAGGAGAATCTCACTGTGGTCAGAAGCTCTTCATCAGTCACTATGTTTCAATGCATGCTGCTCAGTCAGCAGCAAACCCTCATCTCGTACACTGCACAGTCAGCTTGCTTTAGTTGCTCTGTGCTCATGGATATAGGCTGCGTGAGCAGAAACGGATGATTTGTTCAGCTCCCCCCTGTTTAAGGGAACCTAGATGAAGAAAATCAGTGCACTGACCCATAATGTCCAAATCTCAATTTAGCTCAGATTCAAACTATGGATGCTCATGGGGCTTAACTTCCTGTGTTGTGTTTTTTTTTATAATTAAAAGGTTGTTGAGAAGGAGGGAGATTTGAATGCAAAATACAAATAGAGGCTTAGAAACATATATGTGATCTTTGATCTCACTAGTTTTATTGCCTCTATTTAAACACACAAGAATAGTTTTACAGCATGTACATTTCTTTGAGTAGTAAGTTACCTATTGTTAGTGCTGTGAAAGTGTTTTTGCAGTTCTGTGACTATTGTAAGCAGTCTTCCAGTTTATTAATTAAAAAAATAGTGAAACATGCATTCTTCAAATGGAAGATGACTACATCACTGGTACTGTGAATAACCCTCTAATACACTGTGCTAAAAACTGGTAACAAAAGTCACAAAGGGGAACCTTTCTTCATTTCAGCTCTCCAGCCAGATGTATTAACCCTGTTTCTTAATTTAAATATTTCAGCAAAGGGAACTGCTTTCTCCCTCGTTTCCAGCTCCGCTACTGTATATAAAAGGCAAGCAAGAGATCTGCCCAGATGCCTGATGCATTGTGAACCTTTGGAGTATAAATTATGGGCAGAAATTGCAGTATGTAGCAGCTTCCATAGGGAGAAAATGTAGCTCTAATCAGCTCTCTCAATTTTTTCCAAATCCCATGAGAATTTACCACTTTCTTTCTCTGTTATTCCCTCCTCCCCCTCCAAATTAAAGCAGAATGATGAAGTATCTACTATTCAAGTGAAGGAACAAGACCAAGATGTTCTGGTGCTTAGGAAAGTGTCGTCACATAGCCCATCCCCCACATCAGGGAGTGCCGAGAATGATTGGAGGTAAGAGTTTTTTCCTTGGGCGCTCAGAGAGACAGAGAGAGAGAGACACGCACACACAAGCTGACTGCAGAGCTTTCAGCAGCCAGATGGACTCAGTTACCAGCAAGAGAAATAAGATGGCAAGATATTGTAGCATTTAGGGAATGTCTTTGTTATTAACTCTACACTATGGGAAGCTCCAGGCTGAGGATCTTTGACCCTCATTTAGACAGGAAGGATTCTGCTGCCTTTCTGGGCAGGGAGCTTCCCTTGCCTACCTTTGATGTGCCTTATTTTAAATATATTGATGAAGAGGATGAGGAGGATGAATGGAGTAGCCGCTCACAGTCTTCAATTGAGGATGACTCTGTGGACTCTCTGCTTTCTGATAGATATGTGGTGGTATCTGGGACTCCAGAGAAGATTTTGGAGCACCTTCTGAATGACTTGCACCTAGAAGCAGTCCAAGACAAAGAGACAGGTAAGGTACAAATTGGATTCTGTTCCTAAAACACAGCTTTCTGTGTCCTGTGTTACTGTTCATAATACTGTCTGCACATTTGGCTGACAAGCTGACATGTAATAGTGCATATAATGACCTCTGCTGTTAAGGGGTTCTAAGTGCTGTATTTAAACTCACATGCTGGATCTGTCAGGTGATATCTTAGCTATGTTTATCAAAAGGAAATCAAATCTAGGCCTGTGGGGTTTTGTTTTGGTTTTGTTCCCTCTGAAATTCTCACTAGTCCTTGTTGAAAGCCAGTTGACTAATGTCATTGCCTTGGTACCTGATGTCAAATACAGGGAGGAAATGTGAGAACCCAACAATAAGAATGTGTTGAACTGGGGCACATAGCCTCTGGGCAGAAGTGTCAACAATTAATGAAACTAGTCAGCAGCTACATGCTTTGCAGCAACTTCTGCTTTTTTCATAAATGGCTTTACATTGTTGCCTATATTGCACAAGCTGCAGTGTCTATTATACAGTACTTGTGTCTCTTCAACCAGAGACTGTAATTCTTTGTAGCCTGCAGCTATTATTATATCGATCAGACAACTTGATTCACAGTTTATGTAGCAGTTCAATCTTCTAACTAAATACAAATTTTGCTACCATCAAAGCACATTTGGCATATCTATTGCTTGATAAAAAGTCTCAAACTTCCTGCAAAGCACAAGATATAGTATATAAGAGAATGTAGTACTTGTGAGTCTGTGATTTGTTCCAGCCTGGAGCAAATTATTATACTGATCAGGCTACTTGACCTGTAGTGTATTTTTCAGCTTGGTCTCCTGGCTAAACGCACAGTTTTCTGTCACCAGAGCTCCTTTGGTAGTTTATCAGGAGTTCCTGCAACCTGAAATCTATTTACAGTTTTAGTGAATGTAGTTATACTGGTGAAGTGTCAGCACAAGATCAACCCTTCAGAGTTTCAAAATGCTGCTGAAGGGCTCTGAAATGTAGCTGGCTGGAAATTGAGTTGATATTTTTTATTGTTCCCAATGGGGTTAAACTGCACATTCTTGATGCTTGTGTGTATGCCCCACTACAAATGAGATTACTAAGAATAAACACGTTTAAAAGGATTAAAGTGACTAAAAGTATAAATAACATCTGTGACTCGCATAGGAATCTTAGTGTCCATTCTCAGAACAAGTCAGTAGTTTTATTGTTGGACAGAATTTATTTTCTTACCAATGATGCATAATTTACACAGAGAATAATCCAAAAGAAATGCAAACTGTCTGATTATTATGATTTCCCAATGCTACTTCTGTCTGCCTAGAGATTAATATTTTGTGCAGAGAAAGCACCACTGTCTGATTGTTCTGCTTCCTCAGGTATAATCAAATAGTGCTGTGTGTAAATTTACTTGTACCAATTCCCAGGCTGAATTACAGAAGTGGTTCATGAAAGGATATTGCTGGCAGAGTAATTCAGATTAGGGAATAGTTCACTTATACATATTAGCATATGTAGATTTGGGGAGATTAGCTGGCCACTCCTATAAACTGTTGTTAGTTTTGTTCATAACCCCATAATCCTACTGGAGAATGTTGAATTCTGCATTATTTTTTAAGTACAAAGAATTGCTGGCTTGGCTAAATCAGGTATCTAATATATCTTGACTTTTTATTAGGTCTGTTTTACCTCCCTGCTTATTTTTTCCCATGAGGGTCCCAGCTCAGCTGCTCATTAGCATCTTTTTATTGTTCCAGAGTGTGGATGAAAAATTGCTTTTAAAACTGGTGCTAATGCCACTGCTTGACTGGCTGTAAGGAGATGATATATACTTTTAGGTTGAATGTCTCAGCTCTGCAGTGTGGTCAGTAGAAGCTGGGTACTGTTCAGAAAACAAGAATTTAGAGCCTGACGATGGATTCAGATTTCCATAAAAACAATGAAATGGCTGGCCCTAAACCATGACCAGTTGACCTGCAGTTACATGACAACAAATGTGCTGTTGTTGTTTTCCTTTTAATTATACAGTAATATGGGGCTTATCTTTAAAAAATTGACTTTAGGTGCTACATTTTCAAATGAAGGCACAATGGAGTCACCTGTCAAAATTCATGGAGGTCCATTGTAGAACCACTTATTTCCTAACCACAAACATTTGGTGTGAAAATGTCGGGTGTTGGTTGCACAGCAGGTACATGCACATCTTTGTGGTAGCACCTACAGGACCTATGTGAATGCCTACACAACAAAGCCTCGGGCTGTGGGGGCTGTTTCAATGCAGTGTAGACTTCTGGGTTCAGGCTGGAGCCTGAGCTCCGCGACCCTCCCAGCTTGCAGGGTCCTAGAGTCTGGGATGCAGCCCGAGCCTGGAAGTTTACACTGCAATGAAATTGCCCTACAGCCCAAGCAAGTCAGCTGTCACAGGCCAGCTATGGGTTTCTCATTGCAGTGTAGACAAATCCTCAGTGGACAACAGAGCTAGTGGTGCCTCTGTTTGCCATGAAGCTACTTCTACCAGTTATTAGGGACACTCTTTTAGCCCATTCCACCAACATACATTCAGCAATGACACTGTTATGTTGCAGAGTAATGACGTCCTGTGTCATTTGAACCATTACCTTTGTAAGATGGTACAGTCATGCTTTAACTGACAGCAATTGGGTGTATACAATCCACCTTCCCAGAGGGCTGAAGGCATAGCGATGTGCCTTTTACTTAATACTCCAAGATGGCTGGCACGTCCCCATTTGTTTTTTGAAACCACAAAGAATATTGTTAGGGTTGATTGTTCAGTATGACTGGCTCTTTGGCACTGATCTGTAACTGATGTGAGAGAATTTGCACTCCAGTGGACGTCACAAAATCAGGATAATTTAGTCTGAGAGAGAGAGAAAGTAATACACTGCCCTAACATATGTGATCATTTCTTTCTCTAGCACTTGGTCCACAGGGAGGATAAGAGCCTACTATTGCTATCAGCTAACAGTCCTTTAGATAGAAATACTTTCAGTTGATATTTTGAGAAACTTTGGAAACTTTCCCCAAAACTCTGTGGGGAAACTTGGTAAAGTAAAAGAGCAAAATAAATGACAAGTTAGTTTTTATTTTCATGTTCATAGGGAGGAATAAGACTTTAGCAGAGTTAACATGCAGTAGAGCATATAATATAATGATGTTTTCAGTTGTTGAGAAAAATAAGCTCCAGTATTAATGCACTCTAACCCTAAAACCGCACTAATTTCCTTCACTTATAGATTGTGAATGTATGTTTTCTGATCTCTAAAAGCTGGAGAGAAGAAAATGAAATATTATAACAGAATTAAAAAAAATAGACTGTAATAGAATATGTTACAATAGCCAAGATGAGTTGTTTGCAAATAAATTTAAATGCTAGGCTCAAGGTTAAAATTTTACAGGACCTTTTAGCCAGTTAAGTACTGGTGGTTTTTAAGTTATTGGGTCAGCCAAAGCTACAGAATTAATACAATAATCTACTTGAAGGGATTTAAACTGAATAAAGCTAGCTAGTTTCACAGGCAAGACAATTGCAGGGAGAATATTCCCCCACCCCAGTCACAGAAGTCTGCTTGGTACTGCTAGACAAAAGGAAGAAATATAGGAAGCCAAATAAATGTATTTTTTTTTCTTTAAAATGTTTAATTTTTTCTATCTGAAGCTCTTATACCACCGGTGATCTATTACAGAAGGGGCTCAGTCCTGTATTCCTTGAGTTTCCATAACTCCCACTGATGTCTGTGGGAGTTTGGGGTGGGCAAGGAAAGCATGATTGGGGACCATAATGACTAAACACAAGTTATCTTAGTTTGTATAACTAAATGGTAACCCTGCATTAAACGTGCATTACTGCTACCATGTTACATTCATATATACCTTAGTAGTGCAGCTCACTTGTTAATATCCTGATGTTATAAATCTGATGGTATAGCATAATTACTGCACCTGATGAAGTTTGAGTGACGGGGTGGTGCAAAACTGGCACACTTTTTAGAATAGTGCTAAGTACAATGTTAGTACATTCATAAAGGAACTGCAGTGGTTCCAGAGTCTAGAACAGGGGTGGGCAAACTACGGCCTGGAGGTTGCATCTGGCCCTTCAGAGTTTTAACCTGGCCCTCAAGGTCCCACCGGGGAGCGGAGTCGGTGGCTTGCCCCGCTCTGCGCGTGCTGTGGCTCCTGGAAACAGTGGCACGTTCCCTCTCCAGCTCCTACATGTAGGAGTAGCCAGGGGGCTCCACACACTGTCTCTGCCCCAAGCGCCGCCCCTGCAGCTCCCATTGGCTGGGAATCAAGGCCAATGGGAGCTGCAGGGACGGTGCCTGGGGATGGGTCAGCGCGCAGAGCTGCCTGGCTCCGCCTCTGTGTAGGAGCCAGAGGGGGGACATGCTGCTTCTAGGAGCTGCTTGAGGTAAGCCCTGCCCGGAGTCTGCACCCCTGACCCCGTCCTGTGCCCCAACCTCCTGCCACAGCCCTGATATCCTTTCTGCCCTCAGAACCCCTCAGTTCCAGCCTAGAGCACCCTCCTGCACTCCCAACCCCTCATACCCAGACCCACCCTAGAGCCTGCACCCCCGGCCGGAGCCCTCACCCCCTCTCGCACCCCAACCCCCAATTTTGTGGGCATTCATGGCCCGCCATACAATTTCCATACCCAGATGTGGCCCTCGAGCCAAAAAGTTTGCTCACCCCTGGTCTAGAAGTAAAACCCATCGTGCAAACTAAATTTCCATAGCGTGGACCCAATTGTCCTATCTGCTTGTGTGCCCAGAAAGGATAAAATCCTTATGGACTTGGGCAGGTGGCAGGGAGGGAAAGGCTCAGAAGAGGGCCGTACCATCTCCACAGCATCATTTATTTGTTTTCCCTGGGCCTGCTGAAGCCTCTCCAACAGGATCCCTGCAAGGGCTGGGCTCTTTCTGGGATATAGGCCCAAGATCAGAGGGCCAGTGTTAGGAGAACAGCTGCTGTTCCACCCTACCTTGTCTCTACTGTACCTCATCCCCAGGGCTGGCTCCAGGGTTTTTGCCTCCCCAGGTGGCAGGGAGGGGGAAAAAAAAGCTACGATCGCGAACTTCGGCGGCAGCTCCACTGCACCGCCTTCTTCTTCGGCGGCATGTCCTTCCCTCCGGGATGGACCGAGGGACCCGCCACCAAAAAGCCCAACGTGCCACCCCTTCCCCTTGGCCACCCCAAGTACCTGCTTGCTGAGCTGGTGCCTGGAGCCGGCCTTGCTCACCCCAAATCCGTGGATCTTACTTGCTGTTTTACTCCATAGTATGGCTCCCTGTGGGGAGTTCTGGGGCAGTGGCTGATGATGGAAAAAGCCATGCTGCCAAGGAGTTGGAGGGAACTGAGAGTGATTGTAGGGGTTCAAACCCCCTTCTGCTTTCCTTGGCGTAGAAGACAAACCCCAACCCCTTTGATGGAAAAGTGGAGAGGAAACTTTGTTTCCTGCCAACTGTGCCAGAGTTGCTTAGTTGGGAGATGATAGGCCCCCTGTACTTGGGACTTCTGAGAGTCAGATTTGCCAAAGAAGAAAAGCAACCTATAATATGTCATTAGGCAATAATAGTACATCATTCCCATCCCCCCCCCTCAATTTTTCCCCATTGTAATGAATTCCTTTACCCATACTAATTGCCACCTCTTGCCATGTTAAGTGGGCAATTGGCAGCCTTCAGAAGGGCCAGCTCTATAGTTGTGTGGTTTTGTTTATGCCTAGCTGCAGTAGTATTGTAAATGGCTCACAAAAACACTGTATAGACTATTTATAACGTTAGACCTTAGTCCATCCTGTGCTTCGCTGTACATTGGGCTACCCATATTTGCCATCCTTGCCTATCAACTGCCCTTCTTGCTAAATCTTCCCATTTTATGTTGAGGTGCTTGATGTTGTTCAGAACTGTTCGTGTCCATGTTATTCCTCTCTTTCTTCTTGCATTTTCTGGTTTCCATTCCAGGGCGGTATTTGGTAAGCATTTTTTTCCATTCTCTGCCCGTGTCCCAGCCACTGATGTCTTCTTTTGTAAATTATTTGTGAGAGGTGCCTTGTCCAGTAATTTTTTTGACTTCTTCATTTATCTTCCTATCTCTCTATGTTATTCCCAATATTCTTCTCAGACATTTGTGATGGAATGCATCCAGCTTTTGCGATTCTTTCTTGGTCAGTTGCCATGTCTCACTGCTATATGTTGTGATGGTGATAACAATTGCTTTGTACACGTTCAGTTTTATCTTGAGGGAGGTGTTTTTGAGTTGCCAGATGTTTTTGAGTCTTCCAAATGCAGCGTTTGCCTTCCTGATTCTTCTTCTTTCCTCAGAACTGGTAAGATCAAATAGATACAATGATTACAATCTAATCAATATGCCATGCCACTTACCTTTCCAAAAAGTAAACTCAGATAGTTTTAAATAGGCCGATGGCACTCCTTAGTTTAAGGGTTTAGGACCTTTCCTAGACACAAGACTGTGGAGCAAAGATACAAGTTGCACTTTTGCACAATCTTTGGACCTCAGGTATTCTTCCTGAAATGGAATATATGGAGTTAAAAGCTCAAATATATCAGTAGGATAAAGCCCATTTACGGCTTTGAAAAATTACAATAAAGAATTTGGATTTAGTTCATATACCAGCTGCTGGTTCAGAGGGGCAAAGTCGTGGATACGCAGACTCTCTTCTGCTACCCCCAGCTTAATTCTCATGGCCACCTCCTATACTAGCTGCAGGCCACAGATCAGCCCCTTATATAGCCCTATATGCAGCTCATTGCAGTAATCCAGCCTCTCTGACACACAGACATGCATTATGTTTCCTGTTCAGTAGAGCTGGTTTGAACATTTTTGGCTAAATGAAATTTCAGCTAAATATGCTCTTTCAGTAATATATTCCAATATGGAATGAAAACAAATGTCAAAACCTCAGAAGTGGCCACAAAATGGAATTGTCGTCCTCTGGGGGGGCTCTACTGATGAATGCAAGGAAGAACCACCAAATACACCTCTACCCCGATATAATGCGACCTGATATAACACAAATTTGGCTATAACGCGGTAAAGCAGCGCTCCAGTGGATCAAAGCAAGTTTGATATAATGCGGTTTCACCTATAATGCGGTAAGATTTTTTGGCTCCTGAGGACAGTGTTATATTGGGGTAGAGGTATATTGGGCCTTAAGAAAGTAAAACAAAAATATATGGCCAAACTCTGAGGTAAATCAGAAGTGTACGTTTTACCTTCTGTGTGCCCCTCGAGGCCTGGTTCTCCTCTCAGTGGATCAGTATAAAACCTGTGTGAGGGGCTTGAGGCTCTCTGTTCTTTCTTATATTCCCTTAATCCCTTTCCTCCCATTTACTGATACGTAATTTACAAGTCCTTATACTTTAGCTCTGGATTTGGCTGGTAAACCAATAATGATGCATTACACATCACATTACACATCCACAGTACATACATTGGATTCAGTGCTATCAATCCTACTTTGGAAAACATATAGTTGCCCCTTTCTTGACTAACAGCAGATTTTGTGGTCTTGCAACTCAGTTTGCTGTTAGAGCAGAAATTGTGAGACACGGTAGAGTAATTATTGGTGCAATTCTTTTATGTGCAGATTATACACAAGTCTTGTTCGTTGAATGGAACAGGTCACAAACCGCACACTGACAATTCCCTCTTTTAGTGTCCTCAGCCAATCTTTGCACCACTGCACTTTACCAAGAGGCAGCTCTCTTGGGCCTCTGTTGTCTTTGACTCTCACTCCAATCTAACTGCTAAAACAGTTTTCAGAGTAGCAGCCGTGTTAGTCTGTATCTGCAAAAAGAACAGGAGTACTTGTGGCACCTTAAAGACTAACAAATTTATTTTAGCATGAGCTTTCGTGAGCTGCAGCTCACTTCTTTCGGATGCTGCAGCTCACGAAAGCTCATGCTAAAATAAATTTGTTAGTCTTTAAGGTGCCACAAGTACTCCTGTTCTTTTTGCTAAAACAGTGTTGTTTCCCTTTCCTGCCTTATCCTCTGGGCTTTTTACCTGAGAATCACCTGTCTGAAGCTATTCACCCAGAAATGCATGGTCTTGAAAAGCAAAGCCTGCTCATCACTTCTCCTTTTGTGTTGCTCCTGCACTTGAGACAAAAGAGGGTGCATGTACATTAATGACTCATATAACATGCATGACTTTAGCACCTTTTGCTATATAGTAGGAAGTCATTTCATATAAAAGAACATAGAGCTTCTTCCTAAGGCCTCCCTATAATGTTATATAACATGAGAATTGTGCCGCCTTAGAGGTTAATTAGAAAATAAGTTTGTGATTGTGGGGGAGTGGGGAGTTGGAGTTACATAAGTATGCTGAAAACACACAAAACTATATCATGAAATACTGAATGTTTCTTTCAGAGAATACAGCCCATGCACTGTACTCAGGGAATTCCAATGTTTCCAGTGTAGTCTGGGTTCAAAGTTGCTATAGTACAATGATTTTCTTGTGAGATTAGCGTTTTCTGAGAAATGAAAAAGAGCACATTCATTATCCACCCACAGCATGTGAAGGAAGGACTCAATCACAGAATAAGGATCTGCACTAAGTTATAGTATGTTCATTAAAAACCTGAAACAAGTCTGTTCTACTAAGATTTTCTATAAACTAAATTTACTCTCCTGTTAAATTTACTCCACCCTTTCCTCAGCAATTCCTCATAACGAGGCCACAGTTCAAACAGTTTTGCACTATATAGAAGCCAAAATCCTGGCCTTTTGTGATTAGGAGCAGCACTGTTTTTGATTACAGTTAACTATAATTCACAGTTATGTTAACAGATCTGCATCTTGCAATCTGTTATTACTGATCTTTGTGAGATCTTTGTGAATACTGTACTGGTGCAATTGCTTTCTTTTCCAGCCCTCA
Organism: Mauremys reevesii; assembly: GCF_016161935.1. Classification (NCBI taxonomy): domain Eukaryota; kingdom Metazoa; phylum Chordata; order Testudines; family Geoemydidae; genus Mauremys; species Mauremys reevesii. Next base: position 60,266,440 of record NC_052624.1, on the reverse strand, counting down.
CTTAAGCCTTTCTACAGTAAGACCTTATGCTGAAACTAACATAAAAAGAAGTAAAAAACAAAAACAAACCAATAATTTCCCCTCTCTCCTCACAAAAACCCACACTGCTCACAAATAGTTTTTGTGATTATTGATTAAAATGGAGTTTTAGGTTAATTCTGTATATGTAATTTGCAAATGAGTAGTTAGACCTTTTATAGCTTCTATAGGATCCCCCAAAAGTAACTGCAAAATTTTGAATTGTTCTTCAACACTAAACACCTCTGCTGCAGCACACTCTGGAACAAGTGTACAAATACAGCATTGCCTACGAAAGCCCGACTATGGCTTATGTAAATGGATGCAAGAGAAACAGACTTTCATTTAAAACATTCAGCTTGGACGCTGTAGAGTGGTGGCCATAGGGAACCGGTCCTGATCCTCCTCCACCTGGCCCCAGTGGAAGCTAGCAGGGCCAATTGCTACTTTCTAACTTCCACCACTAGCATGCACTTCAGAGCTTATAGTAGCTGAGCATCAGCTGTAATAGAGCTCAGCTCCATTATGCACTGTCCCCTGACATGCCACTTCCCCTTTCTAATTGAGGAGGCAGCTGACGTAGGAAGCAGCAACATAAGCAGATAATCCTCCTGCGAAGGGGATAATTCTCCTGTGGAATCTCTAGCCAGTTTAAATTGAAATTAGGCAGATGGTGCAGACCAGAGAATTCAGACACTGTGTTTAATTTTGGATGGATCTAAGGAGAACACTTTTATGAAACTTCAGATATTTCTGAAAAAAAGGAAATATTTGAGCAAGATGCTCTTGGCCCAGTGCAAAAGCTTTGTGAATTAGAGGGCCGTTGGAAACCTACGTGTGTTCATAATGCATGGTCTTCTAGGAGCAGCGACTTGATCCTCAAGGGGGCTAAGCACTACTTTGGGGTGCTCAGCATCTCTCAGGAGATGCTATAAGTTGTGCATTTAGGGCCAAGACCTGTACCACTGAAATCAGTACGAGTTTTGCCACTGACTGAAGTGAGAGCAGAGTTGAGCTACTTTGACAGCCAGAAATAGTGTCTTTTGAAATCAGGGAGTTCAAAGCATCGCATGCTCAGTGTTACCAACCTTTTTGAGTGTTACTAGTTCTAGCAAAAGGAAAGATTTGAAATAACATCAGCTACTGAAACAAAATAAATTGCATGTCTTGTTTTTAATTTTTAAAAAATTTTTTTAAACAAGGTGGAAAAATAGCTGCTCGACTTGTGATTGTGACAGAAGCTCCAATAGCAGACAGTGGAGTCACACTGAAATCATAAGATGACCTTCTCTCAGTTCAGAAATATTTGTCACATCTTTCCAAAGTAAACCCCGTGTCCTGTCTCTGTAGTTAAAAAGTCATGTTAAGGGAGATGCAGCCAGAGAAATTTTGGGGCAAAGTAAATGGTGCAAAAATCAATGTAGACAAAAGAGGGGTCATTGATCTCATTTTGGTGACTATTAATTACAATCATTTGCTGATGTTTTGCTGTGACAGCTTTTTGAACCAAATTGTGATTTTATTCTTTCATTTGACCTTGAACCTTGATAGAGCTACAAATTGCTAAAATTAGAGATGTAAACACCAAGAGGTCATACTGCTCACATAGAGTATGATATGTGCCTTTTAAATGAAGCCACTGTGGCTTTTTACTGACCTTCCTAATTCTATTTCTTTATGCCCCACCTCCTCCAAATTCCATTATCCCTCCTTTTCCCGCCCTTAGAGCTTTTTCTGAATTCAACAATCAAAGCTGTTCTTTCAGCTCCCCCCACCCTCTTTATTACCTAGCATTTGTGGGTGTTTGTTGATCTACTCGTAGAGATCTCTGAAATGGACAGAATAGATAAACAGAAAAATTAAGTAGATAGAAAGACAAATCCTGATGTCTTTTTTGCCCTTTCCTAAATGTGATTTTAGAGCTCCATTGTCAACACAATAATGAAACCCTTGTGCGTGGAAACTGGCACTCCCTCCCACTGATCAATGTAAAGCCTTGTCTGTGTGATTTTGTTTGTTGTTGTGGATGTCGGTACATCATACTGACTACACAGCCATAAATTGGATGCAAAAAAACTATTCCAAGTAGCATTAGTCAAATCCCTGGTGTGCACTTCATTAACATTCTCCAAGCAACAGTAAGCTTACAACATTTAAAAAAAAAATATCCTGGAATAGAATGGAAATCTCTAGCTATGGGCAAATGATAACATTTAGAATATTAAAGTGACCACTGCTTTACTTCATCTTAGCACCTAAACCTTGCTGTCTCTGAAGATAACTACATAACAGGCAGTTAAAATTTCTCTAACATCCTATTTGAGTATATACCAGCAAGAGATCTGCAGTATTGGTAGGTAACAATTTGAGTACCTCAAAACTCCCCAGAACCCACCTGTTTTCTAATAAGTTAAAATACCTCCATTGTCATGCCTCTTTCTGCTTCAGTTATTAACAAAGAACTCTTTCTGAAGGGGGACTGGGTGACTCCTGGAACTGGTAACTAGATACGTAGCCTTTTTCTTATAGGTCATTGGTTCAATTCGTGGTTGTTAGTGTTAGTTCATGACCATTTGATGGCCAGTGTGAAATGAGTTCATGGAGGCAGGTGTCCATGTCAAACTGTTATCTCACTGGGCAGTAAATAGCACCCATCTTGTAATTCTCCGTACAAAAGGACTGACTGACAATGGAGACTGCCCCCTAACCACTGGAGCTGGTCCTCCAGAACAGGGCAGAAACACATTGCTGGAGGCAGAGTCATATGGCTGCTACCCATGCTGTCCTTAAGATTTCTTGGGGATTCCAGTCTCTACACCTGGACATAAGACTCTTTTCACAAAGTGGCACTTTCTACATTGCTGTTGTATTGAATTTTGGGGACGTTGGCTCTAGGATGGAGTGAGGCTATAACTACTTATCTTCCAAAACCACTTGTAGAGCATATGTAAAATAACTTTTTAGGGAATGGGGATGGGAGGTTCACTTTGTGAGGATATAGTTCTTTAGCACCAGTGAGTGTTACATATCCATATCAAGCTAAGATTAGTGTCCCGTAATTAATCTGCACTTACATAGCAATTTGTCATATATTTAAGGAGTTCTGTTGAAAGCCAGTTATTTAAAAAGGAGTCTTAGGTCTTGTCTCCACAAACTTAGTTTGTGGCAAGCTGGGGTGTGAATTTACTCTGCAATAGCCAATTGTCAGTGTGGACCCTGCTGACATGCATTAACAGTCCCTTTGTGCACTTTGATCTGCCCCTCTTTGAAATGGGAGTAGATCAAAGAACAGTAAGGAACTATTAGTGTGCATCAGTAGGGTCCACACTAGTGCAGGGTAAATTCGCACCCTTGCTTGCCATGACTAAATGTTTGTGTAGACAAGCCCTGAAAGTGCACAAGTCTAATGCTTCTCTTCTGTGAGAGAGAAGCAACTGCAAATTTCAAGTCAGGGAATTTCCTATAAAGTCTCGGCAGGGGAATGCAGTTTTTCCTCACTGCTGTTGTTGTTAACCATCCTCCTAACCACTAGATACCCCAAGATAAGCAGGAGACAAGAGGTTTCTTTGTGGACATCCCATATCTCTGCCCCTCTTGCTGACTTGTGTTGACTCCTAGGAAACATGGCTACAGTAGAAGGCATGCTTTCAGGGGCTCCCTCTGCCATGGCTTCTCCCAGAATCCTGGTGGTGGGAAGAGGGGCAGGTACATCACCAAGAGCAAAAGCATTACAATTTAATAGTCTCAGGCTGTAATGACTCTGTTTTCCACTGTGGGAATATGGAGAAACCCAGCCAGTTTCCTTATCACATGCCTTCTCCAGCTCTATGGTGCTGGAATCCTTTGGAGCCCTGTAGAGAGGTTTCCACAGGTTTGGGGGAAGTATGTACAGAGATGGAGGGTGGTCCTGGGCCCTTTATTTAAAAATCTCTTGCTGAGAGGATTGGAGATATGTGCAGAGAAGTAATTATATCTTTACCCTCTATTTTTCCTCCTTGCTGACAAGATGTTTAGAAAGAGTCAATGTGGTATCTTCTAAGCACTGAATCTAATTACAAAGAGTAATAAATCACTAATAACATTTTTAAAGTGTCTGGAAAGCAATGACATGTTAACTGTTATGCAGGAAGCTGTCACCTTGGATCTCATGATCCAGAGAAAGATGGAGAGAATTGAGTTCCCACTAGAAGGCACTGACTGTCTTCTCTGATGTGGATCAGTGTAAAGGGCCTTAAAGCAATTGGTGGAACAAATCCCCACAAAGTACCCCACTTCCTTTTTGAACCCCTCTACCTTAAGGAGTGTCAGGGTGGGCAGGGGAGGGAGAGGGGGTCCAGCTGTTCTTTGCCAGCATAATGGCCCACACAGAGCCATTGCAAACCAGCACAATTTAGAGCAGTCCTGGGGCAGAATTTAGAAAGTTGAGATGCATTTTAAAGACATTTTCCCTCCCTACTTGCTCCATGTCCTGTGTCTAGCACTGGTAAAGACTAAGAAACAGGGGCACTGCAATGGGGGGGGGCAGGCAGGGGGCCATGGCCTCCCACTTTTTGAAAATGGATGGGCCTAGGCTGTCCACTTTTTGGCAGAGGACCCACCCCCCCATCCCGGCCAGGCCGGCAGCTGGACTGTGGCTGGGGAGCCTGGGCAGCTATGGGGTGCCATGTTGTGAATCTGCCACCTGCCTGGGATGTGAGGGTCGAGAGTGGTCCCGGCCCATGTCCCTTCCTTGCGTGACCGCCTCACCCTCCAGGGCAGGAGGGTCCGTGTTTCAGCACAGCTGCCCGCAGCTCTTATTTAGACCCGTCTCCGGCTGGGGTCGGGGTCACGGCCCGGCCATAGTAAGAGCCACATGGACCTTAGGAATTATACCATCTTGCACTGCTCAAGAAGTGCAAGTTTATTAATTGGTTCACCACTTCATCAATGGAAAGTTTGATTTACCAAACACTGAGCAGATTTACCAAATACTTTAGGCAAACTCACTGGTAAATATAAACAGTAGAACAAGTTTATTTATTACAAAAGTTAGATTTTAAGTAATTATAGGTGATAGGCAAAAAGTCAGAGTGGTTACCAAAATAAAATAAAATATAAGCACGCAGTCTAAACTCTCAACCCTATTAGACTGGGCAACATCTAGATAGAGCAATTTTTCTCATCCCTGTGGATATTGCAGTTCATAATACATGTTTCCCCAGGGCCAGCCCTAGATATTGTGGTGCCTTATGCAGCTCCCCCACGGGGGGTGGGACAGGCTGGCCCCAGGCCTCTGCAAGGTGAGTGGGGGGGCTGTGCCCAAGGTCTGTGGGGGGCAGGAGCAGGCTTTGGGGGTAGTGGGGAAACTGCTCCCCAGCACAAGCAGGTGGAGCAGAGTGGGCTGGGGAGTCGCTCCACTTTCTGTCACCCGGTGAGTGCAGGGCACGCCCGACCCCTGCTGCAGTCCCCCGGGATGTAGTTCAGGGGAAGGGGTGGAGTGGGGGTGGGTGGGAAGAGGCAGGCCAGGGGTGAAGCAGGGGCAGGGGCTTTGGGGAAGAGGTGGGGTGGGGGCAGAACAGGGGCGGGCACTGTGAGAAAGGGGTGGAGTGGGAGCAGGGGAGCTTTCCTGGCTGGCTCAGTCGGCTGGGGGATCAGGCTGGCTGCTGGAGCAGCACGCAGCTGCGTAGGGCACCAGGAAATTTGGGGCAGTTCGGTGCCCCAAATTTCCTTGAGTCCTACGCAGCTGTGTAGTTTCCATATGGGTAAGGACGGCCCCGGGTTTCCACCTTGAAACCTGGGCCAGTCTCCTCTGTTGGAGTCTTAAGTCTTCTGAGCATCCTTGTTGCTTGCAGAATTGGTGGGGGGAGGAGCAAAGGCCAAACATGGGGCCCCTGTGTTCTGTTTTATACCCTTAATCCATGTGTTTGGAGAACATAAGTTCAGGCAGATCTGGTGGGCATTGCTGAGTCACAAGGAGAAGCAATATCCCGGTTTGTCTCCTGTGAGTGAGTCATGGAATTGTAACTCCTCTGCTGGACAATAGCTGGTGATGTCTGTTCAGCACCCACCTGGGCACTGGTTATCTCTTCCCTTGTTGTTATCTCTGGAGAGCTAGTATCTGGGTGCTTCCCAAACCCACAGCCTAGTTTAGTGAAAACCATACAACACAATTTTTATAATTTAATATGTATTAATTATATACCTATTTAGATGGAACAATGGCTTTCAGCAGATCATAACCTTTCCCATGATACCTCACATGGCATGCTTTATATGTAATATTACAGTTATATGTAAATGAGGAATATGGGGATTATAGGGTGCTCCCCCAAGTTATAGAATGTCATAGGGTATTCTTATGAAAACTTTATAGTTTATTTAAATAATAGCTGAGTATTTTGATGCCAGCTTTCCAAACTACACTATAGCAGGTTTTTCCTGGGAACATAGGCCCCCTCAATCCAACAAAGATTTACATAGATGCTTAACTTTACACACTGTGACAGTGCATAAAGTTAAGCATGTGCATAATTCTTTGTAGGATTGAAGTCCTAGTAGCACATGGGTCTATCATAGTAGAGAGGCTACTTCAAAGAAAACTTTTAATAAATTAAAGTGCTCAGGGTGAAATGGCAGAAGCAACAAAGCAAATTTAATGTTGTATTTGGTGAGGAGGGTCCTACCCTCACAAACCTTTACCTGTTCAAATGACTAATAATGGATTTTTGCAGTCATTGGATGACAACAGAGTCATTGACAAAGCTTCTTTAGCATAAGAGAAGGGATAAATCAGCCTAAACTAACCCAAGATTTATTAAGGACTGCATCCAAAAGGGAAATCCTGATTCAACATTGGTAAACTATGGAAGGGGCCAGTCACCAGATGGCCTGCACTTACTGCAGTGTTTTGTTTTTTGTATTACTTGGGTGTGCTTCCTGTTGGAAACAAGTAACCCAGTATAGGCAGAACAGCCAAGTCCCATTCAGCCTCAGAGTGTATTGGCAGTGTATTGGAAAAGGAAATGGCACAAACAATGATTGCTGCACTGAACTATCAGCCTGTCCGACCGGTCCTGAACCCCTGCTTGTTAGCTTGCCTAACTTTCTCAGAGTGTTGCTCAAGGAGTCACCAGGTTGGGAATGTGGAGGAGAGCTTGGAAGAAAGACTGGAGCAGCCATGGGAAATCTTGTGGCATGGCAGCCTCATCCTCTACTACCATGTGTGAATGGAGCTGTAATGCCAGAAGAGGCAGATTATGCAACCCTTTTGTATGGGTTGCTGTCAGTCAAGGGAGTAAGTGTGTGTGAGAGCTATGCTTACTAGGCAACAAAGGCTGCTGTGGCCAAGCATCTCAGAAGCCATGTGAGGAGGAGACCATGACAATCAAGAGGTGGAATGGTATTCAGGCATTGGCTGTGGCACCTGGAATGCTGACATTGATGAGGGCCAGACAGTCCATGCAGCTGATGGCTGCTTTTCTTCGAGTGATTTGAGACAGAGTGGTGGCAAGGATCTAGTGAAGTCCAGGTGCAAGGCAAGAGTGAGAAACTGGAACCCTGCCCTGCACTCACTTTTATGACTTTCACAGAGACAGGCTGGTGAGTAAAGAGGCTGGTTTACCCCCTCTACATGGTGCTCAACAAGTGGGCACAAGCCATCCATTCATGCTATTGCCATTTCCTTATCTCTTCTGCTCCACAAGACAGATGGACTGCAGTGGGAAGATAAGAGGGAGCCATATCATTCTTCCATCTTCTTTCCTCTTGCCTCAGGCCTGGGTGTAATTTTGGGGGGAGGGGGAGAAGGGGGAAGGAAGCAGGGGAGGCGTTGCTCTCCCAAACTGCAAGCCTTGGGCAGGCACTGAATTCCCCACACACACATGCACAGTCCCGTTGGCCTGACTGGAGCTGCCTGCCCCAAATATAGAAGTCAAATTACACCTTTGGCCCAAGGCAAACCTGGCTTGGTAGGCTTATTATAACCAATCAGTGAAAGGTGGAGATACACATTGTTTTCTTGCAGTCTTTTGGCAATCTTCTCTTCTGATTAAGTACCCTCTGTGTTTTGTAACTATGGTAGTATATTTACTTAGTGCATGCTTTAAAATATCTCAGTTTCATGGCAATTAAAGTTTGTAAATAAATTGAGAACTTCAGTGTTAAAGTTGCTATAGTCAACATTAATTAATAGAAAGTGGTACTGGCAGTATCTCTGCATGAATACTATAGACTTTTTTCCCATTAATACTTCAAAACCTATATGAAGTAGTAGATTTGTCCAATAACTTCAAAAAGCACCATTGTGTTTGCATATTAATCACTAGGGTCACATCCTACTTGCAGAAAAGAAGTCTAGCTGGAAAAATTAGTGCTTCAGTAAAGTCAGACAAATTTGACATTTTTGCCATCTGCCTGTGGTTTCAGTGCTTCTCTTTCTCTAACAAAATAAGAAACTGCTCCAACAGATGTGATAGCTGCAACTGGAATGCAACTTTAAAATATTTGACTTTACCAGACAAAATAAGTTTGATTTAATTCTTTATACTTTAAAGTAATGCCAGAAATAATTTGAAGATGACCTTATAAATTATTTCCTGTTCTGATTTTTGTATCATTAAAACATATACCACCAGAATTTTTTAACATCATGCCCTGATATTTTTTCTCCTCACTAATGTCAGAAATAAATGACTTGCTCATTATTTTTTTATGCATTGAATTCTCAATGATTCAGTGGTTAGATGACATAACTACTGTAATTAATGTAATCCATTTTCAGTAGATTATGCATTGATGTTCTTTTTCCACTGACCTTTCTTTCTCAAGATAATTTTCATTTTTGCTTCATGCTATGTCTATACTGGCATAGCATTTTTAGGCTGTTTGATTTTAGATTAGGTCATAATCCTGCAAGGTACTGAGTGCCTTCAACACTTGCTGAACTCAATGGAAGTTTAGAATACTCAGCACCTTGTAGGATATGCTCAGTATCCCACTATATCAAACCCTAACAACAGCATTCTGCATTCACCACTAACATTAAGAGACACATGTAGATATATAGTAAATTACTGTGGAATTACAAATTATTCAGAAGCTTCTACTGTGCAAAAGAATTGCTCTCAAATTGTTTTTCCATTTCTGTAGATCAGTCAGTTTACTGACTTCTAGCTCCAACTTGCTGGACATGCATTTGCACTGCTGAAAGGTTTCAGAGCATTGCATGATATTTTCCAAACCAAAATTCTGTTTGACAGATTCTGCCTTGAGACACGATGATGATTTTTTTTCATTTTCTGGAAGAGAGTTAGAGAGGTGACAAAAATCTATCAAGCTTGAAAGTGCTGCAAGTCTAAAAAGCTTTGCTGCAGCCCTCATCTAATTTACTTTCAACCCAATAAGTGAATGTTTAAAATAGCAAAAAGGATTATTCCCTATAGAACAGTAAGTAATCAGCATCCTTTCTACTAAAACACAAAGATCTGTTTGCCCAGCTGTAAATATACCACATGTAGCTGCAAAAGACCAGCAAGCTTAAAAAGTTCCTGAACAGTAATAATATTTTTAAACTTTCCTCTGAGAATTCTTTCCTAATCCAATCCTGAATTCCTGCACAGGAAGAACTCCCGTTCACTTCAGTAGAATTTTTGTCTGTGTAGGGCTGCAGACTCAGTCACTAAATGTGATATAAAAATTGATAATTCTGCAAGATAAGGGTGATATACATTCTTACTCAACCCTTTTTCGTTCAGAACTCTAACCAGTGCTGATTGGAATAGCAAGTGCATGAAGACATCAGGATTTGACACATACTCATCACTTTTAAGTGTCTTCATCATGAAAAATAAATGTCATGTAAAGTTCCATAAGGATCTACAAGTGAATGACACTTTTCCTGTGGAATTTTACAATTTTCATAATTCAATAAACTAAGTTTCCCTAAAGGTTTTACTCATCATGAAATTTATGAGCGGAATGGCATAACTCCAAATAGTTTTTTAATATTTGCACATTTTATATAATGTGTTTATGAAAACACTAATTAGAAGAAAAAAAAGAGTGAAAGCACAGGTATGAGTTATTGCAGCACAATGACATTATGTGGAGTTGCTCTGAATTTGCACTGGAGTAAACAAGAAGAGAATTTGGCCCTTGGGATTAACAATTTCCAAAATGAGTATTATCATAGAATATCAGGGTTGGAAGGGACCTCAGAAGGTCATCTAGTCCAACCCCCTGCTCAAAGCAGGAACAATCCCCAACTAAATCATCCCATCCAGGGCTTTGTCAAGCCTGATCTTAAAAACATCTAACAAAGGAGATCCCACTACCTCCCTAGGTAACCCATTCCAGTGCTTCACCACCCTCCTAGTGAAAAAGTTTTTCCTAATGTCCAACCTAAACCTCCCCCACTGCAACTTGAGACCACTCCTCCCCGTTCTGTCATCTGCCACCACTGAGAACAGTCCGGATCCATCCTCCTTGGACCCCCCCCCAGGCAGCTGAAAGCAGCCACCAAATCCAGCAGCTAGTATTTTTCTCCAGTCCAAAAAAAGAAGAAAAGAAAAGAGAAAGTGTTATTCCAGATTAACATTGCATGTGCAAGAACAGAATTTGGCCACATATGTTAAAAATGTGACTAGTGCATATACAAGCAAGCAGCTATTTCCCTTGTGCCATGTAATTCCTGAACAACTAAAGATGTTTACTTATAATGCCATTATATAAAATCAATGCTATGCTCTTACCTACAATTCTGTGTGCAGTACTGGTCACCCCATCTCCAAAAGGATATTGCAGAACCCAAAGAGATTTAAAGAAGGGCAGTGAGAATGATCAAGGGCCTGGAAAAACACTTACATGAAAAGAGATTTAAAAGGTTGAAATTCCTTACCTTGGAAAGCAGACAAATAAGGGGGGACATGATAAAAGTATTTACAGTAATGAATGGCCTAGAGAAGGGAGATTGGGAGCTTCTTCTCTCCCTGTCTCATAACACAAGAACAAAGAGTCATTGATAAATAGAAAGGTAGCAAATACAAAACTAATAAAAGGAAATAGTTTTCCACTCAAAATGTAATGGAGACTGTGGAACTCATTGACGCATGTTGTCATGGAGGTCAAGAATTTAAGATTCAAAAATGGACTGGAGGTTTAGGTGGATAACAAGAATATCCAGATTTGTCATAGGTAATGCAAAAAAGTTTTACAAGGGGTGGGAACCTCATGCATCAAAGTTTAAACCAATCTCTAACTATTAGGGATTAGGAAAAGGCCCATAAGTATACTAATCAGTCCACTGCCAAGTTTCTTGTACTTTTTTTCACTGAAGCATCTGGGGCTGGCTACTGTCAGACAGGATACTGGACTAGATGGACCATGGGTCTGATCCAGTATCTAGAATCTTTGAGCAATACTCTTCCATCACCACTCCAGCAGCAGCACATATTTTTCTTCATCAGGGACAAGGCAAGGAGGTAGAATGATGAGTTGTTGTTGGCTGCCTGTTACTCAGCAGTGAAAAAGAACCAAGATGTGTATAAGAGTCTAGGCAACATTGGTCCTATTTACATAGTTGAAATGGGGGTTTGGCAAACCTATACTTTTTTTTTTTAAACATGTAAGGGGAAAAATACAAGTCTTGACAGAGACTGAACATTTTATATGGTCTTTAAAAATAAAAAAAGAGCCTTCCCCACTGCATAGGGCTCAGGGACTGTTTGGCTTATTACAAGTTGGGAGAACTGATGCAGTTTATCATGTTGATGCTTTTGATACTGCTGCTTTTAGGAAGCTGCCTTCATACTTTCTGCTGCTAGCAGGGGCGGCTCTACAAATTGGCCCGCAGCAGTCATGCCGCCGCCGCCCCCGAGCCCGGGGAGCAGCGACCTGCGCGGGCATGACATGCGGAGAGTCCCGTCTGTCGGCTGCTCTCAGCTGCCTCAGCTGCGGCGCGGGCGGCGGTCGGGGGGCGGCTGCTTGAGCAGTGCCGCCGCGCTGAGGTCCAGCCGAGCCGCGCCGCCGGCAGCCGCCGCGCCCCGCCGCCGCCCTCGCCGCAGGTCCGGTCGTCCCGTCCCGGTGGCCGCCTCCCGCACCATGCACAGCGCAGGGTCACAGCCCCCGCCCCCCCCCCCCCCCCGCCCCCCCCCAGCCAGGCTTGCCCAGCCGCTGCTAGAGTCACAGCGCTGTAGTACAAGAGTCATGCTCTGGAACTGCAAGTGTGAAGATTAGGAATATATAGATCTGGATCTAAATTTTGGATCAGTTTTCAGGTGGAGGGAGAAACTGATGAATTAGTAACATTTAGTAATTACCTAGGCTTGGGAAAATACGATTTTTATCTTCTCTCTCTCTCTCTCTCTCTCAAGAGCCAGTTCTGCAACTAAAGGGGCTGAATCTGCATAGTTTATTCAGTATAATTAGCATTTACTCACAAACGAGTACCACTACTCATGTGAGGAAGTCCTACTCAGTGTGAGTAAGAGTTGCAGAATTGGGACCATGATGTTGTCTAAGGACATTTTTAACCTGTGAAGGAGAAAAGTTTTAATTTTGTGCCTATGAATTCATTTAGCTTGCTCATTTGGGCAATCTCTTCTCTTTTTTGCATTCACTGTGCAGTTTTGGATGCTTACACTTTTCCTAAGACCCCAGTCAGAGGAAGCTGAATATCTATTTTGAACAAATTAGAAAAGTCTCAAATGCCAATACTTTATCTAAATTTTCTGATAATCCGTCTTAGTGTGGAGTACAAGTCTAAATAAAGCCCTAAATCTTTTGTAATTCTTGCATAACTATTCACAATGGAATTCTACGGTGTATAAAGGAATTGACTTGAAAACTCAGCACTATTCTGAATTCAAAGAAAACTGATAAGATGAGCAGCTATTCTTCACAGTAACACACTATAATGTAGGTAATCTTCAGAAAAAGGTGTACAGAATTTTTTTATGTATTGGTGGAAACTATATTTTAGCATTCAACTATTTTACTACAATAAAAATAAAGAGATGCATAACAATGAAAAGATAACCAAGATCTTAAAAATTGTGTATGAATAGAAAGACAAATAGGGAAGCTAAGAAAAGGAAAATAAGAGTGCTATAGAGTAAGCTGTGAAAAGTTGTTGTGTCAAGTCAGATACTGTTATGAAAAAGCAAATGGCCCATCATGCTCACTGTTATAGAGTAAGAGAGGATGAGCCATTTATCATATCCTTGATACCGTCTTCTTCGCAGCCACTTTCTCCAGTTTATAATTGTAATTTAAAATGTTGATTTAAAAATATTGACAGTCCTTCCAACAACCCATTATGGATATGATAGTTAATTCATATCCCTAGCCACAATCACTAGGAGGCATCACTAACCACCATACTTTGGCAGGTTTGGATTGATTTAGGGAAGAGATTGTCTTAAGCTGAATAATTATCGAGTGAAATCCATAACATTTCCTGCTATAAATTTACTAACTTCACTATCACGTTGTCAGTTATATGAGTACTTTGAGCCAAATTGTTGCCTCGTTCCTCTCTGCAGCAGTAGTGGAAGCTGTAGAAGCCAAAGAGAGGTGCCCTTAGGCATTCTGATTGTACAGAACAAACATAGGCAGAATGTCTCTGTGATGGGTTGCTCCCTTAAAGATGCCACTTGATGTGTTGAGATATCACTGAGCCTGCCTGTTCTGCCAACCTGGGCCCCCTTTAACCTGTTTTGCTGAGCCAGGCTCTTAAGCCTCCTTTAGCACACATACAGGCAGGGCCACACCCCACTGCAGAAAAAGACAGACACTAAGATCAGCTCTGGAAAGACTCAGGTTAAGGGACTTGCCCCAGCACTCAGGTGTCCACCTCCCTTGGAGTGCAGTCCCAAAGGTATATTGTCTTGCGCTGTAGAGAAATCTGTACAACATAAGCTCATAAATTCGCCCCTTCCCTCAATGTGGAGGAAGATATGTACAACTTCTCCTCCCGCCACCACTTTAGAAATTACAGAAATTGGGTTTAATAATAAACACAACAAATTTTATTAACTATAAAAGGCAGATGTTAAGTGGTTAAACGGGTAGCAAACAGAACAAAGCAGATTATTGAGCAAATAAAACAAAACACACAAACTAAGCTTGATTCACTAAAGAAACAGGTAACAATATGTAATTTATCACACTACATGTTGAATTAGGCAGGATACAGAGTTTCTGTAGCTCAGAGTTCTAGTTATTTCTTCTGACAGTGTGGACTCACCCCTGCCTTTCCCTTCAGTTAGTTTCTTTTGTCCCTTCAGGTTCTTTCAGCAGTCCTTCTTCTTGGGTAGGCCATCAAGAAGAGTCTGGAATGCCTTCTTTCCCAGCCTTAAATAGACTTTACATAAGGCGGGAAGCCTTTTGTTTCTCAAACTTGACTTCCCCCTCGAAGTCCAAGATAGTGTTTAGTTCCAGGTGGCAGGACCACCTGACCTAGGTAGTGTCACAGCTAGTCTCAGGATGACTCTCAGGAAGGAGAGAGATTAGTATCTTCACAGTCTTGTAGTTTCTTCCTAATGGGCCGTCAGCCCTGTTTGGATTTTCCATTGTTGTATCTGAAGCACTAGTTGTGGGCAACACCCAAAGTCGCACACTTGAAATACAGATACATGGCCAATATTCGTAACTTCAGATACAGAAATGATACAGGCATACAAATTGGATAATCACATTCAGTAAATCATAACCTTTTCAGTGATATCTTACATGAGCCACCTTGCATATCGTAAATCTGTTATGTCATATTCATATCATAAACATATTTTCATAAAGAATATGGAGTGTAATGTCACAGTCTCAAAGTACTGTTTGTAGCTGATGTTGGCTCAGTGTTAGAAGCTGCTGCTTTTAGAAGAAACATTCCTAAAAGCTGAATTAATTAAACACAAATCTGACCTGACCACAATAATTAAAACTTCCTTTTGTTTATTCCTGTATGGCACTGACATTATTCTCAACTATCCAATTTAATGCCATTGTGAAGAGCAGAAGCAGAGCAGGTGAGAAGCAGAGTAAGGCAAAAAGTGATTATCAGAATACAAGGGCAAAATGTAATGAATTTTCAAGTTATCTCTTGTTGCATTTAAGACCATCATATTTGGTTAGAAAGGGGACCTTTTGAATAATGTTACCAGTAACAATGAAGTTTTGCTTAACTTGATAAAGTTGTAGCCTTTCTTAATTCTGGTGTGCTGCCTTCTTTACATATTTATAGCTATATTTTATTTCAGCTACTTAGTAGAGTGCTTTGGTTTTGGTCTATAAAAGTTACACTCTAACATAAACCTTTGGGGGATATTTCCCTGCATATTTTCCTCACTTTCTCCTCCTGTATAGCTGTAACTGTATTGTGGGTTATTTTTCACTCAGTATCTTCAAATCAGTTCAGATTAGTAAATAGAAACTTGTAACCATTTAACAGGGGCATCTTTGCTTTGGTTTAAATCTTTTCTCATATTTATTAAACCAGTACCTGTGCTCCATTGGTGATTTGGGCTGCTTCAGTAATGTGGGGAGACATCCGAGTTCAAGAACAGCAATGCGTGTCAAGTTGTGGAGACAATAATAAGTATAATCTCTGTGTTAAGTAACTAAGGCCTGGTCTACACTAAGGGGGGCGGGGTCGAACTAGGGTACACAAGTTCAGCTACGCGAATAGCGTAGCTGAACTTGAAGTACCCTAGTTCGACTGACTTACCCATCCAGACGCAGCGGGGTCGAACTCCACGGCTCCGGGGTCGACTCCGCCACCGCCATTCGCGGTGGTGGAGTTCCGGAGTCGACCGGAGAGCGTGGGGAGTTCGAACTATTGTGTTTTGATTAGACGCGATAGTTCGAACTCCAAGAAGTTGAACTCACCGCGTCGACCTGAACGGTGAGTATAGACCTACCCTAATTGTGTGATCTGGAAGTTTTCAGGCTACAACACTATTCATTCATTTATGTTTAATGCCTTAGTAATTGATACCACATCTATTAAAGGGATTGGGGAAGAGATAAAAAATGAGTTGTTGAAAAATGAACTGCAGTATACAAACCCCATGTATGGGTCATATCCTACCCTCTTATCCTTCAAACTTGTGGGAGTGAAAAACATGTGTCCCCTATTCCTCGAGTTAAAACTTGGGGAGTTGTCTCCTCAAGTGGGAAGAGTGTGGGCCAGCCAAAGGAGGAAGAGGACACAACTGGTGACTCCAGGGGATTCTGTGGATTCTCTAAGAAGTCTATGGGGGATGATCTGCAGCCTATACTTGTGTAGGATCATCCACTCCATGTATGACTCTGGGCTCCTCTTCTCCACTAAGGGAGCCATGTTTCCATTGGCTCTAACCGTATGCCTACAAACTACAAGCTTGCAACTCCTCTAGTAGATGAGTTATTGCTAGTTCCACTGACAATAACCTGGCACAAATTTCTACTGGAAATTCCTGTTCCACAAAGAGAAGCATCCCACATCCAACTGCTGCTTCTTGGCTCTCCTCAGTTCCTGTGGAGTTCCAGTCCTGTATCTCTTATGTGGAGAGACTTTGGTGGTGCAAGGAGCCAAGGGAAGCATACCAGAGGGGGATGGCTTCCTCTCTTGCACAGAGTTGGTGTCTATTCTGCCCCATTTTGCTCCTCTCTGAATCATGTAACCAAGGCATCTTATGGGACTTTGCCTCAAACAGAAGTTGGTTTAAACAGATTGATTAGTACCAAAACACACAGTGCTTGGTTTTATATTTTTCTTATGCCTCAAACACCATATTGAGAGCTTTAGTTATCATGCACACTTACTGTGGTGTGCTTATTGCTTATGGCAGCTCCCAAGGAGCAGCAAGAGCAGTAACCCATTGAACTTAGGCCAAGTCTATACTAAAAACTTGGGTCAATCCTGCTATGTTGCTCAGGGGTGTGAAATATCCATAACTCTGAGTGATGTAGGTAAGCTGACCTAACCCCCAGTGTAGACAGTGCTAGGTCCATTCACCCAGCCACATATCTCACGGAGGTGGATTAACTATAGTGAGGCGCGAACCTCTCCTGTTGCTGTAGTGAGTGTCTACACTGCTGCAGCATGTTTAGTGAAGATGTAACCTTGTGCTTTCTCTGTTGTGCATCTTAATGGAGCTTTAAAAAGCCTGAAATTGTCTTCAGAATTAAATATTTCAGTAGCTGCAAGCTAGTCACATACTTCATAATAATTGCCTAACCAAATAAAGGAAAACCGGGAGGAACAAAGAAAAATTAGATTGATGGCTAAAAGGAAATGTTTAAATAAAAAATTCACGAAGAGAATTCAAAAGAAATGGCATCACAGACTTCTGTACAAAGAGAGACTACTTTCAATGCTCCCTCTTTGTCCATAAGTTTGTCATGCCATTTCAGATATATAGCATGTATTTTATTTTCACTGTTTGCTGCAAATCTTAAACATTTTTTGTGAGAACCAGGGGAAGGTAGCAGCTCCTATATGATCAGGATACAAAATGTTGGAAGTATTACAAATGTATGCAGAAACTGGTACGTAGAAGAGTGAAAGTTAAAAGCTGTAGTGTGTATTTCAAAGCCAAGTATCACTGTCTTTTAGAGGCGTATGGAATATAGTGTAAAGGAAACAGTGCTTTGATTGGCACTGCCTTTTTTATAATCAACTGTGATTCAACTAGAAAACTCTGAAAAGATTTCTGTTCATATTTGATCAAACTGAATTGCACACTTAGAACCCTTACTCCTTCAAAACTGTACTCATGTAAATTGTCCTTAGCAGAGCTGAACAAATACTTTGCAATAAATAATTTATGTGACAGACTTAGCCTCTTTTTCTGCTTGCAGGTTATCTGCCAGCAGATCATTGTTTGCTCGAATGTACTTGTTGTTTAAAAGTATTCAGAGAGGTATTTTACAAATACAGTTTTCTCTGTGGACTGATTGTGAACAGATCACTGTGAATATTTTATATTTGCTATCTGAGCTGTCTTGGGCCTTGTCTAGACTAAGCCCAGGTCTACACTAGTGGGGGGGTCGAGCTAAGATGCACAACTTCAGCTACGCGAATAGTGTAGCTGAAGTAGGCGTAGCTTAGGTCAACTTACCTGGCCGTGAGGACGGCGGCAAGTCGACCGCTGCCGCTTCCCCGTCGACTCCGCTTCCGCCTCTCGTGAGCTGGAGTTCCGGAGTCAATTGGGAGCGTGATCAGGGATCGATTTTTATCATGTCTACGCTAGACACGATAAATTGACCCCCGATAGATCGATCACTACCCATTGATCTGGCAGGTAGTGAAGACCTGCCCTGAGAAAATGCATCATGTTAGAAACTATGTTAACTAACATGATCTTAAATATTAATTTGTCATTAGTGTGGACAAGGGCAGTCATGTTTTTAAAAAATTTAGCTGGTTGCGATTAACCCTAGATGGGACTCTAGGACTAACCCTGACCAACTACCATGTTTTTATACATTACTTGCTGTTTACACAGGATGCTCATATTTTCCTAGTGTAGTCGTGGCTTTGTCTAGTTTTGATTGGTCAGGTAAGGCATATGACATAGCTCAGACTTCTGTTTCCATGAATACTCATGCATGCAGTAACATTTGCTTTTCTCCACCATTCATGCCAATAAACTCAATCAAACAAATATTCACAGAAAGTGAACCACAAGGGATGTGAGCCTCATCAAAGCAAATTATTTCAAAATCCAAAAGGTTATTTGAAAACATTTTTTGCAGAGTTCACCCAGATGTTGTTCTTACTCAAATGTTAAAGTTCCAAAGGTACAAGTAATTTAACTTCAAGTTCCACTAAAGCCTGTTGTTATACATATTACACTGCTGTGCATTTATTTCTTGGGTCCCTGGGTATAGTGTTTGTATACTGTGTAAAACCCTTGTAAAACTATTTAAATTACAGCACATTTGAAGAGAAAATATATAGTTATAGTTGATGATATATTGGGGAATTTAAGTGATGCAAAGAGTTTTAAATATTATCATTACTGTTCAGTACTTAGATTAAATTACTGTTATAGGATGTTGTCTATCAAAAGCACTTTTCCTTTGCTTACTTGTTTTAAAGTAATTTAACAGATGAGTGAATCTGTTACTGGACCACATGTAGCATATAGACTTTTTGTTAGAAATATTCCTTTAGGGGGTTCAATTTCTAAACAAGTTGAGACACAATTTAGAGAGGCTTAGCCTATAGATGCATTACAATAATCATACTTTATGAACTTTTCTTGTTGTCATTGCTTGCGGATTGCTTTTATACACACACGCGCGTGCACACACACACACACACACGCAATAGATATAGATAGATATATCTAATTTGTTTTGCTTAGTGGTATATCATCTTTTTGGGGAGGAATTAATGGATAGGAACTACCCACAAAAATATTTTCTGCACATGGAGAGAAAAGTGGATGCTGTATACTAGGGGCAGACCCTTAACTGGTATGAATTGCCCTGGTTCTGTTGAGGTCAATGGAAATGGGACAGTTTACACCAGCTGAGGATCGTGCGTATCATAATATTGTATTGGATCTTCAAGCAGACATTCAAGGATGTTATGGAATTGAGGTGGCAAGCATGTCTGTTTCATGTATGTTTATTTTCTTGTGTGTAGATTAGATGTGAATCATAAGCTTTAAAATGTATGGAGAGATTATAAATAGTTTTAAGCTATTCTAGGAAGGGTCAAGGCTAGCAAACTCAAATCTTCCCCACAAGAACTCTTCAGTTTAAAAAATATTTCTACCCAAAATATATATAATTTATTTCTTGCATAAAGTTAAAATACAGAGTTGATGATCCTGGAGAACCTAACAGACAATGAAATGTCCAGAACAATATCTCAAATCAATGGTTTTAGTGCTAATTAGTACAATAGAGTTTACAGCATTTTCTTACAATTACATTAGCCCAGTAAAAGCTTATAGATACAAAGTTCATTTCTTTAAAATTTCAGTTAGGTACTACTTAATTCTATTTTGCTTCAAAGCTTCATGGTTGTCGACATGTTATTTACATATTGTAGGAATTGATATGTTGCCTGTAGGTATAACTGTTCAAAAAGTCATTTTGGAAATAACCTGTTGCAAATGCACTTCTTTTTTTTCATGAAGCTCATTGCACAATTGTACCATTTAGTAAAGAACTAGGATATGGGATTAGATGTTGTTCTTGATGCCACAAACACCAGTTTCCAAAGAACTGTTTTTGAAAACCACCTTTCAGATTAATAGTTGCATTATATCTTCCAAAAGAGATGGATCAGAGTGAATGATGTCCTTTTTATCTAGAGTACAAGCTCTGTACAATGCCTTTTTGTTTGAGATATGTACTTCCTACACAAAAATATTTTCTACAAAGTTTAACAAATGATAGAAATAAATATTCTAAAGAATTGCATGGTTTTAATATGCATGCAAGTGGTTTTAAATGTGTATCTTTTTATCAGGAGTCTTTCTAGACCAGCTTCTGAATTGAATGGTAAATGCATTGATCCAGTTAGACTTTTTGAAGAAAACAGGAATATTTTGTACACCACGAGTACAGGATTGGTAGTCATTATCTATCGATTGATCTATCTATCTGAGATTTTTAAGTAGTATCTGTTGCCATTGATGTCCCTGTCAGGAGTCTTTTTCAAATTCATTTCTTCATTCAATAAAGAAGTAAATACAAATGATACATTAAGAAAGTAAAACTGGGTATCTATATTAAGAATGTCTTCCATTTAAAGAATGCTATAATAGATTTCATGTCAGAGGACGTATTCCCAGGACAGCACTGGGAACTTCTTGAATTTGATCTTAATTTAGTGTTTGATTGTGAAAGAAGGGATAATTCTATGTTAAATATTGTGCTCTGTTACATCATACTAATAATATATTTAGGTGCTGCTACTTGCTGTGAAATATGATGGTGATCAATACAGAGGTGTACTACAGCACTGTTAGAGAGGATTTAATATATTGGCCATATCTGTCTGTCTGTGTTCTGAGCCATGTCATGTAAAATGATCTGGATAAACTGGAGAAATGGTCTGAAGCAAATAGGATGAAATTCAATAAAGACAAATGCAAAGTACTCCACTTAGGAAGGAACAATCAGTTGCACACATGCAAACTGGGAAATGACTGCCTAGAAAGGAATATTGCAGAAAGGAATCTGAGTGGGGGGTCATAGTGGATCACAAGCTAAATATGAGTCAACCGTGTAACACTTGCAAAAAAAAAAAAAAGGAAACCTAATTCTGGGATGTATTAGCTGGTGTGTTGTAAGTAAGATGCAAGATACAAGAAGTAATTCTTCTGATTTCCTCTGTATTGATTAGGCCTCAACTGGAGTATCTGGGTGCCACATTTCAGGAAATATGTGGACAAATTGGACAAAGTCCAGAGAAGAGAAACAAAAGTGATTAAAGGTCTAGAAAACATGACCTATCAGGGAAGATTGAAAAAAATGGGTTTGGTTAGTGTGGAGAGAGAAGACTGAGAGGAGACGTGATAACCGTTTTCAAATATATAAAAGATTGTTACAAGGAGGAGGGAGAAAAATTGTCCTTTTTAACCTCTTAGGATAGGACAAGAAACAATTGGCTTAAATTGCACCAGGGGAGATTTAGGTTGGACATTAGGAAAAACTTCCTAACTGTCAGGAGCGACAGAGTCCTGTGGCACCTTATAGACTAACAGATGTATTGGAGCATAAGCTTTCGTGGGTGAATACCCACTTCGTCAGATGCACGTACAGTGTGTAACTGTCAGGGTGATTAAACACTGGAATAAATTGCCTAGGGAGGTTGTGGAATCTCCATCATTGGAGATTAAGAGCAGGTTAAACAAACACCTGTCAAGGATGGTCTAGATAATTCTTAATCCTGCCATGAGTGCAGGGGACTGGACTAGAGGCCCCTTCCAGTCCTACGATTCTGATTCTATGTACTCAAAGAAAAAAATCACGAAGGACTTGGAAATAGTGGAATTACTGATACATTAAGCATAAGTGGGCGTCATTTCCACTGCACCCCAGCCACTCAAAAGCTTACGTCTGGAGTATCGCCCTCAGGCTTAGGAGTTTTCCTAAGGCATGACTGGAGAATAGCCATTCTGCTTGGTCTAATCCCACCTTGAAAGAATAGGGAAATAGCTGTATAAGATAATGTTGATTCTCTCATCATTATCTTACATGGAAATTCTCTTCATGATGTTTGGTTTTGAATGTGGTGTAAGTGAATAGACATACTTGATTCCCTATGACAGCATGTCTCAGGAGGGTAGTCCTTCTTATTTACTCTCCTCCACCTTATATCCTGGCAGCTGTGTGGACATGCCTCAGAACGCTTAGGAGCATTCTGCCCTCCTTCTGAGGGCACATCACTCCAAGAAGGTATCCTACTAGTTGGGATAATGATTCAGAAACTGAGTTTAAAAACCCATGAGACCCAAATATCCTGTCAGTTGCACGCATGCACATTGATTTCTGTGGGAACTGGCCATGCACAAGTGATGGGAGAATCAGGCCCAGGGAGTTTCTTGGCTCTGCCTTGTCTTTTTTTCTGTGTAGAGATGATTTGGCCTTCAGTCCTGGTATCAGGAAATCTCCCATTTAAGTCAAGATTCATGAAGGAGTTGCCAAAATACTGCATGCTGTACATATGATCTATTCAGCTTGTATCCACTTTCATATCCTCATGTGGTAAAATAATTGATGCTCGACTGATTTATTTTTAGAAGTGATGCATTACATTTGCTAAAACTTTGGAAATTCTTAATATCTAAAATCTTATAAAAGAAAGACATTCATTTTCACATTAAGCTGTGAAGGGCAATAGGCCCTCTTGTCCATTTTTAGACAAGTAACAATTGCTTTATTAGTTTGTACAGCAAATATGTTCCTATAGGGTGTATTACATTTTTGGATAACTTGCGGGAAGAGGAGATGAACTAGTTTTAGAAAAATCCTGAGGCTCATATGATAAGTGAGGGGAAGGGAGGAGGAACAGAATTTCATGTTGTTGTACTGAGTTGTGAACTAGTACAGTTTACTACCCAAAGACTTGATGCAAAACAATGACTTAGCTTCGTTTGTTAAAATGCCACCAAAGCCAAAAGGAGGAATATAAGAGACAGAGAAAGCTTTGGTTACATTGTTTTTAAAAAAAATTCCAAAAGGTTAAGACTGCGAACAGAAGCTTAAAATGGCACTCGGAACTGATGTGCTACCAGTTGCTTTTCGGATCCCAGTCAATGTATATACAAATTCACCTCTTCTACTCTTTTTTTTTTTTCAAATTCCCGAAAACGTTTAGTCAAGCCTGTGGTAAGGTTGCTTTGCTGAGACTACCTACAAGGGTGCCAATTGGGATGGTTACTTTTTTGTGTGATGTAAACACCTGTTTACTAACTATGGGATAGAGGCTAGCTAGTTATTTCACATATGCTCCTGCTTTAGAAGGATGAGTCATTCACTATATTCCTACAGTACCAGCCGTCTAGAAAAGGAAAGATTTTTAATGGGCTTTTGTAGCCTCTGTCTGTCCATCTTCTTGCCATAAACTTTACTAAACTCTTTTGGAAATGACCTGACTTACTAAATTGATGAAATGCCATTTTAAAGCTCACAATGTGAGAAAAGATGCATAAAGGAAGCGTTGTAGGTTTTTAAATAAAAATCATAATGTATAGCATTATTCAAAGGGCCTGATTAAGTCTTTTCTGATTTGAAAGTAATGTAAACATTTAGGGTGCCACTGTGACAAAAAGATCTCATGTTCTCAGAGACAGCATATTGTGAACTGTTTCAAATTTACAAGAAATAAATAATAAATTTATTGGACTTGAATCCTCAGAATATTTTAACAAGCCATATTCCTGACATGCAGACTGGCAGCACTAGTTGGCTGCCTCCTCACCTTTGTAACTTACTGTACTTTGGGATTCTTTTGTTTTTTCTCTGCAGAGACCCTCCTTGATGACTTCCTTCTCACGTACACGGTCTTCATGACAACCGATGACTTATGCCAGGCATTGCTGAGGCAATATCCTTCATTAACTGAAAGAGTTATATATTTGTAGTCCTCCTCATCTTTCCTACAGGAGTCACAACCCCTCCCAGGGCTCCAGAGAGTGCAATGTGGGTATATTTGTATACCATGCCAAGGGAACATGGCATCCTGCTCCCCTTCATGCACAGCTCCACTGATTGATTTGCCAGGAGAGAGCGCTGAGCCTCGTCTCCTACCTATCTTCATCTGGAAGATTTATACACCCGTTGGTATGACTATATAAAAGAAACCTAGCCCACGTGGAGGAAGCTCCTTTTACCCATCACTATGCCCTCACTCCTGATGTGTATTTGCTCAAGGGCAAGTGTCAATCTGGTCCTAATTTGCTATACAATATTGTGTTAAGTAGCTTTGCCTCAATATTAATCCATATACAAGAGGTTAAAAATGAAACTGGGATAGGGACTTTTTAAGTTGTGGTTGTGGAATATGCTATAAATTTAAAGAGTTGCTTAGTAGATAATATATTTAGTTTTTATTGATCCACAAGTAGTGACCACATTTCATTTTCTTCCCTAAAAATGAGTAGCAAGCCACCACTAAGAACAGAAGGAAGGAAACCCCACCTTAAAAAAAAGTATGTCTCAGCCAGTTAGATGGGATGAAAAATTAAATACTGTAACTAAGCCATATAATCAAACACAAAGAAAGCTTAGACAAAGTTCTAAAACACAGTGTTATCTCCAGAACTCCTTGGGAATATCTGCATGTGATGGATCTTAATAGTTCATTGACTATCATTTTCTTGGAACTGAGGAAATGATGCAATAAATGACATTTCATATTTCCCATTATATCTCATAATGAAATGTGCCACAAGAGGATACCATTTTTTAAAGTTTTATCTTATTAAGAATAGCCATCTGGATGTTTGGGAGGATAAATTATGCTTTTCAAACACACACGTTAAATTATAAACTATACAGAATGTATGCATGTATAGGGGTTGCACATAAGAATGCTGGAAAAAGTGGACTACTGCCTAATATATAATACTGAGACACACAAAGAGAGGCCTGAGCTGTGGAGTTTATATTGGGATTTGGATACAAAACTGAAATCTCCCAAAGTTCAGGTATGTTTAGATTGGCATTCTGTTCATTATCCAGAAAGAGAAACTTAAACTAGAAATTTCAAATCCAGATTTGGATTTGAACTTCCCCAAAATTCAAGACGTTTCAGACCAGGTGCTTTGTTTCATAATCACACACACACACCCCATTATAGTTGCATGGCTAAGCACCCAAAAATCAGAAATTCCAGTACTACGGTTGAACGTGCAATATTATTTCTGTCCCATGTACCATGATACAGTCTTTAATTATGTGATCACATACACACACTTGTTACTTCTGGGGGAATTTTGCGCCACTGCGTGTGCACAGAATTCATGTCCCCCACGGATTTCTTTGATTTTCCACAAAAATATGACTTTCTGACAGGGAAGCAAAGGAAAGCTGCAAGAGCAGTTGTGCACCACTCCCTAGCAGAGCAGGTACATCGTTTCAGGCACCTGGAGCAGCCAGCGGAGAGGTAAATCACTGCGGGACTGGGGACACCCCAGCCAGTGGCTCCTACCCTGAGCCAGGATCAGCTGTTAGTCACGGCTGGGCTAGAGGCAGGAGAGGACAGGACTTCCTCTTCCTCTGCAAGGAGTGTCTGGGGCTGTGTCAGACCCACCCCCAGAAGCTTCCCCCAGCTGCAGGAAGCTTAGCATCCTCTCCTGCTTCCTGCCCCCATCACTCCTCAGCTGTGGGGGGGAGGGGGAGGGATAGCTGCTCCCCCATCCACCCAACCTCCATGCATCCGGACCTCCCATATCCAGACACCCCTGCCAAGCCTCACCGGATACATCCAGAACACCCCTAGTCCTCCATACCCGAACCCCACCCCACTGAACCTCTACCCCTATATCTGGAGCCCCCTGCACCCAGACCTCTGCCTTCAGACCCCCACCCCTGTGCCCAGACCATAGTACTGCCCCCCAACTAGCTTCTCCCAGACCCTCACATCACCAAGCCCCACTCCCCCACCCTGAGCCCCTCCACACTTGGATCCTGCCTGATTGAGCCTGCCCCACACCTGGTGTGCCTGGTGCAGAGGGGCAGGGCCCCACGGTGTTTCTGGGGCAGGCCCAGGCTTTGTGCTGTGTCAGGGTCGGGTGCAGCCTCACCGCTGAGTCAGTGTCCTGGGAGTCGGGGGTGGAGAGGCTGCAGGGTGATCTGCCACCTTTGTGCAGCCAGTGGCCTGTGCTTCCCACTGCCATGCTGGAGCCTCTGCATTTATTTATTGACAAATAAAACTTGCAGAATTTTAAAATATTGTGTGCAGAATTTTTAACTTTTGGTGCAGAATGCCCTCAGAAATAACTTGTATTCAGAACTGCAAAACATAACATATTCCATTGTAGTATGTGACTACATAACCAAAGATTGTATTGTAATGCAAAAGTTTATTATGAAAGAGGTAAGATTGAGTTCAACCTCAACATGTTCATTTCCTTATTCTTTTTATTGCTTATCTGTGTACAATCATCAAATTAATATAGTTTTTCTTGTCTCATGTAAACACACACATGCATGTATATAATGTACCTGTGTATATTTATACAGGCACATTAGTTTAGCTTCCTCATCTTCTCATGTTCCTGATTTGAATTAAACAATAGAATTAATAGTTTTTATAGAGAGTATACTTAATTATTAATTCATTAAATCCTCCTTTCTTCCATCTGCAAATAGCTATACATCGTGTATACATGACAACAATAGTGAAAATCCAGAGGAGTTAAATTAAAAGGGTCGTTAATGTTCCTATATCTACAAAAAATCACTTATTAATTTAAAATATAATGTTTGAAATAGGAATGAAACCAAAGTTACCTACCCCTTCCCCCCCCCCCCCCCCCCCCCCCCCCCCCCCCAGCAGCCATGGGGACAGTTCAACCCAGTCTTTTTTTAAAAAAAAAAAAGTTTTATATGTTGGTTTATACTGACATTTACAAAATACCATTACAAAATTAGATTTAAACTTACCCAGACTGTGCTTCCTCTGATATAGACAGTTCCCAAAAATACTCATATCTATATAATTTACTAATTTTAATGTGTGGTAAGGGGAAAATAAGTGGTGTATATTCTACAATGACCAACCTTTTAGTGATATGGTACAGTATATTCTGTATCCCACTTTAAAGATGGAAAACATGTTTTTCAGGAAAATGTTCCACTTACCTCCATATGATGTGGACTGTTTGTTTTAATTAGCTTGTTGCTGTAAAATGAACAGATTTGTCAAGTTTCAGTTTTTATAACATGATGCGCAAAAGTGTGCAAACAAATGATTCTCTATACTTGAAGAAAGAGAAAATTTATAAGAAGCAGAAATAAGTAGATTGTGTGATGTGGCAGTTTTCTCCTGTTGCTTTTACTTGCATTGTGACTGGGGAAAAATGGTCAAAATTGATCTCTTTTTTACTTTTTTAAAAATAATGTGTTATTTCCGCTGATGCATAATTACATATTGGTGAACAAAAATAATTCCTATGCTCCAAAATATAATGTTTGTATTTAATGATTCATTGTCCTGCTTCCGACAGTAAATCATGTTCGAATCTATATCAGCTGCACAGAAAAAATATGACTCACATTGTGCAATTCCTTTTAAATTGCTTTTCCTTTTATAAAATTGTGTCCCCAGTTTATAAAGGAGAAATATAATCAGGTAGCAATGAGGTTCAGCTGACATTTCTGTAACTGTGTATTTCATTCCTAAAAGTTGATAACCCTTCTCAATTTCCTAAACTGCACAGGATAAAGTACTTAAGACCATATAGTATAGTGAAAAATTTGGCACTGCTGGGGGGATGGGTTACATGACCTAACCATTCTTTTTCCCCCTTTAATTTCTAAATTTTAATGATACCCTAGGCTTTTGTTCCTTAACCTATTGTACCTATTGTGCTAAGAATGATCAAGGCAAGGAAGAAAATGCAGATATTCCCTATAGAAAACGAAAAGTCTTGCATTTGGTGTCTCAGTGGACTTCTCTCTACAAAGACTGGTCACATGAAGATGAGCATTTAAAGCAATTTTTAAAGGTACTGTAATACTCACTAATGCACTTTAATACTCTATAAATATAGATTATCAGGAATATGTGTTGAAAATCCCAAATGAGAAAAATATTGGGCATAATTTTTCTTACCTTTTGAGCTCTTTTATACTAGGTCAGTGATTAGGACATAAGTCCTCTCTGCCAATAGATGGAAACAGTATGATTAAGCAACCTTCTACATGTTGACTGGGAACATTTCACTTCAGGACGAAATGCAGACGCTTGGAAATAGTGACCATAATACAATAGCATTCAACATCCTGTGGTGGGGAAAAACATCTCAACTGCAACACACTGTGCCTTTTTTTCACAGTGACTAAAGTGAAATCCTGCAAGTTGCATGGGGCCTTTTTTAACACCACATAATATACCCCCAAAAATGTAACCCCAAATTAAGAAAAAAAAAAGAACTAAGTCAAATCCCAGTGAGGCAAATAGAAAGGAGCACAAACACTGCCAACTTAAGTGCAGAGTGTAATAAGAAAAGCCAAAGAGGAGTTTGAAGAACGGCCAAAAAAAAACTCCAAAAAAACAAAAAATTTTTTTTTAAGTCAGCAAAGAAGCCAGCTAAACACAAACCAGTGGGGCCCCTTGAAAAAAAAAAAAAAAAAAAAAAGGAGCGATGATGTTAGGGTGATTCCCAAACTGAGCTGGGCTTTTTTGTGTGACAATCTGAGGAACTGTCACAGATTGAGTATCAGTAGAGAGGAGTTTTTGGATTAATTGATAACTCACAACACAAACAAGTCAGGAGACCAGATGGGCATTCACCCAGAGTTCTGAAAGAAATTAGTTGAAACAATAGTAAAGAATAAAGTTGTCAGACACATAGAAAAAAAAAAACTGAGCAATATAGTCAATGGTTTCTGTAAAATCTATTAGAGTTCTTTGAAGAGGTCAACAAACATGTGGACAATCCTTTCATGGATTGAGAACTGGTTAAAGGACAGGGAACAAAGGGTAGAATTAAATGGTAAATTCTCAGATGGAGTTCTAGGACCAATCCTATTCAATTTATTCATAAATGATCTGGAGAAAAAGTTTGCAGATGACACTAAACTACTCAAGATAGTTAAGACACAAAACTAAGTGATTGGGCAACAAAATGGCAAATGAAATTTAATGTGGATAAAAAAAAAATAAATGCAAAAAGATATTCTAGCACTAGAAAAGGTTCAGAAAAGAGCAACTAAAATGATTAGGGGTTTAGAGGGTCCCATATGAGGAAAGATTATGATAAAGGTATATAAAATCATGAGTGATGTTAAAGTGGAATTAATGGTGGCTTTCTTATGTTCTTATGTTCTTATGTAAGAGGCTTAATGCCTCATTGATTTTTAAGTTTCAGCTGAATATCTGTTATGTGAGACACTGGAAATAAACACTGAGTTCTGATATGATATGAAACTTTGTACAAAGAGTGGGTAATCTTTAAAGGGAGGAGCTCTAGACTAATAGTTTGAAGGAAAAAAATTAATAGGTAAAGGAAATATCCACAGATGTACTTGTGTTCTTTACCAGTCTAGAACTTCCCAAATCAGTGTTCCAAATAACATAGACTGGAACAGAATTTTATGCCCCTTTCAGCAAACACTGAGCATCTATTCTGTACTGTTTGACAGGTGCTAGTAGATACCCTGGTAGTTCCTTTATGCACAAGCACTTACTGTCAGCGTACACTAGGAACTTTTAGTGCAGATCAGCAGGGCCCACATGGATAGTTAGTGGGCAGCATGCTGGAGTAGTGTAGATTTACATTCCAGCTTGGTGTGCAGTAAGTGCTTGTGTAGACATGCCCTAAATTGTTGCCTTACTTATGAGCAAGGAGTGTTTGGTTTGTCTGTGTGATGCATTCATCTGCACCAGCAGGGTGTAACTTCTAGTGCATACTAGTGTGTCACACATTAAGTAGCCTATGTGGACCCTCCTGGTGTGCACTAAAAATTCACTAGCATGCTAATGTAATTGCTGTTTGAAATGGAGCTATATTAACATATATCAGGGACCAGCAGAGTTCACATGGGCTAGCTAGTGCATGATACAGTTTTGCACACTAGAATTTACGCCCCTCTGATGTGGGCTTAACTCACTGTGTAGACAAGCCCTTACTATCCTGTTTCAGTGATTTCTAAATGCAACTGTAACTTGATTGTCATTAAAACAGTAATGCTATGTTGGGCCTAGATCTGTCTGTTTAAGGGATGGGCAAACTTTACCTTCATTTAGGGACCTGGTTGGGGGCACTGTCTGTTATGGATTCACTCATGGTAAACTTAAGAACCCTGCAGTGCTAAACTAATCTTGGAGAAAGTTTTGGGCTTCTTTGATATTTGAGTTCCTTGTGACTGATGCAGAGCACATAGGTGTGTGGGCCCCAGGGCTTCTGCTCTAGGGGCATTCCATGTGTAAAACAGTGCTAGGAGTTGGGCACCAACTGTGTCAACAATGGGGGATTTACATTTTATTAAATGTTGGTTTATATTGTAAGCCTGTGGGGGCAGAGGCTGTCTCTTGGTTCTGCGTTTATGTACAGAGCCAAGCACTTTGGGCCCCCATCCCTGACTGTGGCTTGAGGCACCACCACAGTACCTGTACTACTGCTACTAATGTTCAGTTGGTCTAAATTGCACCTGAAAAAATTGCATATGAAATTGCAGTCTAAAATTATTTATGCCCACAGTTTATAAAGTTGGGCTCATAATTTGGCCTTCAGTATATGATCCTCATTGGTTAGCCAGGAAAAACACTGTCTAAACCTCTGGATGGGTATAGAAGATCAAAGAGAAAATGTTCACCTCCATAATGACTTCAAGCATCAAAGTCAGTATAATTTGTTTACCTTTATATCTAAGGTCAATTGTCTTCCATAATTAGTTGAGGCTCTCAGAAGGGTTTGAATAATGACATTCAGGAAATGCAAAAAATCAAGAACATAAGATTTATTTATTCATTAATTTGAATCTAGGAGAATCTTGTCATTTCCGTGTGAGAGATTCTGGGATAGAACATTTTTGGATGTAAATGCAAAAAATAAATGAAAATACTCCTAACTTTAGTAGTCAGATCAATTGATTAATTATTATTACTGTCAATGTTTTGATTGAGTGATAATGGTGTGATCTGCTTTCATGCTTAACAGTAGATTGTTCTGAGCTAAACCAGGTTTGAAGGAACAAACACAAGTGCCATTTTAAATCTTTCCACAGACTGATGAGTGCTGACACCTTAGTGCTATTCTTTTGTGATGGTACAAAGAACACTTCTCTGTACAGCAGCCAGACACTGACTGGTTTAGTTATTTAAAGATGAACTGTCTGGATTACAGGACTTATTTTAAAACATTCCTGGAATTTATTTTAGTATGATAATGCTTCATTTGAGGGAAGCTGCTGATATGATGTATAATATTTCTTCCAGTCATCAGATATGTGCAGATACCCATTTTTATTTTTCAGACAATATACAGAAATGTATTAGATGATGTATATGAATATCCCATACTCGAGAAGGAATTGAAAGAATTTCAAAAGATACTTGGAATGCATCGTCGTCAGTAAGTATTGATTATTTTCGTCAACTCTCATTTTTTGGGGTATAATTTCCTTTTTTTTTTAAACATTTTTCTTTAGCACAGAGAAAGACAAAATGATAAGTAATATAACTACAATACAAGGGAAACAACCTTTCTTTTTACACATAACCTTACAAATAACCTTTCTTTTTACCTAAAGCCAGATTATTCCAATTTTTCTCATGTTGTAGAGTAAGGTACTATGCAATTGCTCCCATTAATTTTGGTGAGACTACTTGTGAAGTAGAGTACTACTCAGTGTGAGTAAGTGTGGCAAAATATGACTCATTTGTCATGGTTATTTTTAGTAAAAGTCACGGACAGGTCACGCACAATAAACAGAAATTCATGGAAGCCTGTGAGCTGTCCCTGACTTTTACTAAAAATAACTGACAAAATGGGGAGGCAGGAGGGTTCAACACCCACCGCTGCTGGAGCTCTGGGATCCCCCCACTGCCCACAGTGGTGGAGAGCACCGGGGTGCCCTTGCCACCCACAGCAGCTCGGAGCTCCGGGGTGCCCTCTCCCACCCTCCTCCACCCTGCAGTGACTTGGAGCTCTGGGGCCCCTGCCAGCTGACCACTCCAGCCTGGCTGCCCTGGGGCTGAAGTGGAAAATGTCACTGAGGTCTCTGTGATCTCCGTGACAAAATCTTAGCTTTACCAGTAATTAGCAATGAATTATTTAAAATAACTGATACAATATACTGTATTGTTTGTGAGTGGGCAGGACTTCTTTTTCCATGAAACATTTACTCAACCCTCTTTTGCAACTAATATAGCAAGTTTGTTCTTTAATACTAATTATGTTTTTAAAGACATTTTAATGCATATGTTTCAAGTAAGTAGAATTTTTTTTTGTTGTTTGATCATCTTGAGATCAAAGAGAGCTTTGACATTGACTGTGACCAGTTCTTATCTCTAGGGATGAATCTCTTATTTGTTTTCTGTAATATCAAACAAGTTTGAAGCACTTATGTTATCCCAGATTATATAATTAAACAAATGGTTTCAATCTATTAAAAGCAAGTAGTTATCCAGCAATTGTTACTCTTATAGCCTCAAAAGTCTGTTTTGCAATTGCTCATACCATGCAACTTTCACAGTTTGGTGTAATTAGATATTTAGAGATTTTACATTCAAATCTGTGAAATCAGTGTTTATGTGGACTGTTTCATTCTTCCCAGGGTTTGCTATGTTTCTGTGATTGGGTAAGCTTGCTAAGGGGGTCACTAGGTCAGAGGTAGCCTGAGCACTTGTCTACATGTGGAATTAGTTGGGAACAGCTATTACTGAATAACTTCATGTTGTGGACTCTCATATTCTAAAACAAGAATGCTTTGCTCTTATTTAGTTTAACTGTTCTAGAATAAGTGTGTCTACACATGGAGTTATTCAGGCATAGTTGTTACTGAATAGCTGCATATGTAGACAAGCCCTGAGTTTAAAGGAATTTTAATTTTACATATAATCTTTGAATTTGGCCCTCAGTGTCAGAAACAGAAATGGTCCCAGAACTCCTGACTCAAGTCCCTGATCTGACCACTAGTCCATGCTCTATCTTGTACTGGCATATAAAAATGTGAATGTTCATGGTGAATCAATTTGCCAAGTATACTGTGCGCACTGAAATATGTTAAAGGATATTGACAGGATACACCTTTTGTAAATGTACACCTCAGCTGATGTAAATCAGCATAGTTTCGCTTTACATAGGCTAAGGAATTGGCCCTAAGGTTTTTAGTGTAGTGTGCTACGGCTTGATCCTATGACCATCTAACTTCTTCCTGGGTGCAGCTGGGTGCCCTCAGCTTGCACTGGAGGAACTCTGCACTTAATATATAGTGACTATATTATGTTATAAACTTTTTGGCTGGCTGCAAATTCCTTTTCTAATCTTTGGATAGAATGAATAACTCAAATTATCCCTTTTGTTTCAGCACTGTAGATGAATATTCACCTCACAGAAAGGTAATACAGAGTACATATATTTGACTTTTACATTGATTGCTTGCTCATAGCTTCCCCTCCCCTCTCTTGGCTTCTCCTCTTAATTAAAAATGACTACTGGCCAAAAACATGACAAGACACATTGGAGAGTCTAGGCCTGCAATGTTGCTAAAAACTTTTTTTCCCCTGCCAGCGCAGCTTTGGTTTCAGCTGTGTGTGCTGACCTAAAGTGGCTGTGACATTATTAGCATTTTAACAACATGTTTTGAGATGTCAGAATTCAATAGGAGCCTAACAGCATACTGCTTCCTGGCTGGATAGATACAGGTTTGAATTCAGGAAGACAGACACAAACAAATCTAGCAAAGACAATGACTACAAATGTCAGATAGTCAGTCAGAGTAAAGGGAGTTGTGCTGTGACAGGGACACATACATACACGGAGAGAGAAACATGAATTTGTGCCTATTTAACTAGAAGGAAAGGATGCAAAAGGAGGATGTCAACATAAGAGCTACATGGCAGTGAATTGCTGTGCTCATGAAATTCACTGGACTGAAGTTGAAGTGTGTAATAAGCTTTAAAATGTTATTCTGGAAATGTGGAAAGCAGAAAATGAGATTGTAGAGAAATTGCTGACCAGGCCAACTGACAGTTGCTATTTAGGACAGTGTGTAAGAAATGAACTGTGAATGTGATTAGAGTCCCTTGCAATGTTTGCACTGCTTAGCCTAGACATGTCTAATTTCCTCAGAATTCCCCACCTCTACTGTTGTTAAATAAGGCAACTCCCACTTTATTTGTCCAAGAATGGATGGGTGGATTTCCTAGACTTCTCTACAGCATTCTACATGCAGTTATTGCTTTGTAAAGGGCAGGAACACATACATTCATTGTTCTTTTTTTATTTATTTATCCCGTCTTAGAATAAAGCCTTTTTCCACCAATTCAGTCTGAAAGAGAACTGGCTCCAGCACAAAGGAACCATGAATGAAACAGAGGAAAGTAAGTATGATTTAGAAGCAGTAGAGGAAAAGCTCAGTGCAACACCTCTAAATATTGGTACAAGAATATTTCTACATAAAGGCTTCCCTTAAGGAACACTTTCAATTACAAACTTACAACTTCTGAATAAGAACCTGGAGCTATAAAAGAAGAAAGATCTAATGCAGTGAGAATACAGTTCTGTCTGATGCCTTATGAAGGGCTTCAACTGTAAAATGATGTCTCAGGGGCCCCTTTTTTCCTCTCTTCCCTCCCCACCCCAACATCTTAGTAATAAAGCAACAAAGAGTCCTATGGCACCTTACAGACTAAGGCTATGGCTACACTTAAACTTCAAAGCGCTGCCGCGGCAGCGCTTTGAAGCGCTAAGTGTAGTCAAAGCGCCAGCGCTGGGAGAAAACTCTCCCAGCGCTGTCCGTACTCCACCTCCCTGTGGGGAATAACGGACAGCGCTGGGAGCGCGGCTCCCAGTGCTGGGGCTTTGACTACACTGGCGCTTTGTAGCGCCGCAATTTGCAGCGCTGCAGAGGGTGTGTTTTCACACCCTGCTGCAGCGCTGCAAATTTGTAAGTGTAGCCAAGCCTAAACAGACGTATTGGAGCATAAGCTTTTGTGGGTGAATACCCACTTTGAAGCTTTTTACAGATCCAGACTAACACAGCTACCCCTCTGATACTTAGTAATAAAGGTATGTGACTCACAGGAGTGCAGGCAAGAGATTGGACTTTATTTCTAGGCTTTTGATATGGCTCCAGATTGCAAAAGGTTAACATTCCTGTCACCTGAGGGCTCCTGGCTCCAGTATCCATTGTTATAATCTTCTCCCTCCAAACTCGTTGGAGGTGGAATGCAACACGCCCCTTCATGTTAATAGCATCCATTACAAAATGCACTTTGCCTTCATTGTTGGTAATGCAATAATAAAGTGAAGCATTACACATTGACAGCTTTTTGGGAGTGAGGGAGAGAGGACAATTATATCATGGCTCCAGATTGTTGTGTGAGCTGAAACTAGTGTGTATAAAGACACTAGACCCGTGCTTAAGCAGAGAACACCAGAGTGAAGTCCCTCACTTTATGAAGTCAGTTCCCGCAACATTTTCTAGTCCACAATGATAACTGAAGGCCCAACAACTCTACAAGTTCAACTCAGATCAGAGTATAATCAATGCCCATTTATGGTTATCATAACTGTGCTCTTTAAATATTCAGAGAAGTATTTCCCTGTGGTGCTCTCTAGGGTTGCTTTATAGCTCTCTAGGGTTACCTTATACTACCTAACTTTTGGCTTGACATTCAGATTTGTTGGGATTTCAGGCCCACAAGACAGCCTCTAAAAATTTCACGGTGAGATCTTCACCCCTGCTCTGGTTCCTTTATGACATATAACAGGGCCAGAGTGGTATAAAGGGGCCCTCAAAGCCCCATATGCAGATGGAGGAAGATTCCCTTGAAGTAGGAACTGAAGCAAACAGTCATAAGACTTCCACCCTTGGCGTGCCAGAATGTGGCGCTGTGGGCAGGAGAGACATGTCAGGGCTGTGGATGCTGCAGGTAGTGCTGCAGTCCATAGGGCATTTAGACAGACCTCCAGCTCAGTCTAAATTATGCTTTGGCCTGGGGACCAGCCCAGGATCAGAAGAGTATAAAGATGATTTAAAGCTAACTTAGTCCACACCTTACTTCCCTTAGACTATGAGTTCGGTTCTGCGCTTCTTAGAGGAAGTGCAGCATGCCATCTCTAGACTTTCAGTGGTTCCATAGCAATAGCAACCACAGATTTGACATTTAAAATACGAGTGGGGAATAGAGTTTGGGCAGGCCATAAAGATGACAGTTCGTGAGTACCTCACATCTAGTGTGGTGCAGATCCATTTAAAGTAAGGGAGACGTTATTGGCCCAATTTAAAATTAAAGATTGTATTTGCTGTTGGTCCCCCCTCACTGCCCCTCCCCCACTCCCAATGGCAGAGAATCCTGGAGGAAGGGAAGACATGTCAGCCAGGAGGAAAATCACTGGCTTTTCTGGTAACCATTGTAGGCAGATCTGATAACACTTTCTATATGGAAGTCAAATAATCCTGTCAATTCCTCTCCCCCCCCCCCACCCCTTTTTTTTTTTTTTTTTTTTTTTTTTTACAGCTGGTATCATAAAGCCAATGTGTACCTTTTCATGACTTTTAGCTATTCCAAAGAGAGATTCTGTCACAGGATGAACACTTGATTTACTGCCTGCCAACAGAGACAGGCTAACAAAAAATTCTTAAATCAACCAACTGAGATTTTTTGTAAGGGTTAAAACTTGAGGTTCTCTCTCCTCCTCTACTTCAAAACAACAAAATTGTGTTTTTTTCACTAGAGTAAAGTTGCTGACCAATGTCCTCTAGTGTAGCATAAGTTAATGAAAATGCCTTGCAGTTGTAAAGGTTTGTGAAGCAGAGGCAGCGTTATTGTTTTATACATCTGTCAGTAGAGACAAAAGAAATCTTATCTGTAGAGGAGAGAAAGGATCATCTCTATACTTTTGTTGTCTCAGTCTGTCTGTAGGAAAAAAGACTAAATTATAGGTAAAAAACCAATGTTTAATGAAGCACCAAAGTGAGTACAAAATAAAGACCATTCTGGTAGTGAGCTTCATTGACAGATGATGTCGTTTTTGAAATACTGATTATGCATGTCTGCTGCTATGTTTCTCCTCTCTTATATTACTACCACAATCCACATGATTGACTAAGATTTCAGTTCTGCAAAACCTGGATGCCTGAACCTTTGTAACAGAAACAAAAGAGGTGCTAACTGAGCTGATCATATGATGATGCGGTTACTGTCATGCCAGATAAACCCATTTCAAGATAGACCTTTGAATTCTTTCTCCTTAGACCAGCTGAAAGGTTATTACTGAGAGTTATTGAGTACCTGAATCTCCCTTTAACTTCAGTGGAAGTTACAGGCACTTGGGCACTTTTCCAGATCAATCCCTTACAGGTGTGAAGCACATGTTCCAAAAGGAGCTGTACTTGAACTATGAACAGGAGTACTTGTGGCACCTTAGAGACTAACAAATTTATTTGAGCATAAGCTTTTGTGGGCTACAGCCCACTTCATTGGATGCATAGAATGGAACATATAGTAAGGAGATATATATACACATACAGAGAACATGAAAAGAAAGGGAGCAAAAATCAACAGCTGAGCTTGAAAAGGGAAAAGAGAGAAGAGGAAACTTGTCTTCAACGTATCCAAAATAAACGTGTTAGAGAACACCTGCTCTGCAGTTAATACCTACAGGAATTCTAACTGTATGTGGGTGGAGCACTATACTGTTGTTTATTATGTCCTTGTGATTTTCCAGAGAGAGGAGGAAGGGAAAAATGATGATGTTTGTCTTAAGAGGTTATTGTGCCTGTAGGTCAGGGGTCAGCAACCTTTCAGAAGTGGTGCACCAAGTCTTCATTTATTCACTCTAATTTAAGGTTTTGCGTGCCAATAATACATTTGAACATTTTTAGAAGGTCTCTTTCTATAAGTCTATAATATATAACTAATCTATTGTTGTATGGAAGGTTTTTTAAATGTTTGATGCTTAAAATACAGAGTCCCCCGGACCGGTGGCCAGGACCCAGGCAGTGTGAGTGCCACTGAAAATCAGCTCTTGTGCCACCTTCGGCACATGTGCCATAGGTTGCCTACCCCTGCTGTAGGTCAATGTACAGCAATTGTCAAAGATTACTGTCAAACAGAATAACAGCCAAGGCATTGCCACAGTTTGGTTTCTTAAATTCTTCCACCTCCTAGTAGTATGTGTTCTCATCTATTTATGGACATTTCTTTCTTCCTTTGTGCAGTTTTCTGCCGTGTGTATATAACAGAACATTCCTATGTCAGCGTAAAAACTAAAGTATCCACTTCAGCTCAGGAGATACTGAAAATTGTAGCAGAAAAAATCCAGCATGCAGACGAGGACCTGACTCTGGTTACCGTCACATTCTCTGGGGGTAAATAATTTTCACTCATCCTACCTTTTACTGTATCTCATCTATAAAAAGATAGCTGACATTTTAAAGTGCAAGGATGTAACTGTTCCAGTATGGGTCCACAGCTGGATGACCATAGTAACAATAAGGAGCTGCCTACCAGAGAGTTGTTTCCATGACAACAGCTAATTCTTGGGTACAGTAGGTTATTGCATTTCCTCACCAGGATTGGACTGCAAAGGACTTTCAAGTGATTAGAAATATGTTATAAGGTTTTTCCACAGATAAGTCTCCTAGTTTCATATTTAAATGAACTTGGGAAGGTGCTACGGTCTGATTTGCCTTAAAATGAGGATGAGTAGCATTGTGTGCTAGTGGGATAAGTTATGAATTTTCTGTAATGGGTGGATGGGGGAGGAGTAGAAAATGTGTAAAATGTAGCTATTCGAAGCAACCCAAGTAATATTTTCTCTGATTAAAGGCTGTTGGGATTATCCTAGTTTGTAGCTTTTCCCCCCCCCCCTTATTATTTTAGTCTTTCTTGCTTACAAAGAAAGGTTTATTATCTCTTTCAAGGGAGATCACACAAAT
This sequence comes from Mauremys reevesii, assembly GCF_016161935.1. Lineage (NCBI taxonomy): Eukaryota > Metazoa > Chordata > Testudines > Geoemydidae > Mauremys > Mauremys reevesii. The sequence continues at coordinate 60,227,161 of NC_052624.1, read as the reverse complement.
TACAGGCTGACACTATTGTTCTATTTGAGCTGCCTGGCCCTATCATTTCCTTTGGTGTCTGTCAAATCTTAAGATCTTTGGGAAGCTGTTTTGCTTATAGTTATGGCCCTACCAAAATCACGGCCATGAAAAATACGTCATGGACCATGAAATCTGGTCTCCCCCCATGAAATCTGTTTTTGTGTGTGTGTACTTTTACCCTATACTAGATAGATTTCACGGGGGAGACCAGTGGTTCTCAAATTGGGGGTCCTGACCCAGAAGGGAGGTGCAGGGGGTCACAAGGTTATTTTAGGGGTGTTGCAGTATTGCCACCTTTACTTCTGCACTGCCTTCAGATCTGGGTGTTTGGAGAGCAGTGGCTGTTAGCCAGGCACCCAACTCTGAAGGCAGCGCCCTGCCAGCAGCTGCACAGAAGTAAGGGTGGCAATACCATACCACCCTTATTTCCGTGCTGCTGCCTTCAGAACTGGGTGGCTAGAGAGTGGCAGCTGCTGACTAGAGCCCAGCTCTGCAGGCAGCAGCGCAGAAGTAAGGGTGGCAATACCATACCATGCCATCCTTCTTCTTGCACTGCTGCTGACAGTGGCTCTGCCTTCAGAACTGGGCTCCCGGCCATCAGCCACTGCTCTCCAGCTGCCCAGCTCTGAAGGCAGCGCCGCTGCCATCAGCAGCGCAGAAGTAAGGGTAGAAGTACCGCAGCCCCTCACCTACAATAACCTTACAACACCTCCCCCCCAACTCCTTTATGGGTCAAGACCCCTACAATTACAATTACAACACTGAAATTTCAGATTTAAATATCTGAAATAATGAAATTTTTGATTTTTAAAATCCTATGACCATGAAATTGACCAAAATGCACTGGGAATTTGATAGGGACCTACTTATAGTATCCCTTTGTTACTCTTAGTGAATACAAAGATGGTGATTTAATTAGTTCATAAAAATAAGAAGCTGGATCTACAAAAGAGGCTAATGAATAGATTTTAAATATATGGGCCAGGTCCTCAGCTGGCATAAATTTGTGTAGCTCCATTGAAGTTGAGGATCTAGTCCTATAATGTACACACCTATATTTACTTTTGAATAAATCTAAAATGGATAAATACAATAAATTATACATTTAATTTATCTGATTCAAAGCATAAGGTCAAATTCTCTTACCCCCGTGCAGATCCCAAACAAACAAACTTTGTGCAGGGTACCCATGTGGGTGATGAGGGGCATCCTGCCCCAGCAACCCAGAGCCTACGTGAGGAGCAGCCATGCTACCACATTTAAGTGGGACTTTTGGCCAGGAGATCCATGTAATTTCCAGACATACTTGTCATGCCCTTGCCTGTGCCCTAATGTGCCTGCAGTGCCTTCTTAGAACTGCCAAACAGTGGTTCTGCTGCTTTTCAGGTCTTGTGCATCTGTGTAACTAGGAGGCAGGATTCACTGCTAAATAATAATGGTGATAACTTCATTGCTAGCTTTGATAGCTAAAGAAAACCAGCAATTCATAAATACTGAAACATGGTATTATCTAATGGCCTATATATGCTGGTTTCTAGAGAAAGCACTAAAATAATAATCACTACTACTTGTCTGTTAAATTTCAAAACTAATTAAAAACCAACAACAATAGGAATGTCACTTGTTCATTAACATTTGTAAGCCACAAATTGTTACCTCTTCTCCTTCATTAATTCATTCAGTGCTATCAAAACTAAGGTGTCCTGATTGTGTTATACTATCGGTAGCATAACTCCCATGTATTTCCCTTTTCTGGTTGTAATAACATTTGCATGAGTTAGAGATCTGCTGCATCTTTTGTTTGTGTTAGCAATATAAACATTAAAGATGTAATTTTTATTAAACCAGTTGATTGAATAAACTAGGATGTTTTCATTCAAAAGAATTTCAAAAATTTTTTACTCCTTGTAAACAGTGGCTCAAATGTAAATGTATCATTTACTACGAAGGAGCTGAAAGCACTTGTGCAGATGGCATAGACCTGAATAATTCAGCTTCATGGACATCTTGTTTTGATTGTATTTACTGTACGCCACATAGACAGTGGTATCTCAAGCCTGGTGGATAAAGGGGAACAGGTTGAGTAAATCATTAAATACTATATACAATACTTGGTTACAATTGCTAACACAAACTTTCCTTTAGGCATTTGTTTGCATGTGGAACTTGTTGTTTATGTATCGTGTAATCTTCTGAGGCTTCTGACTTTTTTTTAATATATCTATTTTAAAGAAAAACATGAACTACAACCAAATGACCTGGCTATCTCAAAATCTCTCGAAGCAACCAGTCGTATGTTTGTCTACAGAAAAGATCTGACTGATACTTTGGTAAGACTGTATGATCTAAAGCTGTTAATGGTTGATTTGTCTGATTCCAAGTCTAAACTTAGTGGTTTTTCACTGATGATAATACTTTTCAATGTACAATTTATTTTTCCAATTTCCTTAATAAAACTTGTCTGGACTAATTTGCAGAAAGGCAGCTGTAGCATAAATAACCGCCAAAGGCTCTTTCTGTAATTTATTGAGCTAATTTTGCCTTTTAAAATAAATGTTCCTGATTTTGAGGGTCTTTACTAAACAGTAGTGGAATTAATGTGTCAAATAGGCTAAAGCTTTTATACCCATTTATAGGGTTTGGTCAACTCATTGACATTTGTTAAAAGAGAAAAATTAAAAGTCAAATAGTGCTTGGTCCCTGTGCAGAGATGGAAATGGGATGAGGATGGAGAGAGCCAATGTGAGGAGCCTTATTTCCTTGTGCCTCTCAGCCACTTTGTAGGGCCAATGCATAATAGCATTTTTCATGCTCTGCTGAGTTCAGCATCTGTTCCTCCCTAGGATGGCTACTGCACAAAAAGGCTCATGTCAGACAGGGGAACTAGGGAGACCCGCAGAGTGAACTATGCTCCGAGGTGCAGTCCCTCTCAGAGTATCTCTTGGGGTGGTGCTACTATACACCACCTGCAATGTAGACCAGCACCTGTCAGGTGCAGTTAGATCCTCAATAAATGAACTTTTCAACAATCTTCTGCCAACATTACAGCTGTGTAGAGACAAGTATATGAGTATTCCAACTGCTATGGTACATTATCAGTATAATTAGACTTCATAAATTTGCCTTATGCAAGAGAAATGTCTAGTTGCATTTTATTGGATGAGTGTGTCCTAAGAGCTGACATGCTGTTATAATGTATCATCCACATTGTTTGCAGACTAGTATCCACCTTTAAAAAAATGTTGTTAATAGCAAAACATTCCCAGCAAGCGATAAGCAATCTAGTTTCATTAGCTACAGAGAGTTTTGTGGAAGGTTTTAAATTTTATTTTGTATCTGTCAAAAAAAGCACTAAAATGATAGCTCAACTGATCAAAATCAGCTTTCATCTGGGCAGATGACACGTGCCAAATTTCAGACTGATGACATAAAAAACGAGAGAAACCTTTTTGAAAATCAAATTTACAATAGAAATGGCAAATGATCCTTAACTCCAGTGGTATTAATGAGTTCCACAGTAATATGCTAAGTAATTTTTGTGAATTAGGTCTTGCATTTTTTTTTATTGCTGCCTGACAATTGCATTCAAAGTAAGCCATTTTTCATCACAAAATTGATGGGTTTTATGTAACTTGTAAATGTGCATTCTGGGCTGCAGGTACATTATATGTATATTCTGTACTATACATCTGGTCTGTTTCCCTACTGGAACTCACCATAACATTGTCTTTATTTTGAATACAAAACTTGCTGGAGCATTATTTCTGATAACAGGCCATAGTGATTTCAAGGATTTCACTTTCATTATGCTGTCTACCTGGTCAGTGTTTTACAATCAGGTTTTAGAGACGGGGGGGGGGGCTACTCATAGATAGATTATTAGGGTTGGAAGGGACCTCAAGAGATCATCTAGTCCAACCCCCCCTGCTCAAAGCAGAATCAATCCCCAAATGGCCCCCTGAAGGATTGAACTCACAACCCTGGGTTTAGCAGGCCAATGCTCAAACCACTGAGCTATCCCTCCCCCAATGCAATAAGAATACATTGATTACATTCTCCTGTAACTCATTGAAGGTGAACAGTGTGATGAAAAACTTAAGTGCACTCAGGGAAGATTACTTTTTCAATGTTGGGTTTTTACTTCAGTGCAGTAGCTAATTCAGGGCAGAGTATCTGGGAATTGCTCAGGATGCTTTTGTTTCTGTCCGTTGACTTAGAATCCATATGCTGAAAATGAGGAATCACTGCAAAGGTCTGTGAGAATTTTGGGAATTAACACCTGGGATCTTGCCTTAGAATTAACATACTTTGATTGGAATCTCTTCAATTCAATTCACGAGGTAAGAAGCAATAGCTTTAGTGTTACCGTATCGCTAATTGTCCAATTTGTTGTGGGTTTTTTTAATCAAAGGTACAAATATGGGTAAAATAAGTCATTAAAAGTTAGAATATAGGCTACAAATGGGAAAAAGAATGTATCATTTAAAATTCATGCTGAAAGGTCTACTCTGTTGTTCATGCAGAGGAAACTGATGCAACATCATATCATTGTCATGATTTCGCAATGTCCTGATGTTGCATCATCATGTTTACGTTGGAACATAAGTATCACAACATTACAGTGCATCAGTATCATATTTAATGCAACAACACTGGGTGGTGAGAATATCACATAAGCCCCAGAAGATGTTTTGGCAACCTTTGATAGCCTGTAAATCTGTTCAGGTAAAGTTGATGCCCCAACATAGGGAAGTTGTACGCATCTTGTTTTTTCTTTGATCATATGTGACATTTTAAATTTGTATTGTTTTATATCTGAAAATAGAAAAGTAAGAAGAGTCTGTCTTTTGCACATAGTAATATTTAAGTAAACTTAAGACTTTTTGATTGAGATCATAAAAGCGATACAATATGGGGTGTGTGTATACATACCCACATCTCCTGTGGAAGGGTCTCCATTAATTTGTATCAAGTTATCACTTTAAGCACAATGTAACCTGTGATTTTAGCAAAGCCACTAGATGCCAACCTAGTGTGGAGGACTTTAAACTAGGTTCAGAGGGGGCAAGTGCCAAAAGTCCACAAGTAAGCATAAAAAAGGGCTAGATGGCTGGGATGGTAGTGGAGGAACATGGAAAATTACTATAGAGTCATAGGTCTTATTATCGATCCCTTTCCTAATGATGCCTAACATTCTGTTCGCTTTTTTGACTGCTGCTGCACATTGAGCAGATGTTTTCAGAGAACTATCCACAATGACTCCAAGATCTCTTTCTTGAGTGGTAACAGCTAAGTTAGACCCCATCATTTTATATGTATAGTTGGGGTTATGTTTTCCAATGTGCATTACTTTGCATTTATCAACACTGAATTTCATCTGCCATTTTGTTGCCTAGTCACCCAGTTTTGTGAGATCCCTTTGTAACTCTTTGCAGTTTGTGTTGGACTTAACTATCTTGAGTAGTTTTGTATCATATGCAAATTTTGCCATATCATCTCCTTCCTCACCTCAAACCTTTTTGATGGTATAGTGAAACACTTCCTCCCTTTTTCCCCCCACCTGTTCTTTCTGAATAAGCTATATCCCTCTATACCAATATCCCAGGCATGAGACTTATCCCACCAAGTCTCTGTAATGTCAATTAAGTCATAATTTAGGTCATGGACTAATACAGAGGAAGAACTGGAAGTATTTCCCATACTCCTTGTATTTGTATATATACATTAAGATGATGGGCAGATTCCCCTACTGAACATAAGAACGGCCATACTGGGTCAGACCAAAGGTCCATCCAGCCCAGTATCCTGTCTACCGACAGTGGCCAATGCCAGGTGCTTCAGAGTGAATGAACAGAACAGGTAATCATCAAGTGTTCCATCCCCTATTGCCCATTACCAGCTTCTAGCAAACAGAGGCGAGGGACACCATCCCTGCCTATCTTGGCTAATAGCCATTGATGGACTATTCATGAATTTATCTAGTTCTTTTTTGAACCCTGTTATAGTCTTGGCCTCCACAACATCCTCTGGCAAGGAGTTCCACAGGTTGACTGTGCATTGCATAAAGAAATACTTCCTTTTGTTGTTTTAAACCTGCTGCCTATTAATTTCATTTGGTGACCCCTAGTTCTTATGCTATGAGAAGGAGTACATAACAATTCCTTATTTACTTTCTTGACACCAGTCATGATTTTATAGACTTCTGTCATATCCCCCCCTTAGTCATCTCATTTTCAAGCTGAAAAGTCCCAATCTTATTAATCTCTCCTCATATGGAAGCTGTTCCATGCCCCTAATCATTTTTGTTGCCCTTTTCTGTACCTTTTCCAATTCCAATATATCTTTTTTGAAATGGAGTGACCACATCTGCACACAGTGTTCAAGATGCCATGGATTTATATAAAGGCAATATGATATTTTTCTGTCTTATGGACTGTGTTTAATTGGTCCTGCTCAGTACAGGGGGCTGGACTTGATGACTTCTTGGGGTCCCTTCCAGCCCAACATTTATGAGATTCTAAAATGGCACAACCATTTAAGGCCCACTCTAGTGCCCCATGTGCCTTTCCACTGACTTTAATGGGCATTGCAATGGGCCCTCTAAAGCATAGTCCTGAGTAACCTAGAAATCTCATGGGAATAAGGTGGATGGAGGGAATAGGGCCAGTGCAACATAAATGTCAAAATCAAAATAGTAGTGAATCATCAACTGAAAAAAATGTGATGCCCCATTGAGAATAAGGGGAAGAATGTGACCTCTTCCATGCCTTTCATCTTAGATCTGTTCTCTGAGCTTTTCTATAAGTTCCATTTAGAAACTTAGAATTTCTATTTAGAAACTTTAAAACTACAGATGGGTGAACTTGTTCAGAAAAAAAAAAAAAGCCTTCCCCTTGCTCCCTGAAGCATTAGCTATTTTCAGAACCAAATCTGAAATGAACTTCTTTTAAGGCTCTGGGACGTTCAGATATGGGTTATTTTTTAGACTGGAGCTAGTAATGATGAAATGTTGAGAGAGACAGACTATTCTTGTCCTATTTCCAGACCAGAAGTAGAGCTGCAGAAAATCTCATAAAAACACTTATTGCAAGATTTCCAACCCACATGCAAACTCAAGGGGTTCCAATAAGCCTCTAAACTCCAAATCAGAACTTTGAACCATTTGAGATTAACTCATCACTGATTCAGACACCCCTTATAAATAGCAATGATTTCTTACCTAATCTAATTTTAAAAAATATATTAAATTTTAGATCATTTTAACTTTATTTACAGTTTTTAAAAGCCCTACTAATACAATAATTGTGTTCCAGCAAGAGCTGATATACTTCACCTTCAGCAGACAAGGCAGTGGTGAAAACACTGTGAATCTTAGTCTTCTGCTTCAAAGATGCAACGAAGTACAACTCTGGGTGGCCACAGAGATACTCCTCTGCAGTCAGCTCTGTAAACGTGTACAGCTAGTGAAAAAATTCATCAAGATTGCTGCCCAGTAAGTAACTAAAGTTGAAACTGGAATCCTTCAATGAACATCTTTTATCTTTTCATTTGTGGGGGAGAGAGACAAAGTGATGAAAGGGAATTTGTTATTATCCCTTGTCTTTAAATGTTTAGTAAGTGTGATGTACACATAAAATGGTCTATAAATAACAATATTAACAAACCCTGGCAAAACCCAGGCATAATGCAGCTGTATGCTTCATCTATATGGCTGTCCTTTGTATCAAACAATGATGTCATGGCCTCTTGTGTGTTCTCTTGTGGCTGTGTAGTTTGATCCATGAAGATCAAAGTCACAAGCAAATTTCACATAGGAATGCACAAGCTCCCACTAAAGACTTGGCATGAGATTTGGCCACTTTTTCAGTCAGTTTTCCATCTCTGTCTTTCTCAAAGTGTTTACAACCTTCCTTGATAGTTGCTCTCCATTCAAGTCTTCCTCTTCAGCTCAGCCAATGCACTTACAACGTAACCTGCAAAATTCAAGCTATTTCATTAATGTCTTTTGATGAGACCACCAAACTCACTTGCAATGTTAACCTTAAGCCTATACCTCCAGAGATGAGACTACTCCAGACTGAGCTATTGCACAGTTTGCTCCTCTTGAGTGCGCTTAATTTAACTAAATTGTTACATCATTTAGTTACATTTGCTAAATTTTAACTGAGAATACTGGATGGGCAATTCCTGCTCCATTACTAACATTATTCGCCTTTACTATATGCTTGTGGAACATAATACAAGTAAATACTGTACACGGAGAGTCCATTTCTCTTTAATCATGACTGTTTTAGCAACCAAGGGAATGAAGCTATAGAAACAAATGCAGCCATTCTCCTCACCTCTATCATACATTTGTTGGTCTGCTGCAGTATGTGAATATTCATGTTCATAGAAAATGTATAATTTGTTCCCACATCTATCCCTTTGCCGATTGACTTGATTTAATTTGTTCCAAGAGAGGCAATTATATACAGAAGGCCATTCTCTGCTGAACCAGTGTCTTTGGTGAAGTGCATTCTGTTAATCTAATACAATGTACTTACAAATGCAATTTGTTTTGGTCTGCAAGTTTTGTGCTATCCAGCAATGCATTCATTTCCAGGCTTATCAGTTCCTAACTTTGTTCTTATTCTGTCTGAAAGGATTGATTTCATGTGGCTCACTGGCTTCCCTGGTAACACTAATTTGTATTTCTAGAAGAGTTTCATTGCTGTTTCCCATGAATAGGGATATATATATGCCCCTAGAGTCAGAGGTTGCTATGTCTGAGTTAATTCCATCTCTTTTAGGGGAATGTGAAGTTAAAGTTGTAGAAACCAAATTTGGTAACTGGAAAATAGAAGAGAGCATTTTATATTTGCGTTATTGATGTGCTCATCATTGTAGTATCTAGGAACCAAAATATAGATGCAGATTTAGATGAGCTTGTAGTTCATTCAAATGCTGCTCTACTCAGAAAAGTGACTCTCAAAAAGCAGCATTGTAGGGTTCCATTTTTATTGTATCTAACTGACTCTCAGAACAAATTGGTGCATGGGGAATGTTTGGGGTATGGTAGGGAGGGGAGTGGCTTGAGCTCAGTATGTTCAGGCTGCTCTAACTCTTACCAGGGCAGAGAGTTAGGGTATGTCTACACTACAAGAGTAGTTCGATTTAACTTAGGTCGAATTTGTGGATTCGACCTTATGAAGTCAAATTTGTGTATCCACACTAAGGACACTAATTCGACTTTGTGAGTCCACACTAACGGGGCAAGCGTCGACATTGGAAGCGGTGCATTCTGGGCAGCTATCCCACAGTTCCCGCAGTCCCCGCTTCCCATTGGAATGCTGGGTAGAGCCCCCAATGCCTGCTGGGGGAAAAATGTGTCGAGGGTGGTTTTGGGTAACTGTCGTCATTCAACCGTCACTCCCGCCCTCCCTCCCTGAAAGCGCCGGCGGGAAATCTGTTAGTGCATTTTTCTGGTCAGTGACAGCGCGGACGCCACAGCACTGCGAGCATGGAGCCCGCTGCGATCATCGCTGCACTTATGGCCGTTGTCAACTCCTCGCACCTTATCGTCCACCTCTTCCACAGTCAGCTGCTGAGAAATCGGGCGAGGAGGCTCCGGCAGCGCGGTGAGGACATGAAGTGTCAGAGTGGCACAGACCTCTCACAAAGCACGGGATCCCGCGCCGCGGAGATCATGGTGGCAATGGGTCACGTTCATGCTCTGGAACGGTGATTCTGGGCCCGGGAAACAAGCACGGACTGGTGGGACCGCATAGTGCTGCAGGTCTGGGATGAATCACAGTGGCTGCGAAACTTCAGGATGCGTAAGGGCACTTTCCTTGAACTCTGTGACTTGCTGTCCCCTGCCCTGAAGCGCCAGGACACCCAGATGCGAGCAGCCCTGAGTGTGCAGAAGCGAGTGGCCATAGCCCTCTGGAAACTTGCCACGCCAGACAGCTACCGGTCAGTAGCGAACCACTTTGGCGTGGGCAAATCTACCGTGGGGGTTGCTGTGATGCAAGTAGCCACGCAATCGTTGAGCTACTGCTCTCAAAGGTAGTGACCCTGGGAAACGTCCAGGTCGTCATAGATGGCTTCGCTGCGATGGGATTCCCAAACTGCGGTGGGGCTATAGATGGGACTCACATCCCTATCCTGGGACCGGCCCACCAGGCCAGCCAGTATATTAACCGAAAGGGCTACTTTTCAATGGTGCTGCAAGCACTGGTGGACCATAGGGGACGTTTTACCAACATCTACGTCGGGTGGCCGGGCAAGGTTCATAACGCGCGTGCTTTCAGGAACTCTTGTCTGTTTAGACGCCTGCAGGAAGGTAGTTCCTTCCCAGACCACAAAATAACTGTTGGGGATGTGGAGATGCCTACAGTGATCCTCGGGGACCCAGCCTACCCGCTAATGCCCTGGCTCATGAAGCCCTATACAGGCGCCTTGGACAGTGACAAGGAGCTCTTCAACTACCGGCTGAGCAAGTGCAGAATGGTGGTGGAGTGTGCTTTCGGACGTCTCAAGGGGAGATGGAGGAGCTTACTGACTCGCTCGGATCTCAGCGAAACCAATATCCCCATTGTTATTGCAGCTTGCTATGTGCTCCACAATCTCTGTGAGAGCAAGGGGGAGACCTTTATGGTGGGATGGGAGGTTGAGGCAAATCGCCTGGCTGCTGATTACGCTCAGCCAGACACCCGTGCGATTAGAAGAGCCCAGCGGGAAGCGCTGTGCATCCGGGAGGCTTTGAAAGCTAAGTTCCTCAGAGAGCAGGGTAACCTATGACTGTCCAGTCTCTTTACAGAGAAGCTGAACCTGCCCCTGTTTCAGTTACTATTAACTTTTTTCAGCGGTTACATACCCCGTTCACCAGGTTTCCCCCCTTCCAACAGACGTTTAAAAATAAAGTTATTGGAACATTGTTAATTAAGAAAGTTTTTTCTTTACTAACGAATTTGCATTAAAGGGTTCAAACAGGGACGCAGACTGTGGTGGGTACGGTGTGCAGTGATGTACAGACCGCTTCTACACTCGAGGAATGACAGGCTCCTGCTCCTACAGCGGTCTCTGGGGGGAGGACAGTTACAGGAGGGTGTGCAGGAACGGGTGGGTTTGCCGGAAGGGGTGAGGGGTGTGTGGGAAGGGTGAGTAGGTGTAGGGGGATGAGGGCTCTGGCTGGGGCTCAGGGCATCGGAGAGGCTCATGGCTAGGGTGGAAGGGCATGGTAAGGGCAGCCTGCCTTGCCATTTGTGGATGCCAGGCGCTCGGACCCTGGGGCAGCATACACCTCCCAGACTGACCTGGGGCAGCAGACACCTCCCAGAGTGACCCGGGTGCCTAGTGACTGCACTCTCTGTGTGACCTGCTGTTGATCCTGCCCCCATGTCTGTACCCTGGTAATGGTGGCTGTCCTATGCAATTAACAAACCCCTATCTCCCCTTCACACAAAGTCTTCTGCAAAGAAACATGACGGAAACAGTAATTAACAGCAAACTATTTTTAATATTCAACTACACAGTTGGGAGATGAAACTGGGATTTGGGATTGGGTGAGCCAGGAAGGGAAGCAATTCTCATACTTTAGGGAATGAGAGCTGTTTGTTACATGAGCGCTCTGCTGGGGTGGAGTGACAGTTTTCACAGCCCCTAGCGCCCCTCCTTCTTGTTATTTTGGGTGAGGGGGGGATAGGACTTTGTGGCGGGGGAGGGCGGTTGCAGATACAGTGCAGGGGGGCTCTCTTCTCCTGCCTGCGGTCCTGCAGAACATCCACAAGGCGCCGGAGCGTGTCCGTTTGCTCCCTCATTAGGCCAAGCAGCGTTTGAGTCGCCTGCTGGTCTTCCTGCCGCCACCTGTCCTCCCGTTCGCTGTGTGAGCGCTGCTGCTGAGAGAGGGTCTCCCTCCACTGGCTCTGCTGGGCCGCCTCGGCTCTGGAGCAGGCCATCAGTTCAGCGAACATCTCATCCCGAGTCTTTTTCTTTCGCCGCCTAATCTGTGCCAGCCTCTGTGAGGGGGATGCCGGGGCAGGTCGGGAAACAGCCGCAGCTGTGTGATGGGAAAAAGGAAGTGATTTCCTTGCAAAGATACATGTTTGCGAACACTGAACACAGTCTAGTCTGTCTCTGTGAACAAGACCATACACGGCACCTATCTCATGCGCTCTCAGGACAAGTTCGAATTTTCGGCATTCGCTTTCATTGCCTGGGGTCTTGCACTGGAGATCAGACAAGCGGGGCAGGACAGCAGAATCCGTGTAGCAGCCAGGCCTGGTAAGCCGTAAAGTTTAGGCTGCTTAACAGTTAATGGATAGCAGTGCCCTCCTGCTGCAGGCAATCTGGAAAGCATAAACTCTGACCCTGTTCCACCCCCTCGCGGCTGTCCCCGGGAAAGATCCCTGTATGCTTCCCCTCTGCAGCCTCCACCACGTGACTGTTAAACGACGCTTATTGTTATGCAAAGGAAAAGTGAAGCATTCACAATAGTAACATTAAAGTAATTCCCCTAATTAGATGCAGCAGTCGCCGAGCGAGATCACCCTGAGGTGGGTCACTAAGAGAGACAGAGAGCGCATGCTGCGTGAAACCCTGCACAGACCAGGGCCCTATGCTGCCATGCTCGTCGAGGCAATGCTCCCACTGTACGTGAGGATAGCCTGGCGCGGAAGAGTGTGCTTCCATGGAGCACCCAATAAGGCCCCTCTCCCCAGGAACCTCCTGCGGAGGCTTTTCGAGTACCTCTACGAGAGCTTCGTGGAACTCTCTCAAGAGGATTTCTGTTCTATCCCCATAAACATTGACCTTCTTTTCATATAGTTTTTATTCCTGTTTTTAAAAAAATAAATGTTTACATATTTATAGCACTTACCGACTGATCCTTCCCCTGATTCAGAGTCCGGGTTAACGGCCGGGGAGGGTTGGTAGGGGATCTCTGTGAGGCTGATGAAGAGATCCTGGCTGTCGGGGAAAGCAGTATTGTAAGCGCTGTCGCCTGCCTCGTCCTCCACAAACCCTTCCTCATCTTCCCCATCCGCGAACATCGCCGAGGAACTGCCCGTCAACACTATCCCATCCTCAGAGTCCACGGTCACTGGTGGGGCAGTGGTGGCAGACGCAGCGAGAATGGCATGCAGTGCCTCGTAAAAGCGGCATGTCTGGGGCTGGGCTCCGGAGCGTCCGTTTGCCGCTTTGATTTTTTGATAGCCTTGTCTCAGGTCCTTGATTTTCACGCGGCACTGCGTTGCATCCCGGCTGTATCCTCTGAGTGCCATGGCTTTGGAGACCTTCTCGTAGGTCTTTGCATTCTGTTTTTTGGAGCGCAGCTCCGAAAGCACAGACTCATCGCCCCACACAGCGATCAGATCCAAGACTTCCTGGTCAGTCCATGCTGGGGCCCTCTTTCTACTCTGAGATTGCATGGACCCCTCTCCCGGAGAGCTCTGCATCGTTGCCGCTGCTGCTGAGCTCGCCCCGATGTCCAACCAGGAATTGAGATTCAAACTGGCCAGACAGGAAAAGGAATTCAAATTTTCCCAGGGCTTTTCCTGTATGGCTGATCAGAACATCTGAGCTCAGACTGCTGTCCAGAGCGTCAACACAGTGGTGCACTGTGGGATAGCTCCTGGAGCTACTAAGGTCGATTTCCGTCCACACATAGGCTAACTCGACATAGCCATGTCGAATTTAGCGCTACTCCCCTCGTCGGGGTGGAGTACCGAATTCGAACTAAAGAGCCCTCTAGGTCGAACTAATTAGCTTCCTGGTGTGGACGGTTGCACGGTTAAATCGAATTAACGCTGCTAAATTCGACATAAACTCCTAGTGTAGACCAGGCCTTTGAGAGCCATAACCAGCTCTCTGATTGTCCTCTGTTCTGCTGCTCCCAGATGCAGGATGTAGCAGAAAATCTGACCTAACATCTCCCTGAGCTCCAGCTGAGTCAATGTAGGGCCATAACTTAAATCCCTGTGTTTGGCGCTCTTACACTGTATTGATGAGTTCCCTAGAAATACCCAAAATAGATGAACAGGAGAATTTTATTTTAATGTAGAAAAATGCAAAAAGCAGAGAGAATGTTTTAAGAACATTGATACCTACACTTTTACAAATTAGAAATTCTACCCAAAAAATTAATGTTAACAAAGAAAGAAGGAACCACTACTCTGATTATACAGGAGAATTGTAGAAGCAATATTTAAGGAGAGTAGGTGAAGTAAAGGGAATTATTGATCAGTTAGTCTAATATAGATGCCAGGTTATTTCCTTGAGGAAATAAATCTGTATGCACTTAGAAGTAATCCTCTTGATATGAGAGAGCTAGACAGGTAAGCATGCATTTGGGAAAAACAGATGATGACAATTGGATATAATTACAAGTTTGGTAAGCAAAATAGTACAGTGGACATAAACTCTTATCCAAAATTCATTAAAGTCAATGGAAGATTTGTAAAAACCAATAGCATGAGACATTTCATGCCATGAAGAGTTTAAGGCCAATCTAAGGCTTGGATCATGCAAACACATAGGGTACATCTACACAGCTGTAACAGACCTGTTGGCCCAGGTTAGCTGACTCAGGCTCACAGGGTTCAGGCTGTGGGGCTATAAAATTGCAGCATATACATTCAGGTTCAGGCTGCAGCCTGAGCTCTGAGACCCCTAAGGTATGTCTAGACTGCAATGTAAGACCAGGGCTAGTAGACTTGAGTTGGCAGGCTCTGGGTTTGTTAATCTAGGGCTTGAATGTCTAACTCCAGGTTAGGAATTGTTGAACCCTCGGTTCCAACCTTGGGCTCCAGTGTCAATTCTGCTAAGTAGGCCCAAGTCCAACCACCCATATCCCAGACTTCCTAGTTCCCTCTCAAAATGTGGTCACTCTAGCCCTTTGTGGTACAGTGTGCAAAATTCTCCACCAAACTTGACTGTCCACAGGACAAAAAAAAGTCTGCTTGTGCAATTGTGGAATACACTTGGCAGACTCCCAGAGCACTATTCCTGTGGGATGGCCTTTACACACTGCAAAGCAGTAGGACTTGAACCATGGGTCCTGGCTCGACTCAGGCTCAGAACCTCCACCCTGTGTGGTCCTATTACCCTGGGTCTGATCTCTGAGTTAGCATGACTTGTGTGTGCAAGAAACGGGGGTTAATCTTGAGCCTGAATTCAAACCCTGACCTTACATTGCAGTGTAGACATACCTTTAGGCACGTACTTAACGTTACTTAAATGAGTAATCCCACTGAGGACAGTGGGACTGCTCATATGCTTAATGTTAATTTTAAGACACAATCCCAGCATATCTAATTTTTATAGTTGAACTTCAGATACAGTCTTGCTTGAGAATCTGCTTGAGAAAGTGGAATGATACTGGTTGGATAGCATGCTATAGTTTTGTGATTACATATTTGCCAATGGGCTAAAAGTAAATAGGGAATAATCATATATAAGAACGGCCATACTGGGTCAGACCAAAGGTCCATCAAGCCCAGTATCCTGTCCTTTGACAGTGGCCAATAGCAGATGCTTCAAGGGGAATGAACTGACAGGTTATCATCAAGTGATCCATGCCCTGTCACCCAAGCCCAGCTTCTGGCAAACAGAGGCTAGGGACACCATTCCTGCCCATCCTGGCTAATAACCATTGATGGACCTATCTTCCATGAATCTATCTAGCTCCCTTTTGAACCCTGTTTTAGTATTGGCCTTCACAACACCCTCTGGCAAGGAGTTCCAGAGGTTGACAGTGCATTGTGTGAAACAATACTTTCTTGTGTTTGTTTTAAACCTGCTACCTATTAATTTCATTTGGTGGCCCCTTGTTCTTGTATTATGAGAAGGAGTAAATAACACTTCCTTATTTACTTTCTCTACACCAGTCATGATTTTATAGTTCTGTCGTATCCCCCTTTAGTCGCCTCTTTTCTAAGCTGAAAAGTCTCAGTCTTATTAATCTCTCCTTCTATAGTAAAACATGAAATTAGAGAGGTATCCAGCAGAATTTCACAGTTATCAGTAATAGGGACCAGTATTAACTAATAATTAATCCAGAGAGATATGTAAATTGAACATTAGCAGACCATAACAAATTATGAGGGACTGCAAATACATTGGAGGGTAGAGAGAAAATACAGAATGACCTAAAGAGTTTAGTGTTATGTGCAAACAACAATAAGGAGAGATTTAATTTAGATAAATGCAGAGTAATACAACTAGGGAATACTAATACAAACCCAAAGAAATATACAAGAGATTGTTTAAGAGCAGCATTGTGGAGGAGGTCCTTGCGTGATAATAGGTGACAATTTAAAGGCAAGGTCAAGGTGTGATGTTGCAAAGAATACATCTGATGTAGGATTTATGTTTATAGAGAAGTAGCAAATGAGAGAATAGAAAAGTAAACGTAGAAACTGTCCTCTCCCCGCCATAGATGCATTTCATTGGCCAGGCTAGAATTCAAGTACTGTGTACAGTTTTCTATTTTTTTTCAGTGTGGGGGTATAGTGGGGAGTTGATAAATTATGACAAAGAAGAATAACAAACCTGAAAAAAGGATTGCAGGCCTTGACTGTGAAGAGAAATGTAGGGAAATGAATATGTATAACTTACAGAAAAGATGATAAAGGAGGGTGAAAATATTTATATAATAACACAATAGAGGGCAAGGAATCATTCTGTGAGGTAAAGAACAGGTAATCATTTTAGTGTAGAGGACAATCTTGTATTAGTGCAGGAAAGTTGGACTTGATAACCTGGGATATCTTTCTATCCCAATTATCTATTATTCTCTGAGAACAGGAAATTAGAGTGTAATGTCCATTTTCTAAAAAACATTATTGTTCTACAGCTGCAAAGCCCAAAGAAACCTGAACTCATTCTTTGCCATTGTTATGGGTCTCAACACTGCATCTGTCAGCCGGCTGTCTCAAACCTGGGAGGTAAGCCATGTCTTTGTATCTTTTCAATCTTGTCAAAACTATATTTTGTACAAGTTTTTGATGGTGTTTTTTTTTTTTAAATACTAGCTCTACATGCTGAAATCAAGTGTGAGGAAAGTGGTGGTGGTGGTGGTGGTGGGGAGTGTCAGTATAGAGATGTTTACATTACCTGTAAATGCAGACTACCTGAGAATACTAAATTTATTCTTGCAGAAGTTTTAAATAAGGATAAAGCAAAGAAAGGTCTCCAAGATTAGATGAGTTATCCATAAAGGTCCAGAAATTATTAGTAGTACAGTTTTGAATTATAGTGGAGAACACTAGTTAAATTTATGTAAGGAATGGATTCCAGAGAAACAGAATCATTACATATGGAAGAGGTTTCGTTTAAAATTTTACAAAATAAAGAGAGACCCTCATAAGGGTAACCCTTGATTTGAATCTGTAATGCAAACAAGAATAAAGTGCCTCCAATGGATGCTATCAAAAATACCCTCAAGCACAACAAGCAGAATTCAAACAGCAGAAAGGGGCTTATACTCAGCCATATTAAGACTGAAGTCATCCCCTCCCATACAAAATAACATGGAAAGAAAAATGAACTGCATATGTCAGTGACTAATGCTGTGGTGAAACAAGAGCCAACAATTCCCAGTATGGGGAGGAGCTTGTGGGAGCCCAGAAAGGCAAAGGGTAGGAACCAGTAAATGATTGGATGGCTCAAAATCTTCAGAGAAATCTGCAAATCTTGGGGCATCTGTCTGCACAGAAAGCGAGCCCCTCTGCATTACTTCCTAAACCACCCTCCATACCAGCAGTGCTGCTCACTCAGGAGCTAAGCTACCATTGCCTACCTGTTGGGGCCTGCCTCCATCCCACTCTTTGAGGGAGTAGGGTAAAAAGGTGTGGACTGGGAGTAAATACTGTAGAAAAGGTACCAGCATGTCTACTCTGGAGCAGTGGAACTGCAGCAGCTTGGCTGCTTTTGGAATGTGTTCTGTGCCGCTGATGTATTTCAGCCTCTAAGAATAAAATGTGGTGTTTATCTGAACAATTACAGTACTTATCAGTGGATCAACAATGGATAAAGTGTCTTTCTTATACACTCTGTGTGTGCATGTGAATAAATATAATAAAATACACACAGGCAGTTTTTTCTTTTTGAAATGTCTGTAGCCACAGTTGTTTGCTTGGCATTCTTTAAATTTGCAAAAATGTACTGCAGAAAAATTTCAAAATCCAAAAGCTTGTATGCATCAGTAATTTGAATTCTTGGAAATAGAGAACAATGCTTATAAATTAATCATTATTACTTATATATGCAAATTAAGTCACCTAAATTCAAGCAACCAGTTATACACCAACCTATGCTGAATATGCACTTGCATTCTTATATAGATGGCTGCATTCCCAGGCACGCCCTACTATTTTTGTGCTCAATATACAGTGTTTTAAGGCATCTAACTTCCTCTGGTTGAAGATGTTAAAATCTGTGCAAGTACAATTCCACATGCAGCTCTTTAGGTGTGCAGTTGCTAGTGTTTTAATTATACAGCACAGGTAAATTTTTTAAAAATTGAGAGTATAATCCTGCAAAACTGTACTTGTATGAGTAGTCTCAGTGGGCCTGATTCTCCTCCCAGTTACATCAATGTATATCAGGAGTAACTGAGGTTAGTGTGAGACAAGAATCTGGCCCATTGACTTGTAGGATTGAACCCTGAGCCCACATTTTAGGAAAAGAGTTAGGAGATTATTGAAATTGCATCTGAATTACTGAGTATCTAAATTGTCAGCCTGTGGTGGTGTTTCCATCTTCACAAATGTATTAAGACAAATGGGGCAGACATGGAAGTTAGTGAGGAAGATGAAAACAGATGTTCAGAAGCAATTTTCATAAAAGAATCATGAATGTGTGGAATCTCAAAAGGCAAGGCTGTTAAATCTAATAGACTGGTATTGCTCTAAACATTATTCATAACTGGGGATTTTAGTACTGGGAAAAGAATGATAATTGACTGGGGAAGTGGCTTGGTGCTATTTGACACTTTAAACATGACAGACAATCTCAGAAAGAAAACTGTATTTTTCTGCATATTTTATTTCTTTAATCCCATTTCCTTTTTTCCCCCCACCTCAGAAAATCCCTGGAAAGTTTAAGAAACTCTTCACCGAACTTGAAAGTTTGACAGTAAGTACAGTGCTAGTGCCAGAAAAAATTAGCTCCCCAGTTGTGCCCCCTCTAACTTATTTCCGGTGGAACTGACTGCCTTTGTCTAAAGTTGAGATTGCCTTTCTCTGATCATGGTTTGCCACAGACCGTACACATCTCAGTAGTGCTGCAGTGGTCTCAAAAAAGAGTAAACATACTCATTCTCATGGACTTTGCACAGGGGGAAAATAAAGACTCAAAATCTGTGCTTGGGTTTCCTGGTGTAAATCTGGAAGTAATTCCATTGCCATGGTAGCTAATCACCAGTTTATTGCTCCCCAGCAAAAGATGCTCAGAATCTGTCTTATAAAAACAAAACAAAAAAGTCTGTAGAAAGAGAGAATAGGCATGAAAAAGGGGGGGTGGGGAAATCAAAAGTTTAGAGCCAGACTTTACCTCCCTTACTTGTGTTGTGAGATACTACTCAGCATGAGTATTTCCTTTGCCTTCCCTGAGGCTAGCAAGGTTACCACTGAATTGAGTAAAGATGGCAAAATCTGCCCCTTAATGATTGTTTCATTTTTACATAATTATCACAATTGGAATTCTTATACAATAATTACATGGCCTGAAGTTAGAAATGTTTACAAAAACATTTAATAGTATGTACCAATTTAGAGTTTTAGAATTACAGTACTTATATTGCATAGAACCGCTCAGCTGCCTTCTATTATTTTTTTCTTTAAGATGTCTGATATGTGTTTAATGAGTTAATTTTTCACTGGAAAAATGGCACTTTTTAGGACAGATTCTGTTAGCTATTAAGATGACGAGATAGTGCTAATAGAGATTATGTGGGGAAATTACAGAACAGTCAAATGGTGAATTTTTCATATAGCTATCTTCTATTCTGGAACCATTTCATGTACAGGAATATAATCATTTCTATTTCCTTCATTGTTTACATTTCCTATTCAGTTTAGTTTTTCACCTCTCCTAGGAAACCTTTATCTACCTCATTTCCCAAAGAACCTTTTAAATCTAAATCACGTTCAGTTCAGAAGTCTATAATGGATTTAGAATTGCTCTTTTTATAGCCTATTGATTTTTCTCTTTTATAACTAAAATGATTTTGCAGGACCCTTCTCTGAATCACAAAGCCTACAGAGATGCATTCAAGAAAATGAAGTCTCCAAAAATTCCTTTCATGCCCTTACTTCTGAAAGGTAATGTTAAATGTTGTCTGCCCTTTTTTGCCATGTAATTCCATCTACAGAAATGTGTAATGGTTAGTTACAGTAAGTGTAAGGTGATTTTTCCCACATGTTGTTTCATAAGTACAGTATAGATATAATGTGTATGAGACTTCAGTAGCACTTGCTTTGGATAACAAAGAGTAGCCTTTTAAAAAAAAAATAGGTAAGAATCACATTTTTTTTTTCAAATGCTTTGAAACTTTAGAGCCTTTCCAGTCACCTACTGATAATACAGTCCCTCTGAGCTGTGAGTGTGAAACCTTGGGGCTGAGAAAGATAACTTGCATGTCTCTTGAGTAGCACCACCTGGCTGTGGATGATGCATGAAAACAACATTGATGGGTACCAAAGGGAGAAAAGTCAAACCTTACTCAGCCAAAGGAGAGGTTATGATTGATTTAATGGATATTGAACTGGATTTAATTGAGATCAGAATCTCTCCCATTTATCTATCAAACATACATGGTGCTTATGAATGGGGAGGATTTTGGAGTCAACCCCTTCCACCCTGTGAATTCTGAGAAAGACAATGAACAACTATTCAACATAGTGAGTTAAGTAGACAATTAAGTGGCAGGTATTTCAAGTATCCTATCATCTTGGATTCATTTATTATTAATCATCTTGTCTTTGATCATGACAAATTCATTTGATGTCCCGCTTTCCAGAAGTGTTCTCTTTAGTACATTCATTAAAACCTGGTTACAGCTGCAAACATGTAAAATGTTTTCAAGGGAAAATTCTCCAAACAGGCTGAAAATGTCTGGGAGTTGCCAGGTCCCTAGTCATCTGAGGGGTTTATATATAAAGGAGAATTTTAGTTTTGTTGTCATATTTTAATGGATGACAAGATGAGAGTTCTGAAACAGAGAGGGCAAAAACAAACAATCAAACAAATCCACCAAACTCTATGGTCCATTCTCTGCCTACTCTTTGCACTCTGTTGCCTTGGTACATTATGATGTTTGCACAACAATACAACATTGTATAGAAGACCATGTACATAAAACCATGTACACAACGAGAATTGCCATTAAATATTTTCACATATCTAAGATGCATGGGGATATCAGGAATACCTTACAAAATGTTACCAAAATCCCCATAAATAGTGTGTGCTATTTTAAAGGACGCTGTCATGATTGATATCCAAATGAGCTCTACAATACCTTTTTTATTTCTTCCCCTCTTTCAAGCCATGTAATTATTTGTATGCCAGCCTAGATGCTTAAAGTATCAGAGGGGTAGCCATGTTAGTCTGGATCTGTAAAAGCAGCAAAGAGTCCTGTGGCACCTTATAGACTGACAGACGTATTGGAGCATGAGCTTTCATGGATGCATCCGACAAAGTGGGTATTCACCCACGAAAGCTCATGCTCCAATACGTCTGTTAGTCTAAAAGGTGCCACAGGACTCTTTGCTAGATGCTTCAGTGCTGTTTGTTATAGAGCAAGTTAAAATAAAGTTGCTAGCCTAGAAATAATGAGCAAACCCACCAAAATATCCAAAGCACAAGACGTGGCAGTAATAGAGGACTTGAAGTACCCAGACATCTGTTGGAAGAGTAATATGGCAAAACACAAAATGTCCAATAAGTTCTTTGAATGTATTGGGGACGTCTTTTCATTTCAGAAGGTAGAGGAAGTAACTAGGGGGAGAGCCATTTTAGACTTTACTCTGTCTACCTGGGCTGAATTGGTTGTGAATCTGAAGGTTGAAGGGAATTTGGGTGAAAATGATCATGAAATGATAGATTTAATTATTCTAAGGGAAGGAAGAAGTGAAAGCAGGGGAATAAGGACATTAGACTTAGTCTGCTTTTTGTTTTAACAAACTCAGAGAACAGGAAGTTTATGTCCCACAGGAAGATAATCTAAGGGGAAAAGGAGTTCAGTAGAGCTGATAGTTTAATGAATTAAAATTGCAATAAAAACTGTCCCAAGGCAGAGAAAAGATAGGAAGAATAGTAAGAGGCCAATATGGCTCCACCAGGAGCTCATTAATGAGCTGAAATCAAAAAAGGAATCCTACAATAAGTGGAAATATGGACAAATTGCTAAGGAGGAGTACAAAAGAAAGCACAAGTACGGTATGTAGGGACAAAATCAGAAACAGTAAGGCACAAAACGAGTTACACGTAGCAGGGGACATACAAGGCAATAAGAACAGGTTCTGTAGGTACATTATAGGAGTAAGAGAAAAGACAAAAGAAGGCTTAAGTTCTCTATTTAGTGGAGAAGGAGAGCTAATAATGGATGAACTCAAGAAGACTGAGGTGTTTAGTGCCTATTTTGCTTCAGTGTTCACTAAAAAGGTTGATTGTGACCCATTACTTACCACAGTTGTTATTAAGGATAGATTATGTCACAGAAGTCATGGATGCTGTGACTTCCGGAGACCTCTGTGACATTTTCTGCCTCAGCCCCGGGGTGGTGGGACCGCAGCTGTCGGGGGGCCTCCGCAGCTGTCAGCCACTGTGGGCAGAAAGTGCTGGAAACTCCTCTCCCCCTCCCCCCCCACAGTGGGGGTCAGGCTCTCATTCTCCCCCCCCCCCCCATCAGCCCCAGTTTGTCACAGTTATTTTTAGCCAGGGTACTTTGGGAACTAGCTGAAGCAATCTCAGAACCATTAATGATTATCTCCAGGAACTCATGGAGGATGGGTGAGGTCCCAGTGGACTATGAAAGAGCAAACAACACCTATTGTTAAAAGAGGAACAAAAAGGATGTGAAGAATTATAGTCGGCAAATCTTTGATAACTGGAAAGACACTGGAACAAATTTTTAAACAATCAATTTGTAAGCACCTAGAGGAGAATAGGATGATAAGTAATAGCCAACATAGATTTGTCAAGAACAAATTATGCCTTCTTTGACCAGGTTACTGGCTTAATGGAGGGGGGAAAGCTGTACATGTGAAATACCTTTGATTTTAGTAAGGCTTTTAACACAGTCCCAAATGATAGTCTCTTGAGCAAACTAGGGAACTGTGGTCTAAATGAAATTACTATAAGGTGAGTGGACAATTGTTTGAAAGACTGTACTCAAAGAGTAGATATCAATGGTTTGCTGTCAAACTGGGAGTGCGTAACCGGTGGGGTCCCTCAAGGGTTTGTCCTCGAATTATACTATTGAATATTTTCATTAAAGACTTGGATAATGGAGTGGAGAGTAGGCTTCTAAAATCTACAGATGACACCAAGGCAGGAGGAGTTGCTAGCACTTTGGAGAACAGGATTAGAATTCAAAACAATCTTTATAATTTGGAGAATTCAACTGAAATCAACAAAATGAAATTCAGTAAAGATGAGTAAAAAGTACTTCACTTCAGAAGAAAAAATCAGATGCAGAACTGCAAAATGAGGAATAACCGTCTAAGCAGTAATACTGCTGAAAAGGATCTAGGAGTTCTAGTGCAGTGGTCTCCAAAGTGGGGTGCTCGCAAGAGGATCCTTCGGGGTGTGTGGCAGGAGAAGCATTGCTGGAGCAGCACCACTCTTCCCCCCCACCCCCACCCTCCACCTCGGCAGTTCAGCTGGGAATCCCAGCAGCTTTTTTTTTTTTTTTTTTTTTTGCTTCAACAGTTCGGCTGGGAGCAGGGGGTGTGTGCTCAAAAATTTTTTACTGATGGGGTGAGCGATCAAAAAAGTTTGGAGACCACTGCTCTAGTGGATCACAAATTGCATATGAGTCAATAATGTGAGGCAGTTTTTTTAAAAAAAAAGCTAATATAATAATGGATGTATTAATAGTAGCATCATATGTAAGACATGGAAGATAATTGTCCCACTCTGCTCAGCACTAGAGGGGCCTCAGATGGAGTACAGTGTACAGTTCTGGGCACCACACTTAAGGCTTAACAGACCTGACCTATGAGGAAATATTAAATAAAACTGGGCATGTTTAGTGTTGAGAAAAGAAGTCTGAGGAGGACCACCTCATAAGTCTTCAAATATGTTAAGGGCAGTTTCAAAGAGGACTTTGATCAATTGTTTTCCATGTCCACTGAAGGTAGGACAAGAATTAATCGGCTTAATCTGCAGCGAGGAAGGTTTAGGTCAGATATTAGGAAAAACTTTCTAACTATACGGATAGTTAAGCACTGGACTAGGCATCCCAGGGAGGTTGTGGAATCCCCGTCAATGGAGGTTTTTAAGAACAGGTTAGACAAGCATCTGTCAGGGATGGGCTAGGTCAAGGTATATTTGTTCCTGCCTCAGCACAGGGAGGCTGGCACAGATGGCCTCTCAAGGTCCCTTCCAGCCCTCCATTTCTGTCACTCTATGAATAGCAAAGTAATGTACTCAGATAAAGAGGAACAAAAACAATATTGGGAGGAAGCAGATTTAAGTCTGAATAGGTAAGAAAAGCAATAAGAATGTTTGTTTGTTTTCTCATTCTAATTATGAAAAATACCTTGACAGAGTCCCTTTTAGGTTAATTGAATTTAAACATCAGGCCTTGTTACTGCACAGACACAGCTTTTGAAAATCAGGCTGATTTTTCAAATATTTAATAAAATCCAGTGTTTCATCCTTACAGCATGGCTCAGATGCAATTTTCTGCTCCACTGAATTTATCTAGGCTCTTAGCTATTGGCAGCAAAGCTGTGCAGTCTTCACAGAACAAGAACAAAATTGAACTATCCTGGCTTTTCTGTTTTCAGTACAAAGCCTTTCTTCGTTAGCACTGACAGAAACATAATCTAACTGTTTTTTTTTCTTTTTCCTGTGTTCATAAATATATGTAGCCATTTAGGGACAGATCATGCTTGGTCCTCATGCAGGTGTGCAGTAAGTGGAAGTATGAGGGGAGAGGAAAAGGTGTTTCTTTAGATCTTTTTCTCCTGCATGTGAGAAGTAGTCAGAAGTGCAGTCAGTGCATACAGGAACTGCTCCCTCTTTACTCCCTTGGGAGTGCAGGGTAACCCAGAGCAGAAAGGGAGTTGACAAGGGCCATGGGCCACTCACCTCCTCCTCACTGGCCCACTGAGTAGGAGCAGCATGCATAAGGGAGCAGCCTGCACACCATGAATGAGTTCAGTAGTAGGTGGGCTCAGGGCCATCCTTACCCATACGCAAAGCACGCAGCTGCGTAGGGCACCAGGAAATTTGGGGGCTACCAAATTTCCTGGTGCCCTGCGTAGCTGCATGCTGCTCCAGCCCCTACTCTGGCTCTTCCCCAGGCCCCCACCCCTGCTCCGCCCCAGCCCTGCCCCCACTCCCCTGAAGATTGTAGCCAGGCCGGACCCTGCACTCACTGCATGGTAAGTAGAGCAACCTGGCCCTAGCCTGCTCCGCTCCCCTGCCACCCAGCCGTGCTGCCGGAGAGTGCTGAGGGGCAGTTCCCCCCCTTCCCCCAAGCCTGGGAGCCAGGGGAGCAGAGCAGCCTTGGGCCCCAGGCCTCTGTGGGCAGGAGCTGGCCCCAGCCATCTGTGGGGGACGGGGGGGCCTGGCCACTTCCTGCGGGAAGTGGAGTGACCCGGCCCCAGCCTGCTCTGCTCCCCTGGCTCTCAGGCTTGGTGGGAGGGGTAAACTGCCTCCCAGCTCTTGCCAGCAACGCAGCTGGGAGCCAGGGGAGCAGAGCAGGCTCGGGCCGGGTCACTCCACTTCCCGGAGGAAGTGGCCAGGCCCCCCTGTCCCCCACGGAGGTCTGGGGCCAGCTCCTGCCCGTGGAGGTGTGGGGCCCCACATAGCCCCCCCACAGGGGGAGGGGGAGCTGCGTCAGGCACTGAAATAGCTAGGGATGGCCCTGGTTGTGCTTGTCCTACTCACTAAGAAATTCAGGCAGGCATCCTGCTTCCCTGAGGCAGAAATCAGCCTAGTGCTCCCCTTGGCGCGGGCATCTTTACATCTCTCCTAACACAGGGTGTTCTGCCTGATAAATTGTAGCTCAGAGTTTTTACCAGCATATAAAGCAGCTAGAATTTCCATTGTAAGTAATTACAAAATCCCCTTCAGGCTGATACCTGAGAGTGAGTTTTTGAAACAAAAGGAAGTAAATCAGTTTGACTGTTTTTATGTTCTGGGATTGTCAAAAAGAAAGATGTTCATTGTTTCATCTGCAGATTTTCAGTCCTATAATCTAATTGTATTGGGACTGAGGTTCTCTTCCACCTACAGTGGCAGAGGGGACCGAATGGGGTAGAACGGGTATGGGTTGTTCAGATAGCACAATAGTGAGCACAGTATAAATGCCATGATACATAATGGCAGGCAAATTGCTTTGTTGTCCTTTTGCATGGGATCTCACTGCATTCCATGGAAAGATACATACAACCCAATTACCAAGGGCCATTTGTCAATTGGAAAACATGGCCATTACCTTCGGAATGTATTTGTGACGTCCTATCATCTTGCTAAAATGGTGCTGCAAAAGCATCTTATCACTGCAGGCACTAATATGTATGTTTCTTAACGTAGATACTCTTCTTCAGGATCAAACCAGCAGTTCTACCATATGGTCTTGCAACTGCTATTGTCTCCCCTTTTTGTCTGAAGTTAAGGTTTCAATGTGAATTTAACTTAGCAACAGTTGTGTTGCCTCTTCCCTTCCTTTTATATACTGCATGCAGTTTGCATACTGGTGCCAAGTATACTCAGGGCCGGATTTACACCTTATGCGCCCCTGAGCCCAGCGCCTTCAGCATCCCCCCTGCCTACAGCTGACCTTCGTGTTTTCCATAAAAAATTAAATGAAAAGAAATATAAATGGTAATTTAAATATTTGTTCAATACAGGACCAAAAAATAGTATAATTAAAACATAACCCACTTTTAACTTTTAGGCACCCCCCTGCAATGCTGGTGCCCCTAGTCACGTGCCTACTGTGCCTAATTGGAAATCCAGCCCTGAGTGTAGCCCTGTGCCTCCCACTGACTGCTTTTTTTCCCATTTAAAAACTCTCCCTAGTACTGCTTTGTGGAACCAGAAATAACTGTTTTACTTCCAAAGAGCTAAATCTTGGTATTTGCTGCTAGGTGATTTTTGGCTTAATGGATTGTATTTAATGTTTGTCTATTTGTGTGCCCATCACTGTAGTAGACTTTCATAGTAATCAGGTGTGTGGGGATGGAGGGTGTTTCAGAACTACCTAAGGAAAACAGTAATGCCTGGAACTTTTTTATCCCCTCCTCCAGAAGAGAATTTATTCAGCAGAATTCTGTGTTCGATTTACCACAGCCCTGCCTCAGCCACTCTAAAATCTCTAGCAGCACAGAGAGATTCACACAGTATGGCTACACTTATAAATCTGCAGCGCTGGTAGTTGCAGCGCTGGTCGTCCAGCTGTGCAGGACCAGCGCTGGTGTGTGGCCACACTCACAGCTACCAGCGCTGGTGTGTGGCCACATTTGCAGCGCTGTTGGGAGTGATGCATTATGGGCAGCTATCCCAGCGTTCAAGTGGCAGCAACATGCTTTTCAAAAGAGGGGGGTGGGGTGGGGCGTAGTGTGACAGGGAGCGAGCGAGAGAGAGAGAGTGGATTTTTGGAGCCAACACTGTGTGTTACCTTCCTGCCTTGAAAAATCAGAACATGTTCCCGATCCCTTACCCTTAACTCTTAACTGCAAACAGCCTGCAGCCAACGGACTCCCTCTCTCCCCTCTGCCCCGTTTCTGTCAAGCAAACACTCCCTGCCTGCCTCATTATCTAATTTGATTGTTCACAGATTGATCACAGCAAACAGGAGCTGTGTTTGTAGATAAGCAGCTCCGGGGTCAACGGAGCTACGGAGCTCTGAGTTCACAACAAAACAAAGAGAGGCTGCATAACAAAACAAAGAGAGTAATTTATAAAAGCATTCTGGGATATCTGCTAATACCCTGGAGGCCAATAACAGCACTGGTGTATGGCCACACTTGATGACCAGCGCTGCAGCACCAGCGCTGCAATCTTTATTCCCCATGCTGAGCCAGGTGTACGGCCAGCGCTGCAGCCAGGGAGTTGCAGCGCTGGATGTGCCCTGCAGGTGTGGACACTTACTAATTGCAGCACTGGAAAGCCTCCACCAGGGCTGCAACTCACAAGTGTAGCCATACCCACAGTGTGCAGGGAAGGAGGGTGGAACCCATGCACAGACAATTACTGTGCTCCCCTTCCCACCATCAACTTTTGATTTGGGCCCTGGATAGCACAGTGTATCATCTGTCTTGTTTGATGGAAAGAGTGTTATTTGTGAGTCCCTAGATTATGTTTAGTGAGTAACAAATTTCTCCCGATTAATGTTCCCATAGAGGTGTACATTTTTTGTTTTTTAATGAAAGCACCAGTGATAGTTGTTTGTGCCCTATAAAGAACACAAACATGTGGCATTGTAGCAATACTTATGAGACTGTTCTGTTCCTTATTTTGTTATTCCTTTGTATCTAAAACAAATGCCCTGGCATTTAATAATGTTGTATCTCTTTTTAAACTTTGTAGATGTAACGTTCATCCATGAAGGAAATAAAACTTTTCTGGATAACCTTGTTAATTTTGAAAAGCTGGTATGTACATTTTGTCTTTTATAACGTCCTCTTTTTTGTGGGAAAATCCATCTCTCTCTCTCTCTCTCTCTCCTTTTTTTATTCCTCTTCTCCCCACCTCTTGTGTTAAATGTATCATGCTTTGATAACCAAGCACAATATCTCTTAGCCTTTTCAGTTCTCTCCATGAGCTCCACCAGCTCCCTCACAGCATCATATTTATCCTTGACTAAGGGTTTGTCTAAATGGTGGGATAAAGTGCACTAGGGAACCTTTACGCGCACCAGCAGGGTCTAAATGGACCAATTAATGCACAACATATTAGTGTGCTTTACAAATTACACACCTATAGTTTGCATTGCCCCACAATCTAAACAAGCGTAAGTTCTCAAACTGTTGTTGCCTCTTCTGTCCACTCAGCCTCTTCTCAGAGTTTAGTCCCTCCCCCCCCCCCCAGGTACACAGCAGCAGGTCACCCCAATTTAAGTCATCACTAATTCCAGGTATTTTAAATGAAAGTAAGTTCATGATTTGGGTAGGAGATAAACAGGAAGAATAGACACAATAAAAGCTAAATATTAATCTTTATGTAGAGGGTAGTGCATTAGCCTTTTAGCTTAGGCCAGATCTACAGTAGAAAGTTTTGCTGGTATAGTAATGTCAGTTAGGAGTGTGATTCTTTACAACATCTCTCTATACCAGCAAAAACCTTAGTGTCAGGGGCGGCTCTAGGCATTTTGCCACCCCAAGCAGGGCAGGCAGGCTGCCTTCGGCGGCTTGCCTGTGGAGGGTCCGCTGGTCCCACGGCTTCGGCGGACCTCCGAAGCCACAGGACCAGCGGACCCTCCGCAGGCCAGCCGCCGAAGGCAGCCTGCCTGCTGCCCTCGCAGCGCCGGCAGAGCGCCCCCCGCGGCTTGCTGCCCCAAGCACGCACTTGGTGTGCTGGGGTCTGGAGCTGCCCCTGCTTAGTGTAGACACAGTTATATTGGCGGGGAAAGTGCTTTTGCTAGTATAGCTTATTTTATTTGAGGGACTGGTATAAGTTATACCTGAAAAAGCACTCTCTTGCCTGTATAAGCTGTGTATGCTCTAGGAGGGTTTGCTGGACTAGCTATATTGGCAAACCTTTTCTAGAGTAGATTAGGCCTTAGTTACTTTAGTATGGATAAGCATGATACAAAGTCTACATATTGGAGTGTCATGTTTCAGCAAAATATTATCAGGCTTGTCCACCCTTTTTAGGTATGTGATATGTGTCAAAAGGTGATGAGGCATATCTCTCCTCCTGATCTTAATCTTTTTCTCTCTTTGTTGTGGAAATGACTAATTTACTGTATCCAGTACCTATTGGTTGAGTAAACAGAGAGAACAATTCATTTCTCCCTGTTTCATCCCAAGGTAACTTTATAACCTAGGTGGTCCATTCTTTGTATGTTCAATTCGATTCTTGTACCTTTTCTTGTTGCAGTGCTTAGAAGAACACTGATTTGCATTTAATAAAAGGTTTTCTTGTGCCTAGTCCATTAACTGTTTGACCTTTATGTGTTTGCACATAAACTTATTAGCAAGTTCTTCCTCAAGCGCTCTCACAAGTTTGTCTCATTAACATGTAAATTGAAATAGTCCTTGATGCACACTGATTGTTAGTAAACATCCCTTACAGGCTTATATATTAATTTATTGGAGACAAAGTGTATGATTCTCAACTCAGTCTTAATCAGGCCTTTGTTTTTTGTAATCACATGTAGGCCTTGGCTACAGTAGACTAGAGGCTTGGCTACACTTACAAATTTGCAGCGCTGCAGCAGGTGGTGAAAAAAAACACACCTGGCAGCGCTGCAAATTGCGGGCGCGCCAAGCGCCAAGCCCAGCTGGGCCGCTGCGCGCTCGCGCAGCGCTGTCCCCACAGGGAGCTGGGAGGAGCTGGAGCTGAGGAGGAGTTTGAGAGCGCTGGCGCTGGCGCTGGCTGCGCTGGCGCAAAGCGCGCGCGCCGCGCGAGCGCCGCGCTGCAGCGCTGCAAGCAGCCAGCTAGTTTTGTAAAAAGAACGAGGAGTACTGTTGGCACCTTAGAGACTAACAAATTTATTTGGTCATAAGCTTTTGTGGGCTAAAACCCACTTCGTCGGATACATACAGTGGAAAATACAGTAGGAAGATGTATATACTTAGAGAACATGAAAAAATGGGTGTTGCCTTACCAACTCTAACGAGACTAATCAATTAAGGTGGGCTATTATCAGCAGGAGGAAAAAAACTTTTGAAGTGATAATCAGGATGGCCCATTTCACAGTTGACAAGAAGGTGTGAGTTAAAGGTAGGGGAAAAATTAGCATGGGGAAATAGTTTTTACTTTGTGTAATGACCCATCCGCTCCCAGTCTTTATTCAAGTCTAATTTAATGGTGTCCAATTTGCAAATTAATTCCAGTTCTGCAGTTTCTCGTTGGAGTCTGTTTTTGAAGGTTTTTTTGTTGGAGAATTGCCACTTTTAGGTCTGTAATTGAGTGACCAGGGAGATTGAAGTGTTCTCCAACTGGCTTTTGAATGTTATGATTCTTGACATCTGATTTGTATCCATTTATTCTTTTGTGTAGAGACTGTCCAGTTTGGCCAATGTACATGGCAGAGGGGCATTGCTGGTACATGATAGCCTATATCACATTGGTAGATGTGCAGGTGAACGAGCCTCTGATGGTGTGGCTGATGTGATTCGGTCCTATGATGGTGTCTCTTGAATAGATATGTGGACAGAGATGGCAACGGGCTTTGTTGCAAGGGTAGGCTCCTGGATTAGTGTTTTTGTTGTGTGGTTGCTGGTGAGTATTTGCTTCAGGTTGGGGAGCTGAGTGTAAGCAAGAACTGGCCTGTCTCCCAAGATCTGTGAGAGTAAGGGATTGTCTTTCAGAATAGGTTGTAGATCTTTGATGATGTGCTGGAGAGGTTTTAGTTGGGGGCTGAAGGTGATGGCTAGTGGCGTTCTGTTACTTTCTTTGTTGGGCCTGTCCTGGAGTAGGTCACTTCTGGTTATTCTTCTGGCTCTGTCAGTCTGTTTCTTCACTTCAGCAACTGGGTATTGTAGTTTTAAGAATGCTTGATCTTGTAGGTGTTTGTCTCTGTCTGAGGGATTGGAGCAAATGTGATTGTATCTTAGAGCTTGGCTGTAGACAGTGGATCGTGTGATGTGGTCTGGATGAAAGCTGGAGGCATGTAGGTAAGTATAGTGGTCAGTAAGTTTCCGGTATAGGGTGGTGTTTATGTGACCATCGCTTATTAGCATTGTAGTGTCTAGGAAGTGGATCTCTTGTGTGGACTGGTCCAGGCTGAGGTTGATGGTGGGATGGAAATTGTTGAAATCATGGTGGAATTCCTCCAGGACTTCTTTTCCATGGGTCCAGATGATGAAGATATCATCAATCTAGCGCAAGTAGAGTAGGGGCATTAGGGGACAAGAGCTGAGGAAGCGTTCTGAGTCAGCCCTAAAAATGTTGGCATACTGTGGGGCCACGCGGGTACCCATAGCAGTGCCGCTGACTTGAAGGTATACATTGTCCCCAAATGTGAAATAGTTGTGGGTGAGGACAAAGTTCAGCCACCAGGTTTGCCATGACGTTATCAGAGATACTGTTCCTGACGGCTTGTAGTCCATCTTTGTGTGGAATGTTGGTGTAGAGGGCTTCTACATCCATAGTGGCCAGGATGGTGTTTTTTGGAAGATCACCAATGGATTGTAGATTCCTCAGCAAGTCAGTGGTGTCTCGAAGATAGCTAGGAGTGCTGGTAGCATAGGGCCTGAGGAGAGAGTCTACATAGCCAGACAATCCTGCTGTCAGGGTACCAGTGCCTGAGATGATGGGGTGTCCAGGATTTCCAGGTTTATGGATCTTGGGTAGCAGATAGAATACCCCTGGTCAGGGTTCTAGGGGTGTGTCTGTGCACCAGGGCAGCTCTACCAGTAGAAGCTCCAAAGTGATAGCCTGGTTCCAATGAAGTCAGCGGGGCCAGGATTTTGCCCCTAGTGAAGGCGGTCATCAACAGCCAGCAGCATTTCAACCACCATGTCATCTAGACTTGCTGTGAGAAGGGTCAAACAACATGGTTGTTAATTCTCCTGCCTGCAGCCCTGTGTGCATGAGTGCTCCCACCAATGGTAGCAAGGGTGAGAACTCTTAAGATAAAGAAGCAATGTAGACCCAGCCCATATAAGTATTATTCTAGTTCATTTTGATGTTTAAGTATTTGATTTGTTGGTATGGAATTAGCAAGAAGTGTGTCAATCATCTCACCCTAATCACTTTGTATTGTATTCCTTTCCCATCTTTCCTTGCCCAATGCCCCTGTAGATTGTAAACTCATCAGCACAGGGAAGGTATTTTCCTCTGTTTGTATTATGCCTAGCATATTCTGGGCACTCTGGCAATAATAATAATAAATAAATAATAATAATAATTCTCATTGACTTCAGTTGATTCAAGATCAAGCCACTAAACTGCACCTGCAAATAACTAAGTTCAAAATTGTGCTAATGGGCATTAGCACTTGAAATTGATCTTGAAGAGGGGGGAAAAAAAAGAGAGAGAGAAAAGAGGAGGAGAAAAGAAAGAGGCCTGAATACTGAACTTGCTGTTGCAGATAAAATCTTCTGTAGGGAAGCAATACACCTACCATCATAGCTGTACTGGAATTTTCCTTATGTGACAGCATCTTTGCTTTGAAATTCATATCCCCATTAGATTCAGGATTTTCATATGTTTATTTCCTGCATTCAATGTGATATGAATACAATGAATCAGAAGCTTGTTCAAAATGCAAAGAAATAAATTCACTAAGGGAAGAAAAGCTGCAAGCTGTTGAGTCAATTAGGAAAGTATATCATAATAGACCAGACTTAGCAAAAGCTAAGGGGATTTCACTTTTTAATTTAACTTTCTATTTTGTAAGATCTAGACTACAGTTTTTTAGACCAATATTTATTGTGTCCTTTGCCTTAACATGAGAATTGCAAATGCAAAGTAATAAATGGATGGAATAAGGTCTAAATTAGGGTTACAGTATTTCATTTTCTGGAAAAAGAGGATACTACTAGAGAGGAGGGGAAGTATGGGGTGGGTGGGATGGGAAGGGGAGCTGTGGGGGGGGGGCACCTGTGACAGGCATATTCAGTGGAGGTGGAGGACAGTGTCACTCCTTGTCACGTGGCAGGGCAGCTGGCGCAAGTCCAGGATGCAGCGACAGCCATCAGTCATTGCCTCCCTGCAGGTCCCCTTCCCCAGAGCAGAGAGCCAGGTCCTGAGTGAGTGGAATCCAGCAGCTGTGGCTTGCAGAGGAATGGACCAATCAGTTGCAGATGCAGAGAGGGACCAATCTGGAAGCAGACCAATTAGGGCTCTTTCTGAGCTGCAGCTTGTCTGCTCTGCAAAAACCCTGGACGTTTCCTGAAATTTGAAAACTTTGCCTGGACAGAGAAAAGAGGTTCAAAAAAGGAGATTATATCGATATGGTAACCCTAGTCTAAATGTTACCATTATATTATAAATATCTTCATATTCTTTACTGACATCTTTTGCTGAGATATAGCTTCTTTCATTATTCCTCTGTCAATCACAACCACCATCTATATATCTCTTATAGTAATAACATATCTTGGCCACCACTGCTACTTAAATGCACAATCCTGTAAACTTCAGCACATTGGTATTTATCATCTTACAGGCAGTCCCTTTGTGGACTAGTAGTAAGAACTGTACATGTAATATAAATAAAGGTTTTCAGGATCATGCCCAAAAATATCTGTGGGACTTCTGAGCATACTGATGAACTGGATTGCCATAAACAGTTGAATTATTGCTAATGATCATGTGCTAAGAGTGGTTACCAGTCAAGTCTCAGGTCTGGTCTATATTACAGAGTTAGGTTGATGCAAGGCAGCTTACATTGACCTAACTATGGAAGCATCTACAGTTAAATTTTGATCCCACTATGCTTAATAACTCCGCTTCCATGAGCAGTGTAGAGTCAAAGTCAATGTAGTTAGGTCAGTGCAGTGTCAGAGTAGACACTGTGTTGCTTACATTGACTGTTACTGGCTTTCAAGAGCTGTCCCACACTGGCAATACACAAGGAGTAAAGCATAGACACGCACAAGCAATGTAATTACTACGGCAGCTGTATGCTGACATAAGTTAGGTCAACTTAATTTTATAGTGTAGACATGGTCTCAGTCACTGTATGCATTCCTACATATTTATCACACTCTGGTATACAGCCATCTATTAAAACAATCAGAAAATAGCAGTCCATTTTCAGATGAATTAACAGGTTTTCTGTATTGTAACTGGGTCAGGCAAGTCAGAGGGACAGTGTGAAATGCCTAAATGTCAAAATATGGGATATAAACTGGAAGATGCAACAACAGCAGAAGAACACAGGAATGTCATAACTCTAGTGGGATTTAAGAAATTGGTCATGCAAACTTAGGACCTCTCATTAGAACTTTATTTTAATCAGTGCAAGGAAATGATGTTAGCATAAGAGACTGAGAGATTTCATGGTAAATGGAACACAGATGAAAAAAATGATTTTGCTTCACTGATTTATTAAAGAACATCAAGTCTTCATTAAGCATATACTCAGTTGTTCTCATGATAAGCTATTCTGTGAAGGAACATTGTAAACAATTCATATTGTGGTTGTGGAGAGATGAATTATGCTACATCATTCCAAGCTATACTTTGCTCTGGACAGCTAATCCTTTCCACTTCTGGCTGGATTTTGAAGGAGGTGTGAGAACAGCCTGTACTGTTTCCATAAAATGCCATATTGCTATTGTTAATTGCAGGCAGGTTGTTTAAATTTGTCACCATATTCCGTCAAGGGCTTCTGGCCCATTTCAATAGGCTCTTTCCTTTGGATTGTAAGTGTAATCAAAAGAAAACATGCATATACGGCATTATGGACCAGATCCTTCACTCGTGAAAACCAATGTAGCTCTGTTAACTTAGACATAGCTATTCCAATTAATATCCAAATAAGGATCTGATGCTAAAGGTGGAACAAAATTTTAAAGGTTTTTCTCTGTTGAATATGAGCAACCATCTGCAGCCTATTTTGCCTAAGGAAAAACAGTACAATAAAAATCTTTTAAAATCAACAACTAATCAAATCGTTACCATGCCATAGACTTGTAAAAACTGAATGAAGGGGTAAAGGCTTGCTGAAAACTTAGCCCATAATGTAGTTTTAGCCTTTTACTCCCCCATGCACTGAAAAGGAAGCATGCAATTAAGTACATCTTCCTCCTTTGGAGTTTTTTACTTTAACAGAAGTCACTTAATTTTTCATATACATGAACACAAATCTGCTCTTCCTGCAACAGTTTAAAACCTGACACACACTACTCCACTAAGCATGA
Organism: Mauremys reevesii; assembly: GCF_016161935.1. Lineage (NCBI taxonomy): Eukaryota > Metazoa > Chordata > Testudines > Geoemydidae > Mauremys > Mauremys reevesii. The sequence continues at coordinate 60,190,934 of NC_052624.1, read as the reverse complement.
GGGGGAAAGAGAGGGGGGATTTCAAGCATCTCCTTTGAAAGAAGAAAACATAGAGAAATTATCCTTTTTCATTGTCCATTTCCATGGGTTCCTAGGAAGACCCCCTCTATCTGTGTAGTGTAAACAAAATCCTTCTGTGAAAGGAGTCAGAAAGAACTAACCTTGTTTCAGGATATGTTGACACCGAGCCACAAGCAAACGAACAACCTTCTCCCCATCTAATCTAAATGTCTCCAAATCCTGCCTCCTTCCTTTCTCACCATTGCTGCAATTGTTGTTGCAAAGTGTGGGGCTAGGGAAGGATTTTCTAGTAACAGCCCCCCTGTCAGATTTCTGCACTGATATATTGTACTTTTTATTTCACAGCACATGATTGCTGATACTGTCCGATCACTGAGACATTGCAGGAATAACCAATGTGGTAAGTAGTAGTAAGTTTAATTACAAAATTACATTTCCCTTGTTACTTGTCTCTCATTAGTTACATATATCAAAAGAACTATTTCCCGGTCTCTCTGCTTCCTCTCCCATGGCCTAGGGTTACTTTTACAGTAAAACATACTTGCTGTTTGTTTTAACCTAGAAGAGGGGAGAGTGTGTTGTGAAAGTCACCTCAGCAAACAGAATGTAATTACAGCTACTTTCCAAAGATTTTCACAAAATGCTGTGTTCTCCCCAATCCCCAATATGCACAGTCATCTACCTGTAATGTTACACAAGATCTGAGTTTTATAGACCTGCATCAGAAGGAAAAAAAAGTAAAGGCCTCTAATTACCTGGTGAGCTTGTGAGGTATCCTACAGCTTCCAATAACAAGTGGTGTGTTTAGGATGGAGATTTAGTGCAGTCTCACCAGTCTCCTACATGAACTCTCTTTAAGCAACTGATTGAAACTTGTATTGGCATCTCACTAGATGAAGAGTGATATATCACTCTGGATTTTCATAGTGTTCCACTGAGACCAACTGGGTATCTGTAAACTTTTTTCCTTATTCTCTGTATGACTTGCACTACAATTATACAAGGGAGGGGATAGACAACACAATATTTTTTATAGTGGTAGGGTCCTAATTTAAACACACTAAAATAAATGCCACATTAAGACCAAAAACACTCTACCTGGAGGGACTTCAGACATGTGTTAATATTGCTTTGAGGACATCGACTAGAGTTTGTGGCAGATAATGTCTCAGTTTTCTCTTCAATCGACTGTTCAGTTTTCATCTGACGCATGGTTAAAGCCATTCTGCTGGGGGAACTCCTGTGAAATAACAGCATTTCTCTTGTTTCTACCATCTTAGCCGAAATCAAAAGCATAACTGATCAAAACAGAAGGCTTGACCCTCTCTTTTCCCCCACCCCCCCAAAAAAAAATCTTTGAAGAGTTGTCCTGCATTGTCACATTTCACCTGATCTAAAGGAAATGGTTCAGGGGCCCACTTGCTGACGTACGTTTGTGCTACAGCTATTTAAACACTCAAAGCTAGATCCTCAGACCCTGCTCAAAGTTTGTTCCTGCCGACAGACAAAAAAGTAGCACTTAAATCAGCCTCAGAGGGACTGCTGAGCATATTCCAAACATGAGGAAATCCAGCTTTATGCCTCCCGCTTCCCATCCCTCTGGTGTTAGAAGCATATCAAGAAAGCAGGCAGATGAGGGGGCAAAGCTGCAGTTTCAGAGCATGGTGTTTCCATGGCTTAGAACTTTCTTCCCCTCCATTCCCCTTTGAGGATAAGGATCTTCCCACCAGAGCATCTGGTCCTCTGCAGATGCTTTGGACCATCACACTTCACCTGCCATTTTTAATGGCATGTTTGGCTCATATTTGGAAAGTATGGATTGGTTCGAAAACTGATCTCAGATTCATTTCCTTTTCTCCATATAAACTTTAGGCAATGAAGTTCCTCCAAAGGAGAATCAAGAGCTGAAGCCACATGTCTATCACCTGCACGTCATTGACGACCAGCAAACGCTGTTTGAGCTTTCTCACCGGATAGAGCCTCGAGCATGAGCGCCCACAGCTTCATGTAACCTTGTAACTGCAGCACTTTTAATTAAGTGAATGTTTATGCCAAGCATGTTGCTTCCCTATATGAGAACAGTTTACTGAGTTTTATCAGTAGTCACATGATACACACAGGAAAATCAAGCAAAGCAAGAAAAAGAGCTGTTCACAGCATTCCAGGCAAGGATAGTGCCATTTCCACTTATCAGAAAAGGAAGGAGAAGAGCAGCATTGTTTAAGCTAAGAAGCTTGGTTTATGTGACCATATTGGTGGTCCAGTGTAGCTTTCAATCGAGATTCCGCCAGTATTAGAGGGAAAGGAAGCATCATGTCACCATAACAAAACATTCCAGCAAGCAACACTGTGTGACATGGGGGTTCACAATTCACCATACAGTATGTACCTCACTAATCTGAGGCTGCCAAAGTATTTATTGTTGCAAAAAAAAAAAAAAGTGCAATCCATGTTGCCGCTCTGGCTCCAGGGGAATGTCTTATTCGAGAGAACAGCAAATGCCTCAGAATGGGAATATAAAAAATAACTTGTATAAAACAGTGTTGCATGTTAATGCAATTGTGTGTCCTGATTGGAGGTCATAAGTCAACAGAAGCTGATATCTGAAACTCTCCTAATTTCACTTTCTCTTAAGAATTTGCTTTGTAGCAGACAGTAAAAAGATAAATCTAATCTTGACACGGTTTATGGAAACAAACCAGGCATTTCCCCTTTTGAGAGACCAAGGGGGCTATCCTGCAACTCAATTAGAGCAGTTCTCCATATGTATGAAACCTGAATAGGCTTTCAACGTTATTTCCTTCTAACACTTCTCTTCCTCCACCCCTGCCCCAATTTTCATTTAGACAAATCAAGGTAGTATTCATTGGCATTACTGAGTATGTTTTAAGTCACGTTCACAATGTATTCATGTCTCCAGGACCCTCTCATCAGAATATTGTTTTTCAGGGCTAAGGAATGGTCCTGAAATAATCTAGTATACACTATGGATGATGTAATGTGCTTCACAGTAAACACAATTTATTGTAGAGGGCCTTATAGCAAAATCCTCTTTGCAGTGGCAGTGAAGGTGTACTGCCTGCCTGCCTGTCTGTATTATGTCTTTATCACACGAGAAAGACTTCCAAGAAAATGCTCCTTTGTTGACATTTGGGTCCACCAGAGTGTCTGAAGTAGCATGCTCTTCATCATATTGTGATCTGTGGTTTAAAGGGACAGAAAAGCAGCTTTAACAAGTAGTTTCGGGGACATTCTGTCAGATGCATTCAAGTTTCCCCATCTGTGAAATATTGTACAGTTATAATGTAAAGGAAACAGATGTCTCAAATGTATTTGCTTGTACTTTGGTATTATCAAATACGATATGATTTTTCTTTTTTTGAAAGAAATCTTTTTACCCAGTAAAAAGAAGAAAAATAAACTCTTGCTGGCCATGGAGTAAAAATTTCCAAGTTTTTCTGTAGATGTGCTTGCACATATTGTAAATAACTCTTCTGTGCAAACAGACCAAAACTGTTCAAGTCAGGACACTAGCTTTAGTGGACTCACGTTTGCAGTATAAAAACATAAATCACAAATAATGCTTGTTTTTTGTTTTGTTGCAATTCATAAATTTTCACTGAGTCCCCTCCTTGGGTTCATTAACTAAAACATTCACTGATTCTTAAGCTCCCCCTTGTTGAGATCTTTTCCTTGTGGCACAACTGTAATAAACCTCACTGTAGACCTGATCCAGTACCCTAGTTCATAATTAGTTGTTCTTTTGAAATCAGCAGGACAGGTGCATAGTACAGTACTACTCAATATGAGTAAGGGTTTTAGAAATGCACCTCTCGCTCAATTCTCTGCAACTTTCACCCTACAATAGCTGTTCTAGTAGTAGTTTACACCTCTCTGCTGGTGAAGCAACAGTGGGGGGGGGGGTAGGGGAGAGGACGAGTGGGGGAAGGGGAGGAAATGATCTTGCTTTCCACACTCAGGTTTGCAGTCAGACTAAAAATTCTGTCATCTAAATACCAAATTTCAAATATTGTCATGCTATGTAATTTTGTATGAAGTGCTACAAACTGCAGCAGTTTACACAGAGGTCTTTATTATCTGAATACATCTTCACCTGGGAAAGGCAAAGTATGTTTAGTGTATCCACTCCATGCAGAGAATATTCACCTTGTATCCACAGTATTAATAGGAAGGCAACTGCCCTGACCGTGCAGCAAAAGTTTTCAGCAAATAAAGACCATCAGGGTCCTCATTTTGAAGTGAAGCCTGCCTTTAGACTGGCAAACATCTGAGGGAAAGATGGTTGGGAGGACAACTAAAAAGGAACACTCTGAAATGGAGGGGATTGGGTGTAGCATCCATCCCCCAGTTTCTAGATCTGGCAATACTGTGGTCTTTAATCACAATCCCTCAAAATAGTAGCACTGTTAATGCCATTTTAGAATAGCTACCGAAAATCTTAAATCTCAGCCTATCCCAGCCACATGCCAGATTAAACTGTGTGTGTGTGTGTGTGTGTGTGTGTGTGTGTGTGTGTGTGTGTGTGTGTTAGTAGCTCAGAGCAGTTTTTATTCAAAAAAAAGGGAAGAGCGGGGTCACTCTACAGATCTTTGATTTGGAATTTTGACATGTCACATCTAGATATTTCTATGATGTGTGCTTCAGATTTCAGCCCAATTCTAGATAGTTAACAAGCTGTGCTTTGATGCCATGGCCAAAAAAGGATTCCATGTTGCTAAAACCAGATCAAAACAGTTCTGCTGGGGAAAAAATACAAAGAAAGCTGTAAATACTAAACTTTTTAGCAGATTAATAATATTTATTTGCATAGTCTATTTATTGTATTCTTTTTACCCTATTAAGAAATACTGGGATGAAGTCAGTGAACTGAGGTAAGAACACTTGCCTGTTATAGTCTCTTTAACTGGAGTGCCATAATACGGTCAGCCTGCATTAACTATAAAATGGTAGAAAACCCCAAATCAAGGTATTTACCTAACTTCTCAGGGACTACAGCTAGTAGTTATCCACCATTATGAGAACTGGTATGTATGAAATAGTCTGATTTACCAAAAAATTCACTGTTGCCAATGTTTTCTTTTTCATATTTCATGCTTGTACATATTATTGTGTTGTGTATTTATGAGAGCTAGTAAGCAATAATTTATATGTCAAAATGGCCAAGGAATACAAGGTTAAAACTTGTAGAAGCAACTGTTGCATTTATCTTGCATTTTCAAGTGTTTTTTTAATATTCCTTTTCAAAATATAAAACTACATTAATGAAATCTGGGCTCTGTGCCTTCATGCCTGCCACATGCGGTTATTGTTCCCAAATGGAATATGTTATGCTCATACTTCTGGTCATTAAATTGCACTGAACACATACTGCATTTATGAGATTAACTGCACTCTAGTGGGAGTCTGATTTGAGCCTCAGAAATCTATTTTCATTCAAAACCATTCACTCTTATCTGATTAGCAGGACTTGCTAGTTTACAAGGTACCAAGATGTATTCCAAGCAGCCTCAGAAGCAGAAATAATGATAACATAGGCCTCAGTCGTGCCTTGTCATCACAGCCCAGCTACAGGAGTGGCCTGGATTCACAGTGCAAGCTCTTTGAGAAATTCTGCCTCAGATGCATGGGGAGAGCTTGCCTGCTGATGCCCTGCTTCATGGGGTGTAATAAACTGACAGGGTGTATTAGGCCTGAAGGCCCCCTGCTGGAGGCCTCACAGTCCTACCACACCCTGCCTAGGAAAAAAGCAGAAAAGATGAGTCCTCCAAGCTTCCTTGAGAGTCTGCATGGGAAGCAGCCAACTAGAGAGGGGTTGCAGGGAGAAGCCTATCGGAGCTCAGCAGGCTCCTATTTAAAAGTTGCTGCTAGACAGAGTAGATTCAGTTGCTTGCCGACTGGAGCCAGAGGAGTTTGGAAGGTGCTCCTGGCTGGCTGCAGAACTAGACAGAGCAGTTGCCAGCAGGGTCCAGGTGAGCAAGAAAGGTGCTGCTGGGACTCAAGCAAGACTTAGCCAAAGGTAAGGGTGAAGCTGAATGTGCTGGGGCTGCAGGGAAGTGGCCTAGGGAACAGCAGCAGGAAGAAGTTTGTTAAGGGAAGCAGCAGGGTCCCTGTGTTGGGACCTGGTGTAGAGATCAGGCCTGCGTCCCCCAACCAGCCACAGGCAAAGGGGCTGAGAGCCCTAATAAAGGACTGAGCTCAGGGAGGGCTGCAGAGAAACACACCCAAAAAGGGTACTGGGATAGGTCCTGTTGGACTGATTAGTCTCCGGGGCGGAAGTCCTGGGGGCACTGCTCCATTCCAGAGTAGGAACTATTTGAGAACTAGTCCAGGGAGGGCTGCCAAAGACCAGCCACGATATTGGGATAGGCCCTGTTTGCCGTGGCACCCTGGAAGGGGTCTATTTGTGTTTCACACAAGGACTGTGTGAGACTCGGCCACCTGAGAAAGAGAGACTTCCGGTAGGAAGCACCGCAAAAGCTGGGAGCAGGCACACCTGCTGTGAGACGCTTGCCTGAGGCGAGTGGCCCCATCACACAACCTCTCCCAGGCCCTGTTCACCATTACTAGCTCTTTGGTGAGTGTTATACTTCACCTAGCACATAAAAGGAGCAGTCCCTGCAGCGATCTGGGTAATGTAATAGTACACAGTTACTGTACTAGGTGTTAGGGTGACCAGACAGCAAGTGTGAAAAATTGGGACAGGGTGGAGGGTAATAGAAGCCTATATAAGAAAAGGACCCAAAAATCGGGACTGTCCCTATAAAATCGGGACATCTGGTCACCCTACTAGGTATTGAGGGGCATTGTGCCCTCCCATCCTCTGCCATTACACACCCTTGAAGCAGCTCTGCATAATCTGGCTGCTAATAAAAACAATAAATACCATTTGTATGGCATTTACATGTACAAAGTGCTTTAGAAACATGAAGTATTTAATCCTCACAATGCCTCTCTATGGCATGAGCTACATTTAAAATTGATAACAGCATAACTATGTTGGTTATGGGTGAATATTTTACCACCAGAGCTGTGTTGATATAAGCCTTGTTTCATTTCCAAAGAACCTGCATTCAGCTTCGCTAAGTTGAACAAGTGAACTTTAAACCCTATGCATACTCTGTCTGTGGGACTGCATTGCTTCCAGCCTAACTCCCTGTGTTCCCTGTTTTCCTGCTGTCCCATCAACTCCCACCAGGGAACATGGTTGCTCATATTCCAGTTCCACTGATCATGATTCAAGCACTAGTATAGATCCACTTATACTAGCAAAGAAGTGCTTTTTGCTGGCATAGTTTGTCTTTTAGGACAGTGGCTCTCAACTGTTCCTACTGGACCCCTTTCATGAGTCTGATTTGTCTTGTGTACCCCCAAGTTTCACCTCACTTAAAAACGACTTTCTTACAAAATCAGACATAAAAATACAGAAGTTAATCACATCACACCTTTACTGAAAAATTGCTGACTTTCTCATTTTTACAATATAATTATAAAATAAATTGAAATATAAATATTGTACTTACTTTTCAGTGTGTAGTATATAGAGCAGTGTAAACAAACCATTGTATGAAATTTTAGTTTGCACAGAGTTCGCTAGTGCTTTTTATGTAGCCTGTTGTAAAATTAAGCAAAGAGCTGGATGAGTTGATGTGCTCCTGGAAGATCTCTGTGTGTGTCAGGGATACGCATATGCATGGTTGAGAACCACTGTTTTAGGGAAATTGTATGAGATATGCTGGCAGACACACTTTTTTGCCAGAATAACTGCATCTACCCTAGGAGGGCTTAACAGGATAACTATGACAGCAGAACGTTTTTAGTGTAGACAAGGCCTGAGCTAGTTAAGGCCTTGTCTATGCACAGACTTGTGTTGGTTTTAGGCCTGGTCTAAACAGTTTTTGTACTGATTTTACTATTTCAGTACAGCTCCTACTGTGGACACAATTATACTGGTATAAAGCTGTCTTAGACCAATATAGTTTATTCCCTTAAATTTACAGGAATAAACTATAACTGTAAAAGCACCTTTATACTGGTATAACTGCCCCACACTAGAGGCTATACCGCTTACTTATATCCGTTACAAACCAACATACCATTTTTGTAGTGCTTTAAGTATGTAAACAAGACCTTACTTCAGTGATACTCAAACTTTTGTACTGGTGACTCCTTTCACACTGCAAGTCTCTGAGTGCAACCCCCCCTTATAAATTAAAAACACTTTTTTTATATATTTAACACCATTATTAATGCTGGAGGCAAAGCAGAGTTTGGGGTGGAGGTTGACAGCTTGCGACTCCCCACATCATAACCTCACAACCCCCTGAGGGGTCCTGACCCCCAGTTGAGAACCCCTGCCTTAGTTAAACCAGGGCAGCAACCCATTGTGTGGACACTCCTATTTCTGTTTGAGTGGATTATTTTGGTTGAGGTTTAAACTACATTTAATAGATTTAAGATAAACCCAGATAAGACTGGTTTAAACTAAGAATGTCCACACAACCACTTGTACCAGTTTAAAATCAAACCTCAGATTAAACTAGTATAATTCTGTGTGTAGGGACGTTATTAGTTCAAATATTCTCCCCAATTTACAATAAGGAAAAACAAGACAAATATGGAAGTGTTTTATCCAAAGTTAATCCTGGGCAGGGACTAGATCCCACCTTGTTACTCTGATCAAGTCCTATTCAGTCACATGTTCCATTAGAGGTAGCCCTGGATTTATGCACTATTTCCAGAACCAGTTACAATGCTGAGATTAGGGGCTTGCAATCACTTAATGGAAGAAAATAACAGGAAGGAAATGAATTAAAAGGAAGCTGGAAACAGTTGGTATTTCTGAACAGCTTTTGATAGATATCTTGCTATTAAGAGGCATCATTTGCTATACCAGCTGCTGGGATTCCCAGTATCAGAGATCATAAAACACTTCTCAGCTCAGTATACGGTAGCGTAATGAGAAAACCAGTGTTTGAGCATTAGTTTTTATTCTCTCTTGCACAGCCACTAGCTCCAGATTTGACATACTTGCCCCGCAATGATCCTGACTCTCAACCACACCTCACCATGACACCCTGTCTTTCCTTACTGTTTTTTGGCCTGAAGGAGTGTTAGAAAAACAGCTGCCAGGGCAGCAGAATCATCTAAACTGTACAGGCTAGAGGAGGAGGGAGATTCTCAGGGAGCAGTTCCCGAACCACTCCTCCGCTGAAGAATTCAGACTTGTCTGTGCTTCCCACCAGCTACAGACCCTCTTGCCTCCCCAGGACAGCATACTTCTTCCAGCGATCGCTCCTTGGGACTGGAAATTAACCAGTTCCCATATGATATCCACCTTACAGTACAGTATTCAGAGTAGCAGCCATGTTAGTCTGTATCCGCAAAAAGAACAGGAGTACTTGTGGCACCTTAAAGACTAACAAATTTATTTTAGCATGAGCTTTTGTGAGCTGCATCTCACTTCTTTGGATGCATAGAATGAAACACACAGACAGGAGATATTTATACATACAGAGAACATGAAAAGGTGGAAGTATGCATAACAACAGGAAAAGTCTAATCAATTGAGATGAGCTATCATCAGCAGGAGGAAAAAAAACTTTTTGAAGTGATAATTCAGATGGCCCATAGACGGTGTGAGAACTTAACATAGGGGAATAGATTCAATTAGTGTAATGACCCAACCATTCCCAGTCTCTGTTTAGGCCAGTGTTAATTGTATCTAATTTGCATATTCGAGTTCAGCAGTTTCTCTTTGGAGTCTGTTTTTGAAGTTTTTTTGTTGCAAAATTGCCACCTTCAAGTCTGTCACTGAGTGGTTAGAGAGGCTGAAGTGTTCTCCCACTGGTTTTTGAATTTTATGATTCCTGATGTCAGATTTGTGTCCATTTATTCTTTTGCGTAGAGACTGTCCGGTTTGGCCAATAACTACAATACCCACCTGTTGAAGTGAAAAAACAGATTGACAGAGCCAGAAGAGTATCCAGAAGCCACCTACTACAGGACAGGCCTAAAAAAGAAAATAACAGAACGCCACTACCCATCACCTACAGCCCCCAACTAAAACCTCTCCAGCACATCATCAAAGATTTACAACCTATCCTTAAAGATGATCCCTCACTCTCACAGATCTTGGGAGACAGGCCAGTCCTTGCTTATAGACAGCCTCCCAACCTGAAGCAAATACTCACCAGCAACCGCACACCATACAACATAAACACTAACCCAGGAACCTATCCTTGCAACAAAGCCTGATGCCAGCTCTGTCCACATATCCATTCAAGTGACACCATCATAGGACCTAATCACATCAGCCACGCCATCAGGGGCTCGTACACCTGCACATCTACCAACGTGATATATGCCATCATGTGCCAGCAATGCCCCTCTGCCATGTACATTGGCCAAACCGGACAGTCTCTACGCAAAAGAATAAATGGACACAAATCTGACATCAGGAATCATAACATTCAAAAACCAGTGGGAGAACACTTCAACCTCTCTTACCACTCAGTGACAGACTTGAAGGTGGCAATTTTGCAACAAAAAAACTTCAAAAACAGACTCCAAAGAGAAACTGCTGAACTCGAATTAATATGCAAATTAGATACAATTAACACTGGCCTAAACAGAGACTGGGAATGGTTGGGACATTACACTAATTGAATCTATTTCCCTATGTTAAGTTCTCCTCACACCTTCTATGGGCCATCTTAATTATCACTTCAAAAAGTTTTTTTTCCTCCTGCTGATGATAGCTCATCTCAATTGATTAGACTTTTCCTGTTGTTATGCATACTTCCACCTTTTCATGTTCTCTGTATGTATAAATATCTCCTGTCTGTGTGTTCCATTCTATGCATCCGAAGAAGTGAGCTGTAGCTCACGAAAGCTCATGCTAAAATAAATTTGTTAGGCTTTAAGGTGCCACAAGTACTCCTGTTCTTTTTACAGTACAGTAGGAGCCCAGAGACTGTGAGGAGCACTGTAGAAATGAATGCAATAATAGTAGATTCCAAAGGATTAAGGGAACATGCCAGAAATCCTGGGGAATTGAGAAGGTACTTGGAGACCGGACAAATGCAAATATGGTACCAATCTTCAAGGAAGGAAAGAAGTGTTTCCCTCCATAAACAGATCATGTCCTCCTGTGCAGAAGGGAGCTCACTGGATTACTCAGCAGTGTCCCCCTCCTCCATTTCCACTCGTCCCCACAGAGAAGGTGCTTCCGGGATCCAGGAGTCCATGCAAAAGAAGTACAAAACCAGATGCTTTGGACCTTCACATTTCACCTGCATTGTTGTTTCTACAGCCTTGCAGAGATCAGGGTGTAAAGGTAATACAGTCTAGGCTGGTGTTACTTTGCACAGCTCCATTCCACAGAGTTACTCCCCCTTTAAGTTCATTCTGCAAGCAGATGCAGCTGGGAGTCTCTGGCATCAGAACCACTCTGCCAAGGAGAAGGATCATAAGCTGCTGCAGAGGCACTGAGTCTGCACAGAGAATTGCTTAGGCTCAATGCAGATCTTGGGTGATCTCTGGAGTTTAGCCTCAGGGCCAGAGGAGGACAGAAACCCCCATTCCTGACGGTGATAGGGGATGAATCTTCATGATAAGCTTGCCAAGATTTCTTCATTTTGATGCATGTTTCTGACCCCTTCAGAACCCAAGAGGGAGCCCTGTGGTCATGAAGCCCCATGTCCCAGCTTCTCTAATGAGCAGAGGTAACCTCTGCATACAGTGTGGGAAATTAGGACCCAGAGGAGTTTCCTTAGGAGTTCAAGGGCAGGAGGCAGGACAGCTGCATCTAATTTTCAGAAGCTCACTTAAAGAGATCAAGCTCTTAGGAAAGGTACTGCTAGGTGAAAATTCCTGTGCATTCCCTATAGGACTGTGGCAAATGTATGTATCTTTGTTAATTCGTTTTGTCTGTAAGCTTTGTCTGAATAAGCAGCCTGTGAAATAGCCTTTCTGAAGGAACTTAATTATGCCGGCTTGAAAATAACCAACTAAGCTTCTTTCTCAAAAAGGGGCTCCAGTTTGTGGGATGGACGTTATAGCTGGACCTGCTCACAATCCCCCTAGCTCTTCAGTGTCCTACAATGGGCTTTCCTGTAAAAAGGATGATAGAGCCCATTGGTATCTAGTCTGCAATAGTTTCTGGATGCAGGAAAGAAAAGAGGTTTTAGGATGATAACAGATGGTAAATCCAATTCAAGCTTACAATGTGACGGTACCAGAAAAAAATCCCAATGCACAGTTATAGTCCTACATGGCTTTAAGGGTCCACTCAAAATCTTGAACTCCTTCTGTATCTCTTTACTAGAAAGGTGAAGAGTAACTGGTGGAATCAGAGAGAAATACACCCCCTCCCCGCAAAATGAGAGGAACTGCAGAGAGTTATTTATGAGGCAAGATTAGCAGAGCTCACTATTGCTAAATTATAAGAGGATTGTAGTAACTGATAGTTGTTACAACCTGTATATTTGTGGACAAAGGAGGGGGAGAGAACACTTAACATGGGGTAAGTTATGTCTAAAACTATATCGGCTTTGACTGTACTCTGCTTTCTCTTAAAATTCCCCCACCATTGCATTACTACCATTACAGATCTATTGTGTTACTCATGATGAGAGAGCTAGTGTAGAGCAGCTGATGGTGTTTTTGTTAAGATTTTGGAAAAAAGCATAGTGTAGACACAACCTCTCTGTAAACAGTAATTAGCCATAATGAGATGAAACTAAGAGCAGGGCTGGCTCTAGGTTTTTTGCCACCCCAAGCTTTTACGCATTTGCACTTTGCAATTTGTTTTTGTTTTGGGGTTTTTTTTTTGACTGTTTACAATTAAAAAAATGAAAACAGAATTTGTGGTTAGTGAAATAAAACAATTTTCTACTAGTGTACTCATTTAATTTAATTTTAACAAAATCACAGCTACAAACGTTTTTGTCTCGGCATTTTAGCCCTATAACCACTGGCACTGATGCGACATGGAAATTGGTGTGAATAGTGCCTATAGGGCGGCACAGTACACACAAGTAATCGTGATTCCTGATTTAATTAATCAATAATCGTTAACGTTTACACATTTACGCATGTTCACATTATGAGTAACTGTGTCACGACGTGACACGATATTTTTCACGTCACACTCCTATTGCACTACTGGAGATTTTTTGGATCTGCATGCATTTTTTTTTCATACATGGGTGGATTTTTCTGAAAAAAAAAAAGGATGGCCGGAATGCTGCCCTGGAAATGTGCCACCCCAACCACATGCTTGCTTTGCTGGTGTCTAGAGCTGGTCCTGACTAAGAGCATGCAAATGTAGACTAAGGAAAACTTCCTGACAGTGAACTCTATTGGAGTGTGGAATTGCCTCCCACGGGAAATGGGGTAGAGAAGAATATTAGTTATGATAAAAAACTGATGTGAAGGAATTCACCCATTTAAAGTGAGTGGTGAAATGTCCCTTGAGACAGTTATCATGAGCTGGGACAAATTATTAGAAAATGAACTGTATGGAAACATGCTGCACTGGAGGGGAACTTACTGGGGAAAGTAATAGGTTTTTATCTTTAATTTTTTTTTTATTCAGAAATAGATGCAGGAGCTCAAACCCCAAACATACTCTGAAGCCCAGCTGTGGGCAAATTATACTTTGATTCCTCATGCATCTGCCAGAGGAATCAATCTCCCTTTTTACACTTTGACACCACTTGTGTTCGCTTGGTATGGCAATAAAGTGTTATCGAATTGAAACTGATTCTAGTACTGGCTTGTCTCCAACAAAGAGTCTCAGTTGGTTAGGGATTAAACTGTGTTATGAGCAAACTTTCACTGGGGATTGCAATAAACTTGAATCCCCAGATACTTTCACTTGTAGTTTAAGGATTGGAATAGAGGTGGAACATCCCCTTAACAACAATAGCAGTGAAACTACAGTGCAATTCTTTCAAATATACCATTTGACATTTCAGTTGATTTTCAGCATTCCCGAGAAATTCTTGCTAGTAGTTATCTCCTTTAGTTGGAAAACTTTGATCAAAGACCTGCCTTCCCTACCATGTAAGGAGACTTGTGCTGGAAGGTGTAATGGGCATCTCCGTGCCAGCCGCAATGAATCTGGCTCTTCAAGAGAAAGTCATTGACCATTTGCATGCACAAATCAGGAAGGTGAATGTAGGTAGGGTACGGAGGCAAAAACTCTATATGTGCAAATGATTTCATTCAAAAGTAGGCCCTGTCTACAATACAAAACTGAACGTGATTTCTGAACACAGCTTGTGTATGTCAACATTTTGCAGCTGAATTGTGTTCAGCACTACCAGCTTTACCTGTTACTGGCACCAGTTGTCAGCAATGGTGAAGTTCTATCTTGCAGACAAGGCTTGTAGGCCAGACTGTGGCTACTTTCAGAATGTGTTCCTCCTTGTTGTCTGTCAGGGCAGTGGATATTTGTGCCTTCAACTCGCTGCGTTCTGTCTATAGGTCTTATCTGTAATCCCAAAGATAATAGAATGTGCTGTCTCTTTGTACGACAGTCTACCTGCACACTTGAGTCCATACAAAAAGCCAACAGAGAAATGAGAGGAAGATCTGGCAAAAGTGCTGCCAGGTGGTGGTCAGAATTCATATAGCAGGGGCTTGCGAATAGTCTGTGTGCTCAATTCCTTAAGTAGAGGAAAGTGTCTGTACACGATGGGGCTCAAGAACGAGAGCAGGTAGGACTGCCATTTGTTATACAAATCATGACATTTGTACATATGGCAGCCCTTTCAAGACTGCTGCCAGCCTAGCTGGGTTCTTGAGCATCCACCTAGGCAGTAGGCAATGATTGCAGTTATTCCCCTGGCTACTGTGGTACTTAGCCTTTATGCAGCCTGTTTCTTTCCCTCTCTTTCTACCTCCCCTGCTTGTAGGAGGTCAGCATGGAACCCCAAGTGGGAAGAGAACAGGTGGCAGCAGCAGCAGCTGGTAGGGCGTGGGGACTGGAAATAGGGGGACATTTGGAAGAGGCAGAATGGGGCAGGGAAATAATATATAAATCTTATTAAAATCTCCATAAGTCACATGAAGCAACACAAGACTTTATAGGTATGAGATAGGGCAGAGTAAGGGGAAGAAATGACCAGTCCTGAATGAAACAGGGTGTGTGGGGGGGAAGCCTGCTCTCACTGACATGGTGTAAATCCTGAACAACTCCATTGACTTCACTGCATTATTCCAGATGCATACACGTGTGAAAGGAAGCAGAAGTTGGCTTAACAGTGGCAGCATATAGGTACAGGAATGTCTACCTGGCTTGACATTTTAAAGAGAGGGCTGGATTCTGCTCTAACTTAAATCAGTGTAATTTGAGTGACTTCAGTGGAGCAACTTCTGATTTGCAAAACTGAATAAGAGCAGAATAAAGCTCCAGTTTTCTAGATGTTAAGACTTCAAAGGAAACTGAGCTAAACTAATATGGCAAAACCAGGTATTGGCTACTTCTTCCCAGCAAAACTAGAGAGACTGGGCTGTATGTTGCATTTTATTAAGAATAAATTGTTCCCAGTGCTTTTATCAGCTGATCTCAAAGAGTTTAGGGCAGGACTCTCACAGGGACCCCCATGGTGAGCCCCTCCGAGGACCAGATGCATCAGTTGAGCTAAAGAAAGCTTTCTGTTGATTGAGCCACTGGAGATTGTACTAAGGTTCTTTCAGAACTAAAAGCTCCTCTTGGTTACATCAAAGTGGGAGCTTCTGGCTAGAACAACTCTTCCAATAATCAACGTGTTTGCCGTGTTGTAGCTATCTTGGTCCCAGGATTTGAGAGACGCAAGGTGGGTGACGTATCTTTTATTGGAGCAACTTCTGTTAGTTGGTGGAGGGGACAGCTCCTCCTCTCTGTGACACTTAAACTTCTCCTCTCCATCAACTAATGGAAGTTGCTCTAATAAAAGAGATTACCTCACCCAGGAGGGATAGCTCAGTGGTTTGTGCATGGGTTATAACCCCAGGTTATGAGTTCAATCCTTGAGGAGGCTACTTAGGGATCTGGGGCAAAAAATTGGTCCTGCTAATGAATGCAGGGGGCTGGACTCACTGACCTTTCAAGGTCCCTTCCAGTTCTAGGAGATTGGTATACCTCCACTTTGTCTCTAATTCTCTTTCCTACTCGTATGCCTTTTCTTGTGGCTGTTAAAACTTCAGACATCAGTGACATCTAGTGGTTGAACCACATGCCTTGTGTAGTAAGAGGAGGCCCTGAGATATAAACCTTGGTATCAGAGGCCCGGTCTGAGGCCTGAACTAAAGTAATGGTCAAGACTTTGCTAACATAAAGCAAAGTTAAGCTGTGAGCCAGAGGCAGGCCCTGCTCACAGAAGCTGGCAAGGAAAGGGCTGATGCTGCAAGAAGATACGTACCTAAAAGGTACTGAACACTAGATATCAGAACATTCACATACTTGCACATTCCACACAGATAACAAGGAATAGGCTGACCCATCCCAATGACAGGGCCAAAAGGGTAATATGATGGATAGAGTTGTTTTGTTCGAACCAACATGTACAAGGTGAGAGGCGGCACCTTACTACGTAGAGGGGTTGTACCTTGTTACGTAGAAGGGTTGCACCTCAATACGTCAGGTGTGATGTGTAACTTGTTTGTACCTGTGTATAAGAATGTACCCCTGGGGCGGTGTCTTTGTCCAGCCGAGGGGGCAGTGGAAAGTCCCGCCACTGACTGAGCTGAGTCCATTGCCAGGGGGCGCATACTCGTAGTATGTCCTGTACAGTAAAAATCTAGAGGGAACTATCATTGTGCTTCGTTTGACAATAAACCTGGCCGAAGTGCCTTCGTACCTTACTAGACTCTGTGGTCATTGGGGGTTCTCTCGGGATCTGCTGTGTCAGCTATCTTCGAAGAGCTGGGGCAGCACACAGAGGGAACACACACACGCAGCTGAGTGATATCAACACTGAACAGAGCAGAGTACCACACCGGTTTTATTTCATTAAACCTAAAACTGTACCTGTGTGATGTTAAGGGATTGAAGGGGGGGGGGGGGAAATGCCACAGTAAGAGGCTATTCTATGATCCATTGAGCTCGGTTTATTAGATTTGTCTTGGATTCTCATGTAAATAGACTGATGGAAATATCTGTTCAGTTTTTTTTTGTACACGTTTCCCTGTGGATTTAGTTTTCTGTTTTTTATGATGGAAAGTGCATATTCACTTATGATAGAAATGGTCTGTACCCATTAGCTTCTTTCTGCTATGTTACTCTCTATATGGAGTCAGCATCTCAGCAGAGTTTTGCTAGGGTATGCTCATTTGTTCTAGGACAGCTCCTTCAATCGTATGCAGAGTTGTCTGGATGAGTTGGACCAAAGTAACCAAATCCCTTGCCTGCTGCGTTAGTGACATGATGCTGAACTGACACTGTTTAGTCAAAGTTACAATCTTGTGTGCAGTGGGAATGGACTTTCTCAGAAGAGCATTGCAGTACGTGTGTTCCTTGTTATCATTTGGATGTCTCTGAGCTGATCACCTATACTTATTTGACCTTTGGAAGTAAAATTGTTGTGTGACAAACTGTTCTGTATCAATAGTGAACAATAATTGCAAAGGACTTATCTATATACCATTAAGGGAGTTTAAATGAGCTGCATCAAAAATGATAACTTCTGTTTTTACAATCCTAAATCAATAGGTACCAGTGAAGAGTTGAGAATCCAAAATATTTGAAGTCAATAGGAACTTGCAGGTGCTCAGTAATGGGGGATTTCCACTGTATTGATGGAGTACGTCACCTCAGAATGACATACAGAGAGAATGTCTACACACCATTAATGACTGTTTCTTGGAACAGCTAGTCCTGGAACCAACAGCAGGGACAGTACTTGATTTAGTCCTAAGTGGAACAAAGGATCTGGTGCAAGAGATGAATAATGCTGAATAGCTTGGTAATAGTAAGCAAAATTAAATTTAAACTTCCGTATAGGGATGAAAATACCAAAGAAACCTACCACAGTAGCATTGAACTTCAAAAAGGGGAACTACAGAAAAATGAAGTGGTTAGTTAAACAGAAGTTAAAAGGAATAGTCACATTAGTGAAATGCCTGCAAGCTGCATGGAAACTGTTTAAAAATGCCATAATAGAGGCTCAAATTAAATGCATGACCCAAATCAAAACAAGATGATCAAAAAATTGCCACCATGGCTAAACTGCAGTATCAAAGAGGTGATTAGAGGTCAAAAGGCATCCTTTCCGAAGCCAAATTCTACTAAGGAAAATAGAGCATAAACTCTGGCAAGTCAAGTGTAAAAGTATAATTAAGCAGACCAAAAAAGAACTTGAAGAGCAACTAGCAAAAGACACAAAAACTAACCGCAACATTTTTAAATACATCAGAAGCAGGACCAATCAGCGGAGCTATTGGATGACCAAGGTATTAAAGGAGCAATCAAGGAAGATAAGCCTGTTGCAGAGAAGATAAATGAATTCTTTGCACTGGTCTGCGCAGCAGAGGATGTGAGAGAGATTCCTCACTCCTGAGCCATTCTTTTTAGGTGACAGATTTGAGGAACTATCCCAGACTGAGGTGTCAAGAGGAGGCTTTGGAATAAATTGTTAAATTAAACAATAAGTCACCAGGACAGGATGGTATTCACCAAGCATTCTGAAGGAATCCAAATTTGAAATTGCAGAACTACTAACTGTGGCATGTAACCTGTTGCTTAAATCAGTCAATGTAACTCTGATATTTTTTTTAAAAGGCTCTAGAGGCAATCCTGGCACTTATGGGCAAGTAAACCTAACCTCAATGCCAGGCAAATTGGTTGAAACTATAGCAAAGAACAGAATGATCAGATACCTAGATGAACACAATATATTGGAAGTGTCAACATGGCTTTTGTAAAGGGAAATCATGCCTCACCAATCTATTAGAATTCTCTGAGGGTGTCAACAAGCATATGGGTAAGAGTGATCCATTGGATATAGTGTACTTGGACTTTCAGAAAGTCTTTGACAGGATCCCACACCAAAGGCTCTTAAAGTAAGCAATCATGGGATAAGAGGGATCCTGTCATGGATCAGTAACTGATTAAAAGATAGGAAACAAAGGATAGGAATAAATGGTCAGTTTTCACAATAGAAAGAGGTGAATAGGAGGATAACCTAAGGATTTGTACTGGGAGTTGTCCTGTTCAGCATAGTCATAAATGATCTGGAAAAGGCGGTAAACAGTGAGGTGGCAAAGTTTGCAAATAATACTAAATTACTCATGATAGTGAAGTCCAAAGCTAAGTGTGAAGAGTTACAAAAGGATCCCACAAAACTGGGTGATAGGCAACAAAATGGTAGATGAAATTCTGCTGATAAGTGCAAAGTAATGCATGTTGGAAAACATAGACCCCTTCATTTTGTATGTAGTTAGGATTAACTTAGGTGTTACCCAGAGCTGACCCTAGGGTATGGCAAATCGGGGTGACTGCTCCAGGCCCCATGCTTTGAGGGACCCCAGGGGCCAGCATGATTGTCTGGCATGTGAACCACTGGCTGGGGGAGGCTAGCCCCCAGCCCTGCCCCTTCCACCGAAGGGAGAGCGCATTGGGAAGGAGAGCGCACAGCGGCGTTGCTGCAGCCTCTTCAGTCCCAGAGTGCTGGGAAGGAGAGCACGCGTCGTCATCATCCCTGGAGCCGCCCCGGAGCGCCATGAGGGAGAGCATGCGTCATCATCCCTGGAGCCTCCCCAGCCCCGTAGCACAGGGAGGGAGAGCGTGCGTCATCGTCATCCCTGGAGCCTCCCAGCCTCCTTCTGCCCTGGGCCCTACACCCCTCTAGGGACAGCCTGGTTTCACCACTCGAGAAAGATCTTGGCATCATTGTGGATAGTTTTCTGAAAACATCTGTTCAGTGTACAGCGGCAGGCAAAAAAGCTAACAATGTTAGGAACCAGTAGGAAAAGGGTAGATGATAAACCGGAAATGATCATAATGCCAATATATAAATCTCTGGGATGCTTGCACCTTAAATACTGCATGGAGTTCTGCTTGCCCAGTCTCTAAAAAGATATATTATAATTGGAAAAGGTATAGATCAGAGCAACAAAATGATTAGAGTGTGGAACAGCTTCCATATGAGGTGAGATTAAAAAGGCTGGGCTGTTCATCTTAGAAAAGAGACAACTAAGGGGTGGGGAGGAGGATATGATAGAAGTCTATAAAATCATAAATAGTATGGAGAAGGTGAATAGGGAAGTGTTGTTTACCTTTTCACATAACTAGGGTTGCCAGGTGTCTGGTTTTCAACTGAAATGCACAGTTGAAAAGGGATCCTGGCAGCTCCAGTCAGCACCGCTGACCGGGCCATTAAAAGGCCGGTCGGTGGTGCAGTGAGGCTAAGGTAGGCTCCCTCCCTGCCCAGGCTCTGCACAGCTCCCTGGAAGCAGCTGGCATATCCGGCCCATAGGTGCAATCAGGGAAGCTCAGTGTGCTGCTTATGCCCCCAGCACCAGCTCCGCAGCTCCCATTGGCTAGGAACTGCGGCCAGTGGAAGCTGCGGGGGTGGCGGCTGTGGGTGTAGGAAGTGCGCATGGTGCAGAGCTGCCTGGCTGCACCTCTGCCTAGGGGCTGCACTCATCTCAGCAGGCAGTCTGTAAATCAGGCAGCAGGAAGTGCTGGGACTCCAGCAGCATGGAAGTAGAAGCAGCCCTATGTGGCAGAGCAGGGGTTGGGGGGGAGAAAAGAGTTCAGCCAGCCGCCCTGATGCTTCCTCCCTCCCCTCACTGCATGGACACACGGTAAGTGCCACCACCAGGGGGAGCTGCTGCTGTCTCGCTGCTGGGCATCCCAGCGAGAGGCACCCAGATAAATATGACCCTATGTGTCCCCCACACATCACCTCTGTGGGTGTCCCTAAACCTGTGACTGCCAGAAGCTGGGGACTGGATCACCAGATGGATCACTCAATAATTGTCCTGTTCGGTTCATTCCCTCCGAAGCAGTAGCCCCTGTTGGAAGACAGGATACTGGGCTAGATGGACCATTGCTCCGACCCAGCAAAGCGATTCTTATGACCATAAAGTTGGACTAGATACAGTATGGGTGAGATTTATAGAAATGCTCAGTGTTTGCTCCTGTTGAAATCAGAATTAAGCCAACACTAAGCACTTCTGAACACATCCACTGAAACCAAAGGGGTTGCACAGGGTTCAAGTCATGGCAGAATTTGGCCCATAGCACATTTGGATTCCTGTACAAACAGATCAGCCTTATAAATGTCTACATGATAGTTAATTTCTATTAATTAGTAGACATAGGGAAAATGCACTTTCCACCGTATGGCAATTTAAAAAGAATCTCAACAGAAAGTAACAACTAATACGCCCCTACCTCAATATAACACTGTCCTCGGGAGCCAAAAAATCTTACCACGTTATAGGTGAAACCGTGTTATATTGAATTTGCTTTGATCCACCGGAGTTCACAGTCCTCCCCCACCCCGGAGTGCTGCTTTACCAAGTTATATCTGAATTTGTGTTATATTGGGTCGTGTTATATCAAGGTAGAGGTGTATTTTTCATTGCAGTTGCACCTCCCTTCCAAGATCTCAAAACACTTTGCAGACATTAACTGGCTAAGGGAAGGTCTATGTTACCACTTAAGTCGATCTAACTTGCATCACCCAGGCATGTGAAAAAAAACACATGCACCCCGAGTGACACAATTACAGCAACCTAAGAGCTGTCCACACCAGTGCTATGTCAGCGGGAGATGCTCTCCCACTGACATAGCTTCTGCCTCTGATGGAGGTGGAGTAATTATGCTGACGGGAGAGTGCTCTCCTGTCAGCATAGAGCGTCTTCACCAGATGTGCTACAGTGGCACAGCTGCATTGGTGAAGCTGTGCTGATGTAGCATTTTTAGTGTAGAGCGGCCCTAACTCTGTCAGCCACCCAGGGAGAGAGATGGTTATCGCTATTTCACAGATGAGGAAACGAAGGCCTTGTCTATGCTTGTGGCAGAGTATAGCATGCATATAGCTACGTGCAGCAGTGAAAAGCAGGCCGAGTCCACACTGCAATGTGTAGCTGCACACAGCAGTGAAAGACTCTGGTGGGAGAAGGTGGTGAGGAGCAACTAGAGCAGCAGTGGGCAACCTGCGGCCCATCAGGGTAATCTGATTGTTGGCTGTGAGACATTTTACTGACATTGGCTGTCCGCAGGCTCAGGCCCCCGGAGCTCCCAGTGGCTGTGGTTTGCCGTTCCCGGCCAATGGGAGCTGTGAGAAGCGGCGGGCCGCAGGGATGTGCTGGCCGCTACTTTCCACAGCTCCCATTGGCTGGGAACGGTGAACCATGGCCACTGGGAGCTGCGGGGGCCCATGCCTGCAGATGGCCAACATCAGCAAAATGTCTTGTGGCCCACAGTCAGATTAGCCTAATGGGCTTCAGGTTGCCCGCCACTGAACTAGAGCCTTTCCCTGCTGTTGGAGTCTTTCACTGCAATGAGGAAAGGCTCTGGCATGGGGGGAGGCAGTGGGATATTTTTAGCAGTGTAAACGTGGAAGGTACTGCTTGGGTTTGTAGAGAACCATGTGCAGTACATTCCCTAATGTTCCAGTATGTCTGTCTACTCTACTCATCTAAGCAGTGCCTCATAGTCTGTACTGCTATTTATACCCATGAGTCTGTGTCCACATACTGCCACAAGTGTAAACCTTCCCTATGAGGCAGAGAGTAAGTGACTTGGCCAAGCTCATGCAAAGCTAGGAATAGAATCCACATTGCGTTTTTCCTAGACTTGACGGATATTAGACCACTGGTGGTTCTCTCATGCCTGCTCAGTAAACCAATTATAAAGTGGACAAAAGTAAATGAAAGCAAAAGAGGCTAGAACAAAACAAAGACAAATGCTGATCTGAGATACACAGAGCACCAGGCATTAGTCATTGTTCCTCTCTGACTGGCAGTTCATGGCCTCTGTGTCTCCAAACAACTGTTCAGTTTTCTCTTTGATACCGCAGCTTGGTCCCCTAGCATTACTTGACTCTGTTTATTCACAAGGTTTAAATTCCTTCCTATAGCAAAAAACTGGCATCATTTGAAAAATCTTCTCTCAGGATTACAAATTCCATTGTCAACCACAGTAGCTCTTCCAGTCATTGAACTTTCAGTAACTGCCCTTTCTGCTAAACCACCTTTCATTTCTTTTCTTCTGGTTTATATTTTTTAACTGAATCTGGTGCTCATGAAATGTACCAGATTAAGTCCCCTGGAAACCTAAATTCTCATACCCTTTGGAACAGTGATACTCCGACAAGCTCGCAAACTGCAAGTGTCACTTTAATGTGTCTCCTGTGGCTCTCTGCAGCCCAGGATATTAAAACACTGATCTAAGTTATTAATCAGGAGACTTTTACTATGTTAATCAACTGTAGCTGATGATATAATACTTGGTCAGTCATCTTGTTGTGATAATTTTATATAGTTTAAATATTTCCCATCATACAATTTAAATATGCATATATATATTACTATAGTAAATGAAACTATGAATTCACACTACTACTGTGGCTCTTTTAGGTAATGTTGATCGCTAATTTGGCTCCTGAACCACTGAGGTCTGAGTATCACTGCATTAGAATAACATAGTAGGCACCACCTGGCCTAGAGAGACCATCTTCATGAGTGAAAGAGTAGTTCAGCATCTATTCCCTTCCTTCCTTCCAAAGCCTACCAATAAGGATAACTTCTGTTTACATGGATTCAGCTCATTCTATATCATTCAGATAGCTGTTCGATAATAGCTTCAGTCCTATTGCCACCACCCTGTGTTCGATCTGACTGTTACCTGGAGACAGAAGGATCTGTATTCCATCATGACTGTCCTGAGCCATTCAATACCCAACTTTCCATCTGTACTTTTGGTACAGCATTAAAAGGTGGCGCTCAAACTATTGTTAATATGGGCAGTGCTCTGGCTATCTAATGAAATGGAAACCATTGGTATAGTACAAAGCAAAGAAACCCTTAAATGTTAGAGTGTAACTAACATAGTGATGTTTCTAGGCAGGCTGAGGCCTGGTCTACACTTTAAAGTTTTACCCTTATAACAATGTATGTTAGTGGTGTGGGGATTAACCGAAATGGTTATATTAGTACAATCACTAATGTGGTTGCGGTTATACTGTTAGTGCCTTATACTGGTATAATTAGCCCCTTTCTTGGTTGAGGTCTGTAGGTGCTTCTATAAGCCTACTCCAAGCAAAGTAGCAGCTGAAGGCTGGAGACCTGGGGTCTCCAATCAGTTCTTCCACAGACTTCCTATGTAATTTTAGGCATGTCACTCAATACCTCTGTTTTCTCATTGGGAAAATGGAGATTAAGTGGTGACAATGTACTCAATCCAGTCCATGTTAAACTAGACCCTTTCCTGGAGATTTTGCATTCTAAAAGATAATACCTTACAGGGTTTTTCTGTTTTGTTTGTTTGTTTTTGAGACTCATTTAATGAATTTGCATACAGTGCTTTAAGATTCTCATTTGTAAGGAGCTACAGAAATACCTCATATTACATTGCCAAGCAAATGTTCCTTGAGTATAACAGTGACCGGCTTCTTGCCTATAACACAAACTACAATCACATGGAAAGACAATAATACAAATGCATTTGTAATACAAATGTGCTTTATATACTAAAACATTGGTTTAAAAAATAACTTCACAAAAGGTGCTCCTAAATGTAGCGGGTCTGAAAGGGATGAGATGAAGCATCCTATCTTGATTTGAAGAGTTTTGCATGGAGAAGGGAGACCTACACCATGTACCAAAATTGGAGTGATATATTTTCTGTCCTCCCTACTTTGCAAAAAGAAAACAGAGGAAAATCTCTAAGCTATAATGTACAACTTTCCCCTGTGCAATAGGAGTCTTATAGTACCATCTAGTGGCTACTGTGCTTATTACTAGAGCAGTTCTTCTACCAGCTAGTAGTTGGGGAATACATTCTAAACACACTCCTCCCTGGCCAACAGCCAAAGACCCCCTGTTATCACTTGACCAGATCTCCTATGAACAGCTGTAATGCTGGACAGTAGGTTATATTACAGAATTTTTAGCTCTTGGGAAGTATATTCAACACTCTAAGACAGTGGTCCCCAAAGTTTTTCTGTTGAACCCCTCTTACCCATAACGGAACCTGTCCTCGCTACCCCAGGAGCTGCAGTTGGGAGTCAGGAGCTCTGGCCAGGAGCAGAGTTTCAGCTGGGAACCGGGGGCCGAGGCCAGTGCCAGAGTGGAGCTGGATGGCGCTCCCTCCCTGCCCCTTATGGGGGCTGGCTGAGCCTCACTGTGCCCCCTGAATATTCCTCTGTCCTCTCCTAGAAGGTGTGCCCCACAATTTGGGGACCACTGCTCTAAGAAGATCAGTAGCATGTTCCATGTATTAAAACTACTTGTATCAATGTCATTTTTTCAGGAAACCCTCTGAGTTAGTCCCATAATCTGCATGGGAAGCCAAGAGCAATCATTTAATCTTTGTTTTAGAAGGCAGCATTACCAATCATTTCTCCTTCCTGATATAGAGGCAAGACCTTGTTGGTTGTGTGGGTTTTTTTGTTTTGTTTTGTTTTTGTTTTTTAATTTACCTATTTCTCTCCATTGAGTATACCCTGAGCCTGATTCTAATCCAATTTACATTAAGGAAAATCTTTTCAACCAGAAGGTTGGTTAGTAAAGCACTAAAACAGGTTACCTAGGGAGGTTGTGGAATCCCTATTACAGTGTATGACATTATAGTAAAATCATTATCTGTCATTATAGACTCATTCAAACAGTCCTTAACACTACAGAGGCAGGTTCAGCTCTCTCGTTTTATAAATTAGGGACTTCCCTTTTGTGACTGGGTGTGCATACCCCTACATTGGACGAGATAGGGTTAACCCCACAATATGTGGGTAGCGGAAGTCCCACCCCTCAGACTATGCTGAGCACACTCCAACTGCTGCCTCAGTATAAAAGGGAACAGCCCAGCTCATTCTGGGCTGATCGCTGAGGAGGAAGGATGCTCGATGGAGGCTCCAGCCCAGGAGCTGCTTCAGCCCCTGACTGCAGGAACCAGAGAGCCCAAGGCCCAAACCGGAGACCTGTTGCCTATGTCCGGCCGACTGGAGTTGGAGTCCCAACAAGCTACCTGTGCCGAGGAGCTCGGAGACCCCGACAACCAACAGCCCTCCACTTCAGGACTCACAGGAGGAAGTGGCCCAGGGAGGCAGGGTGAGTGGTATCCCCACCTGAAGAATGTCAGCGTGTTGCAGTAGGATCCCTGCTGACTGGGGCTACGTCTACACTACCCGCCGTATCGGCGGGTAGCGATCGATTTTTCAGGGATCGATATATCGCGTCTCATCTAGACGCGATATATCGATCCCCGAACGCGCTTCTATCGATTCCGTAACTCCACCGCCCCGAACGGCGGTGGCAGCGTCGACATGGAGAGCCCCGGACATCGATCCCGCGCCGTGAGGACGGGTAAGTTATCGATATAAGATACTTCGACTTCAGCTACGTTATTCACGTAGCTGAAGTTGCGTATCTTATATCGATTTTTCCCCTTAGTGTAGACCAGCCCTGGGTGGTGACCACACTCACTGCTGACAGGACCCAGTGGAGAGGGAGGGCCTGAGTCCCCTTACCCCAGCCACCACCCACCCCTAGGTGGTGGCCCAATTCCCTGATTCTGGCCACTAGGCTGCGCAGACCTGGCCTCAAGGGCAGTGGTATTGACTTGGGCCATGGCCCTTCCCCCGAGGCAGCCATCTTAACCCTGACCACTGAGTCATGCTGCCTTCAGTCTAGGGATGGTCTGATAGACCCCAACCGTCCCTAAAATAAGATGGGGTGTGCATACCCTGTGACATCTTTCTGTGTACGTGTTCTAAACATGAGATCCTGGACTGTGGTTTGGTTTACTACACTTTAGTACTTATGGTACTTCCAGTGCAATGCGGCAGTGTCTACATGGGATGTTACTGTGTGGCGAGCTGGTGCACTGTAGATTCACACCCTGGCTTGACACATGACAACTTGCCCTGGAGACAAGCCCCTAGTGAGAAAATATTTAATACTGGTCTTAGTATGAGAGAGGCTGCAATCTAATGTGATACAGCATGGCCAGAGGGCAGCAGGAGAGGTTTAGAAGGGAGATTCCCTGTAAGGGGAAGAAAGTTTGCTATAGATTAATTAGAGCACCTGAAGCCAATTAGATCACCTGCAGTCAGTCACATGATAAAAAAACCCTGCTTCAATCAGACAGTGTGGGAGTAGGAGCAGAAAGGATTGATATTGGAGCAGAGAACAGTTTGAAGGGAAGCAGAGGACAGTTTGGAGAAGTGCTGCGGTGGGCTAAGAAGTCCTAGACCCTAGGTAAGGGGCACCTGGCTTGTGCAGAGGGAGGGCAGGAAGCCCCCTCCCCACCACTACACAAGCTGAAGGGCAGGAGAGGGAAGTAGCCCAGGGGAAGGAACCGCCAGTTCAAGTGGTTCACCACTATCCTCAGGGCCCCTGGGCTGGGACCTGGAGTAGAGGGCGGGCCCAGGTCCCTCCCTCTCCACTCCCCTCCTCTAGGACACTAGTGGGGCAATTAATATTCCAATTTAGGGGCAAGAAATGGTGCCCTGAACCCCCCCGCCAAAGAAGAGAGAGCGTGAGACCCATCATAATAGTGCCGGCAATTTGCCACACTAAGGAAGAAAAATTAGCTTTCATATTTAACAGGCTGCATTTAATAGATAAAACAATAGAACAATGACAAATAGAACAATAGAATGCATTTAATAGATAAAACAATAGAACATTCAGGTTCTTGTCTTGATATATTTCCGTCCACAAGCTGGGGTGAATGTACTTCATGTTTCAGAGATGATAAAGCTCAGTCCTATTCCGTCTCTTTTTTCTATATAAAGACAAAGATAGTCATATGATGACTGGATGTCTGAGAGGGAGATGCAACATACTCTAGGGGCTGGAACACAGGTCTAGCCGTCAGAAGCTTCTGAGTTCTAATCTTGGCTATGCTGCTGATTACTCAGGGCCTGGGACAAGTCCTTTTAGAATAGGTCAACAATTCAAATCAGATCTTGTTAAAAAATTACCAGCTGGTGATTGTCCAGTGGCTTATACAAAGTGAATTAGTCTCTTTCTCAATTCCTAGTGGACAAGCGTCCATATTCTAGAAACCATCACAATTGGTACCCTTACTAGCAGTCTAAAGAGAGAGGCCAAGGACTGTGTAGACATAGCAATTACCGCTAGTAATCAGAACTGATCCTCTAAAAATACCTAACTTTGTGAGCTCCATAAGTCAGGATTGAAACTAATAATGAAATGGCTAGTCCAATGCACTAGAGATGGCATTTCCCTCTTGCCAGCTTGTGGAGAAGGTGAAGACTCTTCCTTTTCATTGAGCAGGAGAAATTATAGTTACTATGCAACTTAAAAGATTGGAACTGATGAAGCTAGCTACTGAATGGTTATATGTCTGTTTAGCACATACAAAGATCGATCCCAGTCTTTCAGAAGACTTATATACTGCATATTGAGACTGCCATAGACACGAGTGGTATTTCAGTTCTTTGTGGACAGTGGTCTTTATTAGCGAAGGCTTGGCAATGATTAGAGTCCTTTACACCTGGGTAGGGCTAAAATGATAGGGGGTGATAGTAGTGGCTAGAATCACATACAGTGGCAGGGTCTCAATCCTACATCCACTGAAGTCAATAGGAGTTTTGACATTGACTTGAACAAGATCAGGTCCTATAGCACTCAGTAGGAAATGCTTTTCATAAGGTACAGCTTTGTACAGGCTGAAGACACAAAGGGCTAGATTTGCAAAGAAACTTTGGTGTGGTGATGCTTACCTTTAGGCATCTAGAAAAATCACTAGGATTCACAAAGCCTGGGTTGGTGGCTAGGCTCCCTATATGGTGATGGAGAGGCAGAGGGTCTAAAAATGGCATTCCCAAAAGGCAGGGAGCCACCTAAGCTAGCCAATGTGAGATGCTATGGAGAGGGGGATATGCTGAGCCCTGTGCTCCTCTGAAGAATTAGGCATCTATCTCTGCTTGGCATTCGTAGCTGGTTAGCCTCTCCTGGAGCCAGGTGGCTAGGGTGGAGAGGAGAATGATGATGACAATGACCTCCCTCATAACTTTTAGCCCAATAATTATGGTGCTCACAGGGGAAGTGGAAGACTACCAATTCACGTGCCCTCCCCAGCCAAGAGGGAGAAGGGATTGGAACATGTATCTGCCCCCTCCGGGGAGTGCCCTAGCCGCTGAGCTGTGGAATATTCTGATGTGGGGCTCCCTCAGTCTCTCCACTTGAAGTTGTTCCTCTTCAATTAAATAACTGAAAAGTTAAATATTAACTGGGCCAGAGCAAATGCACCATAGCCATGGGGTGAGGCACTCACTCAAGAAGTGGCTGAGCCCTGTTCAAGTCCCTTCCCATCAGGCAGAGTACCCTACATATCAGGTGAGTACCGTAATCATTGGGCTAAAAGTTTTGAGGGAGAGCCTATTTGAAAATACCTTTTCCCCCTTTCTTTTCTCTTTCTCCACTGACTGATTGGATTAAAATATCTAGTCCCTAGGGTCCCAATTTATGTCAGAGTTCCATTATGCTCAGTGCTGTTCATACATATAAGAAGAGAGTTACTGCCTAGCAACCCTCCTTGTATAAATAAAGACCAAAAGGGTGGAAGAAAGGAAGGAAGTATTATCCTTATTTTATCTTCTGGGTCACACACAGATTAAAAGACTTGCACAAAGTCACCCCTGAAGTTTGCGGTAGAGCTGGGAGCTGAACCTCACTCTCCTGATTTCTAGTCTGGCTGGTGGCTTAAACACTGGATTATGCGTCCTCTCCAAGAATATCACAGGAGCCATTTTTTAGGACCCATATACCTTCTGTAAAGGTAGCGCCTAGCTCTAGGCATTATCTGCTACTTAGCAACTGTTATGCTTCCCCTCTATATCAAATTTCTTTATATTTTGTTCAGTATTTCTGTTCTTATCCGTTACCGTGATATGGTAATAGAGGATAAAGTACTCACAACAATGTACAGGATGTTGCTGGGTGAACACAACAGCTGTGGTTCTGTAATGTACTTTACAACCTATTGTTCTGTGGAGAAAACCGTTATAGTGCAACTCCGGTACCATACAGTTTCATCCGGTGTCACTGTGGTAGGGGAAGTGCCAATCAGTTAAACTATGGTCACTAACTGCAGCTGTGAGAGAATGGGGGAGCAGAGCTAAAATGAACCGCAGTAATACAGCATAACTGAAATTCTAAGTGTTCCAAAAGATAATTCTTCACATCTCATACCAAGTTATGGTCATGATGTTCATAGCAGTGTATGTAGCTACTGCAGTTAACTATCTTAAAAATAAGAAAGAATAATGATCACTTGAACTGACTGATGAAAACTTGGGTGGTTTATCTGAACAATCAAAAAGCTCTGACAACCTTCAGAAATATGGAGTGAAATCCTGGCTCCATTGAATTCAACCATAGAATTCCCACTTCCTTCAGTGGGGCCAGAGATTAATCTGTTTTTCCCCTTCACTGTCTGCCTTTAAACAGTGTCATAGGGCAGCCCTGGTTGGAGAACCTTCCACTAGCAGGCTGCAGCATGACTGGCACGCCTATCAGACTCCCCAGAGATAGTCCAAAGCATCTTTCTGGATGCAAATAACTCTTTTCTAATAAATTAACCCCACAAACTCCATGCACATGACAGATCCCAACACCATAATCCAGGCAATATATCAAATACAGTCCTGGTGTCCCTTGGTGCACCCTGGGTCTCTGGCTCCAAAAGCCAGTTAATATCTCCCTCTGCTGCTCTCAGCCTTCATCCTTTTCTGGCCATGTCTCTCTGGCTCAGGAAGGACAGCTGGCTAGCCCCTCTGCTGTCTTGCTAACCCCCCCTTTTCAGCCTCCTTGCACTGGTTTTGATTCAGGAAGGGCAGCAAGTTAGCCCTCTACTAGCTCCCTGATAATTCCTCCCTGGAATCTGCTTTGCTACACCCCTCTTGCCAGGGGCTGGTTTGAGATGCCCACATTCTCCACCACAATGTCGCAGGTGGCCCTGCCTGGTGCACCCTCCTGCAGCAGGCCACAGCACAACAAGCGTTCCTGCCTCAGGTTCCCTCTTTGGGAGACCCATAAATAGCCCAAATAGTCTTTAAGAACAAATATAATCCTTGTGGGATTCATTTATTATAAAAGCCCATGCACATAAACTGTAAGAAAACAAGTCCCAACACCAAGTCCCACAGCCATAATCCAGAGAGTGCATCGAGTAAAGCCACAGCATCTCTCCAGCACAGTCCAGGTGTCCCTTCAGCCCTCTCTGACCCTCTGGCTTCAACTCTTGGCCTGCCAGAGCCAGCAGGTATCTCCCTCTGCCTTCAGACCTCTCCAGCCTTGGCTCTCTGGCTCAGACAGGCCAGCCAAATAGCTCCTCTCCTGGCTGGCTTTCTTATCCCCAGCCTTTTTCCAGACAGTTCCTGGCAGTGGTTGTGATTGAGGAAGACCATCTGGCTAGTCCATCCCCTGGCTTCCTGAGAATTCCTCCCTCTTTCCAGGCAGGACCTATAGAGAGCTCTCTGCAGCTTTCACCAGAGATGACCTCCTCCAGGCTCCCAGGTCTGGTCTTCTATAACCCTTAGGTCTGCCTCATCCTCTTAATTAGCCAAACTGGGAGTGCTTATTCTGGTACATGGGAGCTGGACCTGCCTCATTTACAGAGGCCCATCACCCAGTGACAGAATTTATATGGGAATAAAATGGAAACCTATGTAATCCTAAGAAACAAAACTTATCTTGCAAAATGAGCCACTTCTCCCTCCCTGCCTACTGTAGGGCACATCTGTCAGTGAACACACTGCAACAGTGATTTTGGGATCTGCCCTGCTGATTAAATACCAAGTAGAAATTAAGATGTTGATTTTGATGTATCAAACATAGGCAGGTTCCAGTCCACCTGTTTAAAAGATGTCCTTTCTCCCTATACCATCCTGCCACAGCTATGATCAGCACAGGTGCCTGAGCAGCAGCCTCACTGCTATAAAAGAGAAGGAGCTGCTAGCAGGACATTACACAGTGACTGAAGAATGGAGCGGCTTTGCTGCTTTCCCCCTCTCGAATCATTAGCTGCCTTGCTCCTTCCAGCATCTCTTGCTTTTGTGTCCCCACGCCCAGCATCTCTTGTTAATGTGCTTTCTGGCCTAGATGCTCTTCCCAACACCCACCTGGCCCAGCTGTGTCTTTCAAAAGCATTTTCACATTGCCAAGCCAGCGTTTTAATCTTTCGCTTTTCCTTGAGAGCTAAATTAGGAGTTTATAATGAACCTCACTTATCTTGATTTCTTAGCTACAGTATTAGAAGAGTTAAGTGCTTTGAAAGGCCCAGCCGCCAGCAGAGAGTGGGTCTGATTCTCCCAGTGCAGTTGATGGCACAATCCTTCCATGGTCTTCACTGGGGCTGGGTAGCTCTGCACGGCCCTTAATGCTGGTCAGTGCTGTACTGGTGCTATCTGGCCCTATATAGTCCCTGGATGTCAAATAGGCAGGTACTGGAGTATCTTTGACTGTGTCTACTCTACAGAGCCTATGCCAGCATAGCCCCCAAATTTTCCTGTCGGCTCAGTGATATCACCTCCCTGAACGATGTTTGCTGTGCTGCCAGAAGCGCTCTTCTGTCCGCATAGCTGTGTCTTTGTTGAGGGTTGGTATAGCTATGTCAGTAGGGAGTGTGGTTTTTTTTCCCCACCCCCCTGACATTAGCTATGCCATTGTATGTTGTAAGGGTAGACCAAGCCTTTATCTCAAGTATTTTTAATTCATCAGTCACCTGAATATCTAGGTGACCACTAAGCACCTTTGCAGATCCATTATCCTGGTTTTGAGGGTCATTTAGGAGGTAAATCTAGGGGAAAGTTTACTCTCTTCCTTGCATCTCTCATCTGTAATGTAGTGCTTGATATTTTGGGATCAGGGGCAGCTCCAGGCCCCAGCACGCCAAGTGCATGCTTGGGGTGGCAAGCCGCGGGGGGCGCTCTGCCGGCACTGCGAGGGCGGCAGGCAGGCTGCCCTCGGTGGCTTGTCTGCGCAGGGTCTGCTGGTCCCGCGGCTTCGGCGTGCCTGCGGGAGGTCCGCCGAAGCCGCAAGACCAGCGGACCGCCCGCAGGCAAGCCGCAGAAGGCAGCCTGCCTGCCGTGCTTGGGGCGGCAAAATTCCTAGAGCCGCCCCTGGTTGGGATACTGACCTTTCCGTCCTCACTGAAGGACAGACCCCCCTGCCCTCCTGGGGAGTTGTAATCAGCACAAGAGCAGAGCATACCCACCGGGAGGAGAAGCTGCTGCACCCCTTGGTTCATGCCAGCAGGAAGCCAGTGCCAGGCTAGTTGAAGGTCCTGAGCTGGGAAATGTGTATCCTATACTATGAGTAGCAGGTCAGAGGAAGCCTGGCAGGCTATTCACAGTGCTGTGTTGGTGAGACCATTGCCCCAAAGCAATCTGGAGCTCAAAAGCTTTCCTAAGACTCTTTCTGTCCCAGTTTGAGAACTATCTTGCAAATATTCCAGACAGTCTTGAAGACCAGAATGAAATCTTTCTAAAGCTGAACAATCTGCAGCATATTCAGAAATTTGCCTTATATACACACACACACTATATTTATGCCTAGATGTATATCTCCTCCCTATCCAAACACAACACACAGACGCACTCACACCGCTTTTATCTTAAAGAAAGGGTGTTCTATTCATAGGAAAATAGTTGGGTCAGGCTCTCTGGGGCTTTTTGTTTGTGCTCCACAGGGTGCCTAATAGCACTGCAGGAGTAGGAATCCAGTCATGCAAGCAACTTACAGTACACAGTGCCAACCAAAAAAAGAGTGTTAATTAAAGGGTATCAGGACAGGATTCAGGGAGAGAAAGAAGAGAGGTTTTTTTGGGGGGGGGGGGGCACAAATTTTGGAAAGAGAAGGAAATAGAGAGATGGGTTGATCCAATCTTTATTTTTTGGAGGGAATTCTCTGTTTAGAATTGTATCTCAACCCTTCTGCCCATTGCTCTATAATAACTATGAAGCAGTGTTTTAGTCATGACAAATATAAATCTGTCTGATTTATTTTCTTTAATATAGCAAAAATAATGTTAGACACCCCACTGCTCTCTGTAAAAGTCACACACAGCTGCATGTAGGTTTTGCAGTATTTCATGTAAAATCATGGTTCAGTTATTGTTTAAAATTTGGAGATCTCATTTTTTTTTTTTGCTTAGGTGATTTGATACAAAAGCTATAGCTTTCATTTTGAATTTCATGCCACTATGCAATATTTTTAAAAGAACTAAATCAAACAAGTGTTTTTGACTCTCTCGTAATGTGGCATTAATCAATATTGTACAGAGCAGTAGCAAGTTCCTGTAGAAGAATATTAATTCTACAGATTGATTATTTTCTCTTTAAACCAGTGAGCTGAAATTACTAGGATTAACTTTCTTTTTGAATAAAGACAGAGAAAGTGGGACACACACACAGGGAGAAAAGGCAATTCCACTTTGTGAGAGATTCATAATATTATATCACATATATTATAGTAGATAGTCCTGGGGTTGTGTTTACCCTAGAGAACTGAGCTGTAAATTGAACTGATAGGATAGCATCAGTGTAAGGACCAGTGGTGCAGTGTGTTCATGCTTCCCATGGTTTTCAATCTGTTTTGCCCCATAGCCACACTTGTGTTGTGCTGTACCATTGCAGTTGCATTGTACTCTGGGTACCTATCCCACAGTTCCTGGCACTTATCCCTGGCAGGCCATGTGGGAGCCTGTGGGGAGGATAAACAATGTCTTACAATATCTGGAGTTTCACATTATTTCCTTATTCCTGCCTCCCTTCTTGCAAATTTTCTTTTTTTCAATATGTCCGTTATCATCCAGTAGTCTTAATGGGCTAATGCGAGGCAATATGGCCTCCACTTCCTGCAGTCTCTGCATGTGGAAATTAAGCTGCCCTGGTAAAGTTGGTCACCAATTTCCATTTTTGACAATAAGACTGAAGCCAGGGTTTCATCAGGGAAAAGTGGCTGTGACTCTATAGTTAAGGGGCCTGCTAGGACACTGAGGAGACAGGGTAATGTGAGGAGCTGAAGAGAGGCTGAAGAGCTGCAGGGGGAGGTGTCAGGGCAAGAACAGACAGGTGGGGCTAAGGGAGCATTAGAGTGGAGACTGGGGAATGTGAGTATGGGAGGGAGACTGAGGGGAGTGCAGGAAAGGGTAGTGATAAAGGAGGGGGATAGAGAAGGTAAATGGAGTTTCCCTTTGAGGACCTAGAAGGAAGACTTCCATTTTTTGTACATGCACTGAAGATTGAATAATGAAGCTGAAATGGTCATAGCACTTTGGAGGCCTGTGGTATCTCAATAAAAGGTCAGACCACCAGGCAAACTTTAAAGAAAACAAATACGAATTTAGTATTTTTTTTGGTCATGATTTTTAAGATAACCTTGTGTTTTTTGTAGACCCGACTCGTGATTTTTGCATGCGTGGCATTGGCAGTACTGCACAGGGGAATTATGGGAGGAGAGCTGAAGCTCCAAAAAATGCCCAGATACTGGCACCATTTCCTAGCCCTCTTAAAATGGAGCCAGACAAGATGAATGCTCACTTCTTACTCCTTGCTCAGCAGAAGCCCTTTTTGCTGGAGCTATTGAATAGCAGTCAGGACTCATCTGAGATGGTGAGGGTGTGGAGGAAGATTTGGCACAATACCTGTGAAGAGATTAATCAGCTCAGGGGGTTGAGTTTTTGCTGCAGCAGTCATGCTCCCTTTCCCCTTGGAGATGCTGGCTCCAGGGAGTGCCTGAGTATAATGACCAATCTAGTGTCTCGACCACAACCATAGATTGAGTTGTACTCAAGACCGGAAAGGAGTAGCTGCAACTTGAACACTGCAGAATGAGAAGGAGGTTTCCCTATACCTCCTTGATGAAGTAGCCCCAACACTGTAGTGCTAGCACTCCAGGATGAGCGCTATCGTGGGTGGGCAGTGTGGGAGGAGAAGAGTGTAGCAGTTACCTTGTGGAAGCTAACTGTGCTGGGTAGTTAGTAGTTTGTGTACTGGACCATTTTGGGGTCAGAAAATCCATGGTGGGGATGCTGTTATCCTAGATTTTTTTATGTTGCTTTGCCTTTAGTTTTGGTGAATCTTTGACATATAAAGCAGGCCTGAAAAATTTATAACATCTCTTTTTACATTTCTAATGTTGAAAAAAACCTGTTCTCTTGTCTTCCTTGGAGGACTTCATACAGATCTCAGAGGTATAATGTGAGTTCTCTCTCTCTAAGTGAAGAGGCAGGATGTCAATTTTTTAGCAAAGATATACTTTCTCCCAAGTGACATTTGTAGTAAGTAGGTGTTAACAAAAACAAACCGATGAAAGCATTAATCAGGCTTACTTTCTTCTCATGGTTCAGTTGCTGAGTTTTCCATTTCTTGTCTTTTATCTCACTTGTGATATCAGTCCCACATGATAAATTTATGAACCAGATTATACCAGGGGACTGGACTTGATGACTCATAAGGTCCCTTCCAGTCTTATATGCTACAGTAGCAAAAAACTATCTTCATACTTTCCTTATACATTAGAAAGGAGGAGAGGTCACAAACCCATTTACCTTCCTCCCCACTTCACAGGTCACATTTAATATGGCCCACCTAGCACCACCGTGATCCATGAAGAGTGAATAGACGATGATAGTAGGTGTTCTCCGTTATTTCTTTTTCAAAAAAGCTCATGTTTAGGGCCTGAACCTGCAGTCCTTATTCAGGGGAAAGCTCTCACTGACGTACATGGGCTTAGTCACAGTCACATAGGGTTTGCAGGATTGGGCCCTTAGTAATTCTACTAAAAACTGTATTATAAATGCACCACATTCAAATCTCTCCTAAAAATGCACTTATTAGATAATGCCCACAAACTGCAAGTTCATAATCGCAAGAAAATAGCTTGGTGTTCCCTGCTCCTGATTTCCCAATGTGTCCTATTTTCTCTTTCAATCTTCTAGTTTATAAACTCTGCAGGGCAGAGACTGTCTTTGAGTCTTATACAACACCTGCTGAGGACATTGTTGGTGTTAAATAATAAGCAATAATAGAATTATATTTTACCCAAAAGCAATTGGAAGAGCTGCAGGGATAATGCTAAATGACCAGTAAGAGTGGCATAGAAAAGGTTGGAGATTTTTCAACTTGAAACTGTATTTATTTTAACTGCTTGATTTCAGCAGGTCTTTTCTAGAAAATATTGGTCTAAACTGAAAACCCAGAAGCCTAAAATATGTTATGTTGTAGTTAGGGCGACCAGATGTTAAGGGGAAAATATCGGGACCGCTGCAGGGTTTGTTTTTGTTTTTTTTTTTACACTCACTCGTCCAGGAGTTTGGCGGCAATTTGGCACAGAGCCCTTCAGTAGCGGACAGTCTTCGGCGGTATTTTGGCAGCGGGTAATAAACCTTGCTGCCAAAGACAGAAGCACCCACCGCCAAAATACCACCGAAGACCGTCCGCAACTGAAGGACTCTCCGCCGAATTGCCGCCGAAGACCAGGAAACAAAATATCAGGACAAATGGCATCCCGACGGTACTCTGGTCGGGATGTGGGACAAACTCCTCAAAATCGGGACAGTCCCGTTTTTATCAGGACATCTGGTCACCCTAGTTGTAGTAGCTTGCTAACTGGAAAAAGAGTGTGACTGATTTCTTAATGCCCTGATTTATGAAGCTGTTGCAAGTTTCTTCACTCTCCACACCTAATCTGCATAGATACAAAGATCACATAGGAATGTGGAGACTTCTTGTTTAACCAAAGGGGAAAAAACAACAAAAAGATGGTAGTAATTAAACCACAGAAAGTCTATACAAATATGTTACTGTCTGAGTGAAAGCCATGGGGACGTCTTCCTTTGAATTTCTTAGAATCATAGAATATCAGGGTTGGAAGGGACCTCAGGAGGTCATCTAGTCCAACCCCCTGGTCAAAGCAGGACCAATTCCCAACTAAAACATCCCAGCCAGGGCTTTGTCAAGCCTGACCTTAAAAACCTCTAAGGAAGGAGATTCCACCACCTCCCTAGGTAACCCATTCCAGTGCTTCACCACTCTGAGTGAAAAAGTTTTTCCTAATATCCAACCTATTCTTGTTTTAAATTGCAGTAGTTTTAAAAGGAAAGAGAATGAAACAGAAGACTTCTGGAAATGTCTGAACATTGATCTGAAGTTTGCAGTCTTTTTGTTTAAATCAAACAAAAAGCTCCAACAGACCCTTCATTGTCTTAGTCTACTATCGCTCCATTACCATTCTCCATATAAATGTACCAATGAGTTCTTGGTACAAAGCTGTGGAACAGATAGAAAGTCACAGGAAGCATTACTTTCTATCATGCTCATTAACTATAGATTAAATATTAATAAGTGCCCGAATGGAAAAGTGTGTTAAGATCAGCAGTAATATACATTAGAGGGCATGCAAAATATTCCCATATAAAATCAGAATATTTTGGTCATTGCAATGCCTTTTTTCTTTGGAGAAGGAAACAAATTGTATAAATATTAAGTCCCATGTTACAGTATGTTAAGTAAACAAAACCTTCAATAGAAATAGGCAAAATCTCTCTCATTTTTACCCCCAACTACTTACAACTATTAACAGCAAAAACATATTTTGTAGCATCACTATTTGCTCCATAGAGAGCGTCTTTGCCCAGCTTTAGCTCAGAGATCACTCATAAGCCATAGAGTCAAAACAAGACAACAATGTCAACACTTTCAGACCTGGCTGACAGGCTCTTAAATCAATATTTATTTAGGCACTTAAGCAAGTTACCTGATTTTCAAAGGGGCTGAATAACTGCAGCGCCTCTAATTTCCATGGAACTAGACATATACTTAAATTTTAGCATGTGCTAAATGTTTTGCTGGAGTGAGGCCAGAGTGCTTAGCACCTTGCAGGATCGAGCCTTCAGCTTCTCCTTCTCTTCACCTCATCTGCCCTCTCCTCAGCTCCCATCCCCACAAAGTGCCCTCCGCATCATCTCCCCAGTCAGTAACCTAATGTGTGCAGAAATTTATTTTCTGTGTTTCAGTGATGAGGGTCTACCTGTGCATTATGTAGAAATGGATGTACTGACGTTACTTGTAAAAAGGATCAAATCAGCAAGGCTTTAGACTATCTGTGTTAACAGCCAGCTTCTAATATTGAGGCTGAAGGCAGTGCCTTCAGTTTCCTGAGAAAAGCACTAGTAGTTTATTAATGCACAGCCTGAAGGGGTTTAAATAATCTATTAATTTAATAGCAGAAGTCAGATGGGACTATTGTGATAATCTAGTCTGACTTCCCATATAACACAGGCCATAGGACTTCCCTGAATTAATTAATGTTTGAACTAGAGCATCTCTTTCAAGAAAAATGTCCAATCTTGGTTTAAACATTTCCAGAGATGAAGAATCCACCACAACCCTTGGTAAATTGTTCCAATGCTTAATTACCCTCACTGTTTAAAAATCTGCACCATATATCTAGTATAAATATACCTGGCTTTAACTTCCATCCATTTGATCTTGTGATATGTTTGATTGCTGTATTGAAGAGCCCATTATCAAATATTTGTTCCCCATGTAGGTACTAATAAACTTTGATCAAGTCACCCCCTTCACCTTCTCTTTGATAAACTAAATAGATTGACCTCCTGGAGTCTATCACTATAAGGCATGTTTTCCAGTCCTCTAATCATTCTCATGGCTCTTCCCTGAATCTTCTCCAGTTTATCAACATCCTTCTTGAATTGTGTCCTTATTTACCACTTCTCCAGACTTTGTGACATCTGCAAACTTTATCAGTGATGATCTTATCATTTCTTCCAGGTCACTGATAAAAATATTAAATAGGCTAGGGCTCTCCCTACTCGTTTGCTTCAAAAATATCTGTTAGAACTCTTTTTAACATAATGAACTAAAAGATTTTCCTGATCTCCTGGGCCATGCGTTCCCAATTGGGCATAGTTATGACATCACCAAAGCAGTCCAGGTGGCCAGTCAGAACATAGTTTTGGATAACCA
Organism: Mauremys reevesii; assembly: GCF_016161935.1. Taxonomy (NCBI): domain Eukaryota; kingdom Metazoa; phylum Chordata; order Testudines; family Geoemydidae; genus Mauremys; species Mauremys reevesii. The sequence continues at coordinate 60,150,711 of NC_052624.1, read as the reverse complement.
CTGCCTCTATTAATATTAGCAATATTCTAATAATGATGGAATTATTCCATGAAATTCTAATTTCAAAGGATGTAAACTATTGATGTTATTATTTTTAATACTATTATTTGGCTTTATTTGCCAGGGGAAAAACACTTCATTAAAATCAGTGGATGAGGGTTTTGGGTGTACAAGTAAGGCAGGACTCAATCATTACATTTTTATATGTTTAGATCTATGCCAACACCCTGTAAATGTTTGCAATAATTTGACTTACCAAATCTGTCTTTATACTTCTATATTAAATATGCATATTCAGAGACCTTGGTTTAAAGTGTTTCTCCTTCTATACTGATGAGCTCTGTGTATGTTCTGTATGTTTTGGGCTTGCTAATCCAATAGTCATTTCTGAGATCCATACAAATGAAAATCTTACCAATAAGATACCAAACCTTCAATTACTGTAATGTATGTACTGAGGATTTCTTCTCCTCCCCGTTTCCCTCTACCCAAATCTTCCTTAATTCCCTTGGGCACAGCCTACTAACTGAAGCATCAGACCATCACAATGCACTTAAACGGCTGCACAAAATTTGTTTTACAAGGCTGGTTTTAACTGAACTACCTGCTGTGCACCACATTGCTACTGTTTGTGAAATGAATGATGGGAAAAGCAAGTCTGTGATTTCATTTGTTCAGACCGATTAGTCACACGTTGCATACGGTATCATTTGCTTGTCACTTAATGACTGACCAGCCTGCCTGAATCATTAGTGCTGCAGCGCAATGAAAGGAAGACATCAGCATAATGATGAGCTGAAGGAAGCGGAGTGCTGTTTTACCTAAAAGAAATGGTGCGCAGAAATCCAGCACAGCTGCAGGTGTTCCGATGACAATGTGGGAAGCAGTTAGCTTCCAATTTAGCAGAAAATTAAGAGCGAAAAAACTGTTATTTGTGAGAGAAGATACTCATGGCAAGCAATCATCCATGCTCTATATCCACAAGATGAGCATTCAGCTGTCTTTGTCGTGACTTAAAACAATTGGTATCTTGGGCTGCATTCAACACCAGATTGGTACTTATTATCTGCAGTTTATTCTTTCTTCGACTATTCCCCCCCCCTTTATTTTATGGTTAATTTGCTTGTTTGAATGTAAAGCCATTTAAGCTGAAAAATCTGGATTGTGGTTTATCATTGTGCCAGTGCTCTGAGCTGTGTGATGCAACATAATTGGCAATTTTCAAATTCAGAATCCATTTTGTTTCATGCATCCATACACACCCCACCACATCCCCTCAAATTGGTAACAGGCAAGACTGGAGCATGCAGATTCCTTTAGTCAAATAACATGAATCACTGAGAGCCATGCTTTTTATGAAATTTAAATTATGAATCCCACAAGCCAAGCGTGCACTGCTCCCAAAGCAAACCAGCCCTGTGTTCCAAGAACTAGGAAGAGAGAATCTGGGCACTGTCCCATAGTCCTTCTGGTGGTAAGACTTCCATTAACTTCAACAGGACCTTTCTCTGAGTAGAGACTGATGAAATCTGGCCCAAAGGCTGGAAATTAACAATCACAGAATATTAGGGTTGGAAGAGACCTCAGGAGGTCATCTAGTCCAATCCGCTGCCCAAAGCAGGACCAACACCAACTAAATCATCCCAGCCAAGGCTTTGTCAAACCAGGCCTTAAAAACCTTTAAGGATGGAGATTCCACCACCTCCCTCGGTAACCCATTCCAGTGCTTCACCACCCTCCTAGTGAAATAGTGTTTCCTAATATCCAACCTAGACCTCCCCCACTGCAACTTGAGACCATTGCTCATTGTTCTGTCATCTGCCACCACTGAGAACAACTTAGCTCCATCCTCTTTGGAACCCCACTTCAGGTAGTTGAAGGCTGCTATCAAATCCCCCCCTCACTCTTCTCTTCTGCAGACTAAATAACCCCAGTTTCCTCAGCCTCTCCTCGTAAGCCATGTGCCCCAGCCCCCTAGTCATTTTCATTACCCTATGCTGGACTCTCTCCAATTTGTCCACATCCCTTCTGTAGTGGGGGAACCAAAACTGGACGCAATACTCCAGGTGTGGTCTCACCAGTGCCGAATTGAGGGGAATAATCACTTCCCTTGATCTTCTGACAATACTCCTACTAATACAGCCCAATATGCCGTTAGCCTTCTTGGCAACAAGGGCACACTGCTAACTCATATCCAGCTTCTCATTCATTATAATCCCCAGGTCCTTTTCTGCAGAACTGCTGCTTAGCCAATCCATCCCCAGCCTGTAGTGGTGCATGGGATTCTTCCGTCCTAAGTGCAGGACTCTGCACTTGTCCTTGTTGAACCTCATCTGATTTCTTTTGGCCCAGTCCTCCAATTTCTCTAGGTCACTCTGGACTCTATCCCTACCCACCAGCGTATCTACCTCCCCACCAGCTTAGCGTCATCTGCAAACTTGTAGAGGGTGCAATTCATCCCATCATCCAGATAATTAATAAAGATGTTGAACAAAACTGGCCCCAGGACTGACCCTTGGGGCGTTCCGCTTGATACCGGCTGCCAACTAGACATCGAGCTGTTGATCACTACCCGTTGAGCCCGACAATCTAGCCAGTTTTCTACCCGCCTTGTAGTCCATTCATGCAGCCCATACTTCTTTAACTTGCTGGCAAGAATACTGTGGGAGACCATATCAAAAGCTGTTATTGTTATTTTACAAAAGCACCATAGAGGGCTTCTTGGGGAGAGGAAAATTGTTGGAGGGAGGGATTTGAACTATATAGAAGAATTTTAAATCTCTTACAAGTGTTTAGGATTAAAACCCGATCCTTTTAAATATGTATAGCTATTTACACCTGTGCAAAGTGGGTGTAAAGTGCTGTCATCCTGGTCCGACAGCGCTTTACACTCACTTCGTATCTTGGGCTGCATTCAACACCAGATTGGTACTTATTATCTGCAGTTTATTCTTTCTTTGAATATTTCTCCCCCCGCCCCACACACCCTTTATTTTATGGTTAATTTGCTTGTTTGAATGTAAAGCCATTTAAGCTGAAAAATCTGGATTGTGGTTTATTGTGCCCGTGCTCTGAGCTGTGTGATGCAACATAAGGCTCAGGCCATGGGTTAGCCTGGAAATATCCACCTTTTAAAAATCCACCACTGTGTTCTAGCCAGGCCTGATCAGCTTGATTCTAGAGAATTTCTCTGTCATGGATACAGTGTTCTTGTCTCAGCTAGTCCAACCGATCTTACTCCCAAGGCCCTTTAAGCATCTTATCCTGACAATGCATCCTCAATGTGTCCTTTCTTTGTCTACTGCTATAGGACAAGGCACTGTCTCAGCACAGGACACCTGGGGTGAAATGTGAAAGGTTTCCTTCTTGTTTACATTGTCTACAGTAGAAGAAAACATGGTCTACGCCTTCCACAAAAAAACATTTAATTGCTTCAAAGCTCAAGGAAATGCCACATCTGGTCAAGCGCCTTTTATCTTGCAAATATTACAATAATAACTTCCTTGTTCTCTTACTTTGATGAAAATATGTTGATCTAACACCTGTTGGATCCTTCTCTTCTGATCTTGATGACTGTCTTAGTACTGGTTACTGTCATCTCTCGGCCTATCCCTCTTACTTCTCTGGGCTCCTTCCCAAATTTCTATTTCCATACCTGCCACGTGTACTGGTTCAGTATGACATTTTCTCATTTTGGTACCACTTACCATTGGGAGTTCAGTGCCATGCTACTTATTTCTATAACAACTTGTGTTCTCTAGATATGACCATCCCACAACACTGAGACTACCTGAATTATGTCAGCTACATAACAGCGTGGCAATGAGGGTGCAGGAATAGCAGACCAGGGACAGGATAGTATTAGCAACTCTCAACAAAAGATACTGTGTTTTGTTGTTGTTTTTTCAAGTAGTGAAATTTGGGAAGGGAAAACTGAGGAAGAGAGGAGGAAGGTATAATGGAAGGGGAATAGGGAAACAATAAAGGAGAGGACAGAGAAACAGAAAGTGAGAGCAGGGAAATGACAGAAAAGAGAGGAAGGGGAGATAGATGGATAAACATTAGGGAGGAGAGGGGAAAATTGTAAAGGAGAGAGAGAGAAACAGAAGGAAGAAGGGATAATTGGCTCATTCTCTTCTCCCTTGCTTGCCATCCTTTTTTCTTTCCTTCTTCGTCTTTTATCCCTCTTTTGGTTCCAAGAGATGCTTTCACTTCTTTGTGCTGCTTTGCAGAATTTGTAGGTTAAGGGAGTTTGTCTCCCTTCACCTTCCAACCGATTACTATTTTGGCAGGGTCGGTTCAATACACGTTACTTTTTTGAGTTAGGCTTCCCCACAACCTCCATCCTGCCTGTGCTTTTCATTTCACGACTTCCTTGTGCTCCCTCTTTGCTTTCACCAGCTGGCCAGAGAATACACTCGGCTACACTCGTTACCCCTGCCTAATCACTCAGTCCTCTGTGCTGCCAATTTTGTGTTATGATGATTCCATTTTTCTACATTCATTTCCAATACTCTTGTCACCTTACAGTCTCTCCTTCAGTAAGCATATTCTCTAATTTATCAGCAAGGAAGGATCTTCCTTTATAATGCTGGGGTAGATTTGATCCTGCTCCAATGATCTATTTGCCTACAGTACCTGGAGTACCTGCCAGTTCTCCAGGATTTACCACAGGGCACATGGTTGTATGGAGGTTGCACTGGACTGTTCCCCTATCTGTCTGTTGCTCATCAAGCACGCACTCTTTTATATTTATGAGGACACTAGCTTCACCAATAATTGTAAAACAAAAATGCTAATGGTGTTAAGAAGATTTAAAGCCAGTATTTAATTTTTGGAATACCAGAAGGTTGGTTGACAGATGAGGACAGCTGTGCCAAGTGCTGATCTGTTCTCTGCTAGGGACAACCAGTAGCCTTCAAATGATAGTACGTTTTGAAAGAAAACTGCAGCGACTAGTTCAAATACCATTGAGAGCTCAGTATTCCTTTATCACTGTAGAATCCAAGGACCTCACAACATTAATTAATCTTTTCAAACAACTCTGAGGTAGGGAAGTATCTTTATCCTCATTTTTATAGTGGGGTGGAGGAGAACTGTCACAGAGAGATTGATGCACAGGTCCACAAAGGGACTTTGGCACCTAAACCCCTGATTTAGATGCCTAGTCCCAGTTTTAGGCACAACTAAGATCTGCCAAGCCCCCATTCAGCTGCTGCCTAAGCCTTTAGGCACTTAAACTCACTCAGCATCTAAATATTTGCGGCAAAAATTCTTGAGGTGCCTAAGTTTTTGAACTGGGTATGAACACTGTTGCCTCACACTAGGCATCTGGATGCCTGTCTCAGACATGAGCCCCAGCAAGATCCTCACATGAGGAAAGATAGCCAAGGGAATGCCTGTCTTGCATGCAAGGCCCAGTACAGTAGGTGTGTTCTGAACACACCTACCAGAGAGGGGCCCATTCAAAATCTGGAGGAGAAGGGGATTGTGCCTCCCTTATAGCTTTTTAACTCAGTGATTAGAGCACTCCCCCAGGCTGTGGGAGACACAGTTTCAATTCCCCCCTCTGTCTGAGGGGAAGAAAGGATTTGAACAGGGGTCTCTTACCTCTCAGGAGAGTGCACTAGTCACTGGGCTGTGGAATATTCTGATGTGGGACTCCCTCAGTTTCTCCCATTGAAGTTGTTGCCCTTTGGATAAAGAGTCATTGGCACAAGGGCCAGAACCCTAGGTCTCCCACCTCCTAATGAGTGCTCTAACTACTAGGCTATAGAGTCATTCTCACCATATGTGCTGAGTTTCTAAAATGCTGGGGGGGTGGGTGTGCTCCCTCTCCCAGCTGTGCGCCAGGCCCCATCTGTGGTCCACCTCTTCCCTCTCCTGAGCACACCTGACTCCTGCTGCTCGCCTCTTCCCTCCAGCGCCTCCTGCATGCTGTGGAACAGTCGATCATGGTGGGCAGGAAGTGCAGGAGGAGAGGGGGAGGCGCTGATCAACGGGGTGGGAGGCGCTGGGGGCGGAGGTGCTGATTAGCAGGGCCGCTGGCAGGCAGGAAGCTCTGGGGGGAAGGGGAAGCATTGATAGGGGGGCTGATGGTTGGTGCTAAGCACCCACCATTTTTTTCCGTGGGTGCACCCACTGAGTTGGCACCTATGATTCTCATGCTCTCTCTGGCCCAATGACCATTTAAGTATTTATCCAAAATGGAATAGCTTCAACGGGAGAGATTGTTAGAACATGACTTTGAAGAGTCAAGTTACTTAGCACAAGGCTGACCATGACTTTTCAGTCAGTGTCTACAAGGGCAAATCCTGTTAAGCCTGGTGTCAATCGGTCATAAACCTTCACTCCAGTAGGCTTTCACCAGAAGTAGCTAAAGTGATACTGAACTCAATTTGCCCTTGTCTACACTGGCTGAAGTCATGATCAGTATTGTGCTAGATAACTCTTCCAAGCTGCACTGTAATACAATAACAAAAGTTTTATCTTCACTGCAAAAAGGGAGTGGATGGAGGGGGTTACATCAACCATATGCTACCCACCTGGGTTTGACCTCAGTTAGCTACTTGGAGGTAAAAACTACTTGTGTCTTTTCTCCACCTGGATATTACATTGAGATGACTGTCTCAAGTTAAAAAATGGACTTTTTTTCCTGTGACTACAAAGCCATTTTAGTGAAGTCAAGCCCTTAACTGCACAATCTGCCCCTTAAATAGATATTGCACTGACTTTAGCTAAGAAATGTAGAGGCACTGATTTTATTTCTTTATATCCAAGAATTTCTGGCCATCCTGGCCTTAAAATAATAGTGTCAATGTGATACCTTCTATGTTCAAGACAGTGTGCACTTAAACAACTAGTTATGTAATATGCATTAGGGGTGTTTCTTTTTATTATGATAGACATTCAAAGGAATCATAAATTCCTCTGAGAGGTGGAAAAGGGATGGACAGACGGACAGGCTGTGGTTGTCCAACCAGCCAAGAATATTGAAACTAGATAAAAATAAACCTCAGTATTGTCCAGGATACTCGAATATCCCTCAAAATGGGTCTTTCTTGGTAAAAAGACATTTGGCACTCTATATTCCATACAGGGGTTTACTCTGCCTAGGAAATAGCCACTTCCTGGGCACAGAGAGAGGCAGTTTCAATGGAAGAGATGGACTATGTGAAACCACAGTCTCGTCCTCCCTGCCTTCTCTCACTAGAAATTCTAGGATTGACATTAATGCCCCTGCAGACGTGGCTTTAAGTTTTGGCTGTATGCTGCTGAATGGATGTTCCTGAATCATCCCTCTTTTGTCCCTAACAGGGGTGCCGGAACAGGGGGCCAGGGCACCATGGTCCCATCACTTTTTACCTACCTTAAGGCTGAGTGGTGGTGGGGGGGGGAGGGGAGAGAAATGAGTTGGAGGTAGCGGCCTTGGGGAAGGGGCAGAGTGGGCTCAGGAGGGAAGGGGCAGAGCGGGGATGGGGCCATGGTTCAGGCACCAATAGCCCCCACACTTCCAGGGAGCTTCTGTTGCTCCTGGTCCCCAAACCCACTTTCTGTATGAGACTGACACCAACAGTTACAGACTGCTTTATTAGAGTTGCAAATATTAGAATGTATGGTCCCTTTTTATTCAGCCTTCCCCTCAAGTTTAAGGAAAAATGTTGAATAAATGGCTCCTATTTTGTCCCATTTCTACCCATAAATGTTTCTGCGTCTCGCCTACATCACTTTGAAGTGGTATATCTATAGAAGTTCTTTGTATAGTGTGCTCATCCCCAAAGTATCTGGTCCTCACTCATACTATTAATAGTCAGATGTTAGTTCTGGTGCCCATATGTTAACTCTTATTCTTGTGTTTTAACAACAGCTGGCCTATTTTCTTTTATTTTGCTGAAAAGTAAGAGTAACCAATAATTCTTTTGACATGTTAATGGTCTTCCTTTCATACTCCTATTCCTGGCGATATGGAATCTTAATCTGAGAAACTGACAATCAATCACATTTTTGTTGCCAAAACTTTTGCTGCTATTTGTTAGGTGCTTCTCCTTTCCATTCTGATAATGACATTAACTGATCCAGCAGTTCCAGACTGCTGAATCGGAGAAACAGTGGCATCATTCATAGGTTAAAATTCCAATTTTCCTTTTACTTTCCAGCAGCTACTCTGTGTAATGAATCAAAAGGGAGCCCCCCTTGTTTCACTTGCTTCCAGAGTGGTAAGAGCTGTGGTACAGAACTGTGCAAACAATAGATTTTTCAGTTCTGAGAAATAGAAAAAAAAACTAGTTGTGGGTCAAAAAAAATTTTAGTTCAACCCAAAACAAGTCTCATTTTGATTTTGAGCATTTAACATTAAAAAAAAATAATTTTAAATAAAATTAAAGGAAATTGTTTAAAAATTTTGAATACAAAAATTGAAACATTTTCTTTTGAAAATGCTGAAACAAAAAATTTCATTTCCTCCCACCCAGAATGTTAGGTTTGATTGCCCCTCTGCCCCTAGATGAAACAATTCAGCAAAATTGACATGCATAATTCACTGTGTGTTTCAATGTCACCAAATCTTCCTTTTTCACCAAAAAAGTTTTGGTCAAAATCCTTGCACATAGCTCTGTTGATACTTTGGTGATTACACCTACTTCTGTAAAGTGCACAGAACACCAGCCGCACATTTACTGTAGTATTTTGTAAAGCTGGCATGTTAGCTCTAAAAGCCAGCTAGTTAATGGCAACACAGGAAAGGGCTAGGGGCTGTAATTAACATTTGTAGATCACCACATTCCTGTGTCAATAATAATTAAATAGATCCAGTGTAACTGTACCCAGTTAATTTTGGTGGAGAAAATTTTGTACGCTAATTTCTGCCACGACTGTAGCATACTGAAATCTCTGCCATGTATCTACTGGACCAAACAAGTGACTAATTTGTAACAAAGCCCTGTTGTGCAGGTGTGACGCAGTTGTAGTCAGGCAAACTGAATGAGTGTTACATATACATCAAATTAATTTCTGGTCATGTGATACACCTGGAAATGTATTGACTTGTAAATCTCACTTTGACAGAGAAGCAAACTGCCCCTTCCTGTGGCAGGCACTAACTCACTGCGATCAGTGAATAAATGCCATCTGTTCACTCACAGCCTTTTCATTCCATCTTGGGTTAATCCAGCTGAATGCATTTACTTTTTCTCTTTCTACTCAGTCTCCAGACAGCTTTCTACTCACACATTGGTGTTTCATAGCATTTAGAAACTAACTGGTGTAAACTCCCCTATTCCTCCCTCCTGCATCTCTCTCCCCTCCCAACCCCCTCACATATCAATGCAGAAACCCTTTTCTGGCCTCCGGAGCAATAACATCTGTTTCCTTTCCTGGGGCCAAATTCTCCTCATTTACACAGGCAGGGTTGCATCAGTGTAATTTGAAAGGAAATTTTTACCCCTACTGTGGCAAAGAAAAATAAAACAAGGCTGGATGAAAGACTAGTAGTTGCAAGATAGGGACTTTCCCACAGAGCAGACTGTTTGTAGAAATCACATGATTCATTGTAATTGTCCTCAAGTTAGGTCCTCCCCACTGAGGATTTATGTTGTAGCCAGTCATCTTAGTAAGAGAGTGAGCTTCACAGGAAATGGTTAGCTTAAGTAATCATTATACTTCTGAACTGTTGTTCATTAGCCAGAACTATATTGATTTAAACTTCTTATCAAAGATTTTATTGTACAGCTGTTTAAATTCTCACCTGTAAGAATATGTTGAGGGAAAAATCCTTCACCCCTGTTACTTTAAGGTCTGTTTTAAAGCCACAAGAACAAAAAAATTCAGCACAAAGGCCTTCATAGTATCCTTAATTCTGCTCTATGGTGGCTGTTATTCATCATCATTATTGATTCTACCTGGTGCTGAGTGCCCCAACTCCCATTAACAGGGCTGGGCTCTGTGATCGGAAACGTAAGACGACAAATTCTGTTCTCAGTTATACTAGCATAAATCCAAACTAACTTTCACTTCTGTGGAGTTACTCCAAATTTACATTGCTGTGACTGAAAGTAGAATATAGCTCACCATCTTTCAGTGTCCCATGTCTTACATATGACGCTCCTGTTAATTCACCCCAGAATGATATTGCACTTTTTAACAACTTCATCATATTTGTTAACTCATATTCAATTTGGGATCACTACTCCTTAGCCAGGTATTTTCCATTTTGTATTTGAGGAAAAATCCAATGGTCAACTACAAAATGGGAAATAAGTGGCTAGGTGGTAGGATCTGAGGTTTATAGTGGATCAGTCAACAGGGGGCTGGACTTGATGACTTCTTGAGGTCCCTTCCAGGCCTATATTTCTATGATTATGTATAACATATTGTGCTATTAGGCACATATTGACCAACCATATGGTGATATAGGAATATTTCAGAGGTCATTTTCAGAGGTAAATTGTATTACTTTGTGTTATAAGAATTTCATAACTATAGTTGTGTCCCTGTGGTGAGAGTGGAAAGGAGTATTGCTTATTATGAAGTGCAGTTTACATAATAGTTGGGGAGGGGCGGAAGGAGGGCTGAGAAGGGGACACCATGGGTCTCATGCGTTGAAGGAAGTTAACTTCCCCCCTCACCTTCCTCCCATCCCTAGCAGAAAATTCAAAGGGGTCTGCAGTCAAACTACTCCCCCTAAGCTGTCAGTTTGACAAACTGGGGAAATTACTTCCCAGGAATGCTGTTGGCTGCAATGGGCTCTTTTCCTACTGTATCCTTCTAACACAGTAATTTGCAACATGTTTACAATTTGCTGCCATGAAGTGATTTAATGTTCATGCTGCCTGTTCAGTGACTGCCCGATGTAACTACACTATTCTGCGTGTAATTTTCTTATAACTAGCACTTACAAAATTAGTTGTTCAAAGGCTCCAAACACAGCAGCAGTGTGGATGACTTTCTGTCTTCAATCATCTACATTATTTTACCAAATGTACAGTGAGTTTCATCCTAAGGATGAAATTTCTTACTGATAGTTTTAGCACTGAATTCAGTGGAATTGCCCTTGGGTCAAATGTATCCCTAGTGTAACTGACTCTTGCCTTCTTGGTAATTGACTAGGCTCTTGACCATCTGTGGCCTATTCCAGTGGTTCTCCAGCTGGGGTCCGCAGGCCCCTGAGAGTATTCCAGGGGGTCCGCGAGTCATGTCCGGGGCAACCGGCCCCATTAATCAACTCCTCCCAGTGCCTCCTGCATGCTGCGGAACAGCTGTGTAATCAATGTAGTCAGACCTACGCTGCTCCCCACACAAGCCCTGGTGAAGAGGGTGTGCTGGGTCAGGAGGGGAAATTTCTACAGCACCATGACACAACACTTCAGAAAGCTGCCAGAAATCTGAGAGAGCCTTGGGGCTGCTCTAATTTACATGAACAGCTACACCAGGCAGCCCAGAATCTGGGCAGCACAGTGGTGGTTTGAAGGTGATCTAAAGCTTCACTTTCTGTGCCGTACCTCCAAGAGCTGCAATACAGAATGAGGCTCCAAATTTTTCCTCTAATGTTAACTGAGAATCTTAAGAGGAGAAATAGAATCATGAAGTTCATCTCTAAACTGGTTTTTGTTCAATCCTTGCTATTAAAGTACTGTATTTAAAAAACGGACCTCTTTTTAACAATGCCTTCAATTGTTATTTTTAGGACATGTGAAAAATGGCTCTGCAGCAAAAACTGGCTAGCAAAGAGATCCCCAAATTGTGTGCACTGTTGCTGCCATCCTCTAGGATACTGGTTCACAAACAAGGAAGTAATCAAAACAGGGTATGTCAGCCCAGCTTCAGACTCAGTTGGACAAATCTCAAAGAGCATATCCTGTCGGGTGCCAGTTATGGCCCTGAAATAATTCAGGGTCTGATCTTTTATGGTATTTCTGTTCCCGGATGATAAAAATATATCAAAAGCATGATATAATTGCTTTAGGATAAATTAAATAGCTGGGTCAATTTTAGCCCCAGAAATAGCTCCCCCAATTATTTTAAAAGGCCACAATAAATACAAATATACTTGGATTTATATAGTTCCCTATGGAATCCAAAGTGCTCACTCACTCCTCATATCTTAGGGCCTGAGTTTGCTCCCACTGAAGCAGTGGCAAAACTCCTATTGACTTCAGTGGGAGTAGGATCAGGCACTGAGGAGAGAAATATTCCAAATTGGACATCTGTGTGGTGGTTTTTTTTTCACAGCCAGAAGTAAATGACTACAAAAGCCTTTTTTTTTTATCAGCAAGCCCCTATTTTAGTAGTTATGATACAGAATTAAAAATGGCAGTCATAACTTCACTATTATGCCTGGAAGAACCTACTGTCTCCTGGAAAGGAAGAACTCCACATACAATCTATTGCTCTGCTATCCTCCTACAATGAGGGGAAGAAGGAAAGTGAACCTTGGCCATTGTAGTGTAATGCAAGTGACAGAGGCAGTGCCTTCTCGTGGGGTATTTCTTAAAATGTATGCTATGTAAGATAGCACAAAGCAAGACTTCTTGGAGAAATGTTCCTCTTTAGGTGGGTTTTTTCTGTTGGTATTTGTCATGTTTCCTTTTTTTTTTTTATAAATGTTTCCTTTCCATAGCTACTGTCAGAGGCACATAGCTTATCATTATGTTTTGATGCCTATTAAAGCATTTTCAGCAGTATTAGGCAAATCCAACTAAGAACAGTGACTTTTTATTTACCAGAAAAATGGTTTCTAGGGAAACCATTTCCTTTTTTGAAGAAGTAAAAAGAAAAACATGCTGTTTATTAGAATGACTCATGCTGTTTATTAAGTGGCTCACAGCAGATCGACTGCAGGTAAGGGTCTGCAACCATTTCCATTATACACATTCTCTAGGGCTTTGAGGCTCAGACCTGCCAAATAATGATGCTGGAGCTTGGTGTGTCCAATCCTAGAAATTCTGACCTTCAGATAAAACATGAAGGTCCCTTCTGCCTGGTGCTGGTGGATATTTAAAGAGACTATGTTAAAAAACACGCATTTGTCAGAAACTTTTTCTACATGTTGTTAGAAGTTATTAAGAAGTGTTGGTCCTTCTCACAGCAAATAGAAAACATTTTAAATATAAATGGTTGCAAAACCACAACCATTCACAAAGGATTTAGCAGCAGGTTCAGTAACTGAAACTACTTTAACCTCTTCTTCTTCTTCTTTTTTTTTTTTTGTAAGTGACTATTGTGACAGTGCCCCATTTAAAAATCTCATGGCATCTTTCAAAACCAGTAAGATAACAATTTTCTGGCTATTGATCCATTATCCCAGTCAAATAGCTTTTAAGATCCAATGCTGCATACATCAGTCCAGAGATTAGGTAAGGGAACTCTTTGTGCACAGATCTCCCCAAGATGTGGTTAGGCATCTCGTGACTGCTGCTTATCATTCTGTGCACCTGCATCTGTTGTCTCTTGACTTATACTTCAGGTATGTCTACACCACATATGAAGGTGTAGTTGCAGTGCACGTAACTATGGAAAGATGTGGTGGCCTGGACCTTGGCATGGGTCAGCAACCCAAGTATGTCCCCCATGACTTCACTACTATTGTACCTTCACTAGCTAGATGAAAGCGAGTGCGGATATACCTACCCATGCTACAATTACACCTTAATTATAGGCTATCTAGGACAGATCATTTTGTTCTGTGTTTGTACAACGCCTAGAACAATGAACTCTGATCCTTGATGGGGACCCTATGCACTATCATAATACAAATAATCATTAATAATCCCCACATGAGAGGGAGGTCAGTCACCTCCATCATGCTTCTTAATCTCTTCACTGGTCTGGGATCCATGCTGTGGGGAGGTGGGGCAGGTTGTGAAGTGGACACACATTCCTTGCACCCCATGGAGCTTATTAACAAAAACACACTCCAAGCTGTACTATTTTCACCCCCATGTGCAGCCCACTCGCCTGGGCTGAGAGTGCTAGTCAATGCAGGGAGGGGATATGGGTGGTTGAGAATAGTCAGAGCTTTACCTGCCCACCCCAGCACAGTCCCTACACTGGGGAGAAGGGATGTGTGTTGTACAGTCTTTGCAGCACTTCAGTACTAGCTGTGTACCTCCTTGCACTAGCAGTATCTCCCAGAAGCTGTTTACACTAAGTTTCAGGTTCTTTTCTGCCACCGGTAAGGAAGGATGATCTTGTGGTTAAGGTGCTAGACCAGAACTTGAGATGGTTTCAGTACCTGACTTTCTGGGTAACCTTTCACAAATCATTTACTCTCTGCCTCAGTTCCCCATCTGTACAATGCCAATAATAGTCCCCTAATCTGTTTAGATCACAAGCTCTTGGGGACTGGGACTGTTTCATGGGACCTGAATCTCAACTGAGGTCTCTGGGCAATTCCATAATAGTAAGAATAGTGAAGGGGCCTTTGTATGAGAGATTTGGGCCCCCAAACTCCCAGAGGTCAGTCTCTCAAGAAACAACACTATGTATGCCTTGGTGACCACCTTTCCTTTGATTGTCTCCTCTTATGGCCTAGTGGATCGCTGGCCTCTCTATTGGGTCAAGGAACAAGAGACTGAACACTGAGTGATTTTGCAGGCGTTGGGGGAGATTTAATCAGATTTTTCTAAATGTTTTGAGTAAAATTTTTAAATTTGGTGGTTCAGCACCTTTAACCCCAAGCAAACTTAATTCCCTTAATATGCGTCAAGCATTGGCATTTTACTGGCAAGGAATAAAAATGATCAGAAAGTCACCTAGACTGTTTTTTGCCATAGCAGAATGAGTCTGGGGTCAAGCTATTTCATCTCAGAGGACCTCTACATGGATCTCTGGCTGTATCCTACTCAGTTGTTGTTTGACACAGCTTCTTCCCCCTCTTGGGGTAAGGGCTCACTCTACCAAGACACAAGCAGCCTCCATGGTATCACTTCATGAGGAATCCCTGGTTGATATTTGCAGGGCAGCCACTTGGCATTCCAGCCACACATTCTCAAGACACTATGCCTTGATTGGGGCGGCTCTAGGGATTTTGCCGCCCCAAGCACGGCAGGCAGGTTGCCTCTGGAGGTTTGCCTGTGCAGGGTCCACTGGTCCCGCGGCTTCGGACCAGTGGACCTTCTGCAGGCACGCCTGTGGGAGGTCCATCGAAGCCGCGGGACCAGCGGCAGAGCGCCCCCCGTGGCTTGCAGCCCCAAGCATGCGCTTGGCGTGCTGGTGCCTGGAGCCACCCCTGGCCTTGATCCAAGACTTCTCTGTTAATGCCTCCTTTGGGACAGTAGTTTTACAAGTACTACCCGGATCTTTGCACCCTCCTCCTTTCTGAGTACAGCTTCTTGTTCACACACAGTGGAATTCACATAAGGACGAGCACTCAAAGAAGAAAGGGAAGTTACTTACCTTTGTAACTGGTGTTCAGCTAGGGACCATTGGAGGTGTGTGGTCCCTATCTGTACTCCATTACCTGTCCTCCTTTCCCAAGATCTTTGGATCTTGGCAAGAGTCACAGTAGAGAAGTAACAGAAGAGATGGTCGGTCCACCCTATCTGTTATACCCTTGCTGCAGAGCACTGGGAGAGCCGGTACAAGGACTAGCAGACACTTCTTACAAGAATTTTCCAGTCTCAGGCACGTGGAGCACCTGCATACCCACAGTGGAATACACATAAGGCCCACATGTCTCAAAGAGCTCGTTACAAATGTAAATAACTTCCCTTTTCAGCCTCTCTGCAGCATCAGATAGGCAACACTGCATTAGTTGGCTGACGCTCAGTTCCCGTTCACAAAGTTCTCTTTATAACCATGCAAGGGAGAAACTTTTTTTTCTTTTTTACATAAAAGCTGAGATTCTGAAGTGGGACAAATTCTGTGGCAAAATATGTGGCTATTAATTACAAGGGCTCAGATCACAGAGGACCAGTTGAAGGACATAAAAGAAAACTAGTTTCAACTTGCATATATAGCTTTGGTAGCCATAGCATCTCATAACTGCTTTACAATGCAGCTTATATGGGACTCTGAAAGGGACTTGAAGTCAGTGGAACCTGTGCTTAGCACCTCTGAAAATTAGGCCATTATTTAGGTATTTCAATATGGATGTAGCTGTCTAACTTGGTCTAAAGTTTGTGAACTTTGACCTTTGCTTTTTGCATGTTTTTGTTAACATTAGCGTAATTGGACCTGATAAATATTTGTGAAAAGCTTTTCTTGTATGAAATTTGATGTCCCTTTCCCTTCAAATGAGGGGTGAGAAACCTCCTACTCCAGCTTCCACCCAGAAATGCCAAAGACTTCGCAGTGCTGCCACTTTTGTGATATTTCATGCTTTTCTGAAAGCCCCGGGTCCCAGAGTTGTAAGAATCTCAGCTTTCATTTCAGAAAAAAAGGGGGGGGGTAAAAGTAAGTTTCTAACTAGCATGCTTAAGAAGAAGCTGGAAAATGTGACCAATCTGTAACCTAAAGTTTACAAAACCAGAAGGCAAAGGAAAAGAACCCCAAATCTATTTATTTTTCAAACAATCTCATGATTTTGGGAGGCCTGACTTATGACTTTTGAATGTTTAGCAATATTGGACTTAATAAAAATTGTTTCCCTTTACAGTTCACCTTAATGTTACCCTATGGTCTGTCTATGGACTGCTGAGATATTATACCTCATCCCACATGATATTGAGCATCTCCTGTGAGATGCTGAGTGGCTTTAGTTCCCAGTCACTAGCAGTTAAAGTTGCTCAGCACCTTTTAAGATCTGCCCCAGGGTTCAAAATCCAGGGGCCTGGAGAAAGTGGGGATTCTATATGTAAGCCCTAACGGGGTGAGTTAAGGACTGAGCAGCAGTCCCAGTTCTGATTTTGTTTGGCTTTAGAGAGATTAAATTACATTCCTAGCTTTATTTTAATGCATTTTTAAATGTTTATTCCTATATTTGCATGACTACTTAATTTAGCATAATTATTGAGATGAACTGCAACTTAGCATTACAAGAAAATTGTAACTTGTCATAAAACAAGAGGGCCATATTTTAGCAGAGCTGTTACCACACAAATACACTGTTAGAATATCTTAATAATGCAAATAAATCCTCATTCCCCATATGATACTGCTTTGGGGATTTGATTAATTATTATGAAGCAAAATGGCTTACAAAATAGTCTATATAAAAATATCTGCTCACATCAATAGGAGTGTAAATTTTAACTCCAATGCATGACAGCAAGTGTAAGCAAGAATTATACACAATGCAACTAGCTGAATGAATTAATATGCTCAGGGCCTTTGTTGCTAGAAATAGTTTGCTCTGTATTGTAATCATCCCATTGTAGCTCCACTCAGTGCACTGAAAGGAGAAACCAAAATTGCAGTTGAGTGACGTTCTAGTGTTTATTGAAGTGAGAGCTTCCAGCACTGGCTATGCCTGGCATAGTGCAACATGCCTCTGCATAACTTTGCCAATCCATTTCAGTCCTGACCTTCAACACCTAATACCTTTGCTTTCAAGTTCTAGGCAGTTCCAGAGGAAACTGCTGCATTAGCCAAACTATGTGATTTGACCTTTTTTTAAATTTGTTTTTTAGTTCTAAATTCTGCCAACTATAACTCATCACTGTCTAGCACTGAGTCTTGTGGTATTTCCAAGAGTAATCTATCTTTCTAGATATTTATGTGGTCCGTATGACCATAGAATGTGACTACTCACAAACAATCCCAGCACCCTACTGTGGTAGGGAAATATTAGTGAGAGACTGAATGATTTGGCCACACAGGAAGTCTATGGCAGAACCCAGATCTCCTAAGTCCCAGTCCAGTGCTTGAATCACAAAGACCATTCTATCTCACTCATCACTAAAGCAGGGAAAGAACAGGTCAAAAATGAGAAATGAACAAGTTAAAGAATATTTAGAGAAGTTAGATGTGTTCAAGCTGATGAAATTCATCCTAGGATGTTTAAGGAACCAGCTGAAGCAATCTTGGAACCATTAGCAATTATCTTCAAGAACCCCTGGAGGATGGATGAGGTCCCAGAGGACTGGATAAGGGCAAATATGATACCTATCTTTTAAAAATGGAACTAAAAAGACCTGTGGAATTATAGACCAGTCAGCCTAACTTTGATACCTGGAAAGATGCTGGAACAAAGTATTAAGTGATCACTTTGTAAGCACCTAGAGGCTAATAGAGTTATAAGGAATAGCCAGCCTGGATTTTTCAAGAACAAATCATGCCAAAGCAAACTAATTTCCTTCTTTTACACGGTTACTGGCCTAGTGGATGGGGAGGGGTAGACGTGATATATCTTGATCATAGAAAAGCTTTTGACACAGTCCCACATAACATTTTCACAAGCAAACTAGGGAAATATGGTCTGCATTATATTACTATAAAGTAGGTGCACAACTGATTGAAAGACCATTCTCAAAGAGTAGTTTTCAATGATCTGCTGTCAAACTGGGAAGGTGTATCTAGTGCAGTCCTACCGGCGTCAATCCTGAGTCTGGTACTAGTCAATATTTTCATTATAGACTTGGACACTAGAGTGGAGAGTGTGTTTATAAAAGTTGTGGATGACACCAAACTGGTAGGTGTTGCAAGCACTTTGGAGGACAAGATTAAAAGTCAAAATGATCTTGACAAATTAGAGAATTGGTCTCACATCAACAAAATGAAATTTAGCAAAGACAACTGAACAATACTTCACTTAGGAAGGAGAAATCAAATGGACAACTGCAAAATGGGAATAACAAGCTAGGTGGTAGTTCTACTGAAAAGGATCTGGGGATTGTAGTGGATCATAAACTGAATATCAGTCAGCAGTGTGATGCAATTGTGAAAAAGGCTAATATTCTGGGGTGTATTAACAGAAGTGTGATATGTAAATCCTGAGAGGTAACTGTCCCTCTGTACTCAGCATTGGTGAGGCCTTAGATGGAATATTGTGTTCAGTTCTGGGTGCCACACTTTAGGAAAGGTATGGATAAATTGGAGAGAGTACCAAGGAGAGCAATAAAAATGGTAAAACCTTTAGAAAACCTTACCTGTGAGGAAAGATTTAAATAACTGGACCTGTTCAGTCTTGAGAAAAGAAGACTGAGGGAGAACTTGATAACAGTTTTAAGTATGTTCGGGGCTGTTATAAAGAGGATGGTGATCAATTGTTCTCCATGTCATCTGAAGGTAGGACAAAAAATAATGGGCTTAATCTGTAGCAAGGGAGATCTAGGTTAGATATTAGGAAAAACTTTCTAACTGTTTGGGTAGTTAAACTCTGGAATGGGCTTCCAAGGGAGGTTGTGGAAACCCCATCATTGTAAGTTTTGAAGAACTGATTGGACAAACACCTTCTTGGGGATTGTATAGGTTTACAGTGCAGGGGGCTGGACTTGATGACTTCTTGAGGTCCCTTCCAATCCTACATATCTGTGATTCTATGATCTATCAGAGAGCAAAAGATTAGGAGTCAAACTTCTGGGTTTGATTCCCAAATCAATGTATATCCTTGGAAAAGTTACTTATCCTCTCTCAGTAAAGTGCGTATAATAATGTGCATCAGGCTGGCGAATGGATTCAGAACGGATCTCTCTAGATCACTGATTTAAATCCACCCAGATCAGGGGAGACTAAAAGTTGCTGCTGTCTTCTCTCTTATCCAGTGCTTTATGTCAAATGAGTTGGTTTTCTCAGTCCAGTTACTGTACTTGCAGACAGGCCTCTGCGCCACATGACTCCAAGGGCTGAACAGAACATCCTGTAAAGGCAGGAGTTGGCAACCTTTCAGAAGTGGCGTGCCGAGTCTTCATTTATTCACTCTAATTTAAGGTTTCGTGTGCCAGTAATATATTTTAACATTTTTAGACGGTCTCTTTCTATAAGTCTATAATATATAACTAAACTATTGTTGTATGTAAAGTAAATAAGGTTTTTAAAATGTTTAAGAAGCTTAATTTAAAATTAAATTAAAATGCAGAGTCCCCCAGACCGGTGGCCAGGACCCGGGCAGTGTGAGGGCCACTGAAAATCAGCTCAAGTGCTGCCTTTGACATGCGTGCCATTGGTTGCCTACCCCTGCTGTAAGGTAAGTTACTATCACTGTTGAGTGATCAGTAGGAGTGGCTGATAAGTGATAAAATGTTTCCTCTTTTCTCTGAGAAGTAAAGATGCCAAATCAGCAGCAAAAGTCTGAGTGTGGAACTCTAAGCTTTGTCTTCTACGTGCAGTATTGCCTATCTCGCATTTTCAAAAATCATGAGTCAGGCCTGGAAAAAATCATGAGATTGCCTTAAAAATAATGCAAATTTAAAAAATAATAAATTTTAGATAATTTTATTTACCATCTGGTTTTTGATGCGTTAGTGTATACTTGGGTACATTCTCCTCAACTATGAGGGTTAGTAACCTACCACGTTATTTAAATGAAAGTTGAGGTTCTCATGTAATGTCTTGGTTCCAGGAGGTGGGACCGTTAGTAAAATACCAATTATTATGAGACTTGTGATAAAATGCTAAGCTATGGCAATGCTTGGGAGAGTGCATGTGCACTCACGTTGTTACTGATCTGCCCTGTGAAGTAGTTTTATGTTGTAGTCTGCATGCCCAAAACCTTGAGCAGAAGGAATGAGAACTGATAGAACGGGCATAAACTGTATAACATAGCCTCTTAGCTCTCACAAAATGCTGATCGCGGGCAGCACACGTTGTAGAGTGATTGTCACCATTGCTAAAACAGGGGCAAACAAACTAGCTTTTCTTACAGACTACTGCAGCTCTGCAAAAGTGATGGCTGGGCTATATACTGCAGCTATCAGACTCAGCGTCCTAAGGCTCTGCTACTGGATGCAGCATTCTATGGACCGTGACAATGCTCTTCAAGGTCCTGCAAACCAGGTTGCCATGGAATCGTCAGATCCAGTCATCTTTCCAAAACATGGAGAATGCCAGTGTTTTTCTTTGGCAGTCTATTCAGTGGGCATCTGGTCTTAGTGTTGCTAAGTGCCTGATTTCACCAAGCCAGTCATGTGTCTCCATATCAGTCATTTAGGCCAGAAGCAGAGAAGGGGAAAAAAGAGCATTTAATAGCAAAAAGATTACTATTATGGGAAACAAAAATTTCTCCATTCAGAAGCCTTTGTGTTAATGTGGGAAAGGCAGCTAGGTGATTAAAAAGATATTTTAAATTAGCCAGATTTTATTTCCTGCACCACTACATTTAGCTTTTTCCATGTTTCTAGCCAATGGTGTTGGAAAGCACATCCTCTGCTCCAACTTAGTTTGGTTTCATAGATTCCAAGGCCAGAAGGGACCACCTAGTTGGACCTTCTGTACAACTGGCATGTGTTTGGTTGTTCAGCCAAGCTGTAAATGTGCTGAGGACAGTACTGAACCCTACCTTTACAGAGTGTACAGACACAAGTATGGTGGTGTGCATTTGACTTTCTAAATGTTTTCACTAAAGTTGCAGCTGCAGCTTATTACTATTATTTGCATTACGGTCGTGCTCAGAAACCTCAATTGGGATCAGGGCCCCATTGTGTCTGAACACACAGCAAGGGAGTCCCTGCCCCAAAGAGTTTAAAAACTAAATAGACAAAACCAATAATAGGAACTTTATCTCTATTTCACACCTGGGGAGCCAAGGTGCAAAGAAACTGAGTGTCTGGGCTATGGCTGAGCTTGACCTTGAACCTAAGACTGCTGATGCTCAGGCCACTGCCTTAACCACAAAACTATCCTTGCTCCCTGATTTGATACTAGTTTCCTGCTCCACTTCACTGGCACATGGAAAAACATCTTATCTATCCTGGCAGGAAGGAACATAGAATTTGCCATAAAAGAGCAGATCCATCAAGTCCATCATGCAAAGACCAACACTGACACTTCCAAAGCAGGAAAAAAAAAAACCCCAAACAAACCCAACAACAACCCATAATACACCTAGGCAACCGCATAACACTGCATACGTGAAAAAGTCCTTCGTTACATTCACACCTTCCCATTGACTCCAGATGGAAACTCACTGTAAGTCTTGCTGAATTTTGTCCATGAATGCTAAGAAAAGAGTTTAAAAAATTATCACAGAGGGGACCAAGAATAATGTCCCCCCCCGCCCCCCAGTGTCTTGTGAGCCACTGAATGTGCAAGGAAGATTCTCTGCAGGGTGCAAAATGTCTAAAATTCTAAATTGTAAACACAGAAGCACCACTGGGGTTTGGCCTGAAAGCATGGCTGGATCTTACATAAATCAAACTGATAATGACTGGATTCTAGCTCTATTGCCATCTATGGGCCTGACTGTTATAAAAAGGTAGTCAGCTGCGAACCAGCTGAGCAGCGAACAGCAGAGAGGCAAACAGAAGGAGTTTGCCTGGGATCTGTCTGAGCAGAGGTACGCTAAGTGCTGCATTAGGGGGACTGCGCTGGTGAGTATCTGAGTGTCTGTTGAGGGGACAGTTTGGCAGTTTGACCGTGTGCTTGAGTGTTTGATTGCTTGTTTGAACAGTGTGAACTGGGAGTGCGTTGTTCCAGCTGGGCCTGACTGTTATAAAAAGGCAGTCAACTGAGCAGCGAACAGCAGAGAGGCAAACAGAAGGAGTTTGCCTGGGGGTTCGCCTGGAGAGAGCCTACCGAGGCCCCCCTCTCGCAGGTTTCGCTGAGTAGCTTCTGCCACAAGTAAGGAAGCTCCTAGAAGGAAGAGACTATGGATGCTGAGCGATCCGCTGTTGTGACCTGCACAGGATGCGCCATGTTTGTCTTCCTTCCACAGGATAGAAGCGACTTTGTCTGTACAAAGTGCAAGCTGATCTCCATATTGGAAGAGAAGATTCAAGGTCTGGAGAAACGAATATCAACCCTGCATTCCATAAAAGAAAATGAGGATTTCCTGGATAGACTTCAGGATCAGCTTCAGCGGGCACAATTTCTGAAGATTCAGAGCAGGCTACGCAGCGGGGACAGAAGGCCAGCGAGGATAATTGGCGGCATGTGACTTCCAGAAGAGGAAAGAGTACCAGAAACATCCATGTACCAGAAACACAGATGCAGGTGAGCAACTGCTTTCATGTTCTCTCCACAGGTACAGAGAGTGGAGTGCAGAGAGTGGAGTGGATGATACATCTGAGGGAACAGAGCAGAAGGAGACTCCACTGATTGGAAGGTATGAGATGCACTGTCCTAGGGATGGGGGTTTCACGACCACCACTCCCAAGAGGAGGAGGAGGACGGTGGTGGTGGTTGGGGACTCTCTCCTCAGGGGGACTGAGTCATCTATCTGCCGCCCTGACTGGGAAAACCGAGAGGTGTGCTGCTTGCCAGGGGCTAGGATTCACGATGTGACGTATAGACTGCCGAGACTCATCAAGCCCTCAGATCGCTACCCCTTCCTGCTTCTCCACGTGGGCACCAATGATACTGCCAAGAATGACCTTGAGCGTATCACTGCAGACTACGTGGCTCTGGGAAGAAGGATAAAGGAGTTTGAGGCGCAAGTGGTGTTTTCGTCTATCCTCCCTGTGGCAGGAAAAGGCCAGGGTAGAGACCGTCGAATCGTGGAAATCAACGAATGGCTACGCAGATGGTGTCGGAGAGAAGGGTTTGGATTCTTTGACCATGGGATGGTCTTCCAAGAAGAAGGATTGCTAGGCAAAGACGGGCTCCACCTCACGAAGAGAGGGAAGAGCATCTTTGCAAGCAGGCTGGCTAACCTAGTGAGGAGGGCTTTAAACTAGGTTCACCGGGGGAAGGAGACCAAAGCCCCGAGGTAAGTGGAGAAGTGGGATATCGGGAGAAAGCACAAGTAGGTGAGTGCAAGAGAGGAGGGCTCCTGCCCCATACTGGGACAGCAGGACGATCAGTGAGTTATCTTACATGCCTATACACAAATGCAAGAAGCCTGGGGAACAAGCAGGGAGAACTAGAAGTCCTGGCACAGTCAAGGAATTATGATGTAATTGGAATAACAGAGACTTGGTGGGATAACTCACATGATTGGAGTACTGTCATGGATGGATATAAACTGTTCAGGAAGGATAGGCAGGGCAGAAAAGGTGGGGGAGTTGCGTTGTATGTAAAAGAGCAGTATGACTGCTCAGAGCTCCAGTATGAAACTGCAGAAAAACCTGAGTGTCTCTGGATTAAATTTAGAAGTATGAACAACAACGGTAATGTCGTGGTGGGAGTCTGCTACATACCACCAGACCAGGGGGATGAGGTGGACGAGGCTTTCTTCCAGCAACTAACAGAAGTTGCTAGATCACAGGCCCTGGTTCTCATGGGTGACTTTAATCACCCCGATATCTGCTGGGAGAGCAATACAGCAGTGCACAGACAATCCAGGAAGTTTCTGGAAAGTGTAGGGGACAATTTCCTGGTGCAAGTGCTGGAGGAACCAACTAGGAGAAAAGCTCTTCTTGACTTGCTGCTCACAAACAGGGAAGAAATAGTAGAGGAAGCAATAGTGGATGGGAACCTCGGAGGTAGTGACCATGAGATGGTCAAGTTCAGGATCCTGATACAAGGAAGAATGGAGAGCAGTAGAACAGAGACCCTGGACTTCAGAAAAGCAGACTTCGACTCCCTCAGGGAACTGATGGGCAAGGTCCCCTGGGAGAATAACATGACGGGGAAAGGAGTCGAGGAAAGCTGGCTGTATTTTAAAGAATCCTTATTGAGGTTGCAGGAACAAACCATCCCGATGTGTAGGAAGAAAAGTAAATATGGCAGGCGACCAGCTTGGCTTAACAGTGAAATCCTTGCTCGTCTTAAACACAAAAAAACAGCTTACAAGAAGTGGAAGATTGGACAATGACCAGGGAGGAGTATAAAAGTATTGCTCAGGCATGCAGGAGTGAAATTAGGAAGGCCAAATCACACTTGGAGTTGCAGCTAGCCGGAGATGTTAGGAGTAACAAGAAGGGTTTCTTCAGGTATGTTAGCAACAAGAAGAAATTCAAGGAAAGTGTGGGCCCCTTGCTGAATGAGGGAGAGAACCTAGTGACAGAGGATGTGGAGAAAGCTAGTGTACTCAATGCTTTTTTTGCCTCTGGCTTCACAGACAAGGTCAGCTCCCAGACAGCTGCACTCTGCAGCACGGTATGGGGAGGAGGTAACCAACTCTCTGTGGAGAAATAAGTAGTTCGGGACTACTTAGAAAAGCTGGACGAGCACAAGTCCATGGGGCCGGATGCGCTGCATCTGAGGGTGCTAAAGGAGTTGGCCGATGAGATTGCAGAGCCATTGGCCATTATCTTTGAAAAATCATGGCGATCGGGGGAGGTCCCGGATGACTGGAAAAAAGCTAATGTAGTGCCCATCTTTAAAAAAGGGAAGAAGGAAGATCCAGGGAACTACAGGCCAGTCAGTCTCACCTCAGTCCCTGGAAAAATCATGGAACAGGTCCTCAAGGAATCAATTCTGAAGCACTTAAAGGAGGGGAAAGTGATCAGGAACAGTCAGCATGGATTCACCAAGGGCAAGTCATGCCTGACTAACCTAATTGCCTTCTATGATGAGATAACTGGCTCTGTGGATGAGGGGAAAGCAGTGGATGTGCTATTTCTGGACTTTAGCAAAGCTTTTGATACAGTCTCCCACAGTATTCTTGCCAGCAAGTTAAAGAAGTATGGGCTGGATGAATGGACGGTAAGGTGGATAGAAAACTGGCTAGATGGTCGGGCTCAACGGGTAGTGATCAATGGTTCCATGTCTAGTTGGCAGCCGGTATCAAGTGGAGTACCCCAAGGGTCGGTGCTGGGGCCGGTTTTGTTCAATATCGTCATTAACAATCTGGAGGATGGTGTGGACTGCACCCTTAGCAAGTTTGCAGATGACACTAAACTGGGAGGAGTGGTTGATACGCTGGAGGGTAGGGATAGGATACAGAGGGACCTAGACAAATTAGAGGATTGGGCCAAAGAAATATGATGAGGTTCAACAAGGACAAGTGCAGAGTCCTGCACTTAGGACGGAAGAATCCCATGCACTGCTACAGACTAGGGACCGAATGGCTGGGCAGCAGTTTTGCAGAAAAGGACCTAGGGGTTATGGTGGACGAAAAGCTGAATATGAGTCAACAGTGTGCCCTTGTTGCCAAGAAGGCTAATGGCATTTTGGGTTGTTTAAGTAGGGGCATTTCCAGCAGGTCGAGGGATGTGATCATTCCCCTCTATTCAGCACTGGTGAGGCCTCATTTGGAGTACTGTGTCCAGTTTTGGGCCCCACACTACAAGAAGGATGTGGATAAATTGGAGAGAGTCCAGCGGAGGGCAACAAAAATGATTAGGGGGCTGGAGCACATGACTTATGAGGAGAGGCTGAGGGAACTGGGATTGTTTAGTCTGCAGAAGAGAAGAATGAGGGGGGATTTGATAGCTGCTTTCAACTACCTGAAAGGGGGTTCCAAAGAGGATGGATCTAGACTGTTCTCAGTGGTAGAAGATGACAGAACAAGGAGTAATGGTCTCAAGTTGCAGAGGGGGAGGTTTAGGTTGGACATTAGGAAAAACTTTTTCACTAGTAGGGTGGTGAAGAACTGGAATGGATTACCTAGGGAGGTGGTGGAATCTCCTTCCTTAGAGGTTTTTAAGGTCAGGCTTGACAAAGCCCTGGCTGGGATGATTTAGTTGGGTTTGGTCCTGCTTTGAGCAGGGGGTTGGACTAGATGACCTCCTGAGGTCCCTTCCAACCCTGAGATTCTGTGATTCTATGATTTTATGAACACTGAAGTCAGATGACCCAATGGAAAAAAATGCAAACAAGCATTTCCTGGATTAGAGTAGTGCTTCTGGGGTATACAAGATGAAAGCAGATACAACTGTAAATCCCATAATATACACTAAAAATAAAATCACAATTCTGCTGCAAAACCAGTTGATTAAAGAAATATTAAGAATTGAAAAAATGCGTAATTGTCAAGGCAGATGACTCAACAGAGTAGATAAACGCTATGGTAGTAGGCGTAAAGCTGTCTACCTATAGGAAACTACAATCAGTATATAAGACTGCAACACCTCTCCTCGGCAACATGGACTACCTTGATCACCTCAAAACTGTCTTCCACTCCCTATGCTAGCTTCCCATAGAATATTGAATCAAAATCAAGGTCTTGGTATCTGTCTTCAAGGTCCTCCATGGCCTGGTCCCCAGATACCTAAAAGATCAACTAAAGTTCTGGAATGAAGACCATGATTAACAAATCCCCTCCTCAGTCACAGTAGAACTTCTTGCCATAAGGGTAAAGCTTGTCTGTGCAGGAGCCAGACCCTTCTTGTATGCAGGTCTGAGGCTGCGGAATGAACTCTCTCTGGAACTAAGGACCACCACAAACCTCATCACATTCTACACCAAGAGCAAGCCACACTTCTCCCACCTGCCTTCTCTAACATAAACACAGAACTGCGGATACATTTAAAACAACAAAAACCCCAAAACAAAACTACACATGCAATCCTTCCCTGGGGAAAGGACAAGAGCAAGAGAACCACACAGGACAAGTGCTAGTCACATTGCTTAATGCACTACTGGAAGTTGCTTGAGTAGTATGGTGATGAAACTGGTACAAGAACCTGCATAGAATAAAATATTGGAGAAACCAGGCAAAGGAGAGCTGTGACTGCTTGGATCCCTGAGATCTAATCAAGGTAATCAAGCAAAAGCATTCTCAGATGCCTGTGTTTGATGCGGTCATGAGTAAATTGATTACTCTCCAGTTTTTTTAGAATCCTGGTGTCATAGTTACAGAGCTAACTACACCTCTGTCGCCTTCCTGGTCTCTCTGAGTGCACCCCCTCATGTGTGAGACCTCATTCCTTTACCTATCCTGGGGTAGAATTCCACAATTCCTCTCCCCCAAGACAGGGCCCTGGGCTGAGAATCAACTGTACTTACCAAGCAGGTCTGACTGCATTCTGGCACCTGTTTCCCCCTTCAGGAATGCGACAGGTGGTATACAGTGACAAAACAACCTTCTTCAAACAAAGTATTTTTTGGTTTGCAAAAGGGAAACAAAGCACTGAAAGAAAATATTTTAGACAACAAGCAGTCTGCACGGCTATCTTGCCTATAGGCTTACCATCTCCCGATGTTAGGTTTTCCTAGGCTGCCTTCTTTAGGCACCCCAGCGGATCTCTCTGTCCCAGTCTGGTTCTCCAAAGAACTCCCCCCTCTCTGGAAAGAGTCCCTTTTTAAACCTCACTATAGTCTTTTGATCTCATGCATTCCTGGGCTGCTTCTTATCCTGACGTGGTCTCTTTACAACCAGGTGTTTGTGGAGAAGTGGCTTATTTGGAGTCATTCTTTCCCCCTCCTGCTTGTTGTTACTTGCAGCCCCCTATTAAACTAAGCCAATGTAGTCATTCGGAAACACCCCAATAGCCAAGTCAGCCTACAGTATTCATAAATTATTACAGGGCAGCTCCAATTCTGTCAGATCTGGATACCAGGTCTGGGTGCTGGCAGATAAAACTGGAGAAAGTTAATTGCTAATTGTGTTTAATGTCCCGTCACAGAGCTACAGATTCCCCTGCTTACCTCTTGGCATTCATGTATCCACCTTGAGAAGTGTTTAAAGGAAAAGAGATTAAGCCTATGGAAGCCTTTGTGGGGTTGCAGCCATTATGAATGAGATATTAGTGTCTGGAGCTACCGTAGGAGAACATGATACCAATCTGTGTGTCATGCTCCAAAGATCTAGAAAAAGAAAGGGTCATGTTAAATCCAGACAAATGCATCATCAGAGCACCAAAGTAAAGTATTTCAGTCATAGTGTCTCAACTGAGCCTAAATCTGCAAAAGTAGCAACATTTGCTAAGAGGAGGCAACTGGAGAATTATAGTGACTATGTGATTTACCTTGACAGACTTATATTGCATCTTACAGAGCATATAGCATCACCAGATGGTCTCCTAAAGGAAGACTCAGAATTTTCAGGGATACCCAACAAGATTCTACCTTCACCAAAATAAAGCAACTAATTTCCAGTGCTAGCATGGAGGCATATGTTATACAAATAAAGAGGAAGCTGTTAAGGTGGATGTACCCAAATAGAGACTTGGAACTTTGTTTCTGCAAGAAGGGAAGCCAGTTATCCAAGGGCTCGCATCCACGAACATAAACTATTCTTAGACTGAAAAGAAGATATGTTCAGCTCTGAGTGCTTATACCATTGGTGACCATATTTTCCCAAAGGGAAAATGGGACACTCCCCGGGCCAGCCCAAGCCCTCCCTGCCTCCCACTGGCGTGGGGCCAGGCTGAGGTTCCCCTCCCTCGCAGGGCCTGCCTAAGGTCCTCCTCGCAACTGGTGCCCAGGGCTGACCTGAGCCTCTCCGCTGCCCACCCATGCATGACCACCTAAGGCTCCCCTCTCCCTTCCTCCAGTGCAGGGCTGGCATTGCCACTCGCCCCTCCCCCCCATGTCCCACATGTTCCTTCACATCCTGCTAGGGGTCCCACCCCATGTTTTTGACAAAACTGGGCATTTGTCCAATTTGCTCTTGACAACTGATGACCAGTTGGCAAGAGCAAATGGGGCAAATGCCCAGTTTTGTCAAAAAAGTCAGGACAGGGCCAAAAAAGGGACTGTCCCGGCCAAAACGGGACATATGGTCATCGTATTACACCAGCGTGTTTGGAAGATAAGTTGTAGCGGAGTCTACCTCTTAAAGTTTGGAGGCAAAGAAAATCCCTTTGCAGCAGCATCACCAAGACTACAATAAACGATGTTCCACCTGCAGAAATACAACCTTAGCGTTAAACAAGTTGTCACAGAGTGTGCTGGTCCTTTGTTGGGGCTCAGCTCCCTCAGTGCCATACTTAGCTTGCCTCCCAGGTGGAGAAGATGAGTGACAAAGGGGCAGGTGATTAAGAGCAGGACTGTAGGGAAAACAAGATCAGCCTGTAGCTCAGTAAGGAGGGCTGAACAGGGAAGGAGAGGAGACTTGGGAGTAAATGTTCTATAAAGAGCGGGAGGACAGCCGGAGGGCTGGCAGTCTAGGAAGAAGCCCTGGGAAGAAGACAGGGTGGTTTGGACTATGGGAGTGAATGAGGTGATAGCCCAGTTGTTAAGAGTTCCTAGGGCCAGGAACTCATAGGAGAGGATGGATGTGGGTTCCCACTATGCTCACATCCTGTGATGGGTTGCAGTGACCTCTGCTGTTAAGGTGAGGTCTGAGAGACTGTTGATGCTGCCACATAGTGAGAGGGTGCAGCAACCCCTTCTGACAAAGAGAGGATGATGGGTCAGATTAGAGCCCTGGAGGGCTAGATGCTGAGCATAGGCGAAGGACAGTGTTTGTGTTTGATTGTACTGTTTGGTTTATGCCCCAGAAGGGGTGGACTTTTGGACTGAGCTGTAGGCTGGGTCACTGCAGTGTCCTGACAGCACTGGGAGATGGTCAATGACTGAATCTAAGGAGAAACTGAGGCAGACTCAGGGGCTGATACTAGAGACAGAGGGGCTTGTTACACAAGTATGGACCATAAATAGCTTCTGGTGTGGCATGACATTGTGGAAGAGTTTCTTGAAGTACAAGTTCATTTAATAATGTTCAATTTACCAGAGTTGAATACACAATTAACTGAACTAAGAATTGCAGCTAAGCCAAGTATCTTAATAGAAAAGTTTCTTTTCTTTTCTTTTCTTTTCTTTTCTTAGAAGGTGTTGTAATAATGGAAGTCACCAGATGGTGCAGTTGCAGATGGTCTCACTAGTTCAGTTTTTATCAGAATATATAAAAGTTAGATCCTGGAGAAATACTTATTGTTAGTTGTGATGCGGTTCTTTTTAGATGCTGACCATGTAACAATTAAAAGTTCTTGAATCTCTTAAGAATCCTTTCTTGGGTGTAGCTGTAGATTCCTTTAAATACCTAGTATAGAATCTGCTCCTTCTGAAGTCTGTTATAAAGTTCCCACTGATTTCAGTGGAGAGAGGTCTGGCCTCTTAGGTTTTTCCACTAAACTAAACTTCAGTGATATTGAATGATGGGTAAATCAGCTTTGAATTGGTCCTATAGCTACTAGTCTTCACTTTACCCTTAATAATCTTAAAGATCACAATGCAGGGCCCTTCTAACTCTTCTGCTTTCCCACTGCTACCTCCTTAACCAAATCCATGGGGCAAAACACAACTTTGCCATTGCTTTATGTGCCACCTCAGCCCTCTCCAGATTGCTGGCATACTGGTGTCTCAGCCACACACCAGCATTGTTAGGTCAGTGAGAGTGCTGTCCATTTGTAGTGTATAAAAAGCCATTGCAGCGTTAAGTAGAATTAAAACTATGCCGTAGCAACAAGAACAATTTAGTTGCTGATTTAAAGGGGAAAAGTAACCAAATCCCCATGTACAGTTCCAAGAAATTCAATTAATGTCAAGTGGCCTAGCAAGCTGCAGAATGCTGCATTGTCACTGGCCTGTCTATTTGATTTTACTTCTAAAACACTTCTGACTATGCCAATCCTCCCCAGCCTTTTGCTCAGTTCAGGGGAGGGAATCTTCACAGAGGCCAGTTCTGAAAAGCTAGTGCCAGCATGTTGCTAGCTTTAAGCCTAAATAAGCAAATGAATGATATGGTTGTACATGACTGGCCTGGTGCCATCAGCCACTGTAGCAGCAACTCACCCTGTAGAATTGGCAATGGCAGCTGGCAAAAATAAAATTAAAGACATTTATATTTTCATTATGGACAGATCAGCTGAATAACATCATAGCAAGGTACCATAGCACTCTGTCCTTACAAAGTCAACTGTCAAAGGAACTTGGAAAGGTTCAGGGTCTGATGAAAGAACAATAAGTTACAGCATTTCAGTAGCCAGCAAATACTTAAAGCTGATTAAATAAAACACTCTTTCACCTTTTGTAGGAATAGTGGTAGTCTAGAGAAACTCCTCAGACGTTAACTTAGAATACAAGAAATGTAGGACTGGAAGTGACTTTCATAGTTTATCTAGTCCAGTCCTCTCCACTGAGTAAGTAGTAAGTATTATCTAGACTATACCACCTGACACGTTTGTCTAAGCTGTTCTTAAAAACTGGTTAAGAAATTTTTCCTAATGTTGAACCTAAATCTCCCTGGCTGCAATTTAAGCCCATTACTTCTTGTCTTGTCCTCAGTGGATAAAGAGAACAATTTATTACCCTTCTCTTTATAACAGCCTTTTATTTACTTTAAGATTGTTATCATGTTCCCACTCAGTCTTCTCTTCTCTTCCTGTTATCCTGATGCATTTGCAGCAAGTTGTAGAAGTTGTGCTAGTAGCTCACTGTATGGTGCAGCATTTTTGAGAGGTCATTGATGCCATAGAATTCTGCATCACCTGAAAATACCTAATATACTGCATGAAATGTATATGTAAAATTGGAGATGAGCCTGAGTCACAGCATTCAGGTCCAGATCTGAACAACTCCAGCGTTTGGAGATGTCAAAACTCGTGGATTTAATTCAGGCCTAACTACTTACAGTTAATTACTAAGAGCCCCAGTTTTCCCCAGTATGGGGATGACCTGGAGTTTCCTAGGAATGTTACCATCAGAGAGGAAGGGTTTGCCCTTAAGAGAAGAAGCCAGAGATCAGTCCTATAAACCCATGGATCCCAGCATCCACATGGATTTTCCATGTATCAGAGGGGTAGCCGTGTTAGTCTGGTTCTGTAGAAGCAGCAAAGAATCCTGTGCACCCTAGACTAACAGATGTTTTTTTGCAGCATGAGCTGAATGTGTGAACTTTTCTTCTTCGCAGCAAGCAGGAAATTTCCAGGCCAGGGTGTGTATATAAGAAGCAGCAAGCAAGCAGCTAGAAGCTTAGATCAATCATCATCAGGGGAGGAGGCCAGGTCCAGCAGCTGAGGTGTGAAAAAAAAGAGGGGAGGACTGGTTTGTAATTGGCAATGCCATTCACAGTCTTTTTTTCCTAAACTGATGGTGTTATGGATTAAATGAATTGATTGGCAGCAATTTCTCTTGGTCTCTTTGTTCTGGTCTTTTTTTTTTTTTAGGATGGCCACCTTTAAATCTGCTATGTGCTGTTGTGTGAGGTTGAAGTTTTCTCCTATTTTTTTGTATATTTTGTTTTTTGTGTCCATTTATCCTTTCTTTTTTCCTTGTCCAGTTTTCCCGAGAGACACTCCAGTTTGGCCGATGGGCATAGCAGGGGCATTATGATGGCATTATATTACATTGGTGGAATGGGTGTGGAATGTGGAATGGTGTGATGGTGTTGGGTGTGGTGTTGGTGGTGTGTTGATGGTAGATATGTGGTGAAGAGGTTTGTTGCATGGGCTGGTTCCTTGTTGTTCCTGTTGGTTGGTGCGTGTGGTGCTTGTGCAGTTGCTGGTGCAGTTGCTGGTGAGTTGTCTGTGGGTTGGTTGGGGCCCTGTGGCCAAGCAGGCCTGGTGTGGGCAAAGGGGATGTCCAGGTGAGGTGTGTGATCTGATGTGTGAGGGGAGGGGTGAGCCTGATGGACTGTATGATGATGGGTGGGGGCTGTTGGCTTCTTTCTTGGGGTTGGTCTTTGGTAGGAGGCTTGGGCTTTACACATGGGGCTTGTTCTGTTTCTTGTATTTCTCGTGTGGGTACTAGTAGTTGAGAATGCTGGTGGAGATTTTTTTGTCTCTAAGTGGGTCTCTGTCTGGTTGGAGTTGATACGTTGGTTGTTCTCTCAGTTGGCTGTAGACAAGTGATCTGTGGGTGTGCCGATGGATTGCTAGAGGCATGAAAGGGTGGTGTGTAGGCATAGGGGTTTGTTGGTGGGGGTGTGGGTGTGCACCACTGGTTTGCAGGTTGTGTTGAAGCAGTGGTGGGGTCCCAGGGATAGGTGCAGGGTGGGTGGAAGTGGAAGGATGGGAAATTGGAAGCTGTTGAAATCATGGTGGAGGTTTTCCAGTGTCCCCTTCCCAGATGATGAATGAGTCAGATGTGTAGAATGGGTAGATGAGAAAGGAGAGGTGAGGACGGGAGAGGAGGGTAGGAATGTCCAGGTCGGCCATAAAGCTGAGGCATATTGTGGGGTGGTGCCCATAAACGCCACTGGCCACTGATTGCCATATATATTTTATAATCATTTGTAAAATAATGTGTGTGAGGAAGTGTAGAAAAATTGTGTGTTGTGTAGTGCCTCATGTGTGTCATCATCCTTGTGTTCTGTCAGTGTGCAGTCAGTGTGTGTGTTTTGTGTGTGAGCTCCTGGTGTCCCAGTGTGGCTTGGGAGGTTTTCTGTGGGGATGAAGTTTTGGGTCAGAAATCAAAGGTGACAGAGACAGGAAGGAGTGCTGGTGGAGGGTAGAGTCTGAGAGGAGTGGTCAGTGTAGAGTCCAGAGAGTCAGAGAGTAGAGAGTGGCAGAGAGAGATGTGAGAGCATATGCAGGAGATGATGTATGGAGATGTAGTAGATAGGGGAACTCCTGGTCGGGGCCTCTGTGGGGTCCTGATAGGTGTTAGGGGGTGTGTGTGTTGGTCGGTGTGGGTTGGTGGTGTTGATTTGAGTGGGTGGTGGTGTAAGTGTGTTGGCTTGGTGGTTTGGCCTGTAAGTAGTGGTATTGGGTCTTTGGGGTTGTCAGACCTGTTTTGGTTGGTTGGGCACCTCCTGATTATAGCACCTCCTTTATCAGCCTCCAGGATGGTTTCTGAGGCTGTGGATGGCATTGCGTTCTGCACGGAGAAGCGCCAATTGCTACTTGTGCCCACCAGCCTCTGGACACCACACCTCCTTCCAGGGGCTCCTCTTCCTTGGTCTCTCCAGAACCTTGAGTGTGGAGGGGAAATCCAGGGCAAGTTAATATGGTCTCAGGTGACATTTGCTTCCTCTACATTCTCTCTCAGGTTAAGGGGAG
The DNA here is from genome assembly GCF_016161935.1 of Mauremys reevesii. NCBI lineage: Eukaryota > Metazoa > Chordata > Testudines > Geoemydidae > Mauremys > Mauremys reevesii. The sequence goes on along the minus strand of NC_052624.1, from coordinate 60,115,912 downwards.
AAGGAGGAAAAAATCCAAAGGAGCTCAGACAACTTCATCCTGCTCCCTCTTATTCTCATCATACTCCTCCTTCCTTTCCCAACAGCCTGGAGGTGGAGCCTCATTGATCAGCCACAGAATAGCTTCTGCAGTGGCAAAACTCTTCCCTTCTGTGGACATTGGTTCCTTTACATATACGATGATGAAAGGGAGCAAGGGCCCCTAAATATTTGTTTAAGGTTATGTTCAAATTGCAATGGACTCCATTCACAGGGGCCTTTACATGGAAATAACTGGCTTGGGTCTCACCTTCATTTTACCAGATCAAAATCCTGACGCATTCTTTAAAGATCCTGATTTTTATATATACATATATTTTGGAGTGTTGGGTTTTTTTTCACCAGACTGCACCTGCAGCTCTTTTCATTAAATGAACTGGGTGAAAGGAGGCTGGCTGCCCCTCATGATATAATGAGCATGGGTGTGTTTGGTCTGAAGAAATTAATGGGGGTCAGGGAATCAGGGAAAATGTAACTAACGAGCTCTGTATTTTGGCATAGATGCTGCTTTTCATCTGCCTGTTTCTGTTGATCTATCTTGTCTATTTAGATTGTAAACTCTTTAGAGCAGGGACTGTCTTTTGTGTGTGTGTGTACACAGTGCCCAAAGTAACAGGGCCTGCATGTTGACTGAAGCTTCTAGGCATTATTGGAATATAAATAATGTATGTAAGTGTAGAAATGTTAGCCAAAGAGTGCTGGCCAAATTCCAGTTTAGGAAATTACAGTATTCCTACCTAAATTCCATCTTCAATTTCAAGTAGATAGGACAGGAAATGAATACCAGCTTAAAACATGGGGTGTGCTTTTGCTTTCTGCAATTGAATAGTCACCATGTTTACCTCAGAGGCTACAGCATTTGCACGTGAAGTAATTCATTGTGTCTGTGCCCATACACTTGCATGCACACAGCCTGCAGCTTACAAAATACCAAATCCTGCCATGTTGTATTGACTTCAGATGGGAGTTTAGTGCACCCAACGATTCTTTGAAGCACACACCTTGCAGGATCGGGCCCTAAATGTAGAATTAGTCTTAACATTTAAAAGTAAAAGTTAATGAAGAAACCTAAAAAGAATGGGGGGACGGGAGCATTAATCACCACGAAAACCAACATAATCCTGATCTGCATTGATCTCTGTGACATTTTCATTAGCAAACAATTAGCACCATTTACACAGAATGAAATGAATTTCCAATCAACAGGTAGTAATAACAAAATACATTCCACAGCCAAGAATCATTAGAATGTAGCAAAGGATTATCCATAAAGAGAGGATTAGAAAAAGAGAACCCCCTGAATCCAGCTAAAGAACCCCCAGCATGCCAGCTGGCTAATGTTTGGGATAATAATCCTGCATTTCTTCAAAGAAATAAAAAGAGCAAAAAAGATCGAAGGCAATAAAAGAGAGCTTCACATGATACAATATAGTGTAGATAAAAGCATGTGCATGTCTGGCAATCATTTCCACAGGCTAACAATGAGGGAATCAACAGAGATCAGTATTTAAAATCAGAGGGGTAGCCATGTTAGTCTGGATCTGTAAAAAGTGACAAAGAGTCCTGTGGCACATTATAGAGTAACAGACGTATTGGAGCATGAGCTTTCGTGGAAACTTACAATACCAGTATTATAACTAGTATTATAACTGTGCAACTGCATTGGCTAGAGTGGTTATTCCTAATTTACACCAATGGGAGGAGAATTGGGCCCATACTGTACAGTACATCATGCTATGGCTAATAAGAATTGTTATTCACTGTTTATCTACACTGGCAGGGAGTGAATAGAATGAACTAATTGTTCTCTTCTGTAGTCTAGGATTTTTTTTTATTTATTTTTTACTTTAAAGTGCTTTGGATCGAGGCTAATTTCTTTGCCCAGTATTTAGCATTGTTCAATCTTCTTACAGTTTTGATGAACAGACTGAAAGTTTCCATAGTTTCATTTTCCCTTTATCAAAATGACATTTCTATGGCAATACTAGTCACCAAATTGAAACTACTCGCTGTATGGTCAGTGGGGATTACACAGTGACTAATCCTCAGATGTGACATATGTAATCTCTCTGAAACCATAGATTTGAGTCCCGGTGTGGTTGACTTAGCCACAGGGCCAGCTCCAAGGTTTCTGCCGCCTCAAGCAGCAAAAAAAAAAAAAAAAAAAGCCATGATCGCGATTGGTGGCACTTCGGCGGCAGCTACAGTGCGCCACTTTCTTCTTCGGCGGCAGGTCCTTCCCTCCAAGAGGGACTTGCTGAAGAGGCCAATGTGCCGCCCCTTCCCCTTGGCCGCCCCAAGCACCTGCTTGCTGAGCTGGTGCCTGGAGCCGGCCCTGCTTAGCCATTCAGCTTTTGAGTGAGAGAAAATTGAATTCTATGTGGATTTATCTAGGCCTGATTCTGCTCTCACTTATATTGATGTAATCAGGAATCATACCACTGACATCAATGGTGTTAGATCAGTATAAGTGAGAGCGGATTCAGGCCCGTGTGTGTGTATGTGTGTGTATCTTTCAGATGAAAGCCTCAGAACCCAAGGTCTCATCTACTCTGTTTTGACTACACATTCGGTGGCCTTTTCTATAGGAGTTTCTATAGGCTATAATTGCTCCTCAGCCCCAAATCTTCCACCTTCTGTATGACCACTGACATACAGACTTTCCTGTGATGTGATATATATATATGGAGGTGGGAGTGGCCAAATCCTCTGGCTTTTACTTAGACAAACTGTCATCAATGTCAACATTATGCAAAAAAATTAAAATGCAAAACCAAGGTCTGTGATGAACACAGAAGAGAAAAATATGTCAACCATACTTCTATAGCAAACTGCCCCACTGGGGAAAGAGATTTAAAAGATGTATTTCTTTCCTGTAATCTAAGGACTCCCTGGACAATGTTAAAGTTTGGATTTTATTCCAGCAGATGGCAGCGTTGCAGCACCAAAGTACAAAATAATTCATCTGTAGGAAAGTGTGTGTAAATAGCATCAGAGGGGTAGCCGTGTTAGTCTGGTTCTGTAGAAGCAGCAAAGAATCCTGTGGCACCTTATAGACTAACAGACGTTTTGCAGCATGAGCTTTCGTGGGTGAATACCCACTTCTTGTGTAAATAGTGTACAGGCTGTCAGTAAACTGTATCAAAACCAGGAGAATGAGAGAACATCTAACAGCTCTCCTCCAGTCTGTAGGCACAATAAGGAACACCAATCAAGCTATCGATGTAGCACCCCTTTTAGAAAGGACATGTGGGGCAGGTCCACAGCTGGTGTAAACTGGTTTACCTCCACTGAAGTTATAAATTTATACCAGCTGTTGACCTGGGACATCATTTTTTCTCATCGGCATGGAGTCTTCTAAATCGGTTTTTATATGAACCTGAAGACTGGGAGGTTGGGGACAAAAAAATGGCAGCAGTTTAAAGCAAAATTGAGCTGAAGTTCTCTCACTTCTAATCTTACACAAGAAGAGCAGGATAGTGACTGGTACTATGTGTGTACATTAGAGGAGGATCTTCACAGGGAAGAGGCCCCACTACTAAGAAAGTTGTGCTCCTCTTTTTCTTTTTGTGCCAGGGACCAGACTTAGTCTCCTCTTTTGCTCTTACACTTGGCTTTGTCCTAGGAGAGCACGTTTTCAACTTCCAGGGATAGCATCTGAGGAAAAAAGTGTGTGAGTATGAGTAGATTATCTCTCACATCCTTCCTCCTGTCATTCTCTCACCCCTGTGGTGTTTTCCTGATTCCTTTGGCTCTGTGTGTTTGCCTGCCTTCCTATAACCAATATACTACTACTGCTACCACAGAGAGAGACTAAGGAAACCATCTGCATGATCCTTTCAACTTCTATAATCCTGCAGTTGCAAGAGTCATGAAGCTGTTCCCAAATTCAGGTCTCATAGGCAAGGCCCTACCAAAGTCACTGTCCATTTTGGTCAATTTCATGGTCATAGGAATTTAAAAACCATAAATTTCATGATTTCAGCTATTTAAATCTGAAATTTCAGGGTGTTGTAATTGTAGGGGTCTTGACACAAAAAGGAGTTGTGGGGGCATCGCAGGGTTATTGTAGGGGGAGTTGTGGTACTGGGTAGCTGGGGAGCAGTGGCTGCTGGCTGGGACCCCAGCTATGAAGGGAGAGCCACCGCCAGCAGCAGCACAGAAGGAAGGATGGCCTGGTATGGTATTGTCACCCTTACTTCTGCGCTGCTGCCTGAAGAGCTGGGCCCTCACTCAGCAGCCACCACTCTCTGGCTGCCCAGCTCTGAAGGTAGCAATGCAGGAGTAAGGGTGGCATGGGATGGTATTGCCACTCTTACTTCTGCACTGCTGCTGGCAGGGCGCTGCCTTCAGAGCTGGGTGCCTGGCCAACAGTCACCACTCTCCGGCCACCCAGCTCTGAAGGCAGCACAGAAGTAAGGGTGGCAATATCGCGACCCCCCTAAAATAACCTTGTGAACCCCCCACACACAACTCCCTTTTGGGTCAGGACCCCCAATTTGAGAAATGCTGGTCTCCCCCATGAAATCTCTATACTGAAAGGGTAAAAGCCCACAAAAGACCAGATTTCACGGTCCGTGACACGTTTTTCGTGGTTGTGAATTTGGTAGGGCCCTACTCATAGGGTAAGAGATTCAACTGCAATCCAGACCCATTACATACAGAGTTCCATTGGCTTCATTTGAATTTTGTTTTCAAAGGGAAGAGCTAACTTAATAAAATGAGCTGGATAGAAATCATGGGCCCTGCTCCTTAGGCTTCCTGCTCTTGATGAGCTAGATTCATTGTCACCATAGAGCCCTGTAATACTGTACGAGGCTTGCAGGAAACTAACTGCAGGTGACTTGCAAGTAACAAACATTCTGCTGAAGACTGAAATGTGGTTTCCATTCTTACATTTCCTCAGATAATCTAGGTCCAATTGTGCCCCTGTGATCCATGAGCAGGGCGGACCCTCGGCACATCAATCACACCTCTTTTCGTGGAAAGGAGGGTCAGTAGTCTCCATAGCAACTGCCCCCTTTCCTGCCCACCCCACCTTCCACATGCTCCAGACCCCTTGGAGGGCATTCTGCATGTCAGGGAGCTACAAGTGATGAGTAGGTGGGCCAGGGAGACATGCATCTTCCCCCTTCCTAGCCAGCAGAAATTTCCCAGGAAATTTTCTTTATGTGGTGTTAACTTTCCACAGGTGTGTTCTTACCCATCCTAAGGTTAGGGGCAGTCCTGTCCGGAGGGAGTATCCCCTCTCCCCCCGTGTCCATGGAAAAACCTCCTTCTTGCCTTCCTCCCTTGGTTTTCCTATAGAAGGGGGCAATCAGACCCATTATTTATTTTAACATCAGATTGCTCAAATCAGGGTTTTGTGACGGTATAAAGAAAAGTGGGTTTCATTACCTATAGCACATTTCATTTCAGAGGAGCTTGTATTGTTACCCAGTTTGAATTGTTTGACAATATAATTAGTATTATTAGTCCATAATGTACACTAACAGGTTTGGTGGTGACAGGCTGTATATTAAAGCACGGTGACTGTGCTTCTCTGAAGGGGGTTAAACAAAAACATAACCAGGGTCAAAGCTGTGCCTTGTCCTCCATCTGCTAGAAATCATACATACTCTGTTAAATTTTAATTAAAAATTAATAAAACAAACTATGGTATGTTTTATACTAGAGGGGTAAAAGCTTACTTGGCAGTTGAAAATGGAACATCTGGTAAGAATATGGTCTATTGTTAAGGGTATTGTAGTTAGGTTTTGAAAATACTCCTGATCAGATCCTTGAACTCAAGCTGAGCATCAAAAATCAGATAGAGGCTGCAAGGCCCAATGAATTAATTTTTTTTAAAAAGACCTTCCCTCTTCCTGAAGGTTCAGATAATTTTCTGGCATTGGTTGTTAAACCAATATTGTGTTCCTGGTGCAGACTGACACTGGGAAGGAGAGATAAGCCACCTCCTTTTTGACAAAAATGATCAAAGCAGAATGTGCTGTGGAAGCACAAGGCTTTTTAAAAAAAATTAGGGAGAGGGTTGTTTGGTATGGTTTGATTGGTTGTTTTTTTGTTTTAAATACAGTTAATCAGCGCAAGAGTTTTGAGATGATCAGCTCTGTTCTCTGCTAGGTTTGTTTAATAAATATGGGACCCAGGAGTGATAGTAAAAGACTGGTCTTTATTTTCTGGACTCAGTCCCCTGTAGGGTGATCAGACAGCAAATATGAAAAATCAGGACAGGGGTTGGGGGGTAATAGGAGCCTATATAAGAAAAAGACCCAAAAATCAGGACTGTCCCTATAAAATCGGGACATCTGGTCACCCTAGTCCCCTGCCATGGGTCATTGTTATAAAACAGTCATATCCTTGGGATCCATATCTACTCACTCCAAAGACTACTGTTACACTTTCCCTTATTTTGGAATATCAAATGCAAATAAAACGTACCCACCAAAAAGAACTGGCAGAATTTAGCTCAATAATGCAACACACAAATGGAAACATCCAGGATGAGGGGTTAGGATAGATGATCTGAACTCCTGCCAGATGAAGGGATTATTTAGCCTCTTAAATGTTGTCTGTCAATAGCTATTATCTCTCAATGGTATCTAGATCTGTGTGATGTATTACACTCTTAACACATCCCAGTCTGTTAAACACTGCAACACATTTTTTAAAAGTACCTTTTGTATCTCTTCTGTAGACAGGTTACACACATCTGAGCAGACCCCTCTCTCACTCAAGCATATGCGGAACTTCCACTATTTCAGACAGTACTGACTTGTCTCTGTCCTTTGGCAGAGTAGCTTTTCGTATCATTTGTGCCAGCTCTGTTAAAATAAGTTTTAGTTTTCACTGCTCAAGCTGTTGTAGAAACTTGCTTTGAAAAATTATTAATTAATGTAAGGGGGCTGTTCCTCTCCCACAATTATAGAAGGCCTGGTCTAAACTACAAAATTAGGCTGATGTAAGCCACCTTCCCTCAACTTAGTTGTGCATGTCTACACTTAAATTTGTCTCCTACTGATATTAGTTCTCCATTACACTGACATAGTAACACCATCTCCCCGAGTGGCATTGAGCCATGGTTAATGTGCTAAGATCAACGAAGAGTGAGTATAGACACTTCATTACTAATGTCAACCCTAACATTCCTTTAGAAGCTGTTCCACAATGTCCGACACTGACCACTCTGGTCACAATTGTTAACGACACTGCCCAGGAGTCACTGAGACCTGGAGCCCCACCCCCCACACTTAAAAGCCACAGATTTTTTAAATGCCTTTTTCCTGATGGTGCATCTTGGCGAGCACACCACTAGCAGCTCTTCATTGTAGTGCACAACTGCTCAGCTGATCGTGCTGGCTACACACTCCAGATATGCTCTGGCCTGGAGTAGACAGGAGATATTGGATCTCCTGGGCCTGTGGGGAGAAGAGGCTGTGCAAGCATAGCTACAGACTGGCCATAGGAACATCCAATATCTACGAGCAGATTGCATGGGGGATGCAGGAGAAAGGGTGTGACAGGGATCCTCAGCAATGCCACATGAAAGTGAAGGAACTGCGGCCGCATATCAGAAAGCCAGAGGGGCCAACAATCAATCCAGTGCTGAGCTGAAGACCTGCCAGTTTACAAAGAGCTGTATGCCACACCTGGGGTAGACCCCACAACCACCCCACACACCATCATGGATGCCTCTGAGAAGCCCGAGTCACAGGCACCTGGCCTGAACAGTGAGGAGAAAGTGGATGAGGAAGAGGAGGACAAGATGTGACCAGATAGGCTGTGAGCCAGGACCTGTTTGAGAATCCACTGCAGTCCAGTCAATCCAAGCCGTTGAGCATGAGTGAGCCTGATGCAGGGGAAGGAACCTCTGGTGTGTACATTTATTTCCCATTACAGTAATGGTGCCCCCAACTTAGCAGGACACAGCTATCGACTTTTCATTAATTTACTTGTACTAGAAGAGGTAGTAGAACAACAAATATAGGTAGAGTTATCTACTTGTCATTCCCCTTTAGAGTTTGGCATGGAGACTATACAGAGCAGTTTGTTTATGTACACAAGGATGTCCCTGGAATCCTCCTGAGAGCTATTGATAAAACTTCCATGGAGGTACTTTGCAATCCTCTCCTGAAGGTTTTTAGGGATGGCAGCCTTACTTCTTCCTCGGTGATAGGACGCTTTCCCATGCCAGTTGGCGATAACTTTGGCAGGCACCATTGCAATAAACTAGCAGCATAGGGTCCCGGGCAGCTGTGGAACACCACCAGCAGCTGTGCTCTCTGTGCCTTGGTTACCTTCAAGAGTGAGAGATCCTCTAAAATCACCACCACCTGTGAAAAATGATGCCGGTATTAAGTGCTGTTGCCCTGTACTTCCATATAATTTCATGCATCTGAGCAAGTCCCTCCTCATTTCCCTCACCTGTGACTGGCCATACTCACCATGGCAGGTGCTGTAGGTGATGCCATGCACAATGAGGAGTGCAGAGAGAGTTTGGTGCAGGAGGGGATTCTGGCCTGGGGCAGGGGGTTGTGGTGCGGGAGGGGGTGCGGGGTGCAGGCTCCGTCCGGGAGGTGCTTACCACAGGTAGTTCCCAGCCACTGGTGCAGCAGGGCTCAGGCAGGCTGCCTGCCTGCATGCCGTGGCCCCATGCCACTCCCGGAAGCAGCCAGCTCCTGGCACATTTCTGCGTGCCCCTGGGGGGAGGGGGACAGTGTGTCTCCATGTGCTGCCCACGCCCGCAGGCGCCACCCCCGCAGCGCCCATTGGCCGGTTCCTAGCCAACGGTAGCTGTGGGGATGGTGCTGGGGGAGGGAACAGCATGCGGAGCTGCCTGCCCCGCCCCACCAGGAGCCACGGAGACATGCCAGCAGCTGGCTGCTTCTGGGAGCGGTTTTGGGCCACTGCAGGCAGCCTGCCTGAGCCCGGCTGCGCCGGGGCCCCACTTAGCCCCTGCATTAATCTGGCCCTCTTTGCGGTCCTTGGAGAACTCCATTACAGCTCCTCCCTAAATACTCCCTCAACAGTCCATGTGGCAACAGGGGCCGCATCACAACCTCTACCACTCCATCTTGGGGGATATTAAGAACAACCACAGCTTCACATACACTGACCTGGGAGAGCCACTGTTGATGTATGTGTAGCTAAAATGGACATAAATGTTCCTTCTTTACACTCTATTCCATAGGTTTATTAAGGTTTTAATGTATTTGCTTTTAACTTGCACAGAATTTGTTTTGCGATGTTTTTCTTAGTCAATAGAACTCAATTGTTTGGAAAGTAATTAATCTTTATTGGGTTCCAACATATGGTGCATAATGCCTGGTGGTAGTGAAAGTAGTGGTATTGTACACTATGACACAACCCATAAGATCAGTGACAAACACAGTGTAGTAATCACAAACGTACAGTAAACACCACAACATTAATAGGTGCATTGTCAGTGTTATGTTCATAGGTGTGGACCAAGCACCACACAATTCCTAACAGGTCTCCAAACTGCAGGGCAATCTGGAGCACAGTACACCACAACACATTACTGTAGCTCGCTCTTAAATTGGTCTTTCAGAGCCTCCCTGAGCTGTATAGCTCTGCATTGAGCTCTTATGATAGACCTTGTGTCTAGCTGTTCAAACTTAGCAGGCAGCTGTTTTACCTCCACCTGGCAGCAACTTTCCCACCTTTCTTCCCAGATATTGTGCAGGATGCAGCAGGCAGCCATAACCATTGGATGTTTTTTTCCCCACTGAAATCCAGTCTGGTGAGTAAACAACACCCCAGCATCCTTTCAATTTACCAAAAGCACATTCAACTGTCATTCTGCACCTGCTGAGCAGATCGCTGAATCTGTCTTTGGTGCTGTCAAAGTGGCTGGTGATGGCTTCATGAGCCAGAGGAGTAAGAGGTAGGCTGGGTCCCCCAGGATCACTATTGGCATTTCAACATTGCCAATGTTAGCCTGTCAGTCAGGAAAGAAAGTCTTCCCCCTACCCACCTCCCCCCCGCCATGCCTGTAGCTTTCTGAACAGTCCTGCGTTCTTAAAGATGCAAGAGTCTTGCACCTTCCCTGACCAGCCACCACTGATGCTCCACCAGCTCTTGCATAACCATAGAAAAATAGTCCTTTGTGTTGATGTATACTGTGGCAAGGGCAGGGGTGAAAGTAACTTACAGGATTTACCGGTACTGCCGGAGTCCTGAGGGGGGCATGGCCTCATCCGGAAGAGGCGTGGCCTCTCATGATTTAAAGGCCCTGGGGAACCAGCTGTGGCTGGGAGACCCAGAACCTTTAAATCAACCAGGGGCTCCCAGCTGCAGAGGTGGCTGGGAGCCCCCCGGGGCTCAGGGGCAAATTAAAGGGCCCGGGGCTCCGGCTGCCAGGGGGAACCCCAAGCTTTGCGGGGCTGGGGCAGGGATTTAAAGGGCCCAGAGCTCCTGCCACTGAGGGAAGCCTGGAGCCCTTTAAATCCTGGCCCCAGCCCGGCCGCCAGAGCCGCAACCGGGATTTAAAGGGCTCTGGGCTACCCACAGCAGTGGGGAGCTCTGAGCCCTTTAAATCCCCGCCCCAGCCCAGCCGCCGGAGCCGCGGCCGGGATTCAAAGGGCTCTGGGCTGCCCGCAGCGGCGGGGAGCTCTGAGCCCTTTAAATCTAAGCCGCGGCCAGGATTTAAAGGGCTCAGGGCTGCCCGCAGCCGTGGGGAGCTCTGAGCCCTTTAAATCCTGGCCCCAGCCCGGCCGCCGGAGCCGCAGCCAGGATTTAAAGGCAGGGAGCAGGCTTCTCTCTCCCTCCCTCAGTCAGTCTCCTTTTCTTACCGGTCCTCCGTACCGGCCCGTACCAGCTTACTTTCACCTCTGGGCAAGGGTGGTCTGGTGTCAAAATAAGGATATACTTGCCATCTATCACTCCACTACAGTTTGGGAATCCCATTGCTGCAAATCCATCCAATCAGTCCTGCACATTGCTGACAGTCACAGTCCTGCATAGCAGAAGACAATTAATGGCCTTGCACACTTGCATGAAAATGGCCCTGTGATGGGGCATGCACCACATTGGCCCGGCAAAAGCTGGGTGTGGCCAGATGGGTCCAACCTACCCAGAGACCTACTAGAGGAGGAATGGGATCACCTGGGCAGGAACAGGTAGGGCCTATAGAAAGAGAGGTAGCTGGCTACAGGCTAGGGGGCAGCTGCTAGAGAAGGGTAGTCACTCCTGGAAAGGGGGAAGCGTGTATGAGTCTGCAGGAAGGCAGGCGGCACAAACTCCCTGAGAGGAGAGAGTGGAGAAGCTGGTGAGCCCAGAGGGTTGGGGAGTGGGGTGTGCCAGTTAGGTAGGAAAAAGCCCAGAGAAACAGCAGCAAAGGTCAAAGGCAGTACAGGCCTAGGCTGCATGTTATCAGGTCCCTGGGCTGGAATCCAGCTTAGAGGGTGGGACTGGGTTCCCCTAGGAGCCACTGGGTAGTGACTCAAGGTGTGGCAGACACCTGCTGTACAGGTGGTCCGGAAAGACTGTGATTTCCCCAGAAGGAATGGAACTTGTGACCTGGCTGGAGGACCAAGCCACGGACCGGAAGTGGCAGCACTGAGAGCGAGATAGTCACAGACAGAGAGAAGATGGGTGGAGAGACTGCAGAGGAGGGTGTAGCTGAGAGATGCAGCTAATCCCCAGAGCAACCAGCAGGAAGTGCCACGAGTGGAGAGGGAACCCTGTCACAGCTCCCACCGTGGATTTCTGAAGTCCAAAATGATTTCCCACTGACTGGTAGCAATCCAGTATTGCAAGTTTCCACAGTGCGATTGCAACTCACTTCTCCACTGTCAGTGCAGCTCTCATTCTGGTGTTCCTGCACTGGAGGGCTGGGGCGAGCTTGGCACAGACATCCAGGAATGTGGCCTTGCACATCCAAAAGTTCTGCAGACACTGCTCATCACCCCAAGCCTGCATTACGATGCGATCCCACCAGTCAGTGCTCATTTCTCAGGCCCAGAAGCAATGTTCCACCATTTGCAGCTGCTCTGTGAATGCCACCCACTATCTTGAATTGGTGCTCATTATGTCCCACAGCAATGTGCCCTCCAAGAAATCATCATATTCCCTGAGGCTCTTCTTGCAGCTCTTCAAATACCGGAGTATTGTGCATTATGTGCATGCAACGCTCATGACAATAGTGCAGCAGAGCTGTGCAGTCTCCATGCTTCTGTCAGAGATGGTGGACAGCAACAATTCCCACAAGTGTTCATAGGATTTTCAAAATAGGCACGAGAATTATGGGATAGAGATGGCATTAGGGGGTGGAGAAAACTGCATGATGGGAGCATGACCCTGCAGACCTAGCTACCCCTGCATGGCTCATTTCTGCCCCACCATGAATTGCCAAAACTTCCCAGTGTGCTGGATGGTGGCAGGTTGCACACTGGGATACCTACCTGTGGTGCACCACAGTGTACATCAAAACAAGCACTCCTGGTGAGTATGTGCACTGTTGACACAAGGAGCTAAGAATGCGGGCACACGCATGATATACAAACTGGCAGCTTTATGCCGATGTAACTCATGTCGGCAAGTTTGTAATGTAGCCATGCCCTAATACTGGATGCCTCCCCCCATAACTTAAAGCAACCTCCCAATTAATGTTGGCCCCTGGAGCTGCACAGAACATTTTCAAATAAATGTATTTTCATCTAAATATGTTTCACTCAAGTGAAATGGTTTTTGCTGAGTCGTATATATTTCAATGATGTTTTTGGTAGGTTTCTGCAGTACAGGGTTGAATGGTCACATCTACCAGAGAGAGAGAGAAATAAAAAACCTGACTTTTAAATCCAAAACCACGTTTTGATCATTCTGTTTCATGCACACGTTGGAAAGGTTTTGGTCTCGTTCCAAGATGGATCGAAAAGAAATTTCAGACCTTAAAAGTTGTCACGAAACTGAATTGTCACCAGTAAAGCAGGCCAGAGGACCAGCTTTATGTTAGGGCTGTTGCTGCTACTTCCTGCTCCTCCACTTCACTGCTGCTTTCCTGGGGCCCAGGACTCTCAGCTGCTTCTCTTCCTTGCTGCATCTCTAGGCCTCCCCACCCCCCCATTGCCTCCCCTGCTGGGAGCAAAGAGAGGCCTGTGAGGGAAAGGGAGGAGCTGATGGGAGGCAACAGTACATTTCAGGTGGAGGAGGGGCAAGAGAGAGGGAGCAGCTGAGCTGACATATTATTCACATGAGAAAAGGGGTGTAGTTGGCAGAGGAAAGAGCCCCCAGCTACCCCATAGACTACACACAGAAGCCACGTCAGCTCTCTTTTCTCCCCATTCCCCACCATGGACAGGGTTAATGCAGGGCTGGAATGATTGCTGTACCCGCCATAGCCTAGCATAAGGCAGAGATGGAATCAAGGCTCTGAACGGCATTGCACAGGTAAGGAACAGGAGTAGGGTTCATGGAGACCTGGGTTCAGTTTTCAGATTTTCTGTAAAAAGGACAGGAGTACTTGTGGCACCTTACCGAAAGCTTATGTTCAAATAAATTTGTTAGTCTCTAAGGTGCCACAAGTACTCCTGTTCTTTTTGCAGATGCAGACTAACATGGCTGCTACTCTGAAACCTGTCAGATTTTCTGTGTGACCTTGGAGAAGTCATAAAATCTCTGTGTGCCAGTTCCCCATCTGTTAAATAGCACTTGCCTACCTCACAGTGTGCGAGGATACATATCTCCATGCCTGTGAGCTGCTTCATACCATGGTGATGAGGTCCATAAGAGTACTTAGATGGAGGGACTTGGGGAGGAAACCATTTGCTTGGGTTCCCCAGCCCCCAAACAGATCCACAGCTTCCACCAGCAGAGCCCACACAGATCCTGTCCTTGGGATTGGCCAGCCCATGCACAACCAATTTAGGCAGCTGTTTGGGGCTTGTGTGCCTCTCCCTACACCTATAATCCATGGTTAGGATTTGGCCTTATGATTATGTGATAATATGGTTGTTTGCTTAAGGGTATTATTTATCTTTGGGCTCTTCTTTGCTTAGAAAATAGGGATGACAACAAGAAAGAGAGCGTTAGTATTCTTTTTTCTTTGATGGAAAGAGGGAATTCTTCTTTGAGCCTCTATTGATACCCCCAACATCTCAGTTTCTCCCTTTTTACTCCCTCCCTTGGTGTTTTTTTGTTTTTGTTGGTTGATTGCCATAAAAAACAATCATTTCTGTGGCACTCTTCAATGCTAGTGCAGCTGTTGACTTGGGGGTGTGTGTCAATAGATAGTGATGTAAGGGGCCCCTTCACGCTGAGGGCTAAGCATGCTGCCACTACATCATCACCTTTTTAGTGGTAATGTCCTGACAGAACATTATAACAAAAATGTTCCAGTTCTTCCATGGCTCTGTGGGGTACACTTGGGTACATTATTATTAGTTGTATTGCAGTAGTGTCCCAAGGCCCCAATCACACTTGAAGCCCCACTGTGCCAGGCACTGTACAAAAATATAGGAAGACACAGTCCCTGCCTTGAAGAGCTTATGATCTAAATAGACAAGACATTAACTAGTAATCTACAGGCAACATGCAAGCAAAATAACAAAAGTACAAAACTTGGTTGTTAGCCTTTTTTAACTCCCCCCCAAAAACCATCTTCCTCCCTGCCCCTCTGTTCAGGTGCCTCAGCCAACATGCTCTACCACCCTTCTTCCCCTCTGTTTGCTACTAAAAAATAGATTCAGGCACTCTGTGGGGGGGGAGGGACTGGGGTGTGTGTGTGGGGAGGGGTGATAGTTGACAATCAGCTAGTGCCTGTGTTAAAAAGTTACTGAAAGTATCTAAATGCCTGGTGGACTTCCTGTCCCCTGTATTTCTTGCTTTCTCCTGAGGATGGTGTACATGGGCGTGGGGGGAGATTGCTGGCTCCCCGGGGTTGGGAGCAGAAACAACCATGGCCTTCCTTGCCTCTTGTTCCAGCTGTTGATTCCCAGCTTCCTCCCCAGAGGGTGTAACTTATATAGAGAGGGTTGACCCAAGGAGTGTGGGTTTCTCACCTGTATAAGAACCTGTTTATTCATGGAGGAAAGTAGCCTAGCAAACCTTTTCATATAGAGGTGCTTGCAAACTATACTTTTGCTATAGGCAGGTGAAGAGTTTGCACAATTCTCTTAATTACTACCTTACCTCTTCTCTTTGGAGTGTGTACTGAGTTTTATTTTTAATGAGTTCACTTGTATAACAACTAAAAAAAGAGATCTTAGCAAATGACAGACTCTTAACTATAGAGTACTTTCCTAATTGCACAGTACTGGAAACCTATATTCCTGTAACAAATACGCCCATATCTCATTGGACTAATGCATTAACTATTTTCCATGTGCTGCAGGTAGGGGTTAATCCCAAGTGTCTTCCTATTGACTTAGTGGGCTTTGGATCAGGCCCATAGTTATCAGTAAATAAAAGTAGAAGAAATGTAATAAGTGCCTAAAGCAGACACTATTTTTGATTTTCTCAACCTTATTCCCCCCCAACAAAACCTCCCTCAATCGGGTGAGAAAGGGATTGTAAAATATAGAGAGAAGGCCAGATGATTAGGAACATGTTTTGTTTTAAATAATTCATAATAAAGAACAAACAAAAGAAGCCAGGGTGGAGTATTCCACTATGCTATCCTGCTTTTGGCAATTACAGCACCCAGATGCTAAGCCTCTGGATCCCTGCCCAGCTCCAAAGTCAGTTATGTTAATAGCTATAAAGTTGCCTCTGCTTGTGCTAACTGGCCAGGATCCTTCTGGGCTCTTGAGGTAGTCTATTGGTATGTCTACACTGCAATTAGACACCCACGGCTGGCCCGTGCCAGCTGCCTTGGGCTCATGGGGCTCAGGGCAAGGGACTGTTTAATTGTGGTGTAGACGTTTGGGCTCAGGGACATTCCTGCCTTGCAGGGTCTTAGAGCCTGGGTGCCAGCCCATGACCAAACATCTACACCATAATTAAACAGTCCCTTAGCTCGAGCCCCATGAACCCAAGTCAGCTGGCACGGGCTAGACGTGGGTGTCTAATTGCTGTGTACAGATACCCTATGTTTCATTGGTGTGGGGTTTTTTTTAGTGCTATCAACATACTTTTGCTCATTTGAATACAACATATGTTGCTGTTTGTTCCTAAAATATCCATAAGACTGATAAAATTAGGCTTCCTTTTTATTCAAAAGTGCATTGGTTTAAGTTTAAATTGGTTTAAAATGAACCTTGTGTGACCCTTAAGTGAAATTGATATAAGCCATGTTTATATTGTATTAAAAGTGTCCGCACAAGGTTTCACACTGCTTCAACTATACTGGGGTATAAAATACCTTTAACTTAACCAGTGCAATTTTGGTCAAGGGTAAAATTTTCTAAAGTGCTTTCAGTCCTTGTCTATATGGGAAAGGTGGTTTTTTGGTATAAGCTAAGATGTGAATTATAAGGTTATACTGGTATAACTCCCATGTGGCTATGTAGCTTATATCTCTTAGGAAAGGACGGAAGCTGAACCCACAAAGCCCACTCTTACACCAGACTATGCGTGTCCACACAAGGGCTTGTATACCTGTATAGCTGGTATACAAGGCCTAACTGAGGGCTTGGCTACACTTGTGAGTTACAGCGCAATAAAGCAGCCCCGGGCACCCTAGTTCACTCCCCATCCACACTGGCAAGGCATATAGAGCACTCTGACTCCGCGGCTACAGCGCTGCTCCACCTCGGTGAGTGGAATAACATTTGCTGTGCCCCCACTGGAGCACCGTGGCACCAGTGTGAATGGGGTGTTGCGTTACTGTGTTGTGATCGGCCTCCGGAAATGTCCCAGAATCCCCTTAAGTCAAGTGGCCACTCTTGTCATTGTTGTGAAATCGGCTGCAGGAATGCCCGTTCAAAGCTCGGTTTCAGAGAAGCCGGCTGCTTATCAACTACAAGAAAAAGCAAACATTTATTGTTTGCTTTGAGTGAGTGAGAGAGAGGCGTGGAGGGGAGGGAGGTGTGAACATACAAGACTGCATGCTGACACACTCTCAGTACCCCAAAAACCCACTCTCTCTCCCCCACATACACACAACACACGCCCTGTCACACTCCACCCCACCCCACCCCACCCCCCATTTGAAAAGCTTGTTGCAGTCACTTGCATTCTGAGGTAGCTGCCCATAATGCACCACTCCCAATGCCGTTGCAAGTGCCGCAAATGTGGCCATGCCAGTGCGCTGTCAGCTGTCAATGTGGACAGACTGCAGCACTTTCCCTACTGCATTGCACGAAGGCGGGTTTAACTCACAGTGCTCTACATCTGCAAGTGTAGCCATGCCCTGACTTAGGCCTTGTCTATTCTACAAAGTTTTGTTGGCAAAAGCTGCCTTATGCTGACAAAACAGCGGCGGTGTACACACTACAAAGCTGCTTTTGGCGGCAAGACTCTGCTCTTTTGCTGACAAAATAAAACCAGCTCAACGAGAGGCAGCAGGCAGACTGCTGTTGCAGCGTGGTGGGGGGCATGAAGGTGGGGGGACTGCAGTGCTGCTTTGACATTCCTCAGCATGGAGAGCTCACAGGGTTGCTGAGGATGCTGCTCCCGGTAACTGAGAAGGTTATGGGAGAACTTGGAGGGAATCACAGAACCATAGGCAGGCAGGCAAAGTGGGCTGCTTCTTCTGCGGGGGAGGGGGGGAGAAAGGCTGCTGTGCAGAGCTGGGGGCTGATGTGGGGGGAGGTGTCCCCCTCCCTCTGTCTCAGGATAGGTTGGTCAGTCTGCTGTCTGAACTTAAAGAGACAGCATACCAACACATTCATTGTCCCCCAACACATACACTGTTTCTGTCTCTCCCCGCCACACACACACACTCCCCTCTCCCTCCCACCCCACACTTCAGTTGAAAAGCAGATGACAATCTACTATGCCAATGGAACGAAGGGATTGAGAAATCTGCATCATGTGACACTGTACCTGCCCCATGAGGCACTGCAAAGCACCCTGTGGCCAGTTGCACTGTGGAATAGCTACCCACGGTGCACTACTCCGTGTCAGTGGAAGAGCTGCTAGTGTGGATGCGCTCTGCCGACACAAGGAGCATAGTGTGGACATGCAACGGCAGTTTAATTAAAGGCCTGGTCTACACTACGGGTTTATACCGAATTTAGCAGCGTTAAACCGAATTAACCCTGCAGCAGTCCACACAACGAAGCCCTTTATATCGATATAAAGGGCTGTTAATATCGATATCTGTACTCCTCCCTGACAACGGGAGTAGTGCTCAAATCGGTATTGCCATTTCAGAATAAGGTTAGTGTGACCGCAATTCGACGGTATTGGCCTCCGGGAGCTATCCCACAGTGCACCATTGTGACCGCTCTGGACAGCAATCTGGAGTCGGATGTACTGGCCAGGTAGACAGGAAAAGCCCTGCGAACTTTTGAATTTCATTTCCTGTTTGCCCAGCGTGGAGCTCTGATCAGCACAGGTGACCACGCAGAACTCATCAGCACAGGTAACAATGCAATCTGAGAATCGAAAAAGAGCTCCAGCATGGACCGCACGGGAGGTACTGGATCTGATCGCTATATGGGGAGAGGATTCTGTGCTAACAGAACTCCATTCCAAAAGACAAAATGAAAAAACATTTGAAAAAATTTCCAAGGCCATGATGGAGAGAGGCCACAGCAAGGACTCAGTACAGTGCTGTGTGAAAGTTAAGGAGCTCAGACAAGCCTACCGGAAAACCTAAGAAGCAAACGGAAGGTCCGGGGCAGGGCCGAAAACATGTCGCTTCTACGCTGAGCTGCATGCAATTCTAGGGGGGTCCGCCACCATTACCCCACCCCGGTCCGTGGATTCCGAGGTGGGGGTAATCTTAGCCTTGCCTGAGGATTCTGCGGACGGGAAAGATGAGGAGGAGGAAGAGGAGGACGAGCTTGCAGAGAGCACACAGCACTCCGTTCTCCCCAACAGCCAGGAGCTTTCTCTCATCCTGACGGAATTACCCTCCCAGCCCTCCCAAGCCACTATCCCAGACAATGAAGCCATGGAAGGGATCTCTGGTGAGTGTATCTTTGTAAATATAAAACGTGGTTTAAAAGCAAGTGTTTTTAATGATTACTTTGCCCTGAGGACTTGGGATGCATTTGTGGCCAGTACAGTTACTGGAAAAGTCTGTTAACACGTCTGGGGATGGAGCGGAAATCCTCCAGGGACATCTCCATGAAGCTCTCCTGCAGGTACTCCAAAAGCCTTTGCAGAAGGCTTCTGGGCAGGGCAGCCTTATTCCGTCCTCCATGGTAGGACACTTGACCACGCCATGCATGTAGCAAGTAATCTGGTATCATTGCATGACAAAGCCTAGCTGCATATGGTCCCCGTGTTTGCTGGCATTCAAGCAACATCCTTTCTTTATCTCGCTGTGTTATCCTCAGGAGAGTGATATCGTTCATGGTAACCTGGTTGAAATACGGGAATTTAATTAAGGGGACAGAGATGGTTGGGCTGTTTGCCTGTGGCTTAAAAGAAATCCTTCCCTGCATTTAGCCAAGCATGGGGGAGGGGAGGGGGTGATTGGTGCTGAGCTTTTTCGCGTTTGGCTAGCTGGGATCTTCCCTGCTACCAGCCACGCGGTGGGGGGAGGGTGGCTAGCAGCGATCTTCCATGATACCAGCCACGCGGTGGGGGGAGGGGTAAAGCGATCATCCCAGAGAATTGGATGGGGGCGGTTCTGGTGCTGCAAGTTAACAGGAAAGAAGCAGCACTCAATGGACTTTGCTTGCTATTTGGGAAAGGAGGGCGCTGGTTATATGAAGGCTGCAGAAGCCGAAAGACAATGGCTTACCATGGCCGCATGCAAACCGAATTCTGATGCCCGGACCTGCGTCTGTGATCTCTAACACCAAAGCCGTAGGCACTCAATATTAAGATGCAAAATGCGACCTTGTAGTGAGATCACATGTGCTATATAAGGTGAATAGTGTTGTTCACCATGAAAGAGTATAACCATTGTTCTGTAAAATGTATCTTTCTAAATACTTCTCTCCCTTTTTTCCCTCCCTCCTTCAGCTGCAAATTTTTCAAGTCTCCCTCCTCTGTCCCGAAGGCTATAAGGCGGCGGAAAAAAAAGACGCGAGACTAAATGTTCTCGGAAATCGTGGAAGTGACCCACAATGAAAGAGCTCATCTGAATGAGTGGAAGGACATGGTATCAAAGTACAGGAAAGATGCCAGTGACCGTGAGGACAGGAGGGACCAACGTGAGGACAGGAGGGACCAACATGAGGAGAGGACTGAGGAGAGACGCTCGAGATGAGAGGTGGCGGCAGGAAGATCAGCGGTGGCGGGATGCAACGCTGGGGCTGCTGCATGATCAAACGGACATGCTCCGGCATCTGGTGGAGCTTCAGGAACGGCAGCAGGATCACAGAGTGCCGCTGCAGCCCCTGTATAACCGCCCTCCCCCCTCACCGTGTTCCTTAGCCTCCTCTCCCGCCAGACGACTAAGAACGCGTGGGGGGAGGCTCCGTGCACCCGCCCACTCCACCCCAGTGGACAGCCCAACCAAAAGGCTGTCATTATTTTGAAATTTTTTTAGTGGCCTTTTCCTTCCCTCCTATCCTCCTCCCAAACCCCACTCGGGCTACCTTGTCAGTTCTCTCCCTCTTTTTATAATTAATTAATAAAGAATACATGATTTTTAAACGAGAGTGACTTTATTTCCTTAGGAAGCAAGCGGTAATCGAAGGGGGAGGGTGGGTGGCTTACAGGGAATGAGTCAATCAAGGCGGGGGGAGTTCATCAAGGAGAAACAAACACAACAGTCACACCGTACCCTGGCCCATGATGAAACTAGTTTTCAAAGCTTCTCTGATGCACACCACTTCCTGGTGTGCTCTTCTAATCGCCTTGGTGTCTGGCTGCGCGTAATCAGCGGCCAAGTGATTTGCCTCAGCCTCCCACCCCGCCATAAAGGTCTCCCCCTTACTCTCACAGAGATTGTGGTGCACACAGCAAGCAGCAATAACAATGGGGACATTGGTTTGGCTGAGGTCTGAGCGAGTCAGTAATGTGCGCCAACGCGCCTTTAAACGGCCAAATGCACATTCTACCACCATTCTGCACTTGCTCAGCCTGTAGTTGAACAACTCCTGACTACTGTCCAGGCTGCCTGTGTATGGCTTCATGAGCCACGGCATCAAGGGGTAGGCTGGGTTCCCCAGGATAACGACAGGCATTTCAACATCCCCAACTATTATTTTCTGGTCTGGGAAGTAATTCCCTTGCTGCAGCCGTTTAAACAGAGTAGTGTTCCTGAAGACGCGAGCGTCATGAACCCTTCCCGGCCATCCCACGTGGATGTTGGTGAAATGTCCCTTGTGATCCACCAGTGCTTGCAGCACCATGGAAAAGTACGCCTTGCGGTTTATGTAGTGGGTGCCCTGGTGCTCCGGTGCCAAGATTGGAATATGGGTTCCATCTATTGCCCCACCACAGTTAGGGAATCCCATTGCAGCAAAGCCATCCACTATGACCTGCACATTTCCCAGAGTCCCAGCAGCTTATTGCTTTGGCTACTTGCATCACAGCAGCCCCCACAGTAGATTTGCCCACTCCAAATTGATTCCCGACTGACTGGTAGCAGTCTGGCGTTGCAAGCTTCCAGAGGGCTATCGCCACTCGCTTCTCAACTGTGAGGGCTGCTCTTATCTTGGTATTCTGATGTTTCAGGGCAGGGGAAAGCAAGTCACAAAGTTCCATGAAAGTGCCCTTACACATGCGAAAGTTTCACAGCCACTGGGAATCGTCCCACACCTGCAACACTATGCAGTCCCACCAGTCTGTGCTTGTTTCCCGGGCCCAAAATCGGCATTCAATGGCTAGAACCTGCCCCATTACCAGCATGATCTCCAAAGCACAGGGGCCAGCGGTTTGAGAGAAGTCTGTGTCCATGTCCTCATCACTCTCGTCACTGCGGTGCTGTAGCCGCGTCCTCCTCGCCTGGTTTTGCAGGTCCTGGCTCAGCATAGACTGCACGAGAATGCACGAGGTGTTTACAACGTCCATGATTGCTGTCTTGAGCTGAGCAGGCTCCATGCTTGCCGTGGAATGGCGTCTGCACAGTTCACCCAGGAAAAAAGGTGCGAAATGGTTGTCTGCTACTTGCACGGAGGGAGGGGTGAGGCTGTACCCAGAACCACCCGCGACAATGTTTTTTGCCCCATCAGGCACTGGGATCTCAACCCAGAATTCCAATGGGCAGGGGAGACTGCGGGAACTATGGGATAGCTACCCACAGTGCAACGCTCTGGAAATCGACACTAGCCTCGGTACATGGACGCACACCGCCGAATTAATGTGCTTAGTGTGGCCGCGTGCACTCGACTTTATACAATCTGTTTTTAAAAAATGGTTTCTGTAAAATCGGAATAATCCCGTAGTGTAGACATACCCAAAGTGCTTTAATTAAAGTGGCATAACTTGTGTAGACAAGGCTTCAGAGAAGCCTAATTTTTTTTTCTTATTGAAAGTGAATGGGACTTAGACCTGGTCTGCATACAGATTTTGTACTGGTATAAGTATTTTGGTCAGGGTGTGAAACTTTTATTAAAATTTTTTTTAAATATTTACACTGAACAACCCATGATGTAGACACATTTATACTGATAGAAATGTACTCATACTGGTACAGCTTATTCCCTTCCCTTAAGCTTTACCAGTCTAAGCACTTGTAGGAAGGTGATCAGGAACAGTCAACATGGATTCACCAAAGCAAGTCATACCTGTGACCAACCTGATTGCCTCCTATGATGAGATAACTGGCTTTGTGCATATGAGGAAAGCAGTGGACATGATATATATTGACTTTAGCAAATCTTTTGATACGGTCTCCCACAGTATTCTTGCCAGCAAGTCAAAAAAGTATGGATTGGATGAATAGACTATAAGGTGGATAGAAAGCTGGCTAGATTGTCGGGCTCAATGGGTAGTGATCAATGGCTCGATGTCTAGTTGGCAGCCGGTATCAAGCGGAGTGCCCCAGGGGTCAGTCCTGGGGCCGGTTTTGTTCAACAGCTTTATTAATGATCTGGATGATGGGATAAATTGCACCCTCAGCAAGTTTGCAGATGACACTAAACTGTGGAGAGAGGTAGTTATGCTGGTGGGTAGGGATAGGGTCCAGAGCGACCTAGACAAATTGGAGGATTGGGCCAAAAGAAATCGGATGAGGTTCAACAAGTACAAGTGCAGAGTCCTGCACTTAGGACGGAAGAATCCCATGCACCACTACAGGCTGGGGAACTGACTGGCTAAGCAGCAGTTCTGCAGAAAAGGACCTGGGGATTATAGTGAATGAGAAGCTGGATATGAGTTAGCAGTGTGCCCTTGTTACCAAGAAGGCCAACGGCATATTGGGCAGCATTAGTAGGAGCATTGCCAGCAGATCGAGGGAAGTGATTATTCCCCTCTATTTGGCACTGGGGAGGCCACATCTGGAGTGTTGCGTCCAGTTTTGAGCCCCCCACTTCAGAAAGGATGTGGGCAAATTGGACAGAGTCCAGTGGAAAGCAACGAAAATGATTAGGGGGCTGGGGCACATGACTTACGAGGAGAGGCTGAGGGAACTGGGATTGTTTAGTCTGCAGAAAAGAAGAGTGAGGGGGGATTTGATAGCAGCCTTCAACTACCTGAAGGGGGGTTCCAAAGAGGATGGAGCTCGGCTGTTCTCAGTGGTGGCAGATGACAGACCATTGCTCCTTGTTCTCAAGTTACAGTGGGGGAGGTCTAGGTTGGATATTAGGAAACACTATTTCACTAGGAGCAGGGCCGGCTCCAGGCACCAGCTGAGCAAGCAGGTGCTTGGGGCGGCCAAGGGGAAGGGGCGGCACATCAGGCTCTTCGGCGGCAATTCGGCGGCGGGTCCCTAGGTCTGTCTCGGAGGGAAGGACCTGCTGCTGAATTGCCACTGAAGAAGAAAGCGGTGCAGTGGAGCTGCTGCCGATCGCGATCGCGGCTTTATTTATTTTTTTCCCCTGCCGCTTGGGGCGGCAAAAACACGGGAGCCGGCCCTGACTAGGAGGGTGGTGAAGCACTAGAATGGGTTACCTAGGGAGGTGGTGGAATCTCCATCCTTAGAGGTTTTTAAGGCTCGGCTTGACAAAGCCCTGGCTGGGATGATTTAGTTGGTGTTGGTCCTGCTTTGAGCAGGGGGTTGAAGTAGATGACCTCCTGAGGTCTCTTCCAACTGTAATCTTCTATGATTCTGTGATACCACTTTGTATCTATATAGTTAAAGCAGCACAACCTGTGTGGAGACAAGGCCGCAGTTTTCTAAGGATATGTCTACGCTACAAGTGCTACAGTGGCAGTGGTTTTTCCATCACTGTAATAAATTTACTCCCTCGAGAGGCGGTAACCAGGTTGATCCAAGAATTCTTTCATCAACCTAGCTGAGTCTCCTGTGGGCATTAGGCTGACCTAACTGTGTTGCACAGCATGTGAAATTTTTTTTGAGCCCTGAGTGATGTAGTTAGGTTGACCTAAATTATAGGTGTAGACCAGATCTTAGTCACTTAGGCACTTTAGAAAATTTTACTCAAGGCCTCATAAAGGGAAATTCCTCACTTATGACAGAGGAAACTTAAAAGTTTATTCTTGTGCCAAGTTGGTGCAAAATGTCACTGTTGTAATCGGGTAGTGTTTTACACCCTCTTGTGCAAATGTAAGTGAGGTGCAAAGCAGGACCCTCTGAACATTTTGTGCTGTATAGTTCTAGATGCTCCTGAAACGGACAAAGTTAATTCCAGAAAGCAACACCACCAAAGGGAGAACAGTTTATCCTGTAAGCCTTGGTAAGGCATCATGAAGAAACCTTGGGAGAAAAATGAAAAGAACATACTTCGCCAGTAATGTTTGATATCCCTGCTGCTATTATTTCAGATATTTGTGACTGGATAAAATAGTGCCTTCCTGCACACAATGGAGCTTCTGGTTCTTTACCTTTTGATGTAATGTAGCTATAATGCCAACCCCAAAACCCTTCCTCACCTGGGTAGACCTGCAAAATTGGGCTTGTTTTTGACATCGGATTGTTAGTGTAGCAGTAATTTGCAAGGTTTCAGCTACAGCATGATGTGCCAAATTCTTCTCTCACTTACAGACTTTATCAATAAAAAAAAAATCAAGAACTGTAAATGTAGTCTGGGAAAAATGTGATGGCAGCAGAAACTCAGTAAGAAGACAGACGGTCAGATCTTTGGCCTTTACTGATCCTGCACGATTAGTCAGTGGGTGCCTTGCCATTAGTGGCAACTTTAGTGTGGGTTCATGGGTTGAATTTCACCCACAGAAAACATGAAACCAAGAGTGCAAAAACAGGCAAACGCACACTTCTCTAGCCCAGTGCAGAGGGGAGATCCTTGGAGGGGGTTGGAGAGTGAGCCTGTCTGGTCCCTGTCTTGAAGTGGCATCTTTTGTCCTGCAGGGCTGGGACTGGCTCCCCATTCTAGGTGTTATGACCAGGTGCACAAGATCACAGTGCTGCTTATTCAGATTTGGCCCAGCTACCCCTCCGTCATGACAGGGAGCCGGGTCTGGCCCTGTGGGACAGGAACTGCTGCTGCAGGATGAGTGAGGGGAGGGTTTGTTCCCTGGTCCCTCTCCTCCCCTTCCTGGGGATTCCCCTCTACAGTAGGCCAGGATTAGGGTTGCAGTGCTGGGGTGGAGGGTGCTGCTGTGGAGGGTGCTGCTGTGGAGGGCTGGTGCTCCCTCAACCGCTTAGTATGGCATACCTATTGAATCAGGAACCTGCATCCACCCTGGCATGCTATTGACATCAGTGAGCAGCGGATCAGGCCCTAACTAACCTTCGTACTGCTGGACCTGCACAAAGGACACTTAAAGCTGCCCCAAGCCAGCACCCATGAACTCTCTGGAGTAGGGGAAACGTCAGATCACATAAAGCCAAAGTAACCAGCTTTACAGCAAAGAGGGGGCATGTCAGGGGTTGGAGATGATGGAGTTAGAATGCTCAGTGCTTCAGCTGATCCTTCGCTCAGCAACCACTCCAGCCAGTGCAACTTAGGGCAGCCTTTAGGCTGCTCTAAATCTAGTCAGAGGTAGCCCCACCACTGGGCAACTGAAAGGTGGTTTAGAACCACCTTGCCTCCCCACCTCTCCAGCTGTGCCAAGTGTGAGCTCAGTGTAGGTTAGGATCTAGCCTACATCCTACAGGCCAATAGCAGGAAAGAGTTCTGTGGTATCCGTCAAGAGAGCTACTTGAATTTTTGGCTCACCTCGGTCTTCACTATGAGGTAACAGTCTGAGATCTGTTTGTTGATGCAGAGTCTACAATAGAAAGATGAGAAGCTGTGATATTAACCACTGTTTGGTTTCTCTGGGTGGAAAAATGTGTAGATCGAAAAAGATTTGCAGATAAAATTATCTAAGTAAAACAAGAAAGGAAGGAAACAAACCGGTAAGAAGAGAGGTTTAAAAACTCATAAGTGGATATAAAATCTCAGTTATAAGGGGAAACCTGCTGATTTGAATAATCGAAAGAGTGAGGAAAACCTCAACTGAAATGTGAAGACGTGCCACTTAAATTGCACCATTTTTTTAGCTATTTATTCTCTGTTTTATAGAAATGATTATGAGGATAATCGGCAGTGCAAGTAGGGCAGTATGGTCCGGTATGCTGTACCAGCAAGATATTTATAGCCGGTATGGCGTACCAGAAAGAGGAGCAGCAGAATGTAGGGCTGTTGGGTGGCCCCACGCTGGCAGCTCCTCCAGTGCAGTTGTACCACTCCCAGCCCTTCCATGCAGGGTCTCCTTCATTTGTACAATAGCCCTGCCGGAAGACAGGGCTGGGGGCGGTAGAGCTGCGCCGGAGGAGCTGCGGGTGTGGGGCCACCCAGTAGCCCCATGTTCTGCTCCTTTGCCCCGCTGCGGTTCCAGGGCTCTCCTGTGAACCACAACAGGGAAAGGAGCAGAACCCCCAGCCCTGCTCCCTGCCCTTCCACAGAGCTGCATCTCCTCTGGCTCCCAGCAGCAGCCCTGCCAGAGGACAGGGCTGGGGGAAGTACAGCTGCCGGAGGAGCTGTCGGCATTCTGCTCCTTTCCCTGCTGCCCCTCCCAGCGGGGAAAGGAGAAGAACCCCTGCCCTTCCACGGAGCTGCGTCTCCTCCTGTTCCCAGCAGCAGCCCCACCAGAGGACAGGGCTGAGGGGTTGGGCTGAGCTGGTACAGCTGCCGGAGGAGCTGCCAGCATTACCGCAATGGGGAAAGGAGCAGAACGTGGGGCCGCTGGCAGCTCCTCCGTCGTGGCTGCTGTACAGATGGAGGAGACCCTGCGTGGAAGAGCTGGGGCGGTACAGCAACCACGCCAGAGGAGCAGGGCCGGATTAACGCAGGGGCTTTATGGGCTGCAGCCCAGGGCCTCAGGCTAAGAAGGCCCTGCAAAAATAAATCCATAATTATATACAATTCAGTGGTCACCAACCTGTCAGCTGCGATCGACTGGTTGATCCTGGAGCTTCTGCCAGTCAATCGTGATCTCCGGGCCGCTAAAAGTCCAGTGGCGCAGCAGGGCTCAGGCAGGCTGCCTGCATGCCGTGGCTCTACGCCGTGTCCAGAAGTGGCCGGCTGCTGGCACGTCTCTGCGCCCCCTGGCGGGAGCAGGGGGGAAGGCTCTGCACACTGCCTCCGCCTCCAGCTCCGTCTCCGCAGCTCCAGGGGTGCGCAGAGACGTATCAATCATCATTAGTACATAGAGTGCTGCCAGGGGCAGCGTGGGGCTATGGCAGGCAGGCAGCCTGCCTGAGCCCTGCAGCACCACCGGCCAGCAGCCGCCTGTGGTAAGCGGCTCCCGGCTGGAGCCTGCACCTCACACCCCCTCCCACACCCCAACCCTCTGCCCCAGGTCAGAATTCCCTCCTGCACCCAAACTCCCTCCCAGAGTCTGTACCTCTCCCCCTCTCCTGCACCCCAACACTCTGCCCCAGCCTGGAGCCCCCTTCTGCACCCAAACTCCCTCCCAGAAAGAAACTAATAGAACAGCTGTTCTAAGGTAAGAAGCAGGCTATTTTGCATTAACTTAATTATAGTCTACATGTTTTAAGACTGAAATGTAACCACAGAATGGCTTTATGTTAATTAAAAGGCAAGTTTAATATAGCGTTAATAGTCTCGATGCCATAATTGTGATCATTTTGTTTTAAATTAGGAAAAAGACTTGTAGACAGATCCCCCCCCCCCAATCTAATAGCCCCAGGCCCACAGGAGAGTTAATCTGGCCCTGCGGAGGAGCTGCTGGTGTCGGGCAGCCCCACATTCTGCTCCTTTTGCCGCTGCGGTTCCAAAGTCTCTAGCGCAGTGGGAGGACAGAGTCCTGCCATGTCCTCAGCTAAGGGGGGTGGATCATGGGGAGAGTGTGGGGGCAGGGTGGGGAGGAGTCATGTGCCCCCTGTTCCTCCCCGTACCAGTAAGCAATGGATTCCACTTGCACCACTGATGACGATACTGACTGTGGAACTGCCAGCCCAGCACATCTTACTAATCAAGAAAAGGACATGCCATAGCTCCAGAGGAGCAGAAACTGGAGTAAGTGTGGTCTAAATTCAGAGAAGAGCCTGGCCTTAGTGTAACAGATATTTAATTCCTTTTTTAAAGAATCATTTCCGACATTTTACCATCAATGCATACAAATGAACATCATCAGCATAGAAACATGTTCTCTGTAATGGTGGCTGAAGCATGAAGGGGTATAAGAATGTTTAGCATATCTGGCACATAAATACCTTGCAACGCCAGCTACAACAGTGCCATGTGAATGCCTGTTCTTACTTTCTGGTGACATTGTAAATAAGAAGCAGGCAGCAGTATCTCCCGTAAAGGTAAACAAACTTGTTCAGCTGAACAAGAAGTAGGTCTGAATGGACTTGTAGGCTCTAAAGTTTTACATTGTTTTGTTTTTGAGTGCAGTTATGTAACAACAAAAAAATCTACATTTGTAAGTTACACTTTCACAATAGAGATTGCACTACAGTACTTGTATGAGGTGAATTGAAAAATACTATTTCTTTTGTTTATCATTTTTACAGTGCAAATATTAGTAATCAAAAATAAACATAAAGTGAGCACCGTACACTTTGTAGTCTGTGTTGTAATAGAAATCAATATATTTGAAAATGTAGAAAAACATGCAAAAATATTTAATAAATTTCAATTGGTGTTCTATTGTTTAACAGTGAGATTAATCGTGATTAATTTTTTTGAGTTAATCGCGAGTTAACTGTGATTAATCAACAGCCCTAATACAAATAACTGAATTGTTAAACGTAAGCTCTTACTGAGAAGAACACACTTCCCTCACAAACTATCCCCTCCCTCATTTGAAAATCTGAGCATCATTTTTGCTTTTACCCTTTCCCTCGCACTGCACATCCAGACCAGAACCAAATTTTGCTGCTTTTTCCTCTATAACATTTCCAATATCTGACATTTTCTCTGTCCTTGCTGCTAAAATTCACTCTATGTACTAATAATAATTGATTCAAGGAAATTAAAACTTTTTAGGTTACCAAGCAAGAGAGACAACTTGGGAAGTAGGTTGGCTCCAGCAGCTTCATATACGGGGACACTCATAGTGGAATAAGAGTGGCTATAAAACTGGCTTAACTAGAAGAGAATCCCTTCTGGATAGGGAGAGGCCTGGGTGATGTAGAGCAGCAGCTTCTATACACACCCGTCAGAAGCCAAGTAAAAGAGGAGCTGGCTGGAGCATTTCTCTGATCTGGTTGCAACTGTCCCAGTGCAGTTAGCAGAAGTTGGCATAATGTTCATTCAGCACTAAGCTGTGCCATGGGACAGCACTGGCAGACAGCAGTCCCCAGATCAGGGATGTGCAAGGGTTGCTTTATGTTGAGCACTTTTGAGGGTATATCTATACTAGCCCATCACAAGGGACAGCATCCACATCACCAGCTGACAGTGGAGTGCTGGGAAAGTTGCTGTAATGCTCTGCATCCACACTGGTGTTCTGCTCACTGGAGTGTGGAGCTAAGACTTCTGGGTGCACATCACATGGTTTATAAAACTTCAGCAAACTACACCACTCGGAATGCTTTCACAGTGTATAATGGGAGCACCCCTCTGTCCCTTCTGGGGATGCTGGGCAGAATGGGATGGACACAGCAGCTTGTTCAAGTAAACCAGTTCTGGCTTGTCTGCAGACAGAAATCTGGAATGTACTTATGTTCCAGGTGGTGGCATGGCATGGATCCAATTCAGAGCAATGACCTGCACCAACTGCTGGCATTAATGAATGCCCATTTTGGCAAGAGGAGGAAGAAACAGGGCATGGTGATGTGGAGGTGGTCATTTTGGCAGTGGTGTGGCACTATGCAAAAGCACCAGCAGGAGGGCACACACACCACATGAAGAGCTGGAACAGTGGAGACAGCTGACTTAGTGCTTAATGGTTGATTAATCTTCCTGTGCTGCCTGACGATTTTGGATGAGGCCTATAAGCACGAAATGGTGGGACTGCAACATTGTGCAGACATGGGATGACTGGTAGTGGGCCTAGAACTTCCATATGAAAAAGGCCACATTCCTGGAGTTGTGTGAGGAGCTCTCTCCAGCCCTTCAGTGCCAGGACACATGGACGAGTTGCTATCACCATGGCTAGCCTGGATTGTTACAGATCTATGGTTAATCAGTTCAGTGTTGGCAAGTCAACTGTTGGATCTGTAGTGATGGATGTTTGTCAGGGAATTATTGCTTTGATTCACTCAGCCATGGTGAGGGTGAGCAATGTACCCCAAATAATTGTTGACCTTCAGTGGATGGACCTCCTGATGGACCACCATAAGGTGCACACAAGTGTATAAACAGGAAAGGATAATACTCACATGTTACACAGTATTGGTGGGGCATAGAAGGAGGTTCATAGACTCATAGACCTTAAGGTCAGAAGAGACCATAATGATTTTCTGGTCTGACCTCCTGCACAATGCAAGGCACGGAATCTCACCCACCCACTCCTGTAACAAACCCCTGACCTATGTCTGAGCTATTGAAGTCCTCAACTTGTGGTTTAAAGACTTCAAGGTGCAGAGAATCCTCCAGCAAGTGACCCGTACCCCATGCTGCAGAGGAAGGTGAAAAAACCCCAGGGCCTCTGCCAATCTGCCCTGGAGGAAAATTCCTGCCCGACCCCAAATATGGCGATCAGCTAAACCCTGAGCATGTGGGCAAGACTCATCAGACAGACACCCAGGAAAGAATTATCTATAGTAACTCAGATCACACTCTCTCTAGTGTCCCATCCCAGGTCATTGGGCATATTTACCTGCTAATAGTCAAAGAACAATTAATTGCCAAAATTAGGCTATCCCATCATCCCATCCCTTCCATAAATGTATCAAGCTTAGTCTTGAAGCCAGATATGTCTTTTTCCTCCACTGCTCCCTTTGGAAGGCTGTTTTAGAACTTCACTCCTCTGACGGTTAGAAACCTTTGTCTGATTTCAAGTCTGAACTTCCTGATGGCCAGTTTGTATCCATTTGTTCTGTGTTTGGTGCACTAGCAAAATGCATAATGTCAGAATATTCCAGAGGGCCTGCTGATTTGCATATGGACTAGGTGGTACTATGTTCCTTCCCAATAATGAGGATATCAATATGGTGTTGGTCCCCATTGTAATTCTGAGCCTATTCTCTATTTCCCTGAGTCAAAAAGGCCAAGCTGATTTGCAAGTGTCCAGCAGAAGAAAATTTAACTACACAGTGATCATGTGCAGGAGAGCAGTAAAATGTGCCTTTGGATGACACTGCACATCTGTGAGAATAAGGGGAAGTACTTTGGGTAAGAGAGGGTTGATAGTTGTGCTGCTTTACAGGCAATCATTTAGTGCACCTCTGGAAATTGGGGCTGGGTTCAGGAGGGCCAGGAAAATAAGGGTGTTCCCACATCCTTGGTTTACAGGGACAGATATTTTAATGCAAGCACAACATTAGCTATTAGTATAAATTTATTTATGATTCATTTGAAAAGTGGGATAAGGACTGAAATTCATAGTTACTGGGTATATATGACTTAGTTCCAGTTGCAAGAATTGTAAATCTGAGACTTTATTAAAATGTTTACTTTTAAATGACAGGCAGTTTCCTTTTACGGAACACACACAACAGAGTGTGTGAAAATAATAAATGTATGAAAATCATTTATTAAACGATTGTCCAGTTGCCAAAAAATAAAATGCATAAGCACACAATGGGTATAGTGCCCAAACAGTGCTATCTCATATCCAAAGGCAAACGAAACAGCAACCAGTTTAAAACAAACATATAAGGAAGTACTTCTTCACACAATGCACAGTCAAGCTGTGAAACTTGTTGCCAGGGGATGTTGTGAAGACCTAAAGTATAACTGGGTTAAAAAAAGAATTAGAAAAGTTCATGGCGGATAGGTCCATCAATGGCTATTAGCCAAGATGATCAGGGACGTAACCCCATTCTCCAAGTGTCCCTATACCTCTGACTACCAAAAGCTGGGGATGGATGACAGAGGATGGATCACTTGGTAAATTGCCCACTTCTTTTAATTTCCTCTGAAGCATCTGGCACTGTCCACTGTCAGAAGACAGGCTGCTAGGCTAGATGGACCATTGGTGTGACCCAGTATGGCCGTTCTTCTGAAACTCAAAAACAAAAGTGAATAGACACAGATAACACAAAAGTGCAATGTTTTGTGTATTGGAATTGCACTTTGTCAGCCTACTTCTTCCCACATGCTGAGTGCCTTGGGTATGGCTGACCATGTCCACTTCCTATATCCAGCTGGTCCAGGCTTCTGGTAGAAAACCATCCATCTGTCCATGGAAGTCCTTCACCATCTGGTGACTGATGAGCAGATTAATGACTGGAAGGAACTAGTAAGCTACCAAGAGGAGCATGGGAAATTCACAGTACCCAGAAACTTGACAGACTGGAGTTTCTATTGAATTAGAAGTACTCCTGCATCACTCCACAAGTGCGAGCCAAAATTCAAACCTACAAGAACAGGATACAGTTAGGATGCAGCAGCATAGAAAAACTATAGAGGTGCCTTTACTGTGCACCCACCCACTCAGCTGAACATTAGGCTTTCACAAGAGCACTTTTTAGTGTTTTGCACTTAATACCTAGGCCAATGGTCTCTTACAAGTTTTGCTTTCCTAGGCATACACTATGATGCAAGTGCCAGTGTGATAAGTAGCACACAGCTATATATGCATGTTGCAAGTATACTTGTGCCACCCCTATTCCTGCATTTGTGGGGATTGCTTGGCTAATGTGCTTTTAACCCACGTAATGCTGTTTGTAACACTAAATAACTGCTTGTATGTTTTAATTCCCCACATCCCCACTTGGAATCCATTGAGAAGCCAGTGAAAGCAGAGGGGTGACAGGGAAAATGGAGACACTTCCACCTTTAAAAAAAGTAAACTGCCATTACCATAAAACCCGCCCGCCATTTTGTAATATCCCCCAATACAGTGATTGAGATTGGGTATTAGGCCTCCCCTCAACCTGCCATGGAATAAAATTGTTATGCTGGAAGGTGTTGGTAGCTTCCAGCAAGCAGGTCTTTGATCTCTGGGCAATCACAGATCTCACTGAAGCTGCTAGGTGTGCTAGCTGCCCTTTATTCTGGCTAATGGATAAAGCAAATCAGCTCAATGCTCAAGTTGTGCCGGAACGCTCTGGAAAGCCATTCCAGTCCTTTTTTCATTAGCTGGAATGGCATTCCAGTACTTCTGCCAGGTCCAGGCCAAGTGGCTTCTTTCCCTGCCCTGCTGAATAGCTGGTAGGTGCTAGTGCTGGGCTTGGGTGAGCGGTGCTCAGAGGAGGGTCAGCACAGAGGAAGACAGGGATGCTGCATCTGGGCCAGGCAGAGACATTCTGTAGTGGGTCAGTGCGGAGGGTGCCTGGATGCTACTGCCAGGATTGGCCAGGGCAGAGCAGAGCCAGAGCTGCTGGGAGCCTGGGTGGAGCTGGGTGATATCAGGAGCAGGGCTTTCTGGACAGTGCAGCCCCCTGAAAGGAGCAGGCGCCAGGCACAGATGGGGGAGAGATGGGGACAGGCTGGGCTCTCCGGGGAATCACCATCCTCTAGGCCTCCCTCAGATTCCCTACTGCCCCCATCTTCTTCCCAGGTCCCCCTGCTATCCCCTGCTCCCTCCTGGGGCCATCCACTGCCCTGCTTTCCAGCACTTCTTTTTTAGACACCAGCTCTGATTAAGCTCCTTTATGGAGTAAGATAGCCAAAACAATAGAAGCCACTGCCCGGCCTGCTAAACCCAGGGTTGTGAGTTCAATCCTTGAGGGGGCCATTTGGGGATTGGTCCTGCTTTGAGCAGGGGGTTGGACTAGATGACCTCCTGAGGTCCCTTCCAACCCTATGATTCTATGCTTGTGTTCTAAAAGGCTCGAACAAGAACTAATTCAGGGAGAGTAACGGGTTTCTCTAGGAACTGATTGTGAGTGTAGGGACTGGGGCATTGAATTGATTATAGCTCCGTATGTCAGAAACCAATAGCCAGAAAAGCCAGGAGAAAGCTAGAGAAGCACTGGGAGTGTGGCCCAGAGAGGAAGCCGAGAGAGAGAGAGAGAGAGCTTCTTTTGAGCCAAAGTGCTGGCTAGAAAGGCAGACTTGGAACTGTGAGCAAAGAAACAGCCTCTTGTTGTTTGATCTTACTATGTTCAGCGAAAGAGGATTTTGTGTACATTTTGTAAATAAACAGGATTGCACCAAAGAAATACCTGACTTTAGCATCAGTTATGTCTAAAGGAAACAACTCAGCAAAGACCCAAAGATTGGTTAACTGCTTGTGCTAAAAGAGGCAACACTAGTTTTAGGAGTGGGAGCTGGTTTCCAAGGAAAGAAGTTGTGAGCAGATACTCCTGCTGAACCAATATTAAACAAATAATGGAGGTGCATGCTCAGATCAAAGATGGCCAAAGGAATTTAAAACAAGAGTTGAGACTTCACAAAAGGAATTAAAGTCACACCGTGAAGCTTTCCAGAAAGTAGTATGAGATGACTTGTAATCAGAAATAAAATCTTTGTTGGGGCAGCAGTTACCTAATGTCTGGGCCGATTGGGAAGCCAAGTTGCAAACACTGCCAATCTGGAATGACAAGACAGATCAATAATGAATGTTACTAGCAACCTGACTGCCATGAATAAAAAGGTTTTCCAGGAAGAAGAGGAGACCAGAAAATCTTTGGCCAACTTGCTAACAGAGATGAGCTGCAGCAAAGACTGAAGAAGCTAAACTTTCAGCAACAGAAGGAAATCAAAGGCTCATAGACCACAATGGAAGTCAGCTGTCTAGATAAGGAACTGGGCCAGCCAGAGAACTTGGGAAAGACTGGCCATTAAAACAGTTTTCTACTCTGTAATCCATAAAGGACCGGAGGAGAGAAGTCTGATTGTTTCTGCTCAAATAATGCAAAAAAGCCCACAATCTTTTGAGGGGGAAAGCTTGCTTGGAAGCTCATTTGGCTCAGTTTGGCATCATAACCCAAACAAATGGCTGGGGAGATGAACAGAGAGAGCGGCTTCTAGCAGCCAACTTGAGTGGCCCAGCTCTGATAATGCTGCAGAACTTAGCCCCAGAAAAGAGATGGAGTTATGCAGACCTGGTACAAACCCTTGATAGGCAGTTTGGAGCCAGCCATCAAACTGAGCTTGCCAGGGCACAACTAAGAGCT
This sequence comes from Mauremys reevesii, assembly GCF_016161935.1. NCBI lineage: Eukaryota > Metazoa > Chordata > Testudines > Geoemydidae > Mauremys > Mauremys reevesii. The sequence continues at coordinate 60,080,137 of NC_052624.1, read as the reverse complement.
AGAAGGAGAGGGAAAGAAGAAACCCCACCTGAGGAGACGTGTGTTCCTGACATACCAGATTACCACTGAGGCCTTCCAGGATAGACTGGCAACGTGCCAGTTTATAGATGCCCAGATGGATTTGGTCTTGCAGATAAAGATCAGTGAAAGGGGGGCAAAGACACTTTGAGAGGCTGTGGAATTTGCCACAGAATTTGAATCTTTCTCTGCAGCAATGCATCAGAAGAGGAAATGGCCACTTATGAGGAAGATGGGACCTGATCACCATGAGCCCTGTAAGTATGGCTGTGTGTCTAACATGCATGGTCAAAGGGGGGATTCTGATCTGGTTCATGACATTCAACTATTAGAAAAGTTGTTAAATTTCGTTTGAAGAACAAGAGAAATTATCCATAATGCAAAAATTAAGGGAAGCAGTTCAATTAAAGGCAGGTACTGTAAAAAAACTGTCCACAACAAGGATTATTATACATTTAAGGCTGGCCTAGTGAAAGGATGTGGGTGTCAGCCTCTGGCCAGCTAGCAGCATGCTGAGGCTGTCTCTTCTTGGGTGCCATTCTCAAAAAACAGCTCAGTATCGGAGATGGATTAATGCAGTTGCTGGTACTGGAAGTTGTTGTGAATGTGGGGAACAAACATTGAGCAGGCTGATGTGTAAGGATATGTGACTTCTGGGCAGGAAGCAAGAAATAGGTAGATAAGAAAAGACCAGAGGGTGGAGGGCCCTAGGGGAATCCTGAGAAGGCATGGAAGGACTACTGGCGCTTGATTGTTGTGTGACAGCATTAACCTACATCCACACTAGAGAGAGAGATTATGTTAGTGGCTGACATGGTGAGCTCATTTGAGGTCTGTCTGATACTCCCAGATGTGCCAGCCAGCTTGTGTTACTAATGCTGCCACACACGAGTGAAGGGTTTTGTGTGTGGATGGAAGCTGAGTTAAGGGGAACACTCAACCTTGTGTTACCTCATGTTAACTCATAAGTGAAGACAAGTCCTCGGAGTCAGGACCTTCATGAATACCAGATAACTCCCTTAAAAAAGCAACTTTTGAAAATTCTGCAGAATTTCCCAGTTGGTTCTGGCTAGTTTGGAAAATCACTAGTTTTTAAATATGATAAATATGCTTAGTCTATTATTATAGGCTTTATAATTATAATACTAAAAGCTATTAATGCTTAGGCAATTCAGTATCATAAGCAACTTATAAAATACCATAGCTAGATTTCTTGGTTTTATTCTGCATACAATTAAAGTAAGTTATGTGTGTGTACACATATATTTAGAAACTAAAACAGAAAATATCAAAGAATTAAAAAAAAAGTGATGTAAGAGGCCAATGAATTAATACAACAGAGACAGTTCCCAGACAAGTGTGACCACAAGTAAATCTTAGATTTGATGTTTCAGCTATGCCTTATGAGATGGTGATTTGCCCTGCACAGCAGAACAGATCTTGGCCTTTCTTTTTCACTTACCAGAGGATTTACAGAGCAGGAAAAGAGGATTACAATTCCTCTCAGCAGAAAGTAATCCTTTTAAGTTAGGTATGTCAGCATTCATTGAGAAGTGTGGGAAAGTGCATAATACTTAAAATGCTTGACAAGTCTTGGAGAAATGAGGTGGCAGAAGGTGGGAGCAAAAATTCCTAAAGTCATGATTACAATGGCCCCCAAATTAGTAACTGTTGGAGGAGGAAGCATTAGAAATGGAGCTCAGGAACGGGGACTGGTTTTAATGTTCATCCGCTTGGGGGACTGAAAGCATTAATGTCCAATATTGTAACTTAGATTTTCCTTGTAATTATCCAATTAAAAACTGACAGTAACCATTCCAATTTACCAGGGCATTCTGTATCTCAATATGGCACTATAGTGATGAGGCCCATATCAATTGATAGATTTGATACAGTTGATATATCTTCACAGTAGCTAATAATTTCTTCATGTATGCATTTGTCTGTTCAGAAAGCTACAGTTCAGAAGTACTGTAGTCCAATTATAGTGTTCATCCTGAGCTGCAGAACTTAAGGTTATAAGTTTCATTACATGGTTTAAATGTCCAACATCTGGACTCAGAGACTATCAAAAATGCTCTCATATGATGAGCAAGGTCAGAGGCTATTCTGGACCCAATAGTTGTAAAGTAATTCAGGGCTAATATATAAGGTTAAGGACGATTGAAGAGCACCTAGGATCTAGTTATATCATCAGGTTTGAGATGCTGATGAGAGTATATAGAAAAGGCAATAACACAAAGACGACTGGAACTCAGAAAAGCAGACTTTGAAGTAATGTGAAAAGCGGGAAAGAAAATTGGCAGGAATTCAGTAATGCATAGGAAATCTACACTGGTAAGGTGAGAGCTATTTGAGATACAGTTGGAGAGGTTATAATCAAATTAATTCCAGTAAAATAAAAAAAAGCTAGAAGAGCACCAGAATCCAGAGTGGCTAAATGGGGACATAAAGAGCAGTAGAAGAGACAAAGGATTTAAAAAAAATATTGGGAAGGAGAATGATTGTGAGAGGTACAAAAGTGGAAAATTAAAAAAAAAAAGAATGAAAGAAAGCAAGCAGCAAATGGCATAAAATAGCACAGGATTAGACAGTTCATAATGTATCTGTAACAGCATAACAGCCACACATTTGTATTGTAATAGAATGCAATTTAATTCAATCTAATTTAACACAGGACATTCTAACACAATAATTTGAAATCTGCTGTTCACAATCCAGGCTAGCTCCTTGACAGCTTTTTAACTGAATGGAGTGCTTTATAACATAGACTGTTGGGAACAAGCAAGAGGAGCAGAAACCCAGAGTCAGCAATAGGATATATAAAGGGCAGATCTTTAAGGAATGTATGAGCCTTGTATCACACAAGAAACTATTATATTTTAAAATGTCCACATTTCACTTTTGCTAATATAATACATAATTCTAACCCTTTGTCTACTCTCCCTTCTCCCACTCTCTGAAAAGCTACTTACTTCGGTGCCCTGAGTGACAACTGCGAGTTTCTCTATAGTGGATGCTGCAAAGCAAACCATTATTTAAATTGTATGCTTTGGCTTAATGGTTTTTTGTTTTCTGGTAACCCCTTTCCTCAGACTCAATTCTAACAAGTAATCCCCATATGGCTAGTATACAGAGGCATAGAAGTACTCTGCTGCTCAACTGGATGACCCATGTTAGGAAACAATTAGTGTTTGTTACATTGAGCAAGATCAAATGGTAAATTACATGAAGCCATCCTTCTGCCATTTGATATATATTTCATGATGTGGGTTTTCTTCTTCTGAAGAAAGTGGTAAAAGGATAGTTTGCTCTTTCTTCCATTACCAGACTGGAAATTTCACAAGAACAGATTTTTGTGTGTGATATTTCTGGTATATATTGGTTTGAAAATTCAAGAATAGACTGCAAGAATAACCTATCTTGTAGTGTTTGGTATTTCTGTATCAAAGAAAAGCAGGAAGAAGAGAGGCAAGAGAAAAAAGTTTACTTTTTGGTCCTCAGATGTTCACTTTGGGCTAAGGTTTGGGGCAAAAGCTCAGGCTGGTTCATTCATCCTTAGTGGTGATCTGTTACTATGTTCTTCTAGTCAAGTAAAACATTCAAGTGATTGAAAAGTGATCTTGTAATAGCGCATTCATCGTGAGCTTCCAACTCTACTCTCTCTTTAATTGCCGGATCACAGCTACTCAGTTTACAGTATATATATTCCAACTACCAGCCCTGCAAATGGAACCTAGAAATGTAAAGTCAAACTATTCATTCTGGCTTCATCCGTCTCCAGTAATTTTCCACTACAGGGTCTTACACTACAAGGCAGTAAGCATCTGGTATTAGGATACTGGACTGGAAGGACCTTTGGTATGATTTACTATTGCAAGTCCTATATTCATAAATTTGTATGTATACTGGCCAAGTAATTGAACCTCACTCATCATAACTGGAGCTTATTGCTGGGAAGCTGGAAGAGATTGTTTTTGATTATTTATTTTTATTTTTCTCTCTTTCCAATTGGGAATTTGGAAGTAAATATTAAAATAGGAAACTGTTAGAGGGGGAAATTATTTTAAAAACAGATGATTTAAGTTTTCCTTTTTTGCTGTCCTTCAGTCTGATTTACTTTTCAACTTTTGAAACTATATTTGTTTTCCTTTTGCATTTCTCCTGGTTGGCTATTGCAACAAAGCTTATCTGCTTCTACTCAGTTTCACCTTTGGTTTCACTTGTATTAGCACAATATTGCAGTTAAAGGTTGCAAACAGCATAGAAATGTTTATATACAACCATTTTTTTCATGAAAACATTTCTATTCCTCATTTTAGGGTTTACAAAACTGTACTTGTACCAAAACCCATATTATAAGTGCATGCTTTCACACTTGCAGGCTCAGGGCTTAAACTACCAGAGTACCTTTAAACAGTATTAGCTAAATTTATTTTTAGTTGTTTTGTTGTTAGTTGTTATGGGAGGCAGGGAGAAGGGAACGTGCTGACAATAGACTAAGAAATAAATATTTCATTTGTATTGGAAAGTAATTGTTTTGGTTCTCTATCAATAAATAAATCTAGGACTCATAGTACAGCCCTTTTGCAGCTTCAGAGGCATAGCTGGGATCTCTCTTGGCAATATAAAGCCAGCATAACTGGAGCTGTACTCCCTCACAGGTGTGCTGGAGAATGCTGTGCTGTGATGATGCAGCATATTGGCCCCATAGGGCCGTTACCAGTGACAAAAGTTAGAACAGCTGAGGGTGGAGGAGAGATCAGGGGCCCTACCATTTCTCCTGATGTATTTGCTTGTGGGGCTTAAATTTCCTTACTTGAAAAGATGGGAGGCTTCACGTCTTATTTTATCACAAGTCTCATAATATTTGGTGTTTTTCTTAAAGCCTCAGCTGCTGCAGTCACAAATCTTGGCTTTCATTCAAACAAAAAAAAAAACACCAAACCCCTAGCTCTTCTTATTTCAGAGAAAAGTTTGAAAATGTGAAACCTACAAACTAAAAAACCAGAAAGCACCAAAACAGATCAATTACAGATACCCATGATTTTTACGTCAATCATGATTTTGGGGATTGACTCATCATGAATTCTGAACACTTTGAAGACTGGAAGAGCATAGCATCAGCACAGATAAGGGGTTAATAAATAGCTGTGGGACTGACACACAGCCCCTTCAGGGATGGAGGGGTGACCACCAGCATAGCGAGCAGCAGGCTGGAGAGAAATAGTATGTCTAAGGAACTCACTGTGGTACACATTACCATATCATCACAGTGCCTGCACAATTTTTAATGGATTGATCTTTACAACACCCCTGTGAAGTAGGGAAAGGCTATTGCCTAGTATCCCAATTTTACAGAGAGACTGTGACCAGACCTACACTACAAACATCCCTGCATAAGCTAGGTCGATCTGAGGGGTGTTTATGACTGATTTGCAGCCCACATAGCTATGCCACTGGAAGACCCTAGTGCAGATAGTTATACCAGCAAACTGCGCTTTTCCCAGTATCCCTTATTTCACACAGGGCCTGGGCGGGGAAAGACGAGGGACTTAAATCAGTTGTATTGGCAACGGTGCCGAGTTTCCCTGCTACAAACTGCAGCCTCGCTAGCCGTGTGTTGCTGGTATAGCTATGCGAAACGCTCCTGGTGTAGACCTGGCCAGAGCTGGGAAGGGAAGGTAGTTGTCCCAACTATCTGCCTCACTAGCGGGCCATGGGAGCAAAGCCCTCTGCCTGGAGCAGCCTGGTCCCCCCAGCCCAGCCGATGGGGTACGTGCTCGTCTCCAGTACAGTGGGAGTGCAGCAATGCACGGCAGCGGGGCCCCTAGTGTCTAGACGCTTCCCAGGTAGAGGGCAGGGCGTGTAATCCCTCTGCCGGAGGAGCAGCCAGGCTGATGGCCAAAGCCTTCCAGGGCCCTTCTCCGCCGGGGGCTGGCGGGCCCTAACTGTGGCGCGCAGGGCGTGAAGGTGCCTCAGCGCTGAAGGGGTAGCGCGGGGCTCTCACCCTGCAGGGCCTGTCCCCGCAACCAACGGGGGCCCGAGCCGGCCCCCCAGGAGTGGGGCTACGAGCGGCGAGCAGGGCTCGGGGGCGGGCCCAGCGCAGCCCGCGCGTCGTCCCCGGGAGGAGCAGGCGGCGGAGGCTGCAGCTGGGCCCCGCGCCCGCCCTGCCCCCCGCACGTCCGGGGGAAGCCGCGCTCTGCGGCCCAACGTCGGCGGCGCAGTAGCTCCTGGGCTGGGGCGGCGGCGGCGCGTCCCGGGCGTGGGGGGGCGCAGCAGGATGGCAGCGGTGACCCAGTGCAAGGTGAGGCGGCCCCGGGCGCGCCTAGAGCCCCCGCCCGGCCGCAATGCGCCGGCTCCGCAGGGAGCGGGCCTGGGGCAGCTGGGCGCCAAGTGCCGCCCGTGCGGAGGCGCCCTCGCCAGCTGCGCGCATCTGCCCGGGGAGCGGGTGGCGCCGGTGGCGGGGCATTGCAGCGCCTCTTGCCCCGCGGAGCCGGACCCCCCCCCGCACCCATCCAGCAGCGGCCGCCCCTGGTGGTTCTCCACCACGTGGAGCGTGTCCTGCAAAGGGAGCTCGCTCGGCTGCCTCTGCGGGGCTTCTTACCCAGCGCTGGGGCTAGACCCAGCCGCCGCCCCCTCCTCGCTCTGCTTTCGTCCCTGTCCTCCTCCCCGACCCCTCTGTGCATTGCCAAGGGGGAGCCCTTGGTGTTCCGATTAATGGGGGGGGGGGGGGAGTCATTGCTCTGTTGGCCTGGCTTTGCTGGCAAACTTGGTCCCTGTATTGTTTACAAGTCTGCCTAGCCCTCAGGTTGGCTCTTAAAAGGCAGTTGATTAACCCTGGTTCTCAGAAAGAAGTTCTCAGTTTCAAATAATGAATCGGTTGCTTGGTGTTGCTGGGACGTGTTTCCCAGTGTCTTTGTGGGGCTGCTTTTCCTCCTGCAGTTCTCTACACATTTGACGTGCCAGGTTTGGGTTCCCTTTTTATATATTGTTCACTAGTTTAGTGTGAATTTATTTCTTACATTTTAGATTTGGAATAAAACTTGGGGACGTGATTATGTGCATTTGGAAACATCAGCCATCAGACTAACTGGTAGGGGGCTGGCAACACCACGCCCCCTGTTTCCTCCTGTTGCATGATAAACAGGGACAGAGTGTTAAAATTCAAAACCCAGGTTTCTGAAGCTATATTGAAGTGGACGCTACTGCGTTTTAAAAAATTAAAATCTTCCCTCACTTGTGATACTGTGATCATATATTATAAAACTAAACATTAAAAATAGAATTAATTTGTTGTGGTGTTTGTCAAAGCTGAGTGGAAAATACCGTTAGGAAAAATAAAGTAGTGTTACTGTTGTTTGTAATTAGTTTTTTGTTTTGTTTTTATGCTGTCTTTGTTCTCCTACTCAAGGAAATTAATACAAAAATTGCGTTTTTAAAACATATCTTAATATTAGATTTTGTATTTTTTTAACCAAACTTAAAATGTTTGGCCTAACCTATTAGTGAGTTTATTTTTATTGTTTTTTAAAGGGCCATCTTTAAAAAAAAAAGTCTTTGGGGGGCTTGACTTGCACACATTTCAGTAGTGATAGTTTTTTTGCTTCTGTCCTCTTCTTATTTTTATTTAAAATGTTAGTTTAGACCCCAGTCCTATAAATACGCATGTGAGTAACATCAAGTGTCTGTGTAAATGTTTGCAAGATTGGGGCCTTTGGGGTTTAGTTTTACATGTGTGAGTAGTCTTCTTAAACTTCACATGTAAAGAGTAGTTAAAGGGACACTCAGGCACATAAAGTTACTTGTGAAAGTGTTTGCAGGATCAGGCTTAATGCATGGTGACTTTCCAAGAATGTACCAGTGTATCATAATTTCACTGAGGGAAGATTAATGAATCTATTAAGCTTAAGGGAAAGCAGCTTTACATTGTGGGCAGTTGAACATAAAGTAGAGCACTTATTAAACATTTCAGAAGCAGAAAGATGTTAAATTAGTACATGGTCTTCCATACAAATACATTAGGAACCTGACATCTGTTCCTGGCTCAGCCCCATCAACTTTACCTGATCCCCAGCGTCTCTCCATCTGAAAGTGAGGATAACAATATTAAGGAGTGTTGCAAGGCTATTGGTGCTTGTAAAGTTCTTTGAGATCCTTTGACTGAAGGCATTTTATGGAAGTGCAAAGTATTAATGCCTGATACTACAAGGAGATGGCATTATTGCCCCCAGTCATGTTCTTACTCAAGGGACAATAGATATAAATAAATATAACATTTGTTTGTTTTTTTTAAGGGGCAGTGGAGGGGGAGAGAATGACAATCTTCTCTAATCTTCCTCTTGTTTATTGTGGCACTTTGGGATTTTTTTTTTTTTTTTTTGACAGGGCAAGAGGGACTGCAGTCCTGCACTCCTTCCTTTTCCTTATTTCTCTGGAGCTCTATCAGTGGGTTTGTTTCCTGCTGAACCACATGAAGCCAGTGCCTTCAGGAGTTCAGATGTATTTCAGGCTTCCTTGTCACGCTGAATCATCATTTAGTCCAGGGGTCGGCAGCCTTTCAGAAGTGGTGTGCCGAGTCTTCATTTATTCACTCTAATTTAAGGTTTTGCATTCCAGTAATACATTTTAACATTTTTAAAAGGTCTCTTTCTATAAGGCTATAATATATAACTAAACTATTGTTGTATGTAAAGTAAATAAGGTTTTTTAAATGTTTTAAGAAGCCTCATTTAAAATTAAATTAAAATGCAGACACCCCCCCCTCCCGACCGGTGGCCAGGACCTGGGCAATTTGAGTGCCACTGAAAATCAGCTCGCGTGCTGCCTTTGACACGCGTGCCATAGGTTGCCTACCCCTGATTTAGTCTATCGATTATGTGAGCTCCTTAAAAACCACAGTGAGGGTCAAAGGTTATAAACACAAACTAGTTTGGTGAGATAGTTATGTGACCCCATTTTAGCCAATCGCTAGCCAACTATTCTGAGTCACAAGACCTGCTTTGTTTGTTTATATTGTTTGGTAACCCAAAGGCCTAATTTAAACGTACACACTCTACAGATAGGGCTATACAAGTGAACCCTAGTTTTACAGATGTCTTTGGAGGCATCCAAAGCTTTCTTAAAATTGGAGTTTTATAAAAACGTGTCCGTTTTTATAGAAGTTTAATCCTCAGGACCAAATATACATTTCAGGTATCACAAAGATTCATTTATTTGGAGTTTGTAAAATTGACATTGACTTATAGAATTCAGTGACTCCAGGCAGGTGGACTCAGTTGCCTGCCTGAAGCTCCATTGAAGTCCATGACTCCACAGTGCCAACTAGCATAATTGGGGTTTGTTTTTTTTTCTATACTGTGTTAGTTTACTTAGTAGTCAACTTAGTGGTTCAATGGTACTGTGCAAGTCTGCTGTCTGGAAAGCCGGGATTCAGAAGTAGATTAGAGCCCTCAGATGAGAGGATGCTGCTTTTGTTTTAGGCAAAATTAAATCAGAAATGACCAGCTTCTGAGTGTGTATCAATGAAAAATTAGGTATTGTGAGGAAGAGCTGATAGGAGAAATGGGAAACAATTTGATGTATGGTCACACTATCTATACTGTTCTCATATTCATGTTAGCAGTCTTTTAGGAAAGCATCTTTATGGATTGCAGGTTCACACTACCTATAAAAAGGCAATTGTTCAATCTTATTCCTGTGACTTACAATGTGTGGGTAGACTGCTGTGCCCATGCTGAGCCCCATTAACTTCTGGAGGGCTCCATGTAGGTGCAGCAGTCTGCCCACATTCTAAATTGCAGGATTAGGGGCTTTAGTTCCTGATAATAAAGGCTGGTTGGTTGTAATGATAAACAATGGGGAAAGTTATGGCTTCGTGATGATGGAAAATGCTTTTTGTAGGTCTGGAGTTAAATAAAGAGTCATAGCACACAATGTTGTAAATAAGTTGCTTGTCATAAGACTTGATGAGAAGTCAAATACTCCTTATTTTAAAATAAAATAACTTAACTCAATTTACTTACTAATTAAAAACCACTTAGAAACCCATACTCCAGTCTAGATATATAGAGAGCCAAATTTGCTAAAAATTAATGGAAGAGTCTTCTTCAATAATAGGTTGGCAATAAAGATCATAGCTTTTCATGAAAAATCCAAAAAGTCACAATATACCATGGTGGCAGTAACCTATCTTCCTCTCGGGTGATATTTAAATATTCCAAAAGTCTTAATGTTGTGTGATCTCTCAGGTATACCTGCTTTTTTTCATCACCTTTTTCTCCACTTCTCCCAAAGCATTTTCATGCATTCTTCCATGACACTTCTTGTGCCTGGAATACTCCATCCCCAAACGATTTCATAAAGCCCCTTCAACTACAACCAACTTATACCATGCTTCTGAAGAGAAACTGTGAACAGATATCAGGTTGTTAAATGGTCAAGGACTTCTGATATCCTCCTTCTGATATCTGTATCTTTTTTTTTTTAAACTAACTTATCTACTTGTTTACATAGCTAATGTGAACATGTGTAATCATGTGATTCCTATCATTGTCACTCTCCTCTTTCCCATCTTCCTCCCATTTTTTTTTATCGCCACTTGTTATTACAGAACGTCTTAAATTAGGTCCTGATTCTACAATCGTATTCATCTTTATGGATCTGATTGTAGGAGCAAGCCTTGGAATGTAAATAGTACATGGCAAGGAATTCTCTTGCTGTAGTTTTGTTCAGTACCTAGCCCAATGGGGCTGTGATCCTGACTGGGGCCGTTGTGTTACTATAATACAAACAACTGTTATAAGCCTTGAAGTAGGTCTGTGCTCAGAAGTTACACTGTGAAAATCTGTTTTTGATGCAGCTTCTGCTTGGAATGGGTCAAATGCTGAAGGCTTTGCTCATGCAGTTAGGCCTGTTGACGTGCATAGGGTTATTGCAAATAAAGACTTGTCTACATGCACAGCTGCACCAATTTAAAGTGTGATTTTTAACCTGATTTAGTTAAATTGGTCCAAAAGGATGTGTGGATGCACATTTTGGTCTAAACCAAGCTTATTTTGGGTTAACTAAAGTTGATTAAGAAGCAATTTTGGCTAATTTCATTTTAGCTTAATTCTTAAACTGAAATAGGAGTGTTCACACACAAGTTTGCTGAGGTTTAATTAATGGTTTAGTTGAACCATGTGTGTAGACAAGACCTAACATTAGCAGTCTTCAGTCCCATGTGTCTTTCCAGTTGTATCTGTTTAGTTAAAAGGGACATTATTTTTAAAGAAATGAGTTAAAAGTTGTTTCAGCTCTCTAGTCTCCCATCAGTTTTTATGGCTTTATAATCATATTTTTCTGTTTTTTGTTTTTAATTCCTGTTGCGTGAAAGACGTTTGCCAATAACAGGGGAGACCTTGTGACTGTACAGTGTAAACAGGGAAATTGACTATTCACACTGTAAGAGAGATAAGGTAGGTGAGGTAATATTTTTTATTGGACCAATTCTGTTGGTGGAATAAGATCATGAAGATGAGCTCTGTGTAGCTCGAAAACTTGGTGAAAGGTGCAAAAGCAGTTGGTCCAATAAAAGATATTACCTCACCTACCTTGTCTCTCTCATGTCCTGAGGCTAACAAACACAGCAACACTATTCACAATATAAACAAACTGCAAAAATAGAGAAAATAAACTTTCATTCAGTCACACCATAGTCATCTTATATATTACTTTTGTTTGTTGTTGAAAAGGATGCTAACAGTGGGAATGGCAATAGTAATGGAGATGATAATGATTAGTTCAGCAGTGTTGTAGGGTAACTTGTGCATATAATGGCAATACTTGATAGTGCAGTGGAAATGTTTATTATCTTTCAGATTTGTATCCACTGGAGCTCAGATAGCAACAAACATATATTGTGGGTGTCCCTTTAAATAGTCCCTATTCCTCCTAGCTTGGCAAAACCACAGAGCTGCAGAACAGTGAACTGTATTCTGTTCTGACCTTTGCATCAACAAAGCTGCCTGCTAAATTCTGATTCCAGAATCTTTACTGCTGCTTCTGACATCTATAACAGAAATCACACCACCTGGTTATTTTTCTCTCTAACAATTCGGATGGAATTTTTACTGCTGGCAGTAAGGAAAAATCTTGTTTTGACTTGTAGAAGGAGAAAATATTATACACATTCTCCATCAATCACATATTGAATACCAAGATGTCACTTAAACTTTGTATTTTCTTATTATGTTGGAATAGTAACATCTGTTTTAAGCTAGTTTTTGTGTGTATCGTTCTCTGCCTTTGGTTACAATGGGAACAGAATTGTCAATTTGCATAATCAAATAAGTCAGATTCCCTGAATTACACCAATGCAACACCATAAATTTCACTGTCTATATCTGGTATCTAATATGAGTGCACTTAGAGTGACTCTTGTACAAAGATCTCAACATTCTTAAAAAAAAAAGGTAGATAAGATACTTCATTATCTCAAATTTAGGGATGAGGAAACTGAGACCGAGCAAAGCATTAGGTACCTGTGTTTTGGGATGCTTTTCAGGTGTCAGACGAAAGGCCGGGTATATATACAGCTCAGTAAGTGTGATTATTCTGGAAATGTTTTGATTGTATGCTCTTTGAGGCAGGGACTATTTTTTACCTTAATTTGGAAAGCACTTGGGACATTTTAGGTGCTCCTGCAATATAAATACGCATCTTAAAATGTACTATTAATGGAGATGGGCTGAGGAAGTGAAGTTCAGATTTGGATTAGATTTAGGCTACTGTTCATGTTCCAAGCCAAAATGTGCTATATTACCTGTGAAATTCCATCATTTCAAAAGTTCTGGTTTGTTATAAGCTTTTCCTGGGTGTTCAACATTTGTTTTTTGTGTCACTCTAATGCTCTTGAAAGATATTTGCTCAGATCTCTGCTATATCCCTGCAAATTTTAATTTCACTTTAACTGACGTGTTTTATGTTGGAATATTCAGTATAAATTCTCCTTGAGCATATTTGGAGTGTTATTTCCCTTTTTTTTAACTACAGTATTCCAGTGTGAAAAGTTAGAAACTCTGTGAGGTGCTTCTATCCTGCAAGTATATTGAGTAGGCAGTTCTCGCTCAATTTTTTAAAATATGTTTAGGGCAAACATGTTTTTGCTGTCTTTGTTTTGTTTGCCAGAATTTAAAGAATAGGATCTAATATTGTAACAACTATTTAGCTGCTTGAATGCATTTTGATTGATCCTTAACAAGAGAATGAAGTGCATGGCTGTCAAAATTTTTCACAACTAATAGAGAGTGACACACCATACAAAAGACATTGGCACAGATTCATCTTTGGTGTAGCTCTGTTGCTATCAGTGCTGTGTTACATCAGGAATAAATTTGGCCTGCTGTGTGAGTTCTAGGACTATTGGAAATAAACAAGCTGAATGATGAGAAATGTACAAAGATGTTTATTAGTCTGTGCATTTTGTGCCTGCAGCACCAGAGCTGTGTATGTAGTGCTTGACGCACCCGCTCCAGAATGTTGTGACGTTTATAAAATTGCTGAACATGGCCTGTGTATGGTGCTTTAAAAGTCTCTCCCCCACCCCCATGAATGTATTTATTTTTCTTATAACTTATATTTACAGCTTTAAAAAAAAAACACATGCTTTTGCAGCCTGAGACCAGCACACACCCTACAGATCTGTCCATTTCTCCAAAACCCTCATGCTTTAAGAGCTGTTTGACTCTAGTCTTGCTTTGCTCATGCTTTTCAACTCTGAGCAGGGGCATTGAGATTGAGACAGCTGTGTTGCACAGAGTATTTTCATAAAAGGGGGAGAACCAGCAGTTGATGCATTTAAAATTTTTACTTAAAAACTAACAAAGTTTAAAATAATCTTCAATTTCATCATGTTCACCAATCCACTGTTTCCATCCCTTCCCTTCTCCAGCCCCAAATCATCTGCTCTCCCATTAGAAATTGTGATATTTTCTTTTTGCTTTCACTTTGGGTTTTTGATACAGTTGGAGCACAGAGTTTTAAAAAAACAGTTCTGCATTGTGTGTAGACTGCATAATAGTTAGTAAATTGCTGATGAACTGAACAGAATCTCTTAAAGGAGATGGACAGGAAAATGACAGCTCTTGGTGCCAGGAATATAACTTTTATGATGCACTAGCAGGGTGTCCTGTGCAGACTCGTTGACTATGTCCACCTTATATAAATCATGCCTTCTTTGCTTCTATTAAATTAAACCATTTAGCCGGAATGGGGACTCCTGAACATTTTAATGAGACTCTTGAAAATCAAAGGGAGGGGGTCACAAACTAAAAGTCTCTTTTGAAGTTCTGCAGCAAGTTACTTTAATCAGAGCCCCTCAGTATCTGAGAATGCAGAGAGATCAAAAAAAGGTCCTCTACTGGGAAAGTATGGTTTTTTCCCTTTGTTCATAATCGGTAATTACACCCCCATAATGGCTCCTCTGGTGCAGATGCAGAAGTAATAGACGACGACGAAGAAATTAGTTAGGCATACAGTAATCGCAGCAGTGGCTAGCTCAGCTGTACAATAGCACAAGAACTAATGCAGTTGTTCCTGGAAGCAATTTATTCATAGCAACAAGGCTCACAGCTCCTTGTATGTTTTTCCATTAAGTCATTAAAATGTATAATGCTTCATTTTTAACCCTTCTCTGTTGAGTGAAGAATGAAATTTCTCCACAGCGAAGGAGTGGGATTCTGGCTGCCCATATTTGGGGATTGGGGAGTATTCCAGAACTCTGGTATGGGTAGTGCAGCTCCAGCTGAAGTGCATTAGTGAATTAGCTGAAGTGATTGAGCTGCTTTCTATCTGCTAGCTTGGGCCAGTTGTTTAGTGACTGATTCTGATCTTGCTTAAACCAGTGTAAGTCAGGATTGAATCTGTTTACATCTGTGGAGATTTTCTGGCAAAAAAAAGTATGAGATTAAAATTAGGCACGTAGATGTTCTTGTATTATTACGCACTTGCCAAGTAGAAGTTGTCCAGTAATGTGATTGATTCTTCCCACCCCCCACCTCCAGTGTTTGGAAAATGGCAATTACCATTTGGAAAAACATTGCCCTTGGCAAAGATGAAAGATTGAGAAAATCTGTATCATCTTGGGTTATTTAGAAACTTATTTTTGTCTGCTAATGGAGATATGCAGAATGCCATGTGTCTATCTGAGTTCACTTAGGGAGCATTCTCTTGTAACATAAAACCTTGTGAACTCTGTTTGAAGATCACATCCTTCTCATCAAACAGCTCTGGATCTCTCTTCTGCATTCTTGTGCTTTCATCAGTTTCACTGCAACTTGCATGTGGGGAACGAGTTCAGAATATGCAAGAGAGATCCATACAATGAATAAGAGAAGTTTGCCTGAAGTGTACACATTGCTCTGAGGATGAACTACCTGGTCACTAGTGAGCAGTTTGGGCACTTGAGTAGACACTGTTTAGCTAAGCATATCTTTCCTAAAGCATTCTGTCATTCAAGTAATGCTAAGCTTGAATCAGTGTATACATTTGTATTCTGAAGCACTCTAGGGTAAGCACAATGCAGAGCACCTTCTATCCCAGTTTGTACAGTTGGGCATATTCATTCAGTCAGGCAATATGCAAAGCTCTAAATGGTATAGGCTTGAGAGCTGCCTTAAGACCTCCTTTACCATCTCTGACCTGTCACCGTTAGTTAGGCTTATCTAGAATGTTAGAATGTGATGTCACAAAAGGGAAGCTCTGGGTGCTGGTGGCAGAACTTTCTTAGCCTTTGAGCTGCGCCCCTGGAATTCGCTCCTTGTGTGAAAGTATGTTTAAACACAAACCTGGTCATTTTAAGAAGACCTGGAAGATGTCTTTGTCCAGAGCTTCCCAACTGCTTAATTCATGGGTTCCTAGCTGACAAAGCTCTGGGTAGCATGCGTTTGGTTTGTCTTATTGAATGTCCCAGAATAAGCCTTGTGTGGTGATTAGTATCAAATGCATATTATTAATTTTATTTTTAAAAACATTGCAAACTGTTGTTTATTATAACTCTAAATATCGTTACAAAAAGGCTAAAACCCTACAATTGAAGTCTCTTTGCACAGACAGACCTTTCTGAAATGCCTGAAATCAGTGACAGTACTCATTTTTGAACAGTTTGCTGTCATTAGATTGCAGGTGGTAGTGAGTTTGAAGATATTACTCAAACCTTGATCCTAAGATCAATATGGCATATTTCTGGGATTAAAATCTGTAGCCTCAATCCTGCAAACACTTTTATGTATTATGCTTATCTTTACTCCCATGAGCTGACCCATTGAGTGAAGTTAAGCACATGCAGAAATGTTGGTAGGACTGGGGCCCGTATTTATACATTATACACAGCATCCTGTGGCGTTTAGCTTATTGAGATGCAGTTCTGCTTCACATATTCTATATAATATATATTTGTATGTGAATAAGAGAGTGACAAATGAACAAGAGGCTGCTATTCCCATTAGAGCTTTTAGTAGATTATTATTGCAATGAGTGACTTTATCTTCCATCTCATTTTGAATTGAAAACAGATACCCAAGGAAGTGGCTGACATTTTTAATTCCCCCAGCGATGACGAGGATTTTCTTGGTTTTGGAGATGATGCTCCCATGCAAACCTTGTCATCAGAAGACAGCTCTGATAGTTTTGATTCATTGGAGTCAGCAAAAAAGGTATGAACATTTTATCATAAACCCTAGTGTATTGGTTTGGAACAGTAAAACTTCTTTGAATTTGTTTCAGGGCAGCGCTGACCTTAACTCTTGGCAGAAGTGGAAATCTATAATCCTTTTATTAAAACCAAAAAACCACTCACCTTTAATTCCTTTTAATTTGTAATGATCTTTTAAAAAGGGGTCTTATATGAATGAAATCCATTCTCCTTTCTGTATTAGGAGGAGAGCCTAGAGTGAGTTTGGTATTCGTAACTTGCCCACATAGCATGCAGGCAAGAATAATGGCCATTCAGTGATAGCCTATGCTGGAGAATGCGTTACAGCTCAGTAAAATGTGTCATTGTGAATCAGTTGCACGTTTGCAGTACTAAAGTGGGATTCCATTGGAACCTCACTATGACGGGTTGGATCACAGAAACCCCCTTGGGAACTGCCACCTGATGTGTCAAGACTACTTCTGCTCCTGCTTTCCTGCCCTGACAGCTTAGGACTCCAGCACCCTGTCTTATTGCAGTGAGTGACTTTATCTTCCATCTCATTTTGAATTGAAAACAGATACCCAAGGAAGTGGCTGACATTTTTAATTCCCCCAGCGATGACGAGGATTTTCTTGGTTTTGGAGATGATGCTCCCATGCAAACCTTGTCATCAGAAGACAGCTCTGAAGTACACCAGTCTACTCCAACACAGACCCAGGGTCTAAACCACATGCCCCACAGCTGCAGATTTAACCTGAAAGCAGTTTACACAAGTTTCCTGTCTTTAGCAACTCCCAGTGGGGTCTAAACCCCAAATAAATCCGTTTTACCCTGTATAAAGCTTACATACACTCTGGGTTAATTAATAAGTAAACAGTGAATTTATTAAATACAGAAAGTAGGATTTAAGTGGTTCCAAGTAGTGACAAACAGTGAATTACCAAGTAAAATAAAATAAAACATGCAAATCTAAGTCTAATACAGTAATAAAACTGAGTACAGATAAAATCTCAGCCTGAGAGATGTTTTAATAAGTTTCTTTCACAGACTGGATGCCTTCCTAGTCTGGGCACAGTCCTTTCCCCTGGTACAGCCCTTGTTCCAGCTCAGGTGGTAGCTAGGGGATTCCTCATGATGGCTGCCTCATTTGTTCTGTTCCACCCATTTATATATCTTTTGCATAAGGCAGGAATCCTTTGTCCCTCTCTGGGTTCCCACCCACTCCTTCTTAATGGAAAAGCACCATTTTAAAGATGGATTCCAGTTCAGGTGACATGATCACATGTCACTGTAAGACTTCATTACTCACTTGCCAACACACACGTATACAGGAAGACTTACAGGTAAAACAGAGCCATCTGCAGTCAGTTGTCCTGGTTGATGGGAGCCATCAAGATTCCAAGCCACCATTAATGGCCCACACTTTGCATAATTACAATAGGCCCATATTTCATATTTCTAGTTTCAGATACAAGAGTGGTACATTTATACAAATAGGATGATCACACTCAGTAGATTGATTATAAGCTTTGTAATGATACCTTACAAGAGACCTTTTGTATGAAGCATATTTCAGTTACATTATATTCAAACTCATTAGCATATTTTCATAAAATCATATAGAGTGCAATGTCACAGTTTCTCTTTGAGTTGGCAGTTGGAAGTACTGGAGGTGGAAAGTGTGAGGAGAAGGACACTGGGAAGAGCAGGGAGCAAAGAAGAGAAACTGAAAGCGAAGTTTACTGGGCTTGACCGATGAACTTACAACTGTTTTTTAATGATAAGGGGCAAAGCTAGCGAAGAGATTCAAGAAAGGGGTGGCATAGCACACTGGAAGGAAGAAGTTGGCTTTCATGGTGTTTTGGATAGACTGCAGGGGGAAGATGTGAGGAAAAGGGACAGAGTAATCAAAAAGATGACTAATGCTTGGACAAAGATTTCAGTAGTAATGTTAATTATGAAAGAGCAGATTTTAATTATATTGAAGGGGAAGAAGCAGCGGTACTGGGAAGTTATGGATGAGAGGTAAATTGGAGATTTACCTAGGGAAGAATTATCCTATAAAGAGCAAAAGGGTGGGAAGGGAAGAAAAGCTCTGCAGGGTGAAATTGGGCAGGAAAGGGCAAAGAAGTTGGGGTGATCAGTATAAATAGGGTCATATTTGTGCCTTAGTAGTTCACAGGGAGTTAGATACACAAATGCTGTTATCAGTATAGAGTTTTGCATGTCTCTTCCCTTGCAGAGTTTCCTGAAAGTCTCTCCTGTAATCGCCTCATTTGTGTCACTTAAACATTAGCTTAAGCCCTAGCTACGTTGCTCAGGGCTGTGAAATATTTTGCTCCCTGAGCACCGTAGTTAGGCAACCTAACCCCTAGTATAGGTGCAACTAGGTCCATGGAAGAATTCGTCTATTAATCTAGCTACCACCTCTTGAAGAGGTGTTTTAACTACATAGACGAAAAATCCCTTCTGCCAATGTAGAAAGCACCTCTATTACAGCACTACTGTGGTGTAACTGCACTGCTGCAGGTCTGCTGCTGTAGCATGTGTAGTGTAGACATAGCCTAGTTGCACTCATTCCTCCTGGCTTGTTTGCTTCCTATGTAGTAAAATTACTGTTAAGGACACCGCTGTATAGGAAATGCCACACTTTACTGTTCTTGCACATCATTGGTCCTCGTTCCTGATTTTTCAGTCACTGTAACAGAGCTAACAAACTGAGTGACAGTCTTTCTAGCCAGCGCTGCAAAGTTTTATGCAAGTACAGAGTGAACACAAACTTCAGTTCTTCTCAAAGAGAAATACAGTTTCCCTTAAAGTTACTTCCCTTTTGTGTTTGCTCCTTTCTCAAGCAGCTGCACTGCAGCTATCAACAAAAGAACAAAGTAATTTTGCTCAGAGAAAACTCACTCCAATTACCCATAATAATTTGTAGGAGATGTTTTAAGTGTAAAGAAACAGTATATGCAATGATTTTTCCTCTATTCCCCTGCAAGTTTTTCCACTCATCTATTATATCTATTTTTCACCAGATATTATCTCAACATAAAGAAGTGTATAATTAACGTCGGGGATGGGAGGGAATTGAAGGAGAGAATAAAGATATTTAGCCAAGTGCAGTTGTATGAGAGGTCATTTCTGTATCTTGTGTGGGAGTTAAAAACATCCAAAGAAAACTGGGGAAATAAACTGTCTCAAGTGAAGGATGCTGAGTTTCAAAAGGCAGTTGTGGTGTGATTGTGTGTACATCCCCTGCCTTGAGCTAGTCCTGTTTCTCAAGATAGCAATAATGACACGTTGAAGCTTTTCTATATTGTTTCATTTAAAATCTCCCTTCCTCATCATGGGACGTTTATTGTTGCTTTTTTGTTATATGTATAGTAAACCCATTGTAAAGATGGTGTGCAAAGGGGAAAAATGGGCTTCAGCCCTTTTTTAAGTAGATGATATGCAAGCAAGACCCAAAATAATTTTTTTTTAAATTTATTTACTTACTTTTGTGGAAAATATTTTTCTTTCCATTAGTTTTTAACATTAGAAATTTGCTTTCTGTCTAGCTTGGAAAACCCTGTGATGACTGGAGAGTTGTTAAAATGATACTGCAAGAGCAAAGAAAGAGAGTGGAAGTTGAGCAAAAGGGATTTTTAGTTAGTTTGTTTAAAATTTTTCAGTTTTGTTTTCACTTACTTAACTTCAGTGATGAACTGACTTTTTGGAGAGAGGGAACCTTTGCTGATTAAGCTCCCTCTTCCACCAAAGTGTGAAAGGTAACAATATACATCTTCTGAGACCTTGCAATACCAATGAACCCAAAGAAGACCAGAGTTGATATTTGACGTGTTATTTTTTTTTTTAATCTATTAATTTTTTTTTTTAAAGCAAATCCTTCTCAGGTCTGCTTTATGCACCATAATGAAGCAAAAAGGACACAAACTGAATTTAAAAAAATCCTCTGCAGGTCACCTTTTAAAAAAGATAGCCGAACTGGAGGGTAGCTATGTTCATTTGAAATAACTGATAGGGCTAAAATCTAGTGTGTCTTTTTCTTGTGACAGGTTTTGCATTTAACATTTTCACAGGAACATACCATCTGCTCAGTAACTCCTTAACATTAAGCATTTTCTGATTTGGATTGGAAAAGTTACATGAATGCTCTTTGTATGGCAAACTGTGTCCTACTGTTGTGATTTTCGTATGCTTGCTCAACAGGATGTTCGATTTCAATCCAAGTACCTGACTGAGGAACTGAGGAGAATTTTCACTGAAGACACTGATTCAGAAAGTGAAGTGTTTGAAGGCTTTGCTCCAAGTGACCTGGATGTAAACAATGCGAATGGAATGATGGTAAAGCTATCATTTTCATTGTGTTCAGGCACGCAATACAGACTCCTTCCGCCCCCTTCTTCTTTCTTTGTGTAATCCTCTTGTTTTCATACAGCTGGTTGAAATTTATTTTGTTATTTAATAATGTCAAATGTTTGTGCTGTCAAATGTTTGTGCTGAAGATAAATGTTGTATTACATTGATAAAAGACAAATTTTCCTTAATATTTAATATCATAAAAGCCAGAGACGGAAAATATCTACTAGTGCATGTAATGAAGTACCATCTGCTTTAAGGGAAGGAGGATTGGTTACAGTTCACAGCGGATGAAATTCACTCTTGTGCAAAGGTCCAGCACAAAATCTATGCGTTACTTAAGTCCCACATCCTTACATAATTAATGGGCATTGCACTGGTCTCTGCAAAGGACAGAACTGCACCCACTGTGAAGTTTTTTTTTTTTTAATTGTTGGTTTAGCTAAACACAAGATGAAGTTTCCAGTTTTTCAGATTCTGATACTTAGTAATAGTCTATACTAATAATGAGTATAAAAAGTGGCCTGTTCCCATGTGACAGCTGTCAGTATAACATATTAATTATCTCTGCTTTCAGCCAGTGGAGTCAGATTTAAGTGATGGAGAGAACAATAATTTCTCTTTACTGGGTAGTGAGGAGGAGGAGGAGGAAGAAGAGAAGGCTTCCCCCAAGAGAAGAAGCTTTGGTCTTCGTGTGGCATTTCAGTTCCCCACAAGAAAGTCTGCCAAGAAGGTGGTGCCTGAACCAACTTTTTCC
Source organism: Mauremys reevesii (assembly GCF_016161935.1). Taxonomy (NCBI): domain Eukaryota; kingdom Metazoa; phylum Chordata; order Testudines; family Geoemydidae; genus Mauremys; species Mauremys reevesii. Next base: position 60,058,328 of record NC_052624.1, on the reverse strand, counting down.
AAGCTACACTTGCAAGACAATAACCCCCCTAAAACTCTCACAAGAGAGAAAAGCAGCAAGCGATGGGAGAAACTAGAGGGGTCTGCCTCAGAGTCTGAGGAGGATGTCAAAGAGACTCGTGAAGAAAGCTCCAGTGCCCTGCTTAAAAGAGCCATAAACATCAAAGAAAATAAAGCCATGGTAAGACAAAGCAGACAAAAGCCAGTACTCACTAAGGGCATGTCTTCACTACAGAGTTTACTGGGTGATTGGCATCCAAGTCTGAGCACTCAGGTTAGCTCTGCCTGGTTGTGAGCAGCCACACTTGAGTTACTATGTCCATACTGGTGCTGCACTCTTTTATATGTGTGTCACTAGGCCTTCTGGGAGGATAGCCCACGGTTCTTTGTGCTACAGTAAACTGCGCCACTCCCAGTGAATTGTGGGAGTACTTGTCTGTCCTGGGCTCACTGGGAGAATTGTGGGAAGGCATTGGAGTGGTTTAGTTTGTGTTCTTACTACAAAGTGTGTGGATTTCACTCAGGCAGGTAACCCTCACCTGAGTTCTAGCCTATATACCCTGAGCCTTGCCAGCTAGCTTGGGTTGAAAGTACCACAAAACTCAGGGCAGAGGCTTTTATATATGGACAGGAGCAGGATTAGGGGGCAACAACTGAGTAAGAGTCCAGGTTAACTCTGTAGTGAAGACACACCTTATAACCTGTTCCTATCAAAAAGCATTGCCATCCATTAACTTTAAATGATCTATTGTGTCATTATACAACAGAGTTGCTAATTTACATTGGCTGAGAAACCTATTGCAGTTTACTAAATGGAAAAATAAGATAGAGATGCAAAAGTCTTGATTGCTTTAAGTGTATGTTCACTTGTTTGAGAAGTGTAGTTTAGAGTTAACTTTCCTCTTATACTAATGTATTGTGTGTGAGGGGTACTATTACCTTCCTGCTCTTTGTCATGATGCCTTTGGGAATGCAGCCCAAAGTCCCATTGGCCTTTCCTGCTGCGATATTGTGATACAAACCCATACCTCATTTGGGTTCCCTGCTGCCCTTTCAGCTTCACTGCTTCTCATGTTTCTGCTTCCCATTGGGCATGAATATTTGATTATTTTTCCCCAGGGCTCCTGGCTTGTATCTTTCCAAGTAAAAGCTCATTTTATAGTTTCTTAAGCCTTGTCTACACTATGGGGGGAGATTGATCTAATTTATGCAACTTCAGCTACGTGAATAACATAGCTGAAGTCGACGTACTTAAATCTACTTACCGCGGGGCCCACACTATGCGATGTCGACTAGAGACGCTCTCCCATCGACTCCCTTTGCGCTTCTCATTCAGGTGGAGTACAGGAGTTAACAGGAGAGTGATCGCCGATCAATTTAGCGGGTCTTCACTAGACCTGCTAAATCGACCACTGATGCATCGATTGCTGCGCATCAAACCCCTGGTAAATGTAGACAAGGCCTTTCTCTTGTTTCTAATCTATCTAGATTCCTCTGTAGAATTGTGCTGTCCTTACTGGTATTTACAGCTACTCCCAGTTCAGTATCTGTGTGAATTTCATTAACATCTTCTTTATTCTCGTCCAGATCACTAATGAGGGTGTTAAATGTGACAGCTGTTAGATAATAATTAAAAGCATATTAGGTCATTACTGAGAAATGTCATGCACTCTTTGTGGCCTCTTCATGCCACATGCAGTTCTGCCATGGTTGTCTCAGATGTTTGGTAGTCAAGAATCGCCACCATTTTCCCCGTTTAAGGTCTTCCCCTTTTATGAAGCTCCCTAAAGCCAGCAGCTGTTGAAGCCCAGAGTGTGAGTCCCTTCAGAGTAAGTCAATAGTATTTCAAAATGGCCAGCCAAGGTGATGTAGAGAAGACAGGCCCAGGTCCGGGGTCTCTCGTATAGTACAAGTACAACAGAGTATTACTGCCGCTTTGCTTGGGGTGCACTGTGCTGGTGACATCACACTTGCCGTGTGGGGGGACACTGACCAACAGTACATTGTTTTGCAAAGGAGTGTGTTTATACTCGTACACACAAAAAGCCTGATTACTATTGGCCGGCTCCAATCTGCTGTGTGGAATGAGGCAGTGTGGCCTCACTAATAGAGAGCTCAGGTTGAGCTATTGGATAAGGGAAGCTTCTGACTGTTTTCACTGGGTTCTGATAAAGAATGACTAGGAGAAAATTCTGGCCAGCCAACAAAAGTCACTGAGTCTATGGCTACACGACAGAGCTTGCAGCCACTCTGCACCAACGGGAAACAGATCTCCCGTTGACTTAGCTACCGCTGCTTGCTGGTGTAATAATATCAGTGGGAGGAGCTCTCCTGCTGACGTAGCACTGTTGACATTGGCGCTTAGGTCGGTGTAATTTACATCGCTGAGGGATCTGGTTTATTTACACCCCAGGGTGACATAATTTATACCGAAATAAGCTGTAGTGTGTACATAGCTTAAGCCCGCAGTGTCAAAATAACTTCGTGTGCCAGCAATTTTGTATTAGGAAAGTATGTGCCAAGATAGCCCACAAGAAACCTCTTATAATCCCCCTGATGCAGTTACGTCCACTTTTGTTGTCAAGGGATTAGCTTTCCAATGTTAACTGCAAATTTCAGTCATTATTGGTCATGGATACTGTAACCTCGGTATAACACACTTCTTTAGAGCCACATTTGACAGTGTTGGATGTGATTTTAGCTGCACGACTTCAGTATAAATCAATGGGAGTCATGGTGCTAAAACAAGCTGTAGAGCTTTGAACGTTTAGGGGTAGAGGTTTAAATGAAGTGTTTTAAAGAGTGGTTACTTACACTGGGATTTAATGTATTTGAAATAACTCAGAATGTGTGTGAAAACAGAGCATGGTAAGGACTGAGTAGGTTAAATATTTGCAAGTTTGCAGTGAGACTTCAATAGGGTATTTTTATTAATTTCAGCTTGCCCAGTTGTTAGCAGAACTGAATTCTATACCTGAACTGTTTCCAGTGAAAACAGCCACCTCAACTCCTTCTGTAAGTTTCAGTATTTGGTTAAATATAATATATATTGTTGCTGAACGAATGAAATGTGTCTTCTGATGAATATTTTTATCCTTTTGTTTGTAATTTTATTTGTATTGACTTGATATTAGTTATATATTATGTAAAAAGGCAGGGGTAGGCTACCAAGATATACGGGTAAAGAAACAGCTCAAATTATGCAATGTATATTTAAAAAAAAAATAAATCTAAAATTAGGCACTGCCCCATTAACTTAGACGCAGAGAGGCTCATGAGACACTAGACAAATGTATTTGAGAATGATGGTTGGATGGCAAATAGGATCTTGTAGCTGGAAAGCTAAAGAGAGTGAAGAAACTACTGTTTGTTTTCAAATCCTGTCTGTTTTTTGCTTATTTTCCTTTCTGTTAAAAGTCCATGTTTCCATTAGAGCTGTGATGGGAAAGCTCAGTCCTGCATAATAGCAGGATGTTTCTGTGTTCTATCTCTAGAGCATCTCTTTTTTGGCTACCAGCATAGAAATCCCTAATTCTCTGTGATTACTGTGGGCTAATGTTAACTTATCAAGTATTCCAAGTCCACGCATACGCCAGGAGGGTTGCACATCCATGTTCCTGACTTTGGGAAGTCCCTGTAAAATGTTGCCCTGATAATTAAGTCATTTGTGACCCAAATTATAAAATATGTGAAAGGCTGGCTCCTTGTTGGCTGCACTTCAAATATTTATTGTGATGTATTAAACCTACTTTAAATAAATCTCTGGATTCCAGTAATATATATAGTCAGTATTTTTATTCTGGAAAAAACCTTAGGGATAGAGTGTTAGAATGCCCCTATCCTTATGGCAACATTCCCCACTTGTTACGTATATGATCATCTTGTAGGTATATGTTCGCTTTTTCATTTCTTTTTAAAGTAACAATTAGAGTATTGCAGCAAGTTCCCCATCTCGAAGCATAGGTCTGGTAGTCCCATGCCCATATAATCTCTGGTAGTTTCCCATCCCAAACACACAACTGTGAGGCTGATGAGACAATTTTAATAGAAACGTGTTTTTTTTCTCATCTAGAAACAGAAGAAAACCCCAAGGAGAACATTTTCTGAAGGCCAGATAGAGCGTCGTACAAACCCAACCAGAAATGCTCGTCCACCAGAGAAATTTGCCTTGGAAAACTTCACTGTGTCTGCGGCTAAATTTGCAGAACACTTTCATAATTACAGACAACAAAATCTCCTAATAAAGAAGAGACTCAGTGGGGTATTTGCCAGTTTAGTTTGTTTACTAACCTTTGTCTTTTGGAGATGACACTCATGCTACTTTGAGCTGGCCAGCATATAGAGTGGGAACAAATGCAGCAGAAAGCCAACTAGCATTTAGAACCTTGGTGCTGGGATTAGAAGCAGGAATAAAAAGGATCCTGGAGCCTCCCCCTTCCCTAGTCACCCAAGCTATTTCAGTACGTAACCCATCCCGTTTGAATGTGTATCGAATTATGATTATTTATCAGATTAATATTTGTATTATTTAGTATTTGAAATCCAGTAGTGCCCACAGTGTGCTAGGCAGGAGGCAGGCTATGGAGTGGGGTGATAAGGAGGTGGCAGGGAATGGGAGGAGAGGTGAACAGCTTCACTCTTGGTGACAGCAGAGTAGGGAGAGTGTTAGAAGGGATCAGAAATCAAGGCTGAGCTTGTTGAACTTCAATTTAAGAATTGGTAAGAACCTGTGTGGAGAGGGGGGGATGGAGGAGGACTTTAGAAAGAATTCAGAATTTGCAAATAAGGAACAAAATATTTTTGGAGCCATGTGATTTACATTTTTGTTACATTTGTCCTCCTACTCCATCCCTCCTGTTGTCAGTCATATTCATGGGTCATGTCTGCTATTAAATGGTAAACTTTCTGTGGTAACGATTATCTTTTGTTATGTCTGTGTGCCATGCTGAACCACAATAGGACTGTAATCCTGCTTGGGTCCTTTTGTGCGCTATCACAACATAAATATTAATGGCAATGACAGAGGTGGAAAATTAACACTTATAGGTGAGGGATGTGGCAGAAGGGAATGAGGAGAGAATGAATTTTCAGGTGGATGTCCATGTGGCCATGAGGCTCTCAAGAGGAATTCAGTAGATCAGGCATGCAGAAATAGAATGTTGTGGGTAAGCCAGGGTTGAGATTTGTTGGGGTGGACTTCAGTTGGGGAGAGTTGCAAAAGAATCAGTGTTGGAGGAGAAAGCAGAGTCAATTTTATTAAACAACAAGAGAGGGAGGGGAAATCAGGAGAGGGCTCAGAAGCAGAGTAGTCATAGATACTGATGGATTGGGAGGTCAGTGTGTGAAAAGGTGGGCAAAGTTGAAATAGAGGTGCTGGTTGTAGAGGGAACTCAGTTACTGGAAAATCAGAGAGGGAATAGTGCTGAGAGAAGATGAAGTTGAGTGAGCGGCCATTTTGGAGAGCTGATCCGATGTTGAAGGACAAACAGGGAGATGAGAGCAAAGGCTAAGGGGTCAGATGGGACATCAGTGTGAAAGTTGAAACCTCTGGAGGACGGGGGTGGAAGGAAAAGCAGAAGGAGAGCTTGGTGTATCAAGAGAAGGATGGTTGGGGAGGAGTTGGTGGCTGGCAGATAAGTTACATGGAGAGGGAATGTAGAGTCTGATAGGGCGCATCACTCAAAGAAAATGAAGGGGTGAACTAGATAAGGTGGAAGGTGCTGGACATGGCACCACCTTTGTTGAGGATGAGTCAGGAAGGGGAGACAGAGAGGCTGCTGTGAGCGTAGCTGTGGAGGTTCCAGTGGGTGCTGGAGATGGAGGGGAAAGAGATTAAAAAAGTGGATGGTAGTGATCTTTTTCTGTGAAGGAAGAAGCAGATAGATAGTATGGTTGATTGTCATTGGAGGAAAAAAGTGGAGGAGTTTGTTGGAGAGAGATACCAGATGTATGAAGGATGGCAGATTTCCTGGGAGGAAGAGAAAGATGTGGTGGTAGGATAGGGATTTTGAGGGTGTTTGAAGGGGTAGGGGAATGAGGAGGCGCTAGAGCTGGTGAGAGCAATAAAGGTTGGGTTGGTAGGAAGGATAGGGAGTTGGAGGTGACCACAAACCCTAGCTATATGTTCTGTTCTTATAGTCAGAGCATATTTGATCTAAAGGTAAAAGCACTTCACCCATAATAAGACAAAAGATGATGAGATAATTTGTTTTGTAGGGTGACTGTGGAGTGCGCAAAAGAAGGAGGTCATCTAAATACTCATCTTACCGTCCTGTTGAAGATATTACTGATGAGGACTTGGAGAATATTGCAATTACAGTTAAAGATAAAATCTATGATAAAGTCCTGGTAGGTGCCTGCTTTTTCCTTTTGATTGCTTAGAGTGAGGGGCATAAGATAAAACTACTTCATTTCATGAAGTGAACTTAATGCTCATTGAAGAATGCCAGAATAAGAGCCCTGGAGACTATGGTGCTGTGTTTACTGTGCGAGAACAGCAGGGAAGCTTCTCTCCCTTGCTTCAGAGGAGCACTGGAGAAGGTAGTGCACTGTCTGTGCTTAGCCATCTCTTGTTGTCTGCAAACAGGTGCCAGTTGTGGCCATGTTCTGCTATTTACCTGTTGAGTGGGAACTATATTGAGACCACTAATTCACTTCCACCAAAGGCCTATTAGATGGAAGTGGACATAGCGATGAATGATCTGGGTGCAGTAAATGCCAATGACCTAGAAGCAAATTGCTCCACATCCCATTTGTGTTCCTCTGTTTCCCTTGCCATAAATTACTCTGAAGTGTTATCACACAAGAGCAGTGCTGAAACCTGGAAGAGAGACGGTTATTCAAAAGGACATTAATACATGTCTGTGGCATGTTGTTGCATAAGCAGAGTTACTCTTATAAACACCGACTTTGCCACCTTATCTGTGCACAGATTTAAAATGAACATGAGCCCCTCTGTTTTGGGGTTTGATGCTGTCACAGGGATCACTGCATGAAGATTCTAAAATTCCAGGGTATTAGATAATGGTGGATATTGAACTGCTGAGTGACTCTGTGGGTTCCTAGCATTTGCCATGGGTGGATTGGAACCAGAAATATAACATAGGGCTCATGTAGTACATTAGATCCCTAAGCCTTCAGGACAGGGACCATCTCTTTGTTTTGTAAAATACCTAGCGTACTTTTGAGCACTGTAGAAATGATCATGATGGTGGAAGCTGTGTTTTTTCCTAATGTTTTATTAATCTAGTTGCCTCTGGTTCCCAAGGAGAAATTTTAGTGTTTTCCACCTCCAGCTGAGAGGTGTGTGAGAGAATTCCAACACCTGGAGTCAAGAAGTTCAACATGATGTGAAATGCTAAATTTTTATGTCTCTCTCTCCCCCTCCTTTCCAACTTTAGGGTAGTACGTGCCACCAGTGTCGGCAGAAGACAATTGATACTAAGACAGTCTGTCGTAATCAAGGGTGCGGGGGTGTGAGAGGACAGTTCTGTGGACCGTGTCTTCGTAATCGATATGGTGAAGATGTGAAATCGGCACTTCTGGATCCAGTAAGTATCCAGTTCTTTGGCTTTGTTAGCTTCACAATCATCACGGATTTCTGGGATAACATGAAATTCAAACATTCTGCCACCTAAAAGCCTGAGTAGTGTGGCTGTGATTGATATTTATCTTGCTATGAGAGAGCAGAGCTTTCGGCCTGCTCTTATTTGCTCTCAGGTCGGGGAAAGAAAACTCATGAGGTTGAGAAGATGAAAGGGGACCTGATTCTCCCAAGTTCTTGTGTAGCCTTTTTCCTCCTTCCCTGATGCTTTCACTGGTCTGGTCTGCAATGCAAGCTACTTGTTTCAGATTCTAAACTTAAACCTTGGGAAGGAAAGAACCTCAAGAATTTAGGGTTGGGTCCCCTTTCTTTCCTTGAGCCCCTATCCTATCCTCAGCATAGACCCGTCATGTCCAAATCCATTCCCTTTCATGGGGTCTGGCTGCCTTGGCAATTCATATACAATTAACAGAATAAAACTCAGCCTAAGTTTCCTCTCCAAGCTTGCCTCTTTGTTGCCCTCCCCTCGAGACACTATCCTGGTTCCCACCTTCCAGCATGACAGAGCAGGAGTTAACCCTGAGCCTAATAACAAAAAAGCCCAGCATTTTTGTACAAGGTCTTAGGTCTGCCTCCCAGAGCAATGGCCACCTTCATTTTTGTCGAATGCTCCTGAACTAACATGTTGCAGGCAGCAGACCTCCTCTCCTTGGTCTGAGCCCGTTTTTTAATTTCCTTTAAAAAAAAAAAAATCATTTTTAAAATGTTTTTCCTTTCAGATTAACTGAATGTTGCATGTGGCTCTTTCATACAACCTCTGAGTTAGTGTCCAAACCCACCCCTTCCTGGAATTTGGCTTCACTGGTAACAAACATAAACCTTAGCCTAGGGGTCCTGCCTGAGGACCTTTTCTGCCTTGGTTCTCTGGCTGAGAGACATTCCACCTCTCTTTTTATATCCTGGTTGGAGCTGCTAATTGGACCAGCCTTTCAAGATGACTCAGCCATAGTTACCCTGAATCTTAATAATGGAGGTTTTTTTATCACCTGACCCTAGGGTGCTGGAACAGAAGAGTCCTGCTTTTTATATTCTGTTACAACACTAGGGAAATCAGTATGACTAGAATTTGTTGAGTGTGAGCTTTGAAAAATTCCAAGAATGGATATTCTTTGTTTCTTTAATACTGCAAACTTTTTTTTATCAAAAGATTGATTAATATTATCCACTAAAGTATTTGTTTATGAAATATAATATTGCCCTGCATAAGGTATTGTTACATAAAAGTGGCACTTTCTTCTGTTTCGGGTGGGTAATGGGGCTGGAGAAGACAGGTTTGTATCTAATACTTCTGTAGATAACTCTACCCCTATACCTTTCTCTCCTTGTCTGTAATTTAGGATTGGATTTGCCCTCCTTGTCGTGGTGTCTGTAACTGCAGTTACTGTCGCAAGCGTGATGGCCGCTGTGCCACAGGAATGCTCATCCACTTGGCAAAATTTTATGGTTATGACAATGTTAAAGAATATCTTGAAAGGTAAGAAGATAATTACATAACTGCTTTAGAATTGAAATCCACACACTTTTAAATGTGCTGCCTTAGTTCTAATCAGGCTCTCAAAATGTTGTTTGCATTTAAATAACTTTGTGGAGCTTTAACCCAGACCAAAGTCCATCACAAAATATTGAAACTTGCTAAAACATCTAAATTGGTACTTGTGATGTTTGGGCCCACAGAAATTGATGGCAAAACTCCCCTTGACCTCACGTGAAATCTTGACAATCAACTTTACTGTGCAAATGAATAAGGCAATTTGGAAACTGAACCAGTACTTCATATTTTAAGAGTTAGACTTAGATTTGTTTCTTGTTAAATTGACTCAATTTTTTGTGTGCTTCTGTGGAGCTGTGACCATCTAATATCAAAGCTTTAGTAAGTATCAGATTCCCATAAAGTATAAAATTTTTCTACCTGTTTTCTAGTTTACAAAAGCAACTGAGTGAAGACAATTGAAGATGCTGAGCACAGCTGCCTGACCTGCAGACAAGTTTTTTGTTTTTTTTTTTTACTTCAGGGTTTAAAAATTTTTATTACAATGATGTTTATACAAGATAGAATTGTAGAATATAGATTTGGATTTTTTTTTTAACTGATTGGTCTTTACTAAAACATTTCCTGAGAAATCTTTGTATGAGGAATCTGTATACAGATGTCTATGCATAAAAGAATATTCTGCATGTAGAGCAGAACAGCACTTTTAAAACTTCAGTGGTTAATTTTCCGTGGGGCTACAGAACCAAGTAGGTGCTTAACTCCACAGGCTGTGAAGGGAATTGTGTAGCACTAAAAATTTAATGAGTGGGGGGAGGAGGGTGAGAATTTAATACTTTTTTGGCCTAAGCAAACTATTAAAGAGCCAAAGTAACTGCATACCTCAATTTGTGGGCAAAAGTAAGTTTTGCCCCTGAAAAGATAGGAGGGAGTCCTTTTGAAAACTTTATTGAAGTTCAGTTCTTGTATGTGCAGTTTACCATCCAACTCTTCCTCTTTTTACCCTCAACCATGAGAACTTGTAAGTGCAAGGGGTGTTTCGTGGAAACATTTTGTTTTTAAAAAGTAGTTGGTTCAGCAGTGATGCACCTGCGATCAGAGTGATATTGACCCTTTTAATTTTACAGTGCTAAGTTTTTTTTGTTTTTTTTTTAATTCCTACCTGTCTGCTTAGCTAAAGGCAGGCTTTACAAACCACACTTTTAAAAAATCCCCTATTACTACAGCCTCAGATTATCAAAATTTGTGTAAAATATTGGATGTTTTACTCTGTGTTGAGATAATAAAGCATTTTCAATAGAGGAGTATTTTGTGTGTGTGCGGGGGGGGGGGGGGTTGTGGTCAGCATGAATATAGAGTTTAATTTTCCATAACCTGCCTCTCTGCGGGAAAATGTTGATTACCGGGTATAAATCTAGTTTAGAGAGACAGACACGGGTGGAGGAGTTGTACAACATTCATTAGAACATCATCTAATTCTTTGCAGTAGGATGTACACTTTATCTTGCCCCACTACACAACAGCTGAATGTGAGAAAAACATTTATCTCCTTTTGACTACAGGCTCTCTGACAACACATGTGACTGTCGGCTCACTGTTAAACGGCCAAGAGTAAGGCTACTCCTGCAAGTACCCACTTAGCTGACTTCTCCTTGCTCTTCAGATTGAAAGTCCAAACATATGTGGGCCCTCTGGTTTTAGTTTTATATACTGGACATTCATATATGTGTTTGGTTTCCTGTCGATCAATTGGAATAGCTCTTACAAAGATGACTGGCATTGCTGGAGTCAGATCCTTGAGCCGGGCTTCAGCTATGAGCCCTGACTGGCTGTCCCATCGTGCTCCTGTATCAAAAACAGACACACAGTTCCAAACGGCACTCAAAATGGAAACTTGAATCATTCGTACATTGCAATGCTGCACTTAATAGTTGCTTAGTAGTAGATACCTTTCCTGAGGATAGAGCAGATGTGGCAAAACTGTAGGTAATTTGTGAGCCATAGTGAAGTTGCACACCGCTCTATCTTGAGCTTAGCTATTAGCATTCCACCCAGAACATTGCCTTCATGATTAAATGACTGGTCTATTCTTATGGAAACGTGATACAACATACTTCTACAACTAGAAGAGGGCTGGATTCTTTTCTCACACTAATCTAAATGGAGTAACTCAGGGTACAACCATAAAAAAACCACCCCAGCTGTGATTCCCAGGTCATGGGCCCAGGCTGCAGGGCTTAACACAGCAGTGTAGCCACTTGGGCTGAAGCCTGGGCTCTCAAACTTTCCCTTCTCTCCAGGCTTCAGAACCCCAGCTCCAGCCTGAGCCCAAATGGCTACACTAGCCCTGCAGTCCAAGCCAGCTGACCCTGGCTCTTCTGTTGCGGTGCAGACAAGGCATGGACTTGCATGGAAGTTATTGAAGACAAACCTAGTGAGAGGCTGACAGAAGAAAAAGGTGTGGTCTTACAAAGAGATTACAGCAAGCCAACTCACTCCAGTGGGCTGTAAAGTCTCAGCAGAGAAAAGGCCCAGGTAAGTTTTTACCATGATGTAGCTGGTGAAGGTCAGCCCTGTTCTCCACATGGGGGTTGAGCTCAGCAAGCTTCATCAAGGTAATACCTGTTGTGTCAGGTGTTCACCCTTGATAGGCCAGATCCTGCAAGCTGGCAAGAGCCCTCAAATTAACTTGACTGGGAGTTGAAGGTATGCAGCAGCTCACAGGAATAGGCCCTAAGAGGGGGGAGCAGGACACGCTATTTCAAATTTACATCACTCTTAAAAAAAAAAAAAACACTTAAGTAAAGTATTGTTACTTTCTGTATGTGCAAACCACGCCTGTCATTCCTGATTTCTGCTTGGTGTAAGACAGTGATTCTCAAACTTTTGTACTGGTGACTCCTTTCACAGAGCAAGCCTCTGACTACACCTCCCCCCCCCTTATAAATTAAAAACACTTTCAACACCATTATAAATGCTGGAGGTGAAGTGGGGTTTGGGGTGGAGATTGACCATTCATGACCCCTGATGTAAGGTTTATAAGGAAATTGAGGAGAGCGTTATTTTGATAAGAGCTGTGTAAAGCCATACTGATGTTGGTTTATCCTGTCTTGTAGCCTATCCAATGATTAGACTTAGAAAGGAAAGCTCATCTCGTACTGACCTTTTAGCCTAGTGTACATTTTAGGAACATAGCTGTGTGCAGATCTGAGAGATGCAAATATTTTTGTTTCCTATTAAGCTAAGAGTTACAGTAGGCTTGAATGTGCATGACCACAAAGTTAAAGTTGCCCTGTGGTGCTTTGTACCCTTCCAGCTGTTGAGTTCTGTAGGGTGTCAGTTGTGGTGGAATACATGACCAGGGTCTCTAAGACTTAGACTTGGAAAATGTTCCTATCCTCTAGGATGGCTTATATGAATTAGGCTTAGTGTTTGAGTGTAGTCCAAGGAATGGGTAGGTAGCACCTGTTTGCTACAGCTGATGTATCTAGAGTTTTGCTTGAGTAAACAGAAGGTGTAGGACTGTATGAATACGCTGTCCTACATTGCTCTGTTCCCAGATTCCAAGGCCAGAAGGACTATTGTGATTACCTAATCTGTATAGTCTAGACCTCCTGTACAACACAGAACTGGCCCAAAACAATTCCTAAAGCCAATCTTGATGTTAAAGGGGCCAGTGATGGAGAACATGACCCTTGATAAGTTCCAATGTTTAATTACTCCGGTAAAAATGTACACTTTGTTCCTTTCTGAATTTGTCTAGCTTCAGCTTTCATTCATTGGATCATGTTATAGCTTTCTCTGCTAGACTGAAGAGTCCATTATTAAATATTTATGCCCCATGTAGATATTTATAGACTGATCAAGTCACCTCTTAACAGTCTTTATTAAATAGTGTTGACTCAAGGCGCTCACTCTGTCAGGCATGTTTTCTAATCTTTTAATCATTCTCATAGCTCTTATTTGAACCCTCTCCAATTTATCAAAATCTTTATTGAATTGTGGACACTAGTCCAGTGCCAAATGCAAAGTTAAATAACCTCTCTACTCCTGTAACATCTAGTATGTGTGCTGGGACATGACTCACAGGTTAAGGTAGTATTGCTGGAATGGCATGTACCATAAACTTCTGAATCCCAGGAAATACAGAGTTATGGTACATTGAGTGTAGCTGAAGTTAAGGTTTGCCTTGTGCCCTTTCAAAATGTTAACTGTTATTGTCTTTATATGTTTTTGAATAACATTTTGGATTAACTTCTCAGCATCCTCGTCTGCCCTAGAATATACTGACTGCATGTTAGTCATTTCACCACCTCTGCATCATCTCCTTGTCTAGCACACCACAGTTCCCCTTCCTGCCTATACACAGGATCCTCAGGGTAAAGAGTGTAGCATAGAGTAAGGAAAGGACAACACTGAATCCCTCACTGTACAACACAACCCTATTCCTTCCACCTCATTCTTCCCTGCACTATTCTAACACACGCTGCAGCTTCAAGTCCCTCTCACCCGTTAGCAGGGCTAGAAGGAACACATGTACCAGCTCTTAAGTAGAGATGCAGAAACCCAGATCTGGGCTCTGGTGCATGAGGAAGAGGGTCTTCCACATCTCTCTCAGCCTTCCATATTGCAGATAGATGTGAACTACTTCATTCAGCTTAATGAACGGCACTGAACATGCCTAGTCCCAGCTCCTCACCCCCATTTCTGCATCGTATGCCTGCTCTCAGAACGATGGGAGAAGAGCAGAAACCTTTGCTCAATGCTTTGATCCCACTTCCATTCTAGAAGCATCAGGGGCAGTGATCCTGGAACCACGTCCCCACTGCGAGAAGCAGCCTAGGAAGGTATTCCCTAGCTCTGCACCAAAAAATCAGAACCTAAAGTGTTATGAGCAGCTCATGTGTATCAGGAACCCCTTGACCCAATGACTTGCTTTCCTTTGATCATGGTCAGTTCCATTGTGCAGGAAACATGATTCCATTACCATAACTGCCTGATACAATCTTCTATCATTGTCTGTTAAACAAGGCTCATTCCTTGACAACATTTCTGAAGTGAAAAGGTCTGAACATTAATTTTACAGCACTTCAAAATCTCACTATTAAACTAGAAGTTCTGCTCTCAGGGCAAAACTTCCAAAATGAGCCCCTGCAGAATGCAAGTACAACCAGCATGCACAGCCCATGTTCTCTGAAAGCTGTCAAGGTAGGGTTCAAACATGGAGTGCACAGGTACAGCTCAGGTTCAATGACCAAGGCATGACACAGTAAGCCATGTAGTTACTGTGGTTAATGGCCTGAAAACCTAATTTCAGAAGATCCCTATTCTTCCTGCCTATGCATATTTCATGCTTTTAGGCAGGTCAGTTTAGCTCATGCCAACCTGAAGATTCAAACTTTACTCTGATAACTTTTTCAATATTGCTTCCCCCAAGGGAATTTACTGAGAGAAATTCCAGGTGGTTGAGATCATTTTTGGGAGGATAACAGTGACTGATCTTTTTGCCCACACTTGAGCGCAAAACTATGTTAGAAGTATGAGGTTATTTTGCATAAAGTTAATTTTTAGGAGAGCCATATTTCAGAAACCCTTTGCTGAAATGACAGCAAATTTGCCCTGTTAATGCTACTCTGCACCTCCTTGAAGCACTGCAAATTTCAAGACAATCCAAATAAGAGCCTTGGAGTCTTTTAAACAGGAAGTGTTTCTTAACCTTAACTATGTGGTGGAGCTGCTGCTCTGTTGTTATACAGTCAGGTTTAATGCTTTGTTAATGGTAGAGTAAGTTTATTAAGTAGAGACACTGGCCATGTCTGAATGTATGAATCCTGGTCTAAACAAACAAAGGACTAACTAAATCCATCATCAGTCCCAAACTCATCAGTAAACTTAGCTCTAACTCCATGTGGCGAAAGTAATCCACTTTAGAGTAGCAGTGTATGCATGAGGCATGCAGAAAAATTCAAACAAACATCAGTCATTATGAGGCGGATGATATCGAGAAATTTAAACAGACATCTTACCTTCCATATAAAGACCACAAATATATGCTCCTTCCCTAGGTGGGTGGCCATAATCTTCTCTGATCTTTTTGGTAACATCTACGGTCAGACACATCTTATCCAAAGGCCAGTCATTCTTGCGGGCCGTGCACTGCATAATAGCTTTAAAAAAAGCCAATGGATTACTCTGAGCAGTTCACCATAGACAATAATTTTAATGCCACAACTGCTCCCCGAGCACCCTGCCCAGGCTTGTTAGAGCCTAAAGCTATACAATTGGGGCTCTCTGGCAGTTGTTTGCAAGAAATTAGTTGTATAAATTGCTTTTGAACTTTTAAGAAATGAAAAACAAACCAAACACCCCATTCAGTCAGCTCTCTTGCAACAGAACAAAATACATTTTCATTTGAGCACAAAAATAGGTGCCTGCTCTCTGATTCGTAATCCAGGCTAGGAATACTGCAGAAGCTACATATTCATTGATTGTGTCACTCAGTGAGTTGGATGACTAAGGGGTAATATTGACTGGCTCTGATGAAAATCATGATACCTGACAGCAAACTGAATCAACAGGGGCTGAGAGAAAAAGGGGTGTGTGTTTGTATAAGCCTCAGGGCTATGGTCTAGGAATCTGTGGTCTAATGTGAATGCCTTTACTGGCTACTGAGAATTTGAATTAAAGCATATTTATAAGTCTCTCTTCATTGTGTAACCCCCATTATTGCACTGATTTCCAAACTATAGCCTGTGGATCACCAACTGTCCACCGACAGGGCTTGGGATTCTGCAGAATTAAACATTTTGAGACACCAGCAGTCAGGGACTTGAGACTGGTGGGGTGGCAAGTCCCTGAGAGGAATTTGGTTTTACAAACTAATGGGTAGAATGAAAAGCTGCTGAAGCTTGACAATGGCTTCTAGAGACCTAGGTAGTTGCTTTAGATTCTGAAATCAGGTATGTGGGTTGTAAACATGAAGACTAAGAGCTTGTCTACACTTACTGGGGGATCGACATGCAGCGGTGGATTTAGCGGGTCTAGTGAAGACCCGCTAAATCGACCACAGATCGCTCTCCCATTGACGCCTGTACTCTACCTGAACAAGAAGCACATGGGGAGTCAAAGGGAGTGTGTCTCCCATCGACATAGCGTAGCGTGAACCCACGGTAAGTAGATCTAAGTACATCAACTTCAGCTACATTATTCATGTAGCTGAAGTTAGATTGATCTTTCCCTGTAGTGTAGACAAGGCCTTAGGGAACAGATTAATACACTGCTGAAGATTTTTATCCCATACTGTAGCAGTACATATACTGGGAAGAATGCCAGACTTTTTCTCACTTCCTTTACACTATTAAAATATTTTACAAGTTAAGAACAGAAGGAGTGAAACAGAGTGGTGCATTAACACATTGAGGTTAAAGAATACTGAATGGAAAAGCAATGGTTACATCAGCAGTTTAAGACTTCTCTTTTCTTTAATAAAGCACAAAAAATTAACTCAGCATCTCTTTCCTTTTCTCACCTCCAGCCTTTAACATGATGATTTGGAGACTGAAGACTTATGATGGAGGGAAAAAAACTATTTCCAGATGTCTGATTGTGCAAACTGTTACTCATGTCATTAATCCCACTGAGTCATAGGGACTACTTGCATGAGTAAGAAGTACTCCATATAGGATTGGAGCACATGGGTAGTAGCTCCCATAGGTAGTAAAGGCCCTGGATGTACTAAACAAGGTTGCCAATACATTTTTCAAAGGGCGGTGTCAAGAATAACAAACATGATATCATGCACTTCTAGAACACATTAGATTGTTAAAAGTGAACATTTTTAACATCTTAATTTGTCTTAATTTCTAAGTCTTTACAACTTGAATATTGAAAATAAACCAGTCTGTTTCTAGTCAATTTCAGTCATCCATTCTCATGCAGTAGCATAATATAGCATCATGAAACACTGCTAACACCTTAAAGGCATGTTTAGATTAAAAATAAAACCTGTTTGTAAAACTGTTTCAACCTACAATTTGGGGTTGAAACTATATGACACTGTTCCTTCAAATGTTATTAGCCATTACTACTCACCAGTCAAAAAAGACTGAGGGTTAAAGAATCCAGAAAGCCACACCACTGCAGGGAGCACAAGATCTTGTGTCCAGATATCAAGTTCTCGACACCGCATGAGGAGGTCATTAATCCTGAAACAAGAAGCAGCAGCTACCAAAATGCCGACATAGTCATGTAGACAACACTGACAGTTTCATTAGGATGAAATTCAATGAAGTATAGAGACGCTGTGTACCAGCTGAGCTCTGCCATTGCCTCTGTGGGAAGAAAGCATGAGGCTGAAGCAGTCAAAAGGTATGTGTAGATTAAGAGGCCAAGAGTAGGGTGGGATTAGCTCTTTTCTGAATCTGGACAAGCACAAAGACAGTAGTGCAAGGAGCCCAGCATGAAAAGGGTTGAGGGAGTGAGGCTAGTGGAACTGCGATTAGGAACATCGTCCAATTACTCTGTCACGGGGCTGCAGTGACATTATTCCTTTTGAAAAATGACAGGCCCTATTGGTTGCACCGTATAATTCCAATTTTGCAGAAAGCATAGAAGGAAAAGTTTAGAAACAATTTAAAGATTAGTATTCCAGCAATATTCATTTGGTCTCTAGAGTGAAAATGAATTGAATTAAAACGACAGATTTTATATACATGAGAAAGAGCCATGTGACCATTATCCATGGTAATTAAACAACACAAGTTACGTTATTTGGTAAGGTGCTGAAGCATACTTACCATTGTGCAAGGCCATAGGTGGATGGATAAGCCAGCCTGGTCCATGCATCTGGCACACTATCATAAAGCAATGCTGACTGCTGTGCTTCCATGTCAGGAGAAAACGTCAGCTCCCCCTGTGAAGAATACGTATACTTGGCGTCAAAGAATTCGGACTAGTTATTCTTTAGTAAAAGAAATTCACTTTTCTTACCTTCAAACCAAGGTCCAGTTGTTTAAGTGAGCTGCGTATTGCCCGAATGAGGAGGTTCATTCTCTCACACTCTTGGAAACAAACAAGGACATAGGGGTTCCGAAAAGTGGCCTTCTGCATGATTTCTGTCATGTTAAACTCTTCAGGAAGTTTCTCCAGAATATCATCCAGGACATTCTTAACCTTATCACATCAATACAGACAGAGTGATCAGAAATTAGGGATTCACACATGTTTAAACATACAAGACCAAGATTATTTGTATTACCGTGGTGCCTGATGGCCCCACATGTGCTAGACACTGTGCAAGACAGACACTCCCTGCCCCAAACAGCTGACAATCTAATACTGATTTTTCATTGCCCAGCTCTGGAATCAGACAAGAGCGCAGATCGTTCCTTATTGACTGAATAAGAACTTGTAAACTAAAAGCACCTGACTCCAGTTCAACCTCCTGTATTTTGCAAGACTAGACCCTAGAGCCCCCATGCTGTGTGGTGAGATAGGAGCAAACCTGGAACAGCCACAGAGGGTCCAACCCTCTGGGAAAAAGATGATGTAGGGAGCAGTCTCATCCCTCTATGCGTAACTGTTGCATTCCTCTCTGCAAAAGCTCCATGGCCTATTGGCAACATGGGAGAGGGTGTGTGGTCACAGTAAAGCCGGGAAGTAAGGGACAGGACAGACAGAGTTACAGTGGACAGGTGGCAATCAGTTGCTAAGACATATTCCCCAGTCCGTGGGGGGGGGGGGGGAAAGCACAGGGAGAGTGTGGAAGACATGTAAAAGTGGCAGAGATCCATGCAGCTTGAGAGGTATAGTCTCCTGGCACTCCAGCTTTAAAGACTATGCCCCAGATCACCCCATAATCAGGGCTGGTTTAAGTCAGATAGGCCCAACCTGGGTCTTGAGTCAACTACATCAGAACCTCATGTTTCACTAAAATATATATGTATGTTTGTAGCCCTTAGAGTGGCAAAGACAAGCTTGAAAACATGACCCGGCTGTAACCAAAGTTGCAATATTTCCCTTTGGCTGTAGAGCCTGACACAATAGCCCCGAAAAATGAGGGTTGCCTCAGGCATCTCAAAGGGTGTTAACTCACTCTGCCTGCTTGCCTTGCCTTCTGCAAACATGACTAGAGCAGGGGATGTGTGTCTGGCATGGGAGGGAAGAGTGCAGCAGGTGCACCCACCCCAGTAGATGCGCCACACAGCTGGGGTAAGTGCTGCCTCCCATTGTTGCCACGCATGCCTTAGAGAGGACACCTGCTGTTCCCAGGGAAGGGGAGCCCCTGCTGCCAATTCTGGGGGAAAGAATGACCCCCATACTGCTGCTCCTGCCTCTCTGGAGTGGGAGGGATGCTCCCCACCACTGAGACTCCCAACATCAGGCGGGGCCACAGGGAGCCCTGGAGGAGCCATGTTGTGGTGTGCCTATAGTACCAAATTATCTTGATCCAGCTCTGGTCATAGTCTCATTGGTCCCCTCTCAGAGGGGAACATGCAACGGATCTCTGGAGCAGCTTGGGTACAGCAATTTCTACCTAAGTTTTCTCCTGCAGCTTTTTTATGTGGGAGAGAAACACAAGAAGGACTTGCATAGGAAAGTACAAATACAAGATTATGTAGTTCTCACAAATGTCCCCTATAATTTGTATGCAACTAGGTAATGGTCATGACCTGAACAGACATGACACAAGCTGCCTTCACAGAACAGAGTGTCATATTTTAAGTTAATTATGAAAATGGTGTGCGCCAAACTCATTAAAACAATCATAGTCAAGTTGCTTTCATTAACAGTAGTTTGCTAGTTGTCAGGAATTCAGGAAGCTAAGCAGTAATGGGGAAAGATTTTTTTTATTGCCAAATAAACCCCCACTCCATCATTCTACTGTATCTTTATAGGGATCAACAATGCCATCCAAATTTGGCTGCGTTAATCATCTGCTTTTTCCTTATGGAAATTAGATTTTGAGTATGGTAATAGTATGAATGCAGACTGGATATCAAAGGAACATAAGTCCTCTATAGTCAAAATCAGGAAATGCCATTTCAACTTTAACAACTTAATCATTTCAAAATGCATTGGGCTAAGCTTTAAGTACCAAGTTCCCCTCTGGGGAAGAAGAAGACAGATTTTCTTCTTTCTTGATGAAATTGCAACACTTATAAATGTGAGCACCCTACATCTATTAGCATGGGCGGGGGGAGAGTGTGCGCATGCACGCACATTGGCATGTATGTGTACACACACACACACACACGTTACAATCTGATCAGACATTTTGTCTTCTACATCTTAAACAAGCAAATGTAATACAAAACCTGGTTTCACATTTTTTCCCTCCCCAATTTCTAGACGAAATGCAATTTATAATAATAAAATGACATATTTGAAAGCTGGTTTTATAAGGGACCTTTTGAGATTTGAAATCAGGACTTCCCATACTAGTTTCGTCCTTGGCTTCACCGCTGAGCTTTCCAACAACAGATCCACTTGTGAGGTAGCCTTATGTGATATGGACAACAGTCCACAAGGATCTAGTGGCCAACAGCTCATTATGTATACTCTAGACTGGGGTGGGCAAACTACGGCCCGTGGGCCGCATCTGGCCCATCAGACCTTTTAATCCTGCCCTCGAGCTCCCGTCGGGCAGCAGGGTTGGGGGCTTGACCCACTCCGGGCAGCTCCCAGAAGAAGCAGCAGCATGTCCCCCCTCTGCTCCTACGCATAGGGGCAGCCAGGGGTCGCTGCATGCCACCTCCGCCCCAAGCACCTGCTCTTCAGCTCCCATTGGTTGGGAACCCTGGCCAATGGGAGCTGCGGGGGCAGTGCCTGCGGACAGGACAGTGCACAGAGCTGCCTGGCCATGCATCCATGTAAGAGCCAGACTGGGGACATGCCGCTGCTTCCAGGAGCTGCTTGAGGTAAGCACCACCTGGAGCCTGCACCCCTGACCTCCTCCCATGCTCCAACCCCATGCCCCAGCCCAGAGCTCCCTTCTGCACCCTGAATTCATCCCTGGCCCCACCTCAGAGCCCGCACCTCCAGTCGGAGCCCTCACCCCCTCCCACGCCCCAACCCCCAATTTCGTGAGCATTCATGGCCCACCATACAATTTCCATACCCAGAAGTGGCCCTCAGGCCAAAATGTTTGCCCACTCCTGCTCTAGAACTCCAAATAGCCTGCTACTTTACCAGGAATCACAGAACTCTGGGCACCGGGAGATACTGAATCTGATCTCCGTTCCAATAGACAAAATGCCAAAACATTTGAAAAAAATCTCCAAGGCTATGATGGACAGAGGCCACAATAGGGACTCAACACAGTGCTGAAACTTAAGGAGCTGAGACAAGTGTACCAGAAAGCCAAAGAATGAAATGGATGCTCATGGAGGGAAGGGTGACTGACGACTGTAGCTATCCCACAGTTCCTGCACTCTCCAAAAAACATTTGAATTCTTGGCTGAGCTCCCAATGCCTGAAGGGTCAAAAACATTGTCGCGGGGGGTTCAGGGTATATGTCGTCACCCTCCCCTCCGTGAAAGCAAAGGGAAAAAAATCCTCTCTCGCCTTTTTTCAATGTCACTGTATGTCTACTGGATGCTGCTGGCAGATGCGGTGCTGCAGAGCTACACAGCAGCATCCCCTTCCCTTCCGGACGGCAGACAGTACAGTATGACTGGTATCCGTCATTGTCATCCCGTGAGTGCTCCTGGCTGGCCTCGGTGAGATTGGCCGGGGGCGCTTGGGCAAAAATGGGAATGACTCCCAGGTCATTCTCTTCTTTAAGCTTTGTCTAATGGAGATTCAGTCCTGCCTGGAATATCATAGCAGCTGGAGGCTGCCCTCCCCTCCCCACTTTGATCTCTGCTTGCAGAGGCAATAAAGTCAGTGTTGTTTCAAATTCATGCATTCTTTATTACTTCATCACACAAATGGGGGGATAACTTCCACAGTAGCCCAGGAGAGGTGGGGGAGAAGGGAAGCAACAGGTGGGGTTGTTGCAGGGGCACCCCCTAGAATGGCATGCAGCTCATCATTTCTGCGGGATGTCTGGGGCTCTGACCCAGAGCGTCCGTTTGCCTCTCTGGTTCTTTAGTAGGCTTGCCTGATAATCTAGGCAGGACTGACTCTCCCTTTAGATAAAACTTAAAGAAGGGAATGACCTGGTGAGTCATTCCCATTTTTGTCCATGCGCCCACGGCCGATCTCACCGAGGCCGGCCAGGAGCACCCATGACAGCAGCAGATGGTACAGTATAACTGGTAACCGTCATTGTCAACTTGCAAAGCAGCAGACGGTACAGTATGGCTGGTAACCGTATTTGCTAACTTGCAAAAGGCAAGGGGATGCTGCTGTGTAGCGCTGCAGTACCGCATCTGTTAGCAACATCCAGTAGACATACGGTGACAGTGAATAAAGGCTGAACAGGCTCCATGGTTGCTGTGCTATGGCGTCTGCCCAGGCAATCCAGGAAAAGGGCGCGAAATAATTGTCTGCTGTTGCTTTCATGGAGGGAGGATTGAGTGATGACATTTACCCAGAATCACCCGCGACACTGTTTTTGCCCCATCATGCATTGGAATCTCAACCCAGAATTCCAATGGGTGGGGGAGACTGCGGGAACTATGGGATAGCTACCCACAGTGCAATGCTCCGGAAATCGACGCTAGCCTCAGTACATGGATGCACACCGCCGAATTAATGTGCTTAGTGTGGCCGCGTGCACTCGACATTATACAATGTTTCCAAAAAACGGTTTCTGTAAAACTGGAATAATCCCATAGTGTAGACATACCCTTAGTCATATTGTGAAACCCCGATTCTTAATGCGAAGGAGTTAAAATACTGGGGTGCACCTTTGTCATTACTTGTTTATGTGTTTTACCAATCTCACCCCTTTCTGCATGTACTCTGTTACTACTCCATGCTGCTTTGCAGCCATGCCTAAAACTAGTCATTTTATTTCTAGTGGGAGCAATTTTGGCTGTATGAAAATATCTGGGTTATTCCTGACACTAAATAGAACTGCATAATGTATCAGCACATACAGCACCACCAAGAGTGCCCTCTATCTAGGTGCTTATATGGCCCCCTTTATTGCAGTATCTGATTGCCAGTTAAGGATGTAAGGGTTTATCTCTTCAGCAAGCCTACCCATTATTAAATATATGTTGTACATATGGGGATCTGAGGCCCAGAAAGTTTGAGGGGCAGATTCCCTTCCCACATCTGCTCTATTTGCACCACTTAGGTGGCCCAAAGAGAGCAGAAGCCTCCTGCAAGTCCCCTGCTAGGGATACCCCTTATGAGAGAGAGTCGCCAGCAAGCTTAGACCTAAGTGTTCTGTCTCCTAGACCTTCTTGCTGCATCTCCACGAAACTGTGGGAAAGGGGGATTGGCTGAAACATACTGTGCTCTCGCTATCCCCAGCTGGCATAGAGGCCCTAAGGGACTATTGCTATGGGCAGAAAAATCAGGGGCCCATCAGTGGCTTCCTGACATTCCCCCACTTGGCTGCACTCAGTGGAAGCTGGACACAGCAGAAAATCTTCCCCTAAATGATTTGCTCAGAACCACATGAGAACTCTGTTTCAGAGCTGGGAATTGAAGCCTGATCTTAACCACATCAGTACCAGGCACTTAAAGTAAAAATTGAAGTAGCTGTCAAGGTAAAATGTTACCTACTTCCTAACTGACAATTTATAGAAAATGGCAGGGAAGGGGAAGAAAACCAGAATCAGACAAATCTTAACATTATGTTTTTCTAAGTCAGTGTTTCTTTGCTCTTTAAAAAAAAAAGATGAAGATAGATTTATTCACTGGCACCCCAACTTTCAGTCAAAGGGAAAATGGCATCAGTGGTTTCCATTAAAAATTAAACATTTCTCTTATTTTATTTACGGGCTCTCATTCATCCCTGATGCAACCCTAAGTTACACCAAGTTTAAATCTGACCTGTTGTTATTTATAATAGCTGAGCTTATCTTGGTAAACTGGGTAAATTTCCCATCATCAGAAGTTAACTATCTCAGTGAAATAATGTGATACGATAAATGCTCTGTTTTTAGTGGCATCCCCTGGTACTATGAGAAGCATTCCTATGGGAAACATGATTAAGAAAAACCACCACCTTACCTTTTCCTCTGGAGACTGTCCTGATTCCTCTCCTATAAGTAAATTCCTGGGCTGCATTTCCAAGAGAGTTTTGAAAAGATTCTCTGATGTCACTGTCAAGAATTCTATCTCAGCATTGGGATGGAGTCCATATAACACTGGGCTTTCAGCTGGAAGCATTTCATCTATGTACTTATGGTATCCAACATAATCCAAATTTGGGGGTGCTAGGAAACCTGGTGCCAATGCAAGTTCTCCTTCAAGCTTCAAAAAGAGAATGAATAATGTTACTGTCAGTTCTTAACAAAAAAAAAAAATTCCATTGTGCCAGGAATTCAGTTCACTGGAAGCCTGTTAGAGGGAGCTTGGGTGCAGGAGGGGGTTCGGGCTCTGGGAGGGAGTTTGGGCACGGGAGGATTGAGAGATTGGGCTCTGGTCTGGGGCAGAGGATTGGGGTGCAGCAGAGGGTGAAGCACTTACCTCAGGCGGCTCCCAAAAGTGACCGGCACACTCCTCTGGCAGCGGCTCCTAGGCGGAGGGGGGGGCGTGAGGTCTCCACACGCCACTGCTCACAGGCACTGCCTCCCAGCTCCCATTGGCTGCAGTTTCCGGCAAATGTGAGCTGTGGAGTCGGTGCTCAGGGCAGGGGCAGTGCATGGTAACACACACACACACACACACACACCCCAGGGCTGCAGGGACGTGCCGGGCACTTCTGGGAGTAGCGCAGAGCAAGGATGGGCAGGAAGCTGCCTTAGCCCCACTGCACTGCCAGTGATGGTGACGGCAGCCGGGGGCCCCCAAGTCCTTTTAAATCACCTGGGGGAGGCAGACGGGGATGGGAGAAGCTCCCGGGGAGGCATCCAGGGGCAACAGGCGGAGCTGGGAGAGAGACTCGGCCCTGAATGTTGGTGGAGCCGGGCCCCCAGGCCCTGAATATTCCTGGAGCATGGGCACCACAGGTCCATATAACTCGCCACCCCTAGCTCCCCTCCTAGGCGGAGGCACAGTTGTGGGGGGCTCTGTGTTCTGCCCCTGTGCTGCCTCTGGGAACTGCGGCCAATAGGAGCTGCGGGAGCAGCACCTGTGGATGGAGGCAGCGTGCAGAGTCGCCTGGCCATACCCCCGCCTAGGAGCTGGAGGGAAATGCCAGCTACTTCAGGGAGCCGCTTGAAGTAAGCGCCTCCCAGAGCCCACACACCTCCCACACCCCAACCCCCTGCCCCAGCCCTGAGCCCCCTCCCACACCCCAACCCCAGCTGTGAGCCCCCTTCCGCACCTAAACTCCATTCCAGGGACTGCACCCCCTCCCTCACTCTGAACCCCTCAGCCCCACCTCAGAGCCTTCACCCCCAGCACAGAGCCCATACTGCCTCCCACACCATATGCCCCTCCCTTAGCCTGGAGTCCCCTCCCACATTCCAAACCCCTCATTTCTGGCCTCACCCCAGGGCCTGCACCCCCAGCCAGAGCCCTCACCCCCTGCCGCAACCCAACCTCCTGCCCAGCCTGGTGAAAATGAGCGAGTGAGCGAGGGTGGGGGAGAGCACGCAATGGGAGGGGAGATAGAGTGCGTGGGGGCAGGGCCTCAGAGAAGGGGTGGGGCAGGGGCAGTGAAAGAGTATGCAGTTTTCTGCAATAGGAAAGTTGGCAACCCTAACTACAGACTTCACCTACAATGATCATCTCAAGGTACCACTTTAAAATAGCCCTAAGGTTTCCAGTAAAATTCTATTCTACCTTCAGTTAAAGGCCACTCTCTTAGTTAGTCTATATTGTCTAGTCTCTTTTTGCCCTGGTCTACACTCGGGGGCGGGGGATGATCGACCTAAGGTAAGCAACGCAAATAGCATAGCTGAAGTCAGCGCATCTTAGGTCAACTTACCTGGCTGTGAGGATGGTGGCGAGTCGACCACTGCTGCTCCCCCATCAACTCTGCTTCCACCTCTCGCGAGCTGGAGTTCCAGAGTCGACGGGGAGTGCGTTTGGGGATCGATTTATCTGCGTCTAGACGAGACACGATAAATCGATCCCCAATGGATCGATCTCTACTCGCCGATCCAGCCGGTAGTGAAGACCTGTCCTTTGGTGGGCACTTAAAATAGGTCTAACTGTATTTTTTCCAGATTCATACGCATAACAGGACACTGCAAGCTGTGGTTTATAGTGGGAACCCATTGCTTCTTTGTCTTTGGCCACATGCCAACCACCACATACAACATAAGGCAAAATCTCAGTATAACACTCACTCCATCCTGCCTTATTGATTAAATTTGCAGCTAATGAATTCACCGGGAGTGCCAATAAGTAAAGACAAGTCACTTTTCCAGCTAAACACAAAAAGGCACCCACACTGATTAAATCTATTTGTTGCCATATCTGTTTGTGTTTACTTGGCTGCCAGTCAATAAAAGAGTTCTTGTTTCCTCTGGTAATTTAGGGGAGTAACACTGTCCTATTACAGCAAAAGCTTGAAAATGTATCATCTCATTATTTAAAACATCAGTGGATCTGTACTCAGGGTTGGGTACCTAAACTTTCCAAAGGGCATACAAATACCAGTGATTCTCCTCAGGTTTCACCACCTATATTTATTTTACAATTATTTGAATGAAAGTTCAGGCTTGTGAAGGTTAATGGACTGCTAGGCTGGAAACAGTAATTCTTTACTTATCCATAGGCTAGACACAGAGCAGGAACAGCAGAATGAGCGTCCCACACTAACCCCATGACCTCAGCTGTCATTTGGAGAAATCAGCCTCTGCAGAGGTCAGAAGTACAGTAGCGTTTATCCTTCCATCTCCATGGTAACTAACTCCAGCATCTTCTTCTGAATAGTGACTACCAATTGTATTAAACTGAGTGTGGCTTTTTGACATATGAAAACCTGCTCATTAGGGATTGAGGAGACACAAGCACACTCATTTCATTTAGAACCTTCAAGGCAGACATCAACTGCAGTGCCAAGGGTGAAAAGTGCATTTCCCCTAAGTTATCCAAGCTCTAGAAATGATCTGCTCAAGGCTTACATGTTAATTCTCCCCTGCCCCCTCCACCCATAAGCTGTTTGGACAAGGCAAAATAATAAAAATGTAAAAGCCATTTAAAAAATTTGTTCACCACTCTTTTCAGTATAGTCGTTTCGCCACTCTTTGAGTAGTCAATAAACTTAAGAGTAGTAGCCAGAGAAATTTAGAGTAAAGTAATACCAACCCAGTCACTAGGATTTCTAGAAAGAAAATTAGGTAAATCCAGGATTTTTCATGCTTTATGTTCTGTCACAACACTGAAACAACTAACTGTGCTTATAATGCAGAAGCTGTGGTTTTAGAAACATTTTAGGAAATTTTGCATGTTGGATGGATGGACAATGCTGTCCAACTCCAGTTTCTAAGATGAAAATACATTGTGTTACATAATCTGGTAGTAGTGGTGGTGGTGTGGAGGAATTTGCTATAGCTGCAGTAAAAGTCAGAAATTCAGTAGGAGTGGCAGAAAGGGAGAAGCGGTCTATTATTGCTTCTCATATTCTGAAAACACCGGAAAAGGAGGGAAAGCCATTCTTCTCTGATGCTTTTCATGAGCAAGAAAAGAAAATATAAGACAAGTAAGTGTAGTTTCTTGGGTGTCTGGTACATGTGTCACTTGGTAGTGCTATCACTGAAGTATCTTTCAATTGTGCAGCTTTTCTACCCCACCAAGAGTTTTCAAAACATGAGTGCATCAAAGAGGAGTTAATTTTTAATAGGAAAACCCGTTACCTAAATACACTGTTCAGAATGCAGTTCAGTTGGCCACTCTATACACTATATAGTATTGTTACAAAACACTTAATACATGTTGCTAAACTACAAATATTTGCAAAAGCACTTAAGTAAGCAATATACCAAGTCACAAAAGCCTTGCAGACGATTTTTTTGTGTGATGAAGTACTGCACTCATTACAAATTGGATCATTTATTCCAAGACAGATATACAAGATTTTTGTATGGATGGGGTGGGGCTGAGTGTCACCTCAAAATGCTTCAGCTCTTAGCAAATCAGATCATTGAAGAAATATTCATCATGATGTTTAATGTATTAAAACTAAATATAAAATATTTTATTTCTTGTAATATTTAAAAAGTAGAGCTCTTTAGGTATATATAAAAATTACCATAGCTGGGCTCATGAATTCCTCTAAATACATAAGACACAGCTTGCGGTCCCAGTCATCAGTGATGTGTCCACCATACATAATCTCACCGAAGAGATAACGCAAATCTTCCCACGGAACCTATCGAAGATAATGGAATGCATAATTAAACAAACAACTCAGCGTTCCAAAGGACAAACCAAAGTCACACAGAATAATAATGCATGAAAAATGTTTAATCAGAACAAAAGAAAATCAAAACACTTTCCTGAGAAGTTGCATTCATTAGATGCTCTCATTATTTTGTATTTAGAAAATAACCATACCGCAGAGTGTGGTTTTTTTTTAAATTCCAGTTATGTGTGTATATATAAATATCTGATTAAAAAATATCAGGGTTACAGTTAAAAATCACTAATTGTGTAAACCAATATCAATTGAGCCACAAGTCATGATTTTTATCCTAGCCCTTATAAAAATCTTTTAAGGAGCAAAGTACATTTTCATAATACTACATGAGGTAAGAGAACATAACTCATTGATGAATATATGTATTTCCCTATCCAGACCTTTGAAATCATAGTCCTTATGAGCAACTGGAAGGAAAGCTACTAACTACTATGGCTGTTTTAAGGGGGAAAACAAAAACTTCTATCTGATTGTAGTTTTTTATATCTTCTCTCTAGAAAATGCTGAGGAAGTGAAAGTCTAGATTATTTGAATTTGGGATGCATTCAAGAATTTCAGTAAGAATGGAATTAATATTTATGCCATCACTACCAAATTGCTTGAGGGTTATGTTAATTGTGGTTATGGTCAGAGTGCCATACCTCCAGTTTCTGATTAATGATAGTAGCATATTTTACTCAAGAAACCACTGTCTCTTTTTAAAAAAATTTGGCTTAGCAAGATTCAAAGCCTCTCTTTGCTATCCTTGATATGCCAGTTTGTGATGAAGCCTTTTCAGAAAGAAACCTTTACACCCTCAGGGGCAGTATTTGCCTCCTAACAGTTCAAATAAAAACTTAATTATAGGCTTTGTATGCTGCATGATGTGACAGAACCGAACAAGTAAAATAGCTACAGCTATTCCAGTGTGCTTGCTACAAGTTTATTTGGATTTGAATAAGTGAAAGTCTTATTGCACCCTTCTTTTAAACTGGTTTGAACTGAATGAAAAAGAGAAAGAAGTCACCAGAATGTAATAAACTATGCTACATATTGTCTCAGGAAAGGCTGAACAGCATATTTCTAAGAAGATTATTAACAACTTTTGGTTCAGAATAAAAAAGAATAAACTTGCAATTAAACAAGTTTTTCTCCTTACTGGCTACAAAAATGCAACTAATACATTCCTCAATCTACTATATATTTATTTCAATACACTGGTGTTTGTTGGTAAGGAAATTGCCTTTTCTCTTTGTGCCAGATAACCTTGTTCAAAGTCTGTGCGTCTTAGAAGAGTATAGCAATATTCTAATTCGGTATAACCTCAATTAGCCACATATCATGGGGGACATTGACAATGTTTAGATAATCAAGGCTTCTGATTTAAGAGAGAAATTTCAATGTAATCACGAGAGATCAGGGACATGTTCTCTGTTTTGGATAAAAGGGCTTTTTGGATAACAGGTTTGCATAATTAACATTGTACTGTGCAGGAAATTAGCCTGATGTGTTCATGGAGAGAGAAATTCAACCTCCACACTACTCAAGGCCTGCACAGGGGCTATGCTGTAGGAGGAGTTTACCTACTGAGCAGCTGCACAGGGGCGCCTACACAATTGCATGCCACAGGAAAGGTCTCATATATACTGGTACAGCAGGCCACATAGTGGAAGGATCAAACGGCTCCAATACTCTACATGGCTGGTCACTGTTCTGTCCCATATACTTGAAAAACAAGTGTGGTGGGTGAAGGAGTGGGTTAAACAGAAGCCCTGCACCTGGACCCTGTGTTGATTTTGTCTCCATAACCACTCTGAATTCCACTTGGAGAGAGTTCATATATTTGGGCTTTGTGTAGGCGAAGGAAATTTCACCCATGGGGAAATGGATTGGGTTGTGTCAGCTAAGAGCCACAAGAGAATTAAGTGTCCAAAGATAAGGTCCTCAGCTGGCGTAAATTGTCATAGCACCATTGACTTCAATGAAGCTGTGACAATTTTTACCCCAGCTGAGAATCTGCCTCCCAGTCTTCAACACTGACTTTGTGCTCCATGGGTCAATTCTTGCTCATCTAATTCACTAATGGAAGTAGTCCATGAGTAAGGTGAGCAGGATTTGGCTCTGTCTTCACACTACATTTGATTGCTTTTAAGACTCCTTTTTTCCTCTTGTATCTACATTTTTAAATGACCATAAAGCTACCATGCAATGTGATGCAACCTGCTCACCCACAAATTATTAATATGAAAAGTATGCAATACTACCAAAAGGCAAGGTTAAGTAATTCTCTCTCCTACCCCCCACCTGAACTAATATTTATACAATAAGATTCCAGGAATGTCACACTGTGTGTCCCTCTGAAGCCTAAAATGTCTGTTGACTCCGTGTGAAGCAATGGAGGCAGCTACAAGTATGGCCAAGAACTCTTTTTATTCAGAATATCACCAGATTGAATAATCTCTGGTTGTTGTGGTCTGTTACCATATAGTTTTTTTTAAGTTTTCAGCCATTTTTTACTTTACAGCTTATACCCAGGCAGTGTACAGCTACAGTAAGGCATGTGTCTATGCCACACCAAGAGTCACTTACTTTGGTATAACTTACGTTGCTCAGCGGTGTGAATAAGCTACCCCTCCAAGTGACATGTTACACCAACCCAAGCGCCACTGTGGACAGGTCTATGTCAGCAGGAGAGCTTCTCCCGCCAATGTAGCTACCACCTCACGCAGAGGTGGATTTACTACACCAACAGGAGAGCTCTCTCCCACCAGCATAGAGTGTTTTCACCAGATGTAGCAATGTACTTCTATTGTAGACTAGCCCATTGATAAGTATGATATCAGAAGTAACTCAACCAATCACCATCCTTACTTTACAGCTAATTTGCAGGTAACAGTTTAATTGGTTATATATGGGAGACTGCACAAATGGTGGATTACTTGGCCAAACTGCCACACCTGTGCACCCAACTGCCACCCACACAAATCAACAGAACCACCCACACAACTAGCAATGTCTGTCGAGTCAGTGTGAAGTGATGGAAACAAAAAGAAGTATGATTGAGAGCTCTTTTTGTTTAGAATATCATTAGATTCAATCATTGCTGAGATTCGTGGTCTGTTACCAACCAATGTTTAAATTCTCAGCCATTTTTGGCCTCTTTTTAATTTTTTTTTAAAAACACACACGACTTTACAAATTATACCCATATGACAGCATGGCTTTCAGCTACTAGTAGCTACTTATTAAGCTTATGAGTAGTTATTTTGAGAACAGAGCCTAAAGAGAAAAGGAGATTTATCAGTAAAGAAAAATAAGGGTTGGAATAAGCTGATTTTACAGAGTCATTTTCTAAACGAGAACCATTGTTAAATCATCACTATAAAATTAAGCAATTATTTCAAATGTGACCCTGAATACCAAATGAAGGAAATTCAATTTCATGTCCTATTAGCAAAAAGCATCAGTGAAAAGAAAAAAGGGAAAACAAACAAATACATGTAATGACTACAAACTGGGACACACAAGTAAATGTATGTCATTGAAGGTAACGTCAAATTTAAAAAAAAACAAACCCTCTGCTGATCTCTGAAATATCTAAGCTATTGAAAAAGGCGGTATCAGAGGACCTACTTACTATCTACCCCATGAAATGCTGAATAACCATTGCTATTATTCAGGCTTTGGATTTACAGAACTTAAAAAATGACTTTAACCAAGTATTTAAACCACACAACTGTAAAATATGCTGTCGCTTAGAAATAAAATCACTCATCTACCCTTAACTTCCACTCGGGGGAACATTACAGAGAAAGTCACAACAAGGTGGTATCCTTAATACATAATAATGACACATGCAGGAAATGCACCATTATTTATACATGTGACGTGTTGTAAATTGCTTCCATCATCAGAACTAATTGTAGTGATTATTAATGCAGTGTTATGAACTGTCAGAATTGCTGTATGTAATTACATTTGTGCAAATGCTTCATTACCTGCCTAATGAATTTGGCATATATGCACATGTAAACCACTGTTTTTGTTAACATAATGAAGGACATTTTTTTTGCGCTAAGCTGCTGATGTGGAACTGGTTTGACCTATATTATGAAGTTCAAGCATCCACTGCTGAAAAACCTTTGATCTGGTATATTTTCATAGTCAGCAATAGATGCATATAATGTAAGCTATTTTAATAATAGCTGCACAGAGAAATTATGTCCCACTCCTTCAGTATCCAAGACTGACAGATTCAGAACAATCTTGGTAAGAGGTTACTTGACCACTAATTCTTACTTTAGTGTGCGCCTCTAAATAGTTGTAGAGGACATTGACACAAATGGTGAGATCTCCGGTATTGAAAGGATATCTTCGATTCCAGCCTTGTGGTCCAAACTTGAGCCTCCCAGCCACACAAGTATGAAAGTAGCACAGAGAAAAGAGTATGCTTTTAAACTCTGCCTCCCTGGAGCACAATTCAAGTGTATCCTGCCAAAGAAGAAAAGCAATGTTTTTATCCAACGACCATTACATTATAGGCGTAGTTGGCTTACTTGGGCCAATGGGACTACTCACACATTTGAAGTTAAGCAAATGGAGCGGTGTTTGCAAGATTGGAGCCTAAGTATTTTTCACTTTATATACTTTTTATTATAGTTAAACAGAATTGTTGACCAGATAAATTATCTTTTTATATAAGAAGGAGCACTGTACTGCCCTTATGGAAGAGGCCTATAGAATTTAGTAGGATTTAACCCAATAAGACTATAGAAACTAAATAAGTTTCTATAAATATTACTCAAAAATCATATAATTTAATAGAGAATATTTTTTATAAAATACAGCACCTTAAAGACAATCTCACAGAGAATGGTATTCCCACTATAGAATTCTGTAGAGTAGTTTAAAATTCCATAGAGAAGTTATCAATCTCGCTCAGATTTTATGTGCCTTTTCCAAAAAAGGTATGTTTGGTAATTGTAATTTGTTTTCTTTAGACTTCATTGACAGAAACTTGGAAATAGAAGTTTCTGTACAGCTCTTTTTTTTTTTTTTAAGTTCCTGAGTCAAACTTTAGAAAAATATTTTTCTAAAGTATGATCCTGAATCTACATTCATTGCACCCCCAAACTCTTGAATTGCTATAATTGTGTGTAAGAAGTAATTAATATTACAATTGATTTTTGATATCCATCTTAGGTATACACAATTTCTGGGGGCTAAATCTCTGGTTGTCAAGGCAAATCACCTTCCCTAATGGAAGAATGAGTAGGAAATTGTGAGCAGGAGAACGTTTCCCCCACACAAAGACTGGGAAACATCTCATGGTGGGGAGCATCAATAGCAAAATTGCCCTATAACAAAATTTCTTCTGGGCAAATTAGTGAATTAAGTAATCTGAAATACAATATTGGAGTAGGATGTATGAATCTGACTCAATCTTCCTGACCCTCATATAGAAATCCACACAACACAGAATTTGTCCTTCCTGCGGCTGGCTATAGTGTAAGAAATATTTTTTAAAACTGCAGTTGCTCCTACTGAAATATCAAATAACTTTACAAGAAACATAATAAGGACAGTAAGTACTTAACTTAGTTTTGATATATCTGCCAAAGAGTCTGTAGTGCAAATGTTTACCTCAACCACCATTCATCACAGAATATCAGGGTTGGAAGGGACCTCAGGAGATCATCTAGTCCAACCCCCTGCTCAAAGAACTGATCCCCAACTAAATCCCCAAATGGCCCCCTCAAGGCTTGAACTTCCAACGTTGGGTTTAGGAGTCCAATATTCAAACCACTGAGCTATCCCTCCTGACAGCCATAAGAAAATACAACTAGAGTTTCCTGTTGAAAATCTCACCTTTAGAAATTGATAATCCAGTTCAAATCTTTAAAAAACAAATGAGCCATGTTTTAATTTAGAACACAGTTAAATTAAAGGATCTCTTCAAATTCCAGGATGTCCTGTCTGTATGAGAACTATTTCTTACTAGATGCCTTTTAAACATCCCAGGATGAATTAAGGTGTCAGAAAATCAAAGTTGCAATGATTTCTCCTTTGTGCCAGCTTTAAGATTCACGTTTCAGATAAACAACCCTCCTAGGCATAACAACATTTCCCATAACTCAGTAATATTTTAGCTAAAAACTCAGTGCAACATGCTTTTGCTAAAAACAGTCTTCACCGATATATTTCAGCCAGGGCCAACTCCAGGCACCAGCTAAGGAAGCAGGTGCTTGGGGCAGCCAATACCAAGGGGCGGCACGTCCGGGTCTTTGGCAGCAATTTGGCGGCGGGTCCCTCAGTCCCTCTCGGAGCGAAGGACCAGCTACCGAATTGCCTCCAAAGAGTGGAGCGGCACGATGGTGCTGCCGCGGCTTTTCTGCCCCCCCCACACACACTTGGGGCAGCAGAAAACCTGGAGTCGGCCCTGATTTCAGCTTTCTACTAAAAAAAATAAATGCGATGATGATGTATTATAAACTGTATAGTTGTACAACAAAAATTGCCACTATAAAAACTGTCTGCTTAACCAAGAGTACACACAATTATTTCCCCTAGGAATTCTCCAGGATCTCCTCCTTCATTTCCTCTACTGCCCTCACATCATAACCACCATTTCTCTGGCCCAGAAAACCTGGTGTGGAGCTCTATGAATTCTGTGTTGCCCAAAGGGGTTCCTTAGAACAGTGGCACTTAAAATTTTCACCATCATGCCTCATTTTTATCAAGGCAAATAACTTCAGGCCCTGCCTTCCTGTGTGCTAGAGACAAAATTCCTGCACATCAAATATTTGAATCACTCGAATACTAAAGTACATACAGTTATAATAGTCTTTACCTTTGCACATGTCAATGAGATGGATGAGCTTGATTCTGTATGCACAGCTTATCCAGTTGTAGAATTGAACTGAACTGAAACTGGAAAGTGATCTACAAGTCCTCCCAGAGTAAGGGACTCCAAGAGGAACAGGGTGTCAAGGGAGAAATAGGTTGTGGGGTGGACACCAAGGCATGCTATTCCCTCATTCTTAAGCTGCTTTTCCCCTTACATCTCCCTGCTGGCAAGGCCCTGAGTCAGTTGGCCATTGCTTCCTCTTCCTGTTCTCTCCTTCCCAGCAGTTTTACAAAACATTTTATACAGGTGACTAATGAAAGACCAACATCAAACAGCAAATACCCTTATCTGTATACAAGCACAGGAATTCATAAAAAGGGTATGCAGCATTTGTGCATAAAAACCCACGGTGTGTCCAAGAGTCATTTAGAATGGAGCAAATGTTCATAAACGTTGTCTACTCAACCAACTCGACTTTTAGAGTAAGGTCAAATTCTTCACTAAGGCTTTTCTTTTGGGGAGAGGTGGGACAACTAATGAATTAGTTATATACATTGTGTTGGGGTTTCTTTTTTTGCGAGAAGGCTTTTTTATAGTTTCAAAATAGAGTCAAAACAGTTGATTTGCAAAAAAAAGGCTGTAATATTACAATCAGACTCAAAACTAAAGAAAAAGGCCACTCAATGAACTTGAAGTCACAATAAATAATAAAATGAATCGTAGAGGCTATCAATAAGAGAGTCAAGATACTGCATAAACAATCACTGTTTTCTGTCAGTTTACAGTCATATTGCTGGCTTATGGCATATACATTAACATGGATGATCAAGAATGTTACAAATATTAACATTAAAGGCAAGTGAAAGAGATGATTCATCTTAAGTATCTAATTCATCAACCTTAGAATTCATCTGTAAGGAAATAAGGGTTTTTGCTTCATCATCATAAAAGAAAATAATATTCACCATATTTAAAAAGGAACAAGACTGAGGTTTAAAAAATTACCTGGAGGTTTCATTGTAGAGATTATTAATAGGTCTTATTGAAATTTAGTTTATGTAGTTTGAGTTTCTATAATTTAGGTGAATGTACGTAAATTAAGAAATATACAACCTTTTCAAGACCCAGAATTGCTGTTACATTGAAACAGATCACCATTCACATGCCTTTCAGTTAAACAATCTACAGTAATACCAATTTACTATCACAGTAGCTAACTGTTTCCCCCATGCCTGTGGAAGTGGTGGAGTGGCTGGCACAGGAGCCAGTCCCACTGTACAAGCTAGATTTTTGCCTGTGGACTTTGCCTTGTACAAGGGGAACTTGACCAGCTGTGGCCAGAATACATACTTTGTGCCACCTGAACTGTGCAAAGTCCCACTTACATACATGCCTGATGCTCAGACTGGCCTTTGTCTGCTCGGCATGTGCATGGTATATGTCAGTCGCAAGGCTTACATTGTGCTGGCTGCCCATTGCCCCAGGACTGTTTGACACACTAAGCAGCCATGCCTAGTGTGTTGAAGTATTGTAGTAATCAGTGTGGAGACTCTTCAACATTTGGGGAATCCCAGAGACTGGGAGACTCTGCAAGTGGCTCTAAGCCAGTTCTTTCTGTAACGTGCTGCTGGAATGAACAAGATTTACATAATATCCATTAAAAAAAAAAAGTAGGGTGTCCAGATACAGTGACACCCTTAGATCTAACCAAAGAATAAAACTTCTTCTTGCCTCTTTCCAACATCATATCACCTAACCAGCCTCCCTGCTCCCTCAAATCACGCTCAATCAACTCATCCATCCACCTCCAGGAGAGCTTGGGAAAACAGTTGGGTATGTTCTGAAGATCACCAGATCTGGGCTAGGGCTACCAAGAAAAAGAAATGGATGGACACATGGTACCTACTGAGAATAGAGAAGGATACACCACCATGATTTGGGCTATAAAATCCCTTTGTGAGAATTAAAAATACTATTACCGCTACTACTACTAATAATAATAGGGGTGGAAAGATTATATGTAGCAGGCACTGTCAGGAATTTGCAGTGGTGGGGAAGCCAGCACAGGTTGGAAGACGTCATGGTAGGAAAGGGGGAGCTGACATGGCACTCTTGGATTGCTAGTTGGGAGGCAGAGTATCAAATGCTGGGCCATGACACTTCTCTGATGTTGAGGTGGCCAATACAGTTACATGTCTGATGTGCTGCTTCCCTGACTGACAAAAGGAAAGCATTGTGTTGGTTAACCCTATACTGCTCTACTACCTAATACTGGGAAATACAATCAGGGATAGTATCTGAAGCACTTTGCCCCATGATGATGGGAAATTGATTACAAGGAGGCAGGATAGGGTAGAGCTGGTTAACCGTCTGTGACCTTTGTTTTCATATGGAATGGATATCGTGACCCCAGCAACAAGCTCCCAGCCCTGGTAACCAGTTATTTACAAAAGTTTGTAGTAATTAAAAAACCCAAACCCATACATTATGTAAATGTTGTCCTTACCTGGTCAAAGTTGTAGAGGGCAGCATGCAAATTAGCTAGCACCCCAGTAGGGGGTTCACTGGTAATTTTAATTGAGTTTTCTAGAATTCCTTGAGGGATGATGTGTTCTTCTGGGGTTGGAGCTGGTTCAGCACTAATAAAGACCCGGAAATCAGAGTGGCTTCCTTTGCTGTATTGTTCAAGGAGTTTCTCTAAGGTCCCCAACCACTTGGCTACCAGATGAACATTCTGTAGGAAAACATGTAACGTATTCATTGTGAGATAAGTATAGGTTTATTATTTTAGTAGTAAAGTATACACACATGTTAAAAATAGCTTTAAAAACACTGTTAAGGCAGTTTCATGAAAAGGAACAGGCACTCAACTCCAAATGACATTTCAAATGACATTTCACTATTAAATGAGCTGGTGGTGCAGAAGCAGAAACATTAAAGATTCTAAGAAGGACATCGGTTACATTAGCAGATATTTCACTAGCCTCTGAAGGTTTCAAGCCTTGATTTAGCAAGGCACTAAAACACGTGGTTAACTTTAAGCATATGAGTAATTTCATCCCTGTTCAGCAAAGCTCTTAAGCACATACCGAAGTGTTTTATGGAACTGGGCCCTGTCATGGGGCAGCTGGGCCCTGTGAATAGACTTGGCTCAGCTCCCCTGAGTCAGAGCAGGTGGACCCAGGTGATCCTGTTGAAGGGGGAAGTGCTACACCTGGGGCTATAAAGGCCTGTCACAGGGCAGGAAGAGGAGGAGTGATTGGGACACTGTGCCTGGGGAGAGGAACCCCAGAGGAGTGGCACTAACTCCTGTGGTGGCCACTGGCGTAAGAGGCCAGGTGCCCAGGAAGGTTGCCCTGGAGCTGCTATTCCAGAAGAGCAGCAGAGCTGAAGGAGGACTGGCTGCCAGAAGCAGGATTATCAGAGATCCTGGGGAAGGGAGTCCATGAAACCGTAGGACAAAAGGTGAGCTAAGGGGCTAGTGTCTTGTTTGTTTATTGGCTTATGTTTGGACAATATACCTGAAGGAAAGGAGACTGGGTGTGGCAGGGAATGCCTCTCAGATATGAGAGAAGGCTTGTTGAGTCACAGAGGGTGGAGAATGTGGGCATCTCACATCAGCCCTGGATACTAGCGGGGAGGGAGTAAGGTGGCTCTTTGGTGCCCAGTGAAGAGAAAGCTGAGCCCATGACAGACTGTCCCATACCACATTTGCGTGGGTAAGAGGAAAAATGGAGGTTGCGATCTGCCTGTTGATAACAGGACAACAGCAGCAGATGGTCACAGTACAGTGGCAACAAGAACAGCAGCAGCAGCAGACCCAGGTTCTGCTCATGCGATTGATGAAGAACCTGAAGAAACAGTAGGAGGCACAGTTCGCCATTAAACAGAGGTGACAAGATGCACCCTTTCAACAACTAGTGTGGTTACAGAACAGTTGGGATAAGGGATGCCGGGCAACATGGTTGGTGATGGAACCATGAGCTGGCTGGCCTCAGGCCTGCCAAAGCAGGGACCAAAACACAATACCAAAGGCTTCCTCTGAGTGTTTGAGAGAGTGGCAAGCAACACAGGATGAGAAGGATCAACCTGGGTGGCTCATGTAGCACCATTTCTGATGGGCAAAGCTCAGGCCACTTACTGAGCAATAAGCAAAGAGCACATGATCTCCTATCTGGCAGTGAAGGTGGCCATTCTGGATCGAGAGGGACTGGCTCCAGAGGCCTAGAAACACTGGTTTCAGGTAGAACCATTTTCGTGACAGGCACAGCCACGAGTGGTGGCTCAGAAATTACAGGATCTCATGCCTCCGTGGCTCTGCCCCAAGGCCAGCTGGAGAGAGAGAGAGAGAATCATGGACCAAATTGTCCTGGATCAGTTCCTAAAGATTGTCCCCTTGGAAGCCAACAGCTGGGTGAGATGCTTTCAGCTGGCCTGGGGGCGGGGGAGAGAACGGAGAAGCTGTTGAATGGGCAGAGGCCTTCTTTGAGGCCAAGGGAGACAAGCAGCCAGGGCAGGATGGTAAACTGAGGGGAA
The DNA here is from genome assembly GCF_016161935.1 of Mauremys reevesii. Lineage (NCBI taxonomy): Eukaryota > Metazoa > Chordata > Testudines > Geoemydidae > Mauremys > Mauremys reevesii. The sequence continues at coordinate 60,018,440 of NC_052624.1, read as the reverse complement.
GCCAAAGGTGGTGGCCCAGGGAAGCTCTCAAAGGGAACATTTTCAAATGGCCAAAAATGGGGTAATATACAAGAGCTACAGGGGGCTGGGGTAGTCCCACAGTCTAGTGGAAGCCCTCAAAGATGGTGGCTGAGGGGGACCCTTTGTATGCTTCAGGTGTGACCAGCCTGGGCATATTAGACAAGAATGGTGTGTGATTTTCTAGGTTGTTGGACTACAAAAGCACCACGAGCTGAAGAGCTGAAAAGCACTATATCACCAAAAGCAGCTTGAACCTTCACCTATGTCACCTGAGGCTTCAGAGGTGTGCCACAGCTGAAACTGGGCTGCCCTCATTACCCCTGCTTCTAGGCCCGAGCCTGTGAGGTGCTGAGCACTGAAATTCCATTGCAATCCACCACTTTTCAGCTCCTTCTCTCTCTGTTTTCTCCGATACTACCATGGCTTTACTTAGTAAGAACTATATCAATATTTACTTAGTAAGAACTATATCAATATTAGCTGAAAGGCACACCTCCTGGTAGATAAGCTTGAATAGCTCACTGGTAAAGCGAGCTGAAAAAATGGTGAAAATGTTATAATTAAAATCTCAATTATTTTTTAAAAATATTATCTCTGTTTCAGTACAGTGCCTAGCACAATGTGGCCCTGACTTCTGCTGGGGCCTTTAGTCACTGCTATTATTTATTTTATTACAAGAACAGCTAAACAGCAGCTAACGTTTGCAGCAGATAATTAGGTTGACAAGGTGATGCAGTGCTGATGGTGTAAAAATAGAATTGGAAGGAATAATGTGGCTCCCCTAATCTCTTTTATTGGCAAGGCCTGGAACCAACACTTCCAGTAGTGTTTCAGGACAATGTGACCATTACATATATTAGCACACTATAAAATACAATGTAAAGCTGCTGGTCACAGCACCTTACGTTAGTGACACTAACAATCCCAGTGCTCCTGTCAACTTCTGTGGCTGCACCAAGAATGATAGTTCACCAGGGCGTTGTAAAGAGCTTTTTGTTTGTTGCAGAGAGTGGATTCTCAATTCACACAATGCTAGCCAAAGCTGCTACTGCTATCTCTGAAGAGCAGCACTCCAGTGCTGATTATACAGCTTCCCAAGGGCTAGCCATTCTAATTTTATTAGACGACTCCATTATGGCCTACTCAATGGAACAAGAGTTCTTAATTATGTAGGAGAAGAGTGTTCCTGAGGACATAATCATGCCTAGCCATAGGGAGCCTTCTTGTATTATCTCTCTTGGCCCCATTGGAAATACAAAGGTAGTGCTTGTAATTGTGAGGGTAAAGGCAGAATGCCATGAACACTCAATATATGTGAACATTTACCCTGTCGTTTACAAAGGCAAAAGAAAAACAAAACAAAATGTTCTGTTTGTTGCCTTTTTGAATTCCACAGAAAGTTGTACCTTGTTGGACAATCCTTACCTTGCAGTCACTTCACTAGCGCAAACAGCCATTCACCTAACTGAGTGCACCAATATCATCTATTGTGCTGTTTAACACTTACTTGGAGAATGACCCAATGCCCATGTGTGGCAGCCTCCTCTAGTGCCTCTTCTGCCACCATCTCTTGACCTTGTCCTAAAGAGATATTATGGAATTTTCCAGAGTCGATTGTAAACCCAAGTTTTTTGCCTATAAGGGAAGTGATGGGGGTAGGAAACGAACAGAGCAGAAAGGGGAAAAAATGATAACAACTCATTAATTTCACTATCACTGGTGCAATATATATTAGTTCTTCTGAAGCACTTCACTAAACCTTTACAATTTCAACAAGCGAAATTGCGAGCTCTCAACAGCAGCCTTATTGCTGGTATTAAAAAAAGCCTGCAGAAATCTGTTCCCTTGGTTTTAAGATAATGAACCTTTTGACATTTTGATAGATGTTAGGCATTGTTACTGAGCTTTAGAAACTCTTACAGGGGGTACAAAGCAATTCCCTTATAAAAAAGGAGCAACATGTGGTAGATATCACATCAGTTTTTTAACTGATTGGTTCAGTGGGTAAATGCACAAGCTTCTCACCTTGTGAGGCCTGAGTTTAAATTGAGCACAGTCAGGTCACAGCTGTATTAACCTGGTATTCTCAGTGTAGTCTGTGGGGAATAGTAATCCTAAGTATAAAGCGACAGTGCTTTACACAATTGAATATAGTTTGTATAATGACCATTATTTAGTCACAGGGGGCACAAGATTACATGAGCATGGAGAAAATTGCCCTCTGGCCCTCATCTAGTCAAAAGGTAGAAAACAGTACAAAAGAAACTTGCATTATGCCAAGCAGAGGAATGTTCAGTCTAAAAATTTCTTCATACTATAGTGCTAATAGCCTTGCACTTTTCATCCGCTCCATTTACCACAAATAGGTGGGGGGGGGGAAACTTTACAACTTAACTCTTTTGTTAAAAATAAACCCGGCCCAATTTTGTCATATTAATTTCTATTCTTTTATGAAGACACATTGTTTTGGTTTTGTTTAAGATTTTAAAATTTAGGACCCAATCCTGCTCCCTTTAAACCAAAGCCCAAAGTCCCATTGTCTTCAATGCCCAGCAGGATTGGGCCTATAGATATTTACTTTCCTTCTCCTGTGCAAGCACAACCCCTATTGAAAACAGACTCACCAAGTGTCTCCACATCTTTAAGAGGGTCTACTCCAGGGGAGAGGATGAAAAACACTGGAGTGGCTGGACTGCTGTCTTCATATAATTTTGCTAAGTCCATCCTGGTGCTCTCCACGTACTTGGAGCCTAGTTTTTCCTCCACAAAGTTTCTATATAAATATAAAGTATAAACTGAAGACACCAAGAATATTCACAATTACAGACTTGGGTCCTGAGCAGGGGCGGCTCTACGTTTTTGGCCGCACCAAGCAGTCATGCCTGGGAGGCGCCCCGGAGCCGCGGACCTCCCGCGGGCATGACTGCGGAGGGTCCGCTGGTCCCGCGTGTCTCGGCTGGACCTCCCGCGGCTGCAGACGGTTCGCAGGTCCGGCGGCTCCGCTTGAGCTGCCGCAGTCATGCCTGCGGGAGGTCCAGCCGAGCCGCGGGACGAGCGCCCCCTCCGCAGTCATGCCTGCGGCAGGTCCAGTCGTCCCGGGGCTCCGGTGCACCTCCCGCAGGCATGACTGCGGCAGGTCCGCCGGCCCAGCCTGCTGCCTCCCCCCGGCCGCAGGGGACGCCCCCTAGATTTTGCCGCCCTAGGCACCAGCTTGTTTTGTGGTGCCTAGAGCCGCCCCTGGTCCTGAGTTCTTCTCAGACTACATAACCTGCTGCTTCTAGGCTAGTAGCAGTTTCATTAAAGAAAGGTGTCAGGGAAGCAAGCTAAGGGAGGGAAGGGAAGGGCAGCCAGGTGGTAAAGAGGGTACAGAAAAATCTGGCATATGTCTGTTCAGGAAAGGGGACAATGACTATGTGACAGAAAGGCCAGCTAGGCACAGCAAGTAAGGGAATGCTTCTTCCTAGGAAGGTGTGAGCATGGGTAGCATACGGGGGTGCTGGAACAATTTGTATAGTGGGGGTGCTGAAAGCCACTGAACAAAACTTCAAACCCAGTATATAATGGAAACCGCTTCAAGCCAGGGGGTGCTGCCACACCCGCAGCACCCCTAGTTCCAGCACCTATGGTAGCATAGCTGGTAGGGTTTGGGCAGTCGGGCGAAAAGTACCATTCTCTGGGAGGCAAGGGATTTTAAAAAGATCTCGGAGGGTTTGGATAAGTATACAAGGCTGAAATGTTTTGAGGATCACAGATTTTTAAAGAAGAGTGAGATGGAGAATTACCATCCCATGAATCTAACTGCTGTCCCTAGAAAAAGAATGAATATTAAGAGAGAAATATGACTAAAAAGTGGGCAGTCAGGACCATAGATTTTTTTTTTAAATTATAAATGAGGCCCTCCTTGTGGCTCAGGGCACATGTATAGAATCTAATAAAATCATCAATCTATAAATCTATAAATAAGTAAGCCAATTCCCTATAAACAGTCAATCGCCCCCATCTGATCCCACCACCTTTTCACAAATACCTGAAAAAGAATAGATGGGCCTATGAGGAATAGATAGGTACTATTGCCACAAAGGCCAATAATCAATCTCAGGCTCTGACTGACCACATAGCTTGTAAATTAGATTCCCATAATTGAAAAGTTCAGCACAGTGGGCTACACATCCAATAAGCCATCTTCACGTGTGGTTCCATGGATACACACAATGTCAAAGACCGTACCTAAGAGCATAGGTCATTCTATCTGGGCGCAGTGCCCTCAATATGATAAGTTTCTGAAGAGAGCTTTTGTTTTTCCATTCCTGCGGGAACTTTTCCTTTTCTGGGCATTCTGAGTCCACCCATTTCTTCCATCTTTTAGGAGACCCTTCGATATCTCTGTCTAACCCTCGGAACTCATCCATTAGAGCAATGGCCTGGAACACACCAAACGGGTGATATGCCCATGACGTACAGTTGGGGTGATAATGAAATACATTTTACTAATAATATAGCTGGGGTGATAATTAAATACATTTTACATTTACTAGTACTAGTAATATTATTTGACACCTATGGCCTAATTTAAAGCACAATTTATACTTACAGCCTATATTAATAAATGTTTTTTTTTGGTAAAAGATTACCCCATTTCATATCTCCATACAATCTGTTTACAGTTAAATACCCATCTACCACACACTGTAACACATAAGATTAGTTTTTTCTGAGAGTAAGAAACTGTGTGAAGATTAGAATTACGTTCCTGGAGGAATGCCGAGATTATAGAAAATCAGCATTTCCACATGAAATAAATATATGATTTTATCATCTCAGGGGAAAAAAATTAAAATGCAAGGACAACTCATTCAACAGCACTGCAGGTTGTATTAAAATTTACTATGGAATATATGACTTTATCTGACATTATTTAGCTCTAGGAAGTCTCCAGAAACAACATGAAATAAAATTTAGAACTGAAAAACAATTCTCCAAACCTACCCTAATGGCACTCCATGACTGAGGAGTTAAAAAGTCAACAGGGCTCTTGTGAGTGTGTTCGACTGTGAATCGAAGCAGGAAATCCAATTCAAGGAGTTCTATCTCTTTACTTCTCAGCAGAATCTTGACAGCATACAAAATTGAAAAAGGTCATCAGGTTTACTTGGCAGTCACTTGTGACTTAAAGCATTTACCACTCAACAGACATTATTGAATAGGCAGCATAAAGCACTGAAAATTCTGGTGACAATCTTCTGTAGCTTCAATACAAGAATTTAGCTTTAGTCAATTATTTTAAAATAATGAATAGAAATATATTATAAGAGAAGTAATGGAGTGAGATCAATTCTTAGACCTTCATTATTCACAAAGGTAATAGATTACATTTTCAAACTTAGCCTTACGTTTGTAGTACACACTGCAGAACTTGCCTCAGACTGTTAAACAGACACCAAAAAAAACCACCAACAACCTCTGAACTAAATAATTTTGAAGAAGTGAAAATTGTCATTATGCTCTATGCTAGCAGTAACACCCAAGTCCTTTAAAAATAGCTAGATTACAATAATAGCTATGATTTCTGATTCTTTAAGCTAGAGTAAAAAGAGTTGTTATATGAAAAAAAACAAATTTAAACCATAGTTCTTAAAGATCAGAGTTATTCTGGGCTTCGATTGTACAAGATTTTTTTTTTTTAAAATAGCACTACCCAAGTGGCTAAGGAAACCTGAGTTCCATACAACTCCCTACATTTGGCCTCCACCCCCTTTAAACACATATTGAGGGACAGGAAATTCACACTTGTCAGAGTCATTGTTCTAGGCTCTCTTTAGACCCAGGGAGACCACAATGACTCATTTGGAATGTTTTTTTTTGCAATGAGAAGGGGTGGCAACTTTTTAAATGAAAGCTTAAGTATCTGCAGAAGTTAAACACATCAGGAATACCACAAAACTATATCGGGGGAGACAAATCTAGCCCATAGGTTGAATGTACAATAAAAATATTGAATTCAAATGTGTCTTTTTAACTAAACGCTTACCACCATTATCTGTGCTGTCTCTCCTCTCCTTGCACACTGTGAAGAATGGGAATTACAGTGTATGCCCAAATAAATTGATTAGTCTCTAAGGTGTCATAACAACTCCTTGCTGTTTTTGCTGATCAGACTAACACAGCTACCACTCTGAAACCCATCTCTATCCTGAGAGTTAATTCCAGCTGGAGTTCTCCCCAGCTACCCAGGAATGACTAATTCAATTTCCTAGTGCTCAGATGACCAATACAGTGACTTCACTGTTGGAAGACTACCTCCTATCACCTCTGGAGAAATGCATCAGAAATCTGACCAGGTTCAAGAGATCTTCTCAAAACCTCAGGTCTTCAGGCAGGAACTCTTGAACAAAGGAACTTTGAAATGGACAAAAGAAAGCCTGTGACCCAAGAGTCACACACACTTGCTGACCGGGGGACCAAATTGTCAGAAAGGCAAACGATGTAGGGGGTGCAGGGGCGGCTCTATAAATTATGGCGCCCCAAGCAGGGCGGCGCGCAGCGCCACCCTTCCCCGGTCCCGCGGCCGGGGCAGAAGTGTCTGCGGCGGGTGCGCTGGTTCGCGGCTCCGTTAGAGCATCTGCAGGCATGCCTGCAGGAGCTCCGTCTGAGCCGCGGGACCAGCGCACCTGCCGCAGTCATGCCTGCGGGAGCTCAAGCGGAGCCGCAGGAAGAGGGGACCCTCCGCAGTCATGCCTGCGGCAGGTCCGCTCGTCCCGGGCTCCGGTGGACCTCCCGCAGGCATGACTGCGTAAGGTCCGCAGGAGCCAAATGCCGCCCTACCCGGACAATGCCGCCCCACGCGCCTGCTTGGCGCGCTGGGGTCTGGAGCCGGCCCTAAGGGGGTGTAATCTGTCTCACCCAGCCCTAAGATCAGGGGCTGATGGGTCAGGACCTACTTATTATTTACTTGTATCCTACCTGTCCTGAATCTTTATATATAATCTCAGCCTGAAATCAAAAGATATTTTTATTACTTGGAGAATCTCTGCTATAAGTGCCCAATTCTACACAACCATACCTAGGGAACTGCAAGCAGCACTTCCATAATTTTCATCCCTATAATGTACACAGAGGAGTATAACAACATTTTTAAATGCTCAAAGAAAATAAAGACTTACATAAAATAGCTGTGGAAGTTAATAATATTATTTATATTGCAGTAGCATTCACAGTATGTTAGGTGCTGTACAGGAAGATATGATGTATCCTCCGACACTGATATTTTCTTGTAAATAAGAAATAGGTAAAATAAACCACACTCCCCACCACTACTGCCTGAATCCCCCTCCCCCCCTTACCTGAAACGTTGTCTGGGCTAGGAAGGTGAGTTTATCCTTTTCAAATAGTCCCTGATTGGTGTAAAGGAAGGCAGAGTATGTAATAGCTTCTATCAGGTTGGTGATGTGCCCCTGAAGATCCTCTGATGCTTCAGCCCGAACAATTGCTTTATGAAAGACTGTATTGAAGGCCTAATGAGATGTAGGATCACGGTTTTTAATAGGATTTTTGTTTGTTTGTTTTTCAGAACAATTTAATAGTTCTCCAATGTAAGGCTTTTCAAAGTAAGTGCCTGAGCAGTACAAAATGGAGACACTGTGCAAGATCACCCCCGCTGCCCCGAAAGAGTAGGCTTGGAGAAAGTTTTCTCCAAGGTGGGGGGAGAGGGAGGGAAGAGGTTGGGGATCACAAAATGACAACATTTTTCAGTCTACACATTTAACTCAGGAGCAAACAATATATGTTGACTGACTCCACCAATCTTTCCCACCCACTGGACATCCTAAAACTGACATATTCCCTCAAAGTGAAAAGGCTGGTGGTTTCAAGGAAGTAGACTTTCTGTCCTCAGCCAGTCACTTTTAGTATATTTATTGTAATACATTGTTTAGTGAATGCTTCAAATCTCACTATTCATTTGGCCTTGCAGGAAGATTTAACAAAAATAATGTAAGCATTACTCACATAATCAGAATGTAAACATCTGACAAAAGAGAGATTATTGGGAAGTTCAATATTGTGAGGAATTGGTGGGAAAATGCACAACCCTCACTCACACACACAAACACCCCTTAAGTAGCAAATATTAATAGCTGATACAAATATAAATTGTTGCTAATTGCTGTAATCAAACCCCCATGCTTGGTCTTTTGTATCACACCAGAAATAAAGCTTTACCTTCAGTGAGAACTGATAGATGGGGTTGATTTTGCCCAGGTCATTAACGACAAAGTAAAGAAGAGACGCTCTCAAAGCTGCTGGCCTGTAATGCTCTCGGGCCTCATTAATTTTAACTTCATTTTCTTTTGCTTCAGCTACCTGTAAGATGATAGTTACCTAGTTCATTTTTAAATCTATTATAACTATTACACTGATCCGAATAATTAAGGGCTGATCTAAAGTGAAAAGTTACATAGGCATAGATACGTCTCTCAGGAGTGTGAAAAATGCATACCCCTAAGAGACGTAGTTAAGCCGACCTAACCCCTTGTGTAGACAGTGCTAGGTCAACAGAAGACTTCTTCCATCAATCTAGTTATCACCTCTTGGGAAGATGGATTACCCCCCTCTCTCCCATCACTGTAGTGTTTACACTGAAGCGCTACAGCTGTAGCATTTTAAGTGCAGACATAGCCTAAGTCACATATATGTAATTGACAAATTCTTAACACCGCAAAGTGAGAAACACAACATGGATACAGCTGACATATCTGAAACAATAAAAACTGTTTGGCAAAGGTAGAATTAAATTGGACAGCCCACTCCAGGCTTGCTGGCTAGAAATCAGATTTGATCTGATCTTCATTACTATAATTTTAAAACAGCAGTTTAAGAGAAGTTATTATGTCAGTGGTGTGAGTTTTAAATTTGTTTTCTTGATGCAGAAAGGTTGGTTGCATGGAAATACTATAAACTTGCCTTTATTTTATTAAGTAACTTATTAGTCAAGCCCATCATCATGCTAAGGTGGGTGAAGTTGAGTGCCTGGTATTAAATGAGGATATTGATATAATATGCAACACAGAAACTTGGTGGCTTGATGATAATCAATAGGATATGGTAATACCAGGGTACAAAATATATAGGAATGAGAGAGTAGGTTGTGCTGGTGGAAGAGTGGCATTATATGTGAAAGAAGGAATAGAGTCAAATCTTCAATGAATCAAATGGTACCACAGAATCTCTATGGATAGAAATTCCATGCTTGAATAATAGGAATATAGCAGTAGGAAAATACTACCAGCTACCTGAGCAGGACAGTGATGGTGATTATGAAATGCTCTGGGAGACTGTGTTTTCTATTTTTATAGCATCTCTAATAATAATGGGAGATTTCAATTATTCCCGTAACGAATGGGTACACGTCACCTCAGGACTAGAAGCAGAGATAAAGTTTCTTGACACCAAAGGTGACTGCTTTTTGGGGCAGCTAATCCTGAAACTCACAAGGGGAGAGGCAATTCTTGATTTAGTCCTAAGTGCAGCACAGGATCTGGTCCCAGAGATGAATATAGCTAAACTGCCTGGTAATAGCAACCATAGCATAATTAAATCCTTGTTGCAGGGGGGACATCAAAGAAGCCCACCACAGTAGCATTTAGGAAAGGGAACTACACAAAAATAAGGAAGCTAGTTAAACGGAAATTAGAAGTACAGTCACAAAAGTGAAATGCCTGCAAGCTGCATGGAAACTTTTTAAAAAAAATCATAATAGAGGCTCAAATGAAACGTATACCCCAAATTAAAAAAACATAGGAAGAGGACCGAAAAGTGTCACCATGACTAAACAACAAAGTAAAAGGCATGGTTAAAAATTGGAAGTAAAATCCTACTGAGGAAAATAGAATGGAGCATAAACTCTGGCAAGTCAAGTGTAAAAGTATAATTAGGCAGTCAAAAAAAGAATCTGAAGAGCAACTAACAAAAGACTTAAAAACTAACAACGATTTTTTGTAAAGTACATCAGAAGAAGAAAGCCTGCCAAACAATCAGTGGGGCCACTGGACGATCGATGTGCTAAAGGAGCACTCAAGGAAGATAAGGCCATTGCGGAGAAGCTAAATGAATTATTTGCATCAGTCTTCACTGCAGAGGATGTGAGGGAGATTCCCACACCTGGGCCATTCTTTTTTGGTGACATATCTGAGGAACTGTCCCAGATTGAGATATCAATAGAGGTGGTTTTGGAACAAACTAATAAATTAAACAATAGTACATCACCAGGACCAGATGGCATTCACCCAAGAATTCTGAGGGAACTCAAATATGAAATTGCACAACTACTAACTGTGGGATGTAATTGATCATTTAAATCAGGTTCTGTACCAGATGACTGGAGGATAGCTAATATGACACAAATTTTTAAAAAGGGCTCCAGAGGCGATCCTGGCAATTATAGGCTGGTAATCCTAACTTCAGTACCAAGCAAATTGCTTGAAACTATAGTTAAAAAAACCCCTAGAATTATCAGACACATAAATGAACACAATTTGTGGGCAGAGTCAACACAGCTTTTGTAAAGGGAAATAATGCCTCACCAATCTATTAAAATTCTTTGAGTGGTGGTGGTGGTGGTGGGGTGTCAACAAACATGTGGATATGGGAGATCCAGTGGATAAAATTTATTTGGACTTTCAGAAAGCCTTTGACAAGGTCCCTCACCAAAGGTTCTTAACCAAAGTAAGCAGTCATGGGATAAGAGGGAAGGTCCTCTTATGGATCAGTAACAAGTTAAAAGACAGGAAACAAAGGATAAGAATAAATGGTCAGTTTTCAGAGTGGTGAGAGATGAGTAGTGGTGTCCCTCAGGAACCTGTACTGGGACCAGTTCTGTTCAACACATTCATAAATTATTAGAAAAAGGGGTAAACAGCAAGGTGGCAAAATTTGCAGATAATGCAAAATTACTCAAGATAATTAAGTACCAAGCAGACTATGAAGATTTGCAAAGGGATCTCACAAAACTGGGTGACTGGGCAACAAAATGACCGATGTAATTCAGTGTTGATAAGTGCGAAGTAATGCACATTGGAAAACATAATCCCAATTATACATATAAAATGATGGGATCTAAATTAGCTGTTAACATTTGAAAAAGGAGATCTTGGAATGATTGTGGATAGTTCTCTGAAAACATCTGCTCAATATGAAGCAGCAGAATAAAAAGCTAACTGAATGTTAGGAACCATTAGGAAAGGAATAGATAAGACAGAAAATATCATAATGCCACTATATAAATCCAAGGTACACCCTCACTTTGCATACTACATACAGTTCTGGTCACTCCATCTCAAAAAACATATATTAGAATTGGAAAAGGTCCAGGGAAGGGCAACAAAAATTATTAAAGGTATGGAACAGCTTCCATATGAGGAGAGACTAAAAAGACTGGGACTTTTTAGGTTGGAAAAGAGACAATTAACTGGGGATATGACAGAGGTCTATAAAATTGTGAATGGTGTGGAGAAAGAGAATAAGGAAGTGTTATTTACTTCTTCACATTGCACAAGAACCAGTGGTCACCCAATGAAATTAATGAGCAGCAAGTTTATAACAAACAAAAGGAAGTACTTCTTTACACAACACACAACCTGTGGAACTCATTGTGAAGGGATGTTGTGAAGGCCAAAACTATAGCAGGGTTCAAAAAAGAATTAGATCAATTCATGGAGGATAGGTCCATCAATGGCGATTAGCCAAGATGGTCAGGGATGCAACCCCATGCTTTGGGTGTCCATAGCCTCTGATTTGCCAGAAGCTGGGAGTGGGCGACAGGGGATGGATCACTTGAAGATTGCCTGTTCTGTTCATTCCTTCCGAAACACCTGGCATTGGCCACTGTTAGAAGACAGGATACTGGGTTAGATGGACTATTAGTCTGACCTAGTATGGCCGTTCTTATCATCTCTAGCTAGTCTGTTAATTAGTCTCAGAGGAGGCAAATAGTGAGAAAAATTACTTGAAAGCAGGTTTCTTAGATTTTGAAATGATTTTGGATTCAGCCACATTCATATCCCTTTGCATTTCATGAGCTTTCATACATATTGACCTTCCATTCACTTAAATGTTAGGGAATGGCAGTTCTTTTTGAGAGTACCCATATTCATTTGTGACAAATATGTTTAATCACAATTCATGCCACTAGTGCTCATCCTGTTTATGAAGTTTCAGGCATGCAACCAGAGAGCAAAAATTATACCATGTGATTTATGTGACCAGTCACATGCCACTAATATAGTCGTTGCATATAAAGCATTTACCAAACAACTAAGCATGACAGCAACATTAAAACAAAGCAAAGTCTACTTGTGGATAATTCTAAAAACTCCTCATTTTAAAATATGAAATTAATAATTTGAATTTTACAGGTAACTTTTAAAACTAATAAAAGAACAGAAATTGTTACTGCCTTGTGCTCTATTTCTGCCGCTGTAGACTTTGTTGATTCAAGTTTCTCTACCAGTTCCGTGTCACCCAAGAAACTACCCTCAGCAGCTGACAGACGAAGCAAAAGATCATCCTCCAGGTGCTTCAGCTCAATCTTGAAATCATTCTGTTGCTTGGTCAGGAGAGACTAATAAGGGGAATGAAAAATTTAGACTTAAATAACAGCAGCAAAGGATGACCCTTTGTTTTGCAGACTCTATGGCCTTTATTCTCCATTCTGTCACATCATTCTATTTCAGTTTTGTTTCTGAAAAAGAGATGGTATCTTCTATTCTAACGAAAAAGTATGTTACAATTATAACAACCAGTCAGGAGGAAAGCATGGTCAGGGCTGCCGGGAGGGGGCAAGTGGGGCAATTTGCCCTGGGTCCCGCGAGCCCTGGCCTGGCAGTGGTCCGGGTCTTCAGTGGCATTTCGACGGCGGGGGGTCCCTTCAGTGCTGCCGAAGACAGGGAGCGACTGAAGGGCCCCCTGCCACCAAAATACCGCCGAAGACCCGGACCACCGCCAGGTGAGTACAAGCGCCGCAGCTCCCCCGCTTTGTCCCAGGCCCCCTGAATCCTCTGGGTGGCCCTGAGCATGGTCAAACATGAAAGCACGGCACCAAGAACCTGGCTTGATTCTTGATTCTGCTCTAACCACCGTATTCTTCTCAAGGTTGCACGAAGTGAGCAGGATCTGGTCATAACTGGCAAGTGGAGAATTCCCCAGCAGAGGAAATTCCCCTGTAAAGCTGATGGAGCCATCTCTTGCATTAGCCACTTCCCCCTCACCTCAGCTTGCAGGCTATAGCAGATAAAGCATGGCAGAGGTCTGCTCTGGTACCTTGATCATCCATTGGTTTATGATCCCTTAGGGGGAACACCCAATCAGCATATGGTCCCTTACTAGGGGCACTCTACTGGACCATGAGGCTGGCAGAAAATAACTCAGATGATCAGGGAAGCATAACTGCATCCCCGACAGCTTTCCCCACAACTCTGCCCCAAGCAGAGCTCAGATGCAAGGGAGAATCTGGCTCAGAAGTTTTCAGGACTATGTTCCCAGCTCTGTTCCTTGACAAGTAATTTAACATCTGTACCACAGTTTACTCTTCTGTAAATGGGTAAAATAGTCTCAACTTCCTACTCGTGTTGTGAGGCTTGACTCATTTGAGTCTGCAAAGTGTTTCAAGATCTTTAGAAGAAATGTGCTATAGCAATATGAAGTACTTTTATTTTTAATTTTTCACCTATATATTTTTAATCTTTCATTTAACATCCAGTAATCATACGACAAATCTAATCAAGACCCCTTTTCAACCATTTATAAAAATATTTCTGTTCATAAATTACTGTAAAATGTGTTATTATTGCCATAAATACATTTCTGCATTGCACAAATAGCAAGAATAGATTCTTAGTACAATTAACCCAATGCCCTAAAGCCTACTAGTGCAGTCATAGCCTCTTATAGGTTGGCATGAAATTTAGTTTTTGCTTATTGGCTCAAGACCATTGACTCACAAAATACACTGAACGGGGTTAATCCATTTCACCATTCACAGACATGGTGAAAATGGAAGAGCAGAAAGAAAAATAGTAATAAGATCGTGATATATAAATTCTAGTGGTACTTTATGTTAGAACAAAACTCCACAACTTGCAGAGTTGAGAACTCAGTGGGACTCCAGCAAGTGATTCATGCACCTCTTGGTATCTACTTGATATAGAAGTTATTGACAATCACTCCTCAGTAGATTCAAATGGGTATATTAATGCTGGCCGTAGACCCTGAGGAACAGAAACCGACTGGTCAAAAGGTGGTCTCACCTTAAGTTTTTCTAACTCAGGTCTTTCAACACTAACAACCTCAGCCAACAGCTGCTCTTCTAGCCCATCCCTTGTGACAGTGAAATTAATGAGGGTGGTCTGAGCCTGTAATTCTGGCTGATAGTGAGGGTTAGCAAGCTTCGTGTGAAGGATCAGACGGAAATTCTTGTTGAACTCACATTCTTTGTCTTCAATCTTGATATACCTGACAATAGTTAACATGCAAAGTGATGGGAACAGTACTGAATAAAGCAATTCACAAATATCCTACATTACATAAGACCAGTACTGTACAAGTTTAATGCCACAGAAAACAGACACAAACCAAATGCTCAATACTTGCAGTTTGAGACACAACATGATGATAAAATTCACCTAAAGCAAATGAAGTTTAAACTCTCACCCACCATTTCATCCTTTTCATTTCAATAGGTTCACTTGCTCATATAGCAGCATACACTTATGGCTTATTGGCAATGAAACAGGTTGCAGAATAGAAGAGTTCACGGTTCAGAGGTAACCTTGTGTCCTTGCTCCTTACCATGAACTTGGACAAGCTCTCAAATAATTCTTACACGAACTGTGTGCGTTCTTACAATTGTTTTCTTTAGCATCTTTTAAATATTCCAGCTATAAAGGCTAACACAAACAAACAAACAAACAGAAATACATGGTTATGATAAACTGACAAATGACAGGAAGAGACAAAGGGCTGTCGACTGAGGAACAAAAGAGGAATTTTTAAGGTGGCTGACAAAATGTTTTGTTCAAAACAAATTAATTACTAGGTCACATGCTGCATAGAGTGAGTGATTTGAAACATATCTTTTATTCCACTTAAGATCCCTTAAGTAAGGCATTGCTTGCTGGCTCTGATCTTACTATAATGTCCCAGCATGCACTATGCTGTGGTGCTACTGTTACCAGGAGACCTTACTAAAGCATCAAGTTGAGACTTGGAGATAAGATAGCATTGACCTAGCCCTCTTATTTTATAGCATAGTTCTGAAAAACAAAAATTAATGTTCTGTAGTCTTTGGTCTCTTATTATTTGACCTCTTTTCCATAGCACCATGAAGTGGAAAAATACAAATGAGATTGAACAACAGGGAGGTGGTATCCTGCACACAGCAGCAATTAGCTCAGTCAAACTGCCGTTGAACTTACAACGTTAGAGAATCAGAGGAAAAAAGGCCTCTGAATAATGGCAGATGGTGAACCTGGTTGACCTGCAAAAAGCATATCAACTCTAGCCAAACTTTTGAAACCTGGCAGTATGAAATTAGGTTCCTAAATTCTTATTTAGGCACTTGTATATAAATGGCCTGGATTTTAAAATAAAATTAACCAAATCCTACATAAAACTGTACTAAAAAGGATCCAGCATCCAGTTTATCATTTTTTGGGTGGGATTTAATACCTAAGGATAAAATTCACTTCTAGGTCAGAAAGGCAGATTTCAACTCTGATACCGTGTTCTTGCAACACATGTTAGGCTCCTAATGTGGAATTCTAAACTGATACAGAGAGCAAAACATCAGACCTGAACACAGCTGAGCACAACTAAGAGGATAATTTTGACCTCAGCGCAACATACATATACACAGGCATACAGGTGTTGGAACCAGGTCTCTGACAGAGGAGTACATCAATTAGTTTTGTCAGTGGGGAGACTATCAAGGGAACAATACTACCTTATAGAAATGAAATGAAGTCTGGCTGTTAAATGAGCCCTGGACTCTTGTACAGAAGTATTCTTTTATGAGTTCTCAATTCACAGAAGTAATAATTCTTCCATTTGTGTGGTTATCATCTATGAAAGGCAAAAACTACATAATGACTCAGTGGGTTTTATAACTGCAGCTATGCTGACTTTTTTTGTTAGTTGCAGATTTGGGAAAAATAAATGTTTTGTTATTGCTCTCTCGTGGTTCAAAGAATATGAGCAACAATGATGTTAACCAGAGGGGCGGGAAAACACACAACAGAATCATTTCATTGTTTCCATGAATTGTATCTATCTAGAAATTAATTCTGGAGTATGAAATAATATAATTTGTGTAAGCGCTACGAGTGGAATTCTGAATGGAGAGGTAGTACAAGACTCGTCTGTACAGGAATCACTACAAAGTGATTCACTACTTTTGGTAATTCCTTCACATATAGTCTTTTCATCTCCCATCCTACCAACTGAGACAATCGGAACAGGCGGCATTAAGTCTCCTTCTGCCAGAGAACATGGCAGAAGACCTTTAAAACAAGCTTGATATATAAGCTGCAGAACCTCCACTTCCTTCTAGTTAGAGGCTTTCAGAGAAAAATGAAACAATGATAGATTACCCCCACTTTTATAATAGAAATTACCACAGCCCAAAGGGCTACCTCAAAATAAAGTGAGAGATACATGTCCCAGAGTTTAATCCCAAAGCACTGTAAGACCAAGAAAATAGCAAGGTCTTTGCAACAATGTTTTGTTGGTGGTGGTGTTTTGTTTTGGTTTGTTTTAAGAATCTTGGAATAGATTCATAGATTCTAGGACTGGAAGGGACCTCGAGAGGTCATCGAGTCCAGTCCCCTGCCCTCATGGCAGGGCCAAATACTGTCTAGACCATCCCTGATAGACATTTATCTAACCTATTCAAATATCTCCAGAGATGGAGATTCCACAATCTCCCTAGGCAATTTATTCCAGCGTTTAACCACCCTGACAGTTAGGAACTTTTTCTTAATGTCCAACCTAAACCTCCCTTGCTTCAGTTTAAGCCCATTGCTTCTTGTTCTATCCTTAAAGGCTAAGGTGAATAAGTTTTCTCCCTCCTCCTGATGACACCCTTTTAGATACCTGAAAACTGCTATCGTGTCCCTTCTCAGTCTTCTCTTTTCCAAACTAAACAAACCCAATTATTTCAGCCTTTCTTCACAGGTCATGTTCTCTAGACCTTTAATCATTCTTGTTCCTCTTCTCTGGACCCTCTCCAATTTCTCCACATCTTTCTTGAAATGCGGTGCCCAGAACTGGACACAATACTCCAGTTGAGGCCTAACCAGCGCAGAGTAGAGCGGAAGAGTGACTTCTTGTGTCTTGCTCACAACACACCTGTTAATGCATCCCAGAATCACGTTTGCTTTTTTTTGCAACAGCATCACACTGTTGACTCACATTTAGCTTGTGGTCCACTATAACCCCTAGATCCCTTTCTGCCGTACTCCTTCCTAGACAGTCTCTTCCCATTTTGTATGTGTGAAACTGATTTTTCCTTCCTAAGTGCAGCACTTCGCATTTGTCTTTGTTAAACTTCATCTTGTTTACCTCAGACCATTTCTCCAATTTGTCCAGATCATTTTGAATTATGACCCTGTCCTCCAAAGCAGTTGCAATCCCTCCCAGTTTGGTATCATCTGCAAACTTAATAAGCGTACTTTCTATGCCAACATCTAAGTCGTTGATGAAGATATTGAACAGAGCCGGTCCCAAAACAGACCCCTGCGGAACCCCACTTGTTATACCTTTCCAGCAGGATTGGGAACCATTAATAACTACTCTCTGAGTACGGTTATCCAGCCAGTTATGCACCCACCTTATAGTAGCCTCATCTAAATTGTATTTGCCTAGTTTATCGATAAGAATATCATGTGAGACCATATCAAATGCCTTATTAAAGTCTAGGTATACCACATCCACCGCTTCTCCCTTATCCACAAGGCTCGTTATCCTATCAAAGAAAGCTATCAGATTGGTTTGACACAATTTGTTCTTTACAAATCCATGCTGGCTATTCCCTATCACCTTACCACCTTCCAAGTGTTTGCAGATAATTTCCTTAATTACTTGCTCCATTATCTTCCCTGGCACAGAAGTTAAACTAACTGGTCTGTAGTTCCCTAGGTTGTTTTTATTTCCCTTTTTATAGATGGGCACTATATTTGCCCTTTTCCAGTCTTCTAGAATCTCTCCCGTCTCCCATGATTTTCCAAAGATAATAGCTAGAGGCTCAGATACCTCCTCTATTAGCTCCTTGAGTATTCTAGGATGCATTTCATCAGGCCCTGGTGACTTCCAGGCATCTAACTTTTCTAAGTGATTTTTAACTTGGTCTTTTTTTATTTTATCTTCTAAACCTACCCCCTTCCCATAAGCATTCACTATGTTAGGCATTCCTTCAGACTTCTCAGTGAAGACCGAAACAAAGAAGTCACTAAGCATCTCTGCCATTTCAAAGTTTCCTGTTACTGTTTCTCCCTCCTCACTGAGCAGTGGGCCTACCCTGTCCTTGGTCTTCCTCTTGCTTCTAATGTATTGATAAAAAGTCTTTTTGTTTCCCTTTATTCCCATAGCTAGTTTGAGCTCATTTTGTGCCTTCGCCTTTCTAATCTTGCCCCTGCATTCCTGTGTTGTTTGCCTATATTCATCCTTTGTAATCTGTCCTAGTTTCCATTTTTTATATGACTCCTTTTTATTTTTTAGATCTTGCAAGATCTTGTGGTTAAGCCAAGGTGGTCTTTTCAAATGTAAGGATTTGAACTAAACTCCTGTCTTTTGATGGGTCTAAGAACAATGGATATAGCTGATGAGTAGGCACAAAAGCCAACATTTTCAGAAATAGGAGCTTCACGTTAGGTGCCTAAATCTATAATTGTGTACCTAAATAAGTGACTTGATTTTCAAAAATACCAAGGAGCTCTCATCAGCTTCAACTTTTCTGCTGCTTGCTACTCAGCAACTTCAGAGAAGAAGCCTTAATCTAAAAAGCAGTTTCATTCAGTTTAAGTGCATTAGTTTGAGGCACCAGAGGTGGACAAAAGGAATTAATCTTTGGGAGAGTAGATATGGAATAAGGGGAGTTTCCAGGGCCAGCTCAGTATGAGATTGATTGGGTTTGAGAACACAGAGACCACCAAGAGAGCCAGTGAAATCATCTCTGTTCTGTCTCTCTCTCTCTCAGGACCTGACACCCAAAGCAACACCTCATTTTTTCTTCCAATCTCAGGTGAAAGGAATGAATGGCTCCTGCATTGAAGGACCAAGAACAGAGAAAGTTTTGATGACACACTCAAAGAGAACCACTTTATGGAAGGCAATTCCCTGCATTGGAAGATATTCTGAACAATCTGGAGGCCGAAACTTCACATCCTGAGGATTAATGGCCATGGCTAAACCATTTACCAAAGGAACAGCTCTTCCCCTGCAGGTATGTTGTCTGGGAGAAAAGGCAGGAGAACACCCAAGACCCTAGGAGAAGAGACTTAGGAGGAAGTCTTGAGTGGATGAATATGGCCTCATTGTATGAAAAAAGGTGAGAATCTCCGATCCATCTTGAAAGTTGAACAACAGCTTTTTCAGTAAATAGTTTGACTATTTAAAATTAAAAGATTTGTATTTCATAGATTTATAGTGTTTAAGGCCAGAAGGGACCACTAGATCATCTAGTCTGACCTCCTGTATTATTTCAAGATGGATAGTTCCCATTAAAGAACTGTGCCTCTAAATTGTATAAAATACGTCAGACTCCTACTACTACTGCATTTCAGAGCGGCCCAGACAAGATGAAGAGAGGTGGTAGATAGATTTTTGAACAAGAAAGCAAGGGAAACAATATTTTCCTACTTTGTGGGGGGGTGGGAAACGGGACCACCTTTTAATTGACTTATAAAAAGCTTTATTTCAAGCCCTGCTGTTTAAATTAAAAGCTTCTGCCTCACACTTGTGAAGTCCAGCAACTAATGCAGAAAGCAAAGCTGAATGAATCAGATGTAGACTGAAGCTGTTACTTAGCAATCTCAGCAGGCAGACTGTACAAGTTTATCAAACTAGTTTTGTGGAAAAAAATTCTGCCTGAAAGTTGCACAGCTGGCAAGATGTTCAAGGAAATGAAAGCTATTCCTGAATAGAAACTGAGTTAATTGTCGTGCTGTTTCCTAAAGAATACATAACAGTCATGCATGGACACAATGTTATCAGACTAATGCTGCAACTATATGCACAATCAAACCTGAAAACATCTCAAAGTACAATTTGTACTTCATAATACCCCAATCTTTTTTGTGAAAAGGAGATCACAATCCAGTACATACTTCCTGTTAAGGTGTTTGTTAGGCAGCAAATACATTTGCACGGCCAACATTTTAAAGCGTAGGTGCCTAAAGATAGTAAGCCCGGTTTTCAAAGGTGCCAAATACCCACTGCTCCCACTGCAGTCACTCATGTTGTATGAGAAGATTATATATATGAGGTTCTCTAAAACTGAGAATTTTGACAGCCGTCTTCATTCAGAAACACCACCACCAAATTGGTATTATGGTATGTTCCTTATAGAGTGACCGTACAGGATTTAACCTGAAAAATAACCTCAGTTAACCATAAAATTATATTCCCTTATAAAGTTGCTTCACAAATCAGCAAGTTTTTAAATATGTAAGCTAATAAATTTGCTTTGGAAGGACTACGAGTTGATATATCTTCCCAGCTATACTTTCTGTCAATTGATATCATAAGACATATTTTACTTAAAATTAGGATTGTCTGAAGCTCAGTGGATTTAATTATTTCTAATTATCCAGCTGTTGTCAGTATGTGGCGATTTTATGACAGTGGTATCTACTGTGTGGGTCAGGTTCAACTGTATATCTTTTCAAACACAGAATTAATGTACTATTGATGAAACCATTACTAGAACCAAATTAAAGTCCAGGCTGATGTATTGGTCTGCAGGGTGCTGTCAGACATGAAAGGAGTAATTAGTATTCATTACTTCATACTCTACAACATTCCAATTATTAATGAACTTCAACTGTTGGACTACACCATATCTATCACAAACATCTTTCTAGTCTTTCTTTATTAGGAGGAAAAAGCAAATGCCTGACAAAACTACTAAAAAACAGAATGCTGAAAACTTTGCTTGTTTGCTAGGGGAGGTCTGCATAGTTCCACTGCCGCAAGAGGTAAATATGGCACATCTTCCATGATTCATTGTGTGTAATGTCTTTGAAATGTTAACTGGATGACCTTTTAGTCATTCCTGCAAAGAACACTTAAACACACTGATTACTAAATATTAAATTGACTAGTGTTTATATATATTGCTCCATCATGCTGTGCGCAAGCCTTTGCTGAGTTACTGTATAATTATATTGCTGCGACCCCTGCCCTTTCCACCTCAACTCCTCCCCACTATTTTATAACCCTCTTTGTTACATCGTGTCTGAAATTAGATAGTAAGACTTTCAGGACCATGGGACTTGATTCTAATCACACTCGTTTTATACCAGCATAACTAGGACTTAATAGAATTATTTGAGATTTACATTGGTGTATGTGCAAGCAGAATCAGTCCTTGTGTTATCTTATCTATATCGTGAGGTATCTAGCAAACCTTTGTGGATTGAAAAATAGTAACTAATGATCATCATCTAACCAAGAATGCAGTGGGTAGAGATAGTTGGGGAAGAGTAGAGCAGTTGTTTGAGACTCTTTAGCTACGTCCTAAAATGTAATGAAAATGAAACATTTCAAGAGGGTAAGGTGCAGGGCAATGCTGTGTCTTGCATAAAATGGTGTTAGGCCTGAACAAGTGATGTGTTCAAGAAGCTGAACTTGTGTACACTCCATAGCTTTTATGTGAAACTTTGACAAATAAGGAGAAAATTTGGGTTACCTGCCAAAAAATTGGCGGTTGTTTGTTTGTTTTTTCGGCAAACACAAATAGCAGTATTTTGCCTCCCACTAATTTCCTGTTGTGTGAGTAATTAAATCACTAATAAAACAAGAATATTTCACTCAGCCTCATCTGCTTGAGGGACATATGAAACTATGGTCCCTTCTGCCTGACTCTGGTGGCTATCCAGGAAGGCCTCAAAGAACCCAGGGCACATTTAGCCAAGTATCAAGGGGAAACAAACTCTTGCTATTTGTTTAACTCTTGCAGAATTCAAAACCTTTGAAGAGATTTTTCACAGCCTGTAAAAATGAAAATTTGTATTTGACCAGAGATCACATTGATCTTTTCAGCTGAAATATGGCAATCAACTGAAAAGATTTACTCCAGGTTTACACTGATGTAACCAAAATCAAAATTTCTCTCCAATTTAATTGCAGCAGCTGCTGATGTGCTATAATTTATTTTAAAATCTTAATACTCATAAAATACTAATTGAAATTCTTATGAAAAATGCTACAAAGCATTGGAGACTGAAATTTTCATTCAGCCATAGAACAGGTACAGCATAGTCCCACAATGTGCGTCATCTCTGATCATGGACGGCCCATGTCTAGAGGTACAAGTGTGTATTAATTTCCACTGCCAGGAAGGGGCTATCAGTTAGTTCCTGAGTCAAAGCCCTTTGAAGTCAGTAGAAAGACTCTAATTGACTTCAATGGATTTTAGATCAGGCTGCAACATTTTATCATAAATAAATTTGTTATAGAACCCCTTTGTGTAACTATCCTGGTTTATTAAATCCTTATAATTTGTAAGTAATGAGGAATAAATTTACTTTGTGTTGTATATTTAACTATAAAGAATTTAATAAACATTGGAGGCATTTAAAATAGCAAGTACTATTCTAAAAATGAAGCAAATTTTTGCTGAGGTTCGAAGAAATTTGTTTACCTTTCCCTAATTTTGCACGTCTCTGCACTTCCAGTTTCTAGCTAAGGCTAGAAAACAAAGCATGAGAAATCCCACAAGAAAGTCTGGTCATAATATTTCCAGAGAGGTTTTGAAGATTGGGATGGCATTGGTGGTTTTACATTCTGATGTGCATAAGAACTTTTGGGTGCTGATCTAACCACATCCAGATGCCCCATTATTTGATATTTACTCATCACCAGTTTTAAGTCATCACCTTGCTTAAAAAAAACAAAACAAAAATGCTGCATAGAAAGTTATGATGAGAAGGTAAGAAAAAGAAAAATATATAGTGACCTTGGCAGCAACTCCCAGGCAAAAATCCTGATTGCTCAAGAATACTTACTTCCCTTTTTTAATTGTGTTTCTTCCAAGTAAGGGATCAAGTACTGGGTCGACTGTTTCATTCAAGTTTTCAATTAGGATGGTGTCTCCACAGGCCAGCGCTCTTTCAATGGTCTTCAAAAACCTTAACACAAAAACCATACCCTACCTATTAGATGATGTGCTAGTGATGGAGCAATATATTTCTGCTTTAGATTATACAAACGAGAAATATTTGTATAAGAGCTCTATCAAAACTTGCTGTATTGCACTCAAAAATATATTTTCCAGTGATTAATAATTCTGTGCATTTGAGGCAAAAGGCTTTGCTCCTTATTACTGCTTATGTAGTAACAAACATGAGTTAGGCTTTGTACAAGGACAAGGTCCTACCCTGAAGAACTATTGATGTGAACATTTACATTGAAATTCACAATGAAATCAAATTCACATGCAGGCAATGTTTTCTCTCAAGTGATTTGTTCTGTGTTTGCACAGTGCCTATTACAATGGGGTTTTGGTTCATGACTGGGGCTCCAAGGCATTACCACAAGACAAATAAATAGCAGTAATTCAAATAACTAATCATAATAACATGGGCCAAACTATATCATTTCAGGCATAAAGAGGCTGCAGGGAAGACATGGAGAAGAGGTCACAAAGGGGACAATTATTTGTATGGCTTGGGAAAGCAAAAGGAGAAAGGGTTGAGTGGAAAAGGTATAAAAAAAATGGGTTCAGGGAGGCAGACAGGACCTAAATTGTTCAAAGCTTTTAAAAATGAGGCATTATTGAGACCATGTGCTGTACTGTGCTATGTCACTATCTGCTGTACCTGGATTTCAGTAAAATAAACTAACCGAGCCTCTTCTAGTATGATAGTCTTTAAAAGGTTTTGAAAGTTATTAAAGAGATGTGGTAGTTTTCAAAGATATTTTACTGCAGCAGATAAAATAACATTCAGTTCAAAACTGACCACAAGGCCCTCAATAAATCAAAGTCAGCATGATAGGAGATAAAAACAAACCCATTCCACAGAACCTAAACTTAATTCCATTCAAACTTAGCTACCAGAATTCAAAATGTTTTAGATAATCTGTTACTGAATGCAGTTTTCTGTGTAATACCACTAGACTGAGTCTCTCACTCTGTATTAGGTACATATATGCCATTATCCTATATACTAAACTGTACTATATAAAAATGTCCAATAATCAGGAAACTAAACAAAGGCTTTACTTTTAGCACCCTATTTATGGGAAAACCAATTTGCCCTCACGTGCAATGCACCTCCAACATTAACTTTATTCCCTCTTTAACACTTGAAAACAGTACAGCAGGAAGTGTCTTTTTCAAGCAGAGCTTTTAAAATGGGAAATGCTACCATGGATAAATAAGCAGCAGTATTATAATATTTCAAATCTACAAGTAAATACAACACAACAAACACCAAGTCCTTGTAAAAATTAGGGGAAATTTATAGCAGTAAATACGAGAGCTAATTCTTCAGTGTGCACACATACCCTTTCTGTCCTAAACGTATGACTTTAAGGTCAGTTCCATATTTATTCTTTATCCATTTAATTCCCTGTTGCTGGGGATCTATCATCAGAGGCCAACGCTCACAGTGTGTTAGAATAGTGGCATTTTCTGTTGACATTCTATCACCGGGCAGTCCTTTGTTATTCCATGCTGCAATCGTAGCACCATCAGTCAACATGGCAATCAGGTTCAGGCCTTCAGTTATTGGAATAGGAACCTTTGAATCAGAATGAAATATAATAATAATCCAGCAAGGTTGTAAAGTAGCAAGACAAGACTCAGTGTGATATACAAAATAATAGGGGCCAATGTAATTAGAGATTTATTATATATAAAAGAAAGTAAGACTCCTGTGGCCTATCAGAGGCCAAAAGAAACAGGATATATAATGCAAAGCAGATAATCCTATAATTTACAGCAGGGGAGGGATAGCTCAGTGGTTTCAGCATTGGCCTGCTAAACCCAGGGTTGTGAGTTCAATCCTTGAGGGGGCCACTTAGGGATTTAAGGCAAAATCAGTACTTGGTCCTGTTAGTGAAGGCAGGGGGCTGGACTTGATGACCTTTCAGGGTCCCTTCCAGTTCTATGAGATGGGTATATCTCCATCTGTGTTTTCTTCTCATTTAAGAAACTTCATAAATATTTTCTTTAGAATTTATTAAATCAAGTAAACAGCATACGTGTACATAGTTTGCAGCGTATATTGCTTTTAACACTTAAAGAGAAGGACAAATTCAGTGCTCATGAGTGGCATTGAATTGGTAATTCTGAAGAATAAAGCTCATTATGTACAGAAAAGGTAGACAATATGGGTAGCAGCATAACAGGCTTCTTGCACCACTTTGCTAATGTGTTTCAGCTATGGGATAAAGAGGTCACCTACATAAATCACATATAGGGCAATCGCCATTGCTATTGCTTCTCTGCAAAGACAGCCAATAAACTCACCAATTAGAGCCAACACTAGGAACTGCACTGCCACCTCCAACTCATTTCCCACAAGCCAAATAGCCATCATATACTCATACTTACTCTAAGTGTTATCATGCTTGTGTTCTTTAAAAGAAATGAAAATCTTAAATCATGAAGCCTGAAGGTAGGAGGATGGGTAGAATTAAAAAAAAGCAATTGTTTTAAGGAAATCTCCAAATAGGTAGTATACTCTATGGGTCTGAGGACTGATAATAGGATACCAGAACTTTCTTCTCTAAGAGTGAAATATTGGCCTCATGGAAGTCAATGGCAAAACTCCAATTGATTCCAACAGTATCAGGATTTCACCCTAGGTTTTTATTTCTGGCAAATAACAGCTGGAACTGAATTCCAAAATCGAACACTTTTTTGGAGGAGAGGGACAGATTATTCCTCCCCACCCAACACACATGAGTCTAAGTACTGAATTAATGTTTAACTAAATGATGTTTTATGGTGAACCAGATTTGCAAAATCTGTAGCACTAAAAGGAATGTACCATATCATAGAAATCATAGAAATGTAGGATTGGAAGGGATCTTGAGAGTTCATCTACTCCAGTTCCCTGCACTGAGGCAAGACTAAGTGTTTTCTAAGCCATCCCTGCCAGATGCCTATTTATACTGTTCTTAAAAACCTCCAATGATGGAGATTCCACAACTTCCCTAAGGAATTAGTTCCAGTGCTTAACTACCCTTACAGTTAGGGAGTTTTTCCTAATGTCTAATCTAAATCTCCCTTGCTGCAATTTAAACCCATTACTTCTTGTCCTGTCCTCAGTGGCTAAGGAGACCAATTTATCACCCACCTTTATATAACAACTTTTCACATACTTGAAGACTGTTATGTCCCCCTTCAATCTTCTCTTCTCCAGACTAAACAAACCCATTTTTTTTCAATCTTTCCTTCATAGGTCATGTTTTCTCAACCTTTAATCATTTTTGTTGCTCTCCTCTTGACTTTCTCGAATCTGTACACATCTTCCCCAGAACTAGACACGGTACCCCAGTTGTGGCCTTATCAGTTCTGAGTAGATGTAGGTTTCATTTTTAGAAGGTACACACTATACATTTTGAAAGTGATTTATTTTGAAAACTTTTCAGATTAGTTTTACAGCTATATCAGAAAATGAATGATTGTTTGGTTATTTCATTTACCAAAGATAATTGAAGCAGATATTTATGAAGTCATTGGGCGGTGAAATATCTCCAATTCAACAGGTTAATCATTAATATTTGGAGCATTTTCTTGCCATACTGTATTAGGAGGAGAACATCACCAGACAGACATTTAAATTGTTTTGTTTAACTAAAACAACAACGTTATTTATTCTGGATTTTTTTCTTCAACAGCAAACATATAATATTTTAACAAAACAAGCATATGAATTTTTGAATTTGTTAAACATTCAAGTTTTTTTAAAATCATGTTTGTTTTTGTTAAAATTGTTTTTAACTAAAATAGTTTAATGAAATATTAAAAAAAAATTAATTGACTGTGTCATCCAGGTCAACATGAGAAACTTAAAATATTGGCTTCTGGAGCTAACTCAGTCATCTTCACCTTCATTTTCTTGTTGTTTCATAATCTGGAAAAGAATAACAAGCTTTCCTGCTTTTCCAGGTCACAAACGATTTCTCAATTTGGAATGAATTAGTCCACAGGAAGAAAATATTCTTTCTACACCAGCAGAAGAAGCTACTGCTGTTAAAAGTGAGATTATCATTTCAACAGTCTCTGAATCCAAGTGCTTAAATGACATCCACCAGTTCACTGGTGTGACTTTCTTTAAAACATCATCAGCGAATATATATTTCTTGAATGGTTCACCCTTAGCTCTGAAGTTTATTATAGTTGGCATTATGGAAGGATGATTACTGGATGCATTTTATATTAAAAAAATCTGATTTAAATACAAAAGCTGCTTTTTTTTTAAATTATTGATTTTTATCCATCTTGACTGAGATTCAGTTTATGATCCACTGTAACTCCTAAATCCTTTTCTGCAGTACTCCTTCCCAGGCAGTCATTTCCCATTTTTTATTTGTACAATTGATTACACCTTTCTAAGTGTAGTACTTTGCATTTCTCCTTATTGAATTTCAACCTATTTATTTTAAACCATTTCTCCAGTTTGTCAAGATTATTTTGAATTCTAATCTTGCCCTCCAAAGAGCTTGCAATCCCTCCCATTTTAGTATCATCCATAAACTTTATAAGTATACTCTCTATGCCATTATCCAAATCATTGTTGAAAACTCTGAATAGAACCAGACCCAGAACAGATCCCTGCAGTACCCCACTTGATCTGCCCTTCCAACTTGACTGAGAACCATTGATAACTACTCTCCGAGTACAGTTTTCCAACCTGCTGTGCATCCACCTTATAGTAGATTTGTCTAGGTCGTATTTCCCTACTTTGTTTATGAGAAGGTCATGTGAGACAGTATCAAAAACCTTACTAAAGTCGAGATATATCACATCTGCTGCTTCCCCATATCCACAAGGTTTGTTATCCTGTCAAAGAAGGATATTAGGTTGTTTGACATGATTTGTTCTTGATAAATACATGTTGACTGGTACTTATCACTTTATTAAATTCTAGGTGCTTACAAATTGATTATTTGGTTATTTGCTCCATTATCTTTCTGGATACCAAAGTTAAACAGACTATAATTCCCTAGGTTATTCTTATTCCCCAATTTAGATTAGATTAGATTAGATAGATAAACTCCAGTTTAGTTACCTTGGCAACAATTCTGTTGTTGGGTAAGAACTATTACTGAACTATGGCAAAGGATGTATTTCCTTAACATTGCCTAAACCCTGATTCTAATCACGCCGCCATCTATTTTATGAAGTAAAACATGACAAATAGTATAGTCAGTTTCAAGGATTGAAATAAATTTGTTTGGAAGCAGACATAGCATTGTGGTGGTGATGGTGGTTTGTTCTTACAAAGCAAGGTATTATTTTAATATGTAACTTTATCTAGTGTCCCAAACCTGCACAAAACTAAGAGACTGCATCACTGTAGCTTCTACTTTTCTTAAAGAAAAGCTTTTAGCTAGCACCTGTGTTTTTAAAACAACTCATTAACCATATTTTTATCTCTCCATGGGGAACACGTCTGAAACTGCCACTCAGTAAAAGAGCTGATTTGACTAGCAATACCAGTATTTAAAGAGTGTATTAGAGAAATTATTATTATTAATTTAAGGTAGTGATCACAATGTGCTAAGAGTTAAGGGTAGTCCCTTCTCCAAGGAGCACAGAGTCTAAAGACAAAGAAGTACAGAGAGTCGGGGGGCAAGGAATAACAATAGGTAATTTACATACGAGTCACCTAGAGGCTGCAAGGCAGAAATGGGTCCTGCAGAAAAGATCAGGAAGGTCACAGAGGTGACTGTGTGAGAATCTGACAAACAGGTGGATGAGGGAAGAAGGATGGTCCAGTCGATACACCACTGGACTTGGTGGACTCAGGAGACCTGGATTAAATTCACAGCTTAGCCACATACTTCTGGTATGGCCTGGGGCACATCAGTTAACCTACCCTTTTGCGTCAGCTCCCCATTTGAAAATAGGGATGATAATATTTCCTTTCTTCTCCGGGGTGTTTTGAGGATAAAATCCAATAATAATTGGGAGATGCTGAAATGTTACAGTGATGAGGACTGTAAGGGTAGATTAAGAAATACACAGAAGTTGGGAACATTCACTCACAGAGCAGAGAGGTTGGGGGGGCAACACAAAACTTCATAAGAGAGTATAAGCAGAGAAGGGCAGAGTGACAGAGTTTTGAAATTTAAGAAGCTTAAATTTGATATATTGGACAGGAAGCCAAGAGAGGGATTCAAAGAAGTTACATGGTACATGTTGTCATGTTACAGTGTTACATGACAAAATCAACAGGCAAGAGAAATGAGTATAGTGGCTGCATTTTGAATTGATGGGTGTGTTCAGGAGGTCAGAGAGGAGGATGTTGCAATAATCAATATAGGGAAAGCCATTTCAAAATTTTCTTGGAACCTGAAAGTTAAATGGAATTTAATCCTTACACATCCCCATCAGTAACGACTGCTATTGCACTGGATTAGCAGAGGATATAATTTGGCCTACAGAATGAAGATGTGTAAAAGGGAAAGAAACTCACTTGGCATAGAGTTTGCAAGCCTTACTGTTAGAGAAAACAATATTTTACTTGTACTCTGAGAAAATCTGATAAAAGCCATTGAAAGACAAACACTGAGCTCTACAAAGACATTTTACAGTCAACTTTTAAGAGCAGAACTGTACTTTTACATTCTGAACTACAGAGCTAATGGACCTGAGCTTCCATTATGGGCCACCATTTTGTACAATAAGTTTTACCTTTTGTGATTTAAGGAAAGGAATCCACATATGTTCCACCAGTTCCTGACGATATTGTTTTGTAAAAGATCCAACATAGGACACAAAAGCCGCTGTTAACAGGACATCACCACACAGTGTCTTTTCATGAGCTTCAAAATGTTTAATAGACTGGCTCCAACGAATTTTTTCAGCCTAAAATACAAAATTGTAACATTTCATGGACAGATATATTATTAACTACCTCTTTAAACTCAGAGTTGGCAGAAGAGTTAACCTCAAAATAACTTAAAAATGTATAGAAGCACAATAATTTGGTGTAAGGAAATGCACAATATCAGTAATAGATGTGTGACGTTGCACGCCATATGATTTTATGAAAATATGCTAATGAGTGAGAATATAATGTAACTGGAATATGCTTTATTCAAAAGGTCTCTTGTAAGGTATCATTCCAAAGCTGTCTGGGTGCTGGAGATAGGAGCACTTCTTAAACTGTTTTCAGTTAAGCCTGCAGCTTTGGGGTGTGTGGTTCAGACCCTGGGTCTGTGTTGGAGCAGACTGGCATGTCTGGCTCAACAAGGCAGGGTTCTGGAGGCCCAAACTGGCAGAGAAAATGAGCTCAGAGGTCGTCTCAGCCCATCAGGTGACAGTCCCAAGGGGGTTTCTGTGATCAAACCCATCACAGGATGAACTTCAAAGATTTAGAGGTTTGGTTCAAATAACGATGCATATTTTTTGTTTTCAATTTTGTTGTAGCTGTGTTGATCCCAGGATACTGAAAAGACAAGGTGGGTGAGGTAATATCTTTTATTAGATTGATTTCTC
The DNA here is from genome assembly GCF_016161935.1 of Mauremys reevesii. Taxonomy (NCBI): domain Eukaryota; kingdom Metazoa; phylum Chordata; order Testudines; family Geoemydidae; genus Mauremys; species Mauremys reevesii. The sequence goes on along the minus strand of NC_052624.1, from coordinate 59,987,476 downwards.
TTGGTGGAGGGGACAAGCTTTTGAGCTTCACAGAACTCTTCCCCAGGTCTGGAGAAGGTAACAAGAATATCAAAGCTAAATACAAGGTGGGACAGATTGTTAAGCATAAAGGGTTCACGTGTTCTAAGAGACCACTTATAAATGAAGTGGACACTTAACATCTCTCCAGGCATAGGATGAAAGAGGATTAATAGGCAGCAAAGTGTGTTACAAATTGTTGTAATGACCCATAAAACCAGGGTCTCTGTTACATCCATGACTTTTAGTGGCTAGCAGAGTTATGAATTTAAGTTCTTAGGCACATCTTTTGAAGGTGTTTCACAGGTTTCCTTTCAGGAAAAGGACTGAAAAGTCAAACATGGAATAATCATTTTGTGAACAGTGTTCACTCACAGGCCATAGGGTGCTTTTATCTTTTATCATTTTTTGTGAGAATTAATTCAAGAGTATAGGGTTGTCTGGTTTCACCCACACAGTTGTTGTTGGGGCATTTGATTCACTAGATGAGCTGTGATAGGCATGTGTAGGACCCATGGATCTTGAAAGGTGTGTTGTGGGAGATGATATAGCAGTTCAGATATGGCTGCAGGTTTTGTATCTGTTGTTCTGGAAGGGTCTGCTGCAGTTTTGGGTTTGTGTGTCCTGGTCTGAGGGGAGCTTGCTTCTAATAATGAGTTTGGCAGGTTGGTGGGTTGTGTTTGAAGAGGAGGCTTGGAAAAGTTCTTTTTCAGTATGTGGTCTCCATTGAATATGGATTGTATTTGATGGATGATATCCCATATGCTTTGAGTGGTAGATGACAACTCGGGGTGTGTGGATAGTGGTTTGTTGGTTTTTTTAAACTGTGTTGAAGAAGTTTCTCTCGAGGTATTTGGGTGGCCCATTCCATGATGCAATCTTCTTTTGTGGTGGAGTGTCCTTATCTAGCGAAGACAGTTTTAAGAGAGTGTTAACATGTGTATCCTGGAAATTTTCTTTAGAGCATATTCTGTGACATCTGTGATCCTGGCTGTAGATAACAGATTTCTTGATGGAATGGCTACTGTAACGATAAGCTTGATGATCCATGGGTTTCTTGTATATAGCTGCCTGTTGGGTTCTATTTTTCAAATGGATTATGGTGTCCAGGAAGATGACAGTCAGGGAATGCTCTAGAGAGAATTTGATGGATGGGTGGTGGTTGTTGAAGTTGTGGTGGAAATCTGTGAGGGAATTTAGGTCATCTGTCCAGAGGATGAAAATATCATCAATGTATCTCAGGTATACCATACATTTCATATTGCATTTAAAAAAAAATCCTTCCTTAAGGTGGCCCATGAAGAGGCTGGCATATTGGAGAACTATCCTGGTACTTTGCGCTGTTCCCATGTTTGAGCAAAGTGTTTGTTGTTAAATGTAGAGTTATTGTAGGTGAGGATGAAATGGATGAGTTTGGTGATGTGTTTGGGATGGATATCAGAGTGTTATCCATTGTCTTGTAGACATTTAACGTCATGGTGAGAGTTGTTGATGTATAGGAAGGCGACATCCATGGTGATCTGAGGGAGTTGTTAACATTGAACTAACACAAATGATAAAAGACAAAAACACTCTATTACCTGTGTGTGACCACTCTTCACAGAGTTCACTCCATATATGACCTCTCAGTCCTTGTCCTCAAAGGAAACCTGCACAATACCTTCAAAAGATGTGCCTGGAAACTTACATTCATAACTCTGGTGGACACTAAAAATCATGGACTCAACAGTCACTGGTTTTATCATTACAACAATTTGTAACACACACCACTGCCTATTAACTCTCCGTCATCCTGCGACTGCAGAGGTGTTAAGTGCCCACTTCATTTATAAGTGGTCTCTTAGAACATGTGAACCCTTTATGTTTAACAATCTGTCCCACCTGGTATTTAGCTGTGACACCCTGGATACCTTCTCCAGACCTCAGGAAGAACTCTGAGAAGCTCAAAAACTTGTCCTCTCTGCCAGCAGAAGTTGGTCTAATAAAAGATATTACTTCACCCACCTTGTCTCTCTCATACTTTTTTGTGGCTATTGGCAACTTCTGGGTCTACAACATTAGGATGGCATTATTGCCAAAATATGCTTGCTTATTTTCTTTCCTTCTTTCTCTTTCACCACGTTTCCAGTAATTTTTGTTTCTGGTTGGGCCACGTATACTCTGATGATAATGTTTCACGTGGTATTTCATTGCTTCTGGCCAGAAGTGATGAATAATAAGGAGCAAAAAAAAGTTAACCGAACTGTTTGACCCTCAAAAAAATATATAACAATTTTTGGTTCAAGTTTTGGTTGAAGAAGTTTCATTCTTATTTTGTCTTGCTTGACTCACCCACCATAAGTCATGGAGATTTTACTGAATTAAAAACTGTAATGATTTGGGATTCCTAAACTCTTTTTCTCCAACTTCACTATATTTGTTGGAAAACATTATAATGAGGGCCAGATACTTGAAAGGAATAGCTAGGGAAAAAATCTGAATGGTTTTAAGCATGGATTACCTAAGAGATTGACTTTCTCCTCATGGGATACCACCAACGATGCAATCAGCTGAAGTACTCACACTAACAACCTAATGGTTTGTAAGGGAGAAGGGCTGGTGGTAGGGCATTCACAATAAGAGGTTCTTTGATGTTGGATCTTGCTCTACTCCATGTTCTTATTTTTGCAGAGTCTGGACTTCTGCAAAGCACATCTTTTTTCCAGTCCACCTTTTTGTGATGTTTTGGAGGGATCTTGTGTGGTTAGTGTTGGGGGTTATTATTAGAAGAAGTATAGATAATTATTATTTTACCCCAGCTGGCTTATGCAAACAGTTCATTGTGTATTTAAAAGCTGTTAAAGCATCTAGAGCCACTGGAATAGGCACTTTATAGATATCAAAATAAATATTTTTAAAAATAGATTTAAAAAATTGGCTCCATCTGCTTTCCAATCAAAATGTATAACACATTATAAGAATTAATTTTAAAGTGTCTGGCATGCTGTCCCTGAAACTGTTCTGTGCATGGAATTCCCATTCAGGGAACTGGCAGCAGCATCGGGTCCCAAAGGGTACGGAAAGCATAGATTTGGCCTAAATTCTGAAAGATGTTCAGTTACTACTTTTGTATATTATGATTAAGGATATCGATCTGGAAAATTAATGTATATTTTCAACATATCAGAGATGGAGTAAATACGTGTATTTCATTGTGGCAGAATACTGAATGATGAAGATATAGCCTGTAAAATATTAGACACTGCTATACATTTATTTACTATTTTTGCAGATCTGAAATATCTGTACAAATACAATCATAGGGATATTTTTGCCTCTCAGGAATATCAGTGGCACTGGTGAGGTGGCCATACGTTATTTTGAAACACGTTTACCTGCATGAAAGTCAGCAGATATCCAGGAGATCTCAAAAGATTATCCCACAGTGAGCAAACAAACCCCATGCAGCAGTTGCCAGCATAAGTGCAGGGAAACACATTGCAGGACAACTCGATAGGGGCTCTCCCCGCCACCTCCAACATAAAATTTAATTTTGTTGACTGAAGAAAACTAGAAAAATACACAATGCATGGCATTTTCTAGCTTTTCAGTCCCTTTCATGGTGTGATCAGCACAAGTGACAGTGATAGTCTCACAGCAGAAAAGTAACATATATTTCAAATTAATCATTTCACTGTGTATCAACAAAACTCCCATAAAGACAAATTCCAAAACCTCTGCTTTAACATATGTCCTACTCCTGGGAGAATTCTGTGCCACTGCACATGCACAGAAATTATATCCCCCGCAGATTTTTTTTACGTTCCTCCAGAAAAATGACTTTCTGATGGGGAAGCAAAGGGAAGCCACAAGAGCAGTCATGCGACCCTCCCCAGCAGTATGTTTTGGGTGCCCAGGGCAGCCGGCAAAGAGGTAAATTGCTGTGGGGCGGGGGACGGGACTGGGGAAGACCCGGCTGGTGGCTCTATGCTGCGCCGGGCTCAGCTGCTAGTCCTGTCTGGGCGGGGGAGGACAAGACTCCCTTTTCCCCTGCACGGCATTCAGGGCCACATCAGACCCACCCCCAGATTTGTCCCCCAGCTGCAGGAAGCTCTGCAAAGTCCCCCTGTTACCTGTGCCCAATGCTCCTCAGCTGCAGGGGGAAGAATCCCTGTACAGGGAGCTGCTCCCCCCTCCACCCAACCCCTATGGATCTCAACCCCCTCATATCCAAACCCTCCTGCCGAGCCTCACCCTCACACCGGAGCCCTGTTGATGATCCCCTTTCTCCCTGCACCTGGATCACCCGACAGGCCACCCACACCCAGATATCCACTCCACCAAGCCCTAACCAGATGCACCTGGATCCCCAGCATCTGGAACCCCCCACTGACCCCCCCACACCTAGACCCCCCCGGCCGAGCTCTATCCCCCCCAGACCCTTTCTGCTTAGCCCCAACCACCTTCACTTGGACCCCTCGCAGACTCCCATTACTGCTGCACCCAGAACCCCCTAACAAGCCCCCGTGCATCCAGATCCTTCACTGAGCCGCTCACACCCAGATTGCCCCACACATAACCCTCTCAACCCACATCTGGTACGGAGGAGAAGGGCCCTGAGGTGTTTCTGGGCAGTCCCAGTCCTGGCGCTGTGTCAGGGTTGTGTGCAGCCTCACCGCTGTGTCTGTATCCCGGGGAGGGGGGCCCACACAGTCATCTCACACCTTTGGGCAGCCAGTGGCCTGTGCTCCCCAATGCCAAACTGGAGCCTCCACATTTATTTGACAAATAAAATTTGCAGAATTTTGCAGAATTTTAAAATATTGTGCACAGAATGCCCTCAGGAGTAACCATGTGCATCCCAATTATCCACAAAGATAACTGAAGTATCTTTACCCAAATCACAATTCTTAATTGTGTGAGCATTTTAAGCCTCATGATGTGAACTCATGAAATGCAACTTGATACGTGTGAGGGCGCTTAATTCTAAATGTGTTCTCATGCTTAAGAGATTTCCAACAAATGGTGAGAATAAGGACTGTTTTTGTTTAAAGCACTAACAATTACTTCTGTAATCAAACACCTTCATTTTGAAGTATTTTAGATATCCAGTACTTTTTGTAGACCCTATTAGATTCTTCTTTAAATCATTAACTTAAGTCAACCAGACAATAAATCCATTAACGTACAAGAGGGCTTTTAGATTTATCCAGTCTCCTTCCTTGTTGTCACTGGTTGGTAAGTCATAAACAAAGTGCACCCACCTCATTTTCCAAAATAGCTTTGAAATTTGAAGATTTACTAAACATAGAATGATAGTCTATTTAAATCTTCAGTAATTTTACCATACTACCCAAGAACCATAAATCACTAGTGACATTGGCTAACAAGGGTTTAAGAGTTGGAACATGGAGTGTAATAAATTTCCAGACAGTTAAAAATCACTATAATTTTATTCTAATGTATTATAGATTGCCTGTAATGTCATCCTAGCCGGGGTGACCCATTTCTAATTTTGAACAGCTGTTCAGCTCGGGAGTTAGTTAATGATTAAATATAAATTGCCTGATTTATTAGTCTGAATGGCTGAGCTTCCAGGTCAATGCTATATAGACAAAATCATCAGTCTTGATGCTTTTCAGAAGTTAACTGTCTCCTGTTCTAGTCAAAAAGAATTTATTTTCAGAGGAAAAAAAGATGACATTTTGAATGAATCCTTTAAAATATTTTTTCTTATCTTACACAATACTATCACTAAAGAAAACGCTGTCTTTGTAAATAGTTTTCTTCACATTTGAAATAAACCCTTAAACCAAGTTTTAGTGATTACTACTGGGCATAGACCCATTGAGAACTCAGTGGGATTACACATGGTAGTAAATTCTTGCAACATCTGGCTAATGTTGAGAATTTTGAACTAAAACTGTTCATTCCCAGCTAATAACAAAATACACCAGTGATTTCACTGTGCTGTAACAAACAGAATCATTTTTTTCTTCATGTGACTGACAACATGCAAGTTGAAATTAACTATATGACAAAAACTGGTTTGTTTTAATCACATCAGATGGTTTCAGTAAATTAAACTCTCATTCTGCTTTTCAAACTGACCTAATCTCCTTGATTGCAGTCTTCACTGCCTGACTGCAGAAATCCAGTGTTTTGTAGCCTTGTTGGTCCCAGGATACTACAGAGACAAGGTGCATGAGGTAATATCTTTTATTGGACCAACTTCTATTGGTAAGAGAAACATGCTTCCAAGCTTACACAGAGCTCTTCTTCAGGTGACCTTGAAAGCTTGTCTCTCTCACCAATAGAAGTTGGTCCCATAAAATATACCATCTCACCCACCTTGTCTGCAGAAATGGAGGCATTCCTTGCAAAAGAAGTGAGTTGTGTTTTTGCAGAATACATAAACAAGGACTTTATGAAATCTAACTGAATTAGGACTGTCAAGTGATTAAAAAAATTAATTGCGATTCAATGTGACTAAAAAAGTTAATCACGATTAATCGTGTGATTAATCACACTGTTAAACAATAATAGAATACCATTTATTTAAAAAAAATTGGATGTTTTCTACATTTTCAAATATATTGATTTCAATTACAACACAGAATACAAAGTGTACAGTGCTCACTTTATATTTATTTTTTATTACAAAGTATTTGCACTGTAAAAAAACAAGAAACAGTATTTTTCAATTCACCTAATACAAGTACTGTAGTGCAATCTTTTTATCATGAAAGTTGAACTTACAAATGTAGAATTATGTACCAAAAACCCTGCATTCAAAAATAAAACAACGTAAAATTTTAGAGCCAGCAAGTCCACTCAGTCCTACTTCTCGTTCAGCCAATCGCTCAGACAAGCAAGTTTGTTCACATTTGCAGGAGATAATGCTGCCCGCTTCTTGTTTATGTCACCTGAAAGTGACAACAGGCATTCTCATGGCACGGTTGGAGTCGGCATCGCAAGATATTTACGTGCCAGATGTGCTAAAGATTCATAAAAAGAACAGGAGTACTTGTGGCACCTTAAAGACTAACAAATAAATTTGTTAGTCTTTAAGGTGCCACAAGTACTCCTGTTCTTTTTGCGGATACAGACTAACACGGCTGCTACTCTGAAACCTAAAGATTCATGTGTCCCTTCATGCTTCAACTACGAATCCAGGGGACATGCCTCCATGCTGATGCTGGGTTCTGCTCAATAACTATCTAAAGCAGTGTGGACCAATGCATGTTCACTTTCATTATCTGAATCAGATGCCACCAGCAGACGGTTGTTTTTCTTTTTTGGTGGTTCGGGTTCTGTACTTTCTGCATCGGAGTGTTCCTCTTTTAAGACATCTGAAAACATTCTCCATACTTCATCCCTCTCAGATTTTGGAAGGCACTTCAGATTCTGAAACCTTGGGTTGAGTGCTGTAGCTATCTTTAGAAATCTCATATTGGTACCTTCTTTGCGTTTTGTCAGATCTGCAGTGAAAGTGTTCTTAAAATGAACAACATGGGCTGGGTCATCATCCAAGACTACTATAACATGAAATATATGGCAGAATGCAGGTAAGACAGCAGGGGACATACAGTTCTCCCTGCAAGGAGTTCAGTCACGAATTTAATTCACGCATATTTTTTTTAACAAGCATCATCAACATGGAAGCATGCCTTCTGGAATGGTGGCTGAAGCATGAAGGGGCATATGAATGTTTAGCATATCTTGCATGTAAATACCTTGCAATGCTGGCTACAAAAGTGCTATGTGTATGTCTGTTCTCACTTTCAGGTGACATTGTAAATAAGAAGCAGGCAGCATTATCTCCTGTAAATGTAAACAAACAAAATGTTTGTCTCAGCCATTGCCTGAACAAGAAATAGGACTGAGTGGACTTGCAGGCTCTAAAATTTTACATTGTTTTACTTTTGAGTGCAGTTATGTAACAAAATAAATCTACATTTGTAAGTTGCACTTTCATGACAAAGACATTGCACTACAGTACTTGTATGAGGTGAACTGAAAAATACTATTTATTTTGTTAATCATTCCTGTAGTGCAAATATTTGTAATAAAAATAATATACACTTTGATTTCAATTACAACACAGAATACAATACATATGAAAATGTACAAAAACATCCAAAATACTTAATAAATTTCAATTGGTATTCTATTGTTTAACAGTGTGATTAAAACTGCGATTAATCACGATTAATTTTTTTTAGTTAATCGCGTAAGTTAACTGCGATTAATCAAACAGCCCTAAACTGAACTTTACTTAATTTTTAAAAATCCTTTTACATTTAGAAGACCATAGGAATATAAGTAGTATAACCATCTTCCATGTATTTATTATGTTCTTATTGTTAATACCAATTTACCAAGGAAGGATGTGTAATAAATCCCACATATTGTGGGAAGGCAGCATTATCTGTGTGAGTAATTAGGGAAGCCATATAGCAGCACTACGTCTTACTTGAATGGCTATATAGAAACTGACCATTAAACAGGCGTCTGTTTCACTATGATGATATTTGTCTACACATAAAGATAATGGCTACATTGAAATTTAGACTACGTTTTTTAATAAAAATGCATTTAGTTCCTATTAAATATGAATAGCTTTGCAACAGCAATATAAAAAAATCCAACTAGCGTATTCTACTTACTTACAGACTAAGTGCAATGTGGGCGGATGCAATATGACTCAATCCTGACCTAGAGGATTGTTCAGTCTCTCTTCTCATTAACCAGAGGCTGCCTATGCTGTCACAATGTGTTCGCAGTTGTGTACAAATGTGGTGACTTAGTTATGGAGACTTTTCTCTGGGGGCCATGTAGTGAGGGGCATGTGATTTAAAAAAAAATGCATGACACCTCTGATAGTATTCTCAGATTTTGGTTGCCTCTTAACCTAATAGGCAAGGTAAGGTATGTTTGCTTGCTTGTTTTTTACTGAATTGATTTAACTCATCTGTCACCTGGGAATTTAATACTTACGCTCCAGAATTTTTTAAATGTAATCAAAATAGTTTAAAATATTTGGAATATTTTAATTATTAATTTTGGAAACAGCATTAAGAAAAAAATCTACTTGCCTGAAGTCCCTTGACAAGTCTGTTAGCCAGCTCAATTGTTTTGTTGGTTCGGTTCACATCCTCTTGACATCGGACTTTTTTTGCTATTGCTTTTTCAAATGAAGCCGTGAGTCTGCATAAATTGCTATCCAGCTCCTGCACAACAGAGTCAGATTTAGGTTTTGTAACCTCAGCCATTTTTTCTGTACTTTAGTAATATTTTACATGTATATAATGACATTCATTCTGAAGGATGTGAAGTCTTTAAAGCAGGAACTGTGTCTTCCTATATGCCTATGGAGCTCCTGGCAGATTTTGTGTGCTGCACACGCACACACACACAAATTCCAGAGGGTCTTATTAAGCAAATATTGGCAGACATAGTAGAGATCACTAGGTAAGTGAAGATTACACTGCACCACAGTGATAGGTGGGGTAAGTCTGAAGTTACTTTGTTTTAAAAGGAGTCAGGTTTCTGCTTTAATATGAGGAGGATGAGTATTATGATAAGGCACCAAGATTGGGACCTCATTGTACTAGACACCGTACAAACACATAACAAGAAATAATCCCTGCTCCAAAGATCTTACAATCTAAACAGGCAGCAAAAAGATGAGGGAAAGGAATTGTAATCATCCCCATTTTACAGAAGGACATCAGGGCACAGGGACATCAAGTGACTTGCCCCCTGTCACACAGGAAGTCTGCAGTGGATGCGGGAAGGGAATGCAGATCTCATGTCCAGTCCAGTACTTTAATCAAAAGACCATCGTGATTCTTCCTCTCTACTCATTGTTATACATGAGAACCCTAGGTCTCTTCTAATCTGGAAGATTCTATGGTTAACTGAAGAACTAGTAGTATCACAGGAGACTGAAAGGTGGGCAAATGAGAGGGGAAAGGATTTTAAGACAAGAATGTTCAAAACTATTTCTATTCATCCCTCTTTAACTGAAACATCCGAGAAACACTTGGAGAATTTTTTAATTAATTATTATTATTAAAGATTCATCAGCCCAACTCTTCCACTAAAGCTTAAGAAATCTCTCAATAATCCTTGAAAGTTTCCAACAAGTCCAAAAAGCTAGGGAAGATCTGACATTTCCCCTACTTCTACAACCAAAAATTAAAAGCCACCTTCTGTTTATGACTAAGGCCGTGAGTCTTTCATAGAGGTCACAGAAGTCACAGATTCTGTGACTTTCTGGGACCTCCGTGACTTCTGCAGTGGCTGGTGTGGCTGACCCCAGGGCCGCCCGAACAGCTGGGGTGATCCCGGGGCCAGCCACACCGGCTGCTGCTTGGACAGCCCCAGGCAGCTGGTCCCGGGAGCTGCCGCGGAGCAGTGGGCTGGAAGCAGCAGCGGTGCCCCCGGGCTGCCTCTCCCTGGAGGAGATGCAGCAACGGTACCCCAGGCTGCCCCCACCCAGAGGAGCAACAGCAGCGGCAGGGCCCTGGGCCGCCTCCCCCTACCCCCACCCAGGAGCAGCAGCGATGGCCAGAGCATCCCTCTCCCCCACAGAACAGCAGCATCTGCTGGAGCACCCTCCCTCCCACAGCACCTAAGATTTAGTTTGGGGTATTTTTAGTAAAAGTCAGGGAAGGGTCACTGGCCGTGACTTTGTTTATTGCCCATGACCTGTCCATGACTTTTACTAAAAATACTCGTGACTAAATCGTAGCCTTATTTATGACAAAGAATCAAAAAAGGACACAAACACATTCTTCTCCCTTCACAGGTCACCTTTAACAATCACTAATAGAAGGTTGGAAAAAAAATCCAATGTATTTATCATAGAGTTAGTTTCTCCATCTCCCAGGCATCCTCTCCCCTATACTTCCAAAGAGAAATTAATACTTCCTACAATGGCAAAAAAATAAAAAGATAGATGAGTGAAGAAACATGAAAGAAAGATGGCACCAAAGTCAGATGCTTGAGTGGCAGACATGTCATGTAAGAGTTAACAAAAAGGTAACCAGCTTGGAGAGTCATTTTTGCACATGAACATCCAGGTGAGGCATTACACGAACACAGTAAAAAAGACTTTTGAAAGAAAGCAGTTGCAGAGAGGTCTTCTGAAGTCATTTTGCTGTCCCAAAGTGGTTTCAGAAACTGCTTAGCTAACTTCTGCTTTGCACAAAAATAATTCCATCTCAGATGTACTAGAAGAAGAGCTGCCAAGAATCAAAGAGTACACAGTTCCACAACAGAATGACTTCCCGGGAAGAAAAGTTTTAGACTATAATTACCAAGATCAGTAGTTTGGATAGGCAAATCCACAGGAGCGAAAACAGACAATCAGGAAAATTTCAAAGAATTCAAGCAGTACAATGAGAACAATAAAATGTTGGAAGGAAGGGAACAGCTGGAAAGCCAGGTTAGATCCTGATATGTAAGGGTGATTTGTATTGACTGCCTCATTACCCACAAGATTTCTATTTTGTTTATGGAGGTGTTTATGATGATGATTTTAGGCCTGGAAGTTAAAGATGACCCCTTTTGTGTGGCAAAATCTTCTGAGGGCTTCCAAAGGGATACTTGAGAAAGATGGAATGTTAACTGTGATCCTATCAGATTTAATGGACTGAATGTGAGCAAATAATAAGAAGAGTCTAATATACAAAGCTAAAAACATTTTTATTTCATGACTGTGAAGAATGATGGAGATATCTGTATTATCTTTTATCAATACCATATGTATCTCAATGGGCTATATTTTTTTCCCTTACTGTTACTTACGCCTTCTTGTCAGCTGTTGGAAATGGGCCATCCTGAGTATCACTACAAAAGTTTTTTTTCTCCTGATGATAATAGACCACCTTAATTGATTACTCTCATTATAGTTAGTATGGCAACACTCATTTTTTCATGTCCTCTGTGTATATATATCGTCCTACTGTATTTTCCACTCCATGCATCCGATGAAGTGGGTTTTAGCCCATGAAAACTTAAGCTCAAATAAATGTTAGTACCTAAGGTGCCACAAGTACGCCTCGTTCTTTTTGGTGATACAGACTAACATGGGTGCTGCTCTGAAATATGTATCTCAGTTTACCTGCTTGATATCCTGCCTGACTGCATAGAGTCCAATCAAAGGAGACTGTTAGGGGGGAACAAACAGGAAGCAAAACAATGACAAAGATAAGGTGCCACCAGTGAGAATACAAAGGGTCCTCATGGAAACAATGCAGGAGCTATTTATTGGGGAATGCCCACTTGCCTGGTTCCAGTCAGACCAGATAAATTTTTCCCAAGCCTAGGATTAAAGTGGCACTAAACCATTAAAGACACAATCGCCCAAGGAGGCAACACTGTGTTAAACTGCTTCAACACAACCTAAAGAGCGGAGACTATCTAGAAAAGACATTAAAATGTTTCAAGTAGTTAAATATTCAGCTATTATATTATGACATCAGTAGAAGCATTGCATAATATGACATGTCAAGAAGGAATATAAAAAGAAAAAGAAAAAAGACATGAAATATAAAATTCCAATAATTTTCCAAAACAATTTTTCCAAAATAAATGTTTTCAGAGTGTTCATTTCATGGGAAATTTCAAGAATATTTGTTTTCATTCTGACATGAAATTAAAACAAAACTTTGAAATGTCAAAATTTCCCACATAACAGAAATTCCAAGTCTTAACCAGCTCTAGTGAGGAGTTGCCACAGAGACACAGAGAATGCTGCACGGGCTTTCTCCCCCAAACCTGGAAAGGGGGTCTGGGCTGAAAAGAACTTACCCAAAACTTGCAAAGAAATTAAAAAAAAGTTTAGGTATAGCACGGGCATATAGGCCTTCTGTAGTTTTATCCCTTTGAGCTCTGCTTGTTATATATCTTCGGGTGAATAAATAATGCTTTGTTTAGAACAGTGGTTTTCAACCTTTTTTCATTTGCGGACCCATTACAAATTTGGAATGGAGGTACAGATCCCTTTGGAAATCTTAGACATAGCCTGTTGACTCTCAGGGTTTTGCAGACCAGAGGTTGAAAACCTCTGGCTTAGAAGAAGTTCTTGAGTCAGCTGCTGGTTTTAAATCAGCTTTTTAATCAGCTGCTGGTTACAGGCTCTTGGAGGAAGATGGATTACAGGTGCCAAACACAGCTGGGTCTGTCCTGTTATCACAGTTGGTAAACAGAGGAGCTGCAGCCCAAAGATCCACTCTTAGAGTGGTAGGACTGTGTGGTTCTACCCAGAAAGGGGTGAAGGTAGTGAAACCTGTCACCAAAGAGGTGCACTTGACAGGAACTAAAAAGGGGTCTAAAGCACAGCTCACTCCATAACCACCATACTGCGAGGATCTGGGGAGCGAGAATCTAGGTCTGTGGGTCCATGAGCAATTGCCACATCCATGCTGCCACCCAACCGCTCTGGCAGAGCAGTGATTGATGGGCTGTGAGCCTTGTGAGGCCAAGCACCACTGGATGTCCTTCCCAGAGAGGCCCTGGCGAGAGGAGCCTACCACATTCCCTTATTGGCCCAGGTACACTATTTAAGACCTAGGGAAAACATCTGGAGGCTGTCTGTGCATCAAGGCAGACCATTGACCTGCTGCGTAGATACACCCGACCTTGTTACAGTTCTGTCTCAATGTTGCTCCTGCCTTCCCTGACTCCAGGTAACCCAGTTCTGGCCTTTGGCTTGTGTATCCTGACTCCCACCACTAGGCTTGACTGCTCCTGTCCCATTCCTGACAGATTTTGACCAGAGCCCATTTACAGAGGCCAGCAACTGGGAATTTAGCATCATAAAGACAGAACACAGTCAGGAGTTTCCTTTATTTTTTTTTCTGGAGAAGTGCCAATTACAGTATTGCCAACCTCAAAAAATCATGAGATTTTCCCCAAACATTCATGCGATTTAAAAACAACATTATATTGAGTTCTATTTTGGGTCTGTCTTTTGAACTCCCCCTGCCCATCTCTAGTGTGTGTGAGAGAGACAGTGTTTCCCACTCTCCCGCATTTATTGGGTAAGGAGATTTTTCACCTCCACATTTGCCCATCCCCATCCCTGCAATTAATTCTGCCCCCCAACCTCCAAATCAATCCTGTCCCCACATCAGTTCAGCTGCCCCGACAGACCCCACTATACATCAGTTCAGCACCCACCCTCCATCTATTCAGCCCCCCCAGCCTTCCAGAATGGTGGGGAGCAGCTCTGGGGTTCTTTACCCGTTCTCCTCCTTCCCAGGCCAGGGGATGCAGAAGCAACAGTGCCACCCTGTCCCCGTTGCTCACAGAAGAGGAGGAAAAAAGAGGAGATGGAGCCCTCTTGAACCACTGGGTTTTGTAGCTCCCTCCTGTTCCCTCCCTTCCTTCCTATGAGGATAGATTCAGATTGCAGAGGGGACGGGGGAGAGAGCTCTCTTCCTGCAGCAGCTGTGATTGGCTGCCTGCACCATTTACCCACCAGCTGGGGCTAAGCAACCAATCAGAAGGGATTTGCCGCCTGGCAGGGCTCAAATTGGTTAGAAGACTGGAGCTTCTCACATTATTGAGAGACCGGACTCCAGCCCCCACCAAAATCCTGTCACTCATGAAAAAAATCACGAGAGTTGGCAATATTGCAATTATACATAAAGGAAAACCCTATATTTTCTTGAACAGAAATCATCAAAGAGTGAAAGCAGTGCCTGCCTCATGGGGAAAGTACTGATGAATCTTGCCAGTGATCTTCCTCTAAGAACAATCTATCTCAATTTCTTGCTTCTATGGCATTTTCTGATCAGGATGCATTTTTAGCTTCATGACCTTCAACATACCTAAAGTAAACTGTTGTATTATAATACAATACACTTTCTGTCAGCTACACCAATGTTTGTATAAGTATAGTTATAAAGAGCTTTTCATCCTAAACCACTTTAAATTCTATGGGATGGTGCACACTCATTTTTAAACACTTATTACTGAGCAAAGCAGGTACTACTATGAATGTTGCCCTGGAATCTCTGTTAGACCACTAATGGTAGCAAGCACTTGCACTCAGTAGTAAATGCTAGCTGGATTAGGTCCGTACATTTCTTACCTTAAAGAGATTACAATCTATTTTACACCATTATAAAGTGATGGATAAATTTGTGGTGTTATGCAAACAATTTTAAAGAAAAAATAATAAAAACAACATCTCCCATCCAAATATCAACCTAGCTCGACCCTGCCTAGTCTGAGACACCGTATAATCTCTGTGTGTGGGTGCGTGTATAAACAATTTACACAAGGATTCTTAGCATATGGTCTTACTGTGGTGCTTCTGGTATAGTATGCCCCCAACACTATTGAAGTAATGGACTATAATGTCTTTACAGTAGGGTTGCTGAGTCCTGCTGGATCAAATATTTATCAGTTAATTTTTTTTAAAAATTGAATTGTTTTCTATTTATTGTATTTCCTATAATGGGCCCTGTTTCCCCCATACATTTACTTCAGAGTATAGTACCTAGTATCATAAGTGGCCCCATTAAAAATATTGGGAACCGTCACTGAAGTAAGTGTGTGCAGGCTTGGGCATGTGCATGTAAACCCAGCCTTAAAGGTTTTACACTCAGAAGAAATCTGTGCGCTCAATTTTTCTTTTAGTAAGTTTAACTGGTGTTAAAACACAACAGATATTTAAACAACGTACAGAATGTGCACCAGTAGGTATATCTGTCATTAAACCGCCCCCCCACAATAAATCATTATGATATTGTTTGCACTTGACAAGGATTTTAATTTGTCATTTTACGATATATTTCAGAAGGCATTAAAAGTGAAAGGTGAAGCTCATAGTGTCACCTAAGCTGACTATATATTATTGATTAATGACTAACGGCTGCAATGATTATTAATCATTATAGAAAACTGCTATCTACAAAAACTTCTATTTGAAAAATATTTACAACTTTCTCTGCTGGCCAATAAAAAAAGTACTTGGACATAGGGCAGGGAGCCATTGGAAATCCATGAGTCTAGTCTAGACACAGAGGTCATTAATGACACTCTGCCTTTAACTCTATTTTTCAGAAGACTAGGATGGGGAAGGGGAGTGCATTGAAACATAGAGGTCAGTGAATGGATGGACTGATGTTTGGATAGCTGTAGGAAAAATGTAAATGCCTACTTCAGTATGATGAATCAAGAGATTCTTGACAGAAAAGTAACTCTCACCATTCTTATCCCATTTGTTATGCTGCAGTATAGACAGTCAGAATCAGCTCCAACACAAACTAGAACGGTTGTCGTGCAGCCACTGATACAGGATGCTTAGTAGACCCTGTGCCGGTGGAAGATTGGTGTAGTGTAGTTAAACTCCAATACTCACCTTACTTCCCCCAGTGCATCCCCCCTCCCTCTACAGGCTACCTACCTACATGTTGGGGGGGGGGGCATAGGCACAGACCAGGAGTGTCAGAAGCTCCCTAAAAGTGATGGGGCCATGGCCCCCTGATGCCCCCTGTTCTGGCACCCCTGGCACAGACCTGAATCCAGCTCATATGCACTAAGCAGGGTTCCCCTACACCGGAGAATCCTCTGTACATTTACAGCCAGACTATGACTCATTTATGCTGCCTGAGTGGCATAAAGGGGACGTAAATTCACTACAGAATCTGGCCCCCACCATATCAAAGTCTATCATGTTAGATGTTAAATATTTTGTCAGCAGGTCATGATTAACCCTACAGTTCTACATGACAGCCTGTGTTTCATCTCAGTACAACTCAGTCAGGTGGGTCATCTTGTTCGTTAACATGTGATCTAACACAATATAACTCTTCCAGTGTGGACAAGCCTTGGGGATCCCAGCTAATTTTGAGTATAAAAAGGACAAGAGTTTGGGGGACAGGGTGTGGCAGAGTTGGGGGGGTCCACAAATTCTAGATCAACTGCAGGTTATTCATCCTAGACTGCATATAGCAACTTGTTTGGGTGAAGAATGCTGCAGTGGGACTAGATGCAGAAGAAAGGAAACTAACCCTGAAAAACTGAGAACGGCCATAAACTGGAGATGGCCTGTGAAATGCTGGGTGATAGCTAGGTCAAAAATGAAGTGCTGGACTTTCTGGAATTGGTAGGGGTATATTCTGTCAAAATAGGAAATACGTATAGTAACCCTGGTTTGTGCCTTCCATCTGATGACCTCAAATTGATTTATAATCATAGAATCAGAAATGTAGAATGGAAGGGACCTTTATAAGTCATCTAGCACAGCCCCCGCCCACACGGAGGCATGACCAAGTATACTCTAGACCATCCCTGACAAGTGTTTGTCCAACCTGTTCTTAACCTCGTTTGGAAGCCTCCTCTGAGCTTAACTAGCCTTATACTTAAAGTTTTTCCTATTATCTAACCTAATATTTCATAATATTTAACCTAACTGAATTAAGCCTCAGAACATCCCGTAACTTTTATAGGTGGGGAAACTTGACAACCTCTGTGGCTCAAAGTATGTGGCAAAGCTGGGAAGAGAATTCTGACTGGTCTTTATCATAAGACTCTGGTAATAAAATAAGATTAATTTGTTTGTAGTTGAAGCTCCTAGAATCTAACTTTTACTACATGGAGATTATTTCTCCAGCTTTCTGTACAGAGGTGGTTTTAACTAGGGCTGTCAATTAATTGCAATTAACTAAAAAATTATCACGATTAATCGCACTTATAACATTAGAATACCAATTGATATTTATTAAATATTTTGGACGTTTTTCTACATTTTCAATATTGATTTCAATTACAACACAGACTACAAAGTGCACAGCGCACACTTTATGTTTATTTTTTATTACAAATATATGCAGTGTAAAAATGATAAACAAAAAAAATATTATTTTTCAATTCACCTCATAGAAGTACTGAAGTGCAATCTCTTTATCATGAAAGAGAAACTTAAAATGCAGATTTTTTTGGTTTTAACTGCACTCAAAAACAAAACAGTGTAAAACTTTAGCGCTTACAAGTCAACTCAGTCCTACTTCTTATTCTGCCAATCGCTAAGACAAACAAGTTTGTTTGCATTGACGGGAGATACTGCTGCCTGCTTCTTATTTACAATGTCACCTGAAAGTGAGGACAGGCATTCACATGGCACTGATGTAGCTGGCATTGCAAGATATTTACATGCCAGACATGTTCAACATTTGTATGCCCTTTCATGCTTCAGCCACCATTCCAGAGGACATGCTTCCATGCTGATGATGCTTGTTAAAAAATATTTCATCAATTAAATTTGTGACTACACTCCTTGGGAGGAGAATTGTATGTCTCCTGCTCTGTTTTACCCACCTTATGCATATATCAGTCTCAGACGATGACCCAGCACATGTTCATTTTAAGAACACTTTCACAGCAGATTTGACAAAATGCAAAGAAGGTACTGATGTGAGATTTCTAAAAATAGCTACAGCACTCGACCCAAGATTTAAGAATCTGAAGTGCTATCCAAAATCTGAGAAGGACAAGGTGTGGAGCATGGTTTGGAAGTCTTAAAAGAGCAACACACTGATGTGGAAACTACAGAACCCAAACCACCAAAATAGAAAATCAACCTTCTGCTGGTGGCATCTGACTCAGATGATGAAAATGAGCATGTGTCAGTCCATACTACTTTGGATCGTTATCAAGCAGAACCCATCATCGGCAAGGAAGCATGTCCTCTGGAATGGTGGTTGAAGCATGAAGGGACATTTAGTGCATCTGGCATGTAAATATTTTGCAATGCCAGCTACAACAGAGCCATGTGAATGTCTGTTCTCACTTTCAGGTGACATTGTAAACAAGAAGCAGGCAGCATTATCTCCTGCAAATTGTAACCAACCTTGTTTGTCTGAGTGATTGGCTGACCAAGAAGTAGGACTGAGTGGACTTGTGGGCTCTAAAGTTTCACATTGTTTTATTTTTGAATGCAGTTATTTTTGTACATAATTCTACATTTGTAAATTCAACTTTCATGATCAAGAGATTGCATTATAGTACTTATGAGGTGAACTGAACTTTTGTTTTTGTTTTTTAAAGTGTAAATAGCTGTAATAAAAAATAAATATAAAGTGAGCACTGTACACTTTGTATTCTGTGTTGTAATTGAAATTAATATATTTGAAAATGTAGTAAACATCCAAAAATATTTAAAATAAATGGTATTCTATTAAAAACAACGAGGAGTCCTTGTGGCACCTTTGAGACTAACAAATGTATTTATTTGTTAGTCTCTAAGGTGCCACAAGGACTCCTCATTGTTTTTGCTGATACAGACTAACACGGCTACCACTCTGAAACCTGGTATTCTATTGTTGTTTAACAGCGCGATTAATCACGATTAATTTTTCTAATTGTTTGACAGCCCTAGTTTTAACTATATTTTTTAAAAGAAATTTTTATTTTTATCTAGTTGACAATCCTGGAAAAGTGTTTGTATATGTTTCTTGGTGATTTAGACTGCAGTATTAAAATGACTTTAATCTTTTAAGCCTTATATAATACTATCAGATAAACACAAAGTTTTAATTAAAATGTTTCAGTAACAGATATTATTACCTTTAAATGGACAATTCAAATACATTGCAGTAACTGCCAAGCAGGGCCAGCTCCATCGTTTTTGCTGCCCCAAATGCCACCCCCCAAAAAGAAAAAAAAAGGCTGCAATCGGCAACAGCTCTACTGCTGCTGCTTCATTCTTCAGTGGCAATTCAGTGGCAGGTCCTTCCCTCTGAGAGGGATTGAGGGACCCGCTGCCGAATTGCTGCGCTGGTGCCTGGAGCCGGCCCTGCTGCCAAGTGGTATCTTTCCTTTATCTAGTGCTACATTACAATAAGTGAATTATTGTGAGCCCATTTCAAAATCTGATAATGCCATATCGCTTCAGGATGCCTTTTTGAGTGTATTTGTAATTTATACAAATGAGCTACTTAAGTCAGATTACTCATGTAAAACAGCAAAACACAATGGGAAGGAGTCCCTTTTTCCTATAGTTTGCTGAAAAAGATAAGGCATTTGGATAAACACTGGCCTATGAACAAACCGCCCCATAATAGAAGCTGAGGGGATCCAAGATGTGGGCTGCAAGAAGCAAACATGGAGTTCTCCAGCTCAACAGATCTTGCAGTACTTATGATTCCCTTACTCTAAGGGAATTGCCACATTAAATAAAACCAATGGTCCGTCTAATGAGTCACAGGAAGGTAAAAAAACCCTTAGTTTCTTATGGGATAGCCTGCCCCCAAAGAAAGTTTCTTCCTAATTTTCAATAGTTTGAGGTTGCATTAAGGCTGAAGCAGAGAGGATTATTTCTCTTCCAAAACTCTTGTTAATTTCTAATATTTATTATAAAAACTCTGGATATTCTTGTTAACCATACAAAGGTCTAATTCCTCTTTGAATCCTGCTCAGCTCTTGGAATCAATTATATGCACTAGCTCAACCACAAGATATAGACTTGACACAAAAATTAATGGGTGAAATACAATGGCCTGTATTATGCAGGAGATTAGACTAGATCATCATAACAAACTTTATGTAATTAATGCCAAGCATAAATGCAGATGGGCATGAGCTTCCAATGCCCATTCAGGAAGTTATTCTTATGCACCAACAAGTCAACAACCATATAACAACTGATTCTGCAGGGATCTACAGCTCATACAAATCATTCTGTTATTTATATCAATTGCCATTTTTGTTTATTAAATCTATTGGTTATATATGTAGCTGAATGGCTTTGGAGAAATTCTGTAATTTCTTGTTAATGGCCTAATGTGCTCCAACTGAAAATGCAGGATGCCCTTCAATAGGTTTATAGGAAAAGTAGTAATAAAGCTTAATACAACCATATCTTTGACACTAAAACAAGGACTTTATGGCATTTCAGAGCTGGGGAGTAATAAAACCAGTTATCTTTCTGGACAGATTCAGTGCCTTGCCATAGAGATGGACACAAGCCAATGAAATGAGCTCAAGATACTGGAAGAGGACTATCGTTGTTCAGACAGTACTTACAATAAGCTTTTTCCTAATTGCTCCTAGCTTTTCAGTGGCTGATGCTAGTTCGGCATTTGCGTGGGCTAATGCATGACGTTTTGGCTCCACATCACAATACACCTTGAGAAATAGAAAGAGTAAAGTTTTATTAGGACAAAAAGTAGGCCTTGTATTCATCCACAAAAACTGCAAATGACACCTGATGAAAGAGCTTCTAATCTGTACAATGAACCAGTAAGTCACAGGTTGCATACATTTGCTTTACCTTTTGTATATGGTAGTGAAATACATACAAATCTACATTAAATACATAATTATAGCTATACACATATACTACTTGCTTTCTAGGAGAGTAGTTATCCCTTGTAGTTCTGACAGTAGCTTATTTAAGGCTATCTTAAATAGAAATGAATGCTGCCCACTCATACCAAACACTTCCAACTTTTGTTTCCTTAGCACAGAAAGCGGGGGGAGGTGGGGGTGTCAATTTGGGAAAACAGATCTCCTGTGCAAATCAAATCAATTCACACGTGGAATGATTTTTTGGTCTCAGAATTAAAAGGGTAAAGTGTGCATTTAATTTAAATAGCACATTGTAATCAAGTAGATTTTCTAATATTCACAATTAAATGACATCCAGCCATCATATTGCAATGGGCTCACTAGTTTGCATATATACCACTGGCATCTACTGGAGAATCAGAATTGCTCAACTGTGTCTCAAACTGACTGTCATGTAGACAGCTAGCTGAGATTTTCCTTTAGATTAAGTGGAAGGGGGATGTGTATCTGGAGAAGGATATACGATCTGTCCCCACTGTTGCATCAAAATGACAATTACAAAACCCCAGTGGCCACAAATTTGTTCTTTAAAAATGAAGTTTTCAAGCCTTAGCACTGTTTTCCATTTAACCTCCATCTGCATTTAATCTTCTATCTTCACTGAAAATAATACACTGAGTCTGCTGAAATAGTCACAAGCATCTATTGTAGTATCCTTCCAAACTCACCTACTTGTCCAGTCAGAGACCAAATATTTTGATATATAGTACCTCATAGAATTTTACTATGTTGATAACCCAGGCACAGAGACCAGCTGCTGCAAAGGACTTCGTGCGGACCAAATTTGGGTTGAATTCTGGATCTTTCAAGTAATGTTCTTTGACCACTTTCAGACAGTTCTCAGGAATATGCTCCTTATCATAACTAATTAAAGCTTGTAGGAAGTCATCAACCTGCAAGAAGAAGAGACCTAATGTACCCAATCCATTTACACTGCAGAGAACATTCCAGATCACAAGTTAACTCCTGCTTCATGACCTTAAAATATAAAAGCAAAATTGGCACTCTGCATTTAGTTTGTTTTTGGAGATTGCACTGAACAGTAAGTGAATACAAATTTGAAAAAAAAAAAAGTGTGGCCTGAAGCACATCTTCACAGGAGTCATTCATTTACTGAATCCCTCCCATCACACCCCCTCAAAAAACCCCAACCGCCCGAGTCACTTTTTGCAATTAATTTGGGAAATTGTCTAATATCAGGTAAAAACATATATACAATTTTCTCTCTTATACTTGACTGTGCTCATTTTTGCAAATAATGAGTAACTCCCAGCTGATGCTCATGTTGACTTCAATATGCCACTGAAGCCATGGGGAGACATGATTTATAACAATGTGACATACAGCTCTTTCAATTAAGTCTGTAAGGAAGTGATATTACATTTGACTCAAAACTACCCTTGACTGTAATTTTTAATTAACTAGCCCTCCTCTCACCCATCACACATAGCCAACAGATGATTTCCCACTGTCCGGTACCTTTCCCATGAAGACTTTAGCAGCTTTCCAACTTCGGTCTTTGGGCACTTTGCCTTTATAAGCCAGTAATACCATGACTGCAGCAGTAACATTTGTTACTGCGATCGGTGGGTTGGGGAAGGCTTTCAATTCAGTGAGATTAACCTGAAAAGCAATCACACACAAAAATCAGCAGAAAGCTGCCAAACATAGAGTTAGCCATCTGCAAAGAGAGATGTCTACAGAGAAATTATGCAATTGCTGGTGCAGCAGAGGTACAGCAGAATCATTCTGATTAAGAGATTAAGAATGCACAGCTGTACTCTTTGATGACTCTTGGTTGCTTGTGATCCCATTGGTCATTACTTCATATAGTAAGTGGAGCTGCAACTACCTGCATGATAGTTAAAGGAAGCCATCGCTGTCCAGGAGCACTAAAACAAACAAGCAATGTTCTGTATGGATTCTTTATACATATACAATTTTCTAAGGCGTAAAGTGCAAACGCCATTTTTTCATGCAAATTTCCTATTGGACTTGAACCCAAATCAACTAATTATTCTTGTTGCAGTCGATATTATATTTAATATAGATTATTTGATGCGATTTGACTTTATCATCAGTGAAATAAATCACAGTAAAATAACCTATACATTTGTACCATACTGTAGTGCTACTACTTTCAATAACAGCAGGTAAAATAATCTATACACATCATACTATTTTGTCAGTTTTCTTCTGGACACATGCACTTCTTCTCCCTGTCCCGCATACACACACAGCAGATCCTATGTCACAGTGATGCCTCCAAACAGACAGAGCTCAAGAGGTTCAAGGTGCTCCTTCATACTAATTATGCTGCTTCTACAAAATTCCCAGGGGCTGCCAGCCTAGGGAGGTGGGGGAACAAGCTCATTCCTGGTCTTTCATTGATCAGTACAGCAACAAGACCAATGGGCTGAGCCATACATAGCTTATTAAAATCCTTTAAAGGAAGTTCCTCACAGCCATTAAACTGCCTGGTTCTTACCTTATTAAGTGTATTTAAAGCTGCTGTAGCAGCCACTAGAGCAGGTTCAGCTTTCACCAGGTCATCTTCACATTCTCTCTGCTTCAGAGATACTTCTGTTTGGATTGCCACTACCTATTCAAACAAAGAATCTTAAGAGTTTACCCTGAGACCTAATTTTCCACATACAGTCAGAGCTGCTTAAGCTGCAGACAGATCTTCTTCTTAGTGTCTGCGTATGCAAGCAATATATAATAAATAGTAACCTTTCTTACATTAGGCACTGTCACATAAACTGTGTGGCAAATCCTGTGCTCCTATCATGAGAACCAAAAAATCTCCCAACATACAATGAACCCAAGAAAGAGACAATGGGTCAGATCTCCAGCTGTGACTGAGCTCTGCAAAGTTAAAGTTCCACAGGGCAGGTGACTTACAACCCCAGGCTTATAGGGAGACCACTATTGCAGGCTCCTCTTCCTGCAGACCACTGCATCCAGACAAAGCATAAACCCCATTACTTCTGATAAAGAGTTCAGAGTGCCACATTCCTTTCATCCTAGCTTCTCTCTTTGCTGTCCTAAATCATGAAGTTGCTCCCTCTTGCTGTTCTATCCTTTTGTGAGCAGAAACATGGAAGAAGATGGAGGACACCCACTGAAATTCTTTGAGGGAAAAACACATTGATATCAAGAATACATGCAAAATAGTGAGCAGACAAATGGAGGAGCTAGAAAATGGCAGAAAAATTGCCACATTTGTGGATCTCAGACAGATTTATCTGGCATCATGACAAAAAAAAAGTTAAATTATGCTATCATTTGCCCAGTTATGTAATCACAATATACTCTGGTCAGGGTCATAGCTAAACACTCTGATAGTGTAAACGATTATGATGGAAACTGACAATTTTATAACTACATATAAAATAAAAAATGTATGCCAGGCTTAAATTTGGTGAATGTGTTTTATTCTTGAAATGTATTTTTTCTTTTAAAATTGGTTTTGATTGTATTAATACATCAGGTAAGAAAATAGACATTTAGACCACTTTGGGATTTTGTAATTGTGTAATTGAAAAACAGCATGAATTTTAAAAAATAGAAATTTGCCCAGAGCTTCTGGTTTATGACATTGCTTTTGTACTGTGGAAATAAATTAAGCTTTCTGATAACTTAATGGTGTCAGCTCTATTTTAATAATACCCACTAATTAAATAAACATGCATTTAAAAAGCCATTTCAGAACAGCTACAAGTCACTTTGTAAGAGAGAACTTGTATACCAGTGGCTAAATTACCACCTACACAGAGCAATTACTCTTATCCTGAAACCACCCTGGAAATACACTGCAAAATTTGTTACCTGATCATTTCCTTTCTGGATATGGCCTCTTTGCCATTTGAAGACATTTGGATTGCTATTCGCTTCCTGCAAATATCATAGGCAGCTCAGACTTGTCCATGAGGCTCCACACCTTGAACACACGCCTCCTGCTCTCATTCCAGAAATGTATAATAAATGTGGCTGAATAAAGTGCCACTGTTACAAAGTTTTATTTTTAATCCACTAGTAAAAATTTTGTGTTTCGTTACAATTGTGGAAGCACTCATCTGGAGTGAAAGTGGAAGGGTCATGGCTCTTTCTTAGAGCCTCATGGACAAGTATGAGAGGCCTCCAACATCTGTAGAATGAGGAAACTAAAAATAGTATAATTAAGTTATTTAGGTACCATGGCTTGGAGCACTTTCCACTAGGAATTTTCCTTTTGTAGAAGAATGAAGGCAAACTCAACAGCACTCTGTAAAAACAGTGTTGTTGGGAGTGACTACATAGCAGCTTTACACAATTTCAATTCAATTCAGTGAGACTTTATTGGCATGACAACTCACACAAATATTGCCAAAGGAGGAGAGGCAGGAAGAGGCAGATCTTCCTCAATGTTTGACTCCCTTTCTACCCAGGATGCTGCCATCAAGAATGTTGAATGGGCACGGATCCCCTTGGGATTGGTTTGATGTCTGGCGATGGAGAAGCTTTCAGGCCCAGACATTTAGGGTGAAAGAAATGAACAGATAGCAGAACAAATCAATTCCTAGGGTAAAATTGAACTACTCTTTCATACAGGTGTAGAGGCTTTGGGAAAAGCAAAGGAAGAACAATTTTCTGTGATGTGTGGAAAGAAGAGTTTATCTTGGTAACAAATGATTCAGTAGTATGAAAAATGACTGTTATGGAAGATGTAGTAAGAGCAGAGGCTTCAGACTTTTCTGATATGACAGTGATCAAGAAGCATGACTGTATGGAAATGAAATGCAGGGACTTAGATGCCATCTGTTTGACTGGTTCATGAGAGCCTACAGAATTGTGGGAAGATCCCAGGTAGGAAAAGGCAGGTCTGACTGCTAGTTTTGGTAGACATGCTCCCCTAAAGAGCTTGACTACCATTGGGTGATCTACCAGAGACATGGAAGAGCCTGTGTTTATAACACTATTTAGTGCTGAGACATGAGATATAATGGTAGGAGGTCTTTGGCCCAAGTTTAGGCCATCTTGCAAGACATCCGGAAGAGCTAGGATGACTAGTTTCCTGGAGTTGTCTTTCTAGCCTGATGTCAGTAGAATTTTGTCCAAATTCTTGTGTAGGCTAAGAGGGTGGAAGGCCTGTGGGATGCTAAGATAGTCTATTATTGTGGGTTATCTAAGCTAGCCAAGCTGTCACACTCCAAAATCAGGACCTGGCTAAAGGACAGGAGATCCTGTCAGGTGGGAGACTGCCTAGAAACAGTTCTCAATACCATGGCCTTCTTCCATGATTTCCTCTTTTTTCACCTTCTGAGTGACCCTTCCTAGCAGAAGGGCAGGGAAAGCACAGAGCCAAAACAGATCTGAGTCGGAGTGTCCAGTGAGGTGTGGTCTTCTTCTCAGGTGAACAAGAGTTTCACCTTTGCATTTTGATTGTATGAAAATAGATCTCCCTGGAGATAGCCTGGGGTACTGGAAATCAACTGTAATAGTTCTAGGTTTAGGGAGCATTCCATGTAGTCTCTCTGCTGATAGCTTAGACAGCCTGCTTTTGTGTTCAGCATCGCTCTTATGTAAATCATTCTGATGCAGCCTGGGGTGGCCTTCTGCCCAGGAGACAATCTGTCCCACTTCAGCAAATATGCTTGAGTTTCTTGTCCCCACCTCACATTGTATAGGAATTGGGTACTATCCCTTTAAATAATTTGGGAGCCCTCAAGTAGGCCTCCCTGTCTTCTGTTCTGAAGACATTCAGAAGCCTGGTAGAGCAACAGCATACATAAGTAGCTAGAGAAGTCTTGTGTTTTTGTATATAGTTAATAAATACCATTATTTGGAATCCAGTTGTGCCCATGTGGTTTCCCCATATTCTTCCTGTTGTGTAGAGGGCAAGGACAACACTCTTTGCCCATTTATATACAGAAGAGTCATCACATTGTTGTGCTCCTTTCTCAGGGCATCCTGGAAGTCCCAAAGAGCCAGCCTGAATGGTTCTTGATCAGTGAGGATGGTTTGATTTGTGTAGTACCAACAACCTTGCAGAGGTTTCTCTGGAAGAGTCTTGGCTGGTGCTGGGTAAGCCCAGAGGTCTTAAACATTGTCCTGTCGGAGTCCCTTTTCCTGGCCAAGTGAGGGGCCCTGAGCTGTGAGAGATTGTGGGAGAGCTCCTAGTCTTTGCCTCATGATACAGTCTCCTTAGACATGGGAGCACCTCATGGCCTATCTACTCAGTTTGACCATCTCTGCCATGTGGGAGAAGAGGGGAATAGAGGGAGGGGACTGATTCAGGGAAATGATCTCTGAAAAACTGTCCTTCGGTAGATGAAAGATTGATTGGGGGCAGGTTGAAAAGGGTAATTTTGCGCACTGCTGCCCCCTGAAATTGGGAATTTAAAACTAGGGTGGTGAAAGATAAGTGAGGAGTGCTGAGTTTCTGCTTGGTTTGCATGATGGAAAGTGGAGAGTTTGGAGAGAGGGTAGGAGATGCCTGGCCATACTGTGACACAGAAATACCATTGGTGCCAACTGGTTCACTGCAACTCCTGTCTCAGTCCTGACAAACTCACTATACCTAATAAATTGCTTTCATGGTATTTTTTTTTAATAGGAGATATACCAATCTCCTAGAACTGGAAGGGACCTTGAAAGGTCAAGTCCAGCCCCCTGCCTTCACTAGCAGGACCAATTTTTGCCCCAGATCTTTAAGTAGCCCCCTCAAGGATTGAATTCACAACCCTGGGTTTAGCAGGCCAATGCTCAAACCACTGAGCTATCCCTCCTCCCCTCCCTAAAGATTTATTTATCTATCCATAAAAGATAGCATGTGAGATCTCTACTCAAAGTGTGTATCTTATTGATACCCATAACCATTATGAGATGTGGGTATGGTGATATTTAAGGAGTAATGTCACTATACTGAAAATTATGTTCTTATGGTCTTGGAGTGAAAATGAGTCACTGGAGAAGCATATGTCTCAGCAGAGGCCCACTCAAGTTGGAAGGTGTTGTCACCCTGCACAGGCTAGCCAAATATGTAATGTGTTGCTCTGTTGTCCTCCATTGCAACAATCCAAATAAGCCAACAGAAAACAAACTATAAACATTGAAACCAGCTGGAAGTGGAAAGGAAAGATATGACAACAAAGGGGTCACCCTGTCTGTGAATAAAGGCAACAGACTGATTCAATATATCAACAGGATGGAGAAAAATACTCTGGATCCATTCTCTGAGGAGCAGAAATGCTTCATGAAAGATTGGGTCCTGGCTTCTTGGGGCTAGTGAGTGCTACAAAAGACTGAACATTGGGGGTGAGAATCTGCTTTATTAGCTAGGAAAGGTAACTGTCAGTAAGTGTAGGCCCTAGTTCATGTTTTATGGTTTTGTTTTATATGTAACTGTTTGGTCCCCCTGGTTTCTATATGAATCTCTTTTTTTCTTAAATAAATTTCTCTTTGATTTATTATAACCAAACTCAAATGCTGCATGTGATGTAAGGGTGGTGTTCTAAGGCAAAACTAGGGTATACTATTCCTTTGGAAATGGAGGATCTGGGATTTCTGTGGGCATCCAGTGATCAAGGGCTGAACATCACAGGGGGACACTTTGAATGAACTTAGGACCTGGAGTGCAGCTATTTTCAACTGGCAGGGCTGGTGTAGCTTAGAGAAGAGTGTTTGAGCAGCTGACAGGCTGATTCTGTCAGGGCGTTAACACCCAGCTGGCATAGGCAAGGCTTCTTTGCACCGCAGGCAGGTGGCAACAAAGTGACTCACAGTCCTGAATGCCCCGAGAATCATCACACCTACCCCAAAGCAAAGAACAAATTTCAGAAACAAACATGACCATCAAAAATAGCCCAGGCCACCAATAATTTTCCCTTCTAGATGCTGTGGGACAGTCACTTGCACAAGTACCACCCCCGTGTCTCCCCGGTGATCACAGAACTCCTGCTTGACTATCAGACACCTACTATGCGGGTTGAATTATTTGAGGCCTGGCCGATAAGAGGTCTGTCTTGGCTCCCTACAAGCTCAGGGTTACGCCACTGGTCTGGTCTCATACAGTCTGGCTTCATCCAAGTCTGAACCTATCAGATTCTTCCACACTAGGCTATTCTGAGCCCTCAAAATACATTTTAAGCTTCCTGGAGAATCCAGGTCCTTGAGTAGATAACCTGGTGTAAGTGAGATGTTGGCTAGGAATCCTGGTTTAGCCGGGGCTCTTTGGTGCAGCTAGCTCTTCGAATTTCAGCAGGCCCCATTGTTCCTTGGGAGTAGCAGAGGTATATTCCAAGTTACCCCTGTGATATCAGGATTCCCCTGCTCCCCAGCAGAACACCAGATCTTCTCACTCTCTTAGCTCCCACACCAGCTGCTGCAGCAGTAGGGATCCTGCCTCTGCAGGTTTTGTCGGGGAACAGGAAGCTCAGTCTCTAAGGGCAGGTCCACACTACAGCTGAGATCGAGCCACCGGCGGTCGATTTAGCAGGTCTAGTAAAGACCCACCAAATCACCTGTAGATCGCTCTCCAGTCCACCCCTGTACTCTACCCCCAACGAGAAGTGTAAGATAAATCGACGGGAGATTGTCTCCTGCCAACCCCCCACCGCGGTAACTCAATGTAAGGTATGTTGACTCCAGCTATGTAGCATACGTTGACTTACTGTGGTAGTGTAGACATAGCCTAACCCTCTGCAGGGGCTACTTCTCCTCTGAACAGGGAGTGGGTGGCTCATTCTCCAGTGTCTCCCTGTGCTCCTAATGCTTCTCTTTCCTGGCTCAGTAGGGGAGCAAGCTGCCTGGCTCCCTGCAGTGACTGAACCTCACGCTGGAGGAACAAGTTGCCCAGCCTCTGCCTGGCTTCCTGCTGTTGCTGCTACCTGCAGGGGGAAGGTGTTTACCACAGCCCCCACTCTTCCCATCCCCAACCTTCACCATCTGGGAAGTGCCTGCAGGCTTCTCTCCCAGAAGTCTCTGTGTAGCTGGGCAGCACAGCTTCTCTCTCTCTAGCTGTAGGGTTGTCCCATTTTATGTCTTTACTATATAGGTGAGACTTCTCTTGTTCTGACACTTACTGATGGTCTCCGCTGCCATTCACATATCCAGGGATTCTAAGGAGACCCCATGAGTAACCTGACATAGTGCAATGGGCTCCCCTAGTATTAGCACTGGTTTAATTTCAGGTGTGAATTTAAACAGATATAGTTAAATCAATACAGATTCCTTGTGGGCACTCTTATTTTGGTTTAAGAGAGTTTTATATCAGTTTGTCTGAAGTCTATCACGAAAGGCTTAACTTAAACCAAATTAAGCCACTCTTAAAACTGAAATAAGAGCATTCACACATCCTTGTGCAATGGCTGAACTATATCAGTTTAAAAACCGATTTGGGTTATATCACTGCAAATTTCTCATATAGACAAGCCCTTAGTACAGGATTTCTGTATCACTTACACTTGCATATTTGGGAGGTTACTGTACTTATGTTTTTAAGGATATGCTGCCTGGGGCTGAAGTCAGTTGTACTTAGTTTGGTCTTTAGCCTTGTATCTCACAACTCATGTGAAATAGCTTCTCACGCACACATTTCCTGTTAGGTCTTGCTTGAATAAAGTCTAATTACAGAGAAAGAAAAATATTACAGTGACTGGGATATTAATACTTGGATAGATGCTACAGTGTATTGGTAGTAAAAAGTCTCCCCAAGAACTTTTACTATGAATAGGTAATGTCCTAGCTACAGTAGTTATTTGTACAATAATCTGGGCTGGCAGCTCAGTGTGTGTGTGTGTCTGTGTGTATTTAGAATACATCGATACACATACGAAACAAGAAAACAACAAACTAGGAATAAACTCAGATTAAGGCACACATTGCTAAATCAGGAAACTCAATCCCTCCTGCCTTTCCCCACCTCCAAAACAACATGAGTTCAGGATTGAGTTGGTGGGAGTTACAGGTTGAATTTCCCAGCATTCGTCGGTTTGCATCACAGACATAGCATACTTTAAAATTAAGTACTGTGTATGGTTTTCAGCTCTTCCTTTGTTCACACTTTCTCTCCATGTGCTGCAAGCCTGCTAGCCTAAGCTACTGATACTACTATATATGGGAAAAATACAAATTCTGTATTAGACAAGCTGCACTAATATGGGAAGATACAAGTCAGCAGATCAGCCCGACAGCTGTGGCGAGACAAGGTGGGTAAGGTAATATCTTTTATTGGACCGGCTTCTGTTCGTGAGAGAGACAATCTTTTGAGGTGCACAGAGCTCTTCAATAAATTGGTCTAATAAATGATATTACCCCACTCACTTTGTCTTTCTAATATCCTGGGACCAACATGACCACAACAACGCTGCATACAACATATGTGGCACCATTTAAAAATGGTAAGAACGTGTACCAGCTGAACTCTCCTGCATCATAAACAGTACCATGCAGTGGTTTGAATATGATGCAGTACCTTCCATTAAACAGAACAGACAATTAAAATATCACACAAGCTTATTCTTTAGTTTTATTTCCATTTTCTGATTTCCCTCATTTCCTCTTCTTTGTTCTTGTTTATTGTGCTACTACTCTTTGCTTCTTGGTGGCTGGAGGCAGCAAAGAAGCTATACGTATTGATTTTAAGAAAAAAAAGTAAAGGAATGGGAGACAGAAAGGTGATTTCAATCAATCCACTCCTCCAAGTGGAGGTAGGACTTTTAATACTGATCTCCAACATTTTGGTGGTCCAGTTCAGGGCAGAAGTGCCTACAGATAAGAGCGCCTGAGCAATATCTGAATTGCTGGGAAAGCTGGAAATAAAATGTACAATCACATGTAAAAAGTAGTTGGACTAGTGAACATGATGATCCAAGTGCAGCACACAAACAAAAACCATTGTTTTAGTTGGTGGGGGGAGCCAGAGTGGTTCCAGCCTCACTCCCCATGCTTACCCAATGTAATTCCAGCATCCACAATACCTATACTACTCTGTACTAGTGTGACAGTGTTGTTTTCTGCTTTGAAGGGGGCAGGTTCCTTATTAGAAAGCAAGACATAGCACGATGCATTTATAGCTGTACAGCTACACTGATGTGGTAGAGTGACTGCAGCTGCCCACAGAGTAGCTGCAGTGCTGCTGCCACTGTTTACAAGCTCAAAAGAAGTGACACCTATAAGCAGACTCTCTTGACTCCTGTACAAACTCCAGCTTACACCATAGGTCTGGTCCCATCCAGACTCATCCTTCCTCTCTGGGTGATTCTGATGTGATCCTACCACCCCATCCCTCCCCTCTCCTCTATAGACAGGGCATCTCTAAAGGCAGCATGCATCTAGTAAATGCTTTAAAAACTTACAAAATCCCTACACCATTAGCTTCCTGTGATATTCTGTACCAGTAGCACCCTGGAACCCCCATATTCACCATGGTGATATGTTTATGATATGTTTTGTGCAAAATATACCTTCTGAGGTATCGTTTTAAAAGTCTTGATCTATTGTACATACAATCCAATGGGATATTAATGTTCTGTCATTGTATCTGAAGTTAGGAAGTATTGTTACTGAAATATGTTGTGAGGTTGGGAACACCCAAAACCAGCCTTTCAGTTACAACAAAGGAGTGGCCATCAGTA
The DNA here is from genome assembly GCF_016161935.1 of Mauremys reevesii. Taxonomy (NCBI): domain Eukaryota; kingdom Metazoa; phylum Chordata; order Testudines; family Geoemydidae; genus Mauremys; species Mauremys reevesii. Next base: position 59,954,489 of record NC_052624.1, on the reverse strand, counting down.
GCCAGACAGCGTTAATAGCTCATCAACACTCATAAAGAAAAGAATCCACTGTCCCAGAGACTCCTTAGAGAAGTCACGTATGAAATGGAGACTGCTTGACCAATGGGGAGTGCCTGATCCCATGATAACAGCAAGGATCTTTCCAGCAAACTGGAAAAAAAAATAAAAAAAGAGGGGAAGTGACATCATCACTTGCCCTCTCTTCGCTGCTCCTCATGTCAACACCTGGAAACTCGTCTGGAAGGCAAAGGCTTTGAACTGGGGAAATTTGGTCCCAGGCTAGAAAGAGAGTCCAGTCTGTATATAGAGGAACTGTAACCTGGTTGTATCATCTGTCAAAGCTGTTTGATTCAAGACTTGCTTAGTTACCTTAATCCTAAATGTTTAGTTTATCTCTGACCTTTATGCCTACCACTTATAATCCTTAAAATCTATCTTTCTGTAGTTAATAAACTCATTTTGATGTTTTATCCTTACCAGTGAGTTGTCTAAAGTGCTTGGGAAATCTGCTCAGGTTACAAAGGCTGGTGCATGTCCACTTTTCCACAAAGGAGTGGCAAACTAGGTAATGAACTTGCACTGGCGAGGGTTCTGACCCAGTGCAAGATGGTACACTTCTGGGGTGCCAGGATGGGGGGCTGGAGGAACCTCCCTATTGATAGTTCATGAGTGGCTGAGAGATCATTCATGTATCACAGGTGTGTCCCTGCCTGTGGATGTCTGTGTAAGTTCAGTGCCTATTAGATGTTTGTAGATGTTTGTAGCTTGACATCAGCATCAAAATGTGAGGGATACCTCAGGTTGGTGAGTTTGGAGAGGCTCAGTGGTTCCACAGGCCAGGCTGCACTCTGGGGATCCCGTAACACTTCCGCACTCTAAAGGTTTTAAACTAAAGTAATTAAAATAAGTGAGACCAATTGCCAACATTCCATGGTTTGAAAAATATTTATAAACTGCTTGAATTCTCATTTGCTTATCACTTTTTATAAAAAATTACAGGTGCAGATTAATCTTTATAGACCATTTGCAGCATTTTAAAGTATCTTGGGATTAGTGTAACACACACACAGATACTTTCATCCCAATTAATATGTTTTAGAAGAGCAATAAGACAACTAAAGGGAATGTGGTAATTGTTATAGGCATAAGGCTATGCCTCGAGCCTGGAAAAAAATGGCCTGGGGTGTGATTATCCCACGATAATCACACTAAGTGTTGTACCTAATTGCTTAATGAAGTAATTTGAATTGTGGTAAGGAAATTCCTCAATCCTAAATCTATCAGAAACATGCAGAACAGATGCAATAAAAAGTCCACTGAAAGATGGTTGAAAAAATTGGGAGCTTTTCCTGAGCAATCCAATCTGTGCAAGTTTAATGACACTATTTTGATTTTAACATTTATGGCAAATCTTTTAAATTCTTGTATAAAATTTGATTTGCAAAGGTTAAAGTCCATAATTAGCATAAGCTGGAGAGATACAAAAAGGGTCTGATACAGTTTCTATTTGTATCAGTGGCAAAACAAAAAAACACCATCTTTACACGAAAGCAGAATGAGGCTCAAAAATTTGCATTAAAAAAAAATAAAGTGCACCTAATAGTAACCCTTGTATCATAGAATCATAGTTCTTGCTATATAGACTTGCTACATCAGTTTTCATAGGAAAATGCCAATCTTGCAGAAGTCCATTAGGGTAGGAGGACTTAAAGAGATCAATGGCTACTATAGCATAAAGATATATTCACTGTATTTTTAGTGCAAAAATAGGATGCTTCATTTAGTGGTTTAAACGTTTTGGTTCAGGATAAAACCCTGAATTTGAGTCTAGTTTCTCTATCTTTTTAATAATAAAATTGATAGATAATTCTATATGCTGAGCAGAGCAGAGAAAAATAATGCAGATTCTGAACTGCTTATACATAGGGTGACCATATTTCCAAAAGGGAAAACGGGACACTGCGTGGGGCTAGCCCGAGCGCCCCCAACCCTGGTGCATGAGGCTGGCATGAGCTGCTCGCCCAACACCTCCCCCCCATCTGGGGCTGGTGTTGCTGCTCGGTCAAGCCCTGCCTGCCCCCCATCTGAGCCCTGTACGGGGCTGGCATCGCTGCTCACACTTTTTTGACAAAGGTGGGCATTTTCCCCATTTGCTCTTGCAAATTTGATCAGTTGGCAAGAGCAAACAGAACAAATGCCCACTTTTCCCAAAAAAGTCGGGATGGCTCGGAGAGGACTTAAAAAAAAAAAAGAAAGAGACTGTCCTGGCCAAAACAGGACATATGGTCACCCTACATATACATCCCATAGAAGGATTTTAGGATTCAAAATTTGGAAATAAATGTAAGGCAATGGAATGGACTTTGATATCAATTGAGTTGTTCAATTTAACTAAAACCACAAAGCCTTTAGAAACCTAAAGTTCTCAGAGAAGACTCTGTGACCATTACTGTATTACAAATAGGCCTGATTCTGAAGATCCATTTCCATTATATGCTTGAATGAACTCAGTATTTATTGTTCTTTCATATCATTAAAAGAGCTAAAAGGTTGAGAAAATGCATAATGTAAAGAAAGGTCAAATGATAATCATGGCCTGAAATGCAGTTACATGTACAAGTATAATAATTCTTTAGACTTCATGCTCCCTAGAGAGGAAGCTGTTCAAAACTGTTCACCTACAAAGGTTTATTTTTTGTTAAATATAGCTCAACAACCCTAAATGGTGGGATTAGACTGACCTTTCGCTCCTCTGCATCAGCAGTGGCTCTTTCCTGGCTCACTTTCTCAGTCTGAAGCCCTATCTTAGTAATCAAAGCTTCAGCATCTTGATTTCTCAGTTGTAGTTCTGCCTCTTGAGAGGCTAGTTTGGATTTCAGGTCTTCTACCTACAGCGCAACAGAGAAAAAATGTTTTGGAGTAGTCATTAATCAGGCACACTTCTTGAACATGTACATTTCCTGAAGGGGGATATAACTTGTACTTAACTTTGTTTTCCGTTCCATTTCAAAGCAAAATAGTATCCATCCCTTATTTTTCATCTTTACTTGTTATGGTTTGTTTCCATGTTACAGCCCCATTTCTGTGGCTCAGGGAAGAAGTTTGTTGCTTTCTAAATGAACTAACAAATTATACAAAACAATCAAACCACACCCACCAAAACCTCAACAGCTCCTCTGATGTGCCCAAACTGTGATCTGTAAGCAGCTCAACAAGGTCCTGCGAGCCCTGACATAGATGCAAGTGTATAAACAGCAGCAACAGGACATGTTGGAAAATGCTCATTAATCACTCTGAAGAGCCTTTCACAGATAATTTTAATGGAGATTTGCCGAAGGGTTTCCATTAAAAAAAAATCAGGTTTTGTTTAACAAAGGCTACCTGTTTGTTGAAAGAGCAATTTATTGCTTGACATGCTAGTCACCCACATAAAAATATCCAACAACAGTATTTTTCCATGCATAATGGAAGGGCTTTAAATATATTTTATTCTTTGGTTTTTCTTACTCATCCAAGCACTTTATCTGGTTGTTGGCCATGATCTGATTCTGTATCAAATCAGAAGAGATTCACTATAACCTGATATGGACAGGTGCCAAGTCAGTACTAGCGGCTTTAAACCTCAAAGCCAGCAGAATGTCTGAGGGCTCTTCTGTTTGTTTGCTGGAAAACGTTAAGGTGAAATTCTGAAGCCCAACAAAAAACCTATTACACAACCTCTCACCACCTTTGCCTCTGTTAGAACCCTGGGAATCTTCCCACTTAACCCTCTTGAGGCATTGTTTCATGAGCACCATGTGGTATCCTAAAGCTGACCGTTAATACAGTACTAAAAGTCTTTAACGTTGGCTGTTTATTCCTATTGTCCAAGCTGAGGGAATGTGAAAAAAGTAAAGTCTGTCCCCCCGGTTCTCATGCACTAGCACAAAGTTGCAGTGCTGTGCAAACACTGCAACTGAATGTTTAAATGTTCTGTATAGATCGACAAACACAGAGACTTTGTAGTTTTAGCAAGCAAATTGCCAGCCATGAGCATGTTTCTGAGGCTGAGACGGGAAAAGAGGATCCAAAGAGCTTTCCCTCTCCTGGTATCCCTGTGCAGAGATGAGTCACTTTGGTGGGGAACACAGGCACTGCTTACAGCTAGCTAGCATTAGCCTCCTAAAAAGAGACGGGAAGAAGTGATGGCTTCACCCCTCTAATCCTCCCTTCCCCATCAGCCAGCCAGCTATCATAGACAGGAGCATATCTGTACCTTCTCCCAGGGTGGCCCTGCTGCTACTGTAGTATGTGCTCGGAGTCTCTTAAAAAATTTTCTGGAGCCCTTCTCACCCCTCCAGGGTAAGCTCTGACTTTGAGCCACAATCTAGCTCAAATGTTAAGATAGTAACCCATTTCTTTGACAGATATCTACAGGTACCTGGAGTTTGAAAGGCAATACATAAGATAAAATCCAGTTTCAAAGCCCTAGTACAGCACTGAACCAACAGTGCCAGAACTCAGCAGCCTACCAAAAAGGTGCAGAGACGTTTCAATACAAGATTACCAAATTTTGCCTGGGTCAGATTGAAAAAAATATGCATTCCTTAGAGGAGAGAGAACGACAAGAGTAGGTCTTTCCTCACATGTGATAATTTACCTGCGAAGCTGTTGTTTTTAACTTCCGAATGCCATTCACCAGATGTTCCATGCGCTTGGACATCTCCTTGTATTTCTTCTCCAGCAGGATCTTATAAAGTGAGATTTGTGCCAGGAAACTTTTTGGAGTGGTGTAATTGTACCGCCTCTCATTCTGATAATATTTTGCACTCATCTCATTGACACTGGTGTGAGCATAGGCCATAAAAAGGCAAATGGAATCCTGAACATGTGGCTGAAAACATCAAAGGACCAGAAACAAATTGAAATGCCAGGGCAAAGGAATATTTCAAAGGTTAAATACAGTTATATACCTCAGGAAAAGTTACACATCCAAGGAAGGATCGCCAGCAATAATAATTTTCAAACTCTATTTCAAAAGCATAACACTTTCAGTACACTAAACAAAGAATTCAAATAATCAAACCGTCTCCCCAGCTTCTTACAATTTAGAATAATTCTCTCTCAGTACTCACAAGACTTTCACTGCCACAGCAGTTGAGTACTATGTATAATTTCACCATATATTTAGACTCCGCCCCTTCCCCCCAAGGCCCTGCCCTACTCTACTACTGCTCCGTGAGCCCCTGGCTCGCGCCACCCTTTCTCCCCAAGGCCCCGCCCCGTGCCGCCTCTTCTCCTCCAAGACCCCATCCCCCACTCACTCCTCTCCACCCCTTCTGCCGTTGCTCACCCTTATAGCTGGTAAAAAGTGACGGGGCCATGGCCTCCCGTGCTCCCCATTCTGGCATCCCTGATTTGAGTTATTTTTAAAAAACACCAACAGAAGGCTAAAAATGGTAAGATCTATAATTAATCACCATTGTACTATTAAGTGTAGAGTTAATGTGCTAGGAATTTGATATTTCACTTCTAGAACTCTTGATTGAAAAATCATTTTCAGGTCAAGTAAAAAGTGTGCACGATGGTCTTGCTCTGGTTCCACTGATCTCCACAGAATCCCACATATATCATAATCCCCAATCCCGTTCCTACTTGAAATCAATAGGTGGTACCACCATTGACTTCAAAAGAACAGGATTGGGCCCAATCTAATGCCATTTGAAGTCAAAGGGAGTCTTTCTATTGACTTCAATGAGTATTGGGTCAGGCATTTAATCCATTACTTAGTGTATGCCAGAGGTTCTCAAACTTCATTGCACCGTGACCCACTTTGGGCAATAAAAATTACTAGGCGACCGTAGGAGGGGGGGACTGAAGCCTGACCCAGCCTGAGCCCCCAGTGAGTGGGAGGGGGGAAAAAACCAAAGCCCAAGGACTTCAGCCCCAGGCAGGGGGCCTGTAACCTGAGTCCTGATGCCCAGGGCTGAACCCTCAGGCTTTGGTCCCAGGCCCGAGCAAGTCTAATCTATGGGGTTGCGACACACTTTGCGGTCCCGACCCACCATTTGAGAGCTGCTGATGTATGTATATTGTGCTCCAATGGAGCATTTCTTCATAACTTCTTTCCTATAGTTTTTATCTGACAATCCTACTTTATGATCCTTTAGAATGTATAACCTCTTCCAATATACTACATGATAATGAAAGCAGGCAAAGCATATTTAAAGCTCTTGAAAGGGATAAAATTTACTCACGTAGTCCCATGCTAAGCACAAAATATCGACAAAAGTGAAACTCTGTCTTCATCCACTTGAGTTAAGTGAGGTGGACAGGAAGGGACAGGACAAGGAGCGTTCCAAGTGCATGTCTTTAAATTATTTTTATTCCAGAATTCCCAACAGATAAAATATGCTACCCTGGGGCTTTGATCTGGAGCACTGTTCACTGGATAAAGCTTGGAATGAAAAGCTCATTTTCTATGAGAAATGTTTTGGGCTTTTAAAAAAAAAAAACAAGTCTAAGAATATTAGAGTCACTAGCATGTATGCATATATATTCTGTAGAACTTTGATCTTGGGAAAGTACTTCTTGGGTTAAACTTTATTTTTCCATTTTGTCCTCTATGACTTCTAATGTACTTAACTTTATAATCTGTGGAGTCACATCTCCCTCATTTTAATGATTATTTATTGCATTCTGTACAAGATGAACCCAGTTCAATTAATCAAGGGAAGCCTAAAAATCAATTAATATGAATTAAATGAGCTACACCAACTCTTAGGAAAGTCACACATAATTTACCAAAGCATTGTCAATAATGCTTAGAGATCTTTTGGAAAATTGCTCATGAGTGGTTGCTGATGCAGTTAAACGTTTCAAACCTACATCATTAATATTACAATCAGGTTGGTGTAGACAGACTTACAATTTTTCTCAGTGAGAAGCCTCATTATATTTTGTGGCTTTAAAAGCTAGCTTAAAAAAAAAAACAACAGTTTCACTTGTGATTGCGATAACAGAAATCAGAAGCAGGAACCAAATACAGAATGACTGCATATATGGAAAGTTTAAATAATTTGTCTTTAAAACAATAAATAAGAGTCTCCACACATCCTTTGTTGGAGCAAAGGTAGCATAACCCAGCTAATATAAAATATAATACAGAAATCTGTTTCTTAAATCAAGGAAACGAACAAAGATATTTTATGCACATTTGGTCACAAGCAGAAATCTGTTCCAGTCTTTTACTTTTAAATGTCTATTATACACACAAACATTGCAGTACAGATATCCATCCTAGCCACGGGCAACCTTCTTACAGAGTAACTGGCCCCTACCCAATCATGATGCTTATGAGAGTTCTCTACTCAGCAGTCCTGAAAAGCACTCTTTAACAACAGTTTCATTTGTAAATCAGTGAGGGAAGAAGTGGGTTCCGGTAGAGCTGCAAGTGGCCTGAGACAACTTGTCTCAATGGGGCAAAATAACTATTGTTATCAAGCTTAACAAAATGGCACAGCATGGGAGATATGCCGAGCCAGAGAGCAGCTGGTTGTAATTCACACTGTTTTTCAGAAAACTCTAATCGTTCCCGAACAGACCTCTTTGATGATTGGTCTTCCCTGCATTTTCAATTTGTCACTTTCTCTTATGATAAGGTCAGCAGTGACAGCACTTCCTGACATTAACAGCTGTGGCTTTTAAAAGGGTCATTGTGGAACTACTAATTGCAGTAATTTCATTAGCATAAATTATTTATTCTGCCATTCATTTATCTCTCTCCTTTTTTTAATGCTACATTGCATTTTTCAGTATAAGCCCATTCAGAGATGTAGGCAAAGAAAATTATTATTGCTAGTTTGGCCTTCTTTATGTAAAACTAGTTGATGATACTTTCAATTTTTTATTTAACTGCTGATCACTAGGAAGTATAAAATAGCAACAAGCCAATAACCAAGGTTACCAAGTTCTGAATCAGGAATATTCAATATTCCTAATGAGAATTGGGGGAGGGAGGAGTTTGTATTTTGTTATAAACTAGATACAAAGGCAAAGTCTTTTTTTACTTCCGATGCAACAAGGAAATCACTTTATTTTAGACCTCGGCATACTGGCTTTTGTGCATACAAGAGTTCAGACAATCTTGTATCCGCTCTGGGTCACTACTGGAGTTAAGAAGACTTTTGTCTGAATAAGGAAGGCTATTTATTGCTTTTCTAAACTAGTCATTACTAAACCAGCTATTCTACCTTCTGACTACAGATCTCAGCTTTCGCCAACAAGTTCCGTTAGCCGAAAATGCACTAAGCAATAGCAGAAATGACTGATGCTACTAAATCTCTTGATTGTGTAATTTAGGCAGTTATCAAAGCAGGGAGGGAAACCTACCCATTGTTAGTATTGGGAGCCAGGAAGGAAAGATATTTCAAGCTGCCATTATGTCATATTATGTTGGATTTCATTATATCTTATGCAAGATATAGCACCTCCAGGGATAGAATGACAAATTTTCTTAAACGAAGTGCACAGTTTAGTACCAAGCCTCCAGCACTACAGTGCAAGATAGCACAGCAGAAGAACTTCAAAGGAGTGGGAAGGGTTTTTTTTGGTTTGTTTGAGGAAAGCGAGGTTAATTGTGGATCCCCTTATTTTATGTTTCCAGTTGATATATGAAAATACAGTGAGTTGTGGGATGTGGAGATTATGTGGCATACTAAGATTAGACAGATTGGGCTAATACCTCAGAGAACACACTTTGTTTATTTCATTAAAGCATTATTTCAGCCCCAATCAAAGTTTTATAATGGAGTGTTAACCCTATACACCCAATATATGGCATTTAAATCTCAGCATCTCTACTTTGGGTTCTCTCTTTTTGCCAGGCTGCATGTTAATGTTTATCAATTTGAGTTTTTGTTGTAAAATATTTTAAAAAACCCACCAGAACCAACTTGACTTCTACTCTGACGCTCTCCATTTCCTCCCGAGTCTCTCTCAACTTTAAGCTCCTTTTCTCTTCCTCGCTACACCACGCTATGGCCAGCACCCTTCCAGTGAGACTCCTACAGCTGGAGAGGATGCTGTTGAGTAAAGCAAGTCATTTGCTTTTCTCAGCAGCACACTTTGTTCATAGATTCATAGTTTAAGGCCAGAGGGATCATTAGATCATCTACTCTGAGTTGCTGTATAATCGCAGGCCATTAAGCTTCACTCAGATACCCATTATTGAGCCCACTAACTTGTTTAGGCTTTAGTCAAACATATCTTCCAGAAAGACACCCAGTCTTGATTTGAAGACATCCACCAAATTCCCTTGGTAGTTTTTTTCCAATGGTTAATCACCTTCACTGTTAAAAACATGTGCCTTATTTACAATTTAAACGTTTCTCCTTCAGCTTCCAGCCACTGGATTATTGTTATACCTTTCTCCACCTGATTAAAGAGCCCTACAGTACCAGTATTTTCTCTTAATCAGAATAATTATAACACTGTAAATCAAGATGCCTCTCAATCTTCTTTTTGATAAACGAAACAGATTGAGCTCCTTAGGTCTCTCTCACTTTAAGGCATTTTCTCCAGCCCTGGAATCCTTTTTGTGGCTCTTTTCTGCACCCTCTCCAATTTTTCAACATCCTTTTAAAAACGTGATCAGAATTGTATGAAGTATTCCACTATTGATCTCACCAGTGCCATATGCAGAGGCAAACACCTCCCCCCCACACACACTCCTGCTCTCTACTCCCCTGTTTATACATCCAAGGATCACATTAGCCCCTTTTGCCATAGCATCCCACTGGGAGCTCATGTTCAGTTTCTTTTCTATTATGATTCCTAGACCATTTTCATAGTCACAGCTTTCAGTAATAAAGGCCCTCATTCTGTAGATATGGCCCACAGTCCTTGTTCCTAGATTATAACTTTGTATTTGGTTGTATTAAAAGGTTTTATTTGTATGGGCCTAGTTTACCAAGCGATCTAGATTGCTCTGCATGACTGCCCTATTCTCATCATCATTTACCACTCCACTAATCTTCATCTATTTTATTTTGTGTCTTTTCTGGGTATTTCTAGTCCTTGCACAGGAAGTAAGATGAAGAAGAACTGAGTGCGGGTCTGGTGAAATCCTGCTGATAGGATCAGTCAAATAGCTGAGTTTTTTAAACACATAATTCAAAAATAGAGCAAAAAGGAGTTTACTGAAAATCGATGTGGGTTGTGCAGAAGAGTGATTGTAAGTCCTCTGTTAGTCCAAATGAAGTTATTTGATTACACTTTCAGTCCCACTGAACATGGTGATATGTAATAACCATTGCCTAGTTACATCCAGAAATTCTAGTAACTAATGAGAATGAAGCTTTGGAATGTCGCCAGTCCTTCCCCCCACCCAGTCCCAAAATGCAGTGTGAGACTTTTTAAACAATAGGTGTAAAATCCTGGCCCAATTTGCCTTTGGTTTCAATCTCCTATGTGCTCCAGTGGGGCCAGGATTTCACTCTAGAGGTGGGGAGAAAGCTTGTTTTCTCTCTTCACCTGTAGATGCTGCCTAAATGCTGAACCCTAAACCAACCCCAAAATCCAGTTATTCTCCATCGGCCTGAATTTCTTGTTTCATTTCACCACAAGAGAGCTGGCATTAAACTCGGAGGTTTATTTTTAAAGGGGTCACTTAGCTGTACTATTTTATTTGTAGTGATTTTTTTCTTTAAAAAGCACAGTTTCAAAATCTGCCTCAAACTAAAACCTCTTGTAATTACTGCGGTTTTCTTAAAACACAGGTTTGGGACAATTAAAAGTTGAGTGTAGGTTATACCAATAACCAAGTGCTTAACTGTAGATCTGGCATTCATCCTCTCAAGTTACTGGATGGCATGATCATAATACACGCCAACAGTCTGGACAAAGGTGAGCTGTGGCTAACAAGCCTCCTCTGATAAGAGGCAATAAAGGGATATCTAAATATCTAAAATGAAACAAATTGAACTACCCATGAAACACAGCAGCACTACAAATGAAAAAAAGGAAAAACCCACCCACTTAAATCCCTTTCAACTGACAGAGGCAGCCAGATACCAGCTAAGGTTCTCTGTTCTTCAGGGTGATCCTCTCCCACCCTGCTTCCCTAATACACCTCTGCCACTCTCCTGGCCCTTGCTTCGCTCCCCAATACTCTCTGATCTTTCCCTCTTTGCAATACTTTCCACTCCTCCTCAGCTGCGCTCTTTGCTACTCACCTCACCTGCCCCTTTCTGATTCATTTCTGCTTCTCTTCTGTCTCCCTTAGTTATGTTTTTTCACAAAGACAGCTGTTATAGCTGCTCTGTCCTTCTGTTCCAGGTCCACCCTGCCCCTTCCACTCCCGTCCCCCCTTGCTGGTCTTTTTATACTTTGTTTTACCGTGTTAGTCTTCTAATTGGCTTTACATACCCACTGACATTATCTGCACTGTCTCGGCCATCAAATGCTACTCTGAGAAGAAAGCGTGCTGAGACAGAGTCCTAAAATAAATGTCTGATGATGATAAAACATCAAATTATTTTGTCTATTGGGTCAATTGCCATTTATTTCATTATTAGGCTGAACAGGAAAAATATTTCTTAGGGGCAGTTATCCACTCATTTGTGCCTGTGTACAGAAGAGAATCACATATGCACATACATATTTCCTCCTGTTAATGAATTATTTCCAGATGTCCAAAGCAAGTACTTTGCACCATGTAAAAACATTATTCTTAACAAAGGGTCCATTAATATTAACCGCCTAAATTGCGATAACATGTTGTGTTCTTAATGGAGTGGATTAAAATTTATTAAGGAAGTGATCAAATTTGTATTCATTCAAATCAAAATAAATGTGTTTAACCTTTAGAGAAAAGAAAGTGCACCATAAACATGCTCTCTCTTCTGCACATTATCCTCATTTCTCCTTTAAATTAAACAGGAACATGTAAGTTGATAAAACAGCAAAAAAAAAAAAAAATCAGGTGCCCTAACACCAAAATCTCTTTAAGTACCTTACAAGGCAAGGTTAGGCTGTTTATATCAAAAACAGTAAGGATTTCTAAGTCTCTCTCTTACTCTTAGAATCCTATAGGAGGCATCAGTATACCACTGTAGAGTGGGCTACAGCAAACACTGATGTGAGACACTGAGATAAGAAGTGAAGCATGTCTCTCCACAGCCAGTAGATGTCATTGGTCACTCTTCATATCACAACTTGCCTGGCACTGATCACTGTCAATGGCACAGGAGGTAAAGGATGCAAAACATCTCTGCTTCCAAGATGTAAAGATCACCAAAGAGGCCCCTCCATCCCATCTTTACTTTATTCTTTATTGATTCTGTATTTTTTCCTTGTGAACGGAGTACAAATGCTGCAAATGTGGCAGTCTCCTTCACATTAAAATTTTATTCCCTATTCAGGCTTTTCAACTAATAACTAAAGTCTAATAACACAGAAATCAGATGTTTATCAGTAACAGAAAATATATTAATCCAGCACAAAATTTATTGTTTCTTTTCCCAAAGTTCCAGTCCTTATTGCATCTAACTGGTGGCATCAAGTTCTGCAAGCTCTTTTCTAAGAGGTATCTTGCCTATTGCCACTGCCAGACCTTCAGTTGCCATCCCCACAGCATTCAGTTGCCTGGAAACTCTCCCTACGGGGTTCTCCTTAATGCCAGGGGATAGTTAACTTGAGATGCTAGGCTCTTCATCTGCACTCTTGAAATCCTGTGCTTCTGATTTCTACAAATCCCTTACATCACTAGACGGACCCAGGAAAACAGACGTACGATCCCCTGAAAGTCAGAATTGCTACACACTAATTGCCACTGAACCAAAACCAACAATTTCCCTACATCTTTCTTGCTTATAAATGAAACCGTGTATTAGCACCCTCTCTGCATTACATTTCTACACACATTAGATTCTAACTTTTAAAAATAGATACATGTGAGGGACTAATGCACCAACTTTTCACATCTGGAGATCAGAGTTCAAATTGGCATTAGTGAAAATAGTTGTCTGCATCACAAAACCACTGCACAAGCTGGTATCATACCCATGGCAGTCTCTGTCCAAAGGAGATTGAATACCAAAATAGTAAAGCATCTATTAAAGTTAGAATCCAGTCACCATTAAATATAGAAGCTGGCACACCAGCCTCTGCTAAGAGTCCCTCTCCTTCACAGCCACCATATTCACTTACACACTACTTTAGAAAAACAACTCAGAACCTGCCATTGAGAAAAGGGAGAGGTCTTCCCAAAATCCTAGGATGCAAAATTCACAGAGGAATATTTTCAGAGTTGTTGAAAGAGGTTAAACATCTTTTCTGGCTTAATGTGAACTATATAGTAGCAAGCAATGTAATATCAGGAACTGGGTTACCTACGCTGTCACATCAGTTTCTGCCATCAGCATCGGTAATGATGCCAGCTGCCTGATCAGTTATACACCCTCACATCCCTATCAGGCTGAAAGAGGGACACCCTTGAGAGAAGGAGGTCAATGTCCTTTAAAAGTCTTTTAATGAGTAGCTTTCTTCTTTCTCCATACTGCCCCAAGACAATATGGGACTAAAAACACAATTGGAAAAATGCTGCCAGGCTGTTTAAAAGCCTCACTGCCCATCACAGGAGCAACGTTTGGGCTTTTTTTTACACACTGAAAGCCTAAAAGGAAACATATTGTCATGCGATTTTTTTGGGGTGGGTCAAGTTTCAGACTCCAGTGTAAGGGGAGGAAATAACTCAGTCCCCAGATTTTAAACTGCTGGCTGCATTGTGCGTGTAGCTGCTGGGAAGATTTCAACCTGTCCAGAACTTCAGTGAATGGAAAACATGTAGCTCTGCTGAGGTAACAATCTGGGTTGTAGAACTGCAAATGTTTGCTCCCCATCTATTACTGTGCTAGTGAACACCTCGAATTATACTGACAAGGTTAAATCTATCCCGTGGTCTGGGGCATTCTCATGTCTGTGGGATTTCCAAAAGCCCAACATCCAGGGAAATTTTGGGGAAGAGAAGCCACGCACTCTCAGCACTGTTTCCCTCTCCCTCCCCCTCCCATGTCAGAGAAATGAAGTCAGTAGCTGGGGTAAGCTTTATAATCTTAAAAGACAACGAATATGCAAATGGAATAAAAAAGAAATTGTTTTTCCAGCATATTCAATTATTGATCTTTCAGGGATCTGTGTTGCTTTCTCGTCTGATTGACGAGCTTGAAACTCTGTACCTCAATCACCTCCGTCTCCTCAATGAACCTCCTGCTGACGGAGTGCAGGGCCTCCTGTGGCCACTCATGAAACCAGTCAATAGCTGTGCAGTTAACTATGGCTGGGAACTTCCGAGCTCTAACTCTCAGCGTGGAACCAACTGGAGAGAAACACAAAATGATCTGCAGAGATGAGGAGGGAAAAGAGAGCAAAGAATTACAAGGCAAGTTGAGGCGATTAAAGAAAGGAATGTAGTGAACCATGGCAATGAGCCATTGCAAGTGAGTTCACAGCTGAAATTCCAATCAGCCTAGCAGCTAATGAACTTAGGCAAACTACCATTTTACCTGATGCAAATAAGTTTTACTCACTATATTGTATGTTATACAAACAATGCCTGCCTCTTTCTCCTTCCTCCCCAAGCTAGTAGCAGTTACTTAGCCTGATGTATATTAAAATCAGTAATGTGACTGTAAAATTTTGTCAACACAGAGACAGCTAGAGTTCACTGAGTCAGATAGCCGATCTAATAGTCTAAGTAGGTTAAAGTAATATCTAATACTGGTTCAATATCTCCCTGCAAGCTCAAAAGGCATCTGAAAAAAGAAAAGGGCTCATAGTTTGTACATGCATTTCCAATGATTATTCTTTCTGGAAAGCAGAATACAGCTTCCAAATCAGGGCTAAAATATCTAAGTAAAAAGTAATAATAAAATAATAAAAATAAATTAAAGATAAAAAATTAAAATAAATAAAATATGAAATAAATAATAATAATTAATACCATGATGAGACTGATTTGTTGATATCAGTGTCTTGCAAAAGCTACTCCAGAGAAGCTGGTGGAATAGATAGTTACTGTACTTAACATCTTTTTAGGGCGTTATGTTTGGATTTAAGATAATTAACTGAATGTCAAGCATTAGATTGTCAAAAGTGGGAAGGAGTCTTTTTTTGCCCATTTCTACTCTCCTAGGATGAGATGCATTGTTTCTCTTATTATTTAGGAATATTTCAAATCATGTGGTATCACTATCTGTTTGAGTAAGTATCTTAATACTATTACTGCCAGTGGAAAAATACCCAAATAGCACTTTCACTAAAACTGTACAACATCCAGCATTGATTATAATCATTCCTAACTGCAGAAGCCAGGACAGAGACTGGCGGAGCACTTTAGATAGATGATAGGTTTATTCTGCTTCTTTAGTCATCTGTCACTGCCGTTATAATATATTCACAGAAAATTGTCAAGAAGCAAAGTGAGGCCAGCTGAAAAGGAAGAAAAGCAGAGAGATAAAGGAAGGTGGGGTGTGTGTGGGGGAAACAGAGGGGTGAAATAAGAGAAGTCAAGAAAGGATGAAAAATAGAGAGGATTGGTCAGGAATAACATTTGGCAGGGAGGGACCCTTGGGAGAGGAGGGGAAAGAAAGACAAGTTGGGATGAGTGGCTGCACTATAAAAAAAAAATACCAAAGGCTAGCTACTGCAGAACAGTTTTCTAAAAATTCTTCCATGTGGGAGTAACCCATATGGACAATTTGTTGCAATTAATCTGTACTTATGGGCAAAGGTGAATAAATTCCAACAGTAATCACCCCACCCTGGGAAATCTACCATTCAAATAATGAAGATTATGCTCAGATTGTAAAGTATTTGGGGCAAGGACTGTCTTTTTCTTATACCTGTTTGCCAGGCCTCATACAAGGAGACCCTCATCACTGACTGGCACCTCCAGAGCCTGTTGCAACACGACCCCGCCACGTGGCTTTTGTCACTTTGCCGTTGGTCTGTTCTAGCTTTGAAGGGCTTGAAATCAGTACATGGTCATGGGGATTTCCCCCTGTGCTTCCACCCCTTTTTACCAATGGGATAAGGAAATTGTTGTTGAATTCACAATTAGTGGTGTAGGGGCAACGTGGTGCTTCCTCCGGCTGGTGCTGGCTCCAGAAGCAGGGCTGTGTGATCATTGACAGCTTCACACAACTGCTGGCACTGTTCTCAGAGGGAAACGTTACTGGCCAGAGATTAGCATAAAGAGCACAATTTCAACAGTCCTTTTGGAAATCATTATGTAGATGCGGGGAGAAGGAGGAGAGAGTGAAAGACTGGCAGTGAGGGAGGAGAAGAAAGTGATGGGAGAGGAGGAAAAGGAGATGTCGTAAAGAAGACGGACAACTGTCAACATGAAAATGCCAGCTGAGCTAGTAAGAGGGCAACTGGAGCTGTTACTGGGGGAAAGCCTACATATAAAAACAAAATTAAGGCCCCAAATCCATGCATTTAGGATCATGGTCTCAGTTTTTCACTGCACCCCTCACCATTTTTTATTCCATTTACCCCCCCCCCTTTTTTTACTCCTAATTAATTGTGCTCACATGTAGCAATTCAATTTCCATCATGCTTTGCACGATGCTTCACTTCCCTTTAGCTATGACCTCAGTGTGTTTATTTCTGTGTGTGGCATGGGGGGGAAGAATGACTATTTCATGTTATAATGGAGATTTGATTTGCTGTAGTCACTCTGTTTTCCCTAGTTGATCTAGTTTATATACAGACAGAGGGCACACCCCCTCATATTTACCTCAAATTCCTCTACCCATAACTCACTTGTACATTTATCCTGGATAGCACTTGAGAATGTGTCAGCAATAATAAGCTTTGAACCAGAGTTGAGTGAACAAAAATAGGATATGAGGTTCTGTTAGAGACTCTCAAAAGTATGGATGATTATCTGAACTTTTTCATGCCCCTCCTCCTCTGTGATCTTCAAATAGGTCCCCCCTCCTCCATACAGCCCTCCTTCTTTTCTGCAACCACTCGATTCAACTGTAACACCAAGTTGTATTTATTACACCTTTGCAAGTGTTCCCTTTCTATCTTGCAGTTTCATGAAGCTGTTACTTCTTTCCCACCTAACTAAGGGTATGTCTACACTAAAAATATAAGTCAACTTATGTTAGGTCAACTTACAGCTACTGCTGTAATTACTGCAGTGGTTCATGTCCACATTACCCTTCTTCTGTCGGTCGTGTGCATCCTCACCAGGAGAACTTCCACCTACTGAAGAGGGGAAATGTGGGGGGCTGAGAGCCCCCCATCTCCTGTCTCCCCACCAGGCTGCCACAGGGCTCCAGGCTCCCCATTCCCCGCTGAGACTTTGGCTGCACCAAGTCTCCCGGCTTTCCGCTCCCTGCTGGTAGCCCAGAGGAGCAGCAGCTTGCTCTCCGCAGGCAGCATATCAGCCACCAGGGCAGCTTTCGGCTCCCCGCTCCATGTCAGGCTGCTGGGACTCTCGGGCTCCCTGTTGAGTGGCTGCGTGTTCCCAGTGGGAAGCAGGGAGCTTCAATGCAGCTGGGTTTCCAGCAGGGACTGGGGAGCCAGGAGTCCAGGCAACAGCCTGGCTGGGACTGGGGAGCCAGGCAGATGCAGCCCTGCTCCAGGCGGGGAGCCGGGAGCCTCGGGGCAGCCTAGCAGGAGCAAGTCTGTAGTGTGTACACTGACATATTAGGTTGATATAAGCTGCCTTATATCAATGGCGTAGTGTAGGCCAAGCCTCTGTTCCTCACATTCATGCAGATTTCATACCCAGCTTTCTGAGTACCTTTGATGCAAGGACAATCAAAATCCAAAGTCTTGCACACACTGCTAAGCAAGGAGCAACTCAGAATGTAACAGTTTCTCAGTCTTCCATCCCAATCAGTAGTTTTTTTCCTTTTTAAATGTTAGGCACAATTACTTTTATGGTATAATAATTAATTACTTTTGATGACCTATTTAATTAAACCTGTGGAATTATTATTAATATTGCACTTTTGGGGTGCAGATGCTTTTCTACGTAAGCTTACTTGGTTTTTCCACCTCAAAATAACTCACGAGTATCTACAAGGTACTGTATTTTTGTATGCTTTCTTTTAACTTCCTCTTAGCATATAAATTGTGGATTTAGTGAATTATCTACACATCCCACCTGCTTTCCAGTCCTCACACACAGAACTTTTTGAGATTTTAAAATTTACATTCTAGTAATGTGCTCTTGCCTTTGCTCTGATGTAGCCAACAAACTGCCACCCGTGCTTATTTTGGGGACCAGTAGGCAAGGGCCCCAGAATTCAAAAGCATTTCAGAGCTAATTTCTACAGCAAATGATGAAGATAACTAAGGAGACAGGATGTGGGAAAAGTGAGGAATGAACAGTCATGGAGGAGAGGAGGGGAACTGGTTGAAACAACAGTAACCTTAGCAAAAGTTGTTAGGATTTATACCAACATAAGCAAAACTGATGTCAGCCCCACACTTTAATAGCAGAGCTGTTTTGAAGCTCCAAATAGAACAATTTTGTCATTCTTATCCTGGCATTTTGCTTTTTCACTTTTACCTTACATGTTTGATTTTTAAGCAAATATTTTCAATGCGCTGTGTCAGCCTTTCCACAGCTTTCATACGTTTCTTTTTTTCTTTCTATCCTTCTATAAAACCTTCTTTGTCTATGCCCCAAATGACTGCCTTTTGCACTTCTAATGCTGTGGTTCAAATAGGTACACTGTGTGCTTTGACTCCTTGAATTTGGAGCAGAGCTGAACAAATAATGGATTTTCAGTTCTGGGACCAAACTGAAAAATATAGGGAAAAAATCTGTTCAATTTGAACTGAACCAATTTTTTAGAAACTTTTTTGATTAATTGAAAACTAGAAAAAAAAATTGTTTTGAATCAACCAGAACATTTTGAGTCATCCCAAAACAATTTTTTCAGGTTTTTTAAATTCATTTTAGCCATTTTCGAGTGGTTTTTCTTTTTTTAACTGGCCGTATTTAAAATTGAAATGCCATTTTGAATCAAAGTGGGAACAAAATGTTTAGACTATTTCAAATATTTTTCCAGTCAAAACAATTCAACAAAATTAGGCAAATACAACTAATAGTTTCAGACCCCAGAAAATGCACATTTTCGTGTTTTGTCAAAAAAAATTGCCCAGATTTAATCTGAAGTCCAGATACTCCTCCCAGACCTAACTAGGGTACAAGATGAGCAGTGATCACAAAGGAAACAGGGGCTTAATCTATAGTGTTGATTTTAGTAAAATGCTGAATAGTAAAGAGATATTTTTACCTTCATTAAGCTTGAGGTTCAGGAATTGACTGAAATACTTAATGTATTCCTTTTTATATCTTATTAGTCTGTGTTTACACTGAAAATCTCAGAAAAGGAGGTAGGGAGGAGGAGGGTCACCCAGCTATAACCATAAGTACATACAGATATCTGCCAGTGTGTTAACTCATGAATTTTATGTCTCCTACAGAACAACATCTCTACTTCGCAGTCTTTGCAAAGTGAATAGATACCCCCTGTTGTTGTATCCAGAAATGGTAATTTGCACAGTGGGAGACCTGCAAAACGGTGGCAAGGTAAGAGGCATTTTGAAAGCAGGTTTTTAAAAAGGCCTTTTAAAAATAATGAAATCATAGGAGCAATCAGAGGGATACAAAGGGAAGAGAAGGGAAAGGGAGGGAAAGGAGAAGAAAAAAATTGAGGAGATATACAAGAATTCACAGCTTTTTTCCTCCCTTCTTAAAAAAAATTGCCTACGAATTTGATGTTCATGAGACTGAGAGACTAACAACACTAACTAGAGCTAGATATAAAGTGGGCAGCTACTTTCCCCATTCAGCTCTGATGCACTTCAACTCTGATGATCAAAAGCAGCAGAGAATGCAATTCATACCAAACCCTCCCTATGCCTCTAGAGTCCAGTATCCAATGTTCACCACAGTCCTGGCTTAAAGAAGAAATCAACAGTGGAGGACAGAAGTGATGGCAACAGAAGAGGACTGCAGAAGACATAAAAAAGTAGCGGAGAGTAAGTGGATGTGAAGAGAGATGAAAATTCGTTAGAGATCAGGTTAACCCCAGCAGCACAAGGATTTTTATCCATTTCAAAGCTTTTTTTTTTTATGGTTATAATACAGGATATTCTTTTTATCTGTATAGAGGAGATGTAAAATTGAGGTGTGTGTGATCTTAAAGCCTTTAAAGACCCCCATGACACTTTTCACAAGAGAAGAGTGGTTGGCTTCCGTTTTCCAGTGTCCAACATGGATAACTACGTTCTGCCTAGATAACATTTCCCCGACAATAGGTGTCAATAGGATATGGCATTCTTCTTCACATCCTGCCCTAAACTGCTTTGTAGCACTGCTCTGTTAAACAGCTCCAACATTTTACTTATAAAAACAACTGCATTATGATAGAGAGTGAAGGGGACTCTAAAGTGAAATTTTAATCACTAGTGCAAATGCTTATGCAGACATGATTTACACCGGTGTAGCTAACCAGTGGTTAGAGTCCAAGTGTTGATAAGGCCTGTATCTAAATACACTCACATATAATGTTACACCCCAGTCCAGCAATCCTTACTCAGGTAAAACTCCCAATAACTTCAAGACAGATTTAGGCCCATAGTTTGTAACCCATTTGTACATTACTTTGAGATCTTTCTGCATGAAAGCCACTATATAGATGTAAGCTCACTGTCAAAGGCATTACCCATGTGGAAATGTACATCTTTACGTGTAGCGTCCTGGATTCTAAACACACACTATAGCATATTAAAATAATCCAATTTTCCATCACCAGCTGCTGGCTTCACAAAGTTTCTTTCACATGTGATTTTCCTTACTTTTAGTTGTAGTCGCATTCTGTCCAAAAAGAATCTCCAACAATTTTCTCTGGTGTCAATCAGACCCAGGCTTCGGACTTCATTCCTAATTCCTGTAATAATGCCATCCATATTTTCATTGCTGAATAGATCTGGAACTTCTCCTACATAACAGCATAAGGGGGGTGGGGAAGGGAAGAAATCATAAAAGTCCCAAAAAACAAGAATCCAAACTATTAATTAAACTATGTTTTATATGGTCTAGCAGCAGGGACCATCTTTTTGTCCTGTCTGTACAGAGCCTAGCACAATGGCATATGGGTCCATGATTGGGGCTCCTATGTGCTATGGGAATAAACAACAACAGCTAGTGCTACTCACACATTTTTATCCAGAGAGAGAATTTTCTTTCAAGTGAAAAAAAAATCTGTGTTTTACTTCTATGAACCATGAAGTACATTCATGCTGTCCTCTAAAACAGTACTTCTCAATTTTTTCCAAACAGTGACCCCATGTTAAAAGTGAAAAGAGTTTCAGGACTCCCCTCTAGCTATAAGGAATGAGATGCTGGTCATAACCTGCCTGTAGTGGGGTAGCTGCCCACTCCCTAAGAAGTTAGGGCTGCAGCAGCCCAGTGGGCCTGCACAGATGGACAGCCAATAGGAGAAGGACTTATTGGGAGCCAATCAGGGCCCAGATTGGAGGGAGCCAATCAGGGCCAGGCTCAGCCCTATAAAATGGCTGCTCAGTGAGATGAGAGTCAGTCTGTCCTAGGCCTTTGAGAGGGGAGGGTCTGTCTCCAGAGCTGGGAGACTACACCAGGGACAGTGCAGTGCTGGGCAGGCCCGGGGGAGCAGAAGGGAACCCCAGCCTGGTGTCTGCCAGGCTGCAGGCCTTGAGGGGAAGGGCCTAGCTGGTACGAGGGGCTGAAGGGGAAGTGGCCCAGGGACATGGACAGACAGAGGGAGAGAAGAAGGGCAGGATGGCTGCCATTGGAGGGTCCCTGGGTTGGCACCCAGAGTAGTGGGTGGGCCTGGGTCCCCCCTACTTCCCCCTTGCCTTACAGCCAGCCAACGGGAGCAGCCGTGTAAAGCTGCACCAACCCCCTGCCAAGAGGGGTGTGACTTTGGGGGTGCAGTTAGCCCACATTGGCTGAGGTGTAGAGACACAGCTGCTTGACACTCCCCCCACCCACCTCCCGGAAGGGAGTGAGGATGGACTAAGGGGCACTGCCAAAGGGCAGTGGTCCAGAAGAGGACACCGCCAAGCGGGAAGCAACGCAGGTCCAGACATGCCAACCGAGGGCGAGATGATGGACGGGACACCACCAGGAAGGGGTGCTCCACTGGACTGAGCTAATTCCCGGAGTCACCAGCAGGAGGTGCTGTGGTGGTGAGTCCTAACCTTGTCACATTGCCCTTGTCCTGTTTGTGATCTCCCAATTCAGAATCCATACCCTAAAATATTAACAGAGCCCAATTCTCCTCTCTCTCACTGGTATAATCAGAATAAATGCAGTTAAATCAATGGAATTACACCAGTGTAAAATGGCATAAGCAAAGAAGAGAATCAGGTGCACGAAGTCTACAATCTATGAATTAGATGACCTTGTTATTAGCCTTCTCAAGGGGGCACTGATTCCTTAGGGAAACTAGGTATAATACTCAAGTTAGCTGGGTTTAAATGGCATCTTCTAAAGGATTCTCCCTGCAAACATCTCAAAGACAAATAATCTCTCTCTAAAGTTCACTGAAACCACAGATCATTTGTCATTGGGGAAGATCTTTCAAGAAATGTGGTGTTCTAATCACCTGATGCCAACAAGTCATTAATCAGCACAAGAAAGCGTTCATCTGCAACATGGGCATCTGTCAGCAAAAACACAGTGGGCATGCTCTTGGCTCCAGTCTTGATATACAAATTGGCAAGATCTACCTGTAAGGAAAAGAGGCAATCATTCATGTTTTGTTAAAGTGTTGATACAGGGGGAAAAAAGGCATGAAATGCATGTAATTGACAGAAATGCCCTGTTGCCTTTACAATTTATTTACAGCTTTTTAGCTTGCCACATTGCATTCAAAAGGGAAAAAAGCAGGTTACCTCCAGTTTTAGACATCTGATGACAAAAATGGTGGCTTTGACAAGATCAAGTGGTGATGATGAAAACAGGCTGCTAATCAATAAGAATTACTTCCTAATATAGTGAAAAAACTGATATTGCAACACCTCTGCCAAGTAACTCCCTCTTGAACAATTTTAATTATGCTAATAATATCTGGGCATTACACAGAAAAGCCAGCTTAGTCTTTTTGATTGGTTTTCTTATTGTATCTGTTGTATGCAGAATGCAAAGGGTTTTTTTGTTTTGTTTTTTTGCTAGGAATAGCATTGAAGAATTTCACTAAAAGAGGAATGGTATGTTGTTGTTGTTGTTTGTATTGCAACAGCACCTAGGAGCCCCAGTTATGGATCTGGATCACATTGGGTTAAGCATTGTACAAATGCAGAATAAATAATTTAGAAAAAGATAAGACATCACCTGCATCTGAATTTGATTTCTTTTGTGATAGATTATATACAATGCCAGTTTATATGCTCAGCCAGCCACGTGGTCCAGTAGTAGGGAGATCCTCTGGCTCTGACAGACATCAGCAGGTTCCTCCCTCATTTCCTCTCCTCAATGGTTTGGGGCAAAAATTCATCTGCTGCTACATCTTAGGCTATGTCTACACTGCCACACAGCCTTAAAGCCCAAAATGAATTGCAGTTTACACCAAAATGTTATGCTTTAACTCCCCCTGTGTAGATGCTGAGGGCGTGAACTAAGGTTCCTAGTTCATTTTAACATAGTCATCAAACAGGATGTCAACTAGGAACCTTCTGGTTTGCTCCCACACTGTCCAGATGAAGGAATCACAGCACAGCCCTTTGGGGCAAACTACCATTCACATCCCGGTAGTGTGAACTGCAGGGTAGTGTAGAAAAGCCCCAAGTCTTCACTTGAAGCCATTGTCCTCCAAATCTGACATCACAATTAATTGTAGAAATGATCAGGGAGATGAGCAGATGACGATGACTTCAGGATACAAGGATTATTTCACACAAAAACTGAAGAATACATAAAACAAATGGCTCTATACTTGGAATCGTCCCTAACTAGAGTGCTTCAGAGTTTTCCATCAGGTGGCAACAGCAGCTCAGTGAGATGCAAATTCTGCCATTCAAACTTCATGCAATACCCTTAACTTCCAGGTGGCTTCAAATTAATATTCTTCAAATAGGGAAGAAAAGCAGCATATAAAAATAAATTATTGCCATAGGCAAAATCCTGCCTTTTCTATTGTATGCTTGCAAGGTTCTATGGATGGGAAGTAGAGGAGAATCCATTATGTGGTGTGTTTTCAGCCTTTGTGCTCGTGCTGGGAAGGATGGCTTGGGGGAGGAATGTGCACTGGAGCATATCTTACTTTTGTACCTTCCCTTGGCACTTAATAGCCAATGAAGCATATGCTCTGGTGGCTTGACCATGGTCCAAACTGGCAGATAATTTTCTATTTGGGCCATAGTGCACCAACCAGGGTCATACACAGACCCTCATCTAGTACTCTGCCCAGTAGGTTTGGAATCTTCACTTGCTGCTCCACAAGGAATGTGGGGGAGAAGAAATTCCATATAACCTCTTCCCCTATTAGTGCACACAGGACTCAATCCCTAAGGTCCTCAGCAATCCAGTCCTGATCCAACAAATCACTTAAGCACATGCTTAACTTTAAGTATATGAGTAGCTCCATTAATTTAAATGGCTCACATGTAATAGAGCAGAGCTTCTCAAAGTCAGTCCACCGCTTGCTCAGGGAAAGCCCCTGGCGGTCCGGGCTGGTTTGTTTACTTGCCGCATCCACAGGTTCGGCTGATTGCGGCTCTCACTGATCGCAGTTCGCTGCTCCAGGACAATGGGGGCTGCAGGAAGGGCGGCCAGCACATCCCTCGGCCCGTGCTGCTCCCTTCCCCATTGTCCTGGAGCGGCAAACTGCCAAAATACGGTAAAATATGTAAATAGGCTCAAAAGTATCCTTCCACCTACAATTTCTCTGAGCTAAAGAAAATTTAAAAAGCACAGCTGAAAACCAAAGGAACCACAAGTTTTGTTACTGAAAGAAGAGCTGTGAAAATAACAGATTTTTCAATTCACTAGCCAATGAAAAATAACAAACAAATAAAAAAATCATTTAGGGTCAACCCAGAACAAAATTATTTAAATTTTTCAGAGAACTGAAAAAGTTGAAAAATATTGGTTCAGACAAAATACTTAATTTCTTTTTCAGGTTTTGGGGTATTTTTAACCTTTTTTGGTCTTAATTTTTGCCCAGCTCTAATCTCAAGTTGTACTGCCCTTCCTGCACTCTTATTGTCATTACACAGGTTCCAAACAGCAACTTCTCAAAGTCACTAATTCTTGGGAGAATCAATTATTATTTATTGGTTTACCCTCAAGTCCTGGATCCCATAGCCTTTCTTCAGCATGATCTGGAACACGTCAAGGGAGCTGATGTATGCGGCTAGCCTAGATAAGCTTTGTTTTCCACTACCACCTACTCCAATAAGAAGTGCATAACCCCGAGGGGCTTCCAAGATGCGACTAATGCGGCACCTGATAATGGAAAAATGAATACAATATAGAATACAAGGACCATATTAATTCAGTTTCTAATTTCCCTGGATATTTAATTTAAGGCTGTAACTATTTTTGTATTAGGCTGCTCCATATACAGGCTATCATCATTTCATCTTTCTATTGCCAACTTTCTCCAATATTTGGGAATCTTGATAAGTAGATGATATCAATCTTCCTTGCCCAAATAGCATAGATGTACATCCAGTGAACTCAGGTAGAGGAATGGAGCTACAACGTTTAGGGTGACCTCCTGCTAAGCAACATTTTAAATGCCTAATCAATGCCTACTGAAGTAAGTAAAAAAACTTTCATTTAACTTCAGTGGGCATAGATCAGGCGTTTAAGAGCACATCAGGCATTTAGCCCTGGTTTACACTACGAGTTTAGGTCAAATTTAGCAGTGTTAGATTGATTTAACCCTGCACCCATCCACACGACGAAGCCATTTTTGTGGACTTAAAGAGCTCTTAAAAATGATTTCTGTACTCCTCCCTAACAAGGGGATTAGTGCTGAAATTGACCCTGCTGGGTTGAATTTGGGGTAGTGTGGACAAAAATTTGGCGGCATTGGCCTCCAGGAGCTATCCCAGAGTGCTCCATTGTGACTGCTCTGGTCAGCATTCTCAACTCAGCAAAGAGTCCTGTGGCACCTTATAGACTAGTCTATAAGGTGCCACAGGACTCTGCTGCTTTTACAGATCCAGACTAACACGGCTACCCCTCTGATACTCGATTCTCAACTCAGATGCACTGGCCAGGTAGACAGGAAAAGCCCCGCAAACTTTTGAATTTCATTTCCTGTTTGGCCAGCATAGCGAGCTGATCAGCACAGGTGACCATGGAGTCCCAGAATCGCAAAAGAGCTCCAGCATGGACCGAATGGGAGGTACTGCATCTGATCGCTGTATAGGGAGATGAATCCATGCTATCCGAACGCCGTTCCAAAAGACCAAATGCTGGAATATTTGGCAAAAAAAATCTCCAAGGGCATGGAGGACAGAGGTTAGAACAGGGACTCGCAGCAGTGCCGTATGAAGCCTACCAAAGAACCAGAGAGGCAAACGTCCGCTCTGAGTCAGAGTCCCAGACATGCCACTTATATGATGAGCTGCATGCCATTTTAGGGGGTGCCCCTACAACTATCCCACTCCTGTGCTTCCTTCCTCCCCCACCCCTCCCAGGCTACTGTGGCAGTTATCCCCTCATTTGTGTGATGAATTAATAAAGAATGCATGAATTTGAAACAACAATGACTTTATTGCCTCTGCAAGCAGCGATCAAAGTGGGGAGGGGAGGGCGGTTGGCTTACAGGGAAGTAGAGTGAACCAATGGGGTGGGTTTTCATCAAGGAGAAAACAAAACTTTCACACCATAGCCTGGCCAGTTGTGAAACTGGTTTTCAAAGCTTCTCTGATGCACAGTGCACCCTGCTGTGCTCTTCTAACCGCCCGGGTGTCTGGCTGCATGTAATCAGTGGCCAGGTGATTTGCCTCAACCTCCCACCTCACCATAAATGTCTCCCTCTCACAGGTATTGTAGAGCACACAGCAAGCAGTAATAATGATGGGATATTGGTTTCACTGAGGTCTACCGAGACAGTAAACTGAGCCAGTGAGCTTTTAAATGTCCAAAGGCACATTCTGCCACCATTCTGCACTTGCTCAGCCTATAGTTGAACTGCTCCTTACTACTGTCCAGGCTTCATGAGCCATGGGAGCAAGGGGTAGGTGCGACTGTGCGGTGCTGCTGACTCGGAGAGCAGCCTGAGGCAGAAGCCTCCACTGGCATGATATTCCAGGCAGGGCTGAATCTCCGTTAGACGAAACTTAAAGAAGAGAATGACCTGGAGTCATTCCCATTTTTGTCCATGCGCCCCCGACCGACCTCACCGAGGCCGGCCAGGAGCACCCATGTCTGCCCAGCCACCCCCGACCAACCTAACCAAGGTCGGCCAGGAGCACCCATGGGACGATGATGATGGCTAGCAGTCATATTGTACCATGTGCCATAGGCAAGGCAAGGGGATGCTGCTGTGTAGCACTGCAGTACCACAGCTGCCAGCAGCATCCAGGAGATGTATGGTGACAGTGAGCTGAGCGGGCTCCATCCTTGCCATGGTATGTTGGCTGCAGAAGTAACCCAGGAAAAAAGGCAAGAAACTATTTTTTGCCATTGCTTTCATGGAAAGAGGGAGGGAGGCGGGCCTGATGACATGTACCCAGAACCACCCGCAACAATGTTTTTGCCCCATCAGGCTTTGGGAGCTCAACCCAGAATTCCAATGCGCGGCGGAGACTGCAGGAACTGTGGGATAGCTACCCACAGTGCAATGCTCTGAAAGTCTATGCTAGCCTCGGTACTGTGGACACACACCGCTGACTTAATGCACTTAGTAGGGACACACACAATCGACTGTATCAAATCGATTTCTAAAAAATCAACTATTAAATTGACCTAATTTTGTAGTGTAGACATACCCTTAGTAGTAGGAGATCTGGACCATCAAGACAAAGAGCTTAACTAAATTTTGCTAAAGAATCACTTCATGAAGACATGTTTGAAGCTCAGCCTTCAATTTACACCTGGCATTTTTAGCTTAGAGTTTAAAGAAAGAACTTGGCTTGTTAGCAATCATCCTAAACCAAGGTGATATTAAACCACAGACCAAATTCATAGCTGAAGTCAACGGAGCTGTGCCAGTTTACACCAGATGAGAATTTGGATCAGAATAACCATGATTTAGTTTCACAAGGATCTGTTGGAAGTATTGGTTTTTTTTATCCACAGATCAGTGCTTCTAAGAGTTAAAGAGAAAACAGACATTATGTTATAAATAGTAGTCTAGGTTGAGTTAGTAAAGAAAAGAAAAAAAGTTCATTTAAAAAAAATCCTGAAAATTGTCTTTTGAAATTTCAAGATTTTCAGTCATCTGATTCTAGGGTTATTACTGTTCAATATCACCATAACAGAGGAGTCTGAAGACACCTTGACCTTTTGCCCCACTGAGTACCCTAGACATGGTGTGATAATTTAGACATTGTCATCACACCAGTTCATATCCCATTCCAGAAATCATTCCTGACAACTATTCTTGAGTGGAATTTTTTGAATTAAGCAGTAGAAGGAGATCTGTGTTTAATACAGATACCTCCTGAAAGGAAAACAACAAACCTGTTAAACCAAGACTGATATGTTGAGCTCATGGGCAAAGCTATCCTTGTCAAGTCTCTACATTGATTGGATTTGATTCACAAGAGTAATAGCAACAGGGACAAAGGTTTTAGAGGATTTAGCTTCAAAAGTACCTTTCAGGGGCTGCTGCTCCTGAGGTTCTCTATGAAGCTCTGCTACTTTGCCTGACACACAAGACACTACTTGCTGTCTCTAGATTTTTATCAGTGAGAAGTTAATGGGCTACCAACATTTCAAGAGAAGGCTTCGGCATTCTGATAATCACTTATCTCCCAATCAGGAGAACTGAGTCTACAACCCTCAAGAAAAAAATCCATAGGATTATTTTTCTAATTTAAACTACTTTTTACTCTGCTTGGGCAGAGATTTCCTTAATGGACTGCTCACAGTACCTGCCCCACTGAGCATGTACTAGATAAAACACAACAAAGAGGCAGAAATACTAGTACAACTTAACAATGAGAAAAAATTCCATTTTAGAAGTTTTGACTCCACAAACAATAGGAACTGCATTAGCAAAACTAAGCTTTGTCAGCAGGGATCACTATAACTCACTGGGAATCACAATGATGCACATTAATTGAGAGACTGGGTATATTAGACAGAAGTTCTAAATGGTGAAAAGTAGAAGCTATTTTGAGTCTGTGCTCCACTGACTGAGTGGAATCGTTCCATTAGCTCCTGAAAACAGAAAAATTGCTCAGTTGCCTCCATTGCCCAGCACTGCCCAGAGGGGGGGGGGCAAGTGGGGCAATTTTCCCCAGGCCCTGGGCCCCGCAGAGGCCCCCATGAGAATGTTGGAGGCTCCCCCGTCCCCCGGCACTCAACGCGCCATGTCCAGGAGCGGCCCTGGACAGAGCTAAAGCGGCATGACTCAGGTGGGGCTTGAGCTCCTCCTGCTCAGAGCCGTGTGGTAAGGCGGCGGGGCTGTGAGCTCAGGTCCTGCCGGAGCCAGGCCACTGCAGCGCTGTCCAGGGCTGCTCCTGGATGCAACACGGTGAGGGTCCAGGAGAGGGGGGAGGCGGGGGTAAGCAGCATGGTAAAGGGGCTGGGACTGGGGGGGTTGGATAAGGGGCAGTCAGAGGACAGGGAGAGGGCAGAGTTTCTGGGGGGGCGGTCAGGAGGTGGGGAACAGGGGGTTGGATCGTGGGCATTCTGGGGGTCTGTCAGGACTTGGCGGGGGGTGGATAGGGGTCGGGGCAGTCAGGGGACAGGGAGCAGGGGGGATTTGTGGGGGGTGGAGTCCCGGGTGGTGGTTGGGGGAGGCATCTCGGGGGGGTGCATCAGGGGACAAGGAGCGGGGGGGTCAGATAGGGGGCAGGTCCAGGCTGTTTGGGGAGGCTGTTCCCTACCCTAAAGCTCAGTCAGCAGTTTGAGGCTTGCAGACAGCTATTTAACACAAAGAGCCAACCTGTTATCTTTTCCCTTAAGGCTACCATCCCTTTCACTTCTCAAATGCCAAATTATAGCCTACATTTGATTTCAGTGCCATAGGGAGATTCATGTCAGGGGAGGGTAGCTTCATTTAAAATTAGCCACTTTAGATTAACAGTGATAGAGCCAAGAGAGCCATGGGGGAGGGATCCCATGAGAAGAGCAATATCCTACACTATCTACCTCCTTCCCAACCCTACCAAGGGAGACCTCCCTCCCCTGCATTCCCAGAGGCTCCAGAGGGTTAATTCAGTGGTTCTCAAACTTTTGTATTGGTGCCCCTTTCACACAGCAAACCTCTGAGTGTGACCTCACCCTTATAAATTAAAAACACTTTTTTATATATTTAACACTATTATAAATGCTGGAGGCAAAGCAGGGTTTGAGGTGGAGGCTGACAACTCGCGACCCCCAGTAATAACCTTGTGACCCTCTGAGGGATCTCAACCCCCAGTTTGAGACCCCCTGAGTTAATTTAATTTTAGCACCCTGTGTCCATTCACATGCATGTGTTTTTTTGAGCATTTCAGCTTTCAAAATATAGGCTCATCCCAGATGCTGGAAGAAGTTGAAATGCTCAGTTTGTGGAGTACGTACATAAGCTATACTAAAGATAAACCCACAGTCGCCATCTCCAGTTTGTGAGGGACCCCATGGAGCCAGTCTCTAGGAAACAGAGAAATTCATGGAGGTTAAGTCCATTAGTGGCTATTAGTCAGGATAGGTAAGGAATGGTGTCCCTAGCCTCTGTTTGTCAGAGGGTGGAGATGGATGGCAGGAGAGAGATCATTTGATCATTACCTGTTAGGTTCACTACCTCTGGGGCACCTGGCATTGGCCACTGTCGGTAGACAGGATACTGGGCTGGATGGACCTTTGGTCTGACCTAGTATGGCCATTCTTATGTTCTTATGTTCTAACCTAAATGAACCCAAAGTTATGGAGACAGATATGAGTCAAGGAAGCCAGCAGAGTATCAGAAACCTGGAAAAATCTCTGACTGGATGGGCTCAGGCGTTTGGTCACAAGCTGAGGTGGTTCAAAATTTTGGATTTTTTTTAAGCAGAATTTTTTTATTGTTTCTTTAAACAAGCAAACACAGCAAGCAGCAAATATTTGGCCACACACTTCTGAAACCCCAAACCATGTTCAGGTTTTGGCAGACTAATTTCAGCTTTTCAATTAAAAAAAGCTCAACAAATTTTGAAGGAAAGCAGACATTGTCCATGATTTTTTCAGTTTTTTAAAACCCCCTAGTTTTTGATCAAAAAAAGTTGACGGAAAATATTTGTCCAACCCTTTTAATGAGCTTTAGTGCCTTTTAGCACTAGCTGATGCTGAGAACCAGTGATACCTTGTAAAGGTGATTTGAAAAGAAGTTCTCTCAAAACTGGGTTTGTGCCGAGATGTGGAAGGTTTTTAAATGTTTATTTTTCTCAGGGCCGTCTGGGGGAGGAGGGGGCGGGCGCAAGAGGGGCAATTTGCTCCAGGCCCCGCAGGGGCCCCCACGAGAATATAGTATTCTAGAGTATTGCAACTTTTTTTATGGAAGGGGCCCCTGAAATTGCTTTGCCCCAGACCCCCTGACAGGGGCAGCTCTACGTTTTTGGCCGCCCCAAGCAGTCATGCGCGGGAGGCGCCCCGGAGCCGTGGGAGCAGCGGACCTCCCGCGGGCATGACTGCAGAGGGACCGCTGGTCCCGCGTGGCTCGGCTGGACCTCCCGCGGCTGCGGACGGGTCGCGGGTCCGGCGGCTCCGCTTGAGCTGCCGCAGTCATGCCTGCGGGAGGTCCAGCCGAGCCGCGGGACGAGCGCCCCCTCCGCAGTCATGCCTGTGGAAGGTCCAGTCCTCCCGGGGCTCCGGTAGACCTCCCGCAGGTAGGACTGCGGCAGGTCCACCGGCACAGCCTGCCGCCCCCCCCCGGCCGCAGGGGACGCCCCCTAGATTTTGCCGCCCTAGGCACCAGCTTGTTTTGCTGGTGCCTAGAGCCGCCCCTGCCCCCTGAACTCCTCTGGGCGGCCCTGCCATTGCCAGTAAACATAACTACTGCAGCTTAACCTGGATCTCAGAAATTGCACTGCAATTTTTTTGCCATGATGGATTCCAATCTACAGTCCCATACAAAAAACAATAATAAGATAGAGATAAGGTTGAGAGTACCTATTAGTAACCTAAGGGTAAAATGTATTACAGGTTGTTGTAAGTATTATAAACCAAGGAAACGCAGAGTTGAGATTATGCTTACATTGAGGTATGGAAATGTGCAGTTAAGGCTCCCAAAAACCCTAAGCTCTGCCCTGTAGTGACATCATACAATACGAATATGATTTTAATGTTTGTTGTCCCAGATTAGATTAGCCTGATTTTTAAAGACTATTGATTTTTTCATATTTCCACCCTCTTTTCCTTAAACAAAAAGGCCGACACATACTAAATTTCTCAAAGGACCCATTTTTAAAATGATTTTAATGAATAAATGAATGGGTTTACTTGCAATTTCTCAGGAAAATCATTCTGTACTCAAAGGGTAAATGCTGTTCATACAAAAACAAAGATGTTGAATCCCTGCTTTACAGGTAAACTGGAAGTCAAGCTTAAATACAGAGTCTTGAGCTGCATTTCCATAATGGCATCAGTGATGTTCTCTCACCCTGAACACTGCTGGATGGTCTTCTCAATATAATCATTTTATTAAAAATGCTACTAACCTATAGCGTAAGTGCTTCTACTTAGCAAAAGAGGCAATGTCTTACCCAACAAGTCTTTGATAGCAGTATCTCCTCGAAACCTGACTGTATGGGCTCTGCATAAATAAGTCTTTAAATGGGCTTTTTTAAAAAGTCTACTTACACATGCTGCATGGCATCCTCAAATAAAACTAAGTTCATAGAAGCATTAAGCTCATTGTAGCTTTCTAGAGTCTCTGTAAGTATCTTCCTCAGTACTTCCCATTCCTTAACAGGCATGTAATGAGGGTTGGCTACCCCATTTGCAAAATGGCAATAAATGAGTGGGTCCTGTAGCAGAAGATGATCTTCCACACCCTAGCAAGTGGGGAGAGAAAAAAAAATAAAAGACTGTCCAAAAACATAGGAAATGTCATACATTTAATGGCTAGTCCAACTGTGTAGCAAAAGCCCACAATACTGTCAAACAGTTTGCTGGGAAGGTTCAGTTTAGAGCTGATCAAAATTTTTAATTTGAATTTTTTTTTCTGACAATAAATGACCTTCCTTAATTTTTTTTTCCAGAAAATTTTCGTTTTTCTAAATTTTCCAATTTTCAACAATAAAATAAATGAAACCTCCCAAGCCCACAAAAGATTTCCAATTTTTTAGTCATCCCCCCCATCCCTGAAAAAACTCTACCCGTTTTTCCTCTTCTCACTCCTTTTTCAGTAGGGGAAAAAGGGTAAAAGTGTGGGGGGGAGGAGGAGGGGAAGGACCCAAAGTGTCAAAAACAGGTATGTTTGTTTGAAATCTGGGACAGGGGTTGGGTTTTTTTTGGCAAAAAAAAAAAACCCAAGAAAACTCTTTCCCCCCAATAAATACACATGCATTTTTGACAAGCTCTATTTCAGATAGTCCCACTGCCTTGTCTGGTAAAGAATGGATATATTTCAGAGTAATAAATGTTTTTGAAGAATCACAGCACTATATAATTAATTCACACTTTGGTATTGGCACCAATACACCCATTTATTCAGGAAGAAACTACTGGCTTTAATATCCAGCTATTGTATCTTGCTGACTTTCTGCTGCATTCCCAATGGAATGTTATGCCATGCCTGATATAATGGACAGCACTAGATGTACATTGTTTGTTGTACATGCCATGTTAGGCAAGTGGAGAGACGGTTGTAGTAAAGTTTAATGAAAGGGTTGTTAAAAAAAACAACCAAAATAAAGTAAGAGGAAAAGGCATATTCCTTGTAATTGCATTGTAAATCAGACAAGAATTTAGCCAAGAAAATCTAATCTGAAACCATAACCTGTATTTATTTGCAAACCTTGTTTACTGTGTATCTAATTATTGTTTATTTTCTGTAAGATTGGCTTATATTTATGGTACTTGCAAATGCCCAGATGACAAAACTATACATTGTTATAACTAAGTGATCTGATGCCCAAATAAATGCTGAAATTAAAAACTAAGAAATAAAGATAATTTTGTTTTGCACTAAATTGTTGCATATGTTTTGTTAATCAGTCAAACTACTGGAGAAAAACTCTAATACACAATAAAAAATTAGTCTCCCAAGGAAAAAGCTAGAAAGGTATTAAATAAATATATTTGTATCACAGTTATGATAAAAAAACGGATCAAATAAACACCATCTTGTTACCTCAAATACACTCAACTACATGAAGATTCATGTCAGTGAGAAGGTCATTGCCTCCATTTTAAGGACGGCCTCAAGTGTTTGCTTAAAGGTGCTAACAGTGCAGCAGATACTTGAAAATCCTCATAGCTAATCAAACACGAGTGGAGAACTATAGTCAAGAAGAAAATTACCATCTTTGCAGAGACCAGAATTAATGATATCACATTGAAAAAGCCTTACTTATTATGGTCATTGGAAAGCTAGTACCCACTACCACATCAATCAGGTGCTTACTTTTCTTTGATAGAAACCCTGCTAGCAGATGACGTTAAAGGGAGTATGTTGAATCAGCACATTCACTGGCTGCAATTTCTTGGGCTACCCTATAGGGCTTTTGTGGTGATTTATAGTTGCAGTAAATTTGACATATCCCTGAACAACTTTAATTTAATCAACATTGCAGAAGAAAATATTTCCAGTATATAGCCTTACCTCAAAATACTTGTGTGCAGTGTCGATCAGCTTTTTATGAAAAAAATGAGAGTCTTTTGGTTCCACCAGTTTATCTCCATAAACACGTGAAGACTCATGAAGCCAAAGACATACAAGATCATTTGGTTCCCTTAAACACTCAGGTGTAGCAAATAAAATTCCCTAAAAACAATACAATACAGCCACATTTTTAAAAATTCTGTCACTAAACAGAAAGAGTGGCCAAACTCTAGAATGCCAGTCAGCTTCTGCTCCTTTAGTTCCTAAAATATGAGTCAACTAATTTCCCTAAAATGCCTTTCCATGCTCACTACATTTTCTTTTTTTCATAAATTGATTGTACTAATTGATAGGGGAATAGAATTTGTTTTTTGGACTGTAAATTCTTGAATCTGCATTCAAGTCCCTTTGCAGATTAGCATGTATTGCAGTTTATCAACTCTGTGAAAAAACTGAAACCATCATCAAACAAACATTCAGTAGACCCTCACTAATCTGCACTGAAGAGATGGAAGTCAAGTGTGGATCAGTGAGGTGTGAGGACTTGGTGCATGTCAGGATGGAAAGGACAACCAGCACTAGGAGCCCTGTTTCAAGG
This sequence comes from Mauremys reevesii, assembly GCF_016161935.1. NCBI lineage: Eukaryota > Metazoa > Chordata > Testudines > Geoemydidae > Mauremys > Mauremys reevesii. The sequence goes on along the minus strand of NC_052624.1, from coordinate 59,918,921 downwards.
CATTATTGAGGAAAATCTGAAAGGGGTTGTCTTGGCCAGGAAGAAAGAGACTATTTAGAATGTGTTAGTTGGTTGAGTTGAAGCCATAAACTCATTAATCCAAGCCCAAGGCTTCAACTCAACTACTTAGCACGCACTAAAGTACGACTTGCCTTGTATATGCTAGAATAGAGTGCTAGGTAACTATTCTAAAAATAACACCTTTTTATCATAGTCAAAACAAACCCAAGATGAGATACCACTCCCTTTTAAGTCCATGTGGATTTGTGATGGGGCACTCACCTCAGGAGGGCCTCCTAGCAACTGGGTGTGGTATTGCAGGCCTTTCCTGCCCCTGTAATGCTCTGTAAGTTGTCAACCTAGCTTGGTAGGCCTTCAGTGGCTCAGCCATCTGGCCAAATCACAGTCAACTGGATGAACCCTTTCCAGGGTAGCAAAGAGTTCAATATGTTGTCAGCCCTCACCAGGGCCCTCAGCCCCATCTCTAGGCCCTTTTTAATCCAGTCCTTTGGTTGGGCTTTTAAAGGAGCCTTGCCACCTTCTTGGGGCTTAGGCCACTTTGCCAGTGGGTGGCAGGGTGGGGGAGAGGAGGTCACTTCACTGCTGCTGTTCCCCAGGCCTTTTCCCACATAGCCAATCTCTCCCTCTCTTCACTCACACCTCAGGGCTGAAGTTCTCAACTCCTCTTCCTCCTTGCTCAATGCAAGTACCATCAGAACACGTCTCCTGGTTCTCCCTTGAGTGCCTGTGACCAGCACAGAGCACCTTTCCCAGCTCCTCTGGCCCCAATCAGGAACTGACCTGCTCAGACCCTGCAGCTCCTTTTATCTGAGCCCGCGGGGTCCTGACTGGCTGCTCCTTCCTGGGGTTGGGTGTGGAAAGACCATGGGACCTCCAGGCCTGGTACACTCCATCATAGGAACATATCACAAGTGTTTGACCTGCCTCAGCACAGCAACAGAATCTCACTAGTCTGTGAGTTGGAGGCCTGGCCTACAGCTAAAACTAAGGCTGACCTAGGGATGCTCAGGGATAAGAAAAATGATTACGCTCCTGAGAGAGAAAGTTAAACTGACCTAAGCCCCAGTGTCGGCACCACTAGGTTAAATGGAAGAATTTGTCCATTGACCTAGCTGCCGCCTCTCAAGGGGGTGGATTTACTACAGCGATGGTAGCAGGTGTCTGCACTACAACAACATAGCTGCAGCATCACAGCTGTGCCACTGTAGTGCTTGTAGTGCAGGCATCCCCTTAGTACTTCAGTGAACTGCAAACACAAAAATTCATTTTCAGTGTGCATTTGAGGTTTACAGAAGTGTGGGTTAGTGAGGGTCCCGTTAATATTTTCAGCACTTCTCACCTCTTTCCTGCCTTCTATTTAACTTTTCAGAATTCCAGCCTTGAGCACCTCGCATGAGAATTATTCTATCATGAAATGGACTATGTGAATTATTACAGGAGTTCACAAGTTTTCTGATTCACTAGAGTGAATTATTTACATCAGTATACCAAGACTTAAGATTTTCTTTGTTACCTTACATTCCAATAGATAAATCATAGCCTGTGGTTTTGGAAGTTACAGATAGTGCTACAGTCTCAGAATGCTAGGTCCTGAAATTCTTCTTCTGTATTTGTACGACGATGAAAGCCCATATATTATGTCAGACTAGAAAGCACATATTAATGGGGGAAAGTATTCAATACAAAAAACCTAATTACTTCCTATTTGAGAAAGAGATTTTGATGACATATGCACAAAACACTCTGAATTGGCTTCTTTACCACAGTGCGTGTATTGGGGGGAGTGGTACTTCTCTTCTCTGAGGGACCAGACCCATGCAGAAACCCCTCTCCCCTAAAACATGTGTGTCGGTTAAGAGAATATTCCAGGGAGGAGCCATCACTTCTCCTCCCCCAACGCACCCCACAAAAAGCCCTCAAGCTAGCAGGAGCTAACACAGAATGCAGTTTTCACTCTGGACTCCCATGCACTTATTGGCTGTTTTCTCCATTCCCTAGCCTCAATCTCTTTACTTCAGCCTCCCTCCCCCACCCTTCTTTGCTTGCCCATCTTCTAACCTTTACGTCCCCTCTCCCTTTGTATTTTCATTTAGACATTTCCCTCCCAACAAAACCTCACCATCATCCCCAAAATCATAGCCTTAACATGATGTTTGAAAACCATCACTCTGAGCATTACATCCCTTTCTCCTGCTGTCTGTCTGTTTTGTCTATTTAGATTGTAAACTCTTCAAGGCAGGGGCTGTCTGTTACTATTGGGACAGTGCCTAGCACAATGATTACTCTTGGTTGATCCTAGGCACTACTATAATAAACATAAATAATTATTAATAATATTAATAATAATAAGTTATGCCTAGAGTGAAAGTCAGTCTATGATACAGACCTGGAAGATGTTTGAGAGGTCTCTTAGGTTAAAGATGTAGTGGAATTTAACCGCAGTTGGCAGAAAGTTCTGAACCATAGTTTGATGAAGCCTTATTGATGCTTGGATCATGGCTGGAGCATTCTTTAACACTGATGGATTAAAAACATGCCTCTGGAAGTGGAACCCAAGGATCTTGCTATAGATGGTGTTCAGGGCATCAACAGATGGGAAGTTCAGAGCAAACACTGTGAAATGTCTCTGAAAATTAAAAAAAAAATTAAGACAGAAGTGAAGTCAATGACCACCTGATAATTCCAACAGACTGAGGCAAAGCAGCTGACTGCTGTGTGCCACTCAGGGTAGGTCTACACTGCTGCTGGGAATGAGCCTCCCAGTTTCGGTAGACAAACTCGCTTTAGCAAGGAATGAGCTAGCGCACTAAAAATAGCAGTATGGACGTCACGACTTGGGCTGCAGCTCTGGCTCTCAAGCCTAGGGGTTGGTTGGTCAGAGTTCCTGATGTATTCATTGATGTACACCTTGCCTCCCATCCCCCTGCTTCCTTGCATCCTCTGAAAGAACAAGCAGACCAAGGCAGCAGTAATCTTCAACTGTCCCTTGGGCCATCTGTCCCCAGTGATTAGAAACAAGCGGCCCTCCTCATAGCTATAGAGGTTGCAATGCTGCCGCATCAAGTGATGCCTGAATGGATGATCTTGCAACCAGTTTGTCCTCACACAGGATGGCCTGGAATTGGGGCCTACATTCTTGCTGTATTGTATTGGTGGACTCTGTTTGTTGTAATATATGACATTGGTGCCTGGTAGTTTGCAATATGGAAGAGTGGGCTGGCTGATGAGATGTTTTTTCTGCTGAAGAGATCTTGTCTTCTGATAGCCTTGTCCAAGAGAGTGGACCGGGGCTGGTGCAGCCTGCTCTGCAAATGCCTAGACCATGACAGAGTTCAGGTTAGGGTGGAACAACAAAAATTCCACTCCCTTGGAGGGCAAAAGTACTTCTCTACACTTTTGGGGGTCAGGGCACAGGTGGCTGGTGTGTGCCAAATAGTTTTAGCAGGACCCAGTGTGGCCTCATTGATCAGGAATGCCACCTTGGAAGGAGCCGTAGAGTGGAGACTGTTCATAAGTTTAAGGGTGAGATGCTGAATCTCTTCCAATGGGATCTCAAAGGTGTCTGTGATCCTCCTCGGGAGGTCCTGGTATTGTCTATAATCCTCCAGGGGAGAAAGAGAGACTGGTGCCACTACCTCAACTGGAGATGAAGACAATGCTGTCAGTGGATCCAGTGCTATCAGTGCAACGTGCTCTGATGCAGACTAAGACCTAACCCTTGTAAGAGATCTCTATGGCAATCAGGACATGGAATCTCACTCGGTGCCAGGGGTGGGGTGGGGAGAGGATAGGTAATCCTCTTTTTAGAGGACTTGAGCATGATTTATCTCTTTTTATGACTGCTCCTCCTTACCCTCCCTCATATCTCCGTTCAGAGGCGTCCTTGGGTTTACTGGAGGATTCCAAGCTGGAAAATGTCAGTGCTGGAGGGACACTACCTAGAGGTTCAGACTGATGAAATGGGAGTGGAAGCGGATCCAAAATGGGTCTCATGGAGAGCTCCATTAGATGCCTGTGGAGTCTGAACTCCCAAAACTGCTTAGTATGAGAGGGAAAGGAGAGGCAGATATCACACTTTGAAGGAATGTGTGATTCAGGACTGGTCTTCACTACGGGGAGATCGACGCTGCTGCAAATCAGTGGGGGTCTAGTGAAGACCCACTAAATCTATGGCAGAGCACTCTGCAGTCGACCCCAGTACTTCACTTCTCCGAGGAGAGTAAGGGAAGTCAACCAGAGAGCGTCTCCCATCGACACAGTGCAGTGAAGACACCAGGGTAAGTCGACCTAAGCTACACTGACTTAGGTCAACTTACCCCGGTAGTGAAGATAAGCCCTCAGAGGCAGTTCAGGCCGCTGTCATGCTGGTCACTCATCAGGAAGTTCTGAGGACAGGACAGCCAGGGTTTGAGGCCTGGAATTCTTGGCATACAAAATGCTCTGATACATGGGGGAACAAAGGGAGCAGGAAACCTGATCCCCAAATTATCTAACTAAGACTAAACTAATAGTAACTATTTAAAATGTATTTATAGAGTCAATGTCGGAAAGGAACGTTAGAAGGCTACAGACACAGAAAGGTTCCCTTCCAGACTGAGAGCAGTAAAAAGGAAATAGAGAGGCAGTTGGTCTGGGCTGTTTCTTATGCCCTCACTTGGGAGCATGAGACAGAGGTGAAAGCAAAGACCAGCAGATCCTGCTGTTGAAGAGTTTCAGGCACACAGAGCACACGCAGGAAATACCCATACGGACCAGCAATCTATACACTTTGATAAAATCTGCTGGTTGGGAGCACAAAGCTGCTATTGGCGTCACTAGGAGTTCAAAGTGAGAAAAGAGACTGACCATATCCAAATTACAGACGCCCCCCACCCCAGGTTACGCAAGCCTGACTTATGCAAATCCGCACGGAACGGAACGCTTGCGTAAGTGAGGGAGCATCTGTAGTGTTTATGTCTGTTGCAATGAAAAGCTAAATTCTAAACATTATATCTAACCAGGGGCGGCTCTAGGTATTTTTCCGCCCCAAGCACGGCAGGCAGGCTGCCTTCGGCAGCTTGCCTGCGGGAGGTCCCCAGTCCCACGGATTCGGCGGCACACCTGCGGAAGGTCTGCTGAAGCTGCATGACCAGCGGACCCTCCGCAGGCATGCTGCTGAAGGCAACCTGCCTGCTGCCCTCATGACGATCGGCAGAGCGCCCCCCATGGCTTGCTGCCCCAGGCACGCGCTTGGCGTGCTGGTGCCTGGAGCCGCCCCTGCATCTAACATATTAAATAATAAATACAGAGTTACTATGATATAGTACTTGAAACCATACCTGGAGTCGAGGGTTGATAGTGAAATTGCCAGCAGTTGGATTCATACAAGCAACATATTGGCAATTATGTATTTCTTTTACAGTTAACTTCTGCCTATCATACCTAGAAGATAGAAAATATAACTACTTTAGTTTAAAATGATTGATAATTACTGTTAGCGCGTCATAGGTAGCGCATGGCTTAGTGCTAATTGGAAGATAGAAATTCTGACATTTCAAAATTTGTTTTTGTTTAACTAAGGATGAAAACTGCAATTCTGAATTTTGTGTAGAAGAGAAATTCTGAAAAAAAAACCTGATTTGGAAACAAAATGACCGTAACAAAATGTTTCACTTAGATAATGAAACAATCTATATCAGGGGTCAGCAACCTTTCACAAGTGGTGTGCCAAGTCTTCATTTATTCACTCCGATTTAAGGTTTTGCGTGCCGGTAATACATTTTAATGTTTTTAGAAGGTCTCTTTCTAGAAGTCTATAATATATAACTAAACTATTGTTGTATGTAAAGTTAATAAGGTTTCAAAATATTTAAGAAGCTTCATTTAAAATTAAAATTAAAATGTAGAGCCCTCTGGACCGGTAGCCAGGATCCGGGCAGCGTGAGTGCCACTGAAAATCAGCTCGCGTGCCACCTTTGGCACCTGTGCCATAGGTTGCCTACCCCTGATCTATATCTATATATAGCAGAAACAAAATGAGAGAGTAATAGAATGATAGAAATAGAGGGCATGGAAGGGACCTCAAGATGTCATCAAGCCCAGCCCCCTGCAATATGGCAGGACCAAGTAAACCTAGAACATCCCTGGTAGGTGTTTGTCCAACTTGTTTTTAAAAGCTTCCAATGAGGGGGACTCCACAAACTCCCTTCAAAATCTATTCCAGACCTTAAATACCCTTATAGTTAGATAGTTTTTCCTAATATCTAACCTAAATCTCCCTTGCTGCAGATAAGCCCATTACTCCTATCTTCAGGAGACTGGAGAACAACTGATCACCATCCACTTTATAACGGCCCATAACATATTTGCAGACTGTTATCAGGTCCCTCCTCAGTCTTCTTTTCTCAGGACTAAACATGCCCAGTTTCTTAAATCTTTCCTCATAGGTCAGGTTTTCTATGCCTTTATTTTTTGTTGCTCTCTTCTGGACTCTTTCCAATTTGTCCACATTTTTCCTAAATTGTGGTGCCCAGAATTGGACACTGTACTTCAACTGGGGCTTCACCAGCACTAAGTAGAGTGGGACAATTACCTCCTGTGTCTTACATACAATGTACTTTGTTTTGATTTGGAATTGTTTCAAAATTTCCCCATTGAAAATTTCATCAAAATCAACCTAGTCTTGTGAAACATTCTGATTTTGACAAAACTGCATTTTCTGACAGAAAATTGTTCCATCTAAAATATTTTAATCAGCTCTAGCATGACTCTTTACAATATAGAGAGGTCCCAGCACCCAGTCTAACTTGGACAGATATAGTACAGTACAATTAAGGAGGTAGAATGAGTGTATGAACACAGTGAGTATGTCTATGCTGCAGCAGAGAGCGAGCCTCCTGGCCCAGGTAGGCAGACTTACGGTAATGGGGTTTGCACTAGCACACTAAATAGTTGTGTGGACATTGTGCTACTAGTGGAGACTCAGGCTAGACACCTCAGCTTGGACCCAGGGAATAGGGTGAGCTTGAATTCAGGCGGTTAGCTCAAGTCTCTGCTGGTGCTGCAACATTCACACTGCTATTTTTAGTGCACTAGAGTGAGCTCCACTACCACGAGAAGTTTGTCTACACAGGCTGGGAGGCTCACTCCCACCTGCAGTATAGACATACCCCCAAAGCCTTTGTAGAATAAAAGTAGCTAAAATTAGCAGGTTTCATCACAGACAGACAGCCAACAATATGCTTGCCACATAGGAAGAGGAAAGTTGTTCCATGTGCAGGGCACCGTGAAAACAGGTATCAAGCATATTTGACAGAAAGCAACAAAAGACAATAGGTGTGATTAGAAGACCACATCTTGGGTTTTGCAGTATGGCCCAATGGACTGGGCGTGAGACAAGGAGTCAGGGAACCTGGATTCGATCCCTGGCTCTGCTATTGGCTCACTGTGTGACCTGGGCAAGTCATTTAGGCCACTTTTTTTTCCAAATTTAACATTGGGTAACTTCATTTTTGATACCCCGAGTTTTCCAATTTAGGCTCTCATTTTTAGAAGTGAACAGCACTCATATTTTCAAAAAAAGGCAATAATAGATGTAGCTGCTCCATGATTCTTAAAATCAGGCACTACGTATCTGAATTTAGGCACCCAAAACTGGAAGCACCCAAAATTAGAGTCTGTTTTGAAAATTTTGGCACAAACCTCTATGCATATCACTGGATTATAAGTATTATTATTATATTCAGCATTACAAACAGCACAATATTCAAACATCCAATATGTGGTGATGATAGTATGATAAATTGTATTTATCTAGTTCCTTTAAACTTCTTATATACACTCTGCCCATTAATCTATCACCACTGGGATTACAATTAACATTCCAAACCTCTGGCATCTTCCAGCAGCCACCAAACCAAAACACTTATAAGCTTTTCTACTCAAGAGTAATGCTGCCACTGCAAATTTATGACAATAAATCCTTTACCTCTTATCATACAGTCTTGTATTGTCCTTCTTTCTCATATCAGGCCTGATCTTGCCAGGGTTTACATACATGTCTAACTTTAAGCACAAGTAGTCTCATTTAAATCAATGTGACTACTCACATACATGAGATTAAGTCCTTTTCTGGACTGAGGACACAGTGCTGAGCACTTTGCAGAATCAAGCCCTAAATAAGACAGACAGAGAAACAGAGACAGACAGATGCAGACTTATTAGAATGGGTGCATATAGCATCCCACTATTGTTAATGTAGAATGTCAACTTCCATTCTAAACCTCCTTATTCAGCTCCTCATTACTATTGTCAAATTTATTTTGGGCTGAAGTTTTCCACACTTGGTCTCATGCCAAAAGGGGCATGGGTTGTGTTTTTAAAGTCTGAACAAATTCCATGCAGTCATTTGGAATTATCTAAGCATTTGAAAAATGTACCTTTTCCATATACTCTGATTAGAACTCAGATAAGTATAAACTCTGGTTTAGGATTAATATACCAGATATAAATGTTCAAAACTTTAAAATTACTAACTCAACTTTCTCCTAACTCAGCTTGTTCTATAGGACTGAGACCTTAAAAAAAAATCAAGCCAAGTTTAAAGAAGATAGCTTCAGTAGCTTTAAATGTTTATAATATTTAAATCAGAAACAAGGAAAATTTTCTAAAAACATATTTAAAAGCTAGGGCAATTTATAACCTGGGGCAGGTGGCTCTAAAAAGTATTAGGTTTCTGAGTTGGAGTTGATTGAGTCCACTGAATTAGTGATATCTCAGACTTAAATCTTCACTTTCCTCTCTGCTTGTCTTTTCCCCCCCGAATAGCTGAAGATATTCAGAAGACATCAGATGTCATTTCTGAGTACACTATATTTCTTCCTATGTCCTTTACTGAGTTAAATTGAATCTACTTTTAAAAACTTGGGGATAGCACAGATACTAACACCTCATCCCAGCCCCAGCTCTGATGAGGGTCCTTACAAAGAACATGTGCGAGGAAAGAGAAGAGACACACAGGCCGTCACCAAACTTCCCTGTGCTGCATAGTTCCCGAGGGACATATGTCCCTAACTCCCTAGTAGGAAATGGAGAAAAGCAGAATGTAATGAAGGGTTCACAAGAATTCGACCAAATAAGGTAAAGAACAGAGTGAAATTAGTTTAGGCAGTTAGTTATTATAGTTACCCTATGGAACTCACATCTGCATGATATAATCAGGGCAAGGAGTGTAATAGGATTTTATAAAAAACAATAGACATTTATATGAACAACAAAAATATCATCTGCAGTTACACAAGCAAGGATAAACATTTTCAACGGTTATCAATGCTCATGCTTTAGAGCAAAGTCAATCACTGATTTCCTGGAGTTTAGAAGCAGCTTCCTCCATAGCCAGCTAAGGCAAAAGGATATTATGCATATTCCTTTGCTCCCAACTCTGCCACTATAACCATCACAATAATAAAACAATTTTCCTGCTCTATGGAGAATATAAAGTAAAACTAAATTAGAAGTCTAAAACTTGAGCAGCAAAGAGTCTTGTGGCACCTTATAGACTAACAGATGTTTGGGAGCATGAGCTTTCGTGGGGGAAATCGCATGCATGGGTATTGACATGACATGCATCCGACGAAGTGGGTATTCGCCCACGAAAGCTCATGCTTCCAAACGTCTGTTAGTCTATAAGGTGCCACAAGACTCTTTGCTGCTTTTACAGATCCAGACTAACAAGGCTACCCCTCTGATACCTAAAACTTGAGCTAATTCATTCTTTGTCAATGGCTACAGATTTTAGCCCATAACAATAAAATTTTGATTTAGCATAAAACAAATAGTAATTGCTTACCAATGTCCATAGTCTATGTGCTGTCGAATCAGTGTGTGAGGTTGAACTGTTCCATACACATCCATTTCAGGCATGTTCATATCATCAATAAAATAAATCAGCTTCTTGTTTCCTACAGGACCATAGTTACAGCCAGCTTTTTTCTCTAGGCTTTTCTCGAGAATCTCTAAAATGTTATGAAGTATATGACAGATAGTTATAATACTCAAACACTGCAGAGACTAACAATCAAAAATGCATAGTTAATTCACTCAGGGAAAAATTAAATCACTTAGACCCAGATTTTTAAGCAGCTAGTTGATTTCCCTGGGAGTTAGGCACTTAGGCACCTAATGAGATTGTCAAAAGTGTCGATCTACCTCTTTAGGTACCTAACTACCTTTAAAAAGCTGGCCATTAGGTCCCAGTCATGCGAAGTGCTGTATGTGGGCACACTCCTGCACCTTGTGAGGAAACCTATTGAGGTCAATGAGGTTCTGCGCAGGTACAGGGGTACATCTATGTAAATCACTTTGTAGAACTACAGCATAAAAGAAACCCACATTTTCCAAGAGGTCCACTGGAAAGAACACAAAGTTGACAGAACGAATAAACCAACAACTAGCTGTGATGTTTTTGAAAGTCATGTTAGAATTGCAGGTTGTTCCCTTAAAAAAAATTAAAGTGTTTCCTGGTCCTGCTTGCAGGCTACAGGGCTCTGTAGGAAAGCATACATTCAGAGTCAGTCTGGAAAGAGCCAGCTAAAAATAAGGTAAGGTGAGTTGTGCTTCTCTGTCTTATGGAACAGCCTGCTTCCCTTCTCTCTGTTTTTGGTTGTGTGAGTTAAAATTCTAGATTCTAAGAATAAAAGTAGTGTTAGACTGCAAATGTACTAAAAGAGTATTTTATGTTTTTATCTAACTTCTCTGTTTGTAAGCCATGAACATAAGTCAGCAAACTAAGCCAGAGTGTGATAATTCTATTTCATCTTCACAGCATTTATTATTTCTTATGGAGAAGTAGCATCATTAACTTCTGAAGCTTAATTCACTAATATATGTAAAGTGTATTGTGATCATCTGGCTGAAGGCACCACAGAAGTACAAAATATTATTTTTCCCCTTTTACAATTAAGTCTGAAGCCTGTTAAAATCAAATATCGAACACAAACCTGCTGCTGCTAAGCCACTGCAGTAAAAAAGAATACAAGCAGGTTAAACCTCTTTGGTGGATATTCAGACTATGTAATTGATACGTGAGGGAGACAAAAAAAAAGAATTATGTACAAGCTGGAAAATCTAATCATTCATATACCTGATGTAAGCATAAGCAGCTTTGTAATAAAGAGAATAGAATTACCTTTTAAAATGGAAAAGCTAAATCTTGGATTGTGCAAGTCATTTTTAATAAATACACTGCACAGCAAAATGAGTTTAGAAATCTACGGTAAATCATCTGATTTGAGCAACATTCCCTAAGGAGATAGGCACCTTAGTTCTTTTGTCAATCTCACCCTAACTGCCACTTTAGGTGCCTAAATCACAGAATCAGGCTTCACTGGGATTCACAAAGCCCCCACTCAGCTGCTCCTAAATCTTGAAGGTGCCTAACTCATTTCTCATGCTTGCTGAGTCTCTGGGCCAATGATTTTTTCATTATTTATCCACATAGGAACAGCTTCACCATTTTGAGGGGGAGGAGGGGAGAGAAAAAGAATGACTCTGTAGTCAAGTGGTTAGATCTAGGATCCAGTCTCCCATGCTCCAATGATTTAAAAAAAAATTATTTACAGTGAAACAACTTCAACAGGAGAGTACGGGGGAATCCAACATCAGAATATCCCACAGCCCAGTGGCTAGCGCACTCACCTGAGAGGTGGTGATTCCAGGACAGCATCACAACCATGGAGGTAAATGTTATGAGGAAGCTCGTCCCCCACCCCCAAACCCTTGGCTTCTTGTCAAAACTGCATAGGTGCTTAATGCCAAGAAAGAGTCTTAGCAGCTGAGAATCCCAAGTGGAGGGAGGTAGTTTGGACTTAAACAACGAGGAGTCCTTGTGGCACCTTAGAGACTAACAAATTTATTTGGGCATAAGCTTTCCTGGGTCAGAGGGGGCGTGGCTTAGCACACACCCCTCAGCTTGACATCTCCCTTATGCAATTTTAGGTGCAGCTGGCTTAGCATGCTGGCTTTTGTGAATCCCATCTGAGTTGCCCATCTCTCCTCATTCTTTGTATAAGGAGCCAGGCATCAAACTCAAACTTTGTGAATCCCAGTGATTTTCTAGACAAATCCCAGTGATATTTACCAGGCTTAAGTTTCTTTGTGAAGCTAGTCCATAGTGTCATTACTAATTAGCTTTCCAAAGCACCTGGGGAACCATTCCTATATCCTGAACAGTTCTGGCTTCACACCTCACATGATAAATGGATCAGGACTATTAAAATAATCTTCTGAATTTTAAAAACATACTAACGTAATGTATTCATAGAAAACATGAAAACAGGGAAATATGTTCATTAATAATTGGAACATATAGCAATGTAATCACTACTAAAGCAGCAAAGAATCCTGTGGCACCTTATAGACTAACAGACGTTTTGCAGCATGAGCTTTCGTGGGTGAATACCCACTTCTTCGGATGCAAGTGGTGGAAATTTCCAGGGGCAGATTTATATATGCAAGCAAGAAGCAAGCTAGAGATAACGAGGTTAGTTCAATCAGGGAGGATGAGGCCCTGTTCTTGCAGTTGAGTGAAAACCAAGAGAGGAGAAACTGGTTCTGTAGTTGGCAAGCCATTCACAGTCTTTGTTTAATCCTGAGCTGATGGTGTCAAATTTGCAGATGAACTGGAGCTCAGCAGTTTCTCTTTGAAGTCTGGTCCTGAAGTTTCCAAGAACCTTTGTAGCTATATAATCATGGGATTGGGAAAAGTCTACTGTAATTGTGATGCCTCTGGCCTTCTGCTCCAAGAAACTTCAGGGCCTGACTTCAATTGATTGAACTAACCTCGTTATCTCTAGCTTGCTTCTTGCTTGCATATATAAACCTGCCCCTGGAAATTTCCACCACTTGCATCCGAAGAAGTGGGTATTCACCCACGAAAGCTCATGCTGCAAAACGTCTGTTAGTCTATAAGGTGCCACAGGATTCTTTGCTGCTTTTACAGATCCAGACTAACACGGCTACCCCTCTGATACGTAATCACTACTGTAGTTTTACGTTTCCCAAGATGAATAGCAAATAAACAATGATTATAAAAATTTTTCAATGCATATAAGCTTGAATGACAAGTTTCATACAAAAGCACTTCAGAAAACAATCAGGCAAGCACTTTCCTTAATGAAGAACATTAGGCTGATTATATGCACAAATCAGATCATTGCCCATGCAAATGATCAGAATTAGCCATTTTCACAAGCAATTATTTGATTTATATGTACAGTTGTGGTAAATGTGTGTGCACCTCATTTGTTTGAAAGTGTGACCCAAAAAGCACATATTTGATGTTTGAGAGTTATTGTTTTTTCACCTGGATTGTAAGGTTCATGAGAGCAAATGAGAATGAATAGGATTAACTACTCTAATTCCTTATTTAATGTGTTGTAGTGTTCCTTCATTTGCACTGGGCTGTGCAGTATCTCTGGATTAGAGCAGAGTGCAAAATGTAAGGGTTGGCAATGGACTTTTAAAAAAAAATTCTACCAGGTTTTTAGGATTGCCTGCAAGCAAGTGTAAATAAACTACATTTGTACAGGAACACATCAATGTAATGTACCTATGTGTGGATGTTTGATATTACTGTGATTCTGACTTATATTAGTTCATTTTGTTTCTTAAATAAACAGCCTGAAAAAATCCCCTCACAAATAAGTCACGTGTTACAGTTTCCAGCAGGAGATGGTGCATCATGGTGTTAGCTTGCTTAATTTCTTGGCACAAGAAGGAAGTGCCTCATGTCTGTCAACAATGACTCTTCTAGCCAATTCAGGTAATGTGGTAATGGGGTCCCAAGGGAATCCCATGTAGTAAGCTCAGCTAGAAGGACAGCTGCTGAGTGTGGAGGAGAGAAGTAAACAAATAACAACTGAGGTTCATTGAAGGATAAATCAAAGATGCAGAAGAATCTCAGAACCTTTGTAGCTATATAATCATGGGATTGGGAAAAGTCTGCTGTAATTGTGATGCCTCTGGCCTTCTGCTCCAAACCCTTTTGAAAGAAAAGGTGTGCAAGGGAAAAATTTCAGCATACTTCCCTACTTTATCTTGCCTTTCAGCTGACATTTTTTCAATGTCGCTTAAGGGATTTGGATGCCCAGGTCCCATTAAAATGAGTGGAAACTAGATGTTCCAATTCCCTAGGCAGCTTTGAAAAATATTTAATTTCCAGCAGCTGTATGGTTTGGGACCATAAATAATTGTTTGCAATAGTAATACAAGACAGATACATAATGAATTAAAGTAAATCTCTGCAATGTATTGTATGTGAAAGAACGCAGCTTTAAACAAGACCAGAAATCACACAAGAGGCAGTAACATTCTAGGCTAGATGACAGAATTGAATTCACAGCTGGTTGCAAAAAAGGATCACATGCTGTTGAAAAGGAAGGTAAACTTGTTTCCATATCTGTCATGTGATACTCCAATAGCTGAGATTAGCTGTGGGATTGAAGCTGATTGTCCCTTAATTTAATTGTAAGGGGCACTTGGTTTTCGAACAGGATTGGAGATAGAAGAGCTCTAGATAAGCCATGGAAGTGCTTGTTTATTTTACATTCCTTTTTTAAAATTCCTAAAAACAAGATTGATACCTGTTTTAAAATGGTTATTTAAAATCTGAAGGCATTTGCCTAGTTTATAATGAACTTTTATAGGTCCAAATTCCTTTAAGTTTAAATTAAAGCTCCTGTCCTGTATAATGACAACACCTACTGATGCAGACTAACTGCTGTGGTATTAATGACTGGTTTGGAAACTCACCAAGTAAGCACTTGTGACTTTGACTAAGTATTTGGTTTACTTAAGTTTCCCCGCACAAATACATAGCCTTCAGCAACAGTTGCCTAGGAGTTCCTGTCACCTGAATCTATTTACAAAGGAAAGTGTTATGCCTGTGTGCTTTAGTACCTTGTTCATGGTTTTCTGCTGTAAATGGTAAACAAATCCCAATGAGATAAAGATATCTGATCCTTTGTGGGGCAGATCCTCCATTAGAGAAGCTGGGGGGGCGGGGGGGGGAGGAGGAGGGAAGAAATCAAATCTCTCCACCCTGCTCTTTGCGAAAAGTACATCCATCCATCCTAGGGTTCGATGTTAACTTGCATTTAAGACTATTTCAGAGACCAGTAAAGTAAGATACAAGGTTAACTGAAAAATAACTCAGTTGTTTAGCTGGCTTTAGTACAGAAGTGTTCAACAGAAGCCAGGAAAAAACCTGGGTAAAATCAATGAGAAAATATTAGGGCTGTCGATTATCACAGTTAACTCATGTGATTAACGCAAAAAAATTAACTGTGATTAGTCGCACTGTTAAACAATAGAACACCAATTGAAATTTATTAAATATTTTTGATGTTTTTCTACATTTTCAAATACAATGATTTCTATTACAAATTGATTTCTATTACAGAATACAAAGTGTACAGTGCTCACTTTATATTATTTTTTATTACAAATATATGCACTGTAAAAATAGTATTTTTCAGTTCACTTCATACAAGTGAAAGTGTAACTTACAAATGTAGGGGTTTTTTTGTTACAAACTGCACTCAAAAACAAAATACAAACTTTAGAGCCTACAAGTCCACTCAGTCCTACTTCTTGTTTAGCCAGTTGCTAAGACAAACAAGTTTGTTTATATTTATGGGAGATGCTGCTGACTGCTTCTTATTTACAATGTCACCTGAAAGTGAGAGCAGGCATTAGCATGGCACTTTTGTAGCCGGCATTGCATGGTATTTACGTGCCAGATATGATAAACATTCATATGCCCCTTCATGCTTCGGCCACCATTCCAGAGGACATGCTTCCATGTTGATGATGCTTGTTAAAAATAATGTGTTAATTAAATTTGTGACTGAACTCCTTTGTGGAAGAACTGTATGTCTCCTGTTCTGTTTTACCCACATTCTGCCTTTTATTTCATGTTATAGCAGTCTTGGATGATGACCCAGCACATGTTTGTTTTAAGAACACTTTCACAGCAGATTTGAAAAAATGCAAAGAAGGTACCAATGTGAGATTTCTAAGGATGGATATGGCACTCGACTCAAGGTTTAAGAATCTGAAGTGCCTTCCAAAATCTGAGAGGGACAAGGTGTGGAGAATGCTTTCAGATGTCTTAAAAGAGCTACACTCTGATGCAGAAACTACAGAACCTGAACCACAAAAATAAATAAATAAATAAATAAAAACAACCTTCTGCTGGTGGCATCTGACTCAGTAGATGAAAATGAACAGGCGGTGGTCTGCTCTCCTTGGGATCATTATCGAGCAGAACCCATCATCAGCATGGATGCATGTCTTCTGGAATGGTGGTTGAAGCATGAAGGGACATATGAATCTTTTGTGCATGAGGCACGTAGATATCTTGAGACGCTGGCTACAACAATGCCACACGAACGCCTGTTCCCACTTTCAGGTGACATTATAAACAAGACATGGGCAGCATTATGTCCTGCAAATTGTAACCAAACTTGTTTGTCTGAGCGATTGGCTGAAGTAGGACTGAGTGGACTTGTAGGCTCTAAAGTTTTACAAATGTTTTATTTTTGAATGCAGTTATTTTTTGTACATAATTCTACATTTGTAAGTCCAACTTTCATGATAAAGAGATTGTACTACAGTACTTATATGAGGGGAATTTAAAAATATTATTTCTTTGTTTTTACAGTGCAAATATTTGTAATAAAAATAAAGTGAACACTGTACATTTTGTATTCTGTATTGTAATTGAAATCAATATATTTGAAAATATAGAAAACATCCAAAAATATTTAAATAAATGGTATTCTATTATTGTTTAACAGTGCAATTAATTTTTTTAAATCACTTGACAGCCCTAGAAAATATATCCACTGGAGGTTTTTAAGACCCTAGTGATAATCCGAGCCATTGGCAGTAACAGAGGGCACATAAAATTTTCACTGAAAGTCTAGATTAGGGGACTTCTATATTTTTGAAATTTTTACCCCATTGATTCTAATGTTGATGAAGTTTCCAAAAGAGGGAAAAAAACATTTTTTTAATCTTACTGTGAAATTATAAGAATTCAGCTATTAACTTCTCTCTAATTCTTTTCACAGCTTTGTACATAGTGACTGATGCTGCTCATCTCTTTCCTAAGTAATTATATCATTCCAGTTCATGCTTTCTGTAAAAAGAGGAGGACTACAAGTGGCATATCCATTAATAGCATTTCTCTCTCTTGGAATAGGAAGAAGAAATGGGCAGAGATGGTCAACTTTCTAAAGATTGTCTGATTTCTCCTGTTCATCAGCCAGAACAATTGTCATAAAGCTGAGCATTGCTAAAGCTTCAGGGAATTAATTTTATATTCACATTTGCTAGCTTTTAAAGAAAATATTCAAACATTAATTGTTGCTCTTCAGGACTCATTTGTTTTAACTCTAAAGATCCATTCTAATGGCCTTCCATGTCATGCAAGACTGGTGCCACGCAGTGTTGCACCGTGAGACCAAACTACTGGACACACATTTTTAATGCATCTTTTCAAAATTATTTTCTTTTTCTACCTTCTCTACAACCACAAATATTTCACTGCAATGTTATTGAGTGATCATTTGAAGAATACTACTGGAAAATTCTTCCTAATGAATCTCTATCTGTAAAATACTGACCACTCTCAATGCCATAGAAATGGAATCCTATTACACAGACAACTTCTATAGTTTTGGCTTCACTAAGCAATTATTTGAAGTGGCACATCTACATTAGGCCTTCTGAGGAGCTAAATCACTTAACATACACATACACACACACACATACACATATAAGTTTTAACATCCCATTACTCATCCTGTAATACATAATTCAAGAAAGACATTTTGGTTTGACAAAACACAGACTACTGTACCAGGCAGGCACTTTGTAGGTATGCAGTATCTTAATAATCATATAGGCACCGTTGGTTCAATTCTGGTCTCTGCCACCAAAAGAATTATCCAGGTTTCTTATATCGTAATATTTATGAAGGACTTACTTTGTAGCACTGATGACGTAGTGTAGTAGTTGAAGGGAACATTAGACACCATGTAATCATCAGAGAAAGCAGCAAGTCTATCCCCTACAAATACTGTTTTTCCTACTCCTGCATTTCCAACAAGCATGACTGGTTTGCCTCTCTCCAGCAGCAAATCAGTAAAGTATCTGAGACGTGTGGTCTCAGATGTGTGAACAAGGACTGCCTGAAAAATCAAGAGAGAGAAGCAGCAACAGTTTTTACTCCTTGCTTAAGTTAATACAACACAAGTGATGTTTTCAGGTTTTTTTTTTTTTTTTAAATATTATGGAGCTATCTGGTAGTGGCCCCAGATATATAGCTTGGGTGGAATTTTAAACAGGCTTAAAATGGGACATAAAACTTTCTGTTTTTCTCTAAGGGTATATCTATACTACCCGCCAATCCGGTGGGTAGTGATCTATCTATCGGGGTTTGATTTATCGTGTCTAGTGTAGATGCGATAAAATTAATCCCCAATTGCTCTGTTGTCGATTCCGGAACTCCACCGCGGCGAGAGGCAGAAGTGGAGTCGATGGGGGAGCAGCAGCAGTTGACGCGCCACGATCCTCACGGCCAGGTAAATCAGCCTAAGATACGCCGACTCCAGCTACGCGTGTATCTTAGGTCAACCCCTCTGCGGCCCCCCCCCCCCAAGTGTAGACCTAGCCTAAATGTAAGCGGATTATTGATGTGAAATTTCACACAGGGTTAATTTTTATGCCCTTTGAATGTTCTGAATACTTTATTTCTTTTCATAATTTTTAATAGGAAGTCTTTGAAATTGGACTCTAGAAGAAATCTAGCCAATCTACACAAAAATTAGTAGAAAGGTTAATGTTGAATAGATATAGTGCAATGGGTAGGAGTTTTTAAATTTGGACTTATATTAATTTTTGGCTTTTGTTCATCATAACAAAGATAATGTTCCATTGGTTGCCAATGGATAAGCTTTCTGCACCATGAGCCCATAAAATCTTCTCTGTCAGATAAAAACCTTTTTTTCCTCTCCAGAAGGTCCGCTTTTCTGTCAGATTTTATCCTACAACAAAGAAGTTTTGTGTGGCTGCTAATAGATTAAAATGTTTTTCATCAGCAGCTGCACACTTCTATTTCCCCACATGTCCACTCTGCCTCATAATACTCCTAACTCACTTAAGCATTTAAAAAAACCCTAGGAAATTAATACAAAAAATTGTTGAGATTCATTTCAGATAGCTACACATATAACATATCTGATACAAAACCACACAAAATAAGGAAATTAAAAGGTAAGGTAACTAGTAGTACATCCTTTCTACTCCTCCACCCAGAGGCACACACTTTACCATAAACACAGCTACTGGATACCACAAACCATCCACCACAACCTTTTTAGGAACACCAGCTTTCTATCACAGCCTTAATCAAACCTACTGCTTCCCACCACACCAACTATCCATAGCTATTAGTGCGGAGAGAAGGTAGTTGATGAAAGACCATGTGCAGAAAGTTGGGGAGGGGAAGAGTTAATGTTGTGATGGATGGTAGTTATGAGTCTGCACTATTACAGAATCACAGAACTGTAAGGCTGGAAGAGACCTCAAGAGGTCATCAAGACCAGCCCCCTGCAGTGAGGCAGGACCTATTGCACCTATACTGTTCCTGAAAGGTGTTTGTCTAGCCTGTTCTTAAACACCTCTTATGACGGGGATTCCCCCGCCTCACTTGGCAGCCTATTCCAGAGCTTAACAATCCTCACAATTAAAAAGGGTTTCAGAAAATCTAATCTAAATCTCCCTATTGCATATTAAGTCCATTACTTTTTGCCCTACCTTCGGTGGAAATGGAGAACAATTTATCACTATCCTCTTTATAACAGCCCTTAACATGTTTGAAGACTGTTATTAGGACCCTGCTCGCTCTTCTTTTCTCAAAGACTAAACATAACTTTTTTTTTCCCCCAGCCTTTTCTCATAGGTCAGGTTTTCTAAACCTTTTATCATTTTTGTTAGTCTCTTCTGGATTCTCTCCAATTTGTTCACATCTTTCTTAAAGTGTGGTATCCAGTACTGGACACAGTACTCCAGCTGAGGCCTCACCAGCACTGAGTAGAGTGGGACAATTACCTTTCATGTCTTATGTACAACACTCCTGTTAAACACCTCAGAATTACATTAGCCTTCTCCTCAACTGCATCACATTGCTGACTCATATTCAATTGTGACACACTATAACCCTCAGATCCTTCTCAGCCATACTACCACTTACCTAGTTCTTCCCCATTATGTAGTTGTGCATTTTTAATTCCCCAAGTGTAGTACTTTGCACTTGTCCTATCTTCAGTTGATTTCAGACCAATTCTCTAATTTGTCCAGGTCATTTTGAATTCTAATTCTGTCCTCCAAAGCATGAGCAACCTCTCCCCCCAGCCACACATTTTATAAAGCACACTCTCCACTCCATTATCCAAATCATTAATGAAAAATATTGAATAGTATCATACCCAGGACAGACCTCTGTGGGACCCCACTAAATACTTCCTCCCCTTCCCCCCACACCCCCAGTTTGACAGAAAATCATTGATAACTACTCTGAGTATGGTGCAAGAAAGACTGTACTCGGAGTAGTTATGAATGGTTTGCTATCAAACTGGGGAAAGGAGGATTTATCTAGTGGGGTTCCACAGAGGTCTGTCCTGGATCCGGTGCTATTCAATATTTTCATTAATAACTTGGATATTGTTGGCCACTTCATTAAACTGACTTTGTGCCTCAGTTTCCTCATCTATGAAATAAAGATCATAATCACTTATTTCATGGGGTATTGTGTCAACTAATTTGTGTTTGTGCAGTGCTTTTATACTGTAAAGCAGTACGTAAGTGTTGTTGTTATCCCCAAGTCACTCAGATATACGAGTATGGAGCCAATAATAAAGATCTACCCAAATACTTATATTTGGAGAACATTATTTTCAGACATCTAAAAGGATATTCAAATCAATGATTAAAATAAACTACAAAAAACAGTGTTCATCCATGCATGCCTTCAGTACACATATATTGTACCTGTAAAGGTGTTTCTGGATCCATATCAAATTTTGGGATTTTATCAGTCCAGGGCAAGAATTTCCTAGTCTTTGGGTCAAGATAATAATCGAAAATTGTACCCTGGGATGGAAACTTCACTGCTTTCATCTCCTTGAACCACCAGCGGCTGAATTCAGCTTGATAATTTGAAAGCTATAAAAATATTACAAATTATTTTTTATTTAGTTCTTGAATATATTATGGTCTACTGTGTTATGTCTACAGCATGAAGTTCTTACAATGTGTAAATACAGAGGCATATAAAAAAGATTCAGAACAAACATTGCAGGCACACATACAAATGTGATATTGTTTATAACACCCTAATGCAGCTGTAGTAATCAAGGGCACTCAAACAGTGTTTAATTCAGGGCATATGGACCTTCTGACTGAAGTGACTGATGCTAGGCTGGTGTCATTCTTTTAAAGGCTGAAATCAGGAGCTCTCCAGATTAAACCAACTGCCTTCCCCATTCTCCACCTCACTGCCAAAAAGTAAGCACTTAAGTGTAGGTCAAATTTAAATAGTGATGAAATTAGAGGACTGTTTCTCTTTACTATCCAGGAATAACTTTCCAGGGGCAGACTGAGAGAATTCTAAAGAGCCCCAAGACCCCTCTAGCTGTTGAGGTCAGTCTCTTCTTCCAAGGAAAGATTTTTCCCCAGGCTTCTGATGGACAGCCTCGATAATAGCTGTTATCAGTCCAGTTGGGGCACTTCCTGCTTCTTAATGTCTATGTGAGTTCCTACTTTACCTTTTGGACATTATAAACCTCATCACACATCCACGGGGAGTACACCTTATTTGTATTAAAATGGAACCAATTCAGTCATGTTAATCTTTAATACAGAGCTCTGGCTGGGCAGAAATTACAGGACCCAGCAGACATCTTGATAAAAAAAAAGTCTTCTAAATGCTTGTTGAGGATATTATCCAACAGAGCATTCCTACCCACAGCATGTGATGGAGCCTCACAAAAGGTCTCAGGAATGGTCTCAGTTAGGAAGGATGTATCATGATGTACTGGACAGCGTACTCCACTCCCATACTGCCCCCTTGCAGGTATCAGTCATTGCACTCTATGAGTTGTGACAGACCCATACCAGTGGGGTACAGGAGTCTGGTAGAGGGCAAATATACTGGTCACTGGATGAGTAGTTTTCTGTTCCCTGAGTGACCAGAGCAGGGGCTGCACTAGAGTAATCAGGAACCTGCTAGAACCAATTAAGGCAGACAGGCTGATTATAACACCTGCAGCCACTCAAGGCAAGCTAATCAGGGCACCTGGGTTTAAAAAGGAGCTCACTCCAGTCAGAGAGGGGGGAGCTAGAGGAGAGGAAGTGCGTGTGAGGAGCTGGGAGCAAGAGGCACAAGGAGCTGAGAGGGAGAGGGTGTGCTGCTGGAGGACTGAGGAGTACAAGCATTATCAGACACCAGGAGGAAGGTCCTGTGGTGAGGATAAAAAAAGTGTTTGGAGGAGGCCATGGGGAAGTAGCCCAGGGAGTTGTAGCTGTCATGCAGCTGTTACAGGAGGCACTATAGACAGCTGCAATCCACAGGGCCCTGGGCTGGATCCCGGAGTAGAGGGTGGGCCTGGTTTCCCCCCCAAACCTCCCAACTCCTGATCAGACACAGGAGAAGTTGACCCAGACTGTGGGGAAGATCACTGAGGTGAGCAAATCTGCCAAATAAGCACAGGACCCACCAAGGTAGAGGAGGAACTTTGTCACAGAGTGCAGTTAATGCTCCAGGCAAGTGCAGATAATGGTGCTAGCCTCCTACGTGCAGGGAGAAAATTGTAAGCTGAGCCATAGTCATGTGTCACCAGAGCTGAGCCAATAAGAGGGAAGTGCCTATCTCACCCTTACAAAGAGGACAGTCTTTGGGGAAGGGACAGTTTTTCTGTTGTGTTTGTACAATCCCTAGCACAATGACATCTCGGTCCATGACTGAGGCTCCTAGGCGCTACAATACCAAATAATAAATAAGGGCTGTTCTGACCTTCAGATGCTTCATGCCTGCCTCAGATGCAGCATTTGCAGGATCACCCAGGGGGCAGTGTATCTCTGCACTGCCCAACCACCATTGCTGGCTGAAGAGGTACAATTTAGCCCAATACTTCTTTAATGCATAGCAAAATAATTTGGTTGTGTAAACTGCTCTCTAGCTTACCTGATCTTGAAAGAGTGCACCACCAAAAGCCCAAACACAGGCGAAGACAAAGTAGATCTCATAGAGCTCTCTTGGGCAGTCAGGAGGCACATTTTCAGGGGTCAGCAAACAATCCAACAGAGAACAAAGAGTCTTTATTAAAAAAAAAAAAAAGATGGTGAAGAGCATGATCTTTGAATCCTTGCTCCTGAGGGTGGTGATGGTGACTCAATCTCAGGGGCAACATGATGTACTGAGCTGAAGACTAAGTATCCTGCAAGCATGACTATATAATGCAAGAAAAGGAGGCTGGCATTTAAAGAAGGAAAAATGAGAAACCACAGTGACAAGTGTGTTAGGCTAATTTTACCATTGAGAACTGTGCTGTCTGCTGTATCTGACACTTGTACATTAAACCAAACTAAGTAACACTCTGGCTCTACACAAGGATTCAAGAATCAGTCAGTCAGTACCCTCCTCCATATGAATAAACCCTACTTAAATGCAAGTACTGCAAATTAAATACACCAAAATAAAAATAGCTTCCACAAGAGCAAACATCAAAAGGCTGTTCCCATAAAAACAGAAATTTCCATGAATTCTTTTAAACTGCTAAAATGACTACTCAGATTATATATTACTGTATTTTTAATTCATAACATCTTTTCATTTTAGTTTCTTTCTGACACAGAATTTTGCTGCATGGTATTTCTGCTTGTAATATTTTTTCCTGTCTACGCTATTTGTACAAATTTGTAAAAAACAACCCAGAATCTCTGAATAGAATAAAAGAAATGTAAGTAAGTTATCCACACTGCCCTTTACTCTGCCATCATTGAAAAATGTTTTATTCCATGCCTTTGAAAGCAAAGAGTTAAGAACATCCCATGTGGGACAGGACAGAACCTCTTTGCTGGAAACAATGGGCAAGTCTAAAAACTCTTATTAAGCATTCAGACTATAGAGAAAGAATTCATGTTCAGGAAAATTTTCACATTTATTCCTAAAGATAAATTGATCAACATACAAAATCACATAACAAAAATACATAAATATTGTATAACTCATGCTTTTTGCAGAATAATTTCAACTTAACCATGCAATCAACTTACTATTGCATGCAGAAAGACTACCTTAAAGGAACATTAAGGTTACAAATAGATCTGTGCAGAGAATGGAAGTTCCATTTCAGGAAGGATTTCAAGATTTGGCTTCATTCCAAATTGGAATGAAAACCAAACATTTTGAAATTCTCTGCAAAGGAAAATTCCAAACGTTCTCATTTTGCGTCAAAACATTTCATTTGGGCAAAATTAGAATACATAATACAAATACATTTTGTAGATGAAAAGCAGTTTCAAAATGAAAAATTGAAACATTTAGTTATAAAAATGTCAAAATAGACTGTTTTGACATTCATTGTCAGGACTTCTTTTTTTCTGTCTTTCTTCCAAAACAAAATTTTGGCCAAGCATTTCAATTTCAATAGAACCATCTATACCAAAGGAATATGGTTCTGTCAAAATTTCTCCACCCAGCTTTACAAAGATACAAAGTGAAGCATTTGAAATTCAGAAAATGATAAAGTGCAGGTGTATATGTTAGGATGCAGTCTTATTATATGATCACACACTTTTTCCCCCCACATGAGCCCTGCTTCATGATCATTTAAAACATTCAGAGCTGTAAAGATGACTCACATGAAAGCTCTGTGTGCTTGCTGACTGGTGTTCAGTGTTTAGTTTTACCTTCTTCTATCATTCAATAACTGGTACCAATGTCATATTTACTGGACATCAACACAATGGATTTTTCTCTCTTTATAGATGTTGATATGGCTCCCATCACTATGGTATTTTAGCATCTCACAAAGGTGGATAAATTTAACACCCCCCCTATGAGATTGGGAACTATTATCCCCATTTTAGAGATGCAGAATGGAAGCACAGACAGATTAAATAACTTTCCCAAGGTCACACAGGAAGTCTGTGGCAAGATTAGAACTCAGATGTCCTGGATCTCAGTCCAGCATTGCAACCCCTAAATAGTTCTTGTTACAGTGGACTCCAGCAGGAGGACATCTTTGGATCACTGTCTTGTTAGGATAGAGATATTCAGGCCTGTCTGCAAAGGCCTATACTTTAAGAATTTAGGTGTATTCTTATCACTTAGTTAGTTATAGAGGTATAAAAGAAAGACAGTGAATTTTGATTCTGTCTGTGTAATGGCCTTCTCTTACTGTGACAGTCTGAGGCCTGGTTCTTCAGTTAAGCAGCCATAAACTGGGAAATGTATGGTCACATCCTCACATTCCAAACTAGTCATATTAAAATAAGGCAATCTGGGGCTGTTAGGAAGGTGTCTTGATCTATCACTTCCAGAGAGAGGGAAGAGCCTAAAACATGTAAAACGAAATTTAGTTTGATAGTTTTCTGTCTGGTAAGAACTCACTTATCAATAGACACAGCTGGAGAACCCTTATGTCTGTATAGATGTAGTAGTAAATCCCTTATGTCTGTATAGATGTAGTTGTGAAATCCTCACTTCTGTATTGTTTTGTATGTTTATTTGCATGGTCTCTGTCTGGTTCTGTGATTGTTTCTGTCTGCTGTATAATTAATTTTGCTGGGTGTAAACTAATTAAGGTGGTGGGATTCAATTGGTTAGCTAATCATGTTACAATACGTTAGGATTGGTTAGGTAAATTTTAGTAAAATGATTGGTTAAGGTATAACTGAGAATATTACTATATAAATTAGGGGCAAACAGGAAGTAAGTTGGGATTCGAAAATAAGGAAAAAGGAACTTGAATTTAAGCTTGCTGGAAGTTCACCCCAATAAACATTGAATTGTTTGCACCTTTGGACTTCGGATATTGTTGCTCTCTGTTCATGCGAGAAGGAGCAGGGAAGTGTGAGAGTGAAGGAATAAGCTCTCTAACATGCCTCTTTCCCCACTCCCAGTAATTATGGAAAGAAGTGAGACTCCAAAAATGTGTCCATTTTTACACTTAATTTTTCCATAAAATAAATGTAGAACCTATTAACTTTACACATTTTCCAGATGCACACCTATTTTAACAGCTTGCCTTCATGTGCACCAAAAATAAGATTGCATATTCAGGACAGATTTCAGGAATCTTATCTATACTTCCAGACCTATATTTTAATATAATTCTAATGCATACCTGCACCATACTATTCTCGGGAATAGGGATGATAGTTTTAAAGCTTGTTCTGAGCTGATCTAAGCAGGGAGGCACATATTTATCAAAGAGGATAGTTAAATTAGCTTTTTCAGATTGGTGGCTTCTTGTTTCTATCCAACTGGCAACATACCTGCAAAACACAACAGAAAGATACCAGATGTTGTAAGGGAGAAGTCCAGAGAAGTTCAGCACACAATTGCTTTGTTGAGATTAGAGTCAGGCCCTTGCAACACTACACACTTGTGATGTACCTCTTGTCCACACACAGTAGTGCTTGGAACAGTACACAAGTGTTGCCAGCACCATAAGAACAAGAGCTGCCATACTGGGTCAGACCACAGTCCATCTTGCTCAGTGTCCTGTCTCAGACAGCAGCCTGTATCAGAGCTTCAGGGGGACGGTCAAGAACAGGACAATTATGAAATGATGTAACCAATCTTCCACTCGCAGCTTCTGGTGGTCAGAGGTTTAGTGTCACCCAGCGCATGAGGCTGTGTCCCTGACTATCTTGGTTAATAGCCATTGATGGAGCTATCCTCTATTAGCTTATCCGGTTCTTTTTTGAACCCAGTTATACTTTTGGCCATGACAACATCCCAGGACAATGAGTTCCACAGGTTAGTTGTGCACTGTGTGAAAAAATACTTAATTGTTTGTATTAAACCTGCTGTCTATTAATTTCATTGACTGACCCCAGTTTTGTACTGGGTGAAAGGATAAATAAAACTTCTCTATTCACTTTTTCCACACCACTCACGATATCATAGACCTTGATCATATCCCCTTAGTCGTTTCTTTTCTCAGCCTAATAACTTTAATCTTTTTAGTGTCTCCTAGTATGGAAGCCATTCCATACTCCTGAATATCTTAGATGCCCTTCACTGAACCTTTTTTGAGATGGGGCAATCAGACTTACACACATTATTCAAGGTGTGGGTGCACCATGGATTCATACAGTGACACTATGATATTTCCTATCTTATTTTTTTATCCCTTTCCTAGTAGTTCCTAAAATATGGTTAGCCATTTTTTCCACTGCCGTATGCTGAGCTGAAGTTTTCAGAGAACGATAGCCAGTGACTCCAAGTTCTCTTTTTTGGGTGGTAATAGCTAATTTAGAACCCTTCATTGCCTATGTACAGTTGGAATTATTTTTCCAGTGTGCAATGCTTTCCACTTATTAACATTGAATTTCATCTGCCATTTAGTTGCCCAGTCACCCAGTTTTGTGAGATCCCTTTGTAACGTCTCGCTCTCTGCTTTGGACTTAACCATCTTGAATAATTTTGTGTCGTCTGCTGACTTTGCCACTTCATTGTTCCAGCTCCATTGCATCTGCACTTGCTTGAGCAGAGCTCATTGTAACCATTGCATCCCAAGGGGCTGTTGTGGCAACTGAGCAGAGTGGAGCCCAACTATACCCTCTTTCCTTGACCATATCCTCTCCTCTAGAGAGGGCAGGGAAGAGGGTGACATAACTATGCCAGCCCTAGCCAGCTTTCTGCTTGCTGTCATGATGCTGGAACAGCACAAAGCTGCTGGAGCCAAGGCTAGGATCTGGCCTTACATTTTACAGAAGAGGCCATTTGTAAATACACATATCCAAATTTTATACATGATTCAGTTTTGTCCAAGTTACATTTAACTTATTAGAATTATTTTCAGTATTGTTCATAACATAACACCTAATTGGAAAGAGCATACTATATCTATAGGTAGCATAGAGACACTTACTCAGCCTCTAGCTCCTACCACAATGGATAAGTAAACTTCCTTACCATGATGCTAATCATGACATGGACCTGAGGCTGGACTAGTCACATGTTTGGAGCTACTGATAAACATTTGGGGGAAAGATCTGATTTGTCCCCTGTTAATGCTTCTAAACTCACATTGAGGGATGGATGTTCAGGAATATTAACCAAATGTTCTTTAAACTGGTATGACCATATTATGTTATATTGGCCACTCTGATACCTGACTTCTCAGGGTCACCCCTCCCAAACCCATCTCAATACTCCTCAGTTGTTACTGTGAGATTAGTCTAGTACTGTATTCATATGTTGATGTTAATCTCCAATACTTATTCACCTTGTTGGACATCTTGCATACTTAGACCAACCTCCCACTATTTACATTAAATTATCATGTTAACTATATTTCTTCTGGGACAACACTTATAATATATGTTCGTACAGCACAGAGCACAATGAGGACCCAATTTCAGGTGTGGCTGCTAGGCGCTACTGTAATACAAATTAGAGACAGTAGGAATTTCCCAAATTTCAATTTTTCATCAACATTTATAATTGAAATTTAAAATGTTGACTGCGTGCACACAGTTTTTGTAATCAATTTTCACAGAATCATGACTCTAAAATAAATCAAAGAAGGGAAAAACGTGGTTCAGAAGACAACTGGGAAGTTGATCTGGCACCTCTCACAACTGTACTTTCCATAACAGGTATCAGTGGAGCAAAACAAGGGGATAGTAACAAAAGGCTGACAGATGCCTCTAGTGTGTCTAGTCAGCTCACTGCTTGAGACCTATCTCTTACAGTTGCCAAGCTTGCATTGTAAATAGCTGAGAATCAGATTCAGAACTGCCCAGATTGAGACAGACAAATAAACCAGGGATGTAAAGGATATATAAAATATGGAAAAGATAATCCCAATGCTGACAATTTTTAACTGCATCTGCATGCACATGCATGTGTACAAGTATCTATATATAGTAAAAATATTAAATTATCAAAACTAGAATTAGCCAGTCATATAAATTAATGGATTCTATTCCTATTAAGCTAACTGGTAATATTGTTTTATCATTGTTTTGAATGTATCTTTAAAAGATAAAATACTCACAGATTCCAACCAAGGTCCTGGGGGTTCATATAAAGAATACCTGCTCTAGACACTGTAGCTGGGGTAGCTGTTTTTAAATGGTGTATCTCAAACAGCAGCCTCATCGATGGAGTCAGAGGGACACGTTCATTGCTGGCAAGGGTCAGGACCTAAACATCACCAGTAAAGCAATGAACAAAAGCAACTTAAGACATGCATTCTAACAAGCATATATCATGAATAGGCCTGTACATATTATAGACCTATGTAGATTTCAGGTTTATTTATAGCACATATTTGCAGGCATGCACACCCTTCAGAATGAATCTGGACATGATAGGATTCTTCCAAATTTAAAATGTAAGGCCATGATTTTTGTTTTAAAAACACAATAGAGCATAAATTAGAGGCCATACTTTATGGCATACCACATGCTTGTCAGTTCAGTTAATTTTTATAGACAGCAGAATCCATATAGGTTTATTTTTAGTGGTGTGAAAATTATCTTGACTATCTACATGTCATTTAATCTTAAAAAAAGAAACGTGTTTAAAGGTCAGGTATGAGCTACAATAATGTTTATAACATTAAGTTTAGAATGTATTTAATTACATTGTAGCATTTCTTGTAGCAAACACTGTTGTTTTTCTTGCATAGTAGCAATCATTTGATTAGAGTACAGGACTGGGAGTCAGAGGTTTCTTTCCTATTCCTGTCTCTCTTACTAACTTGATTAGGCAAGTCACTTACAATTTCTGTGCATCAGGTGTAATAATACTTACCAACCTCATAGTAGCGTTGTTGGGCTTAATTCATGAATGTGTGTAAAATTGCTTTAGATTTTTGAAGGAAAAAGCACTCTGCAAATGCCAATAATTAACATTAATAATAATTACTATATTTTGGCTGATGCTTTGAGTCATATCTCAAAGTACATTTGTAACCCCCATTACACATACATATTCACTGAGAGGTGCATATACCTTTACAGTGTAGACAGAATGACTTAAACATCTCCATTGTGTGGGGGGATCAGGTATGAAAGAGATATGGTGGTTACCAACTGGCATTGCACTAATTAGCAATAGTGAAGATTAAAAAAAAGAAGGGTTAAAATTAGGGCTGCCAAGTGATTAAAAAAATGAATCGTGATTGTGTGATTAAAAAAAATTAATCGTGATTAATTGCACTGTTATACAATAACAGAATACCATTTATTTAAATATTTTTGGATGTTTTTCCTGTTACTCACCTTGTTATCATCCATGACAGTATTCAATGACTCAATCCACATAGGATCTATATCTCCATCTAGGATGATCCATTTTGGCCCATCCTGGGTAATATTAGCCTGCTCTCTTAGAAGAGATGAGAAGAGACCTGCAAATTATGTTTAAATAAAACCCAATCAATATAGTGCTTCAATACAACCTTTTGGAACAAACATTCCTGAAACACTACTGCATCATTAAAAACACAAAACATTTTGTAACAATGTAAGGACGGGTTTCCTTATGGTTGCTTATTAAACAGTCATTCAGATTAAAGAAGAAATATGCTCAGTGAGCAGGTGATACAGCAAATTAACTGGATATAAAAATGGCTGATTTCTGGTTTGACTGCATGATAGTACTGTTTGAGAGGGAGACCCTTTCCACTGCATCAATCCTAATTACGTGGGCTAGGTATAGGAGGTTCCATGGGAGCTAGGGAGAAAGCTGCTTATACCTGCAGCAGCCCGCAGGATCACTCTCTCCCCCCCTTCTACTTCGGCACCCCTGTTCTGCAGCTGGGAACTGGCTAGAGGATCCACATAACAAAGGATCAATTACTCTCCTCTCTTTCCAAGGCCACCCTTGCCCTAACCCCAAATCTCATTGCATGGAAATATATAGTAAACCCTCATTGCTTTGGACTCCTTGGCCGGTAGACACGCTCCTTATTTGTTTTGTTTTTTTCCAGATGGAGGACTATATAGATCTTAGCGATGAAAGTAATGTTAACTGCTACTAGCCATCTTTCCATTCCCGCGTTGCATGATGTATAAAACCAAACAGTTCATCAGTGGTCACAGCTTTTGGGTTTAGGTCATTCCACACAAGCTTTTGTTTCATGTTCACATACGTTCGGTTCAGAGTTCTCAGAACCTGAAGGGCAGGAGGGAAAAAGATCAATGGATGTGACTTAGTAACTGAACCTCAAACCAAAAGTTTCTAGCTTCTTCATGGTTTGTTAATAATGACAGATCTGTCAACCCCCATCCACAGACGTCTTGGTTTCCATGTGCTCTCTCCTCTCTGCCCTACTTTACCACCAGCCTCCCACAGAACAGATAAAAGTGACCAATGGGAATCCTGGTCTGACAACCCTGCTAAGGCTTCACTCTGGTAAACCACAGGAAGCTGGTCCAATGGAGAAGCTTGGATGAGGATGGACTTGTCAAACCACTGAACTAGGACTCAAGAAATCTGGGTTTAGTTCCCAGCTCCACCAGAGACTCCCTGTGCGACTTTAGGTAAATCATTTAATCTCTCTGGGCCTCAGATTCCCTTGGATAAAATGGGGATAATATACAGTAATGACTAGGGTATCTAGTTTTGCTTACTATCTGAAGGACCATAATATTGAAAAAATGTGGTATTATCTAACTACTGTCAAAATGTAGTAGCTGAGGTGTAAGAGTATCAACTTTCAAAAATGTTCAGATACTTTTGGAATAAAGAAACGTTGACCTCACTCTTCCTGGCTAGTAATCCAACTACACCCTCCAGCTTGACATCCCAAAACAAACATTCAAACCTATTTGCCAAATACAGTTTCCATTATGCATTGCCATGACTATTCTCATTTTGAGTCATGCAAGTAATACATAGGAGACAAACCTACACTTTAACATTGAGATTTGTGATTGTACTTCATACGCCTGCTGCTGGGAATGCCTGAGCAATATGGTATCATATTGCAGCCTGAAGGGAAGAGAATATTTTTCTCTGTGAACTAATGAAATACTCTTTATAAAAGACAGATAGAAAATGTGCCATCTACTGTACCTTGCTCTTTCCTGTGCCTGCATTTCCCACCACAAAGACAGAGTGACGCACTGCCAGAAGCTCCTCCAGCTGAACAACCTGCCAAACAGAATTAGTACATAGCTCATGGTTTTGTTTTCCTGTACTCCCGTTATCACTAAGACACTAATTATTTTCCACATAGTATCTCCCTCCTACCTTTTCTCTTAGTCAGGAAAATGAACTGTTACCTCTGTAGCTAACTTAAAAATGTGTATACCCAAGGAAACCGAGTATGTCTTCTAAGGCTGTGGGCAAAGCTCAGTCTTGTTTGGATGAATGAATATAAATGAAAACAAATCTCATTTTTCTACTAATTGATCTACACAGTCATGGAGACCAGTAAAAGAAAATGAGAACCATCACCATACCAGAGGCTACAGAATGGGTATCAAACATTTGGTTGGTATGGTGTGAAGGACAGTAACCACATATCACAGGTTAAATGGTGCTAGGAGTTAGAACAACATAGCAGCAATAATTTGCCAGATAGATATAAATACAAAAAAATTCCACTGAACAGATACAATCCTTTGAACATATACATGCTGCCCATCAAGAAGCCCTTTAGTGTTCCACTCTCCTAAATTCCTAATGCACAAAAACCTCTTCCCTTCCTGTAACGAGGTGTCAATACTCTTTTTTGGACCTGCCCTGTTAGCACGAATCAAAACCCTGCATGCAGCTACTGAGTAAGTTCTGCTGAATTATTATGGTAAGGCACTCTTCCACCATGAGTTATTGTCTGTGATGCTGCTCCCCCAGTCATAGCGTGAGGACGAAACCAGGCCAAGCCAGTGAATGTTTGTGGCCATGCTGGATCAACCAGAGTAGCTTGTTGAGCCTGGTTTAGGATCTACATTCAAGTGAAGAAGCAAGCAGATGCAGAGATGAACTCCTGAATTTACTTCATGGCTTAGTGTCTTTCCCATCAATGCCTGGTACATATCAAGCCTGGTACATATCAATTTCTTTGTTACATTGGCGAACTCATATAAGCTTGCAGCATCCAGCAGGCATAACTGGACACTGTCAGATGGAGGTTCCTAGGGTTGTGTCTGGGACTGGAGTTATTGGCTAGTGTCATTCGGCTGCACAATCCAAGCAGCGGCTGGCTCACTCACGTAATTGGGAGCAGCTTACATGCTAGAGGCTGTGCGGAAACAACCCAGGAGTGAGGGTTCTCACAGCAGAGGAGGGTAAGGCTGGCTCCCAGAGTTGAAGATTGGAGTGACCAAGCAGATCGCCAGTCCAGATAACACCAGAGGAATGTCACAATTCTGCCATCCTTTTTCTGCACCAAAAAGTACCTGGAATATAACTCAATTCCAAGTATTCAGGTACCTCCTCGACAGCTATTATCAAAAGTAATTTTTTTTACCTCTGAAAGTAGAATATCCTCACAAGAAGATACCCTGACAAGGGAAAGGTATGTGAAAGTGGAGAGGGGTAGTCTTTCAAACTGTATGGTAGAGACATTTTCTAGATAACTTCTTAAACTCATTTGTCTAATGTAATAAGCCTCCATGAACTGATAAAAATGGGCTCGCCTGTCTCCAAACAGATATGACACCCAGATGGAGAGTGACTCTCTCCCAAACTCGAGGCACCCGACATCCGACACTGGGAAGACAGCAGGGCACGAAGCACACCTCTTGAATCCCAGCTTCTTCCTCTTCGGTTCCACCATCACCCAGAACCAAAACACTAATACCTACCTACCAACTAACAACAATAAAACACTAATGAACACTGAAGGAGAAAGAACTCTGGATCTGAGCAGATTGGAGTGGTTCACTTCTATCCAAGCATGTGGCTGGAAGGAGCTGAGGTAGTAGAGGATGCAGCGCCCTCCGATACAGCCTCATTCTGAGAATGTTTGGAGACAGTGAGAGGAAAGGTGGTGGGGGGCGAGGGGTGAGAGAGTGCCTCAAGGGACACTGTTAGGAAAAGGTTCTACCATTAGGCACCACTAGGCAGTGCAATACTTATGAGTGGGAATATGCAGAGCCACTCAAAGAACTACATGATCTTACTTCTTTAACTCTTGTTCTCCCTTCCCATTATTGCCACTGCACTGTTTTGCGCCATCACTCATTGGTCTTCTCTAAAATAAACACACTATATGCTACAAATAATAATACTTATTATTTGCTGGTGTTAAAGTGTTGGTACTGTAAACCTACTGTACTGTATGTTAAGAGAAATCTTCACCAGCGAAGGGGTATTTGAACAAGAAATACTCCCTGTCTCCGTATGAGCGGTATATACTACATATTTACTAACATGAATCTAAATTGCAATATGTTGTCATGACACAGTGCCTTTGAAACACCTAGACTTTCAGGACACATTAGAAACACTGCAATGTACTGCAAGTTAACCTTCATGTCTAATACAACTTGATTGCAATTATGTTGACTGAAACTCTTAAGGGGCATAATGAAAATCAATGAATTATTTTACTTTGAGAATAAAGCTCTCCTCAGGCTGCAAGTGAAGCTCCAGGGTAGATTGTTTAACCATCTGTTCAAACTGCATGTCCCTCCTCCTCGGAACATCCAGAGCAGGAAACAGGTCATTGATCAGGCCCATGAAAATTGGGATATCATCTGTCACTATTTTAGGCAAGTTGAAGTCTCTTAAGGTTCGCATAAGTACCTGGAAAAGGATAGAAAATCACATATTATCATATCAGCCAGGGCTTTAAACCCATCTCCCTCTCTTCAGGATTCTGTCTTTATTCTCAGTGATTCAGAGATAAAACACGGTATCAGAAGTTCTTATGATTGTAAAACTTAAATTTGTACATAAAAAGGTACCTAACCTGATCCTCAGGTCTGTTCTTGTCTCCTCGCTTCAGTGAGCCAGCAACCACCAAGACTGACTTAACAGCACGAAGTCCCCAATCATAATGATCCTATGAAAAAACAAACCTTGACTATTCATGAAATCTTATTAAATGAAAGTTAAATTTAAATATTTAAGAGGAAATCTTTCTTAGAAGGATACACAATTTGACATATAGCTACATGGAGAGACAAACTAGAATTTACAGCATATTAGACTATTTTAGACTAGTGTAACTATAGAGTAACATCATTGATTTTAGAAGATTTACAATGAGCTGATTTATACTAGTGTATCTGACAGCAGAATCTGGCCTGTTGAATGTAAGTGGTTTTATGAAATGACAGAACACAAACAGGTGTTTATCTGTGAGTACTCAATGCTGCACAATTCAAAAAAAGATCTGATAACATACTAAAAGAATGAGCTAAGCATCCAAAATAAATTACAGGGGAAAAACAAAAATAAAAACAATATTAATCATCCCTTTAAAACCTTTTTACCTTTTCAAAACACTTAATAACCAAATCTCACAAGATCTCTTTGAGGTATCATAGATGTTAAGTACTAGTAGTGAGCATTGTCATCCATATTTTATAGATGACAAGATGAAGACAAACTAGTCAAGTGGTTTGCCCAAGCCCAGAAAAGAATTCCATCTCAAAGTAGCATTGGAGCTCAGGAGTCCCTGGCTCACATTCTTGTAATCACATAACAATATCTCCCTTTTACTACATGCCAAAAACATATAAAAGATTTCAAAGAAATCAGAATGGTCTCTAGCCATGTTTTAAAGACTGTGAGAGGGGAACTTTAGTATATTTACAGGAGGCAAGAATTACAAAAGTTATGCATGTAGAAAGGGGGGGAGGGGTAGCTCAGTGGTTTGAGCATTGGCCTGCTAAACCCAGGGTTGGGAGTTCAGCCCTTGAGGGGGCCACTTAGAGATCTGGGGCAAAAATCAGTACTTGGTCCTGCTAGTGAAGGCAGGGGGCAAAAATCAGTACTTGGTCCTGCTAGTGAACTTTCAAGGTCCCTTCCAGTTCTAGGAAATAGGTATATCTCCAATTATTATTATAAACTGCTTTCTTTCACAATGGTTTTATTTGTCAAGATTTATGGGCAAAGGCTGAAGGGTTGTTCAGACAGAGCTCATTCGACTAATAAAAATATAAAGAACACTTTTACTTGTAACAAGTTAACTTTTGGAAATGAATAAATAGCATAAGTTGAGGGGGGGAAATAATAAATCTTCTGACTTTTATAACATTGGGGTGTTTTTAGGTAAGTATTGTGAATAAGACTGCTTCCTAGTGCAATTACTATATAATTTAGCAATGATACTATACTTCCTGCATTTGACGCTCTCTTTACTGTATTTGTTTGGCAAATTTTACAACTATCATCCAAATACAGCTAGTCATAAATCACCTATTGTAATTCTTAAATTGCCTAGTAGTTTTTCTTTTTTCAATAGCAGGGGCAGCTCCAGGCACCAGCACGCCAAGCACGTGCCTGTGGCGCCAAGCCACGGGGGGCACCCTGCCGGTTGCCGCGATGGCGGCAGGCAGGTTGCCGCAGGGCGGCAGGCAGGTTGCCTTTGGCGGCATGCCTGTGGAGGGTCCGCTGGTCCCGCGGCTTCGGCGGACCTCCTGCAGGCATGCCGCCAAATCTTCGGGACAGGGGACCTCCCACAGGCAAGCCGCCGAAGGCAGCCTGCCTGCTGTGCTTAGGGTGACAAAATACCTAGAGCTGCCCCTGTTCAATAGATCCTAGTATAAATGCATTTCAACAGCATGATTTAATTCCACCACACTACGTATTGAACAGTTAATAGTCAATTATTTATTCCAAATTTAATGCATTACAAAAACACTAAGTACTGGGGAAAAAAGTCACTTCTGAATGCCTGGAGCCACTATTTTAAATGACAACTGTTTTACTGGGCATCACCTTAACTGATATAATAAAGATCTACATGCAATTTAAAAAAATATATATAAAATTATAAATTACGCAAATTTCACTCTGCCCAATATCACTATTTCAAAATCGGGGTGGATGGGGGGTAATTAGTATATATCTAGTCCAGAAGTCCAAAACAGACCCTCACCTGTTTAGAAAGCAGCTCCCTGCAGAGAGTATACAGGGTAATAAACTTCCTGGCTAACAAGCGTGCATCAGTAAATCCCTCAGCAACCAACATAATTTCACAGATCAGTTCAATGTCAGGGACAACCATGGCACAGGGTCTTAAAAAAGTCAAAATACACAGATTAGTATTTAAGCATGGTAAGAACAAGTCACCTAAATCGAGTGACTGATGTGTATAAACATTCTTAAACAGAGCTCAAGAGAGTCACAATTATGTGCGTCAGTCAGAGCTAACAAGGACTCTGCTTCAAATTAAAAAATAATGGTTAATTAGGCACTGTTGATTATTAGCATTCAGTAACATTGCTACATACAAAGGACACGGTTCAAAAGTACAGAGCTTTCAAGTCAGATATTGCAGCCTCCTCAGCGTTAGTGCCTCAGAACAATATATGATTCTGTCACCTAGTGTGATGGACTGGCAGATGCTTGCAAGGCACAGTGAATACTGGAACATACAAAGTCCTGCCACTCAAGTATTGGTCACAATTTTGGATTTGCTCTTTTCAAGAGTGAATCCTCCTGGAGGACTGTTTAAGATGGAATAAAACTTTGTTTACCTTTTAAAAAAAAAACAAAAAAACTTTATATTTTATTCTTGATTTTTAAAACAGAATACACATTGGCAAACCATCCAGCCATTAAAACATCTCAGTCAACACAAAACCAAAAACAGACACAAAAAGAGAGATAACGTCAAAGAGGCTCCTCATTAAATCACTCTTTGAAACATGTAGAGATTCTTAAAATGTAATCCACCCTATGGAAAAAATTAACAGAGATCATGTCTTATGGAACACCTTTCCTTCCTTCTGCGATCAAATGGACTTCTTCGAGTCACAATCATGAAGGAACACAGAAACTAACAAAAAGGTTCAGAACAGGTGCTTCATGTAGTCCGAGGAATTTTTCTCACTTACATGAAGCTGCAAAAAAAAAAAAAAAACCTGTCGTGGGCAATCCTGGAATAAAAGTATCCATGCGGAAAATTCTCCGTAATCCTTATTAGTAGTTGCCTTGTATTCTAAAGTATGAAGGTTTATACTCTATCTATATCCTACCTAACAGAACATAACTCAAGTGACAAACACAGCAATGGCTTGCATGGAATATTAGTTTACTATTTTATATGTTTTTAGCTATCTCCTCTGAGATTTTAGTAGATGGCGACAAGAGGAGTTAATAGAGCCCTCTGCGGATATAAAATTTGTATCCGCATCCAGTCCACGGATATTCATGGATTTGCAGGACTCTAGGAGTTAGTATTGTGTTAATAGCCAGCTCCCTGTTGACCTCAAACTGCACTTGCTGATGAACTTCTGTTATAAGAGGATAAATTTTACATTATCTTTCTATACTCCACTCTCTTTGGGTGGGTCAGACTAGTGGAGATGACAGTCCCAGAAAGAAAATGATCACAGAAAATATTTTCCATTGTGCTTCATATTAGCTCCACTAGTCCACAGTAATGGGAAGTGCCAAGTAGAAATAGAGGCAGAAATATAAAAAGGAATAAAGAAATCCCATCCTGTATGCACAATAGGACACCAGACCTATCTGAAAAGGTATGACATATCCATCATGTTGTCAGATGGCATCAGAATGTGAAACTGCAGGACAGCATTTTGGAAATTGAACAAGAATTAGTTTGATGGCTCTAAATTCCAAGTTTAGACTTTGTTTTCTTCACTACTGCAGCCACTTGCCTATAGCTATGAGGTTTTGCAAGTTGTCACTCCACCCTCTTCGGGTTAAATATAATGGAGCCTATCAATACTTGGTTGTTTTCTCTCTAGCACTATAGTGACTGCTTCACTTCATGGAGGCTTTGCTTCAATTTGTTATCATGACTAAAAAACGATTCCTTGTTCTCAGAAGGAACCTCTGGAACAGCTTCCATTCTTTGGGAGGAGCAATTAGAGAATGTGGGAGAACAGTGTTTTCTGGTTTCGTTCTTATGCTTTTGGGGTTTTTAGAATTTTTATTATATATATTATACATATATATATTATACACACACACACACACACACAGTGAAACCCCACTATAACGTGATGTTTGGGGTCCAAAAAATTCCATCACGATAAATGTGGGGTTGCGGTACAGCGGGGTTTCAAGCCGGTCAGTTTAAGTCAGTGGTCCCCAACGCGGTGCATTGATATGAGCCGCCTAGTGCCTAACGCTCCTAGTGCGTAGTGCCCAGCAGGGGAGAGAAGTCGCGGGCCCGCACCTGCCGGGGACAGAGAGCACCAGCGCCCGCAGCCCTGGAGTTCTCTGTCCCCGGCAGGTGCGGGGCCGGAGCTTCTCTCCCCTGCTGGGCACTAGGCGGGGGCACATCAATGTCCCGGCGGGCTCCATGGCGTTGGGGACCACTGGTATTAGGCCTTAAAGGGGAGCCAACTTATGCTTGCGTTATATGCGATTTCGCGTTATGGCGGGGCGCGTTATTGCAAGGTTTGTGTGTGTGTGTGTGTGTGTGTGTGTGTGTGTGTGTGTGTGTGTGTGTGTGTGTGTGTGTGTGAGAGATATTATTTACACACACTCTCTCTCACACACACACACACACACACACACAGTCAAAAGCACAAGGCCTCATCCTCAACTAAAATGGTGGTTGCATGCAAACATACACACATTGTATGTGTAATATATATATATATTTGCATGCAACCACCATTTTAGTTGAGGATGAGGCCTTGTGCTTTTGGGAAGTGCTTCCCCCAGCAGTCTTCAGACAAGCGCTCACTTGCTATTCATCCTCATCTCTTAATAGTTGTAGAAGAAAGTAATATCAGTGAACAAACATGCACTGCTAATAAAAACAAAAACAAAACAAAACAGGGCCCATTTCTGCCCTAAGGTTCAACATTGTAATAATCAGCCACAGAGATGCATGGCTCTGAGAGACAAATCCCAGGTGGTGAGAGAAAGCTTGGAGCGCCAATTCAGCCCTAAAAAGTCTTACAGTTTACTCCACTGGACCTCAGTACTTTAAGTGATTGAACTTCAAAATCACTCATTTTCTTTTGAGGCTGGATGAAATCATGAAAAGCAATGAGGCAAAAGTAAAGATTTTGGGTCAAAGTCAACATTTATATGAGCAGGTGTCACTCCACTGAAGTCAAAATATATTTCCAGTCAGATCCAAGTAGAATCTCAAATCTAATTATCAGATTAAAATCACCATTGGCATAGGTGGTTACCATTCTGTTGATTAAATGGAGGCACACCTGCCTATACAAAGGTGAATTTAGTCCTACAAACCTATTTTGACACAATTTAACAACCACCACAGGTTAGAATTATATATGTAACACGTAAAGGAAATTAAAGATAATATAAAAGGTTAAAGCTCACACTTCTTCCATTTTAATTATGTTCTTTGGTAATACAGTGTATTATGCAACATGTATTTTAAGTAAGGCTCCTAAAATGACCAAAAATATATTAAACTGTTTTGCAGTGCTTATGCTTCATGTCTGTCCAATAATCACCAACCCAATAATTTATCAACTAAAACAAGGGCCACATTTTCAATAAGTTCATATGAAACATGTATGTACGTGGGCATACTTATATCTGTGCAAGCATATAAAAAGTAGGGCTGCAAGCAATTAAACAAACTAATCATGTGATTAAAAAATTAATCGTGATTAATCGCATTGTTAAACAATAATGGAATACCAGTTATTTAAATATTTTTGGATGTTTTCTAAATTTTCAAATATGTTGATTTCAATTACAACACAGAATATAAAGTGTACAGTACTCACTTTATATTTATTTTTATTAAATATTTTCCCTGTAAAAAACAAAAAGAAATATTATTTTTCAATTCACCTCATATAAGTACTCTAGTGCAATCTCTACCATGAAAGTTGAACTTAAAAATGTAGAATTATGTACAAAAAATAACTGCATTCTAAAATAAAACAATGTAAAACTTTACAGCCTACAAGTCCACTCAGTCCTACTTCTCGTTCAGTCAGTTGCTCAAACAAACTTGGTTACAATTTGCAGGAGATAATGTTGCCTGCTTCTTGTTTACGTCACCTGAAAGTGAGAACAGGTGTTTGCATGGCACTGTTGTAGCTGGCATCACAAGATATTTACGTGCCAGATGAGCTAAAGATTCATATGTCCCTTCACCTTCAACCACCATTCCATAGGACATGAGTACATGCTGATGATGAGTTCTGCTCAATAACAATCCAAAGGAGAGTGGATCGGCGCATGTTCATTTTCATCATCTGAGTCAGAAGCCACCAGCAGAAGGTTGATTTTCTTTTTTGGTGGTTCGGGTTTTCGCATTGGAATGTTGCTCTTTTACAACTTCTGAAAGCATGCTCCACACATGGTCCCTCTCAGATTTTGGATGGCACTTCAGATTCTTAAATCTTGGGTAGAGTGCTGTAGCTATTTTTAGAAATCTCACATTGGTATCTTCTTTGCATTTTGTCAAATATGTTGTGAAAGTCTTCTTAAAACAAAGATGTGCTGGGTCATCATCCAAGATTGCTATAACTTTATTTCATGCTATAACATGAAATATATGGTAGAATATGGGTAAAAATAGCCGAGGACATGCAGTTCTCCTCCAAGGAGTTCAGTCACAAATTTAATTAACACATTTCTTTTAACGTGCATCATCAGCTGAAGCACAAAGGGGCATACGAATGTTTAGCATATCTGGCACATAAATACCTTGCAACGCCGGCTACAAAAGTGCCATGTGAATGCTTGTTCTCACTTTCAGGTGATGTAAATAAGAAGCAGTCAGCAGTACCTCCTGTAAATGTAAACAAACTTGTTTGTCTGAGCGATTGGCTGAACAAGAAGTAGGACTGAGTGGACTTATAGGCTCTAAAGTTTTACCTTGTTTTGTTTTTGAGAGAAGTTATGCAACAAAAAAAAATCTACATTTGTAAATTGCACTTTCATGATAAAGAGATTGCACTATAGTACTTGTATGAGGTGAATGGAAAAATACTATTTCTTTTATCATTTTTACAGTATAAATATTTGTAATAAAAATAATATAAAGCGAGCACTGTACACTTAGTATTCTGTGTTGTAATAGAAATCAATATATTTGAAAATGGAGAAAAACATCCAAAATATTTAAATAAATTTCAATTGGTATTCTATTGCTTAACAGTGTAATTAATTGCGATTAATTTTTTTAAATCACAATTTTTTTGAGTTAACCGCATGAGTTAACTGTGATTAATTGACAGCCCTAATGAACAGGTACATTTGGTGCCTTTCAACCTATCTGCATAGATTACCAGATCCAATTGCTATAATTACTCACAAAATAGTGGGTATCCTTGTGCACATGTATGTTTTATGTGTAGATCTCCCATGTTATTAAGCATTCAAAAGTTTTACACTTTATATATGTAAAAATATGAAAAAAAAGTTCCATTATTAAGTGCATCCACCTCTATCAATTTGTATGGGCGGAAACAATAACCGTGTTGAACATTTTCATAGAAACTCTGAAATAAGCACAAACTGTTTTACATTGCAAACCAAGCCAGTGACATTAGGTGGCATGAGAACTCTAAATGGTAATCTACAGTATACTTGCCTGAATAGAGCTTTGAGATTTTCAGGTAGTTCTGTTCGACCAGCATATCCTGGGTTCATGGTAATAAATATCCCAACTGATGGTTTCAGTGTAATGTTTTCTCCAAGGAATAAAAATCTGCAATAGCCACGACATGATGTAAATAAATGACTTGCTATAATACTGCAGTTTGATTAGAGGCCAACAATTATTTCCATCTTTAAAAAAATCCATTTGAAATGGAAGACAGATTATCTGATTTAGGAAAAAAATCTGTGCAGGTAATTGTGACCAAGAAGAGGTATGTGGTAGGTTGGAATGGTGCCGGCCAATCCAAGAGGAAAAAAATAAAACAAAGATACAGAAAGAAAATGGGGCAGATCCTCAGCTGATATAAATCATCATAGCTCCATTGACTTCAATGGAATTAGGACAAAATTTACCATAGCCAAGGACCTGTTCCATAGTATGTAAAAACTCTACATAACATGAAATCCTAGAATTAAAGTGAATGGCAAAACTCCCATTAACTTCAATGGGGCCAGTATTTCACCCATATTCTAGGTATTTTCTTCTTATAATTTGGGGGAGAGGGCTAATTTTACATATTAAATTAGCTTCTAGATATACAGATATTATACACACACACACACACACACACACACACACACACACCACGTACACACTAGTGAATTTACAAGGGAGGGTTCAACATCTGTCGATAGTAGGATTTTTAGAAATACACTTTTAAATTTTTGTCCTTACGTCTTTGCAAAGGCCTATAAAAGAAATGACATTAAAATACGTACTTCTTCCTCTTATTTCTAATGGCATCGTGTATAGTCTTTACTTGCACTGCCACCACTGATAGGACTTCTACTGAAATTCGATTAAACTCATCAAAGCATCCCCAAGCACCTGTCTGGACCAAACCTTTGTAGATGTTTCCTATGGACTAAAAGACAGAATCAACCATTTAGTGTTTATTTTCAGAAAGATTAAAGTTTTTTTGATGCACTGTATGTTAAAAAAATAAAATTGTACTGCAACCACTGTTTGATAAAATACCATACCTTATAGTCCATCTGTTCAGAACAGTTGAAGACATAGACCATCATACCAAGGGCATGGCCCAGGTCTTTCGTGGTCTCTGTTTTGCCTGTGCCAGCTGGCCCTGCAGGAGCCCCGCTCATTGTCAGGTGTAGAGACTGTGTTAGAGTAATGTAACACCTTTAAGCAAGGAGAGACAATTATTATTGCATGCAAAGAATGTTACTAACACGGTAGAGATTTTAAAACCACAGAAGCTGGGAAATTTAGGATAGCACTAAAACCTTAATTGTGTATGTTGTGCATACACATTATAATAGGCTCTTGCATGAGATGGACCGTGTAAAAAGTGAAGTGCAACATTTTAATTTGCAAATATTTATTTTACATATATAAGCCAATTGTGTAGAATGGTACATACACTAATTTCAATACTTGTCAGATTACACTGAGAATCTATAGCACATTGACTAGGGAATATTTTATTTGATCTATTTTACAAACACGAAGATCATATCATTTGTTTTATTTATACACATGCACATAATATAACAAATATAATACCTTTAAGAAGGACCTTACACATGTTTATGAAAGAACACGGAGGTTTGCTATGGAAAGTCTAACTTTGTATTCTATTAAATGGC
Source organism: Mauremys reevesii (assembly GCF_016161935.1). Lineage (NCBI taxonomy): Eukaryota > Metazoa > Chordata > Testudines > Geoemydidae > Mauremys > Mauremys reevesii. The sequence goes on along the minus strand of NC_052624.1, from coordinate 59,874,241 downwards.
TCAAGCAGAGATAGTTCATTATTAACAACAGTCAGTACCTGTCAGTCAGAGGTGTAATAACTAGCCGAGAGGTATTTCCCAAATACTCATAAAAGTACTGGAACTGAGCATCGCAAATGTTGGCAAGGCAGTGTTTCTGGGCCTCATCCCATCTATGGCGTAGTTGTGACAGCCAAGCAAAAGCTTGGGAACTAGTGACCTAAAACCATTGCACAAACATTATGTCATGTGGAAGCTGTGGAGATGAAAGAAACCAGACACTCCCAAAATCTTTAACTGTCATCAGTAGGTTTCACACACAGTCTTTTACAAGTAATAACTACTACAAGCAATTATAAGGGATTATACTTACTTCTAGGCATGCTGAGAGCCATTGAACCAAATTGTAAACCCTGTATATAATGGAAACCACATCAAACCACAGGGTGCAGCAGCACCCCCAGCATCCCTGGTTCCAGCACCTATGATTACCTCCCAAGCCCTCGTCACTGTCCATCCAATAAAAGGTAATATGCATTCAGACCACTGACATGTACTTGTAACGTCAGTTTCACAAGAACAAAGTTTTGTGTGTAGGAATATATTTATCCTGCAACCACCATGTGAGACAGACAAGCCTCCAGTTCTGGAGGGCTAAACAGAGATCAGAACAAAACAACTAATGGCTAAATAATCAAAGATGGAGAAGCTACAAAGAAAAACAGACTAGTCCCAGACATGCCTTCATGGAACCCATCATCTGCAGAACAGACTTGGCTTACCCAAGGATAACTTTGCTGATCAAAGTTTGAACCTGGGTTGAACCATCCTACAAATGGGTAAAAAAAAGTTCTGGGTTTGATTCATCACCCAAGTATGAGACTCCAGAAGGCCATGCACCACAGAGAGAGGGATGGCCAGTGGTTCAGTACATGGCTGGGAAGCAGGTAGTCCTTGTGCCCACAACCATATCATCCGCCCCTTCCTTATGCACTCATGCAAGCCTGGACACATGCTTGGTTTAAAGTCCGTTTCTTTTTTCCTTTTAAACCCTAAAACTTTGTATGAAAAAAAGTTACACCCTACAATTTACCTTTTGAGCAACAAGTTTTGCCACCACATCTCGAGCATGAACATCTAAAGTGCAAATGGTCATGATCTTCTGTCTGTCACCTGATGCAAGTTCTCCCAGCAACAAAGCAATGAGAGCGTTTAGCTGAGTGATCTAAAAAGATGACAATAATTTTGTTGCAACATTTCATTCCACTGCCCCAGTCACCACCACGATGGGAGATGAATTCTGCCTATATAATGAATTCAATTACCACATAAGCTATCTTGCACATGCATGGTTATAAGTCACCAAGTATGTTTGGAACACTGGATCAGTTCTGGGCACTGGGGTAAAGTTAAACAGGAACTTTTATAGTCAATATCAGGAAAACCTTCTGAATGGTGAGATCTATTGAACTGCAGAAACGCCTTTCAAGAAAAGGGGGAAATGGTTCTTTGCTTCACACATTTTTAGTGGACAAAGCACTTGAAAATATACTGTATGAAAGTACAATGGCTTGAGGTTTAAAGAAGTACAACACAATGAATAGAGGAATTATTAAATGTGATATTAATGAAGTTACTTATAGCTGCACTGTGAAAATATCCTTAATGAATGTGTTTTCTTCAAAACACTTCACATTAACAGGAAAGAACATCATAGCCTCTGGCTGTGCACATGTTTAATTAGGCAAACATAACATTAATAGAGTGCATATAATGTATTGTGTAAGCGATGTACGATATAGCTGTGTTTGTCCGTGTTCAGACCCTGCTACAAAAAAGGATTCAAGAATGAATGAGACCTCAAAAGCTATGCTTTTTCATTATTGGCATAATGCAATTTAGATGTCAGCTTTCTTGTAGTCCCCAGATTTAAGGGTCTGGTAGTTATCTAAGTGACAATGACTTCTTTGAGCATTACAATTGTAATTCCTAATTTCCTTACTTTATAGTAAGGTGTTTTTAAAAAAAAAAATGGGTCATTTAGCTTGGATTTATGCTTCCACACCATAACTTTATGGGATACACTAATCTGATTACAAAGGACATTTGAATGGCAAAATTTCAAGTTGAATTACTCTGCACCTTATAAGTCTCAGACACTTCCCCCCACAAAAAATGTTATTCATTTATAAAATCTTAGAAAGTTGCCTAATGTATAAGGTTGTCAGGTCCATTCCATACTCTTAGGAGTGCAAAGGAGAGCAAAATCCTCTCATTAGGTAGGGTGTCCCAGAGGGGGAATAGCTGGAACACAGAGTGGTGGTGTATGGTGCCTAAGGAGGAATCCCTGATAGCTGGCGTAGTTTAGAGCAGCCTGCTTCAGGGCCAAAAACCAAGGAATGGGCTCTTTGATAGCACCCCTGCCATGTTCCACCCAGCAAAAGGACTGGAGGCACAGTATGTATCTGTTAGATGAAGAAATACCACAAAACCATAGCAAGTCATCAATTTTTAAGTAGGCCTCTCTACCTCTTTCAAAGGGAGATGGGAGGATTCTGCTTCAAAACTGATGGCACAATATCAGGCATTGGTATGACTTACATAATTTGATGGGTTTAATTTTTTTTTCATTCTCAGCTTGCAGATATGAGAAAAAAATTAGTTCTGGCAGATCATCCATTATAATCAAATAAATCAGATGTAGTTTTTAAAAATTAAGCTATTTAATTTGAAAGAAAAAAGAATGCTAACATCAGAACACTATTTTAAAATGAGACTCATGGGGTAACAGTGTAGCTGCTATAACAACAGCAGGAAATACCCATTTGGGGACTGGAACTAAAACGAACCAAAGTTTCAAACTGAACTCTGATGGTTTTATTGTCAAATCAAACAAAGCACGGTCCTAACAGACTCACAAGTTTTGGCTTCCTTACATATGCATTATTACCTTCCCACTCTTCAGGCACATGTATGGCTGTGTGCACCCTAAAATTTCCATAATATCATGGAGGTGCAATCAAGTTTTTGTTGTCTACCAGTATTCAGTACACCCTATATTTTCAAAACTACTAGTGATCTTTGGGTGTCCCAATTTTTGGGTGCTCAATTTGAGATGCCTTACAATAGGAATAGCAGTAATTATGGAATGCTGAATGACCATAGATCCTTCCTGTACCCTCACAACAAATGTACTGCAAGTTTTCAGAGAGGGGTGGTCAGCACTTTCTGAAAACCAAGCCCATGAAAGAAGACTCTAAGTGCAGATCATAAAACCGAGGCATCCGAAATCACCAATAGCTTTGAAAATAAAGGCCCATATCACATTTTCTGAATAAATGCCCCCCATCTGTCTTTAATTATCAAAAATAGCTAGCTCAAAGAGCTGGATTTGGTATTATCTACTTTTCCAGATTTGAGATGGTTTTAAGTCACAAACTATCCCTGCTAATTATGGGAAAAAGCCTTTATTTTGTAGCACCTTGGCTTTTAACCTTCCTCTTCTTCCTCCAAAATGAACCCACAGAAAGCTATAAGGGCAATTTTCATTGTTGGAGAGAGAGACAGAAATGGGATCATCTATAGAAGGAGAGAGAATCGGAAGCAAGAGGCATATTTCCTTTTCTTCAGAGGATGGCAATAGCAAGTAGCCAATAAATACAGTCTGACTAAAAAAACATTTAACATGCCAGCCAAGCATTTCTGAGTGATTGGTACAGTATGAAAATGGAACCTTGTTTTCATACAATATAAGCAAGACATCAATACCTGTTTTTTATTGTAATCCTTCAGGGCTGTTTCAAATCCCTCCTCCAGCCTGTTGAATGCTATTCCTACATCGGTTGTCCACCAGATTTGTGAGCTGGTAAGTGCAACTTGAGCCGGGTAGTCAAAAATCCATTGCTCTCTGGGCTTTTCTTCATAGGCAGCTATAGCCTCCATGATATGACGATGCACTGTTTTATGCATGGTTTCTTCAAGTTGTTGTAACCAGGTCTCCACCTTTTGAAAAAGATACATGCTGCATCAGTGTTCAGAATATTTTAATGAGGGAATAGCTTCCTACTTTATTGGTATCATGAATAATATTTAAACAGATATTTGTCAAGGTATTTCTTTGTACGCATTAATAAAATAAAACATACACACACACGCAAACCCTTTTCTCGACTTCCAGTTAGAACCAGTTTTCTTTCCATGTTTCACCCTGTTTTCATCATGGTTGTTTAGTACTGCAAGAACATTTATGAGTGTTGAGATACTAGCATCGTTTTATTTTATTCACTTAGTTGTTTGTGTGTGTGTTTGCCTTAAAGCTCATCAAATGTGTTTGCCTGACAGCCTGGGACAGAAAAGTTCTTTATTATCTAAAGAACTGGTACAGAGTGGGCATTGGCAATGCAAGCTTCCTGATGTCACACTTCCAACATGCAAAAACCTTGTTTTGGAAGAACCACCTTTAAGAAGCACGTTGAGTCACCTTGCATGTTCAGTCTCTGACTTCCCTACTCAGACAATCAACAAGGTTGCCAATTAGTTCCCGCTGTGAGAGCAGTTTTCCAATGTGAATTCTTGTCTAACATGGGCAGTGGATCAAGCCCACAAATTCTTGTCATTCAACAGCCACCAGATGGTAACTACTTTCAGATGCTACCCAACTAGGCTCTGTATGTATCCCATCACTAATCCTGTCCCATTTTTATTTAAAAAAAAGAGTATGGAAACAATTATTGTGCAAAGAACAAAGAATTATATGGGCTTACAAAACCAATCAAAATATTAGGCCCAAAAATTGGTGCTATGGATCTTGGCGGCCTCTTGTAGAAAACGAACATAACCATAAGAACACCAGATATAGGTGAAACATTCTAGTCACATACATGTCCCCCTAAAATTAAACACATTAACAAGAATTATGGTGCATATTTAACAAGAACTATGTATTTTTTTAGTTGGAAAACATAAAACTTTCTTTGAATTAGTGCTTGTAGTTTTAGCTAGTAGTTATTTGTCTCCTGGGTTTTCATTTCTCAGTTTCAGGAGCATTAAGGAATTTAACCTGATTGTCTGAAATTTAACTTTATTGAAAGAAGATTTTTTTTGACCGTGATAAAAGGCTTAAAATGAAGTTTGATCTCAGACTACTATCTGCTTACATGTTCTGTTTGTATTTACAGATTATGCAGTGTCAAGTCTCATTTCATCTTTCCGTGCTGAGTATATATGACCACTAGTTGAAGACATAAAATATTGTTTAAAGGTTTCAGGGTGTGCAATAGTATTTTCCACTCTGACTGGTGCCTGTCTTAAAAAAAAAATAGCACAAACTTACCTCAGAAAACTGCATGACCTTAGATCCATCCTGTCCCCATTCCCATCCCTTCCCAGCCACTGCTTTTTGAAAACCACCTACTTTCCCTATATTTGTTTCATGGAAGCTCCCATAATGTGTTTGGCAGCAAGAACAGCTCACATATACAGAGATACAGGCTCAATATCACCAGGGAAGAGAGGGAGGAAAAAAATATCACAACATTCAACCACAACAAAAAGAGAACAGAGACAAAAAGGGATAAGAAGTGAGAAAATGGAGAGATGACGGAAACTGGGCCAGGACATGAACAAAGATCCCTGGTTAGAGCAACACCATCTGCCAATCCACACCACAAAAGGCAGGGGAGCGCCTCTAACAATAAACAAAAAAGAAAATGACTGACATAGATTGAGATAGAATCAACTAACTACTTCTCTCTCTTTCCAGGCAACACACTGATGAGAAAAGAGATAACAAGGCATTTTGATCAATAAGTGGCTTATATGGTGACATTTCTCCAATTATTGCAAAAATTAAAAGATCAAGACAGATATTTTGATTAAAGTGTGTTTGTTTCCCTATCAGCAGATTAGGGTTACACACACGCAAATCTAACAAAGGACAATGAGAGAGAAAAGGATTTGTCCTAAATAAATAAGGAACAAGGGTATTTGAAATCCAAAACAAAAACGAAAAAGTAGAAAGCCTTGAGATATGTGGATTTCCAAGTTGAAACTGTCCCATTCAGTTACATGGCTGGAAACCCAGACAGATATTGACCTGGATAGCATTGCTGAATTACATGAAGATTAATTTTTCTAAAGTAGTTGGCATAAACAGGCTTTCCATCTTTTTGTAACTCCTTCCTTTTCATACTAACCACATAACCAAAAGTAGTTTTTGTGCACAATCAACACAACTAGCTTCCACTTTGCATTTGTCCCTTTTGTTTTTGGGCGCTCTTGACTTGACTCATTTTTTATTTGTTGCCCATACTTGCCTTACTCACAGCCACTGGGCTCAAAATTTATGATGCATATTTTTTTGACAGCTCATGTGGTGTTATTAGGTTTCTCAGACATCTAATATAACCTGTCTTTTCCATAGCCCCAGGTGTCTAAACCCAGCAGGTCTTCCTACTTTCTACCATTAAATGTTGGAACATACATGTCAATAAGTATGCTCAAGAAGAGGAGATTACTTACTGGAGGTCCTCAGGGAAGTAAAACTTGCACTACAAAAGGTTCAATTTCTTTGCCACCCAGTCCGGAGGAGTGGCCCTGAGGTGCTGCTGTCAGGCATGCTCAGTCGCTGCGTGGACCACAAGCCAACTGGGACAGGGATGAGCGAACAGGAAATCCATACCCTTAGATAACAGGAAGAAGCGGCACTCGGTGTGCTTCAGGATGGGGGCACAGGAAGCCGGGCTGTGCCATACTGCCTGGGGCGGGTAGAGGATGGCCTCACGTAACAGGAGAGCAGTACGGGAGGGCCCTGATCATGGGCAGCATGTGATTCCTCCATCTGGGGAAGCTGGGTGTGCCCGGACCATGGCTCCAGACCATGGCCCTGCACCAAGGCCCATCCCTGGTTGGCCACGCCCATGCTCCACCACCAGCCCTACTTGGCCCCTTCCCCCAATGCTCCCCCCACCAACCTCTCACACCTCTTCCCCCCCGCCCCCAGTCTTCTCACCTGCCCAGCCAGCTGGCTACTCACCATTTGTGAGCACCTCTTCACCCCCTCCCCAAAGCCCCCATGAGGGCAGAGAGGGGATGGGAAGATACAGAGCAAGGGTGGGGCCTCAGGAAAAGAGGACAAGTGGAAGTGGGTCCTCGGGGTGGAGCACAGGCAGGGCCATGGCCCTTATGCCCACGTCTATGCTTCTTACGTGCATGGTGTTTCTGCGGTTGCAGCGGTACCGTGGGCAGCGGCACATGGGAGGGAGGTTGGGGGTGCTCACTACAGGTGACGGGCACCGCTCCAGTGGATCTGCTGGTCTCAGTTCCAATTGTGCATGTGGACACATAGCTTCCTCCATCAGATACTTATGGAGGCAGAGTTCTCTGGCTTCCTGAGTGCAGGGCAGGAATGAGCAGCAGATAGAGCAGTGGGAGACGATGTGGACATTGCCAAAGCAATAGAGGCAATGGTGGTGCTTGTCACAGGGAAGGAGTGCAGGCATGAAGCACAGTTCTTGAAGCCGGCCTGCCAGGACATAGTCCCCAGAAGGGCAGGTGGTGTGTGCAAGGACACCCCATGCGGGTAAGAAATCCAACAGCAGAACAAAACCTAACTAACAAATGACTTTATACAACTAGAAAAAACTACAAAACTAAGCACAGAAGGCAAGAATGGACAAAGAGTTCTACTAGCAAACTAAGAGCACTGAAAAACAAGAGTGATGACTCTGGCCATGCGGCGGTAAGAGGGAACTCGAGCGGAGTCAACCCACACAGCCTCTTAAAGCCTCGGACACACCACGCGGCTGACGCACAACGTATGTGCAGGTCAACGGACATTACTATGAACAAGTTCTGGTTCTGGACCGTGGCACGCATGCACACCCACCTCTGGAATCCATATAGGGACCATTACCCGAAGAAAAACAAAGAGTTACAGAATATGCAGTGCTGTAGCTGTGTTGGTCGCAGGATATTTGCAAGATACGGTGGGAGAGGTAATATTTTTTATCAGACCGACTTCTGTTGGTGAGAGAGAAGCTTTCAAGTAACACAGAGCTCTTCTTCTGGTTAAAGTATATGAAGAAGATATAAAGGATGTAAGAGACAGAGCTTTAAATGATACATTTCTTGCACAAATGATCTCATGGTTGCTTGGCCCTTAGGTTCCAGTGATGGTACCATTTGTTAGTAGAGATAAAACTATCCAAACACAATCTGAGTACCAACACTCAGAAACTGTCCATAAATATCAAATGTGTTTGTGGAGACCCATGTCTCCAGTGGGAAAATCTGTACAGCACACATCCTAAGCTTATGTTGGTGAAGAAGCTGTGCCATCAATAATTAAAGTTCTGTACTGGTGTAATTTTAAAAACTGATGCTGGAGGAGTTATACTGTTGTCCCTGCAAAACAGGTTTTATAGATACTCAAGGGTAAAGGTGAAAAGATGCACTATCCAATCTAATTTTGAACAACTCAGATACATGGCTTTCAGAACCTTCTATGGGAAACTTATACATGCAATCTCTTGTGATTTGGTTCACTCCTTTCCATAACCCTTCCCCCCCATCAATCTTATGACCTTAGTTGTATATTAAAAAGGAATGGAACACAGAAATTAAACAAAAAACCCACAACCATCAATGTTTGGAAGGCTCTTCACATCAGAAAGTGAATCCACAGAACATTCTGTGATTGCCACTCTCTTGCTTTACAGCTAATTAAAGGTGTTTTCCATGCCATCAGGATTGGGTTTAGAACCGTTTTGTGAATCGGTGTAGTCAGTATTCAAAGGAGCAACTGAATGCTCTGCCTAGAGAAGTATTATAGACACCATCATTAGAAGTGTTTAAGAAGAAATTAGGAAAAAACCCTTGAAAAGCAACCATGTACGGGAAAATCTTGCTCCATGCTATCAGTTGGAGTACAAAACCCAGGACATCTTTTCAGGCATCATCATTTATGAGTCCATGATCATTGCTGACAAGAGAGCTCAAAATGCTGCTACTGCTTCCTCTCCATTGAATACATCTTTTAATCTTCAGGAAAAAAAGTGTGATAGGTTAATCTGTGTGAGACTGATCAAGTGATCATCACTTCTGGATAGAATCTGAACACCTGTGAGGTGTGTTTTAATGTTAAGAAAACATCACAAGAACCCATCCATCCAAGCACAGTCTCAAACAAACAATATAGAAGCTGATTTCTCCTCTGACCTCCTCCCATTGGCAGCCCTCTCCCTGGATCTCTTTTTGCCTCTTGTAAATTGGGGGAAGTAATTAATTGCACACAGATGGGCCAGCCCTGCTACTCTGCAGGCAGGGAGCTGTGTTCCTTTTTCTACATGGGGTTTACTATGTTTTTATATGGTGCCCATCATCTCCCAGTGTATTTTCCCCTAAATATCCAGTAAGTTTAGCAGAAGAGAATATTCACTTAGCCTCTCCTCCAACTCCAAAGAGATAAAAAATGCCCTCCAAGAAAGTTTAAATAACACAATGTACCTGACCAATGCATTCACATTCTGCATGGAATGGAACATATTCCTTTTCTTTGCTGTACATCCCCAGTGCAATATTTGTAGATTTCTCTTTATTATCTTGAAATTGAAGATCAGCAATGTTGTCGAAAAGTTTGGTAAGATGACGGGTCACCTGTTTCCAGACAATACAACAGGTTTAAGAAAATCAACCACCATACATTTGCTCTGATTTTCTATTTTTAATCCACATTTATCTTTATGTGGATTAAGATAATTAGGTAAATAAGCATTGTCTCACTCTGTTTTTTTTCCCCCCCAATTACATACAAGCCTGATTCTACAGGCCTTCAACACACAGAACTTGCATTGATCTTAGCAGGAGTTAGACACTGACAGCAGCACTGAACCAGCATTTTGGTCTTAGGTCTTAAAGATAATCAAGAAATAAAGGCCAGATTCTCCATAACATTGTGGAAGCCCTGAGGTTACACTGGGAGCTAACTTCGGTAGGACACCATACAGGTGCAGAGCTCTGCCCACAAAGACCTGAATGCAAGATCAGGATCCTAGGGTATACGGCCTATATTGAAATGCTTTTCTTAAGAGACATCCCGTGCTCATGGGAAAAGTGCCAGCCTGACAGCCAGAGAGACTGAAGTTCACTGTCCACAGAATAAACATGGCGTGAGAAGTAGTAATGCAAAAACCTCCTCATTGCCCTGCCCATATGCCACAATCCTGACAACAAGGGCCCATCTCTAGCATGAGTGGACAATTCAGTGGCCTTGGTCTCTCTACTGGAATGTTCAGTTTTAAGGATGAAACAGGTCCCTAAGATTTAGGGATGTAAGGAAGCTATGAGAATTTAGGATTGAATTATTTAAAAGATCATTATTTGAGTCTCGTTAGTCTTTTATTCTTTGGTAAAGTATTCCTTGCTTTAGGCATCACATCCCTTCTAAATACGCTCTACCTAAGGCACAGAAATAATTCTGACACCCTGAGAATTAATGGTTGCAGCAGGAGTGGTCACTACTGGGATGTCATCTGGCTTGTAGATAAGGTGATGTAAAGCTTCTGAATAATATTCAAGTGCAGATGCTTCAATATAAATGAGCCTTTAGCTGTCACATAACCTGGCAGATTATTATTTGATGGGAGCAAACAGAGTCATGGATACAAAAACACCCCACGTACAATAGTCAGCAGCTCAGTCAGTGACAATATAACAAACACCATAGACCTTTCAGCATTACTTGTCATTGTTACAAGTGGCATGCCTGAGATTTGATCTCTAACAAATGCTGGGCCATAGGCAGGATAGACTTGATGATCTCATAGTCTTTTCCATCTCTGACTTTGTACGAGATATTACAGATGGCATGTGCACAATATTTCCTGTAAGAGAAGGCACAGCACTTGCAACACTTCCTCCCTTAAAGATTGTTCCATTTCTCCCTGGGTGATGCTGTCTAGCAGATTGCCAGCTCAGGCTAGAGCAAGAGGGTGTATGTAAATATCAAAGAAATGCTAAAAGGTCATTGTGTGTTCAAGCCAATTCATTTGCTAGAATAGATCAAAAGCAGAGGTTGATTGTATTGTTTTTGCCTATCTGTATTCTGTTGTCTGCTTTCACATTACATGTAGTTACATTAAAGTATACCCTGTAATTAGGTAATCCTAGATCAAAGGTGCATTAGTATTAGGATGAGAATTTACTTAATTCATGAAAACTAAGGAAAGATTGTTTGGACTGCTGTAAATAAATACATTGTGTATGTATTTATGTAAATAAATACATTGTGTATTGGAGGAGGGGAGGGATAGCTCAGTGGTTTGAGCATTGGCCTGCTAAACCCAGGGTTGTAAGTTCAATCCTTGAGGAGGCCACTTAGGGATCTGGGGCAAAAATTGGTCCTGCTAGTGAAGGCAGGGGGCTGGACTCAATGACCTTTCAAGGTCCCTTCCAGTTCTAGGAGATTGGCATATCTCCAATTATATATATATATATATATATATATATATGTAATTGGATTGCACAACAAACAGAACTGGTGCCTTGGGACTATAAATGAAGAGGCATGCTAATTTCAAAGCATGGGCCAACTTGTTCAACAATGGGAAATCCACAGACCCAGTCTGTCTTTAGTCAACAGAGGAAAAACCCATGCTGTGAGGGAGACACTAGCCAGATTGCTTTCTGGGGAAGGCAGCTATATGAGTGATCCTGTATCTCTGGATTGATGGATTCTGACAGGGTGGAATACTGAGTGATTGGACAGAGATCCCTAGAGCTATTCTATAGGTAACCCTGAGAGACTTATGACACACTAGCAGATTCCAATATAATAGCAGAGATTTAGTAGTTACAAACTGACTCCCTTGTTAATGTATTTTACCTGCTTTAACCTCTCAATAACTCATTTCTTTTTCCTAGCTAATAAATGTAAAGTTAGTTTACTAGAGAAATTGGCTGTCAGCATTATCTTAGGTGTGAGATCGAGAGTATCCATTGACCTGGGGTAAGTGACTGACCCTTTGGGCTTGGGAGTAACTTAATATAAGGTGATTTTTGGTTTTAATTACGCTTCATCACAAAGTCCAGTTTGTCTGGGTAGTAAAGGGAGGCTGGAGAGCCTAAGGGGACTGTCTGTGGCTCCACAGTGAGACTAATACAGTAAACCAGAGCACACATGTGTTACTGGCTTAGTGAAATCTAATGATAGAATATTCCACCAGTTGGGGTATCTCCCCTCTTTTCTGACAGTCTGACCTAACTGGCACTTTCAGTTGTAAGCCATACCAGAAAACATGACACCTTGTTTAAGCACTTTCAATTTTTCCCCCACAAAAGACAAACAAAGAAACAAGCAGGGACTGTATTATTTACAAATATTTATGTTTTGTTTACAGTGAACTCTTACTTTAAAGGAGCATGCAGCCATATATTATCACTTCACAAATTAATACTGAGCATGTTTTTCTTTGGACATAACGAAATTGCAAAAACATGCAGGCAATATTACCTGTCTTGGCTGTGTTCCTTTTGAGAGAATGTCAAGTAAATCAGCTGAAGAAACAAAACAGAACCGAGGAAAAGCTAAGCACTTGGTTTCTAAATACCCCGCAAGAGCTTTTTCACAAAGAGAAAGCCTGAAAATAAAAAGAAAATGTTACTCACATTTCAGAATTATATGACAAAGGGAAATTTCCTTTTAAGAAGCTGCAAAATAAGAATTAAGTTGTGGGTATTTAAAAGTGGATAGCTTAGGTGGTATAAACTAACAAAGAGCCTGAAGAAGCCATTGTAGAAGCACTCCAAAGACTTCTCAGTGGGGAATGGGGTGGGAGAGAGGTCATTTGCAGAAAGGAAACTAGATAATAAATTTTCTATATTGATTCAGGAGAAAATAGTAGAGAGACAGAGATAAGCTGGGAATAATAGGATTTCCTCTTATTTTTTTAGGTTAAGTATGGCGAAATGATTCAGGGAGCACCCTCCTAATGAAGGAATGAAAGCCAAATCTGAAGTGCTTTGTAAAAGTGGCAGTTGATGATGAGGTGGCAGCTTTACAGATTACTCTCCATGTAAATTCTCAGACATTATGCTGCCTGGCTGAACCAGGACATGCTCCTTTTTCAGGTGATCCTGGAAATCCAGAAGAGCCAAGCTGCATGGAGGCAGGTACCAGCAATGGCCATGAGGACACACGGTTTTGGGTAAGTGGATGTCTCTCTCCAGCTTACTCCCCTAAAGGGTCCAGCTTGAAGGAGTACGGGGTGGGGACAGACACCCTACCATTGACCGGGGAGGTGGAAATTTTGGGTGGAGGTGGTCCATTAACCTCAACCAGCCGCTAAATCCAGAGAAAAGGAAGTGGCTGCTACTCTGAAGATGTACGACAAAGTTCTCTTTTCTTATAATGTGAGGAGTGGCATATGTTGCCACTCACAGGGGCAGCGAGGCTCTCGACAGCTGTTCAAGTCTCAGGCGGCTTTGAAAAAAAAAGAAACCCCATCCCTTGCTTAGGCCAGTGGTTCTCAAATCAGGAGTCCGTGGCTCACTAGGGGGCCATGAGCAGGTTTCAGGGGGGCTGCCAAGCATGGCAGGCATTAAATTCTCTGGGGCCCAGGGCAGAAAGCCAAAGCCCCACCACAAGGGACTGCAGCCCAGGACCCTGAACTCCACCACCCAAGGTGGAAGCTGAAGCCTGAGCAACTTAGCTTTGCAGTGTCCCCTGTGATGTGGGGCCCGAGCAACTGCTCTGTTTCCTACCCCTTAATGTTGGCCCTGACTTTTATATGCAGAAAAACAGTTGTGACGGACATGGAGTTTTTATTGCATGTTGGGGGTAGGGGGGGCTCAGAAAGAAAAAGGTTAAGAACCCCTGGTTTAGGCTATGCAGAAAAAGCAGCCCACCTAGGGTGACCAGATGTCCCCATTTTATAGGGACAGTCCCGGTTTTTGGGTCTTTTTCTTATATAGGCTCCTATTACCCCCCACCCTGTCCCAATTTTTCACATTTGCTGTCTGGTCACCCTAAGCCCACCTCTCCCACTGGTTGGTTATCAGTGCTAGCTGCAATAGTACCACCAGACCAGCAGCTAATCATTTTAGCTTCCCAAAATGCATCCCTATAATCAATGCAAGTTTTCACTGCTCCCCACAGGGTGGAATCTTTAATGGAGAAGCAAGATTAAAGACGTACCTAGTGCCATGCTTCAGGAGGCTCTATGGTGGATACTGTCCACTATCTCTGACCCTAAGTATTATCAGAGAGAGAGAGAGAGAGAGAGAAAATCTCCCAGCCCCTCAGATTCAACCAGAAAGAGATGGGTGGGGAGAAATTTGATCTAAAATTAAACTATTTAAGAACCAAACTGACAAAAAAGTTGCTAAGTTTATACACCTCTACCTCGGTATAACGCTGTCCTTGGGAGCCAAAAAATCTTATCGCGTTATAGGTGAAACTGTGTTGTATTGAACTTGCTTTGATCCACAGGAGTGCGCAGCCCCTCCCCACCGGAGCACTGCATTACTGCGTTATATCCAAATTCGTGTTATATCAGGTGCCATTATATCGAGGTAGTGGTGTACTATCTAAACCATCAATATTTAAAAAGTGCCCCAAATGGTAAGCTCTCTTTTTAAAGTGTCAGTGTCACCTGATGATGAGAAGAAACTACATATACAGTATCAGCCACAGAGCATAAGGAAGTGACTGGGATCTAAAGTAAGGGCTAGTCTACACTAAAAGCGCTACATCAGCACAGCTGCAATGATACAGCTGCTTTGCTGTAGCATTTCTGGTGAAGATGCTTTAAGCCAACAGGAGAGCGCTCTCCCATCAGCATAATTAATCCACCTCCACGAAAGGCGGAAACTGTCAGCAGGAGAGCGTCTCCTACCGGCAAAGCACTAGTTTGGCCAGCGCTTAGGTCCCTGTAACTTGCATCGCTCATGGGGGTGGCTTTTTCACATCCGCTAGCGAGGTAAGTTATATCGACTTAAGCCCTAAATCTTCAAAAACAGTATGTTGTTGTCAACCTGCACAGAACAGCAAACACACAGGCCAGCCTCCCAGCATTCCTTTACTGATTGTTCCTGACCTACACGTTTGAACATATTCAAAATCATAGCTTCAATTTTACCTGAGTTGCAGATTTTCAAGTTTTTCATATAGATTTGGTTTGGTTGTTGCTTCTAGCACATTTTTTGTATTTGCTGTCTCCATCATTAATTCCTGTGCAAAAGTGAAGAGGTATTAATTATAACATCTAAAATTCAAACCAAGATATTCCTTTTCATACCATTTGCTAAAATGAGTCAAAGGTGTGCAAGAGTTGGAATGAATGGTACTAGTTTCTTTCTGGTTCCATTTTTTAATGGAAAAATAATAAGGTAAAGCCCACTATTTATTTCATTTTATAGCCTTTTAAATTGAAGGCAAAAGCATTAAATAAATGTAGAAATACACTACAAGTCAATTGTGCCCATGGAAAGAAACTTCTGTTGCACTTTCATGATCACTTTCATGTGATCCCTTCTAACAAAAAAAGAGTGACAAACAGCAGCAGAAAAGTATTAACTCCCATTATATTTCTTTGCTTGGACTGAAATATAAACAACCTGATTCTCCACTGCCTTGGATTTTATGTGGTCATTCACACCTATGCAAAAAGGCTAAGAAGTGAGCATAAAATTCTACAGAATCAGACGGCAGTGTTTTAGAACTCCTTTGCACTGGTCTAAATGACTAGATGAGATCCAGGGCTACAGATATTCAAGCCCAAAAGATTCAGATTTCAGTTAAATCAAGATGCCTCCATTAGATGAAAAAAACAAATTCTAAAAGGTCTTTTCCCACTACAACCAGGACTGAACTACTGGAAATATTTGAGATCATCCCATACTATGGACTGGATTGTGTCCCTGCCTACATAACCATAAGGTGGAGAAAACTCCTCACACCTTAGGTCTGGGTTTACAGGGACAAACAGGTGCTGTATATCTGCTCTATTCCCTCACCCAAACCAGTGGATGGGATTGAGCAGAGAGGGTCAGAGGTTGGGTGGAGCATTAATTTCTTCTTCCATGCTTAAACATGTGGGTATTAATCTGATAAGGACCAGTAGCAGATCACTTCCCCCTAAAGCAGGGTGGAAGTCTATCTTAGACCTGGCCTGCACTCAAAATTTATACCAGCATAGCTATGTTGGTCAGGGGTGTGAAAAAGATTACCCCCGACATCATCAACAGAGCTTATGCTGACAAAACCCCAAGTGTGGCTCCAGCTATCCTGACTGAAGAAGGCTCCTGTCAGCCTAGCTACTGTCCTTTGGGAGGTAGCGTTCTTATGCGGGACAGAACTCCTCCTTCTGTATGCTTCATCTACACAAAAGGGCTATTTTGGCATATTTTGAAGTTGTAGTGTAGACATAGACTGAATCATGATTCTTCTCCCCTGTGCTAGCCCTGGTGTGCTGCTCCTTACAACAGTGCAAAACCCCTTTATGCTATTTGGTTTTCTTCTTATTCATTATTAATTAAGTCTAATTACCCACACTGTAATTAAAATAATACCAACAACATTTTAAGATGTGTATTTAAGATAATGGACAATCTACTTTTCCTAAAATAAGAAGACAAGAGGAACCATTTCACTACATTATGATAAATTATGTCCTACTAACTTTGAAGTCTGCATCAACTCCATCAAATCTTTTAGCGTCTTCAGGCAACTGGGTTCTGATATCATCAGAGCCAACGAAGATGCTTTCTAGATGAGACCATGTGAGTTGAACTTCCAGCCAAACGAAAATGACTGAGTCTGCCACATTCAATGTCCTTTGCCAACTCGTGACTTGTTCAATGAAATATTCTACATACTTACTTTGCAGAATTGTTTGCAACTGAACCTAGAAAAAACAAAAGGAGAGCAGCAAAAAAGTGGTAACAAAATAACTCATCAAGCACAGGAGACATAGCTAAGAAAATTTTTACAAATTCTCTTGCAACTTATTATTATTGTATATCAGAGAAAAAGACATTATCTAGCCTTGCAAATGGACAGCATATTATTAAATGATTTCAAAGAAACTAGGAAAATATAAGACCAAGGAGCTGTAATTTTGCTAACTCCTACACAGAGACAGGAATTTTCCTTAAGATATATATAGTTAAACAGCATACATATAATTTTACAGACTAACATCTGGGGAAAATAGGATTCACTGTAAATAAAAATTATAGAAAAAGTTGTGAGTTTAAACTATTAAAAATGCCTCAGGAATAATGAGAGTACATGTACTGGTAATATTAATATACCAAAGTCTTACCTGATTGTTCTCTAAAGTTTCAAAAAGCTGTTCATCAGATTTTAATAATGGAGTTCTGGTTCTGTAATGCTCTTCATAGCAGAACTCCATGGTAGCCCATGTCTGGCTGATCTCTGTAAGAATCTAGTTAAAAACAGTAACACTTTTATATATTTAAGTTTGATGCCTCAGGTTGCAAAGTAAAACTGTTATATTTCAAAAAGCAGTATTTGTAAAATACACCACATGCAAAGCAATTAAACACTTTCATCTACTGCCATTGATCACATATCACATTCCAACTAGGTTACATGAAACTATTTGTGTCAGCCATAAATTTCTTTATGGCTAAGTTTTGTCCATGTTCATGAGTAAATTAATATGAAGGATTGTCATGCCAACGTATAACAGAAAGAGAAATGGGATTGACCCACCTTCTCAGTGCCCAGCTCTTTCACTGCTTTGTCAACAATGCTTCGGACTTCATCTTCCACCTTATGCAGCTGTAGTCCCAGCAAGTCTGCTAAGATTGTGCCTTCAGTTATTGACAATCTGATCTGTAAAATAAACAAAATCTTTGTACAAAATATGCCTTGTGAGGTATCATTTGAAAACTAATACCTTGCTGGTCAATATCATGATGAAATGTGTGTAGCAACATTATATGTAAAATTATGAATATAAGCTGAAATCATGACTGAAGTGTGTTTACCAGACAAGTTTGTCTTTGAGAAACATGTTTATCCACTTCCCAAAGGACAAGCTGACGCATCCAGCCAGGTGTCAAAGCTGTTGGGCCATCACCTTCAAGTGGCCATTCTTTGGCAAGGAAGGGAAGCTGGAGCAAAGAAATCTGCACCTTAGCGAACAACAGCATGGAACCTTTTTCACCACTAGACCCTTTGTCTCCATCCTTACAGTGGGAATTAACTTTATCTAGGGGTAACCTTCAGGAAAATGCTTCGTCAAAAGGAGACGGAACTATAAGAGTGAGGGGCAAAACACCCCAAGTTCTCTTTCCCTATCCATCTCTCACTCTTGCACCTAAGACAATAAAAGAAACAAGCCTGTGGGAGCAGATCCTGGCCTGAGAATTTGGTCAGCAATGTTACAGGAAACGTGGTAAGAGATTTCAACTGAGCCAAGTCTAGTTTGTTAAGTTTACTAGAAAGCATTTTATCTTCCCCTCGCTTGTAACTATTTCTGATTTTAATGCCTTTTACTTGTACTCACTTAAAACCTATCTCCTTGTAGCTAAATTAACTTGTTTTATTCTTTAACCAAAACTAATCTAGTGTTGTGAACTGTGTGAGTAACTCCATTTCAGGTAGCAAACTGTTGTATATTGATTCCCTTAGAGGAGCAACAAACTTAATATACTGGACTGCCCAGGAGAGGGCTGGACAGCGCAGAACACATGTTTTGGAGGGGAATCATGGGATTGTACTGAGGTCACTCTACAAGTGGTAATCAAGCCTAGTGGAAACCAGTGCGTGACTGACGTGTGGTTGCCAGGCTGCAGCTATGGACAGACACTCAGGTGTTACCTGCATGCTGGAAGTCTATCTGTGAGCAGCCCAGGTGGGAGCTACAGCAGCAAAGCCTTGTGAGGCACCAAAGTTCACAGGGCAGGGGTGACACAGCCACTCACGAGTCTGGATTGCCATAGATACCCACTGTGCTTTTGTATTGCTCCAACTGTATTTGAAATAAGATTATCCCATTTGGAGATACCTGTGAAGTATGGCAGAATCAGTCCATAGGCTGTTAATGTAAAGAACAGTTTGCTGCCCATAATCTCAAAAACTTCTCCTAATATAGATGTTAGGAAAATTAGAGATCTGTAAAGTCTAAGATTTAAGCAAGGCTTTTATGGTTTGTAAATGTGGTGCAATTCTCTATGTAGTACTATTTCAAGAAGTATAAAGAAACAGCACCTATGTTGAGGTTTCATAGAATCTGATTAAGTGTCCTCAGGAGCCAATATTCTCACACAAGCCACAGCTATAATTCTCTCGTGGCTATTTTTACCATTGAACTCAATGCATAGATACTGTTTGAGTGAACTGGCAGGAAACTGAGAGCCAATCCTCAAGTCAATGGAAGTACTTATAGTACATAGATGCCAGCACATGAGTAAATCTTTTCAGGACTGGAGACAAAAGCTATGTCTACATCAGCCCCACAGTTCAGAAGTGTGAATAGCAGTGAGCACCAACATGCTGTGTTGGAACTCCCCTGTGTGGATGCTGCAGGCATGAATTAAAAGCTTCCCTCATTTGTATTAGCATAGAGAAGTCCTAAGAGGCAAAGTCAGATGTGTTTGTGCAGCTTCCACTAAAGCCAATGGAAGTTGCCTGCTATTGTCACCTCTCCTTCTCTTTTGGAAAGTCCATTTCTTTCACGAACTCTAAACCCTCTTTATTTAATATTCCAGTTGTCTTGATTTAGCCAAATCTGTCACCTCAACCAAATCATACTTTGCCCTCATCATCTATGTTTCTAATTCAGAATTCATGTCATGCATGCTCAGAATTAGAGCTGATTGAAAAATTACTCCATTTAAAAATTTTCCTCCAAAAATGGCCTTTTATTGAAGTTAAAAATTAAATATTTGTTTCATAAAATTTTCAATTATTTTTGTTTTTCAGTGAAATTAGAAATAAAAAAAAGTTAGCATCTTTTTTCAGTTTTCTATTTTTCCTTTTCAAAAATAGCTGAAAATTCTATAAAAAATTTTGGAAAAAAAATTCATGACAAATTACACTCCCCAACCCAAAAAGTTGGTCCATTTGAATTCTATGAAACAAAAACAATTTTGATTTTTTGTGTGTGAAATTTCTTTTTCAACCAGCTCTATTCCCAAACATTTATGTAAAATGAAATACCGTTTTCCTACACCAGCTTCCCTCTTCTTTGTCTTATCCAGCATCAGCCCCACAATCCAGCCTCCTGTTCTTTCAATGTTTGCTATGAAAAGTTCCGTATGTCTTCAAAAAAAAATATTCATTTGCATCCCTCACTCTCTCTAGCATTCTTCATTTAATCTGTGGTTCCATCACAATCTTGAAACATTGTATCCACATCACTAGTATTTTGTTTTTAACAATAATTATTAGCGGCATTTTAATCCTACCAGAATGCTCTGGGACTCTGTTCCCATAAAAAGAACAGGAGTACTTGTGGCACCTTAGAGGCTAACAAATTTATTTCAGCATAAGCTTTTGTGGACTACAGCTCACTTCTTCGGATGCATAGAATGGAACACACAGAAAGAAGATATTTATACATACAGAGAAGATGAAAAGGTGGAAGTTGGCATGGCTACTTCCACCTTTTCATGTCCGCTGTATGTATAAATATCTTCTTTCTGTGTGTTCCATTCTATGCATCCGAAGAAGTGGGTTGTAGCCCACGAATGCTTATGCTGAAATAAATTTGTTAGTCCCTAAGGTGCCACAAGTACTCCTGTTCTTTCTGCGGATACAGACTAACACGGCTGCTACTCTGAAATCTGTTCCCATACTTATTCTGAGAGCTGGAAAGGCATCTTACAGAACCTCCCATGTTTGTTTTCTGGAGCATCTCGAATGCAGCACTCAGCTGCTGCTTATTTGTAAATATTTATAACAGCCACAATCAGGATTGGACTCCATTTTACTGGACATGGTACACACAGAACAGAGATCATCCCTTCCCGTAATCAAACCCTCTCTTCAAATCTAGTTGGCAACCCTTCTACTTAGAGAGCCAGCTTTGACCTCAGAAGATTGTACTAGAACAAAAGGAAAAATCCAAACTGTGAAGTCACTTCTCAACACAGAAGGGATCGAGGAATCCAAAACTCTCCTTTCTGCACCAGCAAGATATGCTCTGACTGATCCTGGAGACCAGTCATCTCCTTTCATTCCTTCATTCTTGGCACCACTAGCTTAATTATAAACTGGATGCCTCCAAGTACCACTATACTGATGGCATGAGAAAGCACTGTTTGTTGCTGGATACTTACACCTGTTGCATTCATGAGTTGGTGCCAGTGTCTCTCTCTTATTGCAGGATTCTGCAATTCTGTTACTGCCCTCAGTGATATCATTAGGTTCTTCACTGTTAACTCCAGACCTATGTATACATCCCAGGAGCGAATTTCCTTGTCCAATGACCACACTTCCTAAGAAACAGGATAAAAATAATGGTCATGGTTATATGCTACTATCATGGTCACCATTCACCAGAAGAGAAGTTTTGGAAATACTTTCTCCTGGGGGGAATTCTGTGCCAAAAAAATTAAAAATTCTGCAACAAAAAGTTTAAAATTCTGTGCACATTTTCAAATTCTGCATATTTTATTTGTCAAAACAACACAATATAATCACATCAGTTTCAATTATTTTTGGTCATTTATTTCAAAATACCTGTCAGCAAGTATGTCTGTAACAATATAGACAACAAAAAAAGATTCAGGAAATGTTTTTAAAATAGATTCCTTACTAGGCATATTGATACAGAACTCTGAGTAATAATTAATTTAAAATACAATACAGAATCGTATTTCCCGCACCTCTCAGAAACAGTGCAAAGGCTTGTGGGAGTCAAGGGTAATGGTGGAGGAGCTGATGGCGAGGGAAGTAATTGCTGGGAAGGAGCCTGGGTGTGAACTTGGAGGGTTGTTGGATATGGGTGGGAAAAGTATGGAACAGGGCTTTTTGGGAGGTGGAGAGGGATTGTTAGGGAGCTTCTCCCATGCAGATCCTGGCTGACGCCTAGCCTCTGCCCAGGTATCCCTGTACCCCCATGTATCCTCGCACCCCCGTTCACATGTCCCTCGACCCCCACTCAGACACCCACTCCCTCCATCCCTATGTGGCCCTGCACCTTCACTCCCATTCATCCCCAGTCTGTCCTCCCCCACTAGCCCTTATGAGCCCCTCTGTGTGACCCTCCCCCCCCGCAGCAGCCCTACACTTTCTGTCTCTTCATAGCCCCTGTCTCATGACCTGGCCCGACAGGCGCTGTGAAGAAGACAGGCTCTTTCTTTTCCCTAGCTGGCTGGGAGCTGCTGCTCTGGTCTATTGCCACAGCGCCCTCTGGTGGGAAACAGTTGGAACTGCAGCAACTTTCCAGCAAAAGCTTTTTTCTGCGCAAAAAAATTAAAAATATGCACAGCTCATTAATTATGTGCACACACAGTGGCACGGAATTCCCCCGGGAGTATCTTCTGTACATAAATATGGGAGTCTTAACTATGACAAGATTAGGGATGGTTTTAGTTGGGTTATTGGCCCATGTTGTTACTTGTATTGTTTTATTGAAAAGGGTTGTAGATTAACCTAGAGCTCTGGATAAGCCAGTTTTAAATAAACTAAAATTAAATAAATGAATATATTTACACAGTGAATATAAAAAGATTCTGATTAAATCAGAATTCTCTCCTTTATTATGGCTCTTATGACCTTGGTCTAATATTTTTAGAAGTTAGTTCATTGCATGTAAGAAACTACTTCCAACAGACTTAGCATAACTGGGGGAAATCTTTGGTACATGCAGAGATGTGATGAATGTGACATACATGTAGTGTGTAGCAGTTGTCGGGATTAGAGGAACATTATTTATTTAAAACCATGGTTTAAAATTAAGAGAAATTCACAATGGGCCCGATTCTTCTGTCACTTACACCAGTATAAGTCAGGAGTACCTCTACTGAAGTCCAGTTAATTTGGTGTAAAACCAGTCTGGGGGGAGATCCATACCCACAGACACCTCTCTTTCACTTTTCCCCATGAATCACTGATGTATGAGATGGTCCTGCTAATTCTCCTGGTACCTCAGTTCCTGTTTCTGATACTATCTCCCCATGTTCTATAAAACTATTGCCTTCTCCTTTGTACAACTCCCATCAGGAAACCATTATTAATATTTTAAGGGAAGAAGTTCCATATTTTCAAAAGGTATCCTTCCCTCTACAAGTGAAAGTCTCCAACAGACTTCTCAGTGCTCCTGGACTAGCAAAATCTGTCCAAATACAGAACACAAAACACCTGCAAATTCCACTGATCTCTGGACTAATGGCTTTCATCTGCAGAATCCCCCACAGAGCTCCATTTTCTTTATATTTTCCAACTACTTCAATTCAGAGAAGTGACAGTGAGATTTTACCATATACACGCACAGTGTGTGGAACCTAAGCCAGAAGGATAAAAAGGTTTAATGAGAAAAAAAAAAAGAGTTCCAGAATGTTCAGTTTGGATAAAAGCAACAAATAAACTGAAACATCAGATAGTGGGTGGGGAAAGTGAAAAAGGGGTGGCAGGGAGACAGATAAATTGCAGCAATAGACAGCAATGGGAACTTGCCTTGGCAAACCTTCTGAGCTCTGCATCCATCTGTTCCACATTAATCTGTCTCCACTGGGTTTTAGTCCAATCATCAATGTTGCTCTGAAACAGTAAGTACAGATAAAAGTGTCAACAACAGTCGGTGAAAACAAGTTTCTGCTATATAGTAGATAAATGGATATGATGGGTGGGTCTATCATCCAGTGATAGCCCAAGTTCTTGAAACAGTATCTCTACTTTTCAAGCCTGCACCACCACTGCCAGCCCAAACTGTACCAAATAACCCATTGTCTTCAAAGCTAAAACATAAAACAGGAATTAAAGCAATTTCAAGTTTCAGTCTCTGATAATGCTAGTAGAGCTTTGTAGGTATATACATTTATTATATATACACATAGCACTGTATCTACATTTCTAGATATGATAGGATATACACACAGAGAGCCTTGAAATTGCCATGAACACTTAGCACACTTGCCAAAAACAAACCAAAAAAACCACACCTATTCACCTATCCTTTACCATGTTAATGGGGAAAGAAAAACCAACAAAACATTGACCATTTGGTTTTAGGAAAAAAATATCCACTTTCTTGGACTGAGTAGAATTTTACAAGGCTGATGTAACATGAAAGTATCTACTGAATGTAAGTGCTTCACATTTTGCCTCACTAGTTTATCTTTAAACTTTACAACATAGCCTGTCAGACTTAATACTGCTTTAATATACAGCATGGATACCACACAAAATACAATATGCAATGTGTTTAGTACAGCAAAACTCTGCCTTCTCCCTATTTTACTATCCATTGAGATGGCAAACAAAACATATACCTTTGTGGTTAGGCTACATATCTTTTACTGCATAACTCATTCTGGACATGGTTTAAAATTTCTCAAACCACAGGTGAAATACCAAAAGGAAACAGGGTTGTAGATGAACCCAGCTTCCGGGGTTCCCTGCTAGACTATCAAAGTGTTTAGTATGTGAACTACAATAACTGTGTTACCACCACTTTTGTCACTAATATATAGGGTGAAATCCCAGTGCCAATGAAATCCACGGAAATTTTGTTATTGAGTTTAATATTGCCAGAATTTCACTGCTAATGTGAAGGGTGCAGAGAGTGAGAGAGATCTGAAGGAAGAGCTAAGGCTGTTTTGGTATCTTAAACTCTTTCCTTCCATACTTTGCAATGCATATTTGTTTTAACTCTGAATTTTCTTGCTTTCTGGATTTTTGGTCTGTCTTTTTTTAAAAAAACCCAAAACAAAACCAAAAACTTCTGTAACAATATTTCTTTTTATTCCTTAGGTAACTGATACGTATTCACAATCTTCCCTTCAGTTTAAAGTTTTGGGTTTGAGGGGTTTTTTTTGTTTTGTTTTTTTAATGCAAGCATTTTAGAAGTAGTTAAAATTGAGAATAGCAATATTTTGATCTTCATACTCTATTTATAAAAAGATGGTATATATATTTTAAAAAATTGAAAACAACAAGAAGTTCCCACATTTACAACTTAGCTTTTAAACTTCCTTTAGAATAAAACTATGAATCCTTAAGATAGTGCATTTAGAATAGTTTCCAGAGTTATAATGTGCCTTTAAAAAACAAATAAAACCTCTTACTGTAACATAAATATTAATATCCCACACTTCCTTGAGCAACCGTATTTCTTTGCGACATTGTTTCAGTTGTTTGTAATCTGGAACAACCACTTCAAAAAGATTTGCAGATTTCTGCATTTGTAACATTTCTTCTTCCAATGCCTCAAGCTCTCGATTTTCCTTGAAGAGGAAAAGAACACATGAATAGAATTATAAACTTGGTCCAGGTAAGTTTAGAATGACAGTCAGATCAGTACATCTAAAAACAAAAGCCTGCAGCAAATATTGTAGAGATGTTACATGTTTCACTTTCAGTCTTTGATATTCCAAAGGACTACAAGGTAGTATACACATTTATATTCCATATGTATATACACAAAAACATAGGGACTACAATGTAGAATTTCACTTAATGTATCATTATTACAAGAAATCAAGAACAACAAAGACACAATTTTGCCCCTCTGAACAAGTCACTTTTCTCATTATCAGTATAAAGTTGTTCTGTGAACTGAGTAAAAATTTTTAAAAACCCTGAAATGGTATTATATATAAAAGTATCAGTGTGATGCACCTTTGTATGCATTTTGTACTATATAGTACAGTATGCTTGCATGTTCCTTCAAAAAGAAATACAGCAGTTAAATCTCAAGCTCTATCGGTTCCATGTCAAATAAAAATAATTGCACATTTTGTATGCATAAACTGAAACTTTAATTTTATACTGAAAGATTTCTAGGAAAATGTGCATTTCTGGGATTTTCCCATTACCTTATCTAGAAGTACATATGGATTTTTTGCATCAAAGCAGAAGGGAGCTTCCACTCTAAATCTTTCTCTGAATTCTATCTGCTTTCCCTGATGAAAAGAAATACAGGCAATAAATTATGTCAATGATCTTATTCTCATCAGAAACATGTTAGAAAACTGAATTCACAGTTTGGCTTACATTAAACGAAGCAAATTTTTTCCTGATCAGTGTGACCTCAGAAGCCTGAAGAGGAGCCACTTCATGCTTTATAGATGCAGCAATTTTTTTGGTGGTATTCCATTTTTCAGGCAATTCCTGTTGAACAATGTAAAATTATCTTGTATGAGACCTTTAACATTTCACACAGCAGAACAGATCACTTAGAAACCACCTATACAAACTGTTGATATGACCCCAAAACTATCTAATATTCAGGGAACAATTCACTTTCATTATTATTTCACAGTTCAGCTCTTTTGGACAAAGAAATTGTGTAGGACATTTTAATAGTTAGATGTGGCAGGGTTTTTTCCTTGCAGTGGCTTGGTAGGATTGATTTTAATGGCTGCAGCATAATAAGTCACAAACTTTTCTGAAAATACGGAATAACTAAAATGTGCTTCATTAAACTATTCCATGTAGACTTCAGTATAAATCACATAAAACCTATTCTATGAGGTACTGGGCACCTCTTGCACAGTGACTGGAGCACTGAACGGTCATTGCCATGACATATCAGAGATTCAGAGGCCACTAAGGGGCTATTATATTGTAATAGTGCAGTCAGGATTAAGGCCCATTGTGCTATACATACACAATCACACACATTAAATCCCTGCCCTGAAAAATTAATCTAATTTGAAATATGGTGCAACAAATAGATAATAAGAAGCAGAAGATGTGGTATATCTTGACTTTAGTAAGGTTTTTTATGCTGTCTCACATGATGTTCTCATAAACAAACTAGGGAAATACAACCTAGATGGAGCTACTATAAGGTGGGTACACAACTGGTTGGAAAAGCTATTCCCAGAGACTAATTATCAGTGGTTCACAGGCCAAGCTGGAAGGGCAGATCAAGTGGGGTCCAACGGGGATCAGTTCCAGGTCCAGTTCTGTTCAATATCTTCATAAATGACTTAGATAATGGCCACTTAGAAAGTTTGCCGATGATAACAAGCTGGGAGGGATTGCCAGTGCTTTGGAGTAAAGGATTAAAATTCAAAATGATCTGGACAAATTAGACAAATGGTCTGAAGTAAGGAGGATGAAGTTCAATAAGGACAGATGCAAAAGTACTCCACTTCAGAAGGAACAATCAGTTGCACACACAGAAAATGGAAAATGACTGCCTAGGAAGGAGTATTGTGGAAAGGGATCTGGGGGTTATAGTGGATCATAAGCTAAATACGAGTCAACAATGTAATGCTGTTGCAAAACAAAAAAAACCCAACACATTCTGGGATGTATTAGCATGAGTGTTGTAAGCAAGACACAAGAAGTAATTATTCTGCTCTACTCTGCACTGATTAGGCCTCAACTGGAGTATTGTGTCCAGTTCTGGGCACTACATTTCAGGAAAGATGTGGACACATTGGAAAAAGTCCAAAGAAGATCAATAAAAAGGATTAAAAGGTCTAGAAAACACGACCTATGAGGGAAGGTTGAAAAAGAAAAAAAAAAGTTTGTTTAGTCTGGAGAAGAGAAAACTGAAGGGGGACATGATAACAGTTTCCAAGTACATAAAAAGGTTGTTACAAGGAGGAGGGAGAAAAATTGTTCTCTTTAACCTCTGGAGGATAGGACAAGAAGCAATGAGCTTAAATTGCAGCAAGGGCAGTTTAGGTTGGACATTAGGAAAAACTTCCTAAGTGTCAGGGTGGTTAAGGGTGGAATAAATTGCCTAGGAAGGTTGTGGAATCTCAGCCATTGGAGATTTTAAAGAGCAGGTTAGACAAACACCTGTCAGGGATGATCTAGAAAATACTTAGTCCTGCCTGGAATGCAGGAGACTGGACTAGAAAACCTCTCAAGGTCCCTTCCAGTCCTATGATTAAGTAAGCATAAGAAATTATTGGAGAGGAAGAGGATGAAGTTAACAAAAAATAAGATCATATGGTTACATATTTTTGCGGTGTGCACAACTTTGAGGGTTCTTAGTCATTTGAAAGTTTTTTCCAGAAGTTACATCCATAAAAATCAGCAACCAAGTCAACAGTAGTTGATATGGAGGGGTAAGGGACAGAGGGGGAGGGGAAGAGTATAACGAACTGTAATTTCCAGAAATGACTCAGTAAGTTAATGCAATGATTTGGTAGTCTGTAATGAAAACATTGTAACTGTGATGCTGGAATCACTGGGTCAAGTGATTAAGTGTAGCTAAAACTCGTGCATTCAGCTGAAGCAAATAGGGCAATGAACAATTAACTTCTGTAAATGCAATTAAGACAAGATTAAGTTCTTTTAAAATAAATAAGTTAATTTTCAGTTTTTCATGGAAGATCTACCCTTGAGGAAAATATGAGTTCCAGATTGCTAATTTTTCACATTAGTTCCTTCTAGGCAAGAGCTTCTTAACAGAACAATGACACACAGCCTGTGTTTCTTATAAAGGGTTGTCTGTAGTTTGGCAGCCAGATCGAAGTGGAAAAGATAAATTTGCTACATTTCTGGGGAGGTGGGAAACCCCACTCCAAAAAACAAGGACAGTGCTCTGAAAGCTGGTCCTGGCCCTCTCATTGGTGGGAGGGAAATGAGCAAAAAGGAGGTGGGCAGAGAAATGGCAGGCTCAACTTCCTGTGGCCAATTCTCCTGGGAAGAAGATACAGCACACAGTGATGTGAGCACCAATTGGCTATGGTAATAGCACCAGGGACACAGCCAGCAGCGAATCAGCTCTGGGCTCAGGGACAGCCCAAGGCAGCCTAAGCAGGTGGTTCTTTAAGCCTGCATTGCACTGCATGTAGGAATCAGACAGAGCTCAAAGGGAATGAGATGCTTCACTCTGTGACGGAGAGGCTGAAGCTGGCACAAAAGCTGGATAAGATATGGCAGCAGCTGGCAGCAGTTTTGTTTGTGCTGGGAGAGAGAGAGAGACAGATGAAAGCTGCTATAAAAAAAGATCACACAGAAAGCTGCCTAGCCTCAGCAAGGAAGTGAAGGTAACCTTTCTCTGGGACTGACGCATATATTCCTGGGGGAATTCTGCACCAAAAAATTAAAAATTCTGCACACAATATACAATTCTGCATATGTTGTCAAAATAACACAAAATAATCACTCTGGTTTCAATTATTTTGGTAATTTATTTAAAACTACAATACAATGGATAGAGAATGAAAGTGGGGAACATTGGAGGAAATCCCCAAACCCGCTTGCCTAACAGTAATGTAACTAGGTTTGACCCTTTATTTCTAGTTATTAGTCAACAAATATATGCAGTCAGGTGCTCAGTGTTACATGACAGGCAACTGAAGAGCAAGTGAAGGCTGGGGAATCAAACTGGGTGACCAGACAGCAAGTGTAAAAAATCAGGACAGGGGTGGAGGGGTAATAGGAACCTATATAAGAAAAAGACCACAAAATTGGAACTGTCCCTATAAAATCGGGACATCTGGTCACCCTAAATCAAACTCACAATTTATATTGGCTACTGACTATCTCCAGAAAGGTCAGTAGCAAACAGTTCATGGAGCATATTCTGATAGCAAATTTTTTCAGTCCAGAAATGTAGATCAGTTCTAATCATGAAAGCAACATAAGAATTTATAAGGCCTTACTGTCCTTTACACCACTCTGGCAAGGTAAAGGAGCCTTAAAACTTTTACACCTGTTTTATACTCTTCAGGGAATTCACAAAGAGAATGGGAACAATTCACTAAGCAGGCAGGCTGCTAGACTCTGTTCTGCCTGAGGGGACAGTGCCTGTCCCACACCTACCTCCCCGGAAACACCCTGAAGCCCTGCATGCCAAGCCTGCTGCAACAGTGAGTGACAGGGACAGAGTCTGTCTCTCTCTCTCTCTCTCACACACACACACACACACACACACACACACACACACCTGCACAGCCTCCCAACCTCGGGCAGTGATTTACATCTCTATTGGCTGTTCCACGTGCCCGAACCAACCTGCCTGTGTTGCTGGGGAGGGGCACGTGACCGTTCTGATAGGGAAGCAAAGGAAAGCAGCAAGAAGTAATTTTTTTCTGCGGGGAAGCAAAGAAATCTACAGGGGACATGAATTCTGTGCACATGCTGTGATGCAGAATTCCCCCCCAGAAATAGACACAGAGACATTGCTAATAAATTTGACTATTTGTTACTGATAAGTGTTTGGAATGCTTTCTAGATGAATTTCTGACTCCCCAGTAGGCAGACAGAGGAGGTATGCACCCCAAGATGAGTCATGGGTGCTAAGAACTCACTAGTAACAAAGAGGTTCCCCCTACTGCATTTCATAAATGCAAGTAAAAATAAATGTGACAAGCCAAATAGAGTTTTGGAAAATGGGATGTGTATTGCCTATGTATTAGTTGCTGATTTCACTATAAACCTCTACAAAAGTAACTTCTCTTTCCAAAAGGAGTTCACATGTGTTCCAGACCATTTTAGAACTCAGAATTTTGTGCATGAAATGCTGTTTTTGCACTGAAATAAGAAATTTAAAATATTTTATGCAAATTCCTTTTTGTCCCAACCTGCAAGAGAAATTTCAAATTTAAATTTCAAAGTTTTCTAGACAAGACTGAGATGTTGGTAGGAAGAGGGAAGCTCTTTGGAAAACTTGCCCTCAATAATAGGAATATTACAGCGAAGGCATCTGCCCTAGTTTGCAGTCTTGGAGTCTTTTCATACTCCTCAATGCTACTGGATGCCCAAATTAACATGGTGGCAAAAAGCACCAATTTCCATCAGCAATTAGACAGAAGATTGCCCCTCATGCCTTGCTACAGTGACCCAGGCATATGTAACTTTTTTTTTATCATATGGAGATATCCCTATTTCATAGAACTGGAAAGGAACCTGAAAGGTCATTGACTCCAGTCCCCTGCCTTCACAGCAGGACCAAGTACTGTCCTTAACAGATTTTTGCCCCAGATCCCTAAGTGGCCCCCTCAAGGATTGAACTCACAACCATGGGTTTAGCAGGCCAATGCTCAAACCACTGAGCTATCCCTCTCCCCACTTGAATCTTGATTGTCTTTGAAGCCACACAACCTGAAAATCCAAATAGTACAAAATGCAATAGCTTGCTTATCAACACAGACCATTATGAGCGCATCACTTCACTGACTCCCCACAGAATCCACAGTATAGTGCAAGGTTTCTGTCCTGATATTCCAAGTCTTTCATGGGATTGGCCCTAGCTGCCTGAGAAGTTCCTTCTCCATCCGTGATCATAATAGCCATATTTCACTGGAACCATGAAAAGCCAGCTACTAGGGGGTGGTTTGCAAGTGCAGGAGACAGAACTTTCACAGGAGTTGGACCTAGTCTATGGAACTCTCAGTCTGAGGTGGTAAAAATGGACTATGGTCCTCACTCTGTTCAGAACTAATTGCAAAAAGTTCTCTGACTTGGTTTCCCCTCAATAAGTTCTTCACACACAAATAAAACAAATAATTTAAAAATTTAATAAAAGAGCTACTTTTCCTATGGCTGGGAAGAGGTACAATACCTCTAACTGGACATAAACTTGGTCTGACATCTTCTGTCCATAGCTTTCCAACAGTGTAATAGTCTCTTTTAGAGGTTCAAAGAGCTCATCAGTAGATGCCTGTCTGTCTCTCACAGCCAGGAGATGCCCCATGATTTCTACTAGTCCATTATAATCTCCTTCATTCACTTCTTTTTGGAGTCCAGCATTTGTCACTTTTATGAACTCTTCTAGGTCAGTCAAACTATCAAAGAAAAGAAAATAAGATTTCAACTCTGAAAACCTTTTTTTAAATGAATGTGATCCAATGTACAAAAAGCTTTAAAATTAATTTCCATTATGATTACTTACCTTTTGCATTCAGAGTATCTTAAAACAGTTTTGGCCTGACTTTTAAAGGTGCTGAGCACCTGCAGCTTAGATTGACAGCTATGAGATTTCCCAGTGCTCAGCAGTTTTGAAAGTCAGGTCATTTACACCTAATTAAAAAAGCACTGTTAAAATATTTGTATATAATGCGATAGACTTAACACACCCAGCTTTAAGATTGCACATTAGCTGCACTAGCACAGATTCTGCCTGGAAGTACAGCCTGTCAAACAAGTTTAAGGTAATAAGGCTGCACAGAGTGTAAATCAGAGCAAAATTCAGCTCACTAAATATTACATTATTTAATAGATATTAATGACTTAAAAAGAAAATAGCAAGTTAGAATTATTCTGAAAAAAAAATAGGATGCATTTTTACCTGCCAATGACAAATCTCAAAAGATGTTCTTTGACCATCCAGCTCCATTTCTTAATAATGTTTAACAAACTCATTTTGAAAGGTTTCATATCCACCTTAAACCAGCTTTCAAATGTTCTAAAGTCTTCAAATTTGCTCATCTGAATATAAAGATTCTCATAGATGTCAATCTACAGCAGATAAAAGATTATATTACATACACAAACATATCAAATAATTACAACCCATTCTTGATACAACCCATACATCCTGAAAAAACACTTTTCAAAACTCCTTCTTTTGGCCTTCAAACAACCCCCTAACCTCACCAAACTCATCATCGGGAGCAAGCTCCCCACAGACCAGGACACACCAACTCAGAGCAGCACTAGGTGCTTCCTGCCAGAAGAACTGATGCAAAACTTGCAGACATATCTCCACTGCTACAATCAGGGGCGGCTCTAGAAAATAGGCTGCCCCAGGCAGCGCGGTGTGCTGCGCCGCCCTTCCTCGGTCCCGCGGCGGGTCCCCTCTTCCCGCGGCTCCGGTTGAGCTCCCGCGGCAGGTCCACCGGAGCCCCGGGACGAGCGGACCTGCCGCGGGCACGGCTGCGGACGGTTCGCGGGTCCGGCGGCTCCGCTTGAGCTGCCGCAGTCATGCCTGCGGGAGGTCCAGCCGAGCCGCGGGACGAGCGCCCCCTCCGCAGTCATGCCTGCGGCAGGTCCGGTCATCCGCGGCTCCGGTGGACCTCCCGCAGGCATGACTGCGGCAGGTCCACCGGCCCAGCCTGCCGCCCCCTAGATTTGGCCGCCCCAGGCAACAGCTTGGTATGCTGGTGCCTAGAGCCGCCCCTGGCTACAATGGCCAACTCTCTCCCCCCCCCCACCCCCGCCCAAACACATCTTTCAAGATCCACGGGTCCTACATGTGTCTACAACATGTAGTATACCTCATCCTGTGCATCAAATGCTCCAATAACTACTATGTGGATGAAGCCAGACAATCACTACACTCTCAAATGAACTCACACAGAAAAATGATAAAGCCAAAAACACGGTAGGCGAACACTTTTCACAAAACAATCACTCCACATCTGATCGTTCAATACTCATCCTCAAAGGAAACCTCTACAGTAAAAGATGAGCCTGGGAACTTAAACTGATAATGTTGCCAGACACTAAAAATTATGGACTCAGAAACACTGGTTTTAAACTCACTACAACAATTGGTAACACACAACTGCCTGCTAACCCTTAGCAGCCCACTTCAAAACTCTTTTGCACAGCAATCTAACCCTTATTGCCCACTCCATTTCAAGTGGCCTCTTACAACATGCCTTACCCCTTATGCTTCATCTGTCCCAACTTGTTTTTAGCTCAGACACAGATATCCTTCCCCAAACCTGAAAAATGCTGTGTAGCTCAGAAGCCTGTCCCTTCCACCAACAGACATTGGTCCAATAAAAGATATTACCTCACCTACAGTGTCTCACTCAAATATAAAGTAAGTTAAAGCTGCAAATGAATATTTGCTAGCTTGCTTGCCTGTTCTTTAAACTGCTCAGTAGTAGGCGGCTGTTCAGGCACTCCCTCATCGGCATGAGCGTCTATCTCTTCGGAAGTTAAAACATGACCATACAGCAGAAACTGCTTCATAAACTCAGCCCTGTCATCTACCCAGAGATAAGCGTAGGTGTCCAGAGAATTTCTGTAGTCCAGGGCTTTCCTGATTACATCTGCCACTCTGTCCATAATCTCCTGCCTGATCTCAGATAGATCTAACATGTTGTCCATATCGCTCTAGGCACGAAAAGAGAAGTAGTTATTTTACAGCTGTAAACCAACTATAATAAAGTACTGTGTTAATATTAATACATAAATCATTAGCTAGTTTACACTTGCTATATGACTGCAAAACTCAGGAATCCCCATCACCACTGCCACCAAAAACTGCAAAGCTACATCTGTCAGGGATTGTCTAAGTATAGTTGGTCCAGATTTAGTGAAAGGGGCTGGATTAGATAACCGTTTGAGGTTCCTTCCAGCCCTACATTTCAATGATTCCATAAACAATCTGGGCAGCTCTCTATATTTCTGGATACTATGCCATATACAGAACTGAAAAAAACAGTTATTTCAAAAGAGGAATGGACATCTTCAGCAAGTTAGTTGAGGCAGAACATCTTAGGGAATTAATATAATTCAAGTCTCCTGGTAGAGGATGTTGCCCTCCTCATCTCCACAACCAATTAAGCTTTGGTTTAAAAAAAAAAAAAAAAAAAAAAGGTCACTTTGTGGACCTTCCCTGGACCTTTCCATAGTTACTCAGGTACTGAGCTGCTGGGTAGCAGTCGTGACCTGAGCGCTGCCTGTGGGCCCAGCTTTGAGGCTTGTGGTCCCCTCCCTCACAAGGATGCATTAATTGTGGAGCTCAAATATTTTGCAATCCACATTTTAAATTAAATTAGATCCATTTTTCCCATGTATATGGAGAAAGTATAAAATACCTGGTAATTTTCTACTTCCAAATGTGCTGCCACTCTTTTCACCTGGGCAGACATTTTGAAAACATTGCTCAAAAGTTCTTCTACTAGGTCATAAAAGCCATCTCCAGCCTCTTTATCAAGTGAAGGCTTAAATTCGATCTCCAGGGCGCTAAGGATCATTTGTGCCTGAAAAAATGGAGCAGGCTTCAAACCTTTCTCTGTGTTCTCCAAAAAGAAGTCTAAATTGTGCATTATTGTGTTAAAGAAACCATCAACTATAATGTCATCAATGTACTCTATATAAATCTTCCAAGAGTCTGAGGAGGAATCTGCTTTGAAGAGCTTTAAGTTTTCCTGGGAAAGAAAAAACAAGTTACAAAATGTTTTATTCATACAATTATCTAGTGCAAATGATTTGTCATTCAAAATATTTAACTGCTTCAATGCCGTTTCTTGTGGTAAGTACTAAGACAAAATAAGATTCCAGTGATACCCATTGTAACAAGTATGGCCCTGATCCTAAAATCTGATCTGCCTGGGTGGACCTTGCACCTGTTTGCAGCCCCCTTGATGTCAGTGGAACTCTGTGCAAGGACAGGGTTCCTGTATGTATCAGATTGCAGTTCAGGGCCTGAATTATGATGTTACATTGTGATTTCAATGGAGCATCACCATGTTGAAAGAATATCACTGCACACTACTCAGGGCCGGCTCCAGACCCCAGCACGCCAAGCGCGCACTTGGGGCGGCATTTTGCCGGCAGGGCGGCTCTGGCGGACCTTCCGCAGTCATGCCTGCGGGAGGTCCACCGGAGCCGCGGGACCAGCAAACCTCCCACAGGCATGACTGCAGAGGGTTCGCTGGTCCCGCAGCTCCGGTGGACCTCCTGCAGGCATGACTGCAGAAGGTCCGCCGGAGCCGCCTGCCGCCCTCCCAGTGCACCCTCCGCAGGCGCGTCTGCAAGAGGTCCCCCGGAGCCGCGGGACCGGCAGCGCGCCCCTTGCGGCATGCTGCCCTGCTTGGGGCGGCCAAATTCCTAGAGCCGCCCCTGACACTACTACAGCATATCACTGCTTCTTCTGCATTCCAGTGTAAGCCCTTATTAAGTTTACCTACATATAATATTTTCAAAAAAATAAAAATCCTCATCTGGTCTAGTTCTTCAATAAAAACAAAACTCTTTACTTGCCACTATCAATAAACAGATTAGAATATGGACCAGAAGATAGTCTCAAGATAATGACATAAAGAAGATTTATCGGATAAAGAAAAAGCCTATTTTCTCTTTCATCTGACATACAATTTGTGTCAGAAACAGACAAGCAGAGAACTTCCAAGGAAGTCAGCAAAAAAGGGGCGAGGCATGCAAGTAATTGGGTGGGACATCTTTTTTCATGTCAGGACTGCGATACAGAATTACTTTCTTGCAGATTACTGGTAGTCGTGTGGTACAGCAGCTGATGTTTGAGGGTTTTTTTTTTTGTGGGGGTGTTACATTTTATTTAGCATTCATAAATAACAGGAAAATAAAACACAGTGTATTTTTAATTAAGTACATAACTCATGTAATCTTCAAATTTAGAAAGAAATTATTTTATAAATATGCCCTCTGAAACAGACTATAATATAGCTCCAGTTGCAAAGGTGATTTTACCTATAGAAGTCAAAGGAAAAATTTAGCACAGGGCATCAGGGTAACAAAACTGAGACAATAGCTGTGCGTAATTCAATCTAGACAATAATTCCTCACCTAATGAGATAAAAAGCAATGCTAATTTCAATCAATGTCAAGATTATTTTTCCATCTTGTCCCTATTTGTCTTTAAATGTGTTAATTTTAAAGGGACTATTATGTAATTTGTATGACTGTTCAATTATTGAACAGTCAGATATACATCAGCAAATTTAACTGAATGCTACCAATTTGCAGATTATAGAATGCCAAATATTTAACCTCTTCTTGCTACTCTAGATATACCTCACTTATCCTTTAAATTAACATATTCTTTGCAGGATGCTATTAATACAAATGTGGTTATGAATAATAATAATTAAAATATGCTTTTTAGAAAGATTAGATCATCTAAAAACCATGTATGATTATTGCAGAAATTACCTCAGCAAGCTGATGAATCTTGTAGCCATCCTCTTTTAGTAACTTGTATTTCTTAGCAAGTCTATCTTCTTTATCCTCCAGACTTAACAAAGCATCTTTCCTATCATCTTTCCTGGAGAAGAGTGTGTGTTCTGCCCATGCATTCATAATCTGCTGAATTGTTTTAATATTCTCCTTTGACTGTTGAACTCTCTGCTCCAAGCCATACACGGTAGCTTTCACTTGTTCAATATATTTCCAGCAATTTTCTTTCTGCCACGTGAACACTTCTTCTGCTTCTCTTAACTGACCATCAATGGCTCTCAGCTCAGTTTCAATCAGAGGATATTCAACCTCCAGAACAGTCTGTTTAAGTTTATTGTACCACTGAACAATGAGTTCAAGGTTTCCAATATACTGTTGGTGTAAAAAGACATTCATAGGGTAAAATTCCTCTCAAGTAGGGCCCTCCCCAGCGCCATTTGAATGTCTACATGGCTCTTATGTTGGCAAAGCAGCTATTCAGTAGGGCCACCGTAACCCTGTGCACTAGAAAGGAGAATCATTCTGGCCCCAAATGGGCC
The DNA here is from genome assembly GCF_016161935.1 of Mauremys reevesii. Lineage (NCBI taxonomy): Eukaryota > Metazoa > Chordata > Testudines > Geoemydidae > Mauremys > Mauremys reevesii. The sequence goes on along the minus strand of NC_052624.1, from coordinate 59,836,723 downwards.
AGCATGAAATGCGTTGAGGGAGACCATGGAGCTGGACGAGTCAAGGAGCTATTGGATCCACATTTTAACTATGCAGTTACAGTGGATCTGCCAGCCTGAACTGGACCTGCCTGTGTGGATGCTATAGCCCAAGGGTGGCCAACCTGAGCCTGAGAAGGAGCCAGAATTTACCATTGTACATTGCCAAAGAGCCACAGTAATACATCAGCAGCCCACCATCTGCTCCCCAGAGCCCAGAGCCTTCTGCCAGCCTCCACCAATCAGCACCTACTCCCCCCCTCCCACCGCAATCAGCTGTTTCATGTGTGCAGCAGGCTATGGAGGGGAGGAGCAAGGGCATGGCAGGCTCAGGGGACGGGGCAGGGGCATTAGAGGAAGAGGTGGAGTGAGGGCAGGGCTTGAGGCAGAGCAGGAGATTGAGCAGTGAGCACCCCTCAGCACACTGGAAGTTAGCATCTCTAGCTCTAGCCCCAGAATCAGTGCCTATACAAGGAGCTGCATATTAACCTCTGAAGAGCCGCATGCAGCTCCGGAGCCACAGGTTGGCCACCCCTGCTATAGCCACTATTCCAAGCTGTGCTACAACCCCATTACCTTCCTGCCAGTTGCAGGATCCATTTTGTCTCCTGCAGAGTTCTTCACACAAAACCTGGTTACCCCAGATTATGCAAAGAAACTCACATTTCAACCATATTGAACAGAAGAACAAGTAGAGCGAGCACGCGCGCACACACACACACACACCCCAAAATCGTACAGTAAAAAGGATATATTTCATACTTCCTGAAAGCACAAACCTTAGCAAAAATTTCCCTTTTCTCATATATTGCTAGTGCAGAATCTGGAATATCAGATCGATTCAACATCAGGAGATACGTCACCTCTCTCAACAAAGCCACGAGCTATAAGAAACAAAGCAGTATTATATTTTTTTAAATCTCCTTTCAGGAGATACGTGTTTTTTGTTTAATTCTGTGTGTAACCTCAGATAGTAAGGTGCTCAGATACTACAGTGGTGAGCATGTTATAAGGCCCTCTGTAGAAGAGAACCTCTTTCAATTAGATCCAGGAGCGTGAGGGTGAGATTGGGCAGGGTTTAGCAATCTAAAGTGCTATATACTGGACGGTAACTGCCAACTATTATTATTATCCTCCAGCTGTCTCTAGAGAAAGCATTCAATACTACAACTGCCTTCTTTATTTCTGAAGGGAAAAGTCTCTCCAATGCTGCCACAGGGCAACCATATTTTCCAGCTGAAAAACTAAGACAATAATATAAACAATCATAGGAACTGTAGCATAAAAAAAGGCATTTTCCCCAAGCATTGTGATTTAATTATATACTGAAATATTAATTTCACTTTAGGAATATTCCCAATTTATAATTCTGTTAATGTTTCTAATTCATGGGGAAAAAACAGCGGACAACACACATTTAATTGTAATACTTTATATCGTACCTTAGAGTCAAAATTCACACTTAGGAGACCATTTTCAGGATTGCGTTTAATTAGTGGCTGATCTAAATTAAATTGACAAACTTCATCCACCTGAGATTTCCATTTGCAATAGATCTGCTCTTCAAATTGGTCAATTAAAGTCAACATCTCTATATATTTCTGATAAACTAAAGCAGTCTCAGGACCTTCCAGGATTCTGGGAGAGAAACAAAATCACTCAATCCATTTTATTCATTAATAATTAACAATAACATTGCCAAATAAATTTAGATGCAAAAGTCTCACCTCTAACATTCTCTAAGTTTTAACAATGTCCTCTGTTTCTAAATATTTTCTTAGTTAATTCTGGTCTCATCAGCCAAACCACATAAAAAGTTGAACGGAGACCAAGAGTGAGAATGCATTAGACCTAACAGCCTCACTGAGGACAATAAAAAAAGCTGTATGGAAGGGAGAAGGCACGCTCCCGTGCCTTCCTCAGTGGTTGTACCTATTGCTCAATATTCCAAAAGGCTGTCCCACACTGATCTCAGAATAGTGCTGGTTTCTGTTTCACTATTGAAGTACATATATTTTTCTCTTAGTGGAACACTCCATCCATGATGTTGCCTCATTAAAAAGTATATATTGGAACTGAAGAGATAGGATACAAAAATTTAAAAACAACCTAAGTGACTTAAGCCCTGTCACAGGGGCTGGGCTTACCAGTGGTGCTGCCTAGCGTTTAGGACACTGGATGCCAGCTCTCTCCCATCTATATGAAGTTCAATGTCCCCACAAAAGAAAGGGTCTTCAGCCCACTGGTTTAGCATGTTCTTGACTCAGGTGCTCATAGTGTCTCTATCCTAAACTCCTCCACCGGGAGTGGAGAGGAATGTATGCCCCTACCTCAAAAAGGAGCTTCAGAAGTTACAGGACTCCTGGCCCTCCCTCTCCAACGGGCTCCAACCCCAGGGCCCTATGCAAGGCAGAGGCAGCAAACACCTCAGACTGCTTCAGGACTGCCTCCCTGGCCCTGGGCCATCTCCTACCACTTGCTTCCCACAAGGCCTCAAAGTTCTTTACTTAAACAGAAAATAGAAAAAACAACAGACTCTTCAGCTCAGCTGGTAGCCAGGTCCTTCCTTACAGGCTAGCCCCAGCTTCACACTGGGCCAAGGTCACAGATTGTGCCCCCTCTCCCATCTCAACTGCCCACCTGGGGCTATCACACTCTGCCTTTATCCAGGGCTTCAGGCAGGCTGCAGTACCTGATTAGCCTATGACTCAGTCAGGCTCCCAGTTCAGGACTCCATCTCCCAAGCTTCTTTCGGTCCTCAGTCCAAGAGAGAAAGCTCCCAGCTACCTCTCTCCTGGGTCTCCTTCCTGGACCCTCTCCTAGGGCCTGGGATAACTGCTCCTTGCAGGCCCCTCTTTGCAGTAAGGGCTTCTGCTGTGCCCTTGCTCGGGAGCTCTCAAGATAGGTCTGTCCTTCTTATCTGGTCTGCCTCCCTTCTGAGCTGCCTGGTTCCCTTTGAAACTCCCGCTGCAGCAGGCTCTGCAGGTGCAGTGGGGCAGAGTCTGCTCCTTAGCCCCACTGTGGGTTTTCAACACCCCAAAGTCCCATTTAGGCACTTTTGAAAGTTTTACTCATGTCGAATAATTTTTTGCTTAAACAGAGTACAAGTCAGTGTTGTCTCAAAAGCTAAGATATTCTCAGCTTTGCTTTGTTTGTGACTCACTCATCAGACAACACTTCTTACAAATATTAAAAAGCAATTCTGAGGTTGTACAGGATACCCATACTCTGTGTGTGTATCAGCACTTACTACTGAGTGCCCCCAACCTGCAAAGAGAGCTGCATTGGCTCAAGGTTCTATATGCGTGGATCGTTTTGCAGATTTAGGCCCTAAAACTGTTCCTCTACTTGTATCGACATCAACAATTCCAATGCACAAACAAGGAGGTAAACAAAAAAGTACCACAGTTGCAAAGGGGCCACAAGACAGCCTCTAAAACTGTGCCCAACATTTTGTATACATGCTATTTTTGTTTTAACATCAAAGATTATGCACACAGAAAAACATTTACACTAAAATGGCATGCAAGATTATCGTGTAATTTTAGAGGTCCCTTTTAAAAGTGGATCTTGGTCCATGACTGCAGCTCTCAGGTGCTATGATAATAAAAATAAATAATAAAATTGTATGTGAAGCCACACAAATTTCATCTACAAATACAGATTTTTTTTTATAATAGTTATGTTTGGAGTTCTTGTCAATTCCAGTCTGATAACAAAGTGTCTCCATCTCTCAAATCTTGATATTACAGTGAAAAAAATAATATGAAGTAAATTGCTAAAGCCATGAGGTCCCTTTACCTTAAGACAATATTTACAAATCTGAAAAATCATATCATGGAAGCAATGCATATTTGGTAGATTCCTGGGAGAGAGACAGACAACCCTTACATAAACAAATTACTCTTGTATGTTCAAGGGCTGTTAATGCTACAGTCATAAATAACTGAGTGTGAACACTCACCGGTGAGACAGACACAAGAAGTTTGACCAGAATGTCTGTATTCGTTCTTGAAGTGCTTTGGACCATTTAAGGTTTCCTGAAGTAAATGGCATATTTTTGTTTATTATTTCATTCCCTTTTTCCACCTGCAAGCATTAATATAACAAAATGAATATACAAGCAATTATGAATTATGAGTTCATTGGCTACACTTAACAAAAACCAGGAAAATATTGCTTTCATTTTTGCTTTGCTACATACCTGCCTAATGTGCTCATCATACAAGTGTTTGCAATTATCCAGCTCTTCATCAAACATTTGCAGTAAGACGTTGTAATTTGGGCTAAAAATCTCCATGATAACAGGTTTCTCTAGAAAATAGCCAAAGATGGCTAAAAGCTATAAAAAATAAAGAGTGTCAGATGCCATCATTTATAATACTTCAAAATTGTATTAAAAGTACATTTTTAGTCTTATTTCACACTGAAAATCTCACACCAAAAATAGCATTCCTAAAGCTTGTGGGCCAAATCTTTATGGAGCTACACCCCCAGTTTGCACCAGTTGAGAATCTGGCCCTACATATTGCCAATATGCTATTAAATAGTACTAAATGAGTGCACTGCAAAAGTGTGAATGTTTAATTTATGTCACTTAAAACCATGGGACTGGGATTTTCAAATTCAAATGAAGATGAGCAAGTAACTTCCTTAGACTCCTTTCAAAATCCCAGCCTGCAGACTGCTCTGATCTTTCCGAGATCTTCTCTCTTCCATTTTCTCACTGTCCAGAGATCTTCCTCCTTTCCCAATGAGACATAGGCTTCCTGATCTAATGTGATCCCACTAGTTCATCTAAACATTTAGTTTTAGGTTCCCTGCAAGCTGCATGGAAGCTTTTGAAAGACACCATAATAGAGGCTCAACTTAAATGTAAATCCCAAATTAAAAAAAAAACATAGTAAGAGAACCAACAAAGTGCCACTGTGGCTAAACAACAAAATAAAAGAAGCAGTGAGAGGCAAAAAGGCATCCTTTAAAAAGTGGAAGTAACATCCTATTGAGAAAAATAGAAAGGAATATAAACTCTGGCAACTGACGTGTAAAAATATAATTTTAGGAAGGCCAGAAAAGAATTTGAAGAACAGCTAGCCAAAGACAAAAAAGTAATAGCAAAAACAAATTTAAGTACATCAGAAGCAAGAAGCCTGCTAAACAACCAGTGGGGCCACTGGACGATCGAAATTTAAAGGAGCACTTAAGGACAATAGGGCCATTGCGGAGAAACTAAATGAATTGTTTGCATCAGTCTTCACGGCTGAGGATGTGAGGGAGATTCCCAAACCTGAGCCATTCATTTTAGGTGACAAATCTGAGGAACAGTCCCAGATTGAGGTGTCATTAAAGGAGGTTTTGGAACAAATTGATAAACTAAACCAGGGGCAAGCAAACTTTTTGGCCCAAGGGCCACATCTAGGAATAGAAATTGTATGGTGGGACATGAATGCTCACAAAATTGGGGGTGGAGTGCGGGCTCTGGTTGGGGGTGGGATCCGGGGTGGGGCCAGAAATGAGGAATTCAGGGTGCGGGCTTGGGCTCCGGGCTGGGGTGAGGGTGTGTGTGAGGGCTCTGGCTGTGGGGGGTGGGCTGAGGAGTTTGGAGTGTAGGAGGTTGCTCCGGGCTGGGACAGAGGGATTCGGAGGGCAGGAGCGGGACCAGGGCTGGGGGATGGGAAGGGGTTCAGACTCTAGTTGGGAGTGCAGGCTCTGGGTTGGGGCTGGGATGAGGGGTTTGGGGTGCAGGAGGGTGCTCTGGGCTGGGATTGAGGGATTTGGAGGGTGGGAGGAGGATCAGGGCTGGGATTGAGGGATTTGGAGGGTAGGAGGGGGATCAGGGGTGCAGGCTCTGGATGGCGCTTACCTCAAGCAGCTCCTGGAAGCAGTGGCATGTCCCTTCTCTGACTCCTATGCAGAGGAACGGCCAGGCGGCTCTGCATGCTGCCCCATCTGCAGGCACCGCCCCTGCAGCTCCCATTGGCTGCAGTTCCAGACCAATGGGAGCTGTGGGGACAGCACTTAGGGCAGGGGAAGCATGCAGATTGGAGCCCCCTGGATGCCTCTACGTGTAGGAGTCATAGGGGGGCCATGCTGCTGCTTCTGGGAGCCGCGTGGAGTGGATGGCAACCCTGCTCCCCAGCTGCAGCACCAGAGTGGGGTAAGCCCCCAACCTCACTCTCCAGTGGGAGCTCAAGGGCCAGATTAAAATGGCAGGTGGGCCAGATCCGGCCCACGGGCTGTAATTTGCCCACCCCTGAACTAAACTGTAATAAGTTATCAGGGCCAGATGGTATTCACCCAAGAGTTCCGCAATTTCACATTTGAGTTCCTTCAGAACTACTAACTATGGTATGTAACCTATAATTTAAATCATCTTCTATACCAGATGACTGGAGGACATGACGCCAATTTTCAAAAAAAAAAAGGCTCCAGAGGTGATCCTGGCAATTACAGCCAGGTAAGCCTAACTTCAGTACCGGGCAAACTGGTTGAAACTATAGTAAAGAAGAGAATTATCAGACACATTGATGAACATGATTCGTTGGGGAAGAATCAACATGGTTTTTGTAAAGGGAAATCATGCCTCACCAATCTACTAGAATTCTTTGAGGGGGTTAACAATCATGTGGACAAGGAGATCCAGTGGATCTAGTGTACTTAGATTTTCAGAAAGCCTTTGACAAGGTCCCTCGTCAAAGTCTCTTAAGCAAAGTAAGCTGTCATGAGATAAGAGGGAATGGTCCTCTCATGGATCGGTAACTGGTTAAAAGATAGGAAAACAAAGGGTAGGAATAAATGGCTAGTTTTCAGAATGGACAGAGGTAAATAGTGGTGTCCCCCAAGGGTCTGTACTGGGACCAGTACTATTCAACATATTCATAAATGATCTGGAAAAAGGGGTAAAAAACAGTGAGGTGGCAAAATTTGCAGATGAAAGTTTGCAGATACAAAACTACTGAATTTAGTTAAGTCCAAAGCAGATTGCAAAGCGTTACAAAGGGCTCTCTCAAAACTGGGTGACTGGGCAACAAAATGGCAGATAAAATTCAGTGTTGATAAAGGCAAAGTAGTGCACATTGGAAAACATAACCCCAACTATATTTATAAAATGATTGGGTCCAAATTAACCGTTACCACTCAAGAAAGCAATCTTGAAGTCATTGTGGATAGTTCTCTGAAAACAAACATTCACTCACAGTCAAAAATGCTAACAGAATGTTGGGAATCGTCAAGAAAGGGATAGATAAGACAGAGAATATCATATTGCCTCTATATAAATCCATGTTACATGCAGTATTCAAGATGTGGGTGTAAGTGTGGTCGCCCCATCTCAAAAAAAGATCTATTGAATTGCAAAAGATACAGAAAAGAGCAACAAAAATGATTTGGGGGTATGGAACAGCTTTTGTATGAAGAAAGATTAAAAGGACTGGGACTTTTTAGCCTGAAAAAGAGATGACTAAGGGGGGGATATGGTAGAGGTTTATAAATTCATGACTGGTGTAGAGAAAGTAAATAAGGAGGTGTTATTTACTCCTCATAACACAAGAACTAGGGGTCACCAAATGAAATTAATAGGCAGCAAGTTTAAAACAAATGAAAGAAAGTATTTCTTCACACCAGGCATAGTCAACCTGTGGAACTCCTTGCCAGAGGATGTTGTAGGCCAAAACTATAACAGTTCAAAGAAGAACTAGATAAGTTCATGGAGGATAGGTCCATCAATGGCTGTTAGCCAGGATGGGCAGAGATGGTGTCCCTAGCCTCAGTTTTGCCAGAAGCTGGGAATGGGCGACAGGGGATAGATCACTTGATGATTACCTGTTCTGTTCATGCCCTCTCAAGAACCTGGCATTGGCCACTGTCAGAAGACAGTTTACTGGGCTAGATGGACCTTTAGTCTAACCTAGTATGGCCGTTCTTATGTAGGTTAATGCCTTTCTAAAACAAAGTCTACTATTTGACAATCCAGAAGCAGGATATACAGCTACATTCTGTGAAGATATTAGATTCAGTTTCCATGGCATATGCTATGCCTGGAGTATTTAAAGGTTAACAGAGCTGAAGTCCATAAAGTACTCATTAACTGGATTTTTAAAACTACCCTGCTTCCTAACACTGCTCAGAGCATCCAAATCCATTGGAAGAAATAGCATAACTTTCAAAAGGAGAGAAGGAATTACAACAATGCATACATTCAACTGCATCCAAGGTGGCAACCTTAGAAAAATGCACTTCAAATTATTTAGTTGAATATTAACTACAATTGTCCTAGACGTACTGTGCATTATTAAACAGTTTATAAGACCTACCTTGACACAATTTGAGTGTAATCTACATGGTGTGTAGCTACTATCTGACTAACAAATCACAGTATTGACTTTGTCCTGACAGTTATTGTTTTCTGTACCTTATGTTTAACATTACAAAATCCAAAGACAAACAAATAGTTCTTCAGAGGCTGGATAAAGGAGCAGGTTTTAGTGACAAAGTGAAAAAAATCATAGAACTATTTTTCCATTTAAGATTATTTAGCTTTCACCCTCTGCACGCAATGCACAGAACACACAAAACATTAATTGGGAGCTTTCCAAATTCCCACCTATAGTACCAAACATGCCACTCACAGAAAATCCACTGCCACAAAAAACAGATAAATAAGCTAAGCATAGTGGGTATGTTTTAAACAGTACTCATATATACAAATACCAGAAAAGATTACTTCACAAAAGATTATAAACAATGAGAAAAAGTACAAAGATGCTGTAATTTTCTATGGGCCCACTCAATCAAGGGGCTGAGGGCTTCTGGGAAGTGCTAGATGATCTAAACTCCCACTCAGGCAGAGACAACAGAGAGGGGGGCACAATTTAAAGGTTTGGGGGGCTCCTCACCACTCCACACGTCACCTCTGCTGCCCACCATTGGCCCTTTGCATGCTCTCCTTCCCACTGCCTCCCCCATCACTGCCCCATCCCTGATTTGCCCCTTCAGCCCCCCACCCCACCCCACCCCTGCTGCTGCTCCATAAATCCCTGGTGGAGCACCTCCTGCTCCCTGCACTGTGCAGAGAGCCAGCCCCTGGCAGGAGCGCTCAGCACACCTGCAGCCTGCCCAGCAGGCTCCTTCCTCCCTCACTGCCTCTGGCTGGGACGGTGCCGCAGGAAAGCCGAAGACCCTCCTGCACAGGGCACTGCCCAGGAGGAGCCAAGCCCTGCATGTGCCAAAGCTACCAAAAGCCCCATGCAGCACTGGCACAGGGGAGCCTCTTTGCTCCTCAGATAAGTGCTGGAGTAGAGAAGGGAGAAGCAATTTCCAGCCCATTCCTGCCCCAAACTCACAGGCTCTGCAGCAGCCCCCCAGGCAATGGCTTCGAGCCCTCTTCACCCCTCTGTTGCCCTGCAAGGCCTGTGCCCTGGCCCCAGGGTGTGCAGGGCTTCTCCATCCCCTCAGCTTTGTGCCTGCGGCAACAGCCATACACAGCACCGCTCCTCATGCTGGGGTGCCCTCCCCTGCTGAGCCACCTCTGGCTGGGCTCCATGGCCACTAAAGCCCCTGCGGAGCCCAGCATGGCTGGTTCGGGGAAGGTAGGGCTGGGATCTGCTGGTTCCCCACCAGCCCAGCTCCCCACTTCTGGGTGCCAGCAACAGCCCTGCCCCGTCTGCTGACACCACCTGATCCAATGGGCTTGCATGGACAGTCCCTCCATGGAGATTCCCCAGGACTCAGCTGTTCCCGCTGAGCCCCCCCTGCACTGCAATGGCTCCCCAGTGCTGGAAATGGAAGGCAGAAATCTGGGGAGGCATGTGATCCTGCATGCCCCCTCCCCAACACGTCACCTCTGCCTCAGGCCAGGAGGCTCTCATCACCTTGCAGGATTGAGCCCAATGGAACTACTCATATGCTTAAAAATAAAACACTCACTTACATGCTTTTTGGGATAGGGGGACAAGAGCCTGATCCAGAGGCCATTGAAATGTGGACCTTTCCATCAACTTCAATAGACTTTTGGATCAGGCCTTAACTGTGGATCAATGTCTGGAAGGGACTTGCATTCATAACTTTATTTAAAACGTCTGTAGCATTAAAAATATTGCTCACACTGAAGTCATTCACAAACTCCCACTGGAGCTGATGGTCGTTAGTCTCCAACTTTCAACTTGAATAGAGATGTCCTAGAATGACCTCCTAAAGATGAATTGCACTCGAGAACCTATTATTATAATACTTTAGTATTTGAGGGTATTACTGAGCCACTCGTATGACTCAGTAATATTTTGTCTGGATTAAAAATTAAAAATATTCGACTCCATTATCTAGCACCATGGTGACTTTTAAACAAAGAACTGATTTATAGTTGTGTTCGTTCAGAACTGACCTTGAATGCTGATTCTAAACCAGAACAGTCAAGAAATCCTACACAAAGGATTGACCCAAGACGTCTGTCAAAATCCTGGATGTTGGCTTTAAACTCAACATAGTCCTCTTCAAATTCCTGTAAAATATATTTTTTAAAAATTCTAATTTTAATTTGTATTACAAGAATTTTTTAATCTACTAAAAGGAATACAACTATCACAACTCTTTCCAGAAAAACATCAATAAAGATTCCAAAACAGACAAACTATCTGTGATTTGATTTATTGAGATCCTTGGCACAAACCATGTTGTCTTAATGTTGGCTCACTCCTTAGTTGAGCTGGAAAAAGCAATTTAAAATAAAATTTGTGTGTTTGTTTATACCAGGGTGGGCAAACTTTTTGACTCGAGGGCCACATCTGGGTATGGAAATTATGTGGTGGGCCATGAATGCTCATGAAATTGGGGTTGGAGTGCGGGAGGAGGTAAGGGCTCTGGTTTGGGCTCTGGTGTGAGTCAGAAATTTGGAGTTCAGGGTGCGGGAGGGGGCTCTGGGCTGGGGTGGGGAGCGGGTAAGGGCTCCAGCTGAGGGTGCGGGCTCTAGAGTGGGACTGGGGATGAGGGGTTTGGCGTGCAGGAGAGTGCTCCAGGCTGGGATCGAGGGTTTCAGAGAATAGTAGGGGGATATGGGGTGGGGAAGGGGGTTGGGACATGGGGAGAGGCTCAGGGGTGCAGGCTCTGGGTGACGCTTACCTCAAGCAGCTCTTGGAAGCAGCGGTATGTCCCTTCTTAGGCTCCTACACAGAGGTGCAGCTAGGTGGCTCCGCACACTGCCCCATCCACAGGTACCACCCCTGCAGTTCTCATTGGAGCACCTGGGGGGGGGGGGCATTGGAGCGTGTAGGATCTGGAGGGGGGCCATGCCACTGCTTCCAGGAGCCACATGGAGCAGCCCCTGACCCTGTTCTCCAGCTGGAGCGGGGCAAGCCTCAGACCCCACTCCCCAGCAGGAGCTCGAGGGCCAGCTTAAAATGGCTGGCAGGCCGGATACGGCTCAGGGGCCATAGTTTGGTTTATATCCATCTGGAACAGGTTCACAGAAGAGCAGACTCACAGAACAGTTTTCCAGAAGAATGGGATGGAAACATCAATAAATAACACTAAAGCATGTAAAAAACTTGATGACAAAAATTATGGCAATCAGAACCTGGGAAGAGGGAGGAAAGGAAAAAAAAAAGAGGGCAAATAAATTAGAATCTATATTTTTGACGCTGAGGGATGTACACTGGGAGATATTAAGTGCAGTGAAGGCAGCATGCTTAACTCATATGGGAATAAGCATCTGAAAATGCTTCCAAACAAGGCATCTAACAGAGATAAATCACTGGGGCCCAGATCCATTGATTTCAGTGGAAGTTAGGAGCCTAAATACCTTTGATTATTGGGCCCTGGGTAAATTCTGATTGACACTGAAGGGGGCAGCATCCACCCTTCTTTAACTCCAAGGACTGCTGCAATGTGGGGTCTTTTGACCACGTGTGGTAGGCTTAAGGGGTATCACCCAGGATCTCTTCTCTTTTAGGAACAAAATGGAAATTTCAGGTTTTACATATGTTATTGTGAATGTGTTCTGTAAGCATAATTCCTGTTCTCCAGACAAACCAGATATAGTGCTGTCCACTGAAAACAGTGGCAAATGCACAAATTACAGAAATGTACACTACAGCATCTGGTCTATGTAGCTCCATATAAACCCAGCAAAATCCTCAAAGGATCCTAAACTTGAATCTGGAGATTTGCACCATCAACCAAACTGGTTCCCAAGACTTTTCATTTTAGTCACACTCTTGACAAACGGGAGATAACCACGTTGATTACATATTTGTAAAAAGCTTTCAGAAAAGCTTTTCTAGCCTCTATTTTACAATGGTATATTCTTTGCTCAAAACAAAAAAGGTCACAAAAAAGGCCACAGTTAAATGAATATTCTCTCTTTCCACCAGAGGATGGGCTCTAATGTAAACATGAAGAAAATTTTCACAAGTAACAGTAGCGCATCTGACAAAGTCTATTCAATGGACTGGGACCTGCTTACTTGAAAGACTCCATGGTGTACTTTTTTCACTTGTGACCAGTAGAGGCATTCAAGCTAGAGCCCTCTGGTGAGAAGGAGCTACTGGCAGGACATTTTTCTTGAGTTGCTCTCAAATTTTGAATTAACCCCCTTACTGCACCACCAGCCTCAGTTTGAAGTAACCTTAAGTTGTTAATGTCACAGCATTGTATAAAACCCATCCTTTTTCCAGGTCATTTACTGGGTGAGAGAGGGAATGGGGGATTTGTTTGATTATTTTGGTGCTCTACCTATATGCAGCTAGGTTGATTGGACTGGCTTTCTCTATTATAAATTTTGTAAGTAATATTTAAACTGATGTGCAGACACAAGGGACTATTGGATAGGCACATTTTAAAAGCATAGAAAATTTTCTCTCTCTGACATTTTGACAGCATCCTTTTAAGTTCTTATGAAGAAATCCCAATATAATCCAATTGGATTAAAAGTTAATAATTGCATTATTTGTACTGACTTGTGGTATTACTGTAAGCCAAATACATGGATGTATGGCACAAAAATTAGAAAAGAAAACTGGGCTGTTCTATAATATTTTGTTGGGTAGGTGTGGTGAGGAGAGAAATGTCTACGTTTTTCTTGAATGTGTGCCAACTAACATTACTCCTTACTTTCATTCCTATGCCATTAGCCTTTCAGTCAAACAGAGGTTCCCAACAAGTTTTAACAAGCCTAGCTTATCTCTTTACTTGTTATCAGAAAGTGTGATATATTGGCATCAAACTTCTGCTCAAATACATTAACTTTCAAATCAACTAAGTAAGCAATGAGTTAGAGTCAAAGGTACTATATGCTTAATTAAGATAACCAGAGAATCAGCAGCTACTGTATATTAGGCAACAGAATAACTGTTGTTTTCTACAAGAGAGCTTTCTATATTACACTACTCCATTAATATCTAAAAGATAAGTTAACCAAGTATTGCTCAAGTTTAGGTTAATATCTTGGGGCCCTTTCTACACAGAGCATTGTTTGTAGGTTTGGACTTCCCATCTGACTAAGTAATTCAGCTGAAAACACAGCTGTCTAAAGAACAAGCGTGAGTGCCTCCCATGAAGAAGAGTTCATAGATAGGATTCTCTTTCCACTATGTACCTCACCCTCCAAGCAGACATTTCCTCTTGATTTCAATGAAGTTACTCCTCATTTACACCACTGAGAGAGAATCAGGCCAGAAGGGCATCATTTCATCACTGTGCTAGGACCCCTTGCCTCAATGGGGTTCATAGGGCAGGCCTACGTCCCTCTGGGAAATACACTGGGTACAGGGAAGCCCAATGGCCATGTGCTGTGCTCACAGGCTATTTCTGCTCTACTTCTCCAGCACTCGCAGCTGTAAGAGGCGTTCTGGGGAGGAGCCGAAGTGGGCCAATGAAGGCAGAGGGTGTGAGACGGGGCGTTCTCACAATTTGGCAGTTCTGAACCCCAGTAGGCTCCACAAGGGTCAGTGAAGCAGGGACTCAACTTATAGAAGCTCTGAGGACTGCCTTAGCCTACTCCAAAGGCTGCACCATCTGTGCAGTCCCTGAACAGGAGAGTCCCAAGATATCCCCGCTGTATCTTGTGCTGGCACCAGTGAAGACATGACCCTGCTGCAGAATGATTAGGATCCTTCCACTGCAGAGGAAGAACCACCTCCTCCAGAGCAAATGCTCACTCATTGGCCCAGTCCTGAACCGGAGTATCCTACATAATTATGCAATTCTCTGTTACCAGAAGGGCCAGATATTTTCCCTGAAGTACAGATGGGGAGGGGAGACAAGAAAAAACAAGAGGAAAACAACAACAAAATAAGTCACTATGGGCATGCTCCCACTGAAGTCAATGGCAAAGTTCCCATCAACTTCACTGATGCAGGATCAGGCCCTATGTGACTGTGACACCAGTTTTGAGAAGCCAGTCTATCAGATCTTTGGTGTAACTTAGTCTTGAGCAAAGCAGAACTTGGCACCTACTAAGGGGGGTGGGGAGAGGTAGCTCAGTGGTTTGAGCATTGGCCTGCTAAATCCAGGGTTGTGAGTTCAATCCTTCAGGGGGCCATTTGGGGATTGGTCCTACTTTGAGCAAGAGGTTGGACTAGATGATCTCCTGAGGTTCCTTCCAACCCTAATAATCTATGATTCTATGAAAAACAAGTAACTGGGGGCAAACATTCCAAATTCCAGTAGGAGGCTCTAGCTTAGAGCACCACAGGCAGCCCCATTGCTTGCCCTCATCTATGGCTGGCCGGTTATGCAGACTGACCTCACAATCATAAATAAAAAAACCTAGGCAAATACAAACTGTCACTAGCACCATTTTTTAAAAATAAAAAAGTTACTATGGTTCTTGTCAGACTCAAAAGACTAATTTGCATAATCATGGTGCCTAAGCATATTCCGAGTTGAGCACCGTCTGTAAGGTACCATTAGACAGGAAAAGGAGCCTTAATGTCTGCTCATGCTATAACTGAATGGAAACCCAGAGACAGGAGCTCCAATATCTTTTTAGCAAGATTTTCACTAAGTCACATGCAGCTGCAAGTATGGTCAGTCTCAATAAAAATTGCATATTGTATTTTTTTTCACATTTAAAAAATTTGATTTACACAAATGTTAATTAGATTAAAGTCTCACAAACATTGGCTATCTGGGGTTGCCGAGAGTATAAGCAAGTCCATCAATGCAGCTTTGATAGATACTGGAAGTAAAGCAATAAAGATAAGAAAAGGTAACAGACAGTGCACGAGATAGGCGGCTAAATTAAAATCAGACATCTTCAGAAAAAGTTGTAAATCATTTCTTGTCTTTTTAGTTCTTTCTTTATAATCTCCAAAAATAGCACATAGAAAATAGTCTTAACATACAACAATCAAATGAGATGAAAACAAATGGGGGAGGGGAACTATATGTATTATCCCACAGCTAGCCAATTAGAGAAACTCAAATATGTTTCTACCAATGAGCTGTGGCATGTTCCTATATCAGATTATGGTAAGTAGGCTAGATTTGTGCTCCAAGAACAAAGATTTTCTTTGGTCTTGTTTGAGAACAGAAGCATAAGTCATGTCAACAAAACTGATCATTTGAAGAAGTTCTTGAATTTCCATATATTAACTAAACCATATGCAATATGCTGTGTATTGAGATGCATGTAGAACATTTGTGAGGAAATAGCTTGATATAGCTCATATATTGTGCAATGAATAGTATGAACTTTCAGAGGGGTAGCCGTGTTAGTCTGGATCTGTAAAAGGAGCAAAGAGTCCTGTGGCACCTTATAGACTAACAGAAGTTTTGGAGCATGAGCTTTCATGGGTGAATACCCACTTCGTCGTATTCACCCATGAAAGCTCATGCTCCAAAACTTCTGTTAGTCCATAAGGTGCCACAGGACTCTTTGCTGCTTTTAGTATGAACTTTGAAGCTTCTGCACACACATTAGCTTTACCCTGACAGCTATTGTTTATTAAAGCTTCTTGTTAGCATTACAAAACCCAAAGGCAAACATTACTTTTATTCAGGTTTTCAGGAAATGTTTTAGTGATGACAAGAAAAACATTACAGCTAATTGCTGCTTGGTCTTACTTTTTTGTCTCTTCAGTCAACACTAAGGCTGCCTACAAAAGTAAGAATGCTCACCATAAAAAAAGAAAGTTAATACTTTTTGAATACGCTTGAGTTAGCACTAAGCTGAAAAGTCAATAGGCTTTAAATATAGACTGAGTGTTCTGAGATGCACTGTGAATGCTGCCTTTGCATAGTCACTAAATAAGGAATCAATGCCTTAACAACTGATTAACTTATAACAACTTGCAAACTCCATTTTGTGAGAAGTGCCAATAGCTGTATTTTAATTAAGGTTAAATAATAAGAGATTAAAGGAGAGTGAGGGAGGGATAGCTCAGTGCTTTAGCATTGGCCTGCAAAACCCAGGGTTCTGAGTTCAACCCTTGAGGGTGCCAGTTAGGGCTCAGGAACAAAAATCTGTCCGGGGCTTGGTCCTGCTGTAAGCAGGGGGTTGGACTACATGACCTCCTGAGGTCTCTTCCAACCCTGATATTCTATGATTCTAAAGAAGCTTCAATGTTTAATCACATTGTATACCTGCTAATACAGGGAGCATTCAATACATATTTTAAAAGGGGTAGGGGAACACAAGCTGAAGGTTAGATGGTGCAAACTGCACACAGCCCGGAGTCTGGGACAATGTGGCTCTGTACCATGCTGGGGATACAAAGGATTGTCAGAACACAGCAGTGCTCCAGCCATGCCCATGCTCTCTCAAATCACCATCGCTTAGGGCTAGGAGAGAGGTATCATAACAACCAGCTTTTTTTTCCAGAATGGCTTTAAGGCTTTCATGCAGTGCAAAGTAGCCTTAATGGGACTAGAATCTGGTCCTAATATTTTGCCAGAATTTTAGCCTGATCAGATTTAAGTTGAAGTTTAGTAAGAATGGTTTCATTATTCTTATCAAACAGTATATTTTACAATATGCATATTGCAAATGAAATCCTGACCCTGCTGAAGTCAATGGCAAAACTTCTATTGATTTCAGTAGGCTCAGACTTTTGCCTTATGAATGTTAATATAGTAAAAAAAAGTTAGAAAAATAAAACTTAATACATTACAAATTATACTTGCATGATTTTTGCATTTTTTTACAATAAAAAACTAAAATATTTCAGATATTTGCAAAAATCACCATGCTTCATAGTACCTCATTTTCTTCCATTCTCTATTAATAAATACATATGAAATTCATTTGCATAATCTTAATATTTTGTTCTGTTCTAAACAGTGTCTGTAAAAAGGGAATCTCCTTACCCAAAAGATGTGCTTCCTGTGTGCATTCAGAGTTCTAGCTGCTTACTTTAGTGACAAAAATAATTAACAAGTGAGCTGAAAGCCCTGCAGCACCCACAAGGAGGATAAAGGAAACCTAAATTCCAATCATTTGCACCTGTACAAACACACTGACAGCAGTGGGTTGCAACAGATGTCATGATGGTGATAATCTGAAGACAGAGGAGTTACACAAATGTAGCTAGGTTATAATTTGGGCATGCAAAAATTTTGTTACTGGTGAAGACACAAGAGAAAGAAAAAAGGCTTATTTTGACT
Source organism: Mauremys reevesii (assembly GCF_016161935.1). NCBI lineage: Eukaryota > Metazoa > Chordata > Testudines > Geoemydidae > Mauremys > Mauremys reevesii. The sequence continues at coordinate 59,819,110 of NC_052624.1, read as the reverse complement.
TTCAGAATGCAAGTAGAGTTTGCAGGGGTGGTGTTAGAAAACCTCTTAACTTGTAAACTGATAACACTTGTGGTGAAATCCTGGCCCTATTGAAGTCATTGGTAAAACTTCCATTGACTTCAATAGGGCCAGGATTTCCCACTTGATTTGGCTTCATGGAGAGAGAAACATGAAAACTCATAATGCCATTTGGTCAGAGTAGAACCATGCAATCAGAATCTAGAAAACTGACAAAGGCTCTGATCCACTAAGGTACTTAGATATCAGAGGGGTAGCCGTGTTTGCTGCTTTTACAGATCCAGACTAAGAGTCCTGTGGCACCTTATAGACTAACAGATGTATTGGATGAGCTTTCGTGGATGCATCCGACGAAGTGGGTATTCACCCACGAAAGCTCATGCTCCAATACGTCTGTTAGTCTATAAGGTGCCACCGGACTCTTTGCTGCTTTTAAGGTACTTAGAGACTACTGAGATCCACACAGTCCCCATTCAGCTGCCCCTTAACCCCGTAGGTGCCTAAACTCACTCAGTGAGTAAGTCTTCAGGGTAAAAGTTCCCTGAGCACCTAAGTTTCTACCTTTGGGTATGTACATTGCTACCTCACTCTAGGCATCTCCCATTAAGCCCCAGTGTAATCCAGGAACCAGGGGAAGACAGGCAGAGGAGTGCCTCTCTCACCAATAGGGCCTGACTTAAAAATCTTGTAGAGGCAGCAGCAGTGATACCACTTCCCTTCGTTATCACTTTTAGCCCAGTGGTTAGAGCACTCATCTGGGATGTGGGAGACCAGGTTCAATTCCCCTCTCATCCTGAGCGGGGGGAAAAGATTTGAACAGGGCTCTCCCACGTGACTCAGAAGAGTGCTCTAACCATTTAGCCATGGAAGATACTGATGCGGAGGGGGGGGGCTGCCTCAGTCTCTTTATCCTTTGTTTAACAAGAGTCATTGGAGAACGGGGGACTGGACCCAGGGTGTCTCATCTTCATGGGCAGTGGGTGGAGCCCCCCTGAAGACCAATGTTCAAATTCTCAAAAGATCCTGATAGATGCTTTTTTGACATTTATGCACCTCATAAAGCCTCCAAAGAATTTATCTAGGAGAAAACACAAGGAAAACTGCTCTTGAGAAGACAAGTATAGAACAGCAAGAAGTGATGGAGGTCAGGTCCTGGGTGCATTAGCGAAGTTGCATGGGAAATCTGTATAATGCCTACCTATATTCTGCCTGGCTCTAATAAATTTTTCACTTTCATAACCATTAAATCTTTTCATAACTATTAAGAAAAAAATTAAGAAACACCAATATGAAAAGTGTAACATTACCACATTATTGTAATCTGAAGGATCGTATGTTTTCTCCTTGAAAACTTTACAGCTTTCTATAAATTCTTCATTCATCCTGTAGATTTGTTCACTCAAAGTTTTCCCCTTGACTCCACCAAACTCCAGCTTTTCCAGCTTTTGAAATTCCAACATGATAACAAAGATATCCTAAATCATTGAAAAACATAATTAACTATGTGCCTTAACACAAAACAATGGAAACCATCATATTTGAGACATTTTTGCCTGGTTTGACTCATTTTGACCAAAACAACAAACAAAAATGGAGTTAAAATCTGCACCGCCTTGAGTAACCAGGACGTAAAAAAGGAAGGTCCAGATTCTCCAAGTGACTCCATATAGACACAGGGTTCATCCACACAGAGTGTCACTCGCAGGATTAGAACCCAAGTCGAAACAAATTAAAATTTTCCAATCCAAATACATAACTAAAATTTGCTTAATTTCATCAGCATCCAGGTAGACAGAATTAGTGGAATATAAACAAACACTTTCGTGTATAACATGTTGATTTCTTGTCATTATGCACAACAAAATGTTAACATGAAAGTTAAACATACATTTTATTCAGAGAAGTAAGGCTGAACCTAGTGTCACCTTCTTTGTGGTCTGTGCCAAATTAAATTGAATTTCTATGTTTTCTGATGTCACATGAAGGAAATAAGTGTCTTGTATCCCAAAGGGATGAAGGGAACTGTTTGATAATGTATTTAGAAATGCACACTGTGATGGGTTCAGTCACAGAGACCCCCTTGGGACTGTCACTGATGTGTTGAAACTACCTCTGAGCCCGTTTTCTCTGATGGCTTGAGACTCCAGACATAGAAATAGTGCATGCAAACAAATAGGATGAACACACTCGGTAGATCATACACTTTGTAATGATACCTTACAAGAGACCTTTTGCATGAAACATATTCCAGTTACATCATATCTACATTTATATTTCCATAAAACATATGGAGTGCAAAGTCACACCCTCCTCCTGAACTTACTGCCAGAGTCTTGGACACTGTCCCTGGCAGAGGCAGTACATGTAAAATCCCTGTTTGTCTCTGGTTACACACACTCGCAGTACCTTTAAACCCTATGATGTCATTCATAGGTGTCCTAGCAAGGTTTGGGGTCCCCGGGTGCCTGAAAACGTGTAGGGGTGTAGTATTGCTAACAGAATACAGATAGCAGTATCTGTTAAAGTGTAGACGTCTTGGTATTTAGCCACCAATGCCATGAGGCGGCGTGCCTCAGTTTCCCCTTCTACACAGCAGCATAAGCCTGTTATGCTTTTGCTGCTGTGCCAAGCTTCCAGCCTGTCTACAGGTATAAGCTGAAAATCAACATGCTCGTGGAACTGTTTTGTCACCATTCCTAGCATGTACAAAAGTTTTTTCCACAAATCAGGTATGTTACACATTTTTAAAGCGTTTACTATTAGCATCAACTTCTTTGTCTTGACCAATAGATGAAGTAGCAAAAGACACAAGATTAACAGCCAATTTATGACGGATAGACTTTGTTCACATAGCCTGACTTGCCTAGTGTCTACTACATTTTCTAATCCCTTTGTGTACCATGGTAGGTGCTCAAACACAGATTCTCCTGCCTTTTTGGAGAAGGCTCTTAATTCAGGCATGTGTTTGAGGTTTTGGCAAGGAAAGGGTGCCTGCCCTTGGCCCCTCCCTCTGGAATCTCTTTGTGTTGGGCCCCACCCGCTTGTGACCCTTCGCAAATGCAAAGTTTTTCTTCCTCCTGCCTTGAAGAGACAGTTTCATTTCTTACAAGCATAGCAGGAACAACATCTTTTAATGTCAAGTATCAGAGGGGTAGCCATGTTAGTCTGGATCTGTAAAAGCAGCAAAGAGTCCTGTGGCACCTTATAGACTAACAGATGTTTTGGAGCATGAGCTTTCGTGGGTGAATACCCACTTCGTCGGATGCATGTAGTGGAAATTTCCAGGAGCAGATATAAATATATATATGCAAGCAAGAAGCAGGCTAGAGATAATGAGGTTAGTTCAATCAGAGAGGATGAGGCCCTCTTCTAGCAGCTGAGGTGTGAAAACGAAGGGAGGAGAAACTGGTTCTGTAGCTGGCAAGCCATTCACAGTCTTTGTTTAATCCTGAGCTGATGGTGTCAAATTTGCAGATGAACTGAAGCTCAGTAGTTTCTCTTTGAAGTCTGGTCCTGAAGTTTTTTTTGCTGCAGGATGGCCACCTTAAGATCTGCTATTGTGTAGCCAGGGAGATTGAAGTGTTCTCCTACAGGTTTTTGTATATTGCCATTCCTAATATCTGATTTGTGTCCATTTATCCTTTTCCGTAGAGACTGTCCAGTTTGGCCGATGTACATAGCAGAGGGGCATTGCTGGCATATGATGGCATATATTACATTGGGGGGCATGCAGGTGAATGAACTGGTGGCTGATTTGGTTAGGTCCTGTGATGGTGTCGCTGGTGTAGATATGTGGGCAGAGTTGGCATCGAGGTTTGTTGCATGGATAGGCTCCTGAGTTAGAGTTACTATGGTGCAGTATGCAGTTACTGGTGAGAATATGCTTCAGGTTGGCAGGTTGTCTGTGGGCGAGGACTGGCCTGCCACCCAAGGCCTATGAAAGTGTGGGATCGTTGTCCAGGATGGGTTGTAGATCCCTGATGATGCATTGGAGGGGTTTTAGCTGGGGACTGTATGTGATGGCCAGTGGAGTCCTGTTGGTTTCTTTCTTGGGTTTGTCTTGCAGTAGGAGGCTTCTGGGTACACTTCCTTATTTCCTCGTGCGGGTATTGTAGTTTTGAGAATGCTTGGTGGAGATTTTGTAGGTGTTGGTCTCTGTCTGAGGGGTTAGAGCAGATGAGGTTGTACCTCAGTGCTTGGCTGTAGACAATGGATCATGTGGTGTGCCCGGGATGGAAGCTGGAGGCATGAAGGTAGGCATAACGGTCGGTAGGTTTTCGGTATAGGGTGGTAATGTGACCATCACTTCTTTGCACCATGGTGTCTAGGAAGTGGACCTCCCGTGTAGATTGGTCCAGGCTGAGGTTGATGGTGGGGTGGAAGCTGTTGAAATCGTGGTGCAATTTTTCCAGAGTCTCCTTCCCATGGGTCCAGATGATGAAGATGTCATCAAGTAGCATAGGTAGAGAAGGGGCATGAGTGGACGAGAGCTGAGGAAGCGTTGTTCCAGGTCAGCCATAAAAATGTGGGCATATTGTGGGGCCATGAGGGTGTCCATAGTGGTGCCACTGATCTGGAGATATATATTGTCATCAAATTTGAAACAGTTGTGTGTGAGGATAAAGGCACAGATCTCAGCAACCAGTTGTGCTGTGGCATCATCAGGGATACTGTTCCTGACAGCTTGTATTTCATCTGTGTGTGGGATGTTTGTGTAGAGAGCCTCTACATCCATGGTGGCTAGGATGGTGTTTTCTGGATGGTCACCAATGCATTGTAATTTCCTCAGGAAATCAGTGGTGTCACGGAGATAGCTGGGAGTGTTGGTGGCATAGGTCTGAGTAGAAAGTCCACATATCCAGACAGTCCTTCAGTGAGAGTGCCAATGCCCAAGATGATGGGGCATCCAGGATTTCCGGGTTTGTGGATCTTGGGTAGTAGATAGAATAACCCTGGTCGGGGCTCTAAAGGTATGTTGATTTGTTCCAGTGTTAGTGTAGGGAGTGTCCTGAGTAGATGGTGCAGTTTCTTAGTGTAGTCCTCAGTGGGATCTGAGGGAAGTAACCTGTAGAATTTGGTATTGGAGAGTTGTCTGGAGGCTTCCTTTTGGTAGTCAGACCTGTTCATGATGACAACAGCACCTCCTTTATCAGCGTCTTTGATTATAATGTCAGGGTGGTTTCTGAGGCGGTGGATGGCATTGTGTTCTGCACGATTTTTAATGGAGTGCTTTGGATTGGTAAAATCCCCTTGGACACCCCACTCTCTATTCCCAAAAGGTCAGCTGAGAGGACTCTCCCCTCCAGGAGATCTGACCCACAGTCTTTCCTTAAAACCTGATCCACAGGTGAGGTGTCTAGCATTTCAGATGCAGATCCTTCACCCTCCTCCTGGGGAAGCCTCCCTACAACAGGAAGTCAGACCCTCCTGTTCCACCTCACTTGCCATCTGGACTTTCCTCTTTGGCTCCCCTCTGAGGCTGACACACCTGTGTCCCCGAAAAGGGAATGTGACTCTGATCCAGTTGTGGGCTCACAGCTACCAGCTATGACAGACCCTTCATTGGCCAGAAAAATCCCCCCACCCCCTCTTTCACTCAGGTTGAGCTTGCTTCCAGCTGCAGAGTCCTTGGGGTCTGTTCCCACCACAGCAGTTACCAGGACCCCAACATCCACCTGCAGGATACATGTCTTTGTGCACCTCTCTTTCCTTCTTGCAATTTGCAACCTGTGCAGTTCTAGCTTCTTCTGAGCTTCACTCTCACCTATTTTGCTTACTTTTCTGTCCCTATTCCCTTCCGGGCTCAGAGGTAGTTTCAGCAGATCAGGTGACAGTCCCAAGGGCGGGGGGGGGGTCTCTGTGACCGAACCAATCACACAAACTTCCAACTCTTTTCAGGAAGAAAAGAAAACGTTTGTCCGTCTATACCGAAAGGAGGACAGGAGACACTTGATATGGATTAATCGGGCCACAGCTTTATTACTAGAGATGTCTGGGACTACCTGGCAAACAGAAGTGTACAGTGCAGCAGGCAACTCCATGTTCATTCAAATAACTACCCAAGACTTCCACCAGCCCCCTTCATTTTCCATCAAGGTCCCCCAGACAACCCATGGCTTGGACTTTACCATTAACCCCCCATCCCTCCTTGTAGGAGGGTTAAGGTGGGCTATAAGAAAGAGGGCTTGGCTCCCTGCCGTACCAATCACAGGAGCCCTGAACCCCCCCACCATGTTCCGTTCCTTTAACCAGCACCTTCTTTTAAAGTCTTTTACCAGGCCATTTATCTGGTCACTGGATGCCTTCCCAATGGAGTACTTGCACTGGACATCCGCCCCACAGAAAAAATCCACTCCACCTAGGCCAGTCTGGTGGTGAGAGAAAAATTCCTTCCGAGCCCCCCTAAAGAAGTGACTAGCGCAATGCCAACAGCAGGTCCTGACCAAACCTGATATTCGCCACCTCAAGAGGCAGGAGGAAGGATGGGTGCTGCCTTGCCTGCTGCCTGGAGAAAGGGCTTCCAATGCCCGGGCTTGCACCTTTTAAACTTTTTGCCCTACATTCCCAGGGGATGAGTCAGTGTGGCCAAGCTGACCCCCACCCACCTTTTTGATGCAGTTTCTGAATTCCTCCCCCAAACCACTCAAGGCATTGCTCCCTTCCTCCAGCAATCCTGGACAATGTCCCCTGCACTTCAGATGTGGTGCAGGCATTCTCAGATAATTTACACTGCTTGAAAAATGGATAAATATAATTGCAAATTGTAAATACTACCTCAATTTTCACTAAGCGGTTGAGAAATAGGTCAAATCTGGCAAACACCATATTAGATTGGAAATCCCATGGTTTAAATTCCTTCCCATTGGTGAAGTAACTTGCCAACTTTTCTCTGTGGCTAAAGAAGAAATTTTTAAAGCTCCTTAAGGTATTTCCAGCTATTTGCACATGTTCCAATGTTTCTTCAATTTCTCCTTTCAAAAGATCTTCTGGTGAGAGGTATGATCTAGCCTGGAATTTAAAAAAAATAAAAAAAAGATAGAGGAAGACCAAAAAAGTCACTGCTTATCAAAGCTAGCCATGACTTCAGTCAAAAAGACACTTCTTATTCTCTATGCAAGGGCTAATATTTAAATTAATTATAATATTTATATATTAATATACTAATAATTTAAAATTGTTAGGCCTAAAAATTCTAGCTTGTCCATTTCCCAAGTTACATTTAAGATGATTTAAACAAAAACACATTAAAAAATAATCAATATTTGCTGCACCATATCATGTCCTCAAAATGTCAAATTTGTCACGTAAGCCATGGAATCAAGCCAGCCCTGGCGTGCTATCTTTGTACACAATGACAGTGCAATTGTTCATTCATAGTGGCGGAAAAAACACAAACAAAAACAGATCAGTAACACTTGGGGAAAATATTACTTAATGTTAGAGACAGATTTCTCTGTGTATTGATAAATTCCTATCTTAGCTCTCTAATCTTTATTACACACACTGTTAGAACTGCCAGCCTCAGACTGGTATGACTTTTTTATTTTGTACTGTGGCAGAGCTCTAACCTTGCTCCTGTGGGTCCTGCGCTTCTAGGTGGTTTATGCTAGCCTCAGTGGCTCACTGTGACCCTCCACGTAGCCCTTCTCCCTCTACAGCCAGGGTTACAGTCTACTGAGCCCTTTTCATCATAGGCCTGCAAGGAGGTTGGAGAGAGAACTCCCACAGTTTCTGTTCAGCCTCCTGTCCTGACAGGGACCTGACTTCCCCTTCCAGGAGATGGTCCTGTAGTGTTGGGTTGGGGGGAACCCGGGCCCGCCCTCTACTCCGGGTTCCAGCCCAGGGACCCTAATGGTAGCAGTTGTTAGAAGCCAACCTTTCACTGCCAGAGTTGCTACATTTCCCTGGGCCACTTCCCCACAGCTCTCCTGCTTCTCCCTTACCTTAGGGGACCTTTAATAATGTTTGAGGGTGTCTTCAGTAACCAGCCCTTCAGCCACACTTCCTCTCCTCTGGCTCCCTGACTCCCCTGCCTGACTGGAGTGAGCCCTTTGTATAGTATCAGCAGAGCCTTAATTAGAGTCAGGTGGTCACATTAACTGAATGGCCTCACCTGACTCTTTACAACTTAATTAGAGTCAGGTGTTCTCATTAGCCTGGAGCAGCCCCTGCTCTGGTCAGTCAGGGAACAGAAAACTGTTAATCCAGTGGCCAGTATATCTGCCTTCTGCTATTCTGCTGTACCCAACTGGCCTGGGTCTATCACAGTATATTACTGAAGCTTTTTAAAAAGAGGGCTCATTCATGGACTCTTTAGCTATTCAAAATGAAAACCAGAAATAGCTATGTCACAGTAATTGTTTTATTATAGGCAGCACCACCAATAATAATGTTGCCCAACACTTCCCATTATTAGACCCTGCTACTTATAACTTTACAAAACTTTAATTGTTCAAGGTGAAGCTTTCCATATCAGGCTCAGACTGAATGTTTATTCATTTATTCAAGTTCTGCAAAAATGGTTCTGTCGTTTCTAAATGTGAAACAAAGACATTGTTTTGTTCATGTTAAAAAATTCTTACAAGTGATTCATTGAGATGCTCTAGTACTTCTGTTCTTTATAGCAGGGACCAGAAATTTGGCAATGGAAGTCACCAAGTTGTCTTTTGTTTTCTCACTGAAAATGCAGCCAAATCTGACCAAATTACAGATCTTGGAAAATCGCCATTTGCACATGCTCAGTAGAGCCTTGTTAGAGGGTAGAAGCAAAATTCTCTCAACCTTTCACCTTTGGAGAAGGAAGAAGTATCCTGACTCAAATGCAGAGGGGTTAGAAGCAGAGCAGCAGGGTCAGGAAAAGGGATAAGAGAAGGGAGAACAGGAATAGGCTAGGGGGACAGGAGCAGAGAGAGAAAGGGACAGGCTGGGCGTGGCGGGGGGCAAAGCAGAAGGGTCTAACCACTAGAGAATACTCCCCTGAAGACTCAATTGAGCCTGGAACTCCTCCATTCCAAAGTTTCAACTGTGCACAAAATAGTTAATGATCATGTAATTAAAGGGTGTATCATAACACAAAAACACACAAAGGTTGCACAAGCAACCTTAATTCTGATACAGTATTTCCTAACTTTTGAATGCTTGACTTTGGAACCTTAGCATTCTAACATCGTTTTTGTAATAACTTTGCATATAGACTCTGGATAGAATTACAGAGGTTTCAAGATAGTAGTTCTCTAGCTATAGATATTTTTATATAAGTAAAGTAAATCATGTAATTATCTATAGTTGAACTTTTCTTTAACAGGAAAAATTGCAAAGCAAAAAAACTCTTTGGAAATTGCTTTCTATTTCACAAAGAATCTAAGAAATAATTTAACAAAATTGTAGCCTAATGCAAAGATTGCTTATCTATTTTGCTCATTACAACAGTGACCTGGACTAAGCCTTTACCAGTGGGATCTCTATTACATTTAAAGTTATTCTCAAAATTCCCCACTGAAATGAATCAGAGTTTTGTCTGAGTATTAAATATGAGATTAGGCTTTTTTTTTTTATATATATAAACGCACAAATTTACTGTTTTTTTCAACAAAGCATAGCTAAGTTTAACTCTTATCGACAGCATTCCTGTATATAACTATTTATCCTCATTGTCTATTTTCATATTAAGTACTTTTCTCTGGTGAACCATTCAGTACAACCAATTTAATCAAGGCCTCACTAGGCAGATAACCTCAAGAGAATAAATATATTTGCTTTTATTTAACTCTGTATGGTTACATTCAAAGCCCCTGAAAAAAGTATTTAATTATTAGCTAACTCTACTATAACTGGTATGGTACAATTAATTAATAACACAGTAAATATATTATTACTGACTCCTTTAATGGCTAAATCAGTACATGAAATAACTAGATAAAAACATTTTAAATACAGAGATAGAAGCCTATTTTGACTTTCAGTTGACTTGAGTAATATAGAATCAGTGCATGGTAAAAATATCTACCTTTTGTGTAAGCAAATATACTGTTAAAATAAATAAATAAAATAACATTAATAAATAATAATAATTTGTACTTCAATAGCTCCTTCCATCAGATTATTTCAAAGTGCTTCACAAGCATTAATGAATTAAGTCTCAACTCCCTGTGAGGTATGCAAGTATTAGTATCTCTATTTTACAGATAATAAAACTGAAACAGAGAGTGGTCAATGAAGCAGCTCAACATCACAAATTGAGTCAGTGACAGAGTTTGGAAATAATCCTGATATCTGGACACCCAATCCTGTATTATAAAAACTAGATGTGACTGCTGTAGAACAGTACCAGGAGACAGAGTGGTCTCTCAGACAGCAGACTGGGTTCTGCTCTCAAAAAGCAATCCGATACCTACACAGATCCACAGATCTACCACTGACCTATAAGCTTCAGTACCACTTTGGGCACTCAGTTTCCACAACAGTAAAATGGGGATGACAACAACAACTGGGGTGTTGTGAAAATGATGCAGCTGACATCTGTAAAGATGAACCAACACCCCTGGATGAAAATTCTCTGTCTAAATACAGGAGTAAAGCATTATTGTTTTCGCCTGGTCAGCTTATTCAAATTTGACGCAAATTTGTAATTAATGGTTGTTACATCAGATCTAAGAACTGAATTTATTAAATTAGTATACTTCAAATGAGAAGTTACCTACACAACAGACTGGGAAAATTCTGGCTCTGCTGCCATCTCGCTTTTATTTTTCCTCACTCCCTCACCACTCCTCTCATATAAACAGTTATACTCCCACTCCTAGTTATTTTTCATTATTTAACTTCACTACTCTCCATGCCTACCTTTGCAGCCAACGCAGAAGTGGCCATATATTATTTGAGGTTTCCTTTCAAGTCAGTCAGCATCATTTCTAACTGGGAAGTATAGCTGCCCATTCTGTCAGAGGTCAGAATTAAGAAGTAAAACAGATTCAGACGTACATCATTAACACTAGTCTACTAACAGTTTCCCTTTTTAAATAGAATCTGTCTTCTGTGGTTGGAGCATTCAGAGATACTGTGGTTTCTGTGGCCTCTGCTTTTAGCATTTTTCTTTATTTAAAAAACCATGTTGGTAGCAATAGCAAGACTAGATTAATTACTCTGTAAATACAAAATAAAAAAGGCAGAATGTAGTAACAGTCACTACAGGAAATCTAGAGCACTCAGGAAAGCTTCAATGGAAACATGAACATTCAAACTTTGTAACTCAACCTTCCAGAATCCAGCATAAACATAGTAGCAGGGAAGGAGCTGGCATGGGAAAATGAAGGCATGACAAAATGGGGACAGGCCACTGAAAACCTAATCTATAAATAAAAATAGACAGGGAAGGCTCAGTTGTATACTGGCACAGCAACCACTGTTGTTACCCTCTGTCACGCTGGTACCACATCTTGCATTCACAAAAATAACTACATATTTTCTTCTGGGGCACAGGTGCTCACACCATTTTTTTCTGAGAAAAGCTAAGTATCACTGCAATTCCACTGTAAACATGAAATGCAAATATTACAGCAGCAACAGTACATTTGGTCCTCCCAGAGCTGTCTCCTAGTGGTCCTGCTCCCTGTTCAGCAATAACTCTGACAAGTCTCTGTCTTTGTGGCATAAATCAGGAGTAATGTCTAGTGTGAAAGGAGAATCAGTTCCTTCATCTCTCATTCCTTGGCCAGCAGGAGATTAGAATGCTGTGGCAGCTGTGCACTCATGCTCTGAAGTAGGCTAGGGAGTGTGAGTTTCTCTTGTGCGTCTCAAAGGTGACTTTTTTGGCTAATTAATAAATGCTATTGACTGTTTTTGAAGGTAGTCCAGTATTTGCTTGGCCAGAAGAACAGTGTCTACAATACTGGACCCTCAAGAAATGGCTATATTTAAAAGCTACCACTATAAACACATGTCTTAGTGCCACTCAGATATGTTGGGCTAGGAGAGATGTTTGGATGGAAAAAGTGGGACAGGATCAGTTTGCAATTTGATAAAGCAAATAGTTTTCATTATACCTGCTAAAAAAAGAGACATTAGACCTGCCTGGCAACAGAAGAAACAACTTGCCAAGCGCTGAATGATTTTCAAAGAATACTTTTTCTTCTTTATGCAAAGAGATTATTGCATTTTTTAACAAAGAACTTTGAAATGGCAGCACTGATAGTTCTAATTATTTGGCTGTGCTGCAGGTTTAGTAGTGAAATGGTAATTTGAGATTTCTGCAGAAACATGATTAATCTGCTAATTGTGCTATTTATTAGAAAAACTAACTAACACAGGCTAAATTCATATTCTTTTGTTATTAGCATACCATTTATTGACTGGCCCTTATTTACTAGGTACATATAGTTTATGATTTATATTTTGAGCTACCTGTTCAATGAACAGATTGCAGAACTCTTGCAATAGAACTATTATCCGTGCAGGCATGCTGTAAAACTGGGAGTGACTCCAGATCAGGCAGATGGTGTGAAACAAAGGGGGAATTAAAGCACAGATCTTGGGGAACTCTGTCTCCTGAAGAAACTGAATGTGTCTTCTCAGTGGTCTCAGGTACAGTTCAATATCTTGCGCTTCCATAAGTGCTGTAAAAAGAAAATGATAAAACCTCAGATATGATTGTTTCTAAATCAGCTTGTTTACATTGAGGAATGAAAAATTATTCTAGTCTAAAAGGAAAATATTTTCAGTGCAATAACTGTAAAAATTAGAAGGCTTATCAGTGTCAATGGTGGAGAGTGTAACTTTGTAAATTTAATCAATTTTATTTTTTTCCCCATAGATATAAAATGACAACAGTCCTTACCCAGGGAGAAATATATGTAGGTTTCTGGGGCATGAGACAGTATTGTGGTGAAGGCCCAGAAGCTCGACCACACAGCACAAGGCTCAGACAACTCCCTGTTCACCAGTTCTACTGCTGGGACTTAGGGATCTGTGTATCACAACTTTTTCTTTTCTGTCTGTTTGTTCCCCGCCTCAGCCAACCAGCTTGGAGTGACACAGAAGTTACTGCAGACCTACATTTAAAGTAATAGGTATGTGCAATTCCAGCATGAGGGACAAGTCAGAGGCCTGTAGTCTTTTTTTAAAACTGTGTTTGCTGGAGGAGAAGCAGCATGTTTCCAAACCATGTTCACTGGCAAAGAGCTGTGTGTTTCTGTCTCTATCAGCAAAGTCAGACAGTCAAGAAAGAGGTCTCCCTTCCTATCCCCTTTGCATTAGGGTATCAAGGGACACAACATGCCATGGCAACATCATTCCCATGAGCCAACTGGCAGGATCTGTGACTATCTTTGAAAAGGGAGCAAGCTTTGGCAGTCCCATAAGCAGTCCTTTAACATAGGGAAAGGCCTATGTGACCTTGTACTCCAGAGGTCTGTAAATCCTCAGTGGGATAACAACTGCTGAGGATATTTTCACCAGAGTAGAGCCCATTGTGTTACACACTATGTGATGGAGTAGGAGCTGCTCTGTAATAATGTATGAATACTGAATGTTGACCTAGTTATTGGGATGGTGTATGAATATATTGGGTTAATGTAACAAGGGGCTGTGAAGGAAGGTAAGCCACTTCATCCCAAATGTTTGAAGGATGTTTTGAGACAATGCCATGATAGGAAAAGGCCTGCACACACCGAAGGCCAAAAGGACTACAGCAGTTTAGAAAAGGGACTCTTAAGAGATGGGGAAGTGTATGGGGGAGCCAGCCTAAGGATGCCATGTTGACACTTCATGCTCGAAGTGTAAATTCCAGCATGAGGAGACGTACCCACACTAGGTCTGATAGAGCCAGTCCACAAAAAAGAGTGTAGCTGCCCCAAACACATACCCATCCAAGATGCTATAATGTACTCAGGGCAGCTAGTCCCTCCCATCACTCATGCCAGCACAGCTACACTCTATTTTCACTGCGCTAGCTCAACAAAGCTAGTGGGGATACATCTCCTCAAGCTGGAATTTACACCTTCAACTGGAAGAGTAGATATACCCTACATACCGCTCAGGTTTCTGAAGAGGTTAGGCCTACCTAGGTTACCATCAGGGGCTCAAAAGACTTCAAGTAAGATAAACGTGCATGTCGTCTGTCGGTTGTTTTAAAATAGTTTTTCCTCTGACACTTTGTTCCACCTGTTAAAATAAATACTGTAGGAAGGCTGTCATACTATATTCACCACTGGTCACAGACACCCAAAGGTAAGAACCGCATGTGCCACAACTCAGTTCTGGGTAAGTGCCACAGGCACCGACTTTCCAATGTGCCAGGTGGTGCTCGACCCCTGGCTTTGCCCCAGGCCCAGCCCCCACCCCACCCAAGTCCCCACCGCCTCTTCCCACCCCATTCCTCCACCACCCTGAGCGCACCATGTCCTTGCTCCTCCCTATTTCCCCCAGAGCCTCCTGCACAGGAGGCACTGGGGAAGGAAGGAGAGGCTGATAGGGGGCTGCCAGTGGGTGCTTAGCACTCACCGTTTTTTCCCCATGGGTGCTCCAGCCCCAGAACACCCATGGAATTGGCGCCTATGTAAGTGCTATTGTTACAGAGTCATAAAAAGCAAAGAGGAACAAACCTACTACCACCACACAACATCCCCATGTTAGTAGCGAAAAGGGAAGCTAAAGTAGATAAAAATGCAAAATTGGAGCTCAAGTTCTTCTTGTAAAAAAGTGAAAGACAAAGACAAATATAGCCCAAAAGAGTGGTCCTCCAATGGGGTCCTCTTCCAGGCCAGAGTCACAAACATTAGCTCAGGATGCTGCACCTCAATATTGAAGGAATCTCAGCAGCCAAGAGGGACATCCTCCTTCAGTCAGCCCTAGAGCTTGAAGCACATTACCTTGCTTCAGGGAACACACTCTACCATTGACATTCAACTATCAATTCCTAGCTTTGCTATTGTGTCTCAGCTTCATCATAGGCAATACAGGATGGCATCCTGTCAGAGAAGGTATTCCAGCAACTCCTGTCTCATCAGGTACAAATGTCATAGAAAGTCAGGCTATAAAAATGAAGGACCTTCTCTTTTATTCTTCTTCTTTGATTCGCATCTGTCAGCTCAACAGCGATGATGGGGCCAACTGAAGTCTGTCGACCACTTTCTATCTGGCACAAGCTACACAACTTTGCTCTTCTTTAAACCTTGTTGTTCTGTCATTCTCAACTGTGTTATCTATCCAACACATCCTTGATCTTCCTCTATTTCTAATTCCTTGCACTCTGGTATGTATCACCATGTATGGTATCCTTTCCAGGTGCTTTCTTGATATATAGGCAAACCATCACAGCAGTCTTTCTTGAATCTTCTGTAACAGCCTTATTTCTTGCCCTGGCTACTTTCTTATTTCTTCATTTTTTTATCTTCTGTGGTCTTGAAACTCTCAGTATTCCCCTCAGCCAGTTCAGGTCTGCAGTCAAAACTTTTCATTCATAGGCCTTCCTGATACTCCAGCATTCCTCCCCGTACAGCAGTATCAGCAGGACAGTTCTCATAAATGCTGATTTTTGTTTTTGTAAGAATGTCTTTAGCCTTCCAGATCTTGAAGTCTTCTGAATGCAGTAGCATCTGGTCCAATTCTTCTTATGTCATCTTCACAGTTCCCATTCTTAGATTCTCCAAGGTACACAAATTTTTCTACTTTGTTCTAGTTCTTTGTCTCTGAGTTTGATCTTTACCTCTTCTCAGGTCTTCCATTTGTCATAATTTTTGTCTTCTCCGTGCTGATCTTCAATCCAAATTTTCTGCTTTTCCAGTTGACAGTTGTGTCTGTAAATCCTCCTTGGCCGATGCAGTCAGGTCAATATTGTCTGCAAATCTAAGGTTTTGTGGGGTCCTACCACATAACATGATTCCTCCCATTTCATTTCTCAGTGCTACAGGCGTTATTGCTTCTAATACCAAATTGAACAAATTTGGCAACAGGGTCCATCCTTGTCTCACTCCTACAGTCATCCTGAACCATTCCGTCAGCTTCTTGTCGACTCTTACCATACTAAATGACCTGCTGTGGATGTTTTCTATCCACTTGATTCATTTGTTAGGCATGCAATACATTCTCATAACTTGCCATATCCCTTTCTGTAAAATACTATCAAAAGCCTGATTGAAGTCTATAAAATTGTTGTAACCTATTTGATAACGTTCTATAAACTTCTCCGATATCTGCCTGATCACAAATAACTGATCTATTTTACTTCGTCCTAGTCTAAATCTGTCCTGCTCCTGTGCAAGTGCTGTTTCCACATACCTCTTCATTTGCCTCTGCAAAGTGTTGGTGAATGCTTTTACCAACGCACATAATAAGCTGATTCATCTGAGTTCTTGCACTCACTCTTCTCTCCTTTTTCATAGATCAGTATGATCACTTTCTTGCCTTCACTCAGTACCTGCTCATTTGTAAATCTTGTTGAATAGCTCCTTCATTACCTTTATATGTTTTTCTCGCCTGCTTACCTCAGCTCTGTGATTTTGTCTGGCGCGTATTTCTTTTTCAAACTTTCTATTGAGATATTTACTTCTAAAAATTACAGCATCTGCTCTCCCTCATTTGTGCTAAGAAGCTTCTCCAGGACCATTTCATCTACAGTGTTTGGTACACTGGATAGCTCTTCAAAATACTATTTCCAGCGCTTACTGTTTGCTTGTTCATCAATTATTTGTCCTCACTTGTCTTTCACCAACAACATCTTATCAACATCTACAAACCCCCATTTGCCAATAGGCCAACTTCTGTCTTGCGCTTCTTCTCAAGACCTTCAGTCTAATGTGGTGATTTTAACTCACATCATTCCCTCTCGGGATACTTTGATGATGTGGACAGAGTAAGGTTGGAGGAGTGGACATCAATAGTTGACTTGCATCTTCTATACAATCCTAAGCAGCCACCCACTTTCCAAAGCTAGAGATGGACCTCAGATTCTTCTCCTGACCTCACAGTTTCTACAACTGAACACAGAGCATGAAGTGCTTGATATGTTTTCCTGATCCCAGCACTAGCCATGGGCATGCAAATGGGCATGCAAATTCCAACTACAAGCAACCTCCAAAATCTTGGTGGAATTTCTGAAAAGCAAGGTGGAATCTGTTCCAATCTGAGTTTGAATCTTTTGTGGGTAAAGACTCAGAATCAGATGTGTCAGACAACATCAGTGCCATCTATCAAGCGTTCTGTGATAAAATTCTGGATGCTACAAAGAAATCTATACCTCTGGAATTTCATCAACAATTCATTCCTGGCTGGTCATCTCATGCAACCAGACTCCGATCAGGAATTTAAATCTGCCAAGAATGAACAGGAGGTATTTGATAAAAATAGAGACTTTTTCACCTTCTAGATCAAACCAGGCAAGAACGACGGCAAGAAATTATTTATAAATTGAATTTCTCACATTCTAGTCACAAAGTCTGGCAAACTCTTAAGAGGTTGAGCTGAGATTCTAGTTTGGGCAAGAGGAAATACCAAATCACAGCAAACTCCATCGCATCCCAGCTGGTGGCCAATGGCAGTGCTCCTAATTGAGATGAAGCTTTCAGAACTGCAGCATCCCAAAAGCTTGGCACATAGCAACGGTCATAGCTGTTTCCAAGCAAGGGAAACCATTGACAGACCCAAAGAATTATCGATCAATTTTTCTGCTGTGTGTTATCGATTAATTGATTAAAAGACTAATCTTGATGTGGATTAATGATCTAGCTGAACCTCAGCAGCCTCATGTTCAGGCTGGATTTAGGAGCGGACAATGGACCCGAGATCAGCTACTCTTTCTAACTAAAGATACAAAAAAATGCATTTGAGCCTGGAAAGAAAGTTGGTCAGTGGCATGCTATCTAAGTATGCAACACATGCATTAGATGCCCCAGAAGAATATGAAAGCCCTGAATATGACTTCCTGACCTTCTATGCCCATGGGACAATTCCATCTGCTTCTCGAATGCACATGGAGGATGCCAACGAACATGTGAAGTCACACCTTGCATGAAAGTGTAGACTTGCATGCCTTACTAAAAATTTCATGGCATGCCACTGAAGGCAGTGCAGTCCTTATCAATCTGATGGCACAAAACTCTGCCCACAAAACTGTGCAGCATATTGGGCTTACTCCCAAGCTACAGTAGAACCTCAGAGTTATGAACACCAGAGTTATGAACTAACCAGTCAACCACACACCACATTTGGACCCGGAAGTATGCAATCAGGCAGCAGCAGAGACAAAAAACAAAAAGCAAATACAGTACAGTACTTTGTTAAATATAAAATACTAAAGAGGGAAAGTTTAAAAAAAAAAGATTTGAGAAGATAAGGAAACTGTTTCTGTATTTGTTTCATTTAAATTAAGATGGTTAAAAGCAGCATTTTTCTTCTGCATAGTAAAGTTTCAAAGCTGTATTAAGTCAATGTTCAGTTGTAAACTTTTGAAAGAACAACTATAATGTTTTGTTCAGAGTTACGAACATTTCAGAATTATGAACAACCTCCATTCCTGAGGTGTTCGTAACTCTGAGGTTCTACTGTAGTCCTTGTAGGCTGATGATGTGGTTCATCCAAGGTATGATTAGCAACCGAAGCTTCATCCTGCAAGTTGGGGAGAAAGTCAGTCACTTTAAATGTCTCCACAATGGCCTTCCACAAGGGTCAGTTTGGGCTCCCCTTTTGTTCAATATATACACACATATGACCTTCTTGAAATGCAGGCCAAGAAGGTCGTGCATGCTGATGACGTCTACATTGCTGACACAGGAAACAACTTCCACAAGATTGAAGGGACTCTCAGCCAAGACATGGATACTTTGACCACTTACTTCTAGCAATGAAGACTAATTCTCAATGAAACCAAGAAATTGGTAACTATTTTCCATCTAAATAATTTTCTTGCCACTCAACCCATCTAGATTCATACCCAAGAACAGCCATTGCCATTCCATTCAGTTGTCACATACTTGCGAGTAAAACTCCAACAGAGCCTGACATACTGGCCTTACCTGCAACACCTGAAAATGAATTTCTCTTCCTGTACTGCCTTGATATGAAAACTGTGAGGAACCTCCTGGGGCACAGACCCTTTGGTCCTTCATACATCTGTACCAGCCTTGGTGTTTGCTCCAGCAGAATACTGCTCTGCCGTCTGGGGGTGCAGCCACCACACTCAGCTTGTCAACATGGAGTTGAATTCAACCACTTGTATTATTAGTGGCTGTTTGAACTATACACAAACCTTCAATTTGCATGTACTAGTACACACAGCTCTGCCAGACCTTTAACAAGAAGCCGTTACTGTTAAGTCTGTCTGGAGAGCTGAGACAGATGAACCAACCTATTACATCTCTCGTTGACTGATGCCTCCTTCTCAGACAGAGAACAACACTCTGAGCCAACTCAAAAGTCTGCTTGTTTTCAGGAGAGGAATCCCATTTCTGTGGTCTGGGGTGTTACACCATGGCTGATCTCTCGACATCCCTTTGCTACAACAGTTTAAACACTCCTGGACAAGAGTGCTACTGGCCCTTTAGCATGCATGGACAGTCAGCACCACTAGGGAGCTGAAAACTACATCCTTACAGTGTGGAAGCATCGATGGGAAAGACTAACACACTAAGTAAATTCAGGAGTTCATCACTGCACATGTCTCCTTGTCCCCTTGATCAAAGATCCTAGACCAGGCTTACTAGGCTACTCTCTGTCTCAAACAGAATTGCTGCAACTATACATTGGTTCAGCCTGCTTTCCTGCCCATACTGTGACTGTGGAGCAGCATAGCAGATAAGTAGTCGTGAGGCAGAAGAGTGGCATCTAGATGGCAGTTTACAACACCTAGCCTCCCTTGATATAGAAGGTATCATCTGGTTATGGAACCTGGACATCAAGCGCTGACATCTGCATTGGAGAGAGAAAGAGACCCATCCATAAAGCGGGCATAATTTACCTACTTAACAGGGATGTGAGGCTGCACTGGGACAGTATGACCTAGTGGAGAGCACACTGGACTGGGTCTCACAAGACCTGGATTCTAATCCAGGCTCAGTCACTTGGCTGCTGGATGACCGTGAGCAAGTCACTTCACCTCCTTGAGTCTCATTTTCTTGTCTGTAAAATGAGGCTAACAATATTTACCTCCATTGTAAAGCACTTTGAGAATTACTAATGAGAAGTATTATGTAAGAGCTAAATATTATTGCTTACTAAGCTAACAACTCATAAGATAAATGGCACTATAAAAGAGTAAAAGGCATTTTTATTATATTTCATCGAAACTTCATTTGATGTATATAAAATGCAAACTAATAATAAAGGAATATTTAGCTACTATACTAAGTGCACAGTTATTCATGTTAGCAATAAAGTCTGCATAACAACAGATATAGTACATGTGAAGACTCAAAATAATGTTTAGAAACACACACACACACTAATTTATTTAATTTCTCTCTCCCTGATTTTTATGGAAAGAAAAGTATCCACATAAACTTTACAAAAGTAAATAATGAGCAAAGTCTAAATACAAAGTGGTTTGATTTAATGTGTACATGCGCCTCCAGAACAGATACAGCTTAGCAGTGGCATAATTATAGTGTTATTGCAAACAGTATTATAGATTATTCTATAACACAAACATATAAAGGTAGACAAAATATAAATTTCATTCAAGCTACCCTTACCATCTTCTACGTCCTTCAAAATGCTCTGAGAAGTAGGATAATAGCTGCTCTCTTTGGCTTTTAAGATCATAACCATTTTTTGAACAACAGGAGACTCAAGCTAGAATCATAACAAAAACAAAAATTTTCAGTAAAGACCAAATTAAAGAACATTTCTGTCACAAAGTGGAGTATGTTGTCTACTTGGATATAGAGAGTAAAATCAAAAGTTTTACTGCCAACTTCAGTGGAGTCAGGATTTCACACAAAGTATTTTTTTTTTAAATATATCTCAAGTACTGTATATGCACATTGATTTCCATGGACATTGGATCAGGCCCAATGGAAAAACTCCCACTGACTTCAGTGGGTAATGGGTCAGGCTCTCTATGTTCATGTTTATCCAATTTACACTGGAGCACTGCTAATAACCAGGGTAGTGGAAATACAGAATTTAAAAGAGGATGGTAACATCTGTTTTCCACCTCCAAACAATATTTCATATTTAAAATGTAAATAATCTTAATAGCTACACAAAATTTTAACAAAACATGTCTGGAGGACTTATAATATCCATTTTAACAAGTCAGTATTTTGAAGCAGCAGCCTCCATTCCATAGCTAAGGTTGAAGCTACTTTTCCATTATAAGCCTGATTTTCAAACCCAAATTTCTTCAGAAATAAATCTTTCCTGCTATGTAGCATTTTCTGGGGGAGAGACATAGGAAAAGTTTTCTAAAGCTCTGGATTGAGATTTTCAAATCGGCACAGGGAAGTTAGCCATACACATCTTAAAATTAATGGAACATGTGTAGTTAAATCCCCTGCACAGGTTCGACCATGATGTTTTATTTTTTTTAATTTGTTATTCAAGTTTTGAAAGTTTTCCTTATTATTTTCTGGCTCTTCATATGTCTCTAAAATGGCTTGCCTAGGAACTCCAATTTTATTTTGCTGGATCTGTGAGGGAAAATGCCTAGTCGTATATTTATTTTGGTGGTATTGTTTTGGGTGGAGAGAGTGCAAAGATATACACTGAAAGAGGCATAGTAAGAGTTACAGTACCTCAGAAAGATACAGAGTAGAGGAAAGGCTAAACATGAATTGGAGGGATGGGGAACAAATGAAAGAGAGATAAAGCACATTTATTAGAGTTTTTTTCCTAGTAGGAAGGGTTGATGCAAAATGATAAATAACTAAGTTTTGTTTGTTTTTTAAAGGATTGGCTAAAACAAGCTGTGGGTTCAGAAAGTTGCATGTGCCCCCCCTCCACCTAAGCCACCTCCTCCCAATTTTTTATTTTTATTATTTTCAAAGAGCATGGAGGAAGTTGATCTGGGGGGAGGCAGGACATAAAAGGGAACAGGGGAAGACAGAGAGGGATGCAGCAGACTCAGGGCATGAAAATGCTGGAATGCATTTCCCCTCCTCCAGATCTTACACAACCACCTGTTCTAAACTTCTGTTGATCATTTTTTAAAAAACCAACCAAATAAGCAGGGTAATTCCTAAACAAAAAGCTCATTTAATGAATTTAGTTTGAAGGTGTGTTTCAGTGGAGTCTGGCTAACCATCACAAAAAATTCTCTCTTGACAACACACACACGTTAGATAATTTAGAAATGAAAAATTAAGGGATCCAGACAGTTCCCCACTGCCATGTAGTCCTTCATCACCAGCTATCACTTCCTGTTATTTACAGCATCACCCATCCTTAACTCCATTTTGTTTGGACATATCTATGGAGCCAGATAAATCAGAAATCCAGGTCTTCAGCTGTGCCCATTTTCTATGCAGGTTATTTGAAACACGGAAAACAGTGGCTCAATTTGCATGCAAAAATAAGACAACCATAGAGGGCTTCCCTCAATATCTGCTGAATATCTGCAAATACGTACTTGATCATATATGCACAACAAATTATCTTTTCTTGTCTTCCAGAAGTTGAGCTCAGTTTGGGGATCTGAATGGAGGCCTTGCAGAAGAGGTTGAACAGAATCCCTTTTTAGTAGGTCACATATCTGATGCGACCATTTAATAACCATAGATTCAATTGCATGCAGCACGGTCCTAGCATATGGATATTGTCTGAAAAATAGAAAAAAATTATCAGTGTTTTTGCTGAATTACAGGTGGTGTTCCAGGGCAGTGATGTGGCAATAGGTGTCCTTATCCTTCTCTTTGCACTTTATCATGAACACTTTAGTGTGAATACCTAGAATACTGAGTCCAGTGCTGGCCAACACATTACCAGAAAGATAAATTCAAACCACTACAACTAAATGATCAGCGAGCCAAAAGGATTGATTTATGAGGAAAGAATAAAAGAGTTTACTGACTGTCAGTAAACAGACTACAATTTTCCTCAGATCTATACACTGTTCAAAGATATTGGCCAAATACTCCCCATGAATAATTCTTGGTTTGTGAGTGTTCAGTATTCAAAATCCAAGTTTTGTTGTTTAGTTTACTGGTCCCAAGTCACATGATATTGTTCCCATTTCTTGACTGGATGATTATAAGTTACACTCAGGTTTCCAGTCCAAATATTCAACATTTATGAGTTCAAAATTCGCTTCCTATGATTATTCTTTAACATTTCCTAACATGCACTCTTTCTAGTAACATTCCAGCCTGTTAGTTTGTTTGCTATAATATATACAGTTCAGGCCCACAAAGACAAGGAAGGGTGCAAGCAAAGCTGAAGTAAATTATATTTACAGAATATTAGGGTGTGCATCTATCTCTGACTATGAGATATCAGCAGGTCTACACACGATCTTGTACAGAAATAACTAAATTAGTTTAAAAATTCACAGCTTTTGTTGTTTCAGTGCAAGTCTGTGTGTGGATATTCTTCATTAAAAAATTTAAGTGTTTACTTCAATGTCATTTAAGGGGTTAAAAAGCCAGTATTAACAAGAGTTGTGAATTTAAACATATTTAGTTATTTCAGTGCAGGTTTGTGTGTAGATAAGCCCTAACTTTCTCCTTTCTGTCTGGGACCCCTGACTTTCACCTCTCCTGTCCTCTTCTGTGTCTAAAATGCCTGCATGAAGTCATCATCTTCTCCCACTGCCCTTCTCACACCTCACTGCTCCTGTTGTCTTGCTATCTCTTAATACATTAAATTCAAGAAGATGGTCCTCACATGCAAGGCTCTACATAATCTTGCCCTGCAACCTCAAAATTTAAATCTAATTTCTCTCCATTCTCCTTCCCAGTCATAGATTCATAGACTCTAGGACTGGAAGGGACCTCGAGAGGTCATCGAGTCCAGTCCCCTGCCCTCATAGCAGGACCAAATACTGTTTAGACCATCTCTGATAGACATTTATCTAACCTACTCAAATATCTCCAGAGATGGAGATTCCACAACCTCCCTAGGCAATTTATTCCAGTGTTTAACCACCCTGACAGTTAGGAACTTTTTCCTAACGTCCAACCTAAAATCTCCCTTGCTGCAGTTTAAGCCCATTGCTTCTTGTTCTATCCTTAGAGGCTAAGGTGAACAAGTTTTCTCCCTCCTCCTGATGACACTCTTTTAGATACCTGAAAACTGCTATCGTGTCCCTTCTCAGTTTTCTCTTTTCCAAACTAAACAAACCCAATTATTTCAGCCTTCCTTCATAGGTCATGTTCTCAAGACCTTTAATCATTCTTGTTGATCTTCTCTGGACCCTCTCCAATTTCTCCACATCTTTCTTGAAATGCGGTGCCCAGAACTAGACATAATACTCCAGTTGAGGCCTAACCAGCGCAGAGTAGAGCGGAAGAATGACTTCTCGTGTCTTGCTCACAACACACCTGTTAATGCATCCCAGAATCACGTTTGCTTTTTTTGCAACAGCATCTCACTGTTGACTCATATTTAGCTTGTGGTCCACTATAACCCCTAGATCCCTTTCTGCTGTACTCCTTCCTAGACAGTCTCTTCCCATTCTGTATGTGTGAAACTGATTGTTCCTTCTTAAGTGGAGAACTTTGCATTTGTCTTTATTAAACTTCATCTGGTTTACCTCAGACCATTTCTCCAATTTGTCCAGATCATTTTGAATTATGACCCTGTCCTCCAAAGCAGTTGCAATCCCTCCCAGTTTGGTATCATCTGCAAACTTAATAAGCGTACTTTCTATGCCAACATCTAAGTTGATGATGAAGATATTGAACAGAGCTGGTCCCAAAACAGACCCCTGCGGAACCCCACTTGTTATAACTTTCCAGCAGGATTGGAACCATTAATAACTACTCTCTGAGTACGGTTATCCAGCCAGTTATGCATCCACCTTATAGTAGCCCCATCTAAACTGTATTTGTCTAGTTTATCTATAAGAATATCATGAGAGACCGTATCAAATGGCTTACTAAAGTCTAGATATACCACATCCACAGCTTCTCCCTCATCCACAAGACTCGTTAACCTATCAAAGAAAGCTATCAGATTGGTTTGACATGATTTGTTCTTTACAAATCCATGCTGGCTATTCCCTATCACCTTACTACCTTCCAAGTGTTTGCAGATGATTTCCTTAATTACTTGCTCCATTATCTTCCCTGGCACAGAAGTTAAACTAACTGGTCTGTAGTTTCCTGGGTTGTTTTTATTTCCCTTTTTATAGATGGGCACTATATTTGCACTTTTCCAGTCTTCTGGAATCTCTCCCATCTCCCATGATTTTCCAAACATAATAGCTAGAGGCTCAGATACCTCCTCTATTAGCTCCTTGAGTATTCTAGGATGCATTTCATCAGGCCTTGGTGACTTGCAGGCACCTAACTTTTCTAAGTGATTTTAACTTGTTCTTTTTTATCTTCTAAACCTACCCCCTTCACATAAGCATTCACTATGTTAGGCAGTCCTTTCACTTTACTCCACTCTGCAGCTCGTTTTCCCATTTGGGGCTTCATGCTTACATCATGCTGCTAGAACACTCCCCCTGTTCATCACTCACCAAACCCTTTCTCTTCTCTCTCCACCTAGCACAGCGGGGCTTCAATCCTGATTGAGGCCCCACACATTACAACAATAAGAATAAATCCTACCCTTCTGAGCAATCCCTCATCAATAATCTGTGCAGACAACCTGTCCTGAACTCTTGTCATGTGTTTGTCTTATTTAAATTGTAAGCTCTTTGGGGCTGGAATGTGTCATTGCCATGTAAATTTATGGTGCTTTAATACTGTTTATTGAAACCGCAATGACCACTACCTGCTCAAAGGATGATATAAAAAAGGATGGACTTTCCCGGACATCTAAATATACATCTTCCAGAATTTAAAACAACCAACATGTCTAAATATAATAATAGATTGGGGCAGACTTTCTGCTGGTGTAAACTGTCATAGCTTCAAAGAAACCTACCTTAGTGAGGTCAGAGGGTGTAGGGATGCAGTGAGAAAGGCCAAAAGCCGGGTAGAGATGGACCTTGCGAAGGGAATTAAAACCAATAGTAAAAGGTTTTTTAGCCATATAAATAGGAAGAAAACCAAGAAAGAAGAAGTGGGACCGCTTAAAACTGTAAACGGAGTGGAGATTAAGGATAAGCTAGGCATGGCACAATATCTAAACGAATATTTTGCCTTGGTCTTTAATGAGGCTAATGAAGGGCTTAGGAATAGTGGCAGAGTGACTGATGGGAATGAAGGTGCGGGGTTGGAAATTACAGTATCCGAGGTAGAAGCCAATCTTGAACAGCTTAACGGTAGTAAATCAGGCGGCCCGGATAATCTTCATCCTAGAATATTAAAGGAATTGGCGAGTGAAATTGCAAGCCCGTTAGCGATAATTTTTAATGAATCTCTAAACTCGGGGGTTGTACCGTTTGACTGGAGATTAGCTAATATAGTTCCTATTTTCAAGAAGGGGGAAAAAAAAAGACCCGGGTAACTACAGGCCTGTTAGTTTAACATCTGTAGTATGCAAAGTCATGGAAAAAATATTAAAGGAGAGAGTAGTTACGGACCTTGAGGTCAATGGCAACTGGGACAAATTACAACATGGTTTTACGAAAGGTAGATCGTGCCAAACCAACCTGATCTCCTTCTTTGAGAAAGGAGCAGATTTTTTAGACAAGGGAAATGCGGTGGATCTAATATATCTTGATTTCAGTAAGGCATTTGATACGGTACCGCATGAAGAATTACTGGTTAAATTGGAAAAGATGGGGATCGAAATGAAAATCCAGAGGTGGATAAGGAACTGGTTAAAGGGGAGACTGCAACAGGTCGTATTGAAAGGTGATCTGTCGGGTTGGAGGGAGGTTACCAGTGGAGTTCCTCAAGGTTCGGTTTTGGGTCTGATTTTATTCAATCTATTTATCACTGACCTCGGAACCAAAAGTAGGAGTGGGCTGATAAAGTTTGCGGATGACACGAAGTTGGAAGGTATTGCCAATTCGGAGAAGGATCGGGATGACCTTGTAAACTGGAGTATTAGTAATAGGATGAAATTCAATAGTGAGAAGTGTAAGGTTATGCATTTAGGGATGACTAACAGGAATTTTAGTTATAAGCTGGGGACGCACCAGTTGGAAGTAACGGAAGAGGAGAAGGACCTCGGAGTCCTGGTTGATCACAGGATGACTATGAGTCGGCAATGTGATGTGGCCGTTAAAAAAGCTAATGCGGTCTTGGGATGCATTAGGTGAGGTATCTCTAGTAGAGATAAGGAGGTGCTAGTCCCGTTATACAAGGCATTGGTGAGACCTCATTTGGAGTACTGTGTGCAGTTTTGGTCTCCCGTGTTTAAGAAGGATGAATTCAAATTGGAACGGGTACAAAGAAGGGCCACTAGAATGATCCGAGGAATGGAAAGCCTGTCGTATGAAAGGAGACTTGAGGAGCTCGGTTTGTATTCCTTAACCAAAAGAAGGTTGAGAGGAGATATGATTGCTCTCTTTAAATATATCAGAGGGATAAATACCAGGGAGGGAGAGGAATTATTTCAGCTCAGTACTAGTGTGGACACGAGAACAAATGGATATAAATTGGCAGTCGGGAAGTTTAGACTTGAAATTAGACAAAGGTTTCTAACCATCAGGGGAGTGAAATTCTGGAACAGCCTACCGAGGGTAACAGTGGGGGCGAAGGACCTCCCTGGCTTTAAGATTAAGCTTGATAAGTTTATGGAGGGAATGGTTTGATAGGATAACGTGATTAGTCAAGAGGTCAATAACGTGCCACCACTAGTAATTAGTACCGAGGGTCAATGTTGGGATATTGAAAGTCTTTTTCCTGAGTGTCTGGCTGGAGAGTCTTGCCCGCATGCTCGGGGTTCAGCTGATCGCCATATTTGGGGTCGGGAAGGAATTTTCCTCCAGGGTAGATTGGCAGTGGCCCTGGAGGTTTTTCGCCTTCCTCCGCACCATGGGGCAGGGGTCGCTTGCTGGAGGATTATCTGCTACTTGAAGTCTTTAAATCAGGATTTGGGGACTTCAACAGCTGAGTCAAGGGAGAGAATTATTTCAGGAGTGGGTGGGTCAGCTTTTGTGGCCTGCATCTTGCGAGAGGTCAGACTAGATGATCATAATGGTCACTTCTGATAAGTTCTATGATTCTATGACTGCAGTGAAGCTCTACTATTTTAAACCAGCTGAGAATCTGGTCCCATATTTCAGTCCCTCCAATTAATATCAGAAAAATTCAGGTAAATGATGACAAAAGGCACCATTGTATTGCATTTTTCTATTTTCTTAACTCTGGTTGAAACAGCAGCAGGTGGTCTAAAATAATTTAGCATTATGGCTGCTAAATATTAGAGAATAAATCAGTGCACATATTGTGATACATTGAGTTTCTTAGAAATAAAAGAAATAACCTGAGCAATGTAGCACACACATCCCTTTAAAACAAACACATGTACTTATGTAATAACAATTGAGCATAATAAAACAAATAGCATCTCGTATTTCAAACAGTAGCATTGTAAAATATTGCCCAAGGGATACAAAAATTACATTTGTTGTGCAATATTCTTCTCAGGGATTATAACACTATTTAAATATTTTTCCTTCCCTCAAGTAGTATTTTACTGTTACTGTCCTCACTATATATACATAATTCCATGAAAAGCAGTCTTAAAATTAAACCCCTCTTAATCCTTGTGCATGACACCAGCCCTGCAAATTAGAACATTCAACCAATCATTGCTGCTCCCACTGAAACAGCCACTGAAGTCATGTTGAGTGAAAAGCACCAAGAGTGAAAGGGAAATGAGTAGTAAGTGGAAAAGAGATAGGAGAACAAGCTGCAATCCAGCAGAGCACTTAAGCACCTGCTTAACTTTTAAAGCACTTGAATAGTTCCATTGAAGGCAATAAGATTAGTCGTGATTGAAGTTAAACTTGTATGCAAGCACTCTGCTGGATCTGAGCCAGAGAGAGGAAGTAGTAGCTATTGGCAGTACATTCAAAAATTTAATCCAAAAAAATAACTAGCCATATTTCATACTTAGAGGCTATAATTTCATGTAGAGATTCTGGTGAATACACAAACAACTTTTGCCTTGTTCTTGCAGTTAAGTAGCCACCACTAGAAGCCAAGCCCTTGAGGATACAATCTATGTAGCCTCTCATGCCAGAGAGCAATTTCAATGTTTAATTTAGCTATTTTGTAAAAATCTCTGTTGGCATTTTGAGGCAACATTATTTTGGGGGCACTCTTTAAAATGTTCATGGGAGTGATATTATAACCAAAGTGTTCCAAATTCAATATCATTAATATTCCAAGTTTAATATCAAAAGGGATATTGTTAACATTTACTGATACGTTTATTTCACTAATGCAACTAATACCAGTTTAAATTTCTGTGGCTGAAAGACCATCAGGTGCAGTGTATACACCTTAGCTGTATTGTATGTTTTGTGTTTCTTACTTATTTTCAGTGCACATCTGATGCAAGTCAGCCTTTGCTGCAACTGTTGGAATGGGAAGAAGGGTTCTTCCTGACATCATTCCCTTCATAACATGCACCTTATTTTTCAAAATTTCCACATGACGTTCCATATCTTGTGAAATAAAATGTGGCCAGGATCCATGGTTTTTCTTATTGGAAAGAACGGGTACTAAAACCTGGAGCCAGAGCAGGGAAAGAAGGGTTACAAATCAGTTAAACGTTTAAAGTTTTTCAGTGGTACTTCACAACATACTGCTTCTTTAAATCCTGAGTGGAACAACAAATACACACCAAAACTAAACTAAAGCATACATCAGAAACAAAGGATTACTTAAACCAAAGTCAACTTTTTGATTTTTAGTATATACTTTTCCTGTTGATATACACGTGTTCAAACCTATTCTAATTGTGTTGTACACAAAAAGAATATAAATACATATTTACACTCCCCACAAATCAACTGAGCCCAACATTGAGGTTCTTTTTCAGAAACCATGAACTATACTACTTTTGTTATTTCTCCTCCACCTTTTCCCCACAAAAAATAGGAAAAAAAAGAGGGAGAGAAATAAATAGCCAGGTCTCTGCATCCAACCTTTCCCATCAGAGGGCACAAAATCATCATCAACATCCCAGTCCCCAAGTGTCTGGGTTTAATAAACAAACAAATAATGAGTAATCCCTAAATACAATTAAATTTTCTGGTCAGGTTCAACTTTATATTTAGAATAATCTCTTCGAGTAAAAATACCCTTCTATAATAAGCCTTTGTAAAATTATTTTTTTCCATTAGGGCAAATATGTAGTTTTGTCTGTGACTGAATACTGCATATTCAAAACATTTATTTTTAAACCCCTTAATTCCTTCATATAAACAAATATTTCCTAACTGCTAGCTACATTTTCTATAGTGCATATCACTGTACTTTTGAAGCACTTAAGCACATGCTTAACTTTAAGCATGTGATTATTGCTCACTGAAGTTTACAATTAGGCATGTGCTTAAGCACTTTGCCAAATGTGAGTAGAATATAGCTCCTGCTTAAGTGCTTTATAAATCAGGTCTAAACCATGAATAGGTAAATTAAATCTGCATACCAATGTCACATAGGAACCTTTTTTAGGATTGTTTTTATTACATTAGTGCACATAGATCCCAGCCAGGTTAGGGCCCCATTAGGCTCAACATTGTACAGCCATAAAACAAACAATGAGCTCACCATCTTAGGCTCAAATGCTACAAACAGCTCATACAGAGCCCCACTGACTTCTACCTGTGCAGGACTCCTTGTAGGATTAGGGGCATTCATTTAAAACAAGGCACAACAGGGAGGTGAAATGAAGGGTGAAGGACAGGGAAAACAGTGACACAGTATAATCATGTTTTTGCATAGACTGAGTGCAAAATTTGTAGTTATAAACCTTTATTCTAGTTGTTGTGTTAGAGACAGATGAACAGATAAACAGTGGCCTGAGCTCCTCACCTGCCTTTCTACTGTCAGTTGTTCTGTAGTATTCTATAGGCATCATGGTAAAGTGTATGTTAAGAGAGGATGTGGCACAAAGCATGCCACTCCATAAAATGGCACTGCAATCACTGCACCTCAGTCCCCTCTTTGTTGTTCAGTAATCACTGTGGTCCCCAGGTGTGTGAAAGAGATCCTCTTAAAACAATAATTACTTAGAAATCTGGTGGAACTTCTTAGAGTTCACTGAAAGAGGACCGTCACCCATCATCAAACCTGATAGTATTCAAAGAAAGTTCTTAAACTAAGGACGGGAGAAACCCCTTCAACAAGGCCAATTATTAATTGTGTATATACACTAAATTTCTCTCTATTTAAGTTGTAAAACAAGTTTTATATGATTTCTGTTATCAAAGAATGGATCTGTTAATAAACAGAATTAAAAAAGCAAAGAAGAGAAGAGAAAAGTGAAAAGAAAAAGATCCTCTTTATTCTGTGATGCAGTTCCAACTGCTTCTGAGCAACAGTGAACTTCCCATATGGGTGAAAAGATGAGCCAGGTAAGGTACAGTTTCTACAATCACACAGCCTCCTTGAATCTTCAGGGCTCTCATGCACCCTGGAGTGGGTGTGTTTGTGTTTATTAACTAGCATTCTTCTGCTTGGGATCTAGTTTATTAAATCTTTACAAAATAAATAACATTCCCCTGGCTCTTCCAGGCTCAAGACCCTCCTTTCCTTAGGGCTTTCCATTTATCATTGGTTTCGAGTTTCAGGTCCCATCTCTCTTAGGTCTTGTCTACACTACACAGTTTTGTTGACAAAAGTCAGCTTTCGTCAACAAAACAGTGGAGGTGTACACACAAGAATGGTCCGCCCGCAGACTTAACTCCCCTGTTACGCTGACAAAATAAAACCATGTGGACGAGCGACAGAGCTTTTTGCAACGTAGTTAGAGTGACAGGATGTCAGTGTAGACAGTGCACTTGCTTATATTGCCCTAATTGGCTTCCTGGAAGCGTCTCACAATGCCCTATAGGTACACAGGCATGCACCTCTTCCCAGTTTAAAGGCTCAGGGATTTTTGTAAATTCCCCTCCCTGTTTCCTTAGGGTGGACTGTTCACACAGCATCTTCCCAGCTGACCATGCCAGCTTTCCACAACAGATGCGCTCCCACGTGAAGTACACCATAGCTGTTGGATCTGCTGGGTCTGGGGGATAGGAGGCTATGCAGTCACAGCTTTGCTCAAGTCGTAAGAACTTTGATATCTACAGCCAGATGGCTCATGGCATGCAGGAGAAGGGACATGAAAGGGGCACACAGCAGTGCCATAAGACCAAGGAGCTGAGGCAAGTGTACCAGAAGGCCCGGGAGGGCAACCATCACTCTGGTGCAGTGCCAAAGACATGCCACTTCCACAAGGAGCTGCACACCATCCTTGGCAGTGACCCCACCACCACCAAGAGCCCCGTGGACACTTCGGGAAGACTGAAGGCAGCAGCCAGTGGAGTTGACCCGCAGGACAAAGTGCTGGATAAGGAAGTGGAGTTGAAGGAGGATGTGGGACATGCGACAACTCCAGAGAGGTCTAGCCAGTCCCAGGACTCCGGCTCTGGCACTCATGAAGCAGGAGAGGCAAGCTCTGGTAAACAAGTATTTTGCTTTGATACTCCACAGTGATAGGACATTGAGGTCTCATTTATTTTGTTATATGGTAGAAGAGGGTGTAACGATGCAGTTCTGGCAGGACCCGACTGAGAGTGCCAATTCAGGACAAATTGCTTAAAACAGGGCAGTTACAACCCAAGGCTGGGGTTTTTCCACCTCTAAGGCCTGGTCTACACTAGGACTTTAATTCGAATTTAGCAGCGTTAATTCGAACTAACCGCTCAACCGTCCACACCAGGAAGCCATTTAATTCGAACTAGAGGGCTCTTTAGTTCGAATTTGGTACTCCACCCCGACAGGTGGAGTAACGCTAAATTCGACATGGCTAGCTCGAATTAGGCTAGGTGTGGATGCAAATCGAACTTAGTAGCTCCAGGAGCTATCCCACAGTGCACCACTCTGTTGACGCTCTGGACAGCAGTCCGAGCTTGGATTCTCTGACCAGCCACACAGGAAATGACCCGGGAAAATTTGAATTAATTTTCCTGTCTGGGCACTTTGAATCTGACGTCCTGGCTGGACATCGGGGCGAGCTCCGCAGCACCTGCGGCGATGCAGAGCTCTCCAGCAGAGGAGTTCATGTTATCTGTGAATAGAAAGAGGGACCCAGCATAGACTGACTGGGAACTCTTCGATCTGATCGGTGTGTGGGGCGAGGAGTCTGTGCTTTCGGAGCTGCGCTCCAAAACAGGGAATGCGAAGACCTACGAGAAGGTCTCCAAAGCCATGAGAGACAGAGGATACAGGCGGGATGCAACGCAGCGCCGTGTGAAAATCAAGGACCCCAGACAAGGCTACCAAAAAATCAAAGCGGCAAATGGACGCTACGGAGCCTGCCACCACTGCCCCACCAGTGACCGTGGACTCTGACGATGGGACAGTGTCGACGGCCAGTTCCTCGGTGATGTTCGTGGATGGGGAAGATGAGGAAGGGTTTGTGGAGGACGAGGCAGGCGAGAGCGCTTACAACGCTGGTTTCCCCGACAGCCAGGATCTATTCATCACCGTCATGGAGATCCCCCAACAACCCTCCCGGCCATTAACCTGGACCCTGAATCAGGGGAAGGAGCAGTCAGTAAGTGCTTTAACCATGTTAACTTTTATTCTTAATATAACAGGAATCTTAACTGTGTGAAAAGGAGGTCTCTCTAGATATGGGGATAGAACAGAAATCATCCTTGGAGATCTCCACGAAGCTCTCCTTGCGTTAATCGAAAAGCATCAGCAGGAGGTTCCTGGGGAGAGCTGCCTTATTGGGTGCTCCGTGGTAGCACAGTTTTCCGTGCAAGGCTTTCATGAGGAATTCAGGGAGCACTGCCTCCCCGAGCACGGCTGCATCGGGCCCTGGTTCGTGCTAGCTTTCACGCAGCATGCGCTCTCTATCTCCTTCAGTGACCCTCCTCAGGGTGATCTCGCTCGGAGACTCCTGCATCTAATTAGGGTAATTACTGTAATTTTACACCTGGTCCAAAGTATTTTTAAAAAAATCTACGGACAGACGGCATAGCACAGACTCATCACGCAGCTGCGTGACGAGCGTAACGGAAAGCCAAAGAATATAATGGACGCTCATGGAGGGAGGGGGGAATGAGGACGCAAGGTATCCCACAGTTCCTGCTGTCTCCGAAAAGTATTTGCATTCTTGGATGAACTCCAAATGCTTCTAGGGTCAAACACAGTGTCTGCGGTGGGTCAGGGCATAGTTCGGCAATTTGCGCACACACCCCACCCACCACCAGAAGTGAAAACAATCCTCTGTTGACTCTTTTACATGTCACCCTATCTTTACTGAATGCTGCAGATAGACGCGATGGTGCAGCACTCAACACCAACATCCTTGCTCCCCCCACGCTATGGATGGCTGATGGTACAAAAAGATGGAAATCCGTCCTCATCATCAGCCTATTGGCACATGGGGCAGTGCAAAAGGGCTGGTAACCATGCCGACTAGCATCAGTAAGGTCGATCAAGGGCGCCTGTCCCTAATTTTTGATGGCAGATGGTACAATATGGCTGGTAACCGTCCTCATCATTGCAACAGGGGGCTGAGCTCCATCAGCCCCCACCCTTCATTGTAAATAAAAGATTCAATTGCCCCTGGACTAGCAGAGGGATGATGGGCTCCTTCATCCACACTCCTTAATGTC
This sequence comes from Mauremys reevesii, assembly GCF_016161935.1. Classification (NCBI taxonomy): domain Eukaryota; kingdom Metazoa; phylum Chordata; order Testudines; family Geoemydidae; genus Mauremys; species Mauremys reevesii. The sequence continues at coordinate 59,784,258 of NC_052624.1, read as the reverse complement.
CTGCCTGGACTATCATTGCAGCTGGAGGCTTCCTTCCAGTCATTTTTCACAAACAAGTCACTGTGTCTTATTCCTGCATTCTTTATTACTTCATCACACAAGTGGGGGGACAATGGTATGGTAGCCCAGGAAGGCTGGGGTAAGAACAGAATGAACAGGTGGTGTTGTTGCAGGAGCACCCCCTGTGAATAGCATACAGCTCATAATTTATGCAGGATCGGACACAGAGCAGCTGTGCTCTCTGGTTCTATGATACAGTGGTTCTCTAGTACACTTGCCCATAATCTAGGCAGGACTGATTCTATTTTTAGATACCAAAAAGGAGGGATTGACTCAGGGAGTCATTCCCAATTTTTGCTTTTGCGCCCCTGGCTGCTCGGCCAGGGGCACTTATGACAGCAGCAAATGGTGCAGTGCAAAAGGACAGGTAACCATGCCCATCTTATTACCAATTTATGGTATGGTAGATGGTACAATATGGCTGGTAACCATCTCTGCTGTCATGCAAAAGCAAAAGCATGCTGCTGTGTAGTGCTGCTGGCCCGCCTCTGTCAGCGGCATCTAGTACACATACGGTGACATACACAAAAGGCAAAACAGTGTCCATGGTTGCCACGCTATGGCGTATGCCAGGGCAATTCTGGGAAAACGGGCTTGAAATGATTGTCTGCCGTTGCTTTCCCGGAGGAAGGAATGACTGGTGACATTTACCCAGAATCCACCGTGAAAATGATTTGTGCTCCAACAGGCACAGGGGTCTCAACCCAGAATTCACAGAGACAGCCTAGACTCAGTTAATTGTTCGCAAAAATGTATCTTTGCAAGGAATTCACTCCCTGTTTCCCATCTCACAGCTTCCACTGTCTCCAGACCTGCCACAGCATCCCCCTCGCAGAGGCTGGCAAAGATTAGGCGGCGAAAGAAAAAGACAAGGGACAAGATGTTCGAGGAACGTATGGGCTGCTACCTAGCAGAGGCGGACCAGCAGAGCCAGTGGAGGGAGACCGTCTCTCTGTGCCAGCGCTCACACAGCGAACGGGAGGAGAGGTGGCGTGAGGAAGACAAGCAGGCGACTGAAACGCTGCTTGGACTAGTGAGGGAGCAAATGGACACGCTCAGGCGCCTTGTGGATGTTCTGCAGGAGGACAGAGACACCCTGCAGTGTATCTGCAACCGCACTCCCCTGCCACAAAGTCCCATACCCCCCTCACCGAAAATAATCAGGAGGAGGGGCGGCCGGGGACGTGAATACTGTCACTGCACCACAGCACAGTGCTCAAGTACCCAAAAGCTCTCATACCCTACATTTGCCGAAGTCCTTCGCTTCCAGACTCACAGTAGTCCCAATCCCAGTCCCATCCCCTAACTGTCTACTTAATTAATAAAAATGCTTTGCTGTTAATTACTGTTTCCGTTATGTTTTTTCAAAGAAGACTGTGTTTGAACGGGGGGCGTGGGGAAGGGGGTGGTTAATTGCATAGGACAGTCACCTTTCCCAGGGTACAGACACGGGGGCAGGATCAGCAGCGGGTCACACACACGGTGCAGTCAGTAGGCACCCTGGTCGGTTTTTGGAGGTGGTTTCCAGGATCTGTGTGGGCGGGGGAGATGTGACTTTGCAGCGAGGGAGGGCGGTTACAGATCTTATACAGTGGTCCTTGTCCTGGACCGCTGAGTCACCCAGCTGAGGAATCTGTATCCGTCCTCCTCCACCACAAGGTCACATATCCACCCGCACACAGAATTCCATAAAGAGGGATGGCAGGCTCCGTTGAAAGAAGCCTTCCGGCACTGCGGACTGCTCTAGGAGCAGGAGCCTGTCATTCCTTGAGTTTAGAGGCGGTCTTTACATCACCGCACACCCTACCCAGCACAGCCTGCGTCCCAGTTTCAACCCTTTCACAAAAAGTCATGAATAAAGAAACCTTTGTTAAGTAATAATGGGACATGTATTTTATTTTTACACGTGTGCTGGAAGTGGGGGTAACGGGGTGAACGGGGTATGTAACCGAAGAGGAGAGTCAACAGTAACTGGGTAAAGAAACAGGGGCAGGTTCAGCTTCTCTGTAAAGAAACTGAACAGTCACAGGTCACGCTGCTCGCTGGTATTTGAAGAGTTCCTTGTCGCTGTCCCAGGCGCCTGTATAGGGCTTCATGAGCAAGTGCATTAGCGGGCAGGCTGGGTCCCCAAGGATGACTATAGGCATCTGCACATCCACAACAGTTATTTCGTGGTCCGGGAAGAAACTACCTTCCTGCAGGCGTCTGAGCAGCCCACAGTTCCTGAAAACACACGCATCATGAACCTTGCCCGGCCACCCAACGTTGATGTTTGTAAAACGTCCCCTATGGTCCCCCAGTGCTTGCAGCACCATTGAAAAGTAGCCCAATTTCTCAGCAGCTGACTGTGGAAGAGGTGGACGATAAAGTGCGAGGAGGAGAAAACGGCGATGATCGCAGCGGGCTCCATGCTTGCAGTGCTGTGGCGTCCGCGCTGTCACTGACCAGAAAAGTGCACGAACAGATTGCCCGCAGGCGCTTTCAAGGAGGGAGGGAGGGAGGTTGTGATTGACGGTTCAATGACGACACTTACCCAAAACCACCCTCGACACATTTCTCCCCCCAGCAGGCATTGGGGGCTCTACCCAGCATTCCAATGGGCAGCGGGGACTGCGGGAACTGTGGGATAGCTTCCCACAGTGCACCGCTTCCAAAGTCGACGCTTGCCCCGTGAATGTGGACTCAGAAATTCGAATTAGTGTATTTAGTATGGATACACAAATTCGACTTCATAAGGTCGAATCCACAAATTCGAACTAAGTTGATTCGAAATAGTCTTGTAGTGTAGACAAGGCCTTAGGCAAACCAAACCAGCCAGACAAAGAGGACTTTGGTCTCACTCCACTGGCTAACCACAAGTCACACAAGCAATTCCCTTAGACACGCCAGTTTCCCAGTATCACCACCAGTGCCACTCGTCCTGGGGATGAATGGTTATGAAAACCAACACCCCAATAAAGGAAAAAGGTTCTCTTGATCCCAAAGAATCAAGCCCCAGACTCAGGTCAATATACAAATCAGATCTTACCCACAAATCACGCTGTTGCCAATCCTTTAGAATCTAAAATCTAAAGGTTTATTCATAAAAGGAAAAAGATAGATGAGAATTAGAATTGGTTAAATGGAATCAATTACATACAGTAATAGCAAAGCTCTTGGTTCAGGCTTGTAGCAGTGATAGAATAAACTGCAGGTTCAAATCAAGTCTCTGGAGTACATCCCCAGCTGGGATGGATCATTCAGTCCTTTGTGTAGAGCTTCCATTTGTAGCAAAGTCCCTCCTGAGGTAAGAAGCAGGATTGAAGACAAGATGGAGATGAGGCATCAGCCTTTTATAGTCTTTTCCAGGTGTAAGAACACCTCTTTGTTCTTACTGTGGAAAATTACAGCAAAATGGAGTCTGGAGTCACATGGGCAAGTTCCTGCATACTTTGCTGAGTTACAAGGCGTATCTGCCTTCTCTCAAGGGGTCAATTGTATAGCTGATGGTCCTTAATGGGCCATCAAGCAGGCTAGGCAGGGTAACACCAACTTGTCTGGGATATCACCCAGAAGCACAGCACAAATTTGAAATACAGACAGTGCAGAGCCAATACTCATAACTTCAACTACAAAATAATACATACAGACAGACTGCATAATCATAACCAGCAACCCATAACCTGGTCTTAGACACTTTATATGACCCCCTTTACATAAGATTTGGTGCCACTACAGCACCTTGGTTGCAACCATGTTCTATATGGTCCCAGATTATATCAATAACGTCACACCCCCAACACAAAATTGATGCAGGAAGGGATGACACAAACATCACTGACTGCATCCCAAGAGCTCCCCATCCTTGGGCCTGTCTCACTACAGCTAATGTTGGGTTAGAAGCCATACCACTGTATAACAGAAATGGTTTATCAAAGTCATGTTCAATAACATGATTGAATCTCTTTACAAACTCAAGGTAAAACTTGGTTAGAACAATAATGGATTGGATCTGCTCTTGCAGCATGGTTTCTGTATGTCTCATGTGATCTTGCCAAGAGCTAAAGAACACAGCTACTTTATCCATACAAGCTTTGGCAAATGTTTGGAACCCAATTAACATCAAATCAATGTAGATATTAATGTTGTTCATAGTACAGAAATCTTGGCATTTAGCCATGAAAGCAATATGGTAGTGTGCCTCAGTTTCCCTTTTCATACAGCACATTAGGTCTGGAATGTCTTTTCCCCAGTGAAAAGTTCCAATACTGTTTACAGGCATTAACTGTGAAATATCAATACAGCAAGGCGTTTTAACATAAAGTGTGTTCTCATGTATTTCTTTCAACATGTTCAAGGGATTTTCCAAAAGATTAGGCACATTGTACATTCTTACAGTTCTTGGTAATAGCAACACATTAGTTACAAAAATCACCATTAGCAATAAAAACAAATTTATTGCAAGTGCCCATCTACAATCATGTTTGTCATGCCACACCTTTGGCCCAATACCATTGGAGTTTGGGCATTTTAGGGTTAATTTTGCAAAGGGAAGCCACAGTTAAGTTCTCTCTTTCCTCCTTGTCCTGAAGGATCAGACCCTGATTTCTCTTGCTTAACAGAATTCACTGGCTGATGTGATGGGCTCTCTTTGCTAACAGCTATTAGCAAGTCTTTCCTTTCCCTGGCAGCCAGGTAATTAGTATCAACACAGACACTAGCTTTTAGATTTTCAGCTGCTACCAATTCCAAGGCTTGACTCTGTCTTACAGAGATACCACACAAATCCAAAGAGTCTGAGGGTGAGAGTTTGCTTGATCTCCCCTGCATCCTCAAGTATTCAGCCATAAAACTATTCTGCTCTGAAACACCAATAACTAAGTCTGTCCTCAGACCCTGAAGCACAGACTGCTCACTTAAAGAATCAGAATGGAGACATTCCTCTTTCAACAACCTTCCCAACAAGCTGGCCACACACAGCCACTTGGTCATAGGGCTGCTCAACTTTCTTAACAGCTCTTACTCCATATGAGACCTTCTTTAAGCTATCCACACTGGATTTTTCAAAAGGAAAGTCAATGGATCCATTCACAACAGAAAATTTCTGGCTGTTAGGAACTGAAACTTTCTTGATTAAATCACTTTCACACCCTTCAGTTGGAGTAAACTGCTGGCACAGATTACCATGAGGGTTCCTTTCCCCAGGAGCTTCTCTAAGCAGCAATTTCCACTCCCCCACCCCCCAAATCACAGAAATTCTGCCCTTACCCTCTTCACCTAGGGCTTGCTCTAAATGAAGACTTTCATGAGCAACAACAGATTCTTTGTGGGTCTCACTTACATCCAGAATTACCTCTGGCCCATCAGGCAGATTCCTTCACAATCCCCTTTCAGGCAAACTCACAGATTTACTAGATAAAAGGTTAGAAGCATTCTCCTTTCCTTTGCCACACACAAGTTCAGGAATCTTTTCTTTCTTGCTACAAGTTGTCAAACTGTCAGTAAGTAACACAATTAAATCACCTTCATGCTCTCCTTGTGCCCTGGCTAGGGTATCACCCTGATCAGACAGAGTTGCTACATCCTTTTCCAACCACAGATTAGCAACTGGCAAACTACAAGCACCACTCTGGGATTTTGCTATGACACTAACTGGATGCAACCTAGTTACAGTGCCATGCAGCCCAATATGCCATTAGCCTTCTTGGCAACAAGGGCTCACTGTTGATAGATATCCAGCTTCTCATCCACTGTAATCCCCAGGTCCTTTTCTGCAGAACTGCCACTTAGCCAGTCAGTCCCCAGCCTGTAACAGTGCATGGGATTCTTCCATCTTAAGTGCAGGATTCATCATATTTCTTTTGTCCCAGTCCTCCAATTTGTCTAGGTCACTCTGGACCCTATTCCTACTCTCCAGCATATCTACCTCTCCCCCCAGCTTAGTGTCATCCGCAAACTTGCTAAGGGTACAATCCATCCCATCATCCAGATAATTAATTAAGATGTTGAACAAAACTAGCCCCAGGACCAACCCCCAGGGCACTCCGCTTGATACTGGCTGCCAACTAGACAGGGAGCCGTTGATCACTACCTGCTGAGCCCAACAATCTAGCCAGCTTTCCATCCATCTGTCAGGATGCCCTCCCCACTCTGAACTCTGGGGTTCAGATGTGGGGACCTGCATGAAAGACCCCCTAAGCTTATATTCTACCATCTTAGGTTAAACACTTCCCCAAGGCATAAATTTCTTGCCCTGGGATGGTATCGCTGTCACCACCAAATGAGTTAGACAAAGATTCAGTAAAAGGACCACTTGGAGTTCCTGTTTCCCCAAAATATCCCCCCAAGCCCCTTCACCCCCTTTCCTAGGGAGGCTTGAGAATAATATACCAACCAAATAGGTAACCAAGGTGACCACAGACCTGACCCTTTGGGTTTTTAGGACACTAAAAACCTAATCAGATTCTTAAAAACAGAATTTTATTATAAAGAAAAAAGTAAAAGAAGCATCTCTGTAAAATCAGGATGGAAGGTAATCTACAGGGTAATAAGATTTAAAACAGATGATTCCCCTCAAGGCAAAACTTTAAAGTTACAAAAAAACAGGAATAAACCTCCCTCTTAGCATAGAAAAAATTCACAAGCTAAAACAAAAGATAATCTAATGCATTTCCTTGCTATTACCTACTCTTTCTGTAATATTAGATGTATCATTTCAGTAAGAGCTGGATTACTTGCTTGGTCTCTCTCTGTCTCAAGAGACCACCACACAGAGAACAAAGCAAAAACCTTCACCCACAGATTTGAAAGTTTCTTCTCCCCTTATTGGTCCTTTTGGTCAGGTGCCAACCAGGTTATTTGAGCTTCTTAACCCTTTACAGGTAAAGGAGGGATTTTAGGCTACCATTAGCTGTATGTTCATGACACCACCTTATAGTCCATTCATCCAATCCATACTTTAACTTGCTGGCAAGAATACTGTGGGACTTCTTCCCTTTTTAAAGATGGGCACTATATTTGCCTTTTCCCCAATCGTCTGAGACCATGCCCAATCACCATGAGTTTTCAAAGATAATGGCTAATGGCTCTGCAATCACATCAGCCAACTCCCTCAGCACTCTTGGATTCATTAGATCCGGTCCCATGGACTTGTGCATGTCCAGCTTTTCTAAATAGTCCTTAACCTGTTCTTTCACCATTGAGGGCTGCTCACCTCCCTCCCCCCATACTGTGCTGCCCAGTGCAGCAGTCTGGGAGCTGACCTTGTCTGTGAAGACCAAGGCAAAATAAGCATTGAGTACTTCAGCTTCTTCCACATCATCTGTCGCTAGGTTGCCTCCCCCATTCAGTAAGTGTCCCACACTTTCCCTGACTGTTTTCTTGTTGCTAACATACCTGTAGAAACCCTTCTTGTTACCTTTCATATCCCTTGCTAACTGCAACTCCAATTGTGCTTTGGTCTTCCTGATTACACCCCTGCCTGTTCGAGCAACATTTTTATACTCCTCCCTAGTCATCTGTCCAAGTTTCCACTTCTTGTAAGCTTCCTTTTTGTGTTTAAGCTCACTGAAAATTTCTCTGTTAAGCCAAGCTGGTCACCTGCCATATTTGTTATTCTTTCTACACATTGGGATGGTTTGTACCTGTGCCCTCAGTAAGCCTTCTTTAAAATACAGGCAGCTTTCCTGGACTCCTTTCCCCCCTCAGATTAGCCTCCCAGGGGATCCTGCCCATCAGTTCCCAGAGGAAGTCAAAGTCTGCTTTTCTGAAGTCCAGGGTCCGTATCCCAATCCCTGAGTTCAAAGCTCCCTCTTCCTTCAGGAGCAGGTCTCCCCAGTCCTCCTTCCTGGCTGGCCCCGGTGACCCATCAGCACGGTTCTCTCACAGAAGAGCCTCCCTGCAGCTCTCTCTTGACACTAATCTCCCTTGGGAATTCCTTTTTAAGCCTCAGCAGATGGTTACAGGACCTTGGCACCCATTCCCAGCATGGTTGATGATCCTTCTCAGAATTTGCACATATTTTTCTTCAAAGGGTTGTGCCTTGGAACAGATTAGTGTTAAAAGGGATATGAAGGATGAATCGGAGTTAGACTTTATTAAGAAGGCTACTCTAACCTTTCCAGATTTATGGAAACTGCTATGGCTTGATTTTGTTTAGAAGGGAAAGTGAAAAGGAGCAAGCTGTTTCATTTTTCATTTTCTTATTTTTGTTGAATACTCCCTTGTGGTATGAAATTTTATTGCATATTGTGAACAACTTTTTAAATGAGAACATAAGGAACTCTTACTGAAATTTCTTGTTTATATACTAAACAGACATAATGAAGCTGCTTTTAAAATGTCTGACCTTCCAGTTTCTCATCCATCCATCCTTTTACTACTTTTAAAAAGGTTTAACTGCATTTTTGTTTTCAGTGTTTGCTGAAGTCTTTGACATGCCCTCTAATGTAGATAATCAGCAACACATGAGTTGCCTCAGGTTATGCAAGATCTTTAAGTCAAATATTTGACCAGGTACTACTGTTGTGAAATTCTCAGTTGATTTCTGCAGAATGTATTAGTCAGGTAAACAGCTAGAGTAGCACTATCAGTATGATTTGTTACAACTAAATTCCAAATGTGTGTTTGTTGTTCTACATCCTCTATAGCAACAAACCAGGAAAAAGGTAATTAATTTTTAATACTAAAATACATCTGAACAAATTGAATGCATAGCCAAACCAAATACATTAGCTTTCACAAAGGAGAATAGGCTCCCAAGTAAATGTGGAATTTGGAATTAAGACATCCATGTAGTGAATGTATCCTTGATCTCATCAGCAGCAAACTTCCCTCTTCTTTTCATTACAGTTTGTGGCCCTCACTCCCTCTCTCCATGAACTAAAAAAAAAAAAAAAAAAAAAAAAAACCACCCCACACACCACCACTTGACTTTGCCAGCCTCTATAAAAAATGGATTCCCAATGAAATGTGTGAAACTCTGCCTCACTGAAGACAATGGGAGTTCTCCTACTGACTTCAATGGGGCCAGAATTTCATCCTTTATCTTTCCAGTGTAAGTTTGCTAAAGTTCTATTACTTCTTTTGCTCTTAACCAGCTTGTTTCCACTGGCCCCAAGCCAATAACTTCCTCCCAAACGAGATGGCCACCCCAAAATAATGACCAATTCAAGGTCAACAAAGTCACTGGCCAACATAGTGAGACTCTACAGTGCCCATCTAGTCTTAGCATCTATCACTATTTATTTTTTTTAATTATTTTTGGATTACTACATCTTAATTGCACATATTTTTCACCTTACTGAAATACATTTGATTATATTCCTAATTAATCAAAGAATTTGAAAATTAAATTACATTTATAACATTGAAAAAGAATCATGCAAAGGGAATATTTTTGGAGAAGTATTAATAAATATACTCATTTCTACTGTGTTCATTTTCATATTTAAATTCCCAAAGTCTTGTTTTTCTAATGCTTACCAGGAATTTTAAGTTTCTGTATTCTGACTGAGCTATTTTCTTACTAAGGGCCAAATTCTGCCTTGAGTAACAGTGGTGTAAATCCAAAGTAACTTGATTTAATTCAGTGGATTTATAGTACTGTAACTCAGACCAGAATTTGACCACATGTGAGCATGGTAACTGACTGCCAGGAGAAGCAGTGATTAACATATGAAATATTTTAAGTACAATTTTAAAAAGGAGACAGTGGTCTTGCTATAGACCTAAACACAAAGAAGTGATACCTGGCCATCTGGGGGATGAAGCGTTTACATTTGTAATTAAAAAAAAAAAAAGTTTTTCTTCCAACCATAAGATTCCAAATGCAACTTTAAAACTCAGAGCCAAATTCAACCCTGGTGCAAGCACTGATGTCAAACGTGTTGCACTACTTTTATCAGCATTGAATTTGATCCTGAGAGCCTACCAACACAGGCTGTAAAAACAAAAGTGAAGTGTTTTGAATAATATGACTATGTATCTATGTAACAGGAAATTACATGTATACCAAATGAATGATTTCTGATGTCTGTTTGATGCTACGCAACTTATCTCATCCAGTTACTTGTTTTCATATTCCTCCTTTTTGGATATATTATTCTCTTTCTTAAAAGTGACAAGATTTTAAAACTTTGCATATATATATTTATCTTTTGATTTACATTTCAGAGGAAGGTTCAGCAAAAGTGGAGTAAAATTTTGGCGGAGATCTACTGGAACTGAACTCCTATTAGTGGGGAAAACTTTTTATATACCCCTCCTCATTGATCCTATACTCCCTTCCTCATAGTTGCTGGAACTAAGGGTGCTGGGGGGGGCTGCCGCACCTTCTGCCCCCGACTTGAAGTGGTTTCCATCATATACAGGGTTTAGAGTTTGGTTCAATGGCTGTTAGCAACCCCCCCATACAAATTGTTCCAGCGCCCCTGCCCTTCCTGTGAAATAGTTATAGATTCATCAGATGCAAAAAAATTTTTGCTCATGTGACTGTGAAAGCTATTTTTAATTATTAAAATTCACATAGTTCTGACCTGGAGTAATGACTGCATATACTCAACTTTTGGCATGTAACTAACATCTGCTATTTCAATATTCCTGAATGAGAGATAATAATCAACCACAGGAGAACTGACTCCTAACCTATCTTTCAAGCTGACATCCTTTGGACAAGAGGAGTACTGTACAATGTCCCTCACAAAATCTGGGCTGCTGAAAACGGGTTCTAGATGCCTGAACAGAATCAAGCAAGCACTTACTGAACATTTTGTATAACCTGCTTGTAATAGGGTAAGTGCTTCAAGCTTCACAACAATTCAGATGATGAAATCACTTCAGTTAAAATAAATAATATATATTAAATAATAATAATACAATATATATTACAATGCCTCCACTATCCATCCTTTTGTGACATGTCTAGGCAACAGAGTAACTGCAGTTTTATTGTAATTTTTTTTTCTTTTACCAGTGTAAGCATTATTTTTCTGCTGTCCACTATCTGTTGGAAATTATAATAAATGCAAGACTCAAATTTTAAGGTTTATCACAAATATTTAGTTATAAATACCTCTTCTATTAAATCAACTGTATGCTCAAGTGGTGTTGCAGACAATTCTTCAAATACCAGCTCTTTTTTGTAATTGTCTGTTCCAATGCGTTCTGTGGTCTTCATAATGCAAACTAATTTATGTGTTATATCACTGGGTATCTAAAACAAGAGAATCATAGGTTATCGGTTCTACAAGAATATGATCTTTACAGTACAAAGTAGTCAGAGAATAAACACCAATAGCTGCCTATTAGGTGACATACAATACTGAATATTGGCTACCACTCTGATACAATATTGAGGTCCTGGTCAGGCCTGTTGGGACTAAGTGGAGGAAGCAGGGCACAGAGGTACAAAAATAGCTGGCAGTAGAGCAGCCTGGGACTCTGAAGTACCTTGTCAGAATCCCTGTGCTGTGTGAGTGTCCAAAAATCTGTACCCAGACCTTGGGCTTGCTTTGACATCTGGTTTTTCACCTGCCTGTGGTTGATCTTTTGCAAATAGGCACCAGTTAAAAAAAAAAAAGCCCTTAAAAACCAAAACCCCCATTTTATACCATACTGATAGAGAACTATGGCCACATTTTCAGACAACAATGTGCTTGCATCTTGAGGGTGGGTGAAATGAACCCCATACATGGTGTCTGTAAAGTACTTTCAGATGATATATAGGGCCAAATTCTATCCCTTGATATATGCCCATAACTTCCATGCAATAAAAGCTAAATGAATGTTTCTGACAGCAGTTTAGCCTAATTATTAATTCACATCCAACAATAAATTAACTCTTTCCAAAACCATATCCCTCTTCATGAAAGTGTTAGATGCACAACAATCTGGCCCTAAAAACTTTCAATTTTATGTTTCTTTGAGGTGGATGTATTCCATCATTTAAGAGCTATGGAATTTGCCATTTATTCCACCCTTGTTCAGAATGTGCTCCAGAATTTAAACTTTCATTAAAAACAAAACACACACACCTTCCTGCTTGCAAAAGAAACTGTATGGAGTGCAACAACTGATACACTGTCATCTTACAGGGTCTGCAGACAGCCTGAAATCAAAGATCCAAGAGATTCCTAACCAGCTGCCAAAACTTTCACAGCTTTACCCCTGACATTTCAACAATGCTACAAACCTATGTGTTGCCAGTACAAAATCTGCACAATAACTGAAAATGTGGGGATAGTGTAAAATAAATTGAATTTAAATACAGAGAAAGACAGAGCTAGCGTACTGACTGTATTATTTATATTCATATTTAATTAATTAAAAATCTCAGTTTAAGCGACCATATATTTTTCAGTCTGCCACAGAAAGTAGCTGGGCTTGCAGCAGAACTTAGATCCAGTTTGCCACAAGAGGCTTTGACCAGAGCCAGGCTTTATAAAATTGTCCTATTAACTGTTTTTAAAATACAAAGCTACAAAGGTGCTCCTTTTCTGGATTACCTCACACATTCAAGGCAGTATTGTGAAGATATTTTAAGACAAACTAATGATATTTACTATAATTAAGTGGCACAGGGTGGCCATGGAATGGCCTCATCAGGCAGTGTGGCTTGGAGCACCCATTATTGTTGTGTGCACTCTTGTCCCATTGGTTTGATATAATTAAGTTAGATTTTCTGTTTGATTCTTTGGCAAGGGACATAAGCGATAGCAAAATAGTACTCCAAGGGTCAAGAAATATAGGGAAAGAGGGCTACAGGTGAGATTTTTTTTTAATTAATTTAGGGAAACTGGATAGTATACTGAACAAAGTAACTCCTTTTATTCCCCTGGAGACCCAATTCTGGTGGTAGAAACTGTCTTAGAGGACAAGCAGCAAAGACCAACACGGCTACCCCTCTGATCTTAGAGGACAGTTACTTGCATTATAGTGTTACTAATAAGTTTCTGGCAGCTGATAGCAAATGATCAAGACAATTCAAGGACAAATTATTATTTTTTTAATCTCCAGTGATGTAGATGTGCAGTGGGTATTTTAACTAAGTGCACTGATATCTTTAGAAATTGAGGTATTAACTAAGGAACACACATATACAATATTAAGTACTCTCAGTTACTTGCATTCCTAGCTAAAACCAATAAGTTTGTTAGCTATTACATTCTGTAGGTGACGTCTTGGCCTCACTGAAGTCAATGGCAAAACTGCCATTGAGTTCAGTGGAGCCAGGATTTAACCCATGTATTTTAAACAGGATAGGCTAATAGTCTAGAAGGCTGAGTCCTCTCCATCACTATGGACCAGACTGGGCCCCCATTCTCACACTGGTGAGCAGTTACTCCCATGAGTAATCCAATTGATTTAAATGAATCTATTTGTGTACTCACAAGTGTAAGGGCATGTCTGTCTCAATCTGATCCTACCTTAACCACATCACATTTTAAATGCAGTGATCCTCAGATCTGAGTGATTCAGGAGCCAAATTAGCAATCAACATTACCCAGAGCCATAGTATTGTGAATTCATTGTTTCATTTACTACAATACTATATATAAGCATTCTCACAGCAAATAAGTTTAATAGTAGAAGCTGATAACTTAACACAGTAAAAGATCCTGATTGGTTAATAATTAAATCAGTGTTTCAATCATGTGATGCCAATTACCACAGTAGACACTTTAAAAAGCCACTTGCTCCTCCCAAGCCTCAGTCTGAATATCACTACTTTAAAAGGAAGACCCTTAAGAAACCGGATAAGACTACCAGAGGGGTGGAAAGGAATGGCTGACTGAAGTAGTTTCTACAGAGTGCACTAATGCTAGGACGTCTATACTAAAGATTAAAGTGAAATTAACCTCAATAAAATTTGTTCATATATTTCCACTTATTTCCCCCTTAGAATCATTGCAGTGGGGACAAAACCAGAAAGGTCTAAACATTGTTGGTGATGGTGGTTCAGATAAAATTAAACTCTGCTCCCAATTTATCCCCAATTTTGCCCATCTCTACTAATATTACGAGGCTTGAATCCATTCATCGGGAAGTCCTAACCCTGAAAGGGCCAAGCAGTGGGATCGTGCTTTTCATGGCATGACTTAAGGTCTCTGTGCTATAAAACACCAGCAAATATATTTGCAGCATCCCGAAGCCCAAGGGTACCGTATTTGTAATTCACACTTGAGCACCTTACCTTCTGCATAGCTGTTAACGCTCCTGCCCGAGGGGAGCAAAACAGCAAGAAAGCTGGTTCGGTTTTATCCAAAAACTCCGCCAGGGTTTTCTGGTTCTCCTCATTTTCAAGATATTTGCTCCATTTCTCTGCTTGAAAGTTCAGCAAAAGTGCCAGACGGTGCCCCACAAACTGGACCCTCTCCTCCTCTGAGAAACTTTCTTCCTGAGCAGCCTCTTCCTCCTCCATCTCCAGCCCCAGAATTGGAGGGGCTGGTGGGAGCCGCTGACGCGCAAGCAGACTCCCGCACAAGCTGCTGCTCGGGGAATAGCGTGGCCCTCTTCTTCAAACTCCCGCCTGCCCAGCAGATACCACTTGGTGTCCCCTTGCGAATGCACCAGCCCTGGTTGGCCCGGGGAGGTTGCAGTGCAGTTCCCTCTACAGCCCCAGCTCGGCCCGCCTTACAAATCCCCTCAGCTACAGGACGGCGCAGTCGCTTCTCTAAAGTTTCCTTCCTCCCCTGCCCTGTATTTGCAGTTCGCCTGCGGCTACCTCACTGCCCGGCCTGTGGTCCCTGACAAGCAGCCAGGGCACCAGTTACATTGTTGCCTGCTGCAGCCTCAGCTGCCATAAATTGCAGGGCAGCGGCGTCCGGTTTCCCTGGGGACGACGGAGCCACTGGGACAGCCGGCCCCGCCTCTCCGGGGAGTAAATCACACCTCTTCCCAACCAGGGCACCGCCTCCTGGGGAACCAACCCCCGCCGCCCGCCAGCCAGCCGGGGCGGCAGAGGATGTTCCACGTCTCTGTAGAGCCAGACGCGTTTGTGGGGCTCAGACTAAGGTCGGAGGGTTTCACGCTCCCTGATACAGTTCCAGGTCCAGCCTCCCTCCTCCTCCACCCCCGCTCTGCCCGCTCCCCCGACCCGGCCAGGCACCCGCGCAACGGGGCAGGCTCCATTCGGTGAGGCTTTGGCTGGGCGCTCAGAGGCCGGAGGAGCCCAGATGAATAGGATCCTGGATGTGAGGGGCCTGGCTGTCTGCGCCTGGCGGGAGGAGGGATCCCACACCCTTGGAGCACAGAGAGGGCAGATTTAGGCGTGAAATGCGCGCTCCTCCTTGTGAATCCCAGCACCCAGGGTTGTGGGGACAGAGCTTATGGGCAGTTTTTTTTTAAATGGGGGGGGGGAGGCAGCTTTGTGTTGCAACAACAAAATGTATCTAAGATTAAGTGACCGCAAAACATGCACATAAAATGTCAATGTGGAAAAATAATGCTCCACCTTTGCACTTTTTAAAACAGTACAGTACTTAGTCAGCATGTTTTATACCCAATACTCAAACCTAAACATGCACGTAAAATTGTAACAAGATTCCAAGAAAGCACATTATTCTAAGTACAGTGCAATGGTTAGTTTAAAGATATATATGCATGCAATATTTGTATATATCTAAATGCCACAGTTTGGTGAATTATTAGAGCCCTACCAAATTCACAGTCCATTTTGGTCAATGTCACAGTCATAGGATTTTAAAAATCATAACTTTCATGATTTCAGCTATTGAAATCTGAAATTTCATGGTGTAACTGTAGGGGTCCTGACCCAAAAAGGAGCTGTGGGCAGATCACAAAGTTATTATAGGGGGTTGCGGTACTGCTATCCTTATTTCTGTGCTGCCATTGGCAGCGGCACTGCCTTCAGAGCTGGGCAGCTGGAAAGCGGTGGCTGCTGGCCAGGAGCTCAGCTCTGAAGGCAGAGCTGCTGCCAGTGCAGAAGTAAGGGTGGCAAAACCATACTATGCCATCCTTTCTTCTGTGCTGCTGCCTGCAGAGCTGGGCCCTCCTCCAGGCTGCTCAGCTCTGAAGACCGTGTAAAACTAAGGGTGGCAATACTGTGACCCCCCTTCCCCTGCCAAAAAAAACCTGGTAACCCCCCTGCAACTCCCTTTTGGGTCAGGACTCCCAATTTGAGAAAGGCTGTTCTCCCTCTGTGAAATCTGTATAGTATAGGGTAAAAGCACACAAAAACACTAGATTTCACGAGGGGAGACCAGATTTCACGGTCCATGTTTTTCATGGCCATGAATTTGGTAGGGCTCTAGTAATAATTTACAGAACCCTTTTCTTATAGGTCAACAGTTCAAATATAGCCAAGATGACTGAGAATTGATACCATGAGTGGCCTATCAGAAATGGGTGGGTAGTCTCAGTCCAGTATCAAGTGGACAGCTGTATACAAGATTGGGGGAGGGATTTTTCTTATTTTGGCAATCAGTAGATACATAAATAAACCCACAGAAAAATATATGGGGGGATGGCAAAGGTTTTTTTCAAACACGCTTTTAAAATGCTAACAGGAAGCTATTCATAAAAAATAAAACTACTTTTAATAAAAATAAGATTAGAAAATTTTTAGCTTTATCACGTAAATTACTCATCATCTTATCTCATCTTTCCCTCCACCCCATCTCTGTTCAGTGCTGGTGGTACCAGCTCCTAACCCACCCCTTTGTTTTCAGTACATGCCCCACACACTCTCTTCACCTCAGAGCAAGTGAAGATGTACATTCCACTATTCTTCCACAGATTTAGACACAGCTGGACCTACTTATAGCCACACTTAGGGCAAATAGCTAGGAGAAAAGTAGCAGCACAGAAAGGTCACTGAGCTTGGCTTGTGGTAGGGAGGGCAGTAGAGAAGAAGGAAGCATAGGGCAGCTGGTGGAAATAGAACATACCGACCCACTTGAAACTGCTCTGTGTTGAGTCAATAAGTAAACGGGTGGTATATTGAGGCTTAGATAGAAACAGAACATGTTTTCACTGGTATAACAAGTGGGGGTCCACAGGGGTCTGTTTTGAGACTGGCTCTGTTCAAGATCTTCATCAACGACTTAGGTATTGGCATAGAAAGTACGCTTATTAAGTTTGCAGATGATACCAAACTGGGAGGGATTGCAACTGTTTTGGAGGATAGGGTCATAATTCAAAACAATCTGGACAAATTGGAGAAATGGTCTGAGGTAAACAGGATGAAGTTTAATAAAGACAAATGCAAAGTGCTCCACTTAGGAAACAACAATTAGTTTCATGCATACAGAATGGGAAGAGACTGTCTAGGAAGGAGTACGGCAAAAAGGGATCTAGGGGTTATAGTGGACCACAAGCTAAATATGAGTCAACAGTGTGATGCTGTTGCAAAAAAAGCAAACATGATTCTGAGATGAATTAACAGGTGTGTTGTGAGCAAGACACGAGAAGTCATTCTTCCGCTCTACTCTGCACTGGTTAGGCCTCAGCTGGAATATTGTGTCCAGTTCTGGGCACCGCATTTCAAGAAAGATGTGGAGAAATTGGAGAGGGTCTAGAGAAGAGCAACAAAAATGATTAAAGGTCTAGAGAATATGACCTATGAAGGAAGGCTGAAAGAACTGGGTTTGTTTAGTTTGGAAAAGAGAAGACTGAGAGGAGACATGATAGTAGTTTTCAAGTATCTAAAAGGGTGTCATTGGGAAGAGGGAGAAAATGTGTTCAACTTAGCCTCTAAGGATAGAACAAGAAGCAATGGGCTTAAACTGCAGCAAGGGAAGTTTAGGTTGGACATTAGGAAAAAGTTCCTAACTGTCAGGGTGGTTAAACACTGGAATAAACTGCCTAGGGAGGTTGTGGAATCTCCATCTCTGAAGATATTTAAGAGTAGGTTAGCTAAATGTCTATCCGGGATGGTCGGGATAGTATTTGGCCCTGCCATGAGGGCAGGGGACTGGACTTGTTGACCTCTTGAGATCCCTTCCAGCCCTAGAATCTATGAATCTATTAATCTATGTTTATTCAAGCAGAACACACAGGGGAGACTCCTTGCCTGACAGAGTTTTACTACATCTGTGCACCTGGCACATCATTTCCCAGCAACAATGGAGCAGTAGCTCCACCTGTCAAAATAGTCAGCTGCTGCTGCTAGGGTAGGAAATCTACTCCAGAAGGATGCACTATCCCTCGATCCAGGGCAGCAGTACCAGGGGAAGAGTGAACACCAGGGCAGAGTGATCATGCCCTCCCTTTGCAAGATCGGCACCATTCACTGCTCAGAAGGGCTTCTTTCTTTGTTTCCAACATGACTAGGCCTTTCACCTTTTAAAAAATAAAATACACGGTTTATATGTTTATGGTTGGGCGGTAACCCTGATTGTAGACATCACAAAAATCATCACCACAATTAGCCCTAACTGGCACCTTTGATGGCCATCTTGACAGAGAACCCATGGACAAAATCAGCTCAGGCATTGTAGGGAAGCCCTCACTACCACTCCATGTACCCGTTCTGTGGATAAATAAATATGACAGCTTAAATAGAAGACTATTAAAGAAAAGCATGTCGCCTTCATAATTGCTCTCTCAGAATGTTGTACTCGAACCAGGTCAGGTGGAAGGTGAACCTCCTGTCACTCCAAGGACTTCTGAGCTGCTGAGCTAAAGCGACTGTGTAATAAATCAGTACTTCCCACCCTTCTGCAATTTAAGTTACAATTTTCTTTGTGTACTATTTCTTCAGAAACCAGGTAACAGGACCGTTTACACTGTTCTTCACACTAGGGTTCACCTTTACAAGTCAAGTTTCCAGCAAGATGGAACTGAGGGTGGGGGGAGCCGGCAGTGCCCCTTATACCACGGTATATGTGTGCCACTCCAGAAAGCGCCAGAGCTGGTCCCCTACGGATACCACTGAGGGAAAAACTTCTGGCACTGGTGCATTTGGCAGGCACACACACCTACAATGGAATGGACATGAGCAAGCATTCAAAGAAGAAGGTAGACTTATGAACACTAATGCAGAAAAATAAGTGTTCAATAAATATTTCTGTTCTATTTTTGGGTGGGAAATCAGATAATTCAGTTTCATCATATGGTGATAACACTCTTTCCATTGCACTAGAATATCTGGTGGATGTTAAACAGAAGCTACTAAAGTCAGACACTTTTAAATCAGCAGGTACAGATAACTTGTATCCAAGAGTTTTAAAAGAGCTGGCCAAGGAGTTCACTGGACTGTTAATGTTGCTTTTCATTAAGTCTCAGAGCACTGAAGACTTCAGAAGACTGGAAGAAAGCTAATGTTGTGCCAAGTTTTAAAAAGGGTAAATGGGGTGACCTGGGCAATTATAAGCCAGTCAGCCTGACATTGACCCCAGGCAAGATAATGAAGCAGCTGATACATGACTCAATTAATAAAGAACTAAAGGGTGACAATGTGATTAATTTCAGAGTAGCAGCCGTGTTAGTCTGTATCCACAAAAAGAACAGGAGTACTTGTGGCACCTTAGAAACTAACAAATTTATTTGAGCCCACTTCATCAGATGCAAATCAACATGTGTTTATGGAAAATAGATCCTGTCAAACTATCTTAATATTTTTTTCTGATGAGATTACAAGTTTGGTTGATAAAGATAATAGTGCTGATGTAATATACTTAGACTTCTGTAAGGCATTTGACATGGTTTTACAAAAGATGGATCATGCCAGACCAATCTGATCTCTTTCTTTGAGAAGATAACTGATTTTTAGACAAAGGAAAGGCAGTAAATTTAATCTACCCAGATTTCAGTAAGGCATTTGATACAGTTCCACATGGGAACTTATTAGTTAAATTGGAGAAGATAGGAATTAATATGAGAATTGAAAGATGGAACTGTTGAAAGGGGGGACTACAACAGTTCATACTGTGAGGTGAATTGTCAAGCTGGAAGGAGGTTACTAGTGGAGTTCCTTAGGGATAGGTCTTGGGAACCTATATTATTCAACATTTTTATTAATGACTTTGGCACAAAGAGTGGGCGTGTGCTAATAAAATTTGCAGATGGCGCAAAGCTGGGAGGTATTGTCAATATGGAGGAGGACCAGAATATCATACAAAAAGATCTGGATGACCTAGAAAACTAGAGTAATAGAAATGGGATGAAATTTAATAGTGCAAAGTGCAAGGTAATGCATCTAGGGACTAACTAAGAATTTTTGCTATGAGCTGGGGACCTGGAAGCAACAGAGGAGAAAGAACTGGATGTATTGATTTATCACAGGATGACTATGAGCCACCAATGTGATGCGGCTGTGAAAAAGGTTAATGAAATCCAAGGATGCATCAGGCGAGGCATTTCCAGTAGAGACAGGGAAGTGTTAGCACCATTATACAAGCCACTGGTGAGACTTCATCTGGAATACTGAGTGCAGTTCTGGTCTCCCATGTTTAAGAAAGATTAATTCAAACTAGAACAGGTGCAGAGAAGAGCTACTAGAATGATCCAAGCAATGGAAAATCTTCCTTATGAAAGAAGACTCAAAGAGATTGGCTTTTTAGCCTAACCAAAAGAAGGCTGAGCGAAGATATGATTGCTCTTTATAAATACACCAAAGGGATAAATACCTGGACGGGAGAGGAGTTATTTAAGTTAAGTGCCAATGAACAAATGGTTATAAATTGACCATCAACAAGTTTAGGCCTGGGTCCAATTGAGGTATTATGGCCATCTCCATGAGGTATTTACAGAAGCGAAGTGTCTGTCCTTTTGGGTTCCAGTGGTAGCCGTGTTAGTCTGTATCAGCAAAAAAATAAAAAAATAAAAAAAAACGAGGCGTCCTTGTGGCACCTTAGAGATTAACAAACCCATGAAAGCTTATGCTCAAATAAATTTGTTACTCTCTAAGGTGCCACAAGGACGCCTCATTTTTTTTTGTCCTTATGGGGTATGGCTGGGAAAGGACTGACAAATACTGCACTGAACTGCAATGTGAGCCCCTCCCAAGCAGCAGAGGTGGTGTTGATGGTTGTTGCTGACAGAGAAGGATCTCGGGCAGGAGACACAGAGTTTGAAGGCTGGAGTTCTGGGCATAGTCCCGTACCTGAATGGGGTACAGGGAGGTGGAGTTCTAAAACTATCAGAACTACTAAATCTATATGTTATTAAAACTACAAACTATTTACAGCTAAAATAATGTTTTTCAGAACGACATCAGAACTGAGGACACTAAAGGTCCAGACCCAGACCATGGGGTGGTGAGAAGGAACTGGAGAGGCAGTTGGTCCCTTCCAGACTTTATCATCTTGGTCGGAAGCATGAGGCAAGCCAGGGTGCATGCATGGACCAACTGAGACTACTTTCAAATTCATTGATTCTGGGAGGATGGTACTAATGTGCAACCCACAGTGGAGTACAATAGGGCCCATCACTAGCAGAACTCTAGAAACTTGAACTGGTCAAAAAAAAGAGGGAGGTGAATTTTTTGAGATTTTTTTTTTGCAATACATGTATCCTCCTTTCGAACGAAAATTTCAAAATCAATATGTTTTGACCAGCTCTACTCATAACTTAGGAATGGGACCCAACCGACAAGCCCTTAATATCTTCCTGTCTCATCATCAAGCCAAAGTAACTTTAGAGCCTGAACAAACTGATTGTGTTTCCCTCGTTTTCATATAAAGTTGCTCCATATCCTTTCTATCTTGTTTATATTGCAAGTAGTTCAGTGTATGGAGGCCTTTTATCAAGTTGACTCAGCCAAACATAGACTGAAAGTCTCAATTTAAAATACGTAAGAAGATGTAGCATCATTAATTTAGCTAGATACCTAGTGTATAAGTCTTACTCAATTTTAATTTCTCAGGAACTCAGTCAACAATACTCAATTGTCCTGATGGTCAGCAAAGGACAATGACTACCCGTGAGAAGGTCATATTTACATGAAACATATAATGTTGTAGAGCTCTAAAACACTTTAAGATAATGAATGTACGTCATGTGCAAAGAGCCATTTTATGTTTTTTATTATTAATTGTGATGCTCTGAGCCTCTGGAAAATCTTCGATAGCTACTGCAAGCGGTTCAATGGATAGAACAAATACATGAGGTAACAAAGGACACCATCTGAACAGAAATCATTGAGATAAAGAAATGAACATGGACAATTGTAGAACGGATTGGTGTAGGTTATTATGTAATGTCTGAAATTAAATTTCTCCAGCATTACAAAAAGGTAGAATTCTTTGGGGCTTTCTTTGCTTTTGTGACAGACCTCCAAATCTGTTTTGGTTTTTCCAATAAATTTCTCTTATACTATTCCTTAACAAATAATTTCCATTCAACAAGTAGAGTAGAATACGGCAAATATTTGCTTCACTCAATCTTTTTCATTGCTTTGTTGCTTATGGATTTGCTAGGTGTGTTTCCTGAACTCTTTTTCAAGAATTAAATAACTCTTATATTTCATGGGATGGTTAATTACAAGTAAAGAATTTGCAAGAATGCAAATGAGATTAATATCTGTATCTGTATCCAAGAAATTCCTGTCTAAATAATTATTTTAAATGTATATTGCCTCTCATGGTACTCTCCACAGGTAAATTATTGGGTAATCAGTCTGTTGTCCTGACAAATTAAATAAAACGTCTAAATTTAATAACATTCTTAAACTACAACTATATATAATACCCTGCTGAGGCAACGTGAGTAGGGCAGTTATTAAACAGTCACTATTAAGGCAGAACAAAGGTCCAGCTGACAATAGTGTCCGGCTATGCAATAATAAGACCATAGTGAATCCCAGCTAATTCACAATGATTAAATAATGTACAAAGCTTACACAGTCTTTATTCTTTTTACACCTTTGTAATATTTCTATGAGAGGGAGCTTTTCAAGCACTATGAAATTGCATATTGAGTTTAATATTAAATAAAATTAACCATGGTAAATTTAAATTATGTAATTTGAAGCTGTTAGATTGGTTGTGTTGGGCATTAATAAGGTAAAATGCCTCCTTGAGTAAGAGTAGGAGCATGAGTTTACCCCAATTTAGCAGCCTTAGGCTCTGATTAATCAGTATTTTTACGTAGGTGCCTAACTTTAAACCTGAGAGTAGCCCCATGGGCTACCAAGCTGTGTACTAATTAAAGGCTATATCATCAAGAAGTGTTAAGATATTTTGACTTCAGTTTTTCTGCTCTTAAATCTTTGCAAATTTCAGAGCTTCTTCGGAATTTTTAAACAGAGTATGAAGCAGCCAAAGCTTCACCATCACAAAATAGAGGACTATTGAAATAATTCAGGGGGTCTATCTATATGAAAATGATAACTGTTATTTTATATAGACATCTTAATTAGTACATAGCCTGTAGAGTACCAAATGTTAGGTTGTCATAAAATAATTACAGGAGACATTCCCTATTAATCAGCATAGTGTTGAATAGACGTATACATCATAACAATAAAAAATTGATCTATATTTTGGTTAAATAATATTTCCATTTTAATTACACACAAACATTAATTAAAATGGAAAAAGAAGTCTTAAGACATTTTGACTTCAGTTTTTCTGCTCTTAAACCTTTGGAAATTTCAGAGCTTCTTCAGAATTTTTAAACAAAGATTTGTGTTCCTTTAAAGATATTCAGGATTGCTGGCTATAAAGAAATCTAATCACCGAACAGTTTCCTTGATAAAGTCAATGTTGCTATAAAACAGAAAAAAAATGGGGGAGGGAGGATTTTTTTAACTCCATGACTAGAAAAAATCTCTTCTTATGATAATCTGTAAAATGGATTGCCTGTCTTTTAAGTTGTGTAAGCAGATAGTTACAGGTAAAGGGGGATGGACCTGTCTCTGTTGTTTGAGGCTGCTATTATTTGGTCTCCTTCTGTTAGCTGATTCTCAACCCCTCTGTGCCATTTCAGTGAGTTTGTCTATGGAGGATTGGAGAGAGATTTTGATTTTTGAAAACTTACTATCCCTATTACTCTGGTCAAGGTTAAGGTAATTTCTTATATGATCTTCACTGAAGATTCTTCAGCATTGCAAATACCAAGTGTTCAGACCCATAAAGTTTACTGACTGGTTTTAAAAGTGTGTGTGTGTGTGTGTGTGTGTGTGTGTGTGTGTGTGTGTGTGTGTGTGTGTGTGTGTGTGTGTGTGTGTGTGTGTGTGTGTGTGTGTGTGTGTGTGTGTGTGTGTGTGTGTGTGTGGCTAAAAAATTAGAAGTAGTTCACCCCCAACGTGTGTGAGATTTCAGGTTCAAAATTCAACTGCATCTGTACAAAAAATTCACACACAAAAATGCTTGCCTTCTTCATGGCTGCTGAGAGGGGGACTCCACATACACTCCCCTATCCTAACATCTGGCAGGGTGAGGGGCTGCTACTATTTCCCTTTTCTACTCCCTCATCTACCTGTCCTGTCTCCTTCACCTTCCTGCTAGAACCTCCCTTCCTCTCCCTGTCTCTGCTTCACCTGGTCCTCCCCTGCCCGATTCACATTCTCTTTCACACACTCCCTGTTTCCTGTCCCACAATGTCCCACTTCCTCTTCCAATCCTTTCAGTCTCCTGCCTCTTGCATGTTAAATCTCACCTACTGTACACTTCCATTTCCATGCCTCTCATGGTTTATTGTCCAGTAGCCCAGAAAGTGATCACCTGCCTTATGGTTTGCTTGGCTTCAGTCCCGTTAGAAACAATGGAAGATAATGGTTATTTTTAAGAGGGGTAAGCCTTACTGCCAAATGCAAAGACTGCAGGAAAATAGCATATTTGTAACCCTGCCCCCAAACTTGACCCTCTCCACACTCCAGCTTGCTCTTGTCCTTTAACAAATGATTCTCTTCCAACACCATTAGTTGTTGATGTCTTGTGTAATAATATCTTATGTTGTGAGACCTGAGAGGGTAGTTTGGTGAAGAGGATGGTGGAAGGCTGGTATTCCTTATGGGGCAGAGCAAAGTTGTGGTCTGATGTACAATAGCTGTTGCAGTGGTGTGTGCCTGTGAGTGGAGAAGCAGGCATGTCCTGTTCAGTGGCTTAACCTTTCATTGCTTGGCTTTTGGGAGTTAGCATCAGTTCTGTTATGCATGTAGCACCCTTTAGTGCTTCATAATTAAGTTTTCTTGTATTAACTTACTTATTTTTTAAGTTTAAGCAGAGATGGAGGGTTGCACAAGAGGGGGGCATTCCTGAGGGAAGGAACAGAAGTGCAGCTGGTTACTGAAAAGATTTAATCCATCAGCAATTGCATATGAACCCATGTCTATTAGCTAACCATAAAACCCTTCTCTGTTGTAGAATAAAATCTGACTGAAAACTGTAGCTGCTCAAGAGACTGCATGAATGCATGGTGCATCAAGCCTATCCAAAAGTCTATCAAATTTATATGCACGCTGCCCACCATGCATACTTGCACATAGCCCAACAAATTTATGTACATGATGCATAAAATTTAGCTGTCAGCAACTATCAGATATTACAAATAACATCTACAAATGATCCTAAATTCAAATTAAGTGTTTTTAAAAACTACATGCTGCTCCAGATACACTGAGGATATACACCTCGTCAAATTTTGTTTTGTAAAAGACAATGCTTTTTAAAATATATCAGCCAACAATGAAAGCTCAGACAGTCGAAGACAAATTTCTGTCAGAAGGTTCTTCAAGATGTGTGGTCTCAGTAGGTATTCCACCCATGGGTACACATACACTCCATGCACCAGAGACTTCTCACAAGTAATGTCTATTGGTCAGCACCTGTGCAGTTGCTTTTCTTGTGCTCCATACAGAGGATGTAAGGGGTGATGTCAACCAATGCCTATCCACTTCCTCTCCTCACCACAAATCAGATGAGGTCCAAAACAGAGAGGAAGGCCGGCAGGTAGTAGAATAGTAGGGACAAGGGACCACCATCTCAAAGAACCTCCTGTTCAGGTAAGTAACCTCCATTTCTTCTTTAAGTGCCAGTCCCTATATGCATTCCACATGAGTGATTGGTAAGCAGTCTACATAGAGGACGGGGTGTGTGTGTGGGAGGATGCAGCTGGTATAGGTATCTGTGAAACTGTTGTCCAAACAGCTGTATCTGCAGAAGAGACCTGAACTAAAGCATGATGTTTTGTGTCGGAATGGATGGAGCTCCAGGTAACTGCCATACAGATATCCAGTGTAGGTACTTCTCAAAGAGATGATATTGAGGTTTCTTGTGCTCTAGTAGAATGGGCCCTTACCCTGTCCAAGTAATGAGAGCCAACTAATAACAAAGAATGATGCAGCCTGAGAGCCACTTAGAGAGTCTCTGAGCCGGTAATACTTGTCCTCACGGTTGATCTACTATAGCAACAAACACTCACAGTGATTTCCTAATTGTTTTCGTTCTTTGCAGAGAGAATGCTAAAGTCCATCTGACATTGAAAGAGTGAAGTCTCCTCTCCTCATTGGAAACACAAGGTTTCAAATAGAATACTGGCAAATGAATAGGTTGATTTATGTAAAACTCAAAAATTACTTTGTGAATGAATTTTGGGAGGAGTTGAAGGGAAACCTTCTGTGACACTACACCCCATATTCATCCTAGTAATAATATTATTATATAATTATGATGCATTTTGTACAAGACAGGTCATGTAAGGCGACATTGGAAAAGTTATGATTCGCTGAATATGATTATCCTATTTCATGCATGCATCATTTTTGTATCTGAAGTTATGAATATTGACTATGGATCTGTATTTCAAATGGGCTTACTCTGGAAAACACCCACAGCCAGCCTTTCTGGTACAACAATGAAAAAGTCAAACAGTGCTAATGGCTCATCAACAAAGACAATGGGCTGTGGAATAGCTTAGCCTTCCTGAGGACATTTCGGCCAGCCTGTAAGTAATGGCTGCTATGACTCTGAAAGGGCATGGGACCAGCTCACATGACTCTGGACTCCCTTTTGGGTACCTGTATTTTTCCACAAACTGGGCTGGGAACTGTTTTTTGGAACAAAGGGTTCCCGCCATAAGCTAAAGCTATATAAGGCCGGGAGTGACATCATCTTTTGTTCTTCACTCCCCCACAACTCAACACCTGAGAGAAGCTCCAAAAGAAAAAGACTTGGAACCAGGGAGGAAATCCCAAGCTGCAAAGCAAATGCACCTTGTCCCTTAAGAATCTGCAAGCCTGCTTGTATCATCAGCCAGGGTGAGAATTTGCTAACTCATAGCCTCTTTCTAGTGTCTTAGGCTTAGTTTGCATTTGTGTTTATTTATTAAGTAATCTGCTTTGATCTGTTTACTCTCACTTATAATCACTTAAGAGCTGTCTTTTGTAGTTAATAAATTTGTTTTATATTTTAACCTAAACCAGTATGCCTTTAAGTAAACTGTCTGGGGAAAATATCAGCTTGGTTACCATGAGTGTGCATATTCCTATCCACATTGAGGGAGGGGCAGATATATTAATGAGTTTACACTGTACAGATCCCTGTGCAGTGCAAGATGATATAATTTTGGTTTATACTTGGGGAGGGGGGCAGGGTGCCTGGGGAATGGGAAACTGGCTGGGTCTGCTGTTTCCACTCAGGTAGCCCAGTCTGGGTGAGTGGTGCCACCTGCTGTCATGTTGGGTGATAACAGGGCCTGGGTGAGGTTGGCTGTGTTCCCAACCCCACTGTGTTTTAGAGAGGCACAGCAGTTCCCACAGCTCCCAGACTGCACCCCAGGGGTAACAACCCATCACACCTTTTCCTTATGAAATATGGTGTATTTTGGGTCAGCCAGGAGAGCTACTAGTTCACTAACCCTGTTGGCTGATGTGATGGTGACTAGGAAAGCGACCTTCATAGGGAGGCACTACACACATGGCCAACAATTCAAAGGATAGTATGATAAGTACTGAGAATACAAGATTGAGGTCCCATTGTAGTGTAGGTTTTAACCACCAATGGCAAAGTACTAACGAGACCTTCAGGAAGCTAACTGTTGTTGGCTGAGTAAAAATAAAGTAGCCCTCTACTGGAGGATGGAAGGTACCAGTTGCTGCTAGATGGACCCTAGCTAATTAATGGAAAGCCCTGACAGCTTCAGGGACAGGTGATGACCTGCCTGCTACTTTAGACTAACTGATTCTGGAGATAACAGGTTCTGTTACATCCAGGCAGAAAAACTACTCCATTTAGCTAAACAGAATTCTCTGGAGTCTTTTCTTCTTTGAGTGAGAACAGATTGAACTGCCTCTGAACCTGAATGCTCTATGTTCTGATGTGCATCTAAATACCAGGCCATGAGGTGTAGATGGTTTGTATTGGGATGTTTGATCTTGCCATTCTCCTGAGTTAACAGGTCCAGGAAGGGATGAATGCTAATGAGAGACATGTTGACATTTGTAAGAGGTCTAGAAACAAGAATTGTCTGGGTCAGCTGGGTGCAATGAGAATGTGACAGTTCTTGGGGTACTCAGGACTGTGAGTCAACTTGTTCTCGCCCCACCCCTTCAGTCTCCAGCATGAGGGAGTCTTGCTTGTGCTTAACTGGGTGTCAGCTCCCTGACACCACCAGCCCACTAGCCACCCAAGTACTCTCCTCTGGACTATGCCAGCCCTTCTTTGACTTGCAGATTAACAATTGGTGCTCCTCAGTCCCCAAGTCCCTTGGAAGCATTCCCCCTGTAGTGTTCATCCCCTTATCCACTGAACTTTCACAGTAGTAGGAAATCTGCTGTACCCAAAGGAACAGTATGCACACCAGCTTGTGTGATTCAACTCAGCATCTCTCTTCATATCACATAACTTAGATATATTTACAATGAAAATCAGAATAAGTTTATCATCAAGATTCAAGTGATAGTGAATAAGAGCATTCAAAACAAATGCTTACATTTAAAACAAAGTTATAATACACTTTCTGGAGACTAAACTCAACTAACAGGCTAACCTCCTATCTAAAGGAGTTAATGTCACCCCCCAAAGTCCACTGCAGTGTTTCAACCAAGATTGGCTGAGATCCTGTTTTCATGAATGTAAACACACTCCCTGTTTACTTCCCAAGTGCAGGATGAGGAAGTGTCATCTTTGCCTTCTACTTATACTCTCCAAAGTTCATTGTCTGTACTCACACAGGATAACCATCTATGTCTTATTTTTCCTGTGGCCTACTTCCCTGTTGACTTCACATCTCTCTATTGACTTTGTATGTAAATAGTATCCATTGTATTAGCGTACAATGCTTAATTTACATTCTGATAGTGCCAGGTGAAGAGACAGCTCTGACATAAAAATATTTTTTTTCACTTCTGCTGGTGACTCATCTCTATACAGACTTTAAGAACATATTTTCAGAAGATACACATAACATTACATAACATTTGTACTTACTTTTCACAACATTAATAACCTGTGACACCCTTGCTTTTATTTAAGACCTCACATGATATTCTTTGATGAACAAGAATGTACATACCAGAATCAGGATGTTATCCTGTAACTCCTTTGCCAGTTAGCATTAAGGAGTTCTTGAATCACAATTGACATAAGCTTTGTCATAACAAGTCTTCTGCAGAACCTGTGGTAGCAGTGGGATGGGAGCAAAGGCATAACTCAGTTGGCCTGTCGAGGATAACAGGGGGGCATCATCCATTGAGGGGGAGATCTGCTCATATACCTGCCTGTGATGTTTTCAGGGTTGATCTATAAATGCTCGGGGAATGGAGGGTCATCCTGCAGTCCTTTAATAAGTGTAACTACTCATCAGTCTTTTCACTGAAGAGTTTGGACTTATCAAAGGGTAAGTCCTCGATGGTATTCTGGAGTTCCTTGGGGAACACTGAAAAATGAAGTCATGATTCATGTCATGTGACTATGGCTACAGCTCTAGATGCATTATCTGCTGGGTTTATTGCTGAATCGAGTGAAGTCTTAGTCACCAGCTTGCCATCATCAGTGAAGGCTTGGAATTGGGCCCTCTCCTCTAGGCAAAGTTTGTCCGTGTACTCCACAAATTTACAGTAATTAGTGAAATATTTTGCTAACAGAGCTTGGTACTTAGCAATTCTGAACTGGAAGCTGATCAATGAAAATACCTTCCTCCCAAGATCAAGATGTTTGGATCCCTTGTCTGTTGGGGCTGCCTTCGGGTGCTACAGTCTGGTTCTCTCTGTGGCTGCCTGCACCACTAATGTATTGGGCATGGGTGAGTAACCAGAAACTTTACCCCTGTAGCTAGTACAAAATATTGCCTGTGAGACCATTTCAGGGTGTGGGGCAGGATGATGGGATATGGCATACTACCCTAGCCAGTTCCATTATGGCCTCATTGACTAGGAGGGTCACCTGATTAGGATCAGAGGATTGTAAGACAAGCAGGATCCTATGCTATGTGTTATGGACCTTCTCTGGAGTTCAGTCACCACTCTGCCACAGCTCTGGGTATTGTCTGTGATCAAATGAGGATAGTGATAATGGAGTAACTGCATCATCAGGGGAGGGAGATGACATACCACTGGAACCACCAGTACTGTTGGATCTGGCTCAATTTCTTCCTTTGCCTTCTCCAATGGAGCCAGTTGGTGTTGGCTACAAGGAGAGGGTCATTGTGATTCGTGCACAGATCCGGGTTGCCTAGCATAGAGAGGCCATGAACTCCACTATGGCCAGTATAAGGAGTTGATCGGTTGCAGAGGGCCCCAAGGCAGTGGGTACTGTTAGTCTCTTGGGTAGTCATATCTGTTATGACAGCTCCAGATATCCTGAAGCCTCTGCATGGGCTGTCTTCCCTGTGAGGTGAAGGTTCATCTAGAACCCACATCTTGTCATCCAAGTGTCATGTTCATGTTCTACCAGAGGTGCAGATGGTACAGGTGGATACTTGCTCTGACTTGTGCAAGGGATGAGGACAATTTCTTTCCCCTTAACGTGGCTTCTTATGATTTAGAGATGTCCCTGAGGAGGACTGGACCCATAAACAGAGGAGGAAGAGGGTAGGGTACAAAGAGAAATATCCTCCAGAGAGGTAAAGGTTTAAGTACATACCTGAGTGCAAGGGGCCCAGAAACGGGTGTCAATGGATCCAGTACCTCGAGGGCAGTGGTGGGCAACCTGAGGCCCATCAGAGTAATCTGCTGGTGGACCACGAGACAGTTTGTTTACATTGACCATCCACAGGCATGGCCACCTGCAGCTCCCAGTGGCCGCAGTTCACCATTCCCGGCCAATGGGAGCTATGGGAATTGGTGCAATCTGCAGGGACATGGTGGACACCGCTTTCTGCAGCTCCCATTGGCCGGGAAGGGTGAACCATGGCTATTGGGAGCTGTAAGTGGCCAGGCATGTGGATGGTCAATGTAAACAAACTGTCTCGCAGCCCGCTGGTAATTATCCTGATGGGCTGCAGGTTGCCCACCACTGCTCTACAGGCCTGGTGGTTAGCAGATCCTTCTCGAAGCAGGATGGTACCATTGAAGAGAAGTCCAGTGTGGAGCTCCCAGTTGGCACTGGTAGATGCTTATCGTTTGACCTAAAAAATGGAGCCAGTTCCAGTACCAATGGATCCAATCCTCCCTCCTTCTAGCCTTATCCTCTTGGTCAGGTTTATGTGGACCTAAGTCTTCAGGACCCCTATGTGAGGACCTGGATGGAGTTCAAGGGAGGGAAGGAATGGGAGATGCTGCACTTGGCAGTGAGGGAATGGAGGGTAGCAAAGGCAGCACTGGTTTTTATTGCTGATGGAGAAGGAATAGGGGCAGAAGACACAGTTGTTAAACCCTGGAACTCTGGGCACAGTCCTTCTTTTGAGGAGAAAGTTGGGGTCCCTGAGGTGAGGAAGAAATTGGTCTATACTAACTATAACAGAAAAACACTAAAAACAGTAAAATACCAGCAACTATTTACAACTATTTACAGACAAGAAGACTATGAAGCAGCTTTGGAAGCAGAGGATTCTGACTCAGGACGTGCAATAGCAGAGACATCAGTCTGCATGCACCTTGCCTTATACCTTCAGTACATAGCACAAAGAGAGTAACTGTGTAGATGAAGACCAACAGACATACCTGCTCAAAATCTCTGGTCTCAGGTGCATGTGGAATATATACAGAAACCAGCACCTGAAGAGTTCAAAAAAAATTCACACCAACAGAGCACCAACTTTTAGAAAATCTATGCCCTATTTTAAAATGTAACCCTAACTGTGCTACCAAATGCTTCCATAATACATGGGGATAGACTGCTGTCCCCATCCATCTCAAATAGCCTACTCAGATAAAGAACTGGCTCAAAGAGAAATCCTTGGGAAGTGTTATTTCCTATGGGCAGTGTGACAAAGTTCCTCCTCTACCTTGGTGGGTCCTGCGCTTATTGGCAGATTTGCTCACCTCAGTGATCTTCCCCACAGTCTGGGTCAACTCCTCCTGTGTCTAATCAGGAGTTGGGAGGTTTGGGGGGGAACCCGGGCCCGCCCTCTACTCTGGGTTCCAGCCCAGGGCCCTGTGGATTGCAGCTGTCTATAGTGCCTCCTGTAACAGCTGCATGACAGCTACAACTCCCTGGGCTACTTCCCCATGGCCTTCTTTATTCTCACCACAGGACCTTCCTCCTGGTGTCTGATAATGCTTGTACTCCTTAGTCCTCCAGCAGCACACCCTCTCACTCTCAACTCTTTGCACCTCTTCATCTTTGCTCACACTCCTCTGGCTTCCTCCCTCCCCCTGACTGGAGTGAGCTCCTTTTTAAACCCAGGTGCCCTGATTAGAACTCCTGCAGCCAGTCAAGGCAGGCTAATCAGCCTGTCTGCCTTAATTGGTTCTAGCAGGTTCCTGATTACTCAAGTGCAGCCCCTGCTCTGGTCACTCAGGGAACAGAAACCTCTGTCTCCAGTGGCTAGAAGCTCTCCCTTTGACTTCTCTGCTGTAGAGGGTAGGAGGGAGAGGGCTGCTGCTGCTGCTGCTGTTCCTGCTGGGCCCTCACTGCTGCTCCGGCTGCTCCCCTGGCTGGGCTGGACACCACCACCCACCCCCTTTCTCTGCTATCTGCTTGTTGGCTGGCTAATAGATTTCCCCCCCACCGCCCAGTTGCTGCTGTTACTCCACCTACAGCCCCTTGGGGAGGGGGGCTGCTGGCCTGCTCCCCGGAGGAGGGGTGTGAGGAACCCCAGCTCCAGCCCTTATTGCTGAGGGCTCCACCACCGCCATCTTCTGAGTGGGGTCCCTCCTGCCTGGCCACCAGACCACCGCCTGGAGCTGCTGGAGCTACTGTGTCTGCTACTGGGGAGCTGCTGGAGCCCCGAGGAGGAGGAGGAGAAGGAGAGGACCGCCTGCTGCTGGAGGACCACGTGGAGACTCTGAAGACCACCGTGGAGGGGGCACTAAAGGACTGAGTATTTTTTGGACTGTGCTCTTGTGGTGGGGGTTTGGACTGTGTCTGTTGGGACACCAGGGGTGTGGTGTGGAGCCCGCCCCTGGTCCATCCATGTCCCCCTTCGCCCCCACCACCATCGATGCCCCCTCCACCACCCCCGCTGGCTGTTTTCCTTCTGCTTCGGCCTCCTGCCTCTGGGACTGAGCTGCTCACCTGGCTTGCCACGCCCACTTCCACCGTTTGGGCCTGCAACAGCAGCAGCCACCACTGACTTTTTTGCACAAGTGCCCGTGGGCGCACCCCCCACCCCCACCCCTTTGGCCTGGCCCCCTCTCCTTTGCCACATTTGTTTGCCCTACCCGTTTCCCTCTGCGGCCCTGCTTGTCCTGCCCCAGCCCTGCAGCTACCCCGTGGACCCTCTGCCCCGTTCCTAGCTCGACCTCCCCCCCCGGCCCTGTGATCCCCCAGCCCTGATTGGTCCCTCCCCTCGTGCGCCCATGCCCCCTCCCTTGCGCTTGTGCCCTTCCCCCTTTTGAGTTTGCCCTTGTTCACTGCACCCCCTATGCTGTTAGTCCCCCTGATCCCCTAGTGCAATTAGAGGAGCCGGAATTCCCCTCTGGGTCGGTGGCCTGCTACCCTCCCGCCCCTGGGTCCTTGATTGCTCCCCACGCCCCTTTAGCCTTCCCTTTCTGGCACCCTCCTCCCCTGCCTGCAGCCTAGCGGGGAGGGGTGGTCGCCTCCTTTCCCTCCCCTCCCCTCGCTGTTTGTCCCCCTCCCCGCTCTCGTTATGGCGGAAGACGCGGCGGGGGAGACCCCTCGCGATGCTCCCACCACCCCTCCTCCGGAAACCCCCATGTCCGTTCCCCGAGCCTCTACCTCGACTGCCGCTGCCGGTATATCTGTCACCGCCCCCGCTGGGGCACCTGCAGCGGCAAGTACCAGGGAGACGTCCGCTGCTGCCACGTCCCTCGCCCCTTCCGATTCGGGGGGAGCCCCCCCAGCCGGTGGCAAAGGTCGGGGTGGGAAGAAGGGTAAGGGCCCCGCTAAAAAGACCAAGCCCTCCATGGTGGGGACTACCCCCACTGCCGCGGCCCCGCTACCGGCCGCGGCATCCCTCCCCGCTGTTCCCTCTACCAGCTCCGCGGGTGTCCCTCCCCCAGCCCCCAGGGCGTATGCCCAGATGGCGGCGGCCCCCTCGCCTGCCACTGCTTCTCCGACTGCCGCTTCCTCTACCGTCTATAGCAGCCGGGGCCCCTTTCCCAGCTTGACCAGGAAGCACGGCGTCCGTTGCCTCCTGGTGCCCACCTCGCCCCACGTGGAGACCTACGTGCGGGCGCTGGCGAGGGTGGTGGGGCCCACGGCCATCGTGGCGGCCTCCAAGATGTACGGGAAGGTAGTCTTCTTCCTGGCGTCGGAGGCCGCCACCCAGGAGGCGGTAGAGACGGGTCTGGCGGTGGGGGGTGTGTTCGTGCCCCTTGAGCCCTTGGAAGACCTGGGAGTCCACTTGCTCCTGACTTCCGTCCCTCCCTTCCTGCCCAATGCCGCCCTGCTGCCCGCCCTTTCTGCCCTGGGGCACCCTATCTCCGTCATCAGCCCTCTCCCGTTGGGCTGCAAGGACCCCGCCCTCCGTCACGTCCTCTCGTTCCGCCGGCAAGTACAGCTTCAACTGCCGCCGGCGGCGCGTAATGGTGAGGCGCTCGAGGGGTCCTTTGTGGTCCCCTACCAGGGAGCCCGCTACCGGGTGCATTATTCAACGGGGGAGGCCCGGTGCTACCTCTGCTGGGCGATGGGGCACGTCCGGAGGGACTGCCCCTTGGCCCGGCACGGAGGAGCGTCCGGGACCCCCGAGCCCCGGCAAAGCACCAGCCCTGTCACCGCCAGTGCCCCTGGCTGCCCGGCACCTGAAGCTGCCCCTCCTCCTTCTCGGTCCACCGCTGTGGGAGAGGGTGCGGCGGAGATAACGCCGGGCGTGGGAGAGGGCCCGCCCCAGGGAGACTCCTCCCTCGTTCCTGTTGCCCCTCCATTGTTTCCCCGACTCTCTGAGCCATCGCCCTTGCCCCCAGACCTAACCCTTGTTAGCCAGCCTCCGGATGATGCCATGGAGGGCTGGTCCTTAGTGCAGGGGAAGCGGGGCAAGCGGAAGGCTCAGACCCCGTTACATCTTTCGGATTCGGAGACCCCCCGGAAGAGCAGGAAGGGGGTCTCTGATGACGAGCCTTCCGCCTTGCCCCCTGATGACGCCCGTTTTGTGGTGCCGGCTGGGCACGATGTGGCAGCACCGGACAGAGACGCTGCCCCTCCTCTGGGGTCCCTTCCAGAGGAAGCCACCGAGGGAGCCCCTCTTGCCCGCTTGCCATCCGCAGCCCCCGCGAGCGCTGAGGTGGGCGTCGCTTCGGGTGTTGGTAGGGAGGGCCCCGGGGTGGCGGACGGTGATCTCCCCTCCATCTATGAGGAGATCGAGGCCCTGGGTCTGACCCCAGTTACACAGGGGGAGGACGACCCTTTGCAAACGGGCCTCGATCTGAGCAACCTCACTACGGTCCCCCTGTCCCCGGGTTCCCTAACCCTGACTGATGCTTCTGCTCCCGCCTCCGAGGGTCCCCTGGGGTCTTCCATCAGCCCGGCTGCAGGTGGCACCTCACTGATGGCCGCCGAGCCCATTGAGGTGACGGTCGGTGCCCCGCTACCCGGACCCAATTCCCAGGGGGTGTCCCTCTTGGGTGTGGGCCAACTGACCCCTGGCCCCACCCTTGTCCCCTCCACCTCCCGTGATGCCATTGCCGCCCCTGGGGATACTCCCCAGGGCATGGCCTTAGTTATTTTTCCCTGCCCTGACCCATCAGGGGCTGCTGTTCTCCTTCCGCCGCCCCCTGTTGAACTGGGGAGCGGGGCGGACCGCGTGGCGTCGGCTCATCAGATGCCACGTTGAGGGTCTACCCCCTGCCTGCCCGCCTCGGTGGGCCACGGGGCTGTAACAGGGGCCCCGCTGGGGGACGGTCATCGATCCGTTACCCCGCACCCCCCATGCGCTGAGGGAGGAGCTGCGGGAGTTCCTTGAGGACGTCCGTGGCTCCCGTAACAAAGTCCCACTTGCGCTCCAGCGGTGGGGGGATTTCCACCTGATCCTCCGGGCCGCAAAGGCCCTCATGGGGGAGGGTAAGGGGACCGGGAAGCAGACCGCCGCGGCCTACCAGCGGGTCTGCTTCTTCCGTGACTCTCTACTCACCTACGGGTTTGGTCACGGATTGCTGCGCGGCCCGACGGAGGCCGTGGGCGTGGCTGCCGGCGAGGATCCCCCCCAGCACTCCTCATGGTGCCGATCATCTTTGCCACTTTGAACGCCTGAGGCTGTAGGATGGGTCTCTGCAGGAGCCAGGTGCTCTCCTTCCTTCGGGACGGGGGGTACTCTGTGGTTTTCCTGCAGGAGACCCATACGGATCCGGCCGCTGAAGCTAGCTGGCGGCTGGAGTGGGGGGACAGGGTCTACTTTAGCCACCTCTCGGTTCGCTCGGCAGGAGTGGTGACCCTGTTCTCCCCCGACCTACGGCCCGAGGTGCTGGGGGTCGTCGAGGCTGTGCCGGGCCATCTGCTGCACCTTCGGGTCTGCATGGAGGGGCTTGTGGTTAATCTCGTCAACGTCTATGCCCTGACATCGGGCCCGGAGAGGTTGCGTTTTTACCAGCAGGCATCCGCCTTCCTCGGCTCCCTGGATCCTCGTGAGTGCCTGGTCCTGGGCGGGGACTTTAACACCACCCTCGAGGAACGGGACCGCTCGGGGACCGAGCAGTGCCCGGCCGCCGCGGACGTCCTCCAGGAGATCGTCGAACGGCACTTCCTGGTGGACGTCTGGCGCGACCACCACCCGGACGACGTCTCGACGTTCACCTTTGTCCGGGTGGAGGCCCATCGGTCACGCCACTCCCGGCTGGACCGCATTTACCTGTCACGTTTCCACCTTTCCCGAGCCCACTCCTCCAGCGTTCGGCCGGCCCCTTTTCGGATCACCACCTTGCCACCGTGACGGCCTCTCTCTGCGCGGAGAGGCCGGGGCCGGCCTATTGGCACTTTAATAATAGTTTACTGGAGGACGTGGGCTTCGTAGCGTCCTTCCGGGAGTTCTGGCTGGCCTGGCGAGGGCAGAGGCGCGCCTTTCCCTCGGCGCGGTGATGGTGGGACCTGGGGAAGGTGCGCGCCCGGCTCTTCTGCCGCGATTACACCCGGGGCGCCAGCCGACGGAGGGATGCGGCGATAGAGCAGTTGGAACGGGAGGTCTTGGAGCTGGAGAGGCGTCTGGCCGCCAGCCCCGAGGATCCATCCCTCTGCGGAGCGTGCCGGGAGAAGCGGGAGGAGCTCCGGGCCCTCAAGGATCATCGAGCCCGGGGTGCCTTTGTTCGATCCCGCATCCGCCTCCTTCGGGAGATGGATCGCGGCTCCCGCTTCTTCTACGCCCTGGAGAAAAGGAGGGGGGCCAAAAAGCACGTCACCTGCCTCCTGGCAGAGGACGGCACCCCCCTCACGGATCCGGCGGAGATATGCGGGAGGGCCAGGACCTTCTACGCGTCTCTTTTCTCCCCGGATCCGACCGATCCTGCCGCTTGCAAAGTGCTCTGGGACGGACTCCCGACGGTCAGCGCGGGCGACCGGGACCGGCTAGAGCTGCCTCTCACTCTGGCCGAGTTCTCGGAAGCCCTCCGTCGCATGCCCACCAATAAATCTCCGGGCATGGACAGGCTGACCGTGGAGTTCTACCGCGTGTTCTGGGACGTCCTTGGCCCAGACCTAGTCACCGTCTGGGCCGAGTCTTTGCGGGGCGGGGTCCTCCCTCTCTCGTGCAGGCAAGCCGTGCTCGCCTTATTGCCGAAGAGGGGGGACCTCCGCGATTTACGGAACTGGCGTCCCATCTCGCTCCTCAGCATGGACTACAAAATCGTTGCGAAGGCCATCTCGATGCGGCTAGGGTCCGTGCTGGCGGACGTGGTCCACCCGGACCAGACCTACACCGTCCCGGGCCGCACGATCTTTGATAACTTGTATCTGGTCCGGGACCTTCTGGAAATAGGGTGTAGGGATGGTCTGTCATTCGCCCTCTTGTCCCTGGATCAGGAGAAGGCGTTCGACAGGGTGGACCACGGGTATCTCCTGGGCACTCTGCAAGCGTTCGGCTTCGGACCCCAGTTTGTGGGTTTTCTCCAGGTGCTGTACGCTTCTGCGGAGTGTCTGGTCAGGCTCAACTGGACCCTGACCGAGCCGGTCAGCTTCGGGCGAGGAGTACGGCAGGGGTGTCCCCTCTCGGGTCAGCTGTACGCTCTGGCGATCGAGCCCTTCCTCTGTCTCCTCCGTCGGAGGTTGACGGGGTTGGTGCTCCGGGAACCGGGGCTGCGGCTGGTCCTGTCGGCGTACGCCGACGATGTGCTCCTCGTGGTCCAGGACCCGGGCGACTTGGCGCGGGTGGAGGCTTGCCAGGCCATTTATTTGGCGGCCTCCTCCGCCCGGGTCAACTGGGTCAAGAGCTCTGGCCTGGTGGTCGGGGACGGGTGGCAGGCGAGCTCCCTCCCACCCGCGCTTCAGGCCATCCGGTGGAGCGCGGGTCCGCTGCTCTATCTTGGCGTTTACCTTTCTGCCACGCATCCGTCTCCGCCGGAGAACTGGCATGGTTTAGAGGGCGGGGTGAGGGCGCGGCTCCGGAAATGGACAGGACTACTCCGGTGCCTCTCTCTCCGGGGGATGACGCTGGTG
The DNA here is from genome assembly GCF_016161935.1 of Mauremys reevesii. Taxonomy (NCBI): domain Eukaryota; kingdom Metazoa; phylum Chordata; order Testudines; family Geoemydidae; genus Mauremys; species Mauremys reevesii. The sequence continues at coordinate 59,745,178 of NC_052624.1, read as the reverse complement.
CTGAATCACTTAGTCCTGTCCATGCTCTGGTACCGGCTCAACACCCTGGTCCCGGCCCCGGATTTCCTGGCCAACCTCCGGACGGCGGTTCTGGAGTTCTTCTGGCCAGGAACGCACTGGGTCTCCGCAGGGGTCCTTCACCTGCCCCTGGAGGAGGGGGGGCAGGGCCTGAAGTGCCTGCGCACTCAGGTCCGCGTCTTCCGCCTCCAGGCCCTGCAGAGACTCCTGTATGGTGCAGGTAGTCCGGCGTGGAGCGTATTGGCGCACGCCTTCCTCCGCCGCTTCCGAGGGCTCCAATACGACCGGCAGCTCCTTTATCTCGATCCGAGGGGCCTTCCGCGAGACCTCTCTGGGCTGCCGGTCTTCTACCAAGACCTCCTCCGGACCTGGAAGCTCTTTTCAACAACCAGGTCCGTGGCGGACACCGTGGGGGTCGATCTCCTCGCGGAGCCCCTGCTGCACAACCCCCAGCTCCGTGTGCAGGTGGCGGAGTCCCCCATGGTGCGCCAGAGGCTGGTCTTGGCAGGAGTCACCAGGGTCGGAGACCTCCTGGACTATGACCAGGGAGACTGGCTGGATCCCCTGACGCTCGCTCAGCGCATGGGGCTCTCCAGCCCTCATACCCCCCGGCGCGTACTTCAGGAGGTGATGGCCGCTTTACTGCCCGCTGCTCGGGTTTACCTCGACCGGGTCCTGCGAGAGGGCACGCCCTGCCCACCTTCCACCCCGGGCCCCGTGGACCTTGTTATCGGGCCCCTGCCCCATGGACCCAATCACTCCCCTCGCCCTTTCACTGCGAGCCGGCTGCCCGATCTGCAGACGGTTCTGTTCCAGACCGCGCCAAGAAAACATCTGTACACGCTCATGCTCCACACGCTTCACTACTTCACCCTCGCATCCCGCCCCGATACGAAATGGCGGGACCTCCTGCCACCTCTCGAGGGTGAGGAGCCCCGGTGGGCCAGCCTGTATTCTGCCCTAGTCCCAAGGCCCGCCGGGGATGTCAGTTGGCGGCTCCTTCACGGGGCTGTGAGCACGGGCGTGTACTTGGCGCGGTTTACCCCTGTCCCCAACACCTGCCCCTTTTGCGGCGTGAAGGAGACCCTGGCACATGTTTATTTAGAGTGTGCCAGGTTGCAGCCCCTGTTCCGGCTCCTCTTGGATCTCCTATTGAGTTTTTGGTTGCACTTTTCCCCTCACCTGTTTATCTATGCACTCCCCATCCGTGGCCCCACAAAGTCGCGGGATCTCCTTGTCAACCTCCTCTTGGCCCTGGCCAAACTGGCTATCTATAAAACCAGGGAGAGGAGGTTGGCCGACGGGATTTCCTGCGACTGTGGGGCCTATTTCCGCTCCTCCGTCCGTTCACGCATCCGGGCAGAGTTCCTCTGGGCGGCGTCCACTGGCTCCCTTGACGCCTTCGAGGAGCAGTGGGCGTTGTCCGGGGTTCTCTGCTCGGTGTCCCCATCTGGTTCCCTTCGTTTAGCCCTATGACCTCACTCCCGCTCCTGTTTTTTTCATTGGTTGTCCCACGTATTTAGTTAGTGTCCCAGACCTGTGGATCCTCCCCTTAGGCTGGGGGGAGGTCCTTTAGCAGTGGGCAGGCTTCACCCGCCCACTTCCTGGATACTAATAGGACCAGACTCCTGTACCCCACTGGCCTGGGTCTGTCACAGCAGCTTACACAAGGGACTACCTTTGGAGTAGCTTTTAGTGGGGGACACAAATTTAGCAGAGCACAGTGCCAGGGGATGAGAGCCTGAGAGTGGGGAGGTGGACTTGGTATTATTTTCCTGAAGTGGGGAGCTAGAGCCCCATTACCTACACAATCTGGGCTGTTTCACAGGGTGAACTTTTCTGCTAACTGGCCATTTTAGTGAGCTTTTCAGACATTCTGAAATCCTATTGGGGCTGGCAGGCTGCCTTGTGTAAATCCTGGTTAAGAGTAGTTCAGGCCAGGCTGCAGTGGAGGGGAGCAGACTCAAGAGAAAGAAAATGACAGCTCTTGAAATATTACTCAAGCTGGTGCTGGTGCAATCTTGTGGACTGCCAAAATTACATGGTACCCAGGGGTCTCAATTTGGTCCCAAAGGGGCTCCCTTCTACTGGAAATTCAAAGGCTACCACATCAATCAGGAGAAGAAGATGAGTACAGTGTTCTAAGTTAGAGAAGAGACAGCTGTTGTACTCATTATTGGAGGCAATTAATTGAGACTGTGGTTCAGTGCTAGTGAATATACTTTATTTTTTGAAAAGTCACAAGCTAAACTCGAAACCTGTTAACTATGGAACATATCTTCAACATTAACATCTACACAAGGCAGTGAGGCATACAAGTTCCTTGATCCAGAGTCATCTGTGGATGGGTATTTTTGAATCTGGGTAAAAACAATACAAAACACCTCAGCAATGCCAATGGAGTTACTTAAGAGAGCAATTCCAGTTGAGCAATAAGAACTAGCTGATGGATGTTCTTAGATATCACAGCCACTTAAGCCCTCTGTGAACAGGCTGGGAAGCCTGGACTTTAGTGTTCCTGGAGGACAGATGTGTTTTTCCTATTATTTGAGAACTCTGGGGGGGAAAAAATGAAAATCCTCACAACACTTCTCGTGATGGCAAATCATTTCCATTGTGTCACAGACATATGGAGCCACATCCTCAGCTGTGTTAATGGACCACCTGAAGGGTGGCTTTAGGCCACCTTTACATCCCTTGATTGTGGGACCAACTCAGCTCAATTTAGAGCAATCCTTACAGTGGATGGGACAGCTGGTCTGCTTTAAGTTGCATCCTGCTGCAATGGCCCCCAAGGAGCTATTCCAGCAGCCAAGAATCGCTGTAGCTCAGCAGTGCTCTGGACCAAGGGTTCTCACAACAAATTTTTTGGTGGCCTCTGAGTGCGGCCACCAACTCCTAAAGCACTTAACTTTTTTTTTGGGGAGCGGGGGGAATAAATATGCACATATACATGTCCAAAACATTGTAATTTATTTATGTTGAGTTTTTTTTTGCAGCCTCAATAATAATAATGTACAGTTGTCTCTATTCTTTACTGGACCTAAACAGAATAGAAACACAAATAAGGTGCTTTGCACATTCTTGTCTTTTTTGTTGTTGTTATTTCTATTACTTTTTGGTTGCTTTTTTTTTTTTTTTAAGACTTGCTAGTTGGTAAGTCTGCTGCTGTGAAAAGTAATTGTATGTTTGTTAATATCACTTTTCACAGCAGACTTACTAGCTAGCTGGGAGGCTGTGAAAAGTGGTATTAACAAACATACAAATATCCACTTTCACAGTAGCCTTATTCGGCAAGCTAGGGAACAAATTGAACCCTGGATGAGGAGGTGGATAGGGAGACAGTGGGGGCCAGTGGTGATGGGGGGGATGAGTGGAGTGGGGGCAGGGAAGCAGCAAGGGCCAGAGGCAATGCAGGGCGGTGGTAAGCTGACAGCTGGCACCCATGTCTCGGGTTTAGGTCTGGAGCCTGAAGCCTCCCTCATGACCAGAGCCTGCCGCCTGCCATGCCAAGGCTGAAGTCTGAGCCTAACCACTCCCAGGAAGGTGGGGAATTCACTGGTTGCCTGCTCATCCAGAATTTTTGGCCCCAGAGGGGGGCAGGGTCCAATTTTGGCTGGTGGCCCTGAGGTAGGGGCCACTGCTTGTGTTCATCCCCCCCGTTATTGCCTAGGATGTAGCTGCAAGAAAAGCCCCTGGTGGCTGCATACGACCACAGTGGCTGTATTTGAGATACACTGCTCTAGACACATCTCATTTTCCTCAGGAAACTCCTAACATACCCCTCTCTCATGAGACAACAGGGGCGGGGCAAAATGATATAGGGCCTACTATGCCACCTGACGATTCCCCTTAATCTAATGGAATTCCTAGGTTTGTTAGAAAGGTGCAAAGTAGCTGGGGTGTGGGAGCGGGAGTATGGAGCTGATCCATGGTCATTAAAGAAAAATTCTAATACAGTCGAACCCATTTATCTCGACCTCGGTTAACTTGCCAATCGTATTAAGTCGACGTTTTAGAAGTGGAACCACCAAACTCCCTCTTTGTCTTATCGGTTTCTCATCGGTTATGTCGATTCTTTAATCTCGCCGAACCCTAATATCTCGAGCACAGAAGAGCGCGGAATTTGCCACTTACCGGTAAACTACTAACTCCGGCGGCGGCCCTGCCCGGCTCCTGCCGCATCCCTCCCCGGCCACGCGACTCCTGCCCTGGCCCCGCGTCCCCAGCTGCGCGACTCCTGCCCTGGCCCCGTGTCCCCGACCCCCCGGCCCCAGCCGCCCAGCTCCCCGCGTCCCCAGCCGCCCGCTCACCGGCCGCCCAGCCCTGCGGCCCCGGCCCGGCTCCCGCGTCCCGACCCACCGTGTCCCCCGCCGCCCGGCTCCCCGCGTCCCCCACCCCCCGGCTCCCCGCGTCCCCGCCCGCCCGGCCCTGCTTCGCCGGTCCCCGCTTCCCCGGTCCCCGCCCGCCTGGCCCCGCTTCGCGGTCCAGCCGCCCGCCCGCCCGTGCTTCCCGGTCCCGCCGCCACCCGCCCGCCCGGCCCGCATACCCGGTCCCGCCGCGCGCCCCGGTCCCGCTTCGCCTGCCGCCCGCCCGCCCAGCCCGCTTACCCGGTCCCGCTTCGCCTTATCTCGATCATCGGTTATCTCGACGCTTTTTGGCAAACCCCTAGGCCGGCGACATAACAGGGTTCAACTGTACTGTATTTTGCCACTTAACTGGATATAAAATGTTATGTTACTAGCCTACCTGCACAGTATCTATTTCACAAAAGTATATCAATGTATATACTGTATGTACAATGCATTATTTTTATTACTATTGTATCTAAGCTTGTATAAGAAATTCCTTTTTGAATTACATTTTACATTTGACAAAAAGTAGATGACAGAAAGGCAACATTTTAAGGCACATACATAAAGGGGACAGAATGAAAGTTTGAATATTTATCCTTAGTCTTCTAATTGGTTTAAGTTTTGAATTACATTTTCTGATACTACACTACAGTGATGAATGCAAAGTGGAAGATTTTTCTCTTCTCAACAGTCTAAGAAAATTTAAAACATCCAGCAGCAGTAAACGTCTAAAAACAAGAATCCTGTGCCCCTGTAAAATGTCTTTTTAAAAATACTTTGTAATACAGACTTGGTAATAGGTTACATGAAACTATAGATCTTAATTCAAAATCTGTTAGACTTTGGCTACAGTTGAAAGCTCTGTGTAATATTAGTTATCATTCTACTCAAATGCAAGTTAATGAGACTTGAAATTAAACATCTCATCAAACATGTAGATACAATGAAGCTCATGGATTCTAGGTCTGTATTAGAGGAGAAGGACAGATGTCTTAAATCAAGACTAGGACTCAGGAATTTAGATTCTGTTCCCATCCAGGGTGGATAAAAATCAATGATTTAAAAATAAAATAAAAATCAGATTTTTTAAATGTAAATCAGATTTTTTTGATAAAATGCTTTCTGAGGAAAAAACCTATGTAAAGATAGTTTTAATTAAGATACGTTATAGCTCAAAGATATCATCATGGAATAGGGATTATAAATTCTAATTCTATAGTATGAGACAATATATTCATGTAATGTTTAAGAAAAATTTTCTAAATGACTTTCAATAGTTCATGGACTAGGGACCCAATCTTATGGGGTCCCAGGGGCTTCTGTATAGATTATTTAGGTTAATCTTTCTATCTACCCTATGGGACTCAGTGCTCAGTCTAGAAGATACCATCAGAGATGCTTAGTTTTGCAGTTCTCAAACTGTGGATTTGTGTCTCCAGAGATAACATGCTTGTTAACAGCAAAAATGTTTTTAAATAAATAAAATATAGAGGTGAGAAATAACAGATCTCAACCCTATTGTTCCTCTGCAAATTGTGAACACAGAGTCAATCTCTTACCTCTCTCTAAAAGTGCAAAGTTTCAAAACGTTCAATGAATAGAAGATTCTTGGAGGAAGCCTAGATATGGACAAGGAGAAGAAGTCTGGAGATAAATGTGAGAAGGGAGGGACAGGCAGTAGAAACAAAAGTGAAACTGAGCAGCATATTCCAGAAGTCTTGAGGTCTTTCTGAGGCCTGGGCCTCACTAGCGAGGGGAGGTTCGAACTAAGATACGCAACTTCGGCTATGCAAAAGTATCTTAGTTCGACTTACCTGGCTGTCCTCATGGCGGCGAGTTGACTGCCGCGGCTCCTCCGTCGACTCCGCTTATTCCTCCTGCCGTGGTGGAGTACAGGTGTCGATTAGCGGATTGATTTATCGCATCCAGATGAGATGCGATAAATCTATCCCCAATACATCGAAAACTACCTGCTGATCCGGCGGGTAGTATAGACATACCCTGAGTGTACCTTTAATTGATTTGAGATCTACCATACCATTCTCTCACTAGAAGGGAAAATCTATAATGACTGTAGGCCATAAAAGAAACCCAGTTTGGGAATATTTTAATGAAGTTCCTCTACCTGTGGGTAAGACAGGCCTGCATGCAAAATGCAAACAGTGCAACAAAGAAATGCAAGGCCTGGTTGCCCGAATGAAACAACATCATGAGAAGTGTTCCTTCTCAGGAGGAAGCTGCGTTGAATCTGATGAAAGGAACATGTCTGACATGCAGGATCTTCAGGTTGGTAAACTTTTTTATTTCATACTTCTTAAGGACTGCCTGTCTTCCCTTCTGGACTACTCTTGAATTCTCATGTTTGAGCAAGAAATATAGTTATTCTATAATACTATCATTTTAGATGCAGTTGTGATAAAAAAGATAGCTGAAATAGGCAGATCTTGCTTTTACAATTTCACCTTTAAAGTAGTACTGAGTGTCAGTGAATGCATTGAGAAATACTAAATGAGCAGTATGGTAATAATAATTAAATAACTGCATTGACTTATTTTGTTTAGGAGAATCCATCCTCAACATATAGGATTCTGAAGACTATCCACCTTCAAGATCACCATCATTTTCTATAGTTTCAGAGTTATCTGCCAATGATAGCATTTCAGTCCATCACGTGTCACATAGCCACAGTATATCACCTGTAGCAAAAAGAAAAAAAAATCTCCATCATCCAGAAAATAACCATAGATAAGTTTGTGATAAGAATCAACAGATTACAAAAAGAGGTAATTGATGAAAAAAATTGCCGCATTTGTTTATGCAACAAACTCTCCTTTCCATATGATTGAGAACCCACACTTCATTAACATGGTTCAGTCATTAGACCAGGATACAGTCCATCCGATAGAGCAGATGTCGCAGGCAAATTGCTGGATAAAGTGTATGAAAGAGAAATTGAGCAGTATGCAAAAGGTCTAGAGGGTGAAATTGTTAACCTTAGTCTTGATGGGTGGAGCGATGTCCACAATGATCCTGTTGTAAGTGCTTGTGTGACAACAGAAGGGAATGTCTTCCTTACAGAAACAATTGGTACGTCAGGAAATGCACACACAGCAGAATACTTATAAGAAGTAGCACTAGACGCTGTAACAAACTGAAAAAAAAAATCAAATGTCTAGTATGCAGCTTGGTCACAGACAATGCTACAAATGTATCCAAGATGAGAAGAAATTTAAAAGACAGTGAAGAGAGTCCCAAGCTAATAATATGCAGTTGCAGTGCTCATTTGATGCACCTCCTAGCCAATGACTTCAGTGTTCCAGAAATAAAGGCTAATGTTGTTGAAATTGCAAAATATTTCCGTAAAAACCACTTTGCAGCAGCTGCTCTGAAAAAAGTGGGAGGAACCAAACTAACTCTCCCACGAGATGTGCGATGGAACTCAGTAGTGGACTGTTTTGAACACTATATCAAGAACTGGCCTAATCTGATGACAGTTTGCGAACAAAATTGTGAAAAAATAGATGGCACTGTCATAGTCAAAGTTCTCAACATTGGGCTTAAGAGAAATGTTGAAAACATGCTGAGTACCCTGAAGCCTATTTCTGTAGCCTTGAACAAAATGCAGGGAAATAGCAATTTTATTGCTGATGCTGTTGACATTTGGAAGGAACTGAGTCAGAGCTTAAAAAGAGAAATATAACAGTGACTTAGTTAAATTACAAGCATTAAAAAAACGAATGGGACAAGCACTGTCTCCAGCTAATTTTCTTGCAAATATTCTCAATACTGGGTACCAGGATCAAACCTTAACTGCTGAAGAAGAGGAGTTGGCTATGACATGGACATCCAGCAATCATCCTTCCATAATGCCAACTATAATAAACTTCAGAGCTTAGGGTGAACCATTCAAGAAATATATGTTTACTGATATTTTAAAGAAAGTCACACCAGTGAACTGGTGGAAGTCACTTAAGCACTTGGATTCAGAGACTGGTGAAGTGATAATCTCACTTTTAACAGTAGTAACTTCTTTGGCCGGTATCGAAAGAATATTTTCTTACTTTAGACTAATTCATTCCAAACTGAGAAATCATTTGGGACCTAAAAAAAAAAAAAAAAGGAAAGCTTGTTTTTCTTTTCCAGATTATAAACAAACAGGAAAATGAAGGTGAAGATGATTGAGATAGCTGCGGAAGCCAAGATTTTAAGTTTCTCATGTTGACCAGGCTGACATACTCGATTTAATTTTTTGTTTAAATATTTCATTTAACTATTTTAGTTAAAAACAATTTTAACAAAAACAAACATGATTTTAAAAAACTTGAATGTTTAACTAAATTCAAAAATTCATATGCTTGTTTTGTTAAAATATTATATGTTTGCTGCTGAAGAAAAAAATCCAGAATACATAATGTTGTTTTAGTTAAATAAAACAATGTAAATGTCTGTCTGGTGATGTTCTCCTTCAAATACAGCATAACAAGAAAATCCTCCAAATATTAATGATTAACCTGTTGAATTGGAGATAGTTCAATGAGATAGTCCAATGACTTCATAAATATCTGCTTCAATTACCTTTGGTAAATGAAATAACCAAACAATCATTCATTTTCTGATATAGCTGTAAAACTAATATGAAAAGTTTTCAAAATAAATCACTTAAAAAATGTATAATGTGTACCTTCTAAAAATGAAACCTACATCTATCTCTGAGTTGTGAAGAATATGTTTTAAGGTTATAACAACCAATACGAATGCACTTTTATGTAGAAATCCATGATTAAATCAAATCCACCCTGTTCCCATATATGCCAGATTTTGTGTGAAACACTGAGCAAGTCAATCAATTTTTTTTGTACCTGTTTCTTCATCGGTAAAGTGGGCATAATACTATGTATGTCCATCACAGGAATTCTGGAAGATTTCATTATAAAATGCTTTAAGTTTTATGGGTAGAAGGCATTACAAAAATGCAAAATATTGTTACTTTGTTTTCCAGCAGCACAAATCCACCGATATCACTGAAATAAAGTAAAATCCAGCATAATTTTTGGAGTACTCAAGTGAGTACCTTCATCCTTCTTATAGAAACAGTACATTTGTTTTATTCATTTCTAATCTGAAACACAATTGAGACATTTTGGTTTTATCATCTGTTGTCTCTTTTTAAAAAATTGCAATTCTCACATTTTTTTCTTAGTTTCTTCTATTTCTCATCTTAGTTAAATGTTTCCTTCAGTCACCTCTTGTAATGTTCTTTAATAAAAATGAATGTGTTCAGGCATAATTATAACTTCCATTCCCAAGAGCTGAACAAGCACGACAAAATTCACACCGAGCGGGAATCTGCTTTTTTAATTCCCTGCTGGGAGTCTGCCAGTTGGGGAACGCAGACCAGCAAGTATAGGTCTTAATTACATGAATCCCGACGCTGCTGCCAATGCTTCTCCATTGAGAAGCATTTGCTTTCCACTGTTCTTCTTGATGAGCAGATCATTCAAACATAATTTATTACTGCTTCATATTATAAGTAATTAAATGAAGAAACATTTTTAACTCAAGGGAATTTTAATAGGTTACTTGCAAAACTGTTATTGCAGGCAACAACTTGTACATAATTTTAGTTCTAAATCTACTCCCCCCCCCAAAATCAGCAATATAAAAATGTCAAATTAATGCCTTAGAGGCTTTGCTGGCAGAATTCAGTTCTAACTTCTAGAATGTGGGAAATCTGGTTTTATTTCTGTCTTTTTTTTTTTTTTCATTTTTCTATTTTTTTAGAAAACAATTTACAAGTGAAATATTACTACAAAACTTTTTTATAAGGAATTTTTGCAAAACATTTACATTTTTACCATCAACTATTTCTCTGTTTCAAAATCATTATGTAGATTTAATACCCTATGCTGCACATCAATTTATGCGGGATGACAATTCAGTGACATGCATTAAAAAACACCACAAGGCATTAAAATGAAGACTTAAATACAAATATTGTTGCAATAAAACAGTTATAAAATTGAAAAATAGGACCTAAACATCATGCTTACCTAAGTTTGACAAATTAACTTTTTCTCCTAAATTACACACTTTTATTACTGCTCTCGTGAAAGAGTGTGATAAATAATGACTTAACACCAAGTTCTAATGTAATCAGCAACACATACACAAAACTAACCAAAGAATGTATATTGTAAGAAAAAACCTATTCTAACACTGGAGTTCTACCATGATAAATACACTTTGCACTGATAATTACAATAAAGCAAAATTTTATAACAGTGGCAAAGGGAATGAACAGTGAAATGCCATTAAACAAGATACTACTGCACATCTGTGCCCTATTACTTACAACAGCTATATCCCACTGAGTCAAATAAAGGACATTGAAATTTACGATCCTTCTAAGACAGAAAAGTGGACTCAGAATGGTATGCAGAACAGACTGTCAAAATGTTTCTAATTCCAGCGGTAAAATGTGCACCTGCTAACATAAGTGAATGTACTTTAGATACTACGAAGTCAACCGGATTTAGATTTTGATACATTTGTAATAGGGACTCATTGTAGATTAAAAATGACTTCAGTTTCTTATCTGCATACATAAGTATGCATGAAAAAATATGAAATGGCTGTGCAGAATGCTCATACCTTCAGTTTATAAAAACTGTTAACTTCTAAGAAACATGATTATAACATTAGGAAAGTTTTTCTTTGCATAAAGAAATTTATAGCACTGATTGTGAAGCATAATGATAAAATATATATTTGATGTTTCAGTACTTATATAACATTAACAATTAGCACTACCTAATGTTCATTTGTATTAAATGTAGTAATCTAATTGATTCTGATGTTTTAAATCCAGATACATCAGCTGAGAGTACTTTAAATAAAATATACAAAAGAATGTACAAAACCCAACTAAAATTTAAAGACTTTGTTACAAGTCTACAAAAGCTTTAAGAAACTTGAAATCTATAACCACAGTGTAAAATTGTTTTTCCTTTAATCTCAAAGCTTTTAATGTAAACTGAAAGTACAAAAGACCTTCAGCTTTATATTTTGCTACAAAGGGCTGGCCTAAAGTGTACACAGTGTAAACAATGATTGGTATTTCTTTCTTCAAAAATACATGAAACATCACAAGATTGATAAAGTATTCATATGAGAAGTTTTCTGAGGGAATGCACAAGATCTCTGTTATGTGTCTCATACAAACATTTCCCAAATAAACTGTTCATCTTTAACCTGCAGGAAAAAGAGTAATCCTTCTTGCACTGTACTCCCTTTTATATCACAAAAATATATTGATGTATAATTTTTAAAAAATGGACTGTCATGAGATACCAAATGGCTAAATTTGTAAAACATTCCATTTACGCCTATGGGAAATAATTCAAAATCCTGAGTGTGAAATATTTGGCCATCTTTCCTCCATGTATGCACTGGAGTTTTTACATAAAAATGCTCAGTTGTTTTATTTCTCCAACAATTATGTTTATTAAGTTAATAGATATTGGAAATATAATCAAACCTTTTAAATCAATTGCTGTATGATAAAAAGATACCTATATTCCTTTTTGCCCCAGTTTCTCTTGTGGCTGGAGGCTCAAAATTATTGATCATATAAGAAAATGGGTGGTGGATATTCCTTACCAGCCTATGCACTTACAATTGGAAAGAAAATAAGATGATTAATCTTTAGAGGAAGAGAAAGAAAAAAATACATTAATTTACAATTACCTTTTTTGTTGTTAAAATGTCATAATTTGTCCTTTTCTTTGGCTGTTTAGTCAAAGTATAAAGAATTCTTCACCTTCACCATAATATAATAATTTATATATACAGGACAGAACTGGAGAATGAGTTACAACACTCATTAAGCAATTCAGTTGTCCAATTAATATCCAAGTATTCCCATAAAATTTAAATATTCAAAAGTATGAGTTTTGTGACTCAAGTTAACAAATGAATTCCTGATATCTTAAAATGTAATGAACTGGAATATCAAAACTTAAACACACAAGTTTCCATATTTTATTATTATCCTACATAAAGATATTAATTCTGTAAAATCTTATGTTAATATATTTCTGTAGTTTAATTTTTTCTAATGTATACATTAAATCTAAATATCTCTTAACTCTCCACAGAAAGAGAGAAATCTGAGTTCAGTGATTGTCATTTATACACACTACTATAATGTAGTGGTCAAAATTATCTGAGCTGCACCTCAGATCTGCTTTGCAGCATGTAAATTCAACTGCTATTTGAATAATTTCTAAACTTGAGAAAAGACGGCCAAAATCAATTTACAGATGCCACAGAACTGAGCAAAGAAATAATTACCACTCAATTCTTATGCATTTTTGTTGTGCCTTATGGGAAAAGAAGTTCCCTTGAAAATATTACAGATTCAGATTATAAACAAAGTACCTCCAAATGACAACACTCCTAACCAAGATCCACCCTGTCATATTGATATTGTCTGATTTTACAAACACAACAACACACAAATGCTAAAAGAGAGGGGAAATTTGCATTTAAAACAATTATGTAATATAGAGCCACATAACTAAAAAGTATGGAAGCAGTATTCCCCCAACTGTTTATCCAGTATGTCAATTTGCGCTGTTTGTATTTTTGAAAATTTGTCTTGTTGCACCAGTGTACACTTCTCATGCTGACCCTCCAACTTGGAATACTTACAGAAGTCAAGACTGAAAACATGATTTCCTGCTCTGTAATCCACTTTACCAGCCCACTTCCATATCATGAAAGGTATGTAAACTTAAGTGCAGCACTAGGTGTCCGTATAAATGATCCTTTCAGAATTCTTCCATGTTTGTTGAAACATTAGGGGTTGCTGGGTTTGAATCTTGAGAAATGGCTGCAACTGTGACAATTCTTGGAGAGCCAAGAACTTCAGTAACTGAAGAGTCCAGTTCTCCTGAAGTAACAATAGCAAGGGCTGTTCCACCACCTTTCTTGTTCTGATGAGTTTTGACATGTTTGGAGAGATGGTCACTCCGCATAAACCTCTTAGAACATTCGGAGCACTCAAATCTTTTTTCACCTAATTTAAAACAAAAATGTCAGTGAAATAGATATTTAAAGGTATTTAACTTCTTTCAGTCATTCAAACAAGCCTTTCCCCCCTCCCCCAATTCAAAAACATTTTAAAAGTGTTTGGATGTATCTAAAATTGCAAAATAGATACAACTTTATCTTCTCTAAATTTCTGATTTCCAGATCCATTGAATAAACTACTCTTCCCTTTTAAAATGCTTTCAACAGATATACTTGCAGCCTATATTTCCTCTGTTGTGATTATTCCGTGCAGGGTCTGAATTTTAGCTTCTCAATAAGAATTCTCTTCATAAACTTAGAACCTAGCAGTGGATGGAACGAGAACATGACTAAAATACTGGATAAAAACTGCTTAGAGGGGACCCAGGTAGCTTCCATACTGTCCCCTAAAGATTGAGGACAGCCATCCCTCTGAAGAGATTCAGGGGTTCCTTTGGAGTGCTGGATGGCCAATTAGGATGGTGCTGGCCTGCAGATCTCCTTTCCATGGGGTCTTCTGAGCCAGACGTTGGTGAAGTAAGGGAATCCGTGACTTCCACAACCTCCATGACAGACTTGCCGCCTTATCCATGGTGCTCCAAGGGCTGGTTGACCACCGAGGCAGGTTTATAAACATAAAAGGAGGGTGATTTGGAAAGGTCCATGATGCTAGGCTCTTTTGGAATTCAGTTGGATTTACCTAAATGAATCAAAGACAGTTTGCTGCTGGGATCACTATGGGCACTAATGGTGTAGAGATTGCTCCAGTTATACTCGGAGAGCTGCCTTATCCTCTGCTGCTGTGGTTAATGATACCATATAGCAGGGGTGGCTAAAGAGAAGGTTACTTACTGTAACTGGAGGTTCTTTGAGATGTGTGGTCTTTATCTAGATTCCAATCGTAATGTGCATATGGCGCCATGCGCCGGAACTGTTCATAGTTGTGTCCATTGATCTGCGTGTGCATCATGCGTCAGCCACGTGGTGCATCTGAAGCTTTAAGAGGCTGCACAGGTTGACGCCACTCCAGTTCTCTCTTACTCAGCAACAGAAAAGCCCAGAACAGAGGGGAAGGAGGATGGAATTTGAATCCAGATAGGGACCACACATCTCAAAGAACCTCCAGTAATCCCCCTAGTTCCCTCCTGGCCTCGCCAGTACTGGAACACCGATCTCCTCCACCTCTCCGCTCGCCCCCCCAATCCTCCTCCCCACCATCCCAGATCTCCCAACACAAGACTACAGCCGACTACGACACCCCAACCTGCACCCTCTTCACTTGGCCTGGTTTGATTGGGGATCATGTGCAGACCAGGCCTGCTCTGCACCCATCCGCAACATACTCACTAACAGCAGACGCTAATCCACTCACACCTATTATTCTGGTAAGTGGCATAGCTTTACTGCCTAGGCCCGACACTGCCACATTCCAACAGACTCTGTCTCCATTTCTTCTCTCCTGGACTACCTTCTCCATCTCCGCCAATCGGGCCTGGCACACTCCTCTATCTGTGTTCACCTATCTGCGTCCCGCGGATGGCTTCTCTGTCTTTACTCACCCAAATGACCTCCTGATTCCTCAGGGCCTCCTCAATGTTTTTCCTTTTGTACAAAGGCCCACCCCACTATGGGATCTCAACTTGGTCCTCTGTACTCTTACCAAAGTCCCTCGCTACCTGCTCCCTCCCTCACCTCTCCAAGAAGGTCATCATCTTGGTGGCCATCACTTTTGCTTGCTGTATCAGTGAACTGGTAGCCATAATGACAGACCCACCGTTCACTGTCTTCCATAAGGACAAAGTCTCCTTACGTCTACACCCCAAGTTTCTACCCAAGATGGCTTCCTCCTTCCACCTCAACCAAAGTATACACCTTCCAGTCTTCTACCCCACACCTCATCCCTCACCCATGGAGCATGCTTTCCATTTCCTTGATGTCTGCAGGGTGCTCGCCTTTTATCTACACTGCACTTGCGGCTTCCACAAATCCCACCGGTGCTTCTAAGTGGATCTCCTGCTGCACTGAGACCTGCGACGAGCTAGCTGGCATTCCACTTCCACTGGGAATCATGGCCCACTCCATGCAGGCATACGCTGCCACGTCGGCCTTCCTCACCAACATTCCACGGCAGAACATTTGTTGAGCTGCCAGTTGGTCTTCCATACACACCTTTCTCCACTCATTTCGCCATTGCTCCCTCTACAACGATGAATGCGGCAGTCGGTCATGCTGTCCCACAGACTTGGTCTTTTCCAGAGCCCTTGCGCCGACCTCCATGGTAACCGCTACTTGCTACTCTTCCGTGTTTGGAATCCACATAGGAACCAGCATCAAAGAAGAACTTACGGACCCTCCCAAGTGTATATGACAATCTTCAGAAGTTCAAGAGCCAGGGTGTGTGTGGTGGGGTGGTAGGGCTAGGGCTTCTGCCCCACAGGACGCACCTGACGGGGCTTGTGGGATCCCTCATTTTAATGTAAATCCTCCTCTGATGACTCTTGCTGCTTGTCCTCAGGGGAAGGCTGTAGGCGAGGCAGCAGGGTTCACAACCAATTTGAGTTCAGCAGTGGTGTAATTAATCAAATACTGTCCAGCTCCTCAAAATATGGACAGATTACATTTCCATTGCTAGACCTCTTCATGGGATCCTTCATTTTAATGTAAATCCTCTTAGCTGTTTGCTCTTTATCTGGCAATGGTTGGTGTCCTGGTCGTGGCCCCTCATGGACATATACTTGATAAAATCCACAAACACATCTTTATTTCACAAGAGTTTGCTCCCCAGATAACGATAAGATCTAGTATCTCAGCACACCTCTAAGCAAATGCTGGGGGCATGTTGTAGCAATGCTGATATATTAAATTCCAGAAACAAACAGGCAAATTCTGGCCCCATGACAGGTTTTAAATACAGAATGGACATCTAGTCAACTTAATCCGAGAGCAATGGAGGGCACACAGGTAAACAGACAGATCAGTAATGGATGCCCACAAACAGTGTGGGATACCAGTTGGAGGACTGCTACAGTAGTGCACAGCAACACTGTGTGTGCACATGAACAATGCACCACACTAACTCAATTTTCATTAAACGTGATACACTTTGAAAGGGTATTCCAGAGTTTTTGGAGTTACTACACTCTAACAAATTGTGCTGTGTGCATGTAGACATTTTCACATCAAACCAACCAGAGTTACTGTGGATTAAACCCCTGTGTAAAAAAGCCCCAAGGCTTTGTCTTGATTAGGAAAATTGATCAAGTTTAAGTCAGGCTTTTAGCCAATGCATGCTAGTTAACCAGGTCCTAAACTCAATCTTTTTCTAATGCAGACGCAGGGAAACAGCTTGAAACTTGATTTAAAATCACTGTTCACCGATGGCCACCATCATTAAAGGAATTACTCTATCGAATACAGACAGTTGACTAACCTGTGTGGGTTCTTCTATGTCTTTGCAGCTCATCACTCCGTGTAAATCTTTTGCCACAAAACATCCAGTTGCATACAAATGGTCTTTCTCCAGTATGCCAACGAAGGTGTGCCCGGAGATGAGATGTTTTCCCATAAACTTTTCCACATCCTTCGATATGGCAGATATGCTGCTTCTTTTTTCCTGGCTCACTGCTGGCTCTGACAGGATCAAAAGTTAAGCAGTTAATATTTTAAAATAAAATCACCTATCAGCTCTCTAAGGAAAAATATGAAATAGTAAAATTAAGTTGATTATAATCTTCTTTCTGAACAGAAAATTTACAAGCATGATTTCCTATGGACATGATTAAAAACATGACAGTAATACAAGGAAAAAAGCCCCCAAAATAAGGCAGGCCCACAAGATGCCTAAAGTTTAACTGACAAACTAACATTACCTTCCTTCTCCTTCTCTACAATTAGGACATGAGCAGGCAACTCTTCTTAACCTCTTGCCAGGTTGTATTTCCTGGTCAGAAGCTTGCTGGGCTTGTTGTAACTGCACTTGTGTGATCTGATCAGGACTAACAGCACCAATTGCTGCATTAGCAATACCTCCTACGGCTACAGTTACAGGAGCTATTGTGGCTTGCTGTACTTTCATGCCTCCATCCTGTCCTTGCTGTTGACCTGTAAAATAAGAAAGTCTTTGTAAGTTTTAGTGATCATCTCAGAAAGGCCACAACATAATATTTTATCTGACTTTTGCTCAAGAGAATATCCACTGTAGGTGGACGAAAACTGCACAAAAATATTAAACCCAGTTAGTTTACTAGTGTGCTTTAGTATACTACAAACAGATTTTACACACAACTTTAGAGAGCCCTGATTAATGTAATTCATTATAAAAAGAGTACAGTAAAGCAAAATGTGTGCTCTCAACATGAAATAACTAGTTTTACAGGCATCTTCTTTTTTTAGAGAATGAAGAGATACATCAGTAGAAGATATGAAACAAAGCATTACACAGAATTCATTTTCTACTGTTGATGCTTTTCCCTAGAATAACCTTGGAAACCATATTCCTATTTAAAACTCACACACATTTATTTTTTAAGTTATTTTATGGAATTAACCTACTATTTTTGCAAGCAACTGAGTCACAAACTTCATTTATACATAAAAATATGCAGTATCTTGATGCATGTCATTAGGATTTCTTCAAAACAAATTTATACTGAAAGAACATTAACGCTGCAAAGTCAAGCATGTAAAAGGTAGGAAATGCCAGAATTAAGATTTCCCATGCAACCTTAAATCAGCCCCAAATGTATGGCTGAATTTAAATAATCTTGAATTATATGTTCAGATAGTAATTATTCTGATAGAATTATGAAATTATGGCACTTCCTAATTTTTGAGTGCTTGACTTCGCAACCTGAACAATATACTTTTAATGACTTTACTTAAATTACCAGTTTTTAAAAATGAAAACTGAAAAAACAGAAATTCCAACATATGCAACTGTAATGACTGCCTTCCTTCAACCACCACACAGAGATAGTCAGCACAGTTTGAATTCCAGACCTTAAGATCCACAGTGCAAACTTCTACCATTAAAGGTAAAGGAATAACTGGCAGCGGCAACCATATGCCAGAAAGTTACACAAATGCTAGAAAACAGTGAAATGTCCAGTATCAGGATTTTGTCCCTGACTCTTCTCTAAAGGTGTTAGAGTAGTGGTTACAGATAACATAGCAAATCACATAGACTTGGCATGTTCAAAGTGAAAGCCACTGAGGCTTAGTGGAAGACAGATCTGCCATAACAAACGGAGGTTCTAGTCCCAGCTCTGCCAGAAATTACCTTGCAGTCTCTATGACAGGAATAGGAAGATTTATCTTTCTACTTCTTACTTTTTTGTTAACCTCTCTTATCATTAGCCTAGTTATCTGAGAGTAAAGTGGGAACATGTCATCTTCTGGATTTTTAATTCTGACTATTAAAGCTGGTAGACAGTCCTTTTCCTTGGGACCGAGGGAGAGATGATAGGTGAAGCTGAGACTTTAACCTTTCCCTCAAACTTCTAATAGAATCTATTAAAATTTGTTGAGGGTGTCAACAAACATGTGAACCAGGGTGATCCAGCTGACAGTGTACGTGGACTTTCACAAAGCCTCTGACAAGGCCCTATACCCAAGGATCTTAAGCAAAATAAGCAGTCATTGGATAAGAAGGACTTCATGGATCAGGAACTGATTAAAAGATAGTAAACAAAAGGTAGGAATAAATGGTCAATTTTCATAAGGGAAAGAGGTAAATAGCAGGGTCCCCCAAGGATCTGTACTGGGACCTGTAGCTGTTCAACATACTCATAAATGATCTGGAAAAAGTGGTGAAAAGTGAGGTGGCACAGTTTGCAAATGATACTAAACTACTCAAGACAGTAAAGTCCAAAGCTGACTGCGAAGAGTTACAGAGGTAATATTATAAGATCTCAAAAAACTGAGTGACTAGACAACAAAATGGCAGATGAAAATCAAATGGTAATAAGCACAAAATAATGCACACTGGAAAAAATAATCTCAACTATACATACAAATGATGGGTTCTAAATTAGCTGTTGCCACTAAAAGAGATGTTGGAGTCATCACTGATAGTTCTCTGAAAACCTCTGTACAACATCTAAAAAGCTGATAGAATGTTAAGAACCATTAGGAAAGGAGTAGATAAGAAAACAGAAAAATGCCACTATAAAAAAATCCATGCTACATCTTGAATACTGCATGCAGTTCTGGTCAACCTATCTCAAAAAATATATTAGAACTGGAAAAGGTACAGGGAAGGGCAACAAAAATGATTAGGGGTATGGAACTGCTTCCATATGAAGAGAGATTTAAAAAAACGGAACTGTTCAGCTTAGAAAAGAGAGAACTAAGGGGAAATATGATAGAAGTCTATAAAATCATGGTGTGGAGAAATAAATAGGGAAGTTATTTACCCCTTCACATAACACAAGACCAGGGGTCACCCAATGAAATTAACAGGCAGAAGGTTTAAAACAAACAAAAGGAAGTACTTTCTCACACAGTGCAGTCAGCCTCTAGAACTTATTGTCCAGGAGATGTTGTGAGGGCCAAAAGAATAACTGGGTTCAAAAAAAGAATTAGGTAAGTTCATAGAAGACAGGTCCATCAATGGCTATTAGCCAAGATGGTCAGGAATGCAACCTCATGTCCCTACACAACTGACTGACAGAAGCTGGGACTGGATAATGGGGGATGGATCACTGAGTAATAGCTCTGTTCTGTTCATTCCTTCTGAAGCATCTGGCACTGGCCACTGTCAGAAGACAGGTACTGGGCTAGATGGACCACTGGCCTGACCTAGTATTCTTATGTTCTTATAAATACAAAACACAGGTTTCCTTTTAGCCCATGCGGCACAGAGTTGGGGGGCTGAGGGAAAATTCCTATAACATCATTTTGGTTCACGTGACGGAGTAGGCAAACCCGCTGCTTCTTCAATACTGGTGAAAGCAAGAATGTAAGCAAAGCAGCTGCAGAAAGGAGAAAGAACCATAATTCTGCTGGAAAATCAGAAGGATAGAAGAAATAAACATTTTAGGAGATGGATCTTGAAGGAAAGGTGCAGCAAAAGTGGATTGATTAGAAAAGGGATATTTTAAAATCTGCTTTAAGGATCAAACAGTGTAAGTATCCCCTAAAGCTTTGCTGTTACTACTTGGTAAAAGCTGACCAGCAATGGGCCCTTCACAAAGATCACTGGAATAACCTGTTTAAAAAAAAAAAAAAAAGTATTCCAGCATTGAATCTGTATCACTGTTAAGGTTGGAGAATAGGTCCCAGAGAAAGGGCAGGGAAAGTGTGCCAGTTTAGAGTGCTAGCAATTGGGGTTGTGTGGAGAACAGTGTGAAACAACTACACTCTTTTGGAATGAAACACTCAGAGCAGGCTTTCAGCGTAAAGGATGGAAGTAAGCAGACACTCTCATGCAGCAGCGGCTCCAGGCACCAGCGCTCCAAGCGCGTGCCTGGGGCGGCAAGCCGTGGGGGGCACCCTGCTGGTCCCTGCGAGGGCGGCAGTCAGGCAGCCTTCAGCAGCGCGCCTGCAGGAGGTCCCCGGTCCCGCGGATTTGGCGGCAATTCAGCGGCAGGTACACCGAAGCCGCAGGCAAGCCACCAAATCCACGGGACCGGGGACCCCCCCCACAGGCAAGCCGCTGAAGGCAGCCAGCCTGCCTGCCTGCTTGGGGTGGCAAAAAAGCTAGAGCCGCCCTGCTCTCATGAGAGGGCCTAGATGAAATGGATTGGGACTGAAAAGCTTGTATGTGTCATCATCAGTTTACAGAAGTCCTCTCCCCTTCCCCCCTCCGCCATTTCAATTCAGAGCTGTCCATGGCTTTTTTCTCCCCAGCACGCTCCCATTCATGGCATCTGGATACATACACCAAGGGTTCGGATTAAATTTAGTCAGGTTCTCACAAAACCAAAAAAAGCTGAGATGGTAGTTTCCTAATGGGTATATATCTGAAGCTCTGCATTCATTTCAGTGTGTGTGACTCCCTAGAAATTTGGTACCATTTTGCACTTAAACAAGAACTGTGAATACTTAATTACATTTTATAATTTAAACGTGCAAAATAAATGCAAAGTTAGGCTCCCTGTAGCCCTTTTGTAACTTTTATGTTGAAATGTTCCCAAATAATATGAAGTTGCTGAAGATAAGGGTGCAACAAAACCCAACTTAGTTTTCAGGTTTGAGACTCTAGGTCAGTTAAAGAAAATGTATTTAGTAGAG
The DNA here is from genome assembly GCF_016161935.1 of Mauremys reevesii. Lineage (NCBI taxonomy): Eukaryota > Metazoa > Chordata > Testudines > Geoemydidae > Mauremys > Mauremys reevesii. Next base: position 59,723,501 of record NC_052624.1, on the reverse strand, counting down.
GACCACTACACAATACTATGAATGATACAAATTTTATTAAAAAGAAAAATGATTAAGCAAACAGGCACACAATAGCTACTTACACAACTCTACAATTATACTCTTACTCAAAAATGAAATGGTGCATGAATTGGTGATCAGTTGCTGACAAGTTTCAGAGTAGCAGCCGTGTTAGTCTGTATCCGCAAAAAGAACAGGAGTACTTGTGGCACCTTAGAGACTAACAAATTTATTTCAGCATGAGCTTTCGTGAGCTACAGCTCACTTCTTCGGATGCACAGAATGGAACACACAGACAGGAGATATTTATACATACAGAGAACATGAAAAGGTGGAAGTATGCATACCAACAGGAATTGATTAGACTCTTCCTGTTGGTATGCATACTTCCATCTTTTCATGTTCTCTGTATGTATAAATATCTCCTGTCTGTGTGTTCCATTCTGTGCATCCGAAGAAGTGAGCTGTAGCTCACGAAAGCTCATGCTGAAATAAATGTGTTAGTCTCTAAGGTGCCACAAGTACTTCTGTTCTAGTTGCTGACAACAGAGTGAAATACAGCCTTATAATCTTGGAACCTAACAGTACCCTTTTGATTGGAGCGCTCCTTCAGTTTAACAAAACTACTCCTTTTATACTCTATTATAATATGAATTAATATTAAACTGCTCTTTACCGTAAGTATATTTTCACCACCTTTCACAAGGCAAAAATTCCCCAGTACAGGAACCCTGTTAGTCCTATGCATTCCCTAGTGAAGAGAGAGAGTTGCGGCAGGATGGGGAGTAGTATAATGCCAGGTGTTACAGAGAATATGGGTTGCTGCACAGCCACCCAATAGGCAGCTCCAAGGATGCTGCTGTAAGCTAGAGCAGCCCACTGAGGTTGCTCCAATTTACACTGGGGTCTGTAAAGCCACTTCTGTCCCTCACTTGGCCTGTGACTGCTGTATCATAGCTCTTGGGAGGCACACCACTAAATATGCCCCTATAGATAAACAAGGGAGCCAAGCTACAGCTTTTGTGAGAAATAGTTTTGAATTTAAAATTAGCAATAATGGTATATAAGCAGTCTTGTTTATAAAATGGATGCTGTCAACTCTTAAAATCTCCTCTTAAAAAAGATGGAGAAATTTGTATTTCTGTTCCTCACCACCAGAGAGTAAAATATGCAAAAGGGCCTAAGAGGATTCATGAGCTTAAGTCAATTAATAGCTTTTGAATTCTAAAATTTTAGCTATGTTCTCTAGGGCAATAATAGTAGCTTCAAAAATTTTCTGACAGAAATGAGATTTTTCCATTTGATAGTGTTTTTCATTTAATAAAAAAATGATTTACATATTTCATATTTGGTATAGCAGGTACTCAACTGTAGAAAAAGAGCCACTGAGAACAATATAGTATACAATATAAAACTCCAAGAACACAATATAATAAAATAAATCCAGCTATTGGTGCTCAGTGGTTCTTCACAATGTGTTGCTGCTCCTGGAACAGATCACTGTTGTACACAGCAAACTAAAGGTTTAGTTAGCAATTCAAACAAGATAATGCCTCATGTTCTTTTGGATGGCTGCCCTGATTTTGCCCATAAGATCTCCGAGCAGGTGAAGAACATTTATTATTCTTCCAACAATTCAGAGAAACTATCAACACAAATTTGTTAATTTCTCTTAAGGCAAGAGACAGCCTAGTTCAACTCTTTTTAATATATAGCAAAACATGAGATGATCATGCAGAAGTAGTGGAAAAACTTTTTAAATGGAAGTAGTAAAAATTATAATATTATTAACAGTGTTTTTTTGGTTAAATACACTACTTATCACTATATGCTGTGCTTAGAAGTTTCCCCGTGACTTCTGAGGGGCAAAATCTAGTATCTTGTTTTACACAAATGGAGTTTACTTGCTCTACCTCCTACTTCAACACTTACACTAATAAAGATTGAGCTACATTGCCTCCCAACTGTAAAATTTGTTTTGTTGCAGGGACAGAGTTAACCTATTATTACCTGCAACATTCTTTTGGGGAAAAAATTAGTTATTTAAATATTCTGCATAATGGAAAATAGAAAGACTACAAGGAGTCTTTGTGATCACCAGCAAAAGTAGCAATGCTTGAGGATCTCTTTTTAGTAAGTCTCTCCTTGTAGAAGAAGCTGTGCAGGTTTTACCCTTAACTACTCTCCTTCTCCCTCAAACCAAGATTTAAAAGTATTTACAATTCTCCATCTAGATGTCCCACAGCAAGTTCAGGATTTAAGTTCATGTTGCACAAACTTGAACTCCCATAAACAATGTGTGTTTCAAGTTTTTCCCAACTCTTGCTCACATGCACAGAATTGTCTGTCACAAACACTCTTATGCAAAGAACTTGTGTTTGCAATACTGCTTCTGAAAATGCATTAAAATTAATAGCTAGAGACACATTCCAATACAATAGCTTTGAGAGGTCATCTGGCTGTTCAACATTAACATCATTGCTGAGTGAAAGTATGGCAGGTATATTAATGAGAGTGTCATTTTGGGCACCAGTTGTTTTAGCAAAGATAAAAATCTACATGCAGCTGTCAAGTTACTTCATCAACATAGTCATCAAAAACTTTAGAGAGATATTTATTAACCATTGAGACATCTGTAGGGCCCCAACAGAGTCTAGGTTTGCCTCCAATTAGAAATGCAAAGCTGGGTTATCTAGCATATTGAGTGGTACATTAGCAGTTGTAAATACTTCCAAATTAAAAACAGCTATTTCCTTGTTACATTGTTTTTGTACCTAACTGTTTTGCAGTTACCTTTTTCCTCTATAGAGCAGGTTGCCATTTAGCAACTTCATCACATACTGAAGGAGAGAGCTTAAATTTTATTGCAATTGTAGATCAGTTGATCAAAAAAGAAGAATTGAGTATTTCATATAATAGAAAACAAATCATCTAGAACATTTTGCTTTAATACTGTAGTAGAAATGGATTTTTGGCAGAAATATTTCTTACTTCAGAATCTGCTGCCTTTTTCTTTTTAAACCAACATTGCTTTAAAGTCTGCCATACTTGTCCGCAGAATTCACTCATCTAAAGACAACCAAAGATCATCTAGCGTGAGAACTAAGCCAAGCAAAAGAGTGGAATGGCACGTTCTTCCCTGAGACAACAGTACTATTTGTTTTTCGGAGGGAGGAGAGAGTGGAAACAGGAAACACTTCCTTCTCTCTTCATTATTTCCTCTCTCTCCCCTTTTCCAATGAATTTAGTTCCCTTGTAAAAATCTTTATAAAGTAATTTTGTTGGTCTAGAGGGATGAAAAATTCCAAAGGAATGGAAGCAGCTGGTCATATGCCCAATTTTGAAAAAAAAGGGTGACAAAATGGCATTTAAAAAACTATTGTGAGGAAGGAAATGTTTCTCCTCGTTATGGCCTATAAAATCCTATCTTTGATACTCTTACATAGATTTAGGGCTTATCTACACTACAAAATGAAGTTGATTTTATGTAATTCAACCTCAAACCTCAAAATTAATTAAGTCGATTGTGCGTGACCACACCAGGCTTACTGTTTTGATGGGGTGTGTCCTCTCTAGCAGTGCCTTCATTGATGCACAAAGCAGTACATCGTTAGTAGCTATCCCAAAGTGAAACTTGCCGCAGTGTGTTTTGGGAAGTTTGTGCAATGCCTCATGGGACGAAAACATTGTCATAGGGGAGAATGAGAAAACTGAGTCAACATCCCATGATGCACTGTGATCCCTCCCTCATATCAACAGCAAACAACCCAGTGGTTTTCGCACCTTAAAACCGCCACGCATATGGCATAACCCCAGAAGCATGGAGCCTGGTCAGTTGTGCACTCTTGCTGTGAGCATCTCAAACACCTCGTGCCTTCTCCTGCAGTATTTCCAGAGCCGAAGTAGGGTCCGCCACGCGGAACATAGCGATGTACTGCAAGCAGCCCTGCTGCAAGCCATTGAAAACAACAATTCACAGTTGCTGCTGGGAGTCACAGAGCAGCTGAACTCTGTTTAGTGCTGTTTCTGGTCCCGTGAAACAAGCACTGACTGGTGGGACTGCATTGTTTTGCAGGTATGGGATGACGAACAGTGGCTGCAGAACTTTCGAATGCGGAAGGCCACCTTCCAGGAACATTGTGCAGAGCTTTCCCCTACCCTGCAGTTCAGCAACACAAAAATGAGAGCTGCTCTGACAGTGGAGAAGCGGGTGGTGATCACTATTTGGAAGCTTGCAACTCCAGACAGTTACCGGTCAGTGGGGACTCAATTTGGAGTACGCAAATCAATTGTGGGAGCTGCTGTGCTCCAAGTGTCCAGGGCCATTAACTAACTTCTGCTACGAAGGGTAGTGAGTCTGGGAAATGTGCAGGACACAGAGGATGGTTTTGCCGCGATGGGGTTCCCTAATTGTGGTTTGGGCGATAGATGGCACGCATATCCCCATCCTGGCACCAGACCAACTTGTTAAAGAGTACATAAACTGAACGTGATGCTTTTCAATAGTGTTGCAAGCACTGGTAGACCACAGGGGGCATTTCACTGACATCAATGTAGGATGGTCGGGAAAGGTTCATAACGTGCACATCTTTAGGAACTCGGGTCTGTTCAAAAGGCTGCAATCCAAGACTTTTTTTCCAGAACACTGATGATGTTGAGAAGCCTATAGTTATTCCAGTCTACTCCTTGTTCTCATGGCTCATGAAGCCATACACAGGCTGTCTGGACAGCAGTAAGGAACAGTTCACCTATAGGCTCAGCAAGTGCAGAATGGTGGTTGAATGTGCCTTTGGTCGTTTAAAAGGGCGTTGGAGACATTTACTAACAAGGTTGGACCTTTGTGAAGAGAACATCCCCATGGTTATAGCTGCCTGCTGTGTACTCCATAATATCTATGGGAAAAAAGGGGAAAAATTTTCCAGGGGGTGGGCAGTTGAGGCAGATCGCATGGCAGCCATTTCTGAGCAGCCAGATATCAGGGCAATAAGAAGAGCACAGCAAGGGATGCTGCATATCCGCGAGGCTTTGAAAAGCTGTTTCAATTATGAGTCACAGTACTGTAAGCTGCTTGTTGGCATTGTGCTCTCCCAAAGCTTCACCTGGCTTGTATCACTGTCCTTGTAAAGACCAACCCCCAATCAAAAGTATGGAATGGTATGCTTTTCCCTGAGACAACATGCCCATGCCCACTGCTTCTACTCAATAAAGAACATTTATTTCTTGAACCCATTTACTTTATTTAACAAACATAAATAAAAAGGGAGAACAGAAAAAAAGGTAACCTTGGGGAAAAGGAATTGTAAAGTTGGAACGGGAGAAACATTTTCAGCTGTGTAACATAACACCGCATTCCACACCATCAAAGGTCTGTGAATGGGCACCTTCTGTTCCTTGTACCCTGTCCCTGAGTTAAGTGAAAGGGATAATGGACTTTTCACCCATGACTCCTGGAACGCTTAAGGGAGGGTGATTCTGCACCAGGCGATGCTGGCTGGCTGTCCACCAGGGTCTGTAAAAGGATTCTACCCCACTGCTTCTGTTCCTGCAGTTCAACCAGATGCCTCAACATGTCTGCTTGGTCCCTCATAATCCAAAGCATCTCATCCTGCACCGCACGCTCTTGCTCATTGGAAGCTTTCCGGTTCTCCAAGTCCATGTCTAACTTTTCGGACAATGAAATCCTCCACACTCTCAGCTCTGTGTCAGCTGTCCTGGGGGTGTTCATTATCTCAGTGAACATATCCTCCCATGTTTTTTTTTTAACTCCTAATCAGCAAAAGTCTGCTTTCAGGTGTTGATGACATGCTGAAGGACACACTTCCAGCTGTCAGTCATGGGAAAAAATAAAGGAGCCATTGTGCATGAATAAAATGTTTTCATGGCAAGGCCATTTTCAAAACAAACACAAAAACAAAAACCTTATTACACTAATTGCAAGCCATAATGTAATCAGAATCTGTAACCATTACCGTGCTGTTTTGTTGCTCCAGACATGGTGAGTAGTCCCGGCCCCTCCCACAGGTCATGAGTGACTGCACTTTTAATGAAGTTTACGGCAGGCTAATGTTGGCAGCAGAGGTAGCTAGTCGAACAATGGCCCTTCCCTATAGCACCATGGGAAGCTGTTTACGAACAGGGTGGAGGGGAACATTTTCACTCCCAAACTGCAGTCTCTCTCATGTGGGGCCCCAGTCCCCTATCAGCCTCTTTAAACTACTTGCTGACCCATGCTGAGCACAGTAAAGGCACATTAGCGTGATGTCCTGCAACCCACAGGGCTCCAGAGTTAAAAATATTTCCTTGCTGTCGGGGCGAATGAATCCAGCGCTCACCTGTTTTCCATTCTCCTCCTCCAAAATATTGTCCTCCTTGTTGTCCCTAGACTCTCACACCTGTGAGGTGTCCATGTTGCTTGTGGGGGTGCTGGTAGGGTCAACCGTGAGAATCGCATGCAGCTCATTGTAGAACCAGCATGTGTGGGGTTCAGCACCAGAACAATTGTTCGCCTCGCTTGCCTTCTGGTACGCTTGGCCAAGTTCTTTTATTTTCACATGGCACTGCTGTGTCCCCCTCGTGTAGCCCTTCTCCCCCATTCCACAAGTGATCTTTGCATATATGTCAGCGTTTCTTCTGCTGGATTGGAGCTCTGCCTGCACAGACTCTTCTCCCCACAAAACGATGAGATCCACCACCTCCTGTGCAGACCAAGCTGGAGTGCATTTGGGGTGTGTAGTCTCCATGATCAGCTATGCTCAAGCTGGCATGCTCTCAATGCTGATCGAACAAAAAATGGGAAATCAAAAAGTCCTGGGGCTTTAGCAGGGGAGGGGCTGTTTCCTGTGTACCTGGCTGCAGTGCAACAGAGTTGAGAATGATCTCCAAAGCGGTCACAGATGAGCATTGTGGGACACCACCTAGAGGCCAATTAACTCAAATTACACAAAACTACCATCTGCACTACCTCATAGTCGACCCATAAAAATCAAATTAAGCACTACGCCTCTCGCGGAGATGGATTACAGAAGTCAACATTCAAGGTGACGTAGGTCGGTGTAAAGGACCCGGTAGTGTAGACACATACATTAACAGGTCAATTTAAGGCAGCTTCCTTCAACCTAACTTTTTAGTGTAGACCAGGTCTTACTCTTTACACAGAAGACATATTATCAGTGTGAATTAAAAAAAAATAGGTTCACTGTGGATCAAATATTTTCAATTTGTCAACTATTTGAGAAAAGATGGGAATATGATCAGAATATATACATAGCTTTTATTGAGTTTAAGGACGCTGATGATAGTATGTTGTGAGATGACTTCTGGGCCATAATAAATGCATTCAGAATCCCTGATAAAATTAACAGGCTGGTACAACTGTGTTTGTGGTTCAAAAAGTTGAGTATGAATAGGGAATTAAATCTCTGCCCCATCTGACAGCAATACTGTACTAAGGCATTATCCCTAGTATTCTGCCTATGGAAAAAAGTGGTATTATCACTGCAAAAATTCTCAGAATGGGAGTGAATTTAAATGGCCTGTATTAATTTTTTGAATATGCTGATGACCTGGTTATCATAGGAGAGAGAGAAGAGAGAGACTGCAAAGGATGACTGGAGACCTGAAAAGAGCAGCCAGAAAAAATGCGACTTAAAATCAATGAAGCTAAACTCAAATATATGGTTGTACAATGATGAGAAGATAATGGAAAAGCTCACTAAGCAGTTGATGACCATAAATATCAGTAAGTTATACAGTTTAAATAACTAGGAGCTTTAATTACCATAACAATTTGGTAAGGGAAAAAATTAAGGCACAGTTATAGAGTGGGAATGCCTGATATTTCTCTGAAGAGAATTTTCAGTTTCAAACAACTACTGAAAAAGACTAAACTTTAGCTATACATGACCATTATATGGCCTACTGTTTTATGAGAGACCCTAAGAACGAAGACACCCAGACAAATACCTTAGAAAATAAGTGTTGAGATTAATTTTTGGGCCAGTAATGGAGAATGATGTGTGAAGAAGATAGAATAGCTACTGTGGGAGGTCTATGAAAAACCAAATATAATAAATATAATGAAATCCCAATGACTTAACCGGGTAGGGCATGTAATTAGGATGACAGAAGACAGAACAGTTAGCTAAGCACCTCTTGGAAGGACATCCTTATGGTTTCAACCAAAAAGAAGATGGAGAGATAATACTAAGCAAGACCAAAGAGCTCTTAATATGAATTACCATCAATGGGAAAAATAACCTTTGACAGAAAAAGGTGGGGGCAATTTGTGAGAGTGGCCAAGGACATTTATGGTCTATAGAGCCAGGGAGGAGGAGGAGTTAATTCCCTCCAAGCCAGCTTACTTGTACAATAGATCAATGGTAGCAGCAGAGGAAGAAGAAAGAAAAAACAAAATCATTCAAAAGAAAGGAGTCTGGTCCTCTCCTCTCAATCAAAGACAGTATTACTTTCTTCAGAAGAGGCAGCTCCCCTCTCCCACACTGGCAACTCTCATAACATTTTATGTTTTAAGAGACTCACCTGTTGGAATCAGATTACATAGGAATCTCAGCTTTCATCTTAAATAAACTGAATTCCTATTCCTCGTGGCTGTGGAGAACAGTTTGAAAACATGAAGTGTACCCTTAAGGCTCAGAAACAAGTATGTAAATAATGAATAGTCTTTTTTTCTTTTTTAAATCTCCTGATTTATGGGACCTGACTAATGAGTTTTGAACCTTTAGCACTGGCAATACAGTCTTTTATTGTAAGCACTTGTGGGTCCCTCCTGCTGCTCTCAGTTGTTTGGATCACATGCTTAGTCTGAAACAGCTCTAACCGGACTAGTTGGCTCCAGGTCAAGGCCACACCAGGACGGTCATCTCTACCTCAGCAGGGTGAAATCACTTGGCTTACGTCTACATTACAGGCTTTTCTCTGCAGTACTTGGGGGAAAAAAAAGATGAAAAGTTTGAAATTCAGATTTATCCTGGGACAACTGGGTGTTTTTCACAACATTTCCACAATAAGTGGTTCATTTAACTTCTATTAAATCCATAAGCTTAAAAATTAGGTCTGTCAATTAATTGAAGCTAACTCAAGCGATTAATACAAAACAAATTAACTGGATTAAAAAATTAATCATGATTAATTGCAGTTTTAATTGCACTGTTAAATAATAATAGAATACCAATTTAAAATTATAAATATTTTTGGATGTTTTCTACATTTTCAAATATATTGATTTCAATTACAACACAGAATACAAAGTGTACAGTGCTTGCTTTATATTACTTTTTATTACTATTTGCACTATATAAAAGAAAATAAATAGTATTTTTCAGTTTGTCTCATATAAGTAGTAGTACAATCTCTATCATGAAAATGTAACTTTAAAATGTTGATTTTTTTTTTGGTACACAACTGCCTCAAAAACAAAAGAAGGTAAAACTTTAGAGCCTACAAGTGCACTCAAGTCCTACTTCTTGTTCAGACAATTGCTACAACAAACAAGTTTGTTTACATTTACGGGAGATAATTCTGCCCGCTTATTTATAATGTCATCTCAAAGGGAGAACAAGTGTTTGCATGGCACTGTTGTACACGGTGTTGCAAGGTATTTACGTGCCATATATACTTAACATTCACATGTCCCTTCATGCTTCACCACCATTCCAAAGGACATACTCCATTTCGATGACGCTTGTTAAAAAAATATGTTAATTAAATTTGTGACTGAACTCCTTGGGGAAGAATTGTATGTCTTCTGCTCTATAGTTTTACTCACATTCTGCCATATATTTCATGTTATGGCAGTCTTGGATGATGACCCAGCACATGTTGTTTGAGTTAAGAACATTTTCACTAAAGATCTGACAAAATGTAAAGAAGGTATCAATATGAGATTTCTAAATATAACTACAGTACTTGACCCAAGGTTTAAGAATCTGAAGTGCCTACCAAAATCTTAGAGTGACGAGGTGTAGAACATACAGTCAGAAGTGTTAAAAGAGCAACACTCTGATGCGGAAACTACAGAACCCAAACCATCAAAGAAGAAAATTAATCTTTTGTTGATGGCATCTGACTCAGATGATGAAAATGAATGTGCATTGGTCCACACTGCTTTAGATCATTATTGAAAAGAACTCGTCATCAGCATGTAAGCACGTTCTCTGGAATGGTGGTCGAAGCATGAAGGGGCATATGAATGTTTAGCATTTCTGGCACGTAAATACCTTGCAACACCGTCTACAACAGTGCCATGTGAATACCCGTTCCCCCTTTTGGATGACATTGTAAATAAGAAGCAGGCAGCATTATCTCCCGTAAATGTAAACAAACTTGTTTCTCTTAGTGATTGGCTAAACAAGAAATAGGACTGAGTGGACTTGTAGGCTCTAAAGTTTTACATTGTTTTATTTTTGAGTGCAGTAATGTAAAAAAAATTCTACATTTGTAAGTTGCACTTTCACGATAAAGAGATGAACTATAGTACCTGTACAGTAGAACCTCAGAGTTACAAACCCCTCAGGAATGGAGGTTGTTCATAACTCTGAACTGTTCGTAATTGAACAAAACATTATGGCTGTTCTTTCAAAAGTTTGCAACTGAACACTGACTTAATATTTTACTTAGTAGAAAAAAAAAGTTGCTTTCCCTTTCCCTCCCCGTAATTTACGGTTAACAATACTGTACTCAATTTACTCCCCCCCTTCCCTCTACTACTGCTTGATTGTGTACTTCCGGTTCCAAATGAGGTGTGTGGTTAAAAGACGGTTACTCACCATTGTAACTGTTGTTCTTCGAGATGTGTTGCTCATATCCATTCCATGTAGGCGTGCGCGCCACTATGGCCGCGGATATATACCCCCGCCGACCCGCCCACTCCTCAGTTCCTTCTTGCCGGCTACTCCGACAGTGGGGAAGGAGGGTGGGTTTGGAATGGATATGAGCAACACATCTCGAAGAACAACAGTTACAACGGTGAGTAACCGTCTTTTCTTCTTCGAGTAATTGCTCATATCCATTCCACGTAGGTGATTCCCAAGCCTTACCTAGGCGGTCGGAGTGAGACGTGGCGGAATGTAAAACTGCCGAGCCGAAGGCCGCATCGTCTCTAGACTGCTGCACCAGAGCGTAGTGTGAAGCAAACGTATGGACCGATGCACGGCATATCTCCTGAACTGGTACGTGTGCCAGGAAGGCGGCTGAAGAAGCCTGAGCCCTGGTAGAATGGGCAGTGAGGTGACCCGCTGGAACACGGGCCAAGTCATAGCACGTGCAGATGCATGCTGTCAGCCACGAGGAGGTCCTTTGGGTGGAGATGGGAAGGCCTTTCATGCGGTCCGCTATGGCCACAAAGAGCTGGGGGGACTTATGAAAGGGCCTTGTGCGGTCAATATAAAGTGCAAATGCCCTGCGGACATCCAGGGAGTGTAATCGCTGCTCCCGTAGAGATGAATGAGGTTTGGGGTAGAAAACCAGGAGGAAGATGTCCTGACTGGTGTGGAAGGCCGAGACCACCTTAGGGAGAAAAGCGGGATGTGGCCGCAATTGAACTTTGTCCTTGTGAAAGACAGTGTAAGGAGGGTCTACAGTGAGAGCTCAGATCTCAGAGACCCTCCGAGCCGAAGTAATGGCCACCAGAAAAACTGTCTTCCATGACAGGTATAGGAGAGAACAGGTTGCCATCGGCTCAAAAGGCGGACCCATGAGCCTGTTGAGTACTAGGTTCAGGTCCCAGGTAGGGGCGGGGTGACGGATCTGAGGGTAGAGACGTTCCAGCCCTTTACGGAACCTGGCGACCACCGGGTGAGAAAACACTGAGTGTCCACCTTCGCCAGGATGAAAAGCGGATATGACCGCTAAGTGGACCTTCAGGGAAGATAAGGCCAGGCCCTGCTGTTTAAGGTGCCATAGGTAGTCCAGGATGACTGGCACGGGGGTCGCCGTGGGCGTAAGGGTCCGTGAGACACACCAGAGCGAGAAACGCTTCCACTTGGCCAAGTATGCGGAGCGAGTGGAAGGTTTCCTGCTGCTGAGCAGGATGCGTTGCACAGGTGCGGAGCAGCGTAGCTCTGAGGCGTCTAGCCACGCAGGAGCCACGCCGTGAGGTGGAGAGCCGGGAGGTCCGGGTGGCGGAGACTGCCGTGCTCCTGAGTTATAAGGTCCGGGCAGAGGGGGAGGGTGATCGGCGGGGACACAGAGAGGCTGAGCAGCGTGGTGTACCAGGGTTGCCTGGGCCATGCCGGAGCAATCAGGATCAGATGAGCCCTGTCCTGCCGGAGCTTCAACAGAATCTTGTGGACTAATGGGAACGGGGGAAACGCATAGCACAGTTGGTGCGTCCATTGAATGAGAAATGCGTCCAAGATCGACCCTGGTGAGTGCCCTCGGAACGAGCAGAACGTTTGGCACTTCCTGTTCGTATGCGTCGCAAAGAGGTCCACCTGGGGAAAGCCCCTCTTGCGGAAAATGGTGTGGATAATATCTGGTCTTATGGACCACTCTGACGCGTCTGTCGTCAGAGACAACGTGGGCTGGAGCGGGTGAAAGGGCAACCCTGCACACACCACGGAGGGGTTCAGCCACAAATCGAGGGAGTGAAGCACATTGGGCGGCACGGTGACCAAGGTGTCTATTGAGTCTCTGGCCGGACGGTACACCGAGTGGAGCCACATCTGAAAGGGGCGGAGCCGGAGCCTGGCGTATTTGGTGACGTATGTACACGCCGCCATGTGCCCCAGCAGAGCGAGGCCCGTGTGGACCGAGGTCGTGGGGAAGGCCTGAAGGCTGCGGATGACGGTCGTCAATGCCAGGAACCTTGGCTGAGGAAGACAGGCCTTGGCCAGAGAGGAATCCAAGGTTGCTCCTATAAAGTCCAGCCTCTGCGTGGGAACCAGGGTGGATTTGTCCACATTGAGCAGCAGGCCGAGGCTCGTGAACAGGTCCTGCGTGACTTGCACATGCTCCCTGACTTGTTCCCTGGAGGCCCCTTTCAGGAGCCAGTCGTCCAGGTAGGGGAACACGTGGAGCCCTTGGTAACGGAGGTGGGCGGCTACCACTGCCATGCACTTCGTGAATACTCGAGGTGCTGTGGAGAGGCCGAAGGGAAGGACCGCGAATTGGAAGTGTTGACGGCCCGCCACAAAGCAGAGGAATTGTCTGTGCGGAGGGAATATGGCTATATGAAGTAAGCGTCCTTCATGTCGAGGGCAGCATACCAGTCTCCGGGGTCCAAAGAGGGGATGATGGTCCCTAGGGAGACCATCCAGAACTTTAACTTCAATAGGAATTTGTTGAGGCCACGCAGGTCTAGGATCGGCCTGAGACCTCCTTTTGACTTCGGAATCAGGAAGTAACGGGAGTAAAATCCTCTCCCCCAATCTTTCTTTGGTACCTCCTCCACTGCTCCGATGCTGAGGAGCGTCTGTACCTCTTGCAAGAGGAATTGCTCGTGAGAGGGGTCCCTGAAGAGGGACTGGGAGGGAGGACGCTAAGGCGGGGTGGAAACAAACTGGAGGTGGTATCCATGCTTCACGATGTGGAGGACCCAGACATCTGAGGTCAGGAGGGACCACGCAGGGAAAAAATAAGAGAGGCGGTTGGAGAACAGGGGGAAAAGGATCCCGAACTGAGAAAGGTATGCTGCCCCCGGGCGTGCCTTCAAAAGGACGACTTCGGGTCCGGCTGCGGTTTAGAGGAGCCACGATTATTATGAGATTGTGGCCCCGAATAGTGCCTGCGGCCTCCATGCTCGGCGTCTGTTAAAGTCCTGCCTCTGCCTGGGGACAGAGTACGGGCGGAAGTGTTGCGGATGGTAAGTGCGTCGCTGGGTTACGGGAGTATGCATACCCAAGTTGTGCATAGTAACCCTACTATCCTTTAGGTTCTGGAGCCTGGTGTCGGTTTTCTCCGAGAACAATTCCTTGCCTTCAAAGGGCAGGTCCTGGATAGTGTATTGGAGTTCGGGCAGAAGATTAGAGGACTGCAGCCAGGAGATACGCCGCATGGTGATGCCGGCCGCCAAGGTTCAGGCTGTGGAGTCCGCTGCGTCTAGGGAGGCCTGCAGGGAGGTCCTAGCCACCTTCTTCCCTTCCTCCAGGAAGGCTTTGCACTCCTGGCGGGAATCTGGGGGAAGCAACTCCCGGAATTTCACCATTTCCGACCAGGTGTTATAGTCGTAGCGACTCAGCAGAGCATGCTGATTCACTACGCGGAGTTGTAGGGCGCCTGCCGAATACACCTTACGACACAGGAGGTCCATCCTTCTGGCCTCCTTGGACTTAGGAGCGGGGGCCGGCTGTCCATGGCGCTCCTTGTCGTTAACAGACTGGACCACCAGAGATGAGGGAGGAGGGTGCATGTAGAGGTACTCATACCCACGGGATGGCACCAAGTATTTCCTCTCGACCCCCTTTGCCATTGGTGGAATGGAAGCCGGCGATTGCCAAAGGATATCAGCCTTGGCCTGGATCGTCTTAATGAAGGGCAGAGCCACTCTAGTGGGCGCATCCACCGCCAGGATGCTGCAAACAGGTCCTGGACCTCTGAGACCTCCTCCACCTGCAGGTTGATATTTAAGGCAATTTGCTTGAGGAGGTCCTGATGAGCAGCAAGATCAACCGGTGGTGGGCTCGAAGACGAAGCGCCCGCCACTGCCTCGTCCGGTGACGAAGAGGACGATATACCAGGAGCCAGGGCGTCTGGAATCTGCTCCTCTAGCTGAGGCTCCTGCTCCGGAAGCACTGGTGAGGCGACTGAAGGAGGCAACTGGGCATCCGTGCCAGCTGGCAGAGGACGACTAGTAGTGGCCTCAGGGGCCCGATGCTCCGAAGAGGCGGCCCGCGCTGGAGCTAGGGGAGCACCTTGGGCCTGATGGTACGCCCATGGTGTCCAAAAGGGCCACTGCTGAGTACCCTGCGCTTCAGACTGTGCCTCCTGAAACAAGCCCTCCGGAACATCCACTTCCTGGTCCTGGGAGTAGCTTCCCATCTGGGACGAAGCCGGCGGATGCCTGGAAGGCCATGGTGGAGCAGATAGGCCTTGAGCCGACGTCCCCACTGACCTGGTGCTCTTCCGCGCCGGGGAGCGGTGCCGCAAAAAACTGCGGTGCCGTGAACGGGACTGGGACCTACGACCAGCTCGGTGCCGGGAGGTTTACCTGGACCATCGGTGTTGGGAGCGGCTTCTAGTAGAGCGGTGCCGGGAGAAGTACGACGGCAACCGGGATAGAGAGCGGTGCCACGAGTCCGACCGGTGCCATGCCGAGGAGCGGTACCGGGACTGCGAGCAGCGGGAGGAGCGAGAACGGTGCCGGGACCCGGAACGTTGGTGGGACCGCGATCGGGAGCGGTGCCGGGCGGAAGCACTGGCGGAAGCAGGATGGATCAACGCTGGCTTCCCCATCGATTGGATGGCCCGCACCGGCGGTGCCGCATCCGAGAGCGCTATCAGGTCCTTTGCCACCTCGCAGACCTCCGGTGTAGAAGGCACCATCAACTCGACCATGGCAGGTGACAGGGAGACAGGAGCTGGACTCAACGGGCCTTGGCGAGCCGGAGTCGACAGCAACAGCTCAGGCGGCAGCACGGTGGCTGCAGACACTGTGCGGTGGAGCCGTGCCCTCATGCCGCACCGCGGGCGGTGCCGGGGCGGCAGGGTTCTTAGGAATCTTCGCCCTAAGAGAGAGCGAGCGCCTCTGTCTTGACTTAGGCACCGACGACGTTCGGTGCTGAGAAGGAGCGGGTGCACCGGTGCGGCCCGGTGCCGAAGACGAACTCTTCGCGTCCGATGAAGGTGCACTCGGTGCCGAGGACGGAGGGATTAGAGCCGCCTCCATGAGGAGCTGTTTTAGTCTAATGTCCCTCTCCTTCTTGGTGCGAGGCTTGAAAGACTTGCAAATAGCGCACTTAGACGATACGTGCGACTCCCCGAGGAACTTTAAACAGGAGTCATGCAGATCTCCTGTAGGCATCGGGCGATGGCAAGCCGAACACGGCTTGAATCCCGGGGAGCCAGGCATGAGCGCCAGTCCCGGTGCGGGGAGGGCCTGAGCCCCGAACCCGACTAAACTTACTGAACTATAATTTAACTACTAAGAATCAACTACTAACTAACTTTAAACTGATTTTAGAACTATATACACGAAAGTTATGAGAATGCTAGGGAGGTGAAGGTCAGCTAAGCTGCACTCCACTGTTCCAACGACCGACACGGGCGGTAAGAAGGAACTGAGGAGTGGGCGGGTCGGCTGGGGTATATATCTGAGGCCATAGTGGCGCCACTCCAGGGGGCGCCCAGCCGACCCACTAAGTTGCTAGGGTAAAAGTCTTCCGACGACCGTGCAAGCGGTGCGCGCACACCTACATGGAATGGATATGAGCAATCACTCGAAGAAGAACTGGTCATTTCATAACTCTAGTGTTTATAACTCTGAAGTTCTACTGTACAGGTGAACTGAAAAATACTATTTAAAACAAAAATTTACAGTGCAAATATTTGCAATAAAAAAATATTAAGTAAGCACAGTACACTTTGTATTGTGTTGTAATTGAAATCAGTATATCTGAAAATGCAGAAAACATCCAAAAACATTTAAATAAATGGTCGTTAACAATGCAATTAAAACTGTAATTGTGACTATTTTTTAATCTCACAATTAATTGCAATTGATTTTTGCAGTCGTTTGGCAGCACTAATGAAAATAAAACACAGAATCTGAAAGATAATATTCAATATTAGGTAACAAGATGCTGATGGAAGAAGGCGAGCTAAGGCTGTTTCAGGTACCTCAGCTTTGTATTCTTTCTAACCATTGTGTAGTTTTTTTGTTGTTTTTTTTTACCTTAAATTTTACAACTTACTAATGTTTCTTTAAAACTTTCAGCATTATTTAGTAATTGCCTTACATCTTTATCAGACAAAAATTTTGTAAAGCTGAAGTTAATTTTCTCTTTCCGTTATCAAGGAAAATATTCGTATCCCTGCAATATGAAAGTACCTGTATGTATTAGCAACTATGTATATAAAGATGTGTGTTAGCTGCTTTTTGGAAAAGAACAGATTCCCTCAACATTATTGGCATGAGAAATAAAGTATGGAAAATCCTTCCACTGGAAAAAAGTGACAGCCAGTCTTAAAGTAGGATCAAGTAGTTTTTAATATCATCTGATTAACATTTTGGGAATATAAACAAAAACACAGATAAGAGGTTGATCAGACATAAAGGGGTGCTTTAAGAAGATAACAGTTTATGGATAAAATGTATTAATACTTGCATGAAATGTTCTTGTATGTTTATGTCCAAATAAAACATTTTTAAAACGAGGTGACATCCTAGTTAGCAGCCATATTAATTAGAATATCATAGTCTCCGTCTTGACAGGTCACCACCAAAATGTATGGTACCTTCCAAGAGATACCTGAAGACCTATTTATTATTTCTATTACTGTACTGCCTAGGAATCCTAGTCATGAAAAAAGACCCCTCTGTGCTAGAAACAAAAAGATGATTCCTGCCAAGGAGCTTACAAGCACTACTTAAATTCCTTTCACCTCTGTAAGGTCTTCAGGCAATTTGAATGAGCTCCTGGAACATAAGAGCTTCAGAGGAGTTACTGATTTATACAGAGCTTAGATGATCTCCTGTACTGCATATAAAACTTCTAATGCCCTTTGGAGTCTTTAGGGGTACTGAAGCTCCAGAATTCTGAAGTCCATTGATCTTTTGTCAAACTTGTCAAGGGCATACCTTTTATGAACCTTGCTAGTTCTCCAAGGGAAAGTGAAGCTTAAAAAAGGTGCTTTGGTAGTAGACCTTAAGTGTCCTTATCATGTTAGTGGAACAGTCTGATATGCCTAGTTTGCCACTTAACTGTCACCCAGAGCTTCATAAATAATTTCAAGTTTCTAGGTCTCACCTTAAGATATGGCCATTTTGTTGTATAAGAGATTGCTCATTTAACAAATCAACTAATTTTTCCAACTCATGTAGCTGTGTGCGCCGTTTTGGGGATTTGAGAAAAGCAGTGTCTAGCAACACCACACAGCCCTGGGGAACTGAAATTGAGACTGCCTGTCTAATCTGTGCTTGAGACCTAGCCCAGCAGTGGGGGCGAAACAGTAGAGTTACCAGACCAGAACCTGACTGACACATTTGGCCAAACAACTGTAGGCCCCAGAAAGCCAGTCTATGGCTGGGACCACCCTGGCACATTAGCTGAGCTCAAGCAGGGACAGCATTTGTGAAGAGAACTGTCTACAGCAGGGATCGGCAACCTTTGGCATGCGGCTCCCACTGGCCACGGTTCACCGCTCCAGGCCAATGGCGGCGGTGGGAAGCATTGGCCAGAACATCCCTCAGCCTGCACTGCTTCCCGCCGCCCCCATTGGCCTGGAGCGGCGAACCATGGCCAGTGGGAGCCGCGATCGGCCAAACCTGCAGACACAGCAGGTAAACAAACCGGCCCGGCCCCGCCAGGGTGCTTACCCTGGCGAACCGCGTGCCAAAGGTTGATGATCCCTGGTCTACAGTGAATCTGGTTACAGCAGTAGAAGACGAAGTTCCTGAGTTTCTCTCTTCCACAAAAGACCTGAGACTCCATTTTCTCTCTCTCTACCTAAAAGAGCTGTCTTCCAGCTAAGCCTGGTATGATTCCCCTACACTGGGATTCAGGGGATAGCCAGAGCTTGAGACTGACCATAAAGGAAAGACTGACACCCAAGATGAATTCTCGCCAGGAAGAACTGACTGCCAGCTGCAAGACGGAGGACAACCAGGACTTCCCAGAGATGGGTACCAGACTCTTCTTCAAGCACCAACTCTAACCAGCAGCTAAGGCCTATGGGAAGACTTTGGGGGAGGGAAACTATTTTTAATCTGTTCTGGGCTTTTGAGTTATTTAAATTATTCTTGTAGGATTGGCTGATTACTCATTGAGTTAACATTCTTGATTCCCTGCCTATTTCCTTTCCCTTTTAATCTGCCCTTAGTTTTCATAGAATAAAATGATTTATTTTTATAATCTGATCCTTGCTTCTCTGCAACTATAATGTGTAGCATCCCATAGATCACAGGTCTACTGGTTTATACCAGCCACCAGATGGAAGCACAAAGCACAACAAACCTAGGGCCCCCACTAGTCCTAAAGTGGATCACTTGGGGATCAGATATGACCCCATGAGAGGTGACCTTCCTAGGTCTCCAGCACAGCCATGTCAGTTTTGGTTTTCAGACCTACTATATCTCTCAGATCATCTTTTTATAACATATCCACCTTTGATGGGCACAAATTCTAAGGGCTACATTCTAGACCTTGACCCTTCGTCCCTGTACCCAATGGCATGGATGCTATGTGGCTGACATCAGCGGAGAGAAGTTGTTCAGTAGAAGATCCAGTATTCTACTTCAGCTTCGAAAATCCTCCACTAAATCAGGGGTGGGAAAACTATGGCCTGCGGGCTGAATCCGGGCTGCCAGCTGTTTTAAGCTGGCCCTCAAGCTCCCGCTGGGGAGTGGGGTCTAGGGCTTGCCCCACTCCAGCTCTCCAGCCAGGGAGCAGGGTCAGGGGCCGCTCCATGTGGCTCCTAACAGCAGCGGCATGGCCCCCCTCTGGCTCCTAAGTGCTTCAATGGCCCCCTCTGGTGCTCCAGTGGGATCTGCAGGAGCAGTGCCTGCGGATGGGGCAGTGTGCAGAACTACCTGGCTGCACCTCCGCGTAGGAGCCGAAGAAGGGACATGCCACTGCTTCCAGGAGCCACTTGAGGTAAGTGTTGCCAGGAGCCTGCACCCCTGAGTCTCTTCCCCACGTCCCAGCCCCCTGCTCCAGCCCTAATCCCTCGCCCACCAAACCCCTCGTTCCCAGCCTGGAGCACCCTCCTGCACCCCAAACCCCTCAGCCCTACCCCAGACCCCGCACCCCAAACCCTTGCCCCAGCTCAGATCCCACTCCCGCCCTCCAAACCCCTTGGTACCAGCCCAGAGCACCCTCCTACACCGCAAACTCCTCATTCCCAACACCACCAAAGAGCCTGCACCCCCAGCTGGAGCCCTCACCCCCACTCACCCCACTTGGAGCCCCCTGCAGTCCTTATTTCTGGCCCCACCCCAGAGCCCACACCCCAACCAGAAACCTAACCTCTGCCTGCACCCCAACCCCAATCCTGTGAGCATTTATGGCTCGTCCTACAATTTCTATTGCCAGATGTAGCCCTCGGGCCAAAAAGTTTACCCATCCCTGCACTAAGTGTACATATAA
This sequence comes from Mauremys reevesii, assembly GCF_016161935.1. Lineage (NCBI taxonomy): Eukaryota > Metazoa > Chordata > Testudines > Geoemydidae > Mauremys > Mauremys reevesii. The sequence continues at coordinate 59,703,243 of NC_052624.1, read as the reverse complement.
TGCAAAATGAACAGGTTTTTCCTCACAGTCTTCCAAGTGTAGATTTGGTCCATTACAAACTTTGATTCTGGTTATAATGAACTACTTGTCTTTAAAGTAGTCAGGTCTTTCAGTTAGCTCCATCAAAGTTCATATAGCAGAAGTATCTGCTTATCATACACTAGTCCAAAATGGCTTGGCCTGGTCTCACCCTACTATTTACAAATTCTTTAAAGGATTGTCTTCAGTTTTCTACTTGTCAGGAAAATTTCTCCTTTGTGGGAGTTGAACTTTGTGCTTACTTCATTGATATATCCACCATTTGAACCCATGAATATAGTGTTCACTATATTATCTGACAATTAAAACTGCATTCTTGGTAGCAATCATTTCTGCCCAGAGAGTGAGATTCAGGCTCTGATGATTGGTCCCCCAGCTATGATATTTTATGCAGACAGAGTAACTATGAGACCTTGCTCCAGATTTATACCTAAGGTGGTCTCTGACTTTCATATCAATTAGTAGATGCATTTCCTAGTGTTCTTTCATTGTTCATCTTCTAGGGTAGGCAAAACTGAATACTTTGGATGTGAGAAGAGTACTGTCTGATTACCTCTGCAATTCGCAGAGATTGCTCGTGCCATTTGGAAATAGGTCCAAAGAGCACAAAGACTTTCAAAATGGATCACAGACTGGATTAGAACAGCCTATGATATCTATATGTTGACTCCTCCATCTCTCATTTCATTCCACCATGCCACAGGTGACCTGGGCAGCATGTCTTAGTAGAATTTCCATAGCTGCTCCACAGCTTTCAGCTTCATAGAGCTCTGTTCACACATTCCCCAACCACTATTTATCCTTGTCAGCCTCCAGTTCTGATGCTGTTTGATCAGGTATTTCAGCAATTATTGTTTAGATGAGCTCCTATCTCCTATAGGAGTTAACTGCTGGCTAATCATTGAGAAAGAGATCCATGTGTGTACAGGTAGTCAAACAACAGTTTCTTATCTTACAGTACCAATTGTTCAAGATGTTCTATACACGTGGATCTCATGGCCCACCCTCCTTCCCTGCAGCTTAAAATTTTTGACCAGGAATCCGGGTGGTGAGGTCAGCATGGGATTGACATATACAAAACATCTTTGGTGATGGTTCCTATGTGTATTCCACTCAAGGTATATGTGCGTTCCACACACCTAAGACCTGAAGATTTAAAATTAGCATTCGTTGGTCCATGCCTGAGCCATTCATTTCATCATGCTGCAAACCAAGGGCATGAAGGGTATCACAGACCTACTACCTCTTTAGTTCCACGCTATTGCCTTGGTCCAAGACTCAACTTGTCCGTGTATGCAGCTGTGCTAGCATTGCTGTTTCAAATTCCAGTTTTCTCTAGTTTTCTTTTCCAGCTAGCTTTAGTTTTTTATAGTTAAATAATGGTAGTAGAAGTCTAGGTGTTTCCCCACTTTGCTCCTTCACCACCTCAAACCCACTATGTTTAGGTTATTAGTATGCCTAAGATCCAGGATTTCAAGATCTGCATGACATATCCCTTGGTCTTCCTGGTTAGTGACTTGCATGATACTTGTGTTGCATTGAGAAGTCCCATATCCCCCTCTAAGTGCAATATCTGGCACTCCCTTTCCCTCTGAACCTGCCAATCCCACAAGTTCTTAATCAGATACTCAAAGAAAAATGAAGCAGTGTTGTATAATGGGTTCTACAGATTACCTGGGACAGCCCTCAGGGTACAGCAGAAGACTGCATCAGAAATCTGAGGGAAACCCACTGAGACAAAAAAAGCTGCTGAAAAAGCGTGAGGCTTGTTTTCTTAGAGACTGGGGCATGCCTAACTGATTTTTTGGGGGGTAGAGGAGAAAGAGCAGCTGTTTGTAACAAATCTTTCTATAGTGTTTAGTAGTACCCAAGCATGCTCTTCCAAAATTAAATGTAACACATGGTGAGGATAATGTCACTGAATTTCATCAGCATTCAAAAGTGTCAGGAGATGGTATCTTCACTCAGCAAGAAGGAGAGTTGGAGGTTAGTGCACTGGTATTGGAGAAGGGACATTGACAGTTTTTCCTCTTGGTTTCGTTGTTGCTGTAGCCACCAAAATCAAGAACAACTTGAAAGTATGTTTATGTACCCATTCTACAAGGAGGGAAGGAGATGCTGCTGCCCACCAGTTGTTGTTATTTAGTAATTAATTCAGTGCTATAGCTGCCAGGAGCAGAGGAGGCTAGCATCATTGACAAAAGTGCCTGGATTGTAAGGGGAAAGGAGCAGAACTCTGAAATTCTTCTTTAAGCTTAGGATTCACAGTAACACACTCAGCAATCTATTTACATTTTGAAGACTAGTCCCTCCAGGAAAAGGGCTTGCATTTATGATTTTTAATATAAACCTCCAAGGTCTATAATTATTTAGTGAACAGGGAGTGCCAACAAGTGTTCATATAACATTTAGGAATTCATTCGGGGGAAATCAGGAATTGCCAAACATATACCTACTTTTCTTGAAAATGACAGCCAGCACTACTTCACACCAGACCACATTTGAAGTTTCTAGTCCTCACTGTTTTTAAGATAAGGAGAAAATTAATTTTAACTATAATTTTTATTTCTCATAGCCAAACAAGTGCATGATCTCTGCTATTGTTCACAGTTAGACATGCACCATCCATTAAAATGGAGGCACTTTAGGCTCCTGCACACCAGAGTTCACGATCCCTTTGCCAAAGAGGGTTTCAAAATCTGAAACTAAAACTATGTAGAAAATATTAATGAATATCTAAATGCTATAGGTTGTGGTATAATAGAACTTCTACAAGCTTAATTTTTAAATCAAGAACATTGGTATATAGGAATGGTGAGTCCAAACCAGTGGATGCTCTCAAATATGAAAAATAGAAGTTGCAAGCATAAAACATGCATTCACTGATGGAAATTAGGAAGTGATAAGGACAAGATATTAAATAAGGAAGCAAATCTGGAAAATTTGTTTAGATTTTGTATTTTTAATTTTACTTGCTTAACTTAGACTGAGGGCACCCAAAAGGAACAAAGGCTGCATCAATCAAGAAGAGAATGCCAGTCTTACAAAGCTTGCTGAAGTAATTGCAAATCTAAAATGGTACCATTGTGAATTCCACAGGCAAAGCCCTATGTTTCTTATCCCATGAACATGAGCCCCTTGCAGAATATACTTTCATGCTTTTAGAAAGGGCTTTATCAATGGATGCTTTGTACATCTGATATATGGATAGACTGATTATTGAAAAGCTTCAAGCACTTGAGAACATCATGAAAGAAGAATATAGGCATCTTTATCCATTTCTTGGTCCACTGAAAGTAGATTTTTAAGCCCCTTTCACAGCCAAAGGACAAGGCTGTTTTTCTAAACAATATCTGTGGTTGGAAGGGGCAGGGGGAGAAAAATGGCATATCTGAAGTGGAACTTGATTTTGTTTTCCCTTCTGTATTGTACCAGGGTTCACAACCTGCCCCTTTTCTTGGGGCCCGCTTGCTCTCCCCAATAAGGCTCAGAGAGGCTTCAGAGTTGTGCAACACCCATGTCTTTATTTACTTACAAGCTTTACAGGCAGAGTCAGCCTTCAGCTAGGAGGCCTCCAACTCCCTCTCTGACAGACTGACTTCTCCCTTGCTGCCCCCTGCCTTCTGGCTCCCTCACAGCCTTTACAGCCCTTTGCTTGTCAGGCCAGCAGGTGTTGCCAATCCTCAGGCCAGCATCAGGCCTTTTCCATCAGCCCCAATCTGTTTCCCTTGATTGGCACTGACCAGGCAGGGGCTAATTAGGTGCTTTTGCACCAGCGCCCTGCTCCAGTATAAAACCAGAAGCTGAGGAAAGTACTCTCTTTTTCAAGGATTATTTAATCACCTCTTTCAGCTACAGAATTTGCTAAAAAGAAAACAAAATCTAAAGTGAGGCCTCCACTAAACTAATGCCCTAATTCAGCCCGGTACCTAAAGTACATATTTAAGTTTGGTCTGGTGGGTTAAAGAAAGTTTCATGAGGTTTGCAGAAAAAGGCTGAAATGCCACTCATCTCACAATGAAAAGAGAGAAAACAAAAAAATAAAAATTCTGCGCCCAATATTTTAAAATTCTGCAAATTGTATTTATCAATAAATGTGGAGGCTCTAGCATGGAGTAGGGAGCATAAGCAACTGGCTGCACAGAGGTGAGAGATAACCCTGCAGTCCTCCTCCCAACCTTCCCAGGATACAGACCTCTGGGGCAGGCCCAGCTCTTGTGCTGTGTCAGGGTCAGGTACAGCCTCGCTGCTAAGTCTGTGTCCTGGGGAAGGCTGCAGGGTGATCTCCCACATCCATGCAGCCAGTTGCCCGTGCTCCCCACTCACTGCCATGCTAGAGCCTCCACATTTATTTATTGACAAATAAAATCTGTAGAATTTTAAAATATTGTGTGCCAAAAAATAAAAATTCTGCACATAATTGCCTTGGGAGTAATCTACGAATAAAAACAAGGTTTGTGAGAGAGAGAGAATGACATCTGCTAGTTCTAAAATCTTAATGGCCATGGTGACCAGAAAATCAGTTTCTTTGTTTAGTAAATCAGTTTATCAAAACACATTTTGCACTTAAAACTTTTTTCTTATGTACCATATAGGTAATTTTATTCAACTAATAAACAATTTGAAAATGCTGTTTGTGCATTTTAAATTGAAATTAAATTTAAATTTATAGTTTAAGCCCTACTTGGTCTTTACACAAATCACAATTATCTAGTAAATAAGAAATTTAATCACTCACCATTTCCTAATATAAAATTTAAGAAACTGAAAAAAAATGTAAGTTAAACTATTTAATTGCTTAAGTAAATGAGTATAGATACCGTAAAACATCTCTCCTAGTTCACTGGGGGCACTCTCCTGAAATGTGGGGAACTCAAGTTCCATATCCCTTCTCCACATCAGGCAAAGGGGAAAATAAACTCAGGTCTTCCACATCCATGGCGATCAACCTGAACAATGGGCTAGAGTTTATAAAGGGGGGCACCACCATCCTTCCTCCTTTGGGAATCTAGACCTTTAAAAACATCCAGAAACATTTAATTTGACCCAAAACTGACATTTTTGATTTGCTGATTTTTGGGGGAATTTTCAAATTCGCTCTTACCTTAAACAGAGTTGAGTTTTTGTTTAAAACTACCAATGGGGTGGGGGGGGGGGAGAAAGAGGGAAAAAACACCACCAACCAAAACACAAAAATAAAAACCATAAATTTGCCTAGCTCTTACTACCCACAAGTCTCTAGGATTAAAGTAAAACTACCCCAAGTCCCACCTTTTCCACTTTAATTTGTATGCCCTTTTTGGAGTACACCTCTACCCTGAAATAATGCTGTCCTCGGGAGCCAAAAAAATCTTACCGCATTATAGGTGAAACCGCGTTATATCGAACTTGCTTCAATCCCGGAGTGCGCAGCCCCCCCGCGCCCCCTGGAGCGCTGCTTTACCGTGTTATATCCGAATTCGTGTTATATCGGGTCGCATTTATATCGCGGTAGAGGTGTATTTAGGAGGGCTCGATACCAAACTTCTCAGCAGCCAGGCAAACAGATTGGATCCTGAGTTGGTATGTAGGGTACCCTGATTCTGTGTGATCAGATGTGGGCAAATCCTCAGGCTGAATCATTCACAGCAATCCATAAAGAGAAATAACGCATACTTCTCATTGCCAATACCAGCTATGAAAACGTTTGTCTTTTTTGAGCTTGTTCATGAGCTGTTATCAGAACAATTAGTGGGAAAGTACAGGTAGGTGTCCATCCCTAATCAAAGGAGAAAGTATGCCCTTTCATTATGGTTATTTTCCAGTATTGTTTGCAAAATAAAGTAGTTCAGATGTAGCACCACACTGATTCGTTTAGCCTGTTTCTGAGACAGCAATTTCAGATAGGCGTGAGGTTAGGGGCCTATTTTCATTGCCAAGAAAGTGGAAAGGTCCAGTGTCTCAAACGAAAAATACCAAAGACATATTGTATATCATAACATGGTGACCTGACAGTCCGTTTGAACTAGAGATACCTTTTGGGGTTCCAGATCTCTGAATGTCCTTATGCATTCAGGACTACCTTGCTAAACAGAAGACTTTTGCACAACTTTATTCTGGTGAGACCAAGTTATATTTTAATGTAGAGACTACCATAGGCTTTTGTGGTGCTTTAGGCAAGTCGAAGATGTCTATCTCAAGGCGTTTACAGTCCAGTGTGAAGACTTTATTTAAGACAGGGTACTTGCAGAGCTAGGACTGTAGTTAGGAAAGAAGTTCCAAATTAATCATAAACTGTTTCTGCATTGCCATCAAGCCAGAGCAGCTTAGGGAAACCGGGGCAGGGAGGACTGGGGACGGGGGGGGGGGGAGGGGGAGAAGAAGAGGAAGAGAAGGGGAGAAATCACTTGTATACAATGAAACTGTGTGTAGCCTAAGACTATTGAGCCTACTGGATCTTCAAAGAATCTTATGAGGGTGCGTACTATGGACACTACACGTGCTGTTATGGTTGTTAAGACCAGGAACCAGTGTAGCTATTTGCCAGGTATAAGCAATCTTCTGTCACATACAGCTTCCAAGAGCAGGAAGGTTTGGTATCAAGCTCTCCTAAATACTCTCGTAAGGGCATATAAATTAACGTGGGGGGAGGAGAGGGGAAGAAGAGGGAGATCCAAAGGGCCTTTTACAGTTTTCCTAACTTACCAAAAAAACCTTCTGGCTGATTACCTTCCTTCTCGCCCACACATGATGGAATGTACATAGCCATTCACTCAGATACAGAAAAGGATTAATGCCTTCAAAAAACTAGGCACTAAGCCTGCCCTGGACAAATGGCTCAGTCTGCCAGCTGGAAAGAAAAGATCCCTACCTGGACTTGTGCAGGCAGGTATCTAAAAAATTAAGGGGATATAGCTTGGGGTTCTCAGAAGAAAGTGTTCTCTCCTGGCTTCATTATGTCTCTAGATTGGAAGGCAAGAGAATCTCAGGCCAGCCCACGAGAAAGAGGCAAGGAGAACATGGGAAACAGACTGCTTTATCCCCATGAAAGGGCTGAACATCTTGCCAAAAACTGTAGTTAGGACTATTTGTTTTCCTCTGGCTGAAATGTGCCTGCCAGGGTTTGGCTATTAATTTCTCCCTTTTTCCACTTCTTTGCTAGTTTCACTGTTGCCCACAAGTATCTATATTGACAAAGTTGAGAATTGCTGTCAATGTACTGGATATATCAGTCCCCAGATGTTGAAGGTGACTGCTTCAGTCATAAAGTTTACATATGTTGTAACTGTAATGACTAGAAGCTTTTCTTTATAGAAGTTGATAGCAGTGGAAAAAGAAAGCTTCCTACTTGCTATAATTAAGTGGGCAAGTGGAATTTTCAAGCTTTAATAGTGCATATTAGTAACTTAGTTTAACCCCTCTTGTGTATATGTTTTCCTAAATACTTTAAGTGTCTGTGAGGGGGCAATTCAAGTATTACAAAACACTTCAGTTCAATCATTTGGTTCTTATTGTCTCCATTATGTGAGAAGAATTTAAAAAAACAAAACAAAAACAAACCTAATAGTAGTTTTTCCTGTCATTTGTCACAAACTTAAAGAACTTTGCTTCAGAACAGCTAATGGTGGAATACTAAAGGTCTTTAACATGAACACTGAAATTGAAGTTGTCTACCAACTTATTAATTTTTTGGAAAAAAATTAAATTGTAAACATCACATGAATGAAATTTTGCAAAATACAGTATTTCTGAACAGTCATCAAGTTACAACAGCATTTCCTCAACTTCTGAATGCCAAGTCCAACTCCCACCCATCTCTTCAGAAAAACAAAAACCAACCACAGCCCCTCCAACTTTATCATGTATTGTTAAAAGCTTTCCTGAAAAGAGATATAGTAGATTTTCATAAAAAAGTTTCCTTTCTTACTTTTTTGATGAGCAATTAAATAATTATACTTTAAATGGCAAAATTGTTAATCAGAATTTGAGTTAGCACATATTGAAATGAATAGGGTATTTCACAAACAGCTGTTGTATCATGTTCTCCGCAAACTCATATAGGCACTGCTATATCAGTGAATATTGGTAATTTTTTAAAGGTTTTCTTCACAATCCTACCAGATAGAGATCTTAGTTTATGCTAAGACTCTGGACAACAGAGGGCGTGTCTGTTACCCTCACCCTAGCAAGTTCTTTGTGCCCACATTAAAAAACGTTGAGTTAGAGTCTGTATTCCAGAGATGACTTTATGATGTTAATACTAACATAACAGATGTGGCTACTAAGCACTACATATAATAAAATATTCCAAAGGACAGCATGAACTAGCACACACAGTATGTACTGAAAGTTACACAAGACATTCTAACTAGAAGCCCAATCTTACAGTCCTCATATTACCAAGAACTGAAACCAAGATCAAGCCTTGGATTCAAAACTGATCAGGTAAAGACCAATCCTTTTAACAACAGATTAGAAGAATGCAATGATTCCTTGTCTTATGTTAGTTGAGACATCCAATTTCTGAGACAGAGCCTACAGTCCATGTTCAGGCAAAACTTCCGCTGACTTCAGGATCAGGCCCTGTGTGTCTTTAGGCATTCTGGATGACTAGAACTACATGGCTCTATGGCGCTGTCAGCAAGTTCAAGGTTTCAACCCACTGTCCATTCATGACCTACATATTGAGCATTAGGTGAAAGCAACTTTTCAGAATGTAAATCTGACCTTTCCACATCAGTCTGAAATCTAGCAGCTAACACTATGAGTTTGCTGAGGTTATCTGCTAGAATAGCACAGGGTTAATATTACACTGGGATGCTACAATAGATGTCTTCACTATAAATGCTGGACAAAGCTTAATTGCATTGATCGTGTCAGAATTCAACAATGAAAGTTGGAATTCCAATAAATCTGACATTACCAGATGTAAACATTTACAAATGAGAGTGGAATGAACAGCATAAACTAAGACAAATTTACATAGCGCTAACTACACTAGACTATCAAAAGGACAAAAAGTTAGCAATAGATTATTGTAAAAAGGCTGTCAAGTATGCCATACATATATTTAATGATTAATAAAGTATCCTCTATGCACTACTACTACTTTATTGACTAAGCTTGCAAAGTCCTGGCATTCAACTTGACAGCATTTCTGTTTGTGCCTTTGTAACATGATAATGTTTGATCACCCACACCCAATCAATTCCACAATTTCAGGAAGAGTTCTAGGCATCCATTGTCAGAACCCTATTGATTTTAGGGAAAAATCAGAAAGCCAGAAAGGGAAAAATGGAGGATTCATGGAGCCCCTCTTATTAGCAGAGCCTGAGTTTCAAGTGCCTTTGCAACAATCTATAGGTCAAACAACTGGTTGATGGCATTCATTAGTGCCTTCCAACAAAATACCACAATCTCCTCTCTGTCTATCGTCCCAATAGAATTTAAGATGTTGACACCTTGAATGATCTATCTCCCAGACAGAAAGAATAATGGAAGTGAGGAAACTATGTATATAATCTCTGGCATAAGAGGGGAGGAGGAAAGAGGCACACCACGCATCTAGCGTGGGAGAAGAGATGGACGTGGGAGGCCACAGGGAACCCCTACAAGAGGAAGATTGAGGGAATCTGGCATACAGCACAGCGGAGAATAAGGGGCTGCACAGAGCGTAAATTAGGGGTACAGAAAGCTCCATGTTTGGAGAGGTGGAAATCACAGGAATCCCTGAAATAGAGGGGGATGCGAGTCTGGCACACAGAGCTGTGGGTGGAGGAGGTAAAATGGAGGAATGCAAGGAGCTTCTGGTGTGACCCCCACCACAGTACAGACATGAAACAAATTGCCAAAGCTAAAACAGAGCTCATTGATGAAGGACAACATTACTTTGCAAAAAATGAACAAATAAAATAAAAAAAAATACACTACCTGAAGACAATTATGACAGTTCCCCTTTTCATCTGTATTTATGGATCTATGACAATGGAATATAATTATTAGCTTATAGTAGTGCACCTCTATTATGCAAGTGAGAACATTTCTAGCAAAAAGCAGTGACTTTTTAAAAATATTAAATTTATTAATGGTGGTAGAATCTTCATTAAGTCACTAAACTCCAATCTAATTTCTACATGCGACATCAGATCATAGTGAATTAGCAGTCTATGGAGTCTCCTAATGAACAGTAATTTAAACTATTAACTAAGGCTTTGCACTAGTGATAGCCACAAGTAAAATTCAGTTAATTTTATGTTAATGTTTTTGGGGGAAGGGACAAGAGGCAAGAACCTTTATCTACTGTGAAGCCTCCACAGTACCATACAACTGCCATTTGACTTCTCTCCCCCCACTTTATGTCTTCCTCCCTCGTCCTTACAAGAGGAGGCATCATAACCTGGGCTGGTAAACTGTGTGAACGGCAGCATGGTCAAAGAACTGAATATTATCCTTTCAGGCAAATTCCCACCAATGCCTAGTACACAGTTGGGGCCTAAACAGAAAATCTGTTTCCTATATTGCTTCCCCAAGCAGTCTTCCCTGTATGCAGTTTAATGCTAATGAGTTCTTTTGACTATATGCAAAATCCCCCATCCATGACAATTTTCCGATCCAAATTGGCCAGCTAGCACAACAGCAGAACTATGTAATGCATTCCCAGAGTGCAATATCATTTGTTTGAACCAGAGAAGCCAAAGGTCAAGATTGTAATGCTGAAACAATCACTGAAACAAACTTACTGTTAAAAGCCCAGGAGTATTAATAGCAGCACACAGTGTCAGAGTTTAAGCCAGAAGGAACCATCAGATCTAGTTTGACCTACTGTCTATATCACAGGCTACAACCACCACCGTGCACCTGCACGCTAAATCCAACTGAAATCAGACCAAAGTATTAGAGCCCATAGAAGACCACATTATTACATGCCACAGAGAGAGACTAGAAGTGACAGAGGTGTACCAATGCCCAAGGACCCTACAATGGAAGGGAACTGATTAATTAAGATATATCTCAGCAAGTGACCTGTAGCCAGATAATCCAAGCAAGTGACCTGGATGCCATATTGCAGAGGAAAATGAAAATACACAGTAATGATGCCATCATTACAAACTAGTTCTTGATAGTTAAAACCACGAAAAGAAAGTACCACAGGAAATACAAAACTATACTAACTTTCAGGTCTGCTTATCAGAAGATAGAAATGATGGTTAATCCCCCCTGAAAAAGATGAAGAATCCTCAGGCCTACAGCTATAACAGTTTTAATTCATTTGGCATGAAATGTCCTGCTTAGATATGCATACATGTACAACAGTAAAGCTAGAGCTACACTAGAGACTTATGACAGTATAATAATGTCAGATGGAGTGTCTTTAAAAACAGTTTTATTTTATTTTTTAATACGGGCAAAACCTCTAGTGCAGATCCAGTTCACTGACAAAAAGAGTGCTTTTGCCAGAACAGTTCATTTTACTCAAGAAACATGTATATTCTGGCAAAAACATTTTTTTGCTGGTAAAAGCTGCATCTTCACTAGGTATATCTATACTAGCAAACCTTTTCTAGTGGTAATTTGATATAAGTCTACACACTGGAGTTGTTTCTATTCCTTACTACTAAAATGGGAAGAATCTCTAAACTGTGTCAATTAAAAAGTGATTTTTTTTGCCAAAACTTTACATATGAAAACTAACTAACATTTTATATATTGCACACACACGCATACGTGCCCCTACCACCCTGTTTCCCCCCTCTCCCTGACTGTGGAACTGCAGAGACCCTGCAGAATATTTATGAAAAAAATTCTTGTTTATCAGCATTTAGGTATTTAAAAACAGTTCTTCCTAACCTATCAGAAGAGCAGTCAGACAAGCATATTACAACATAAATTAAGACTTTCAATGCTAAACAATGAATCACAGCTAAGAGCAATTTTTAAACAGACTATGGGAATTATGCTCTGTATCAGTGGTTCTCAACCTATTTACCATTGTGGGCCACATATGCAGCTCTCTGGGTGTTATGTGGGCCACATCCACACAACATATATACTACCTGTGGGGCCCTGAAGATATCACATGGGCTGCAGCTGTGTGCTGATTGGGCTGCAAGTGGCCTGCAGGTTGAGAATCACTGTTCTATATGTATAAGTTCAGAGCATTTTACTCATTCAACATCCATATGGTATATTTGCAAAACCCTGACTGTAAAGGGATCAGCTTATAGAAGTAGAAGATAGTGCAGAAATTACATAATGATAAGCAATTTTATAATCAACTGAAGTGAGCGCTGGTCACAAGATTATCTAAGTTCACTTGCTATCTCCACTTTCACCTATGTCATCTGAGAATAGCAATTATCAGCATTAGATCAAGAGAGGTGAATGTTCTCCAAAAATTTGTTGCAGAAAGTTTGGATAAATATATAAAGTTTTACTACTTGAGTCTCAGACTGCAGAGAAACCTAAAAAGCATACCTTTGGTAAACTGACAGTAAATGGTCTTTTTTTCTGTCATACACGTTCTAAACAAACACTTATTCAAATATAATTTCAAATGATAGATACTTAATCAAATTAAATCAAGTTCCATATTTAGAAAAGGCCTCAGATGGGAGATCTGGATACATCTATCTCAGTGGTTCTCATACATTTGTATTGGTGACCCCTTTCACATAGCAAGCCTCTGAGTGTGATCCCCCCCCCTTATAAATTAAAAAAAGTTTTTTTTTAAATTTAACACCATTATAAATGCTGAAGACAAAACAGAACTTGGGATGGAGCCTGACAGCTCGCAATCCCCCCCATGTAGTAACCTCATAACCCCAAAAGGTCCTGACCCCCAGTTTGAGAACCCCTGATCTATCTCCGTATCATAAAAAATATATTTTAAAAAAATGTTAGTTTATTTTCTTACAATGTTAAACGCAGAAGTATAAGCAAAACCATGCTCAATGCCCAACACTATTAAATATAAGAAAATATATGTGATAAAACACTTACCTGCAACACTGGTAATGGTAACTGGAACTCCTTGAACTTGAACACCCGCTGCACTGAGGCTGGCAACACTTACTGTTTGGAGGTTAGGCACTGAAGCAAGCTGGGCAGCATTCAGTGTGATTGGGGTACCAGCAACAGCCATTGGTGCAATCTGGGCAATAGTTGCGCCCCCACTTGAAGACACTGGGGTGATGGTTAGTTGCTGGGGTAACCCAGCGTTCTGAACTTGCAAATTTGAAAGGCTTTGAAGATTCTGAACCTGCACAGTTTGCCAGCTGATCTGCCCTGATGGCGTTAAAGTTGGAGCCCTGATGAGTACCTGAGTTGGACTCACTGCTTGCAGCTGAACATTTTGCAAAGGCTGTTGTTGGATGGTCTGAATAGTTTGCCCTGACTGGAGCTGAAACGACTGTGGAGAAATGGCTTGAATAATCTGCTGTTGTGGCTGTTGGATCTGTATTTGCTGTAGAATAGGCTGACCTACAATTTGCACCTGCTGAAGTGAACTTGACTGATCCTGCACATTTTGTAGTCCATTAGGCTGAAGCTGATTGGAGCTCTGGGCTTCTGATTCTGTGGCAGTTGTTTGAGGTTCTTCAGGAGTATGCTCTGAACTGCTGCCTGCTGTGCTTGCATACTGGCCTGCCTCTGCCGAGCTTACTAAAGTGTCACTGCTAGTCAGAGACGTTGAGGCAGTGGTTGTACAGATGGAAGAAGATGAAGGGGATTCTGGCATAGTACTAACAGAAGCGGTGGTGACAGGCGTAGTTACTACCTGATTCCCATTGGAAACCCCACTATCAGCAGTCTGGCCAACCTGTCCAGAACCACCTCCTGCTGCCACGTTGTTTATCACAGGCAATGCGAGAGTTACTCCTCCAATGTTTATAGGCAAGGTTGTTACAACCTGAGCCTGAGTACCTGGAATAGTCTGCAGCTGCAGTGGTATTGAAACACCAGGCCTAATTTGGACTGGAACTGTCTGATTTCCCAGGTTCTGAGCAATAATATTCCCCGAAGTGGTCCTATTTGCAGTTGCGAGGATAGCTTGATTATTCCCTGCAGGGATGAGCTGAATTTGACCCTGTAAATCTTGTAGAGTTGTAGCATTGGCAGGATTGATTTGAATTTGCTGACTTTCCGTTGTTTGAATCTGTGGGATCACTTGGTATTGGACACTACCACTTGGATTCTGTACCTGTACTACTTGAAACTGTCCAGGGTTAGTAGCAGAATTACCTGATTTAGTTTTTGAAGGAGATGTATTCCCATTGTTGCTGCTGGAGGGACTTGCTGTGCTTGAAGCAATAGAAGATCCTTGTTGAGAAACATTATTTTCTTTTGAAGCAGGAGGAGCAGCAGCAACAAGCTGCCACGCATTTCCAGCAAGCTGAGTTGTTACTAATTCTAACTGTTGTGGTTGATTTTGAAGCTGCACCAAACCTTGGCTTGGATCTATAATAATCTGCTGTTGTCCAGTTGATTGATTCTCACCAGGCGTCCCTATTTTGCTGCAAGTGGCTGCCAGCAAAGCCAGAGGTGAAGGTTGAGAATCCTACCCATAAACAGAGAAAACAGCAGCAAAATTTAGAAAAAGAGTGGGTGTGAGTTATTTCTGACAGTTCAACTATCAAAGTTTATTCAGAAAACACAAAAATGCTTAAGATGTTTTAGTACACAGAGAGATCATACAGTACTGAATGAGGAAGTACATTCTCAGGTCCTCACATATGCTTGAAAAATAAGGCCATTTATTACCAATAAATAAAACTACTGCCGAAGTGTTTCTTCCTCAATCCAGTCCTTTTTACAAAATTCTTCAATACACAGCAAGCCATTTATCAGTTTAAAGTATAATCCACCCAAAAAACATGTCCAGGCAGTCAAGATTACCATTCATGTTTCACCCACCCCAAAGAAAGATGCTTTGAAGGGGAAATGCAGTTAACTGCACGTTTCGTTTTAAGAGGTGTGCAGTTCCCTTTTTGTGTGCATGAGTTACCTGTGAGCCTCCAGTTTTATTTTTTTTATTATTGTTGTTCTCTGCCTCAGGAGATTTCTCTCCCTCTGTGGACATAGCTTCCTCCTTCTTTTGATCTGCAAAAAAATAGGAAGCATAACAGATTAATTATTTACCTTTCTTTATACAAAAGCAAAGCCTATTAGCACCTCCTCTTTGGTACCCAATCCCTTCGATTTTGCCGCTCTGAAAACCACAATCCAAATCATTATGACAAAAGAGCCAGTCCCCAAAACGTGGTTTGAAACCCAACCCATGAGGGCTGGAGAGTTAACACCCAGAAAGGGGAGGTTTGATTTCCTCTCCCAGACAGCGGGGGAAAAACCCACCCACAACCCTCCCCCTCCTCCTGCCCCTAAAGCATCGACGGCCACTGAGCGGCCGTCGATGCTTTAGGGGGCAGGAGGAGGGTTGTACAGGGGAGGAAAAGAGGAACGAAGGAGGGAAGGATGTGCACAGGAGGGAGGGTTAGGGGAGAAAAGGGGAATGGAGGAGGGAGGAAAAGAGGAGGGACGGAGAGCGGAGTGGGCAGGGAAGGAAGAGAAGAAAGGGGGGAAGAAGGAGGGCCAGAGGAGGACCGAAAGAGGGCGGGATAGAGGGGCATGGAGGGGAGAGCGGAGAAGAAAGGGGGATGAGGGATGGAGGGTGGAGCGGGCGGAGGGAGGCAGAGAGGGAGGGGGTTACATACCGCTCATCCCGCATTAATGCCCCGCTGAGGCGCCGCTCTGGGGGGGAGGAGAAGGAGGAGGAGGAGGCGGAGGGTGGGGTGGGGTAGCGGGGAGAAGGCCGGTCGCAGCCGGAGCTGGGAGGAGCGGGACGGCCTATTTTTCCACGAATGGCCGCCGCTGGGCTGTGGCGTAGCTGCCTCTCTCCGCCCGCCGCCGCCGCCTGCCCCTGAGCCCGGCGCCTGATTGACAGCTCAGAGCCAGCGGGGGGGGGGAGGAGGGGCGGGGCCCAGCGCGGCCCAACTGACGCCCACTGAGCAGGAAACCGAGCCCAGCAGCCGACTCGGCCGCTCCTCTCCGACGGAGCTGGGCTCCTCGCAGATGGGCGGGGCTAGGCTAGGGCGGCGCGAGCCGACTACTGAGCCGAGCTCCGCGCGACCCAAGCCCAGAGCAGGCAGTCAGGGGGGCCTCGCGCCGGGAGGGAGAGGGCGGGGCCAAAGCTGCGCGAGCTGCGGAGCAGGCGAGCTAAACGAAGTGAACCTTCGCCTGCAGCAGGGCTCCCCGCGCTGCCTGACAGCGCGAAGCGAGGCAGGGAAGGGGCGGCGCCAACGCAGGGGTGGTGAGCGGCAAAGCGCCTCAGTCCCCGTCGCGAGCAGCCAGAGCGCTGATTGACAGCGCGCGCGAACAAGAAAAAGGACACGTGGGCGGGCTCGCGCGGCATGAGCCAACCAAACGGCAGCCGGGTACCTCACGCCCCCTGACTGACAGCGCGCGGGAAAGCGCTGGGCTGTAACCGCCAAGTCCCCCGACTCGGCCCTCCCCCGCCTGCCCTTCAGTCACCCCGGGCTCAGCCCACCCCCAGCTCTGTGAGGGACCCGCGGCCCCCGTAATCGGTCTCTCTGGGGCCGCGCCTCATTCCTCTGCAGGCCCAGCTGCCGAGACACTGCAGCCTTCCCAGCGCGCGCTCCCTGCGCCCTGGCACCAGCCGGCAGCCCTTTGCCGGGGGGAACTGAGGCTGCCTGTCCCACCCCACAGGGATGTTTCCCGCACCCAGCGGTGGAACGCGAAGGGAAGTGGGTTCGCCTTGCCGATTGGCCCAGGTGCGGCGAGGAGCATGCCGGGATGTGTAGTTCCCGGTGTGCGCATGCGCTGAGGGAAGCCCTCGGGCAGGCCGCAGCTGGGTTGCACCAGCGCTCCCAGCGGGGAGGTTGAGGGTTTCCAAGGAGATGCCATTCAATTCCCTATGGTGCCCACTGGGCCAGGCTTTAAGAGCCAGCCTTGGGCTTGGGGGGCTCCAGGTTGGATGAGCAGTTGAAACTCTCACACATCCTTACCGTTACTTGGCTGCAGACCGGCTAGCAAGTGGGGAACCGCTGCCCTATAGTCTTATGGCTGAGTAACCGCAGCCTCCCTGCCGCGCATCCCAATGCCACCCCCCTGTTATTAATGGCTGTTGCAACTAGTCGACCTATACCGCTGATTTAAAACAGCGTGCGTCCATCCCCAGTTGGCTATGTTTAGGGTGACCAGATGTCCCGATAAAATTGGGACTGTTCCGATATTTAACCCTTTGTCCCACATCCCGATAAATGTATGATCAGGATGCCATTTGCCCCGATATTCAGGTAAGGAGGTGAGCGGGAGGGAGATGCTGACCCTGTAGGTGCTCTGGGGCTGGAGCACCCATGGGGAAAAATTGCAGCCAAGCTCTTTCCTCCTCCTCCTCCTCCTCCCCCCTCCACTCAGCACACCAGTCCTGCTCCTCCCCCCTCCAGTGCTTCCTGCCACCTAACAGCTGTTTGGCGGTGCTTAGGCTTTCCAGGAGGGAGGGGGAGGATGTAAAGAAGAGGCAGGGCAGGGGTGGGGACTTGGGGGAAGGGAATGGAATGGGGGTAGGGCGAGGGCAGGGAAGAGGCGGGGGTGGGGTGGGTGAGCACCCATCCAGCAGAGGGGAATTTGGTGCCATAGAGGTGAGTGGCGGGCGGTGGGTGACAGGACGCAGCAAGCCAGCGGCAGGCTGGAGGATGAGGAAGGGTGTGGTGTGGGGGTGGAGCAGGAAGGGGGTGGGAGCCTGGGAGGAGCAGGGCTGGACTGTGGGCAGGGCTAATGGCACCCCAATGTGTCCTGATATTTTAGTATGGTGATCTGGTCACCCTAGCTATGTTCCTTATGCATTTCTCATGAAAGGTGTGAGAAAGCTACCAATATCCATCTGAGGCCTCCAACAAGTCTTCTAGAAAAAAGGAAAACCAGGCTTGCCACTAATGATGTTTCTGAAGTGAAAAACACAGCAAAAAGAAACATCTTGTAGGCTTTAGGCATCATAAAGAATTTAAAAAAGGACACAAAACCCATTTTAAAATTGCACAGCCACTTCTAGGTTTTTCCAGCAGCACTGAGGAGCCTGTGTGGTGCAGCTAGAATGTTCAGAAAATGAAACTGCAAGTGCCTTATAATTGCTAATTCCCATGTGCAAATAGCAATATTCCACATTTTATAACTCAGCCAAATCTGGATGGAGTTTCATGGGAAGAGCACATGACACCATTACCCCAAGAACTATCCTCCCCTGCTGGTTTTTAAGGTCTTGTTCCAAACCCTGGAGTTAGATCTGTTAACTAACAAAGAAAGGTTGGATAAAGGCTAGGCTGGCGGGGGGGGAGGGGGGGGGATTGTAATGAAAAAGCTACCTCTTTTTCACCTAACCCATATAAGCGCTTATGAAATTCCCACTAGGCCTCTGTCTGCATAGCTTTTAAAATCAGGCCCCAACTGTTCAATTCTGCCAGCCCTATCCCAGTCTAACCGAGTGATAGAGGAGAGTGATATTGGAAGCCAGTGATGGACAGATGGTGGGAATTGAAATAAGGGTAGTGTCAGTAAGGTATAATGATTTTTATATTTAATTACCATACATACTATATCCAAGTGGGCCCCCTCGTACACTACTTAGTACCCCTACTCCTTTGCTACATCCCATATTTCCCTCATGACTCAACTCCTTTCTCCAGCTCCTCCTCAAGTTGTCTGAGTCTTATCTCTAGCCATTCAGATAAAAAGCCTTACAAGACCCAGTGTGCAATCTTCCCCTGCCTGCTGCAGAAGAGCTCATAGACTCATAGACTTTAAGGTCAGAAGGGACCATTATGATCATCTAATCTGACCTCCTGAACAAAGCAGGCCACAGAATCTCACCCACCCACTCCTGTAACAAACCCCTACCTATGTCTGAGCTATTGAAGTCCTCAAATCATGGTTTAAAGACCTCAAGGTGCAGAGAATCCTCCAGCAAGTGACCTGTGTCCCACGCTGCAGAGGAAGGCGAAGTGGGTTGGGTCCAATTCCCACTGAACTCATTGATTTTTTATTTAAATGGGAGTTGGATCAACCCCTATAGCACATATTTCTTGACCCAGGGGTTATAGACAGCCACACTAATTGCTACTGGAAGAAATGAAAGAAAACATGGGGAATTGTACAATAAAGAATAGGGACAAAGAAAACAAAATACCCATCCGAATTTTCTTTCGGGCCCAGCCCTTTAACTGTTCTCTCTTCCATAGTTCCAGGGCTCTGTTCCTTTTATTTTTTAAATTGTTCCCACTCTTTCAACCTTAGTTGAGTCCAATCTTAGTTATTTCATCTCTACTTCTCTCTTTCTTATCTATCCTAGTTTTTGTTTTCAATCTTGTAAGCTTTTGTTTTCTTTCTCTTAAATTTTTCCTCTGCTGGCTACTAAAATCTCTTTCCCCTATCAATTTATACTTCCTTTCCTTTTTCCTATCTTTCATCTCATCTCTCTCTGCCCTCCAATGTGACTCTTCCATCCAAATCTCCATTTCTCTCCTAAATTGCTTTTGCTGTTCCCAAATTACCACTTATGTCCCTGTAGGTTCCTTCTAGCTTTCTCTTCTTTTCACCTTCTGGTCTGCCCATGTACTCATGAACCTGACTCTTCTCACAGATACATTAGTCCAAATTTATAAAGGTATTTAGGTGTTGCTGTGTTCAGCATTGTAAGGCCTAAGAATTGAAACCCTAGTCTACACTTAAAATTTAGCTTGACTTAACTATGTCACTCAGGGGTGTGAAAAATTCACATCCCTGAGCACTGGTTAAGCCAACCTAACTGTTTGTATAAAAGTGGCTAGGCTGACGGAATTATTATTATTATTTTATTATTTTATTTTGTCAACCTAGATACCACCTCTCTGAAAAGTGGATTAACTACAGCAAGGGAAAAACCTCTTCAGTCACTGTAGGAAATGTCTACACTACTGCACTCTGGTGGCACAGCTGCAGTGCCATAGCTGTGCTGCAGTAGCATCTGTAGTGCAGATATGGCCTTAGATGGCTAAGACCCATTTTCAAAAGTGACTTAGGAGCCTAACGTCCTGTTTCCCTGAACACAGTAGGAATCAAACAACAGCAGACATGTTCTTTGCCCACAATTCCAAGCCACTTTCAGCCAGCATTCAAACCACAAAGCTCTCTCTGTAGGCTTTCTTAGGCCACACACACACAAAAGCCCTTGGGTCACATGGCTAAACTTCTACTCAAGCCTTGTCATGTGCCTGTGTTTGGGTGGAGGCTTGTGTTGTTTTGGCTATCTAGTTTTACGTAGCTCAATTGATTTTTACACTTATCCTGAAAGAAAGGCCGCTGTTAAGCCCACCAACTTCACTGAGGTTAGCTGAACCCATAACAACACATTTAAAAATCTGGGCCCTCATCCCTTAAACCAAGAGGATGGGAGGTGGAAGAAGGCTGAATCTGCAGTGATTAACTCCTCTCCTACTGTTCCCAGTAGCACAAACTGCACTTGGAGACTGAGAGCTGAGAAAAACGCAGCAGTGAGCAGCAGGGGGAGATACTGAACGAACTCTCAGTAATCATAGTGGTCTTCATTGGAGGAAGATGAGGGGTACCTCCTGGAAGTGTCAATTCCCCAAGTACTGCAGATGTTGGAGGGGGACTCAAGATAGAATTTGCACCCACAAGCTTTAGTAAAAAGGCAAAGACACAAAATGTCAAGTTGATTCAATTGTAATCTCGCTCTCGCTTTTGAAATAAAATTTCTGATTGGAGAGGCAGATGCCAGGTGGTACTCTATCTGGATACAAATTCCAACTCATAAGAATGGCAATTTAGTAGCGGCCTCTGGATAAGGATAGTGATAGAGGATGTGCAATATTAAGAGTAATCAAAGAGGACACAAAAACTAGTAAAACACTAATAAAGAGGTAATTTCAACTACTCAAATTTAATTGATCAAATGTCTATCCAGGGCACAGTTTGGAGAAGCATGTTCCTGACACCATAAAGAATTGCTTCTAGGAATATCTGGCTTTGCTGGTGCACAAGAGACTTAGATCTAAATAACAAACAAGATTTGATTTAAGAAGTAATTGCAACTGAGTGACTAAGTAAGAATAACCATAAGATAATAAAGGATTAGTAAAGTGATCCTAATTTTAGAAAGTTTAAAAAAACAAACAAACCCTGTTTTAAAAATGAAACTGAAGACAAAAGTTAAGAAAGTAAAATCCTTACCATAAGATTGGAATCTATATATGTAAGCATGCCATGCTGGAATGACAGGGTGCATGTGTACTCCAAAACCAAGAAACAAGCAGAAAAGAAGGGATAGAATCATAGATTATTAGGGTTGGAAGGGACCTCAGGAGATCATCTAGTCCAACCCCCTGCTCAAAGCAGGACCAATCCTCAAGGATTGAACTCACAATGTTGGTTAAAGAGTTCATTCAAATAAAAAAAGTTAAAAAAGTAAAAATTCAGCCCAAGTGATACCAATAGGTAGAGACATAAACTGTGTCAGGTAAATTATATAATGGAAGCTAGGAAGTCTACGATGGAATTTGAAAAGAAAATATCCAAAGATAAATGCATTCTTTGGTTATATATGCAGTCAGAATCCTGCAAGAGTCAAGGGTTCCACTAGGCTACTTGGAATAAAGGGACAGTGATGCAAAGGAAGAATCTATTTAGCTTCTCTGAAGGCTTCACCATATAAGACAAGGAGGAAAACACCTACCCAAGAGCTACTTGTTGCACATAACAAAGATAAGGCACTGCCAGCACTTGGGGTATGTCTACACTACCCACTGGATCGGCGGGTAGTGATCGAGCTATCGGGGATTGATGTATCGTGTCTTGTCTAGACACGATACATCAATCCCTGAACGCGCTCCCCGTCGACTCCAGAACTCCACCAGGGTGAGAGACAGAAGCGGAGTCAATGGAGCAGCAGCAGCCGTCAATCCTGCGCCGCGAGGACACGAAGTAAGTCAATCTAAGCCGATCTAAGATACTTCGACTTCAGCTACGCTATTCTCGTAGCTGAAGTTGCGTATCTTAGATCGATCCCCTGTCCCCCGCACTGTAGACCAGGCCTTGAAGTAGCAAATGAGGTGGTGGTGGAATAAACTGACAATTTAAACTGCAATAAGTAACTAGGAATGAATAGATAGACAAGATAGATGAGGTAATATCTTTTATTGGACTAATTTCTGTTGATGAGAAAGACAAGCTTTCAAGCTTACACAGAGCTCTTTTTCAGATCTGTGTAAGCTTGAAAGCTTGTCTCTCACCAAAGAAGTTGGTCCAATAAAAGATATTACCTCACCCACCTTGTCTTTCTACCATTCTGGGACAACACCACTGTATACTAGGAATGGGTGGCATTTATCCAAGAGTTATGAAGGAATGTACAAATGAAATTGCTGAGCTGCTAACAAAAATGAGCCTGAAGGAGACACATTTCCTATCTTTAGATGGAAGATAAATGGAAGGCATCCAAAGAAGGACAAGATAGGAAATACCTCCGTCCTCATGGATGGGGCCCCATGCTTTAAAAACACCTAGTAGTTAAAACATTTTAAACTTAACTGATCTTTGTAGTGAAAATTAAACCTCTGTGAAACATTCCTATTTATTTTTGTTCTTGTTTTGTACTAAGTTTCCCCTGTTCAGTGTTACGTCTTGTGGCAGGATTCAGTGATCAAAAATTAAAGGAAAAGCTGTCAAAAAACCAGTCAAGAAAATGACTAGGCCATTTTATACTGGTCATATCTCCCCCTCCCACTCACACACACTTTTTTTGTGTGTGATTGAATTATGGTAGAGGCATGAGAAGTACTTTCTGTTTTATAAAGAACTTCATGCAGATTGCTATAATTCACCCACATAGTGTTAAAAATCAAATTATAAATCATAAAATTCTTCTCTGTTCTTCAAGTCTTAGTTATTGTGTGTGAGAGAAAAGGAAATTGCTTTCTGATACTGCCTGGAATTATGTGATGTTATAAGATATTGTTGCTAAGAAATAAGAGAGCTCTTTTGCTTGGAAAAAAGAGCATAGCCATGAACAGGTCTCCATCTGGCTAAGAAGAGCACCTTGATTTATGACTGTGCATACATATTTTTTATTTTAGAGCACAAGCACAGTTGCCTGACATCAAAGACAGTTTTCTTAGGCTGCAATTTATTGTACTTTACTAGTCCCAGTAGCTGCATGTTGCTGCAAGCAATCCACAGAGGTGGACAGAACTAATTTGACACCATGTAGCCCAGACACTTTAGCCTTCCAGTGAAGAACTACTAAAGTGTTTTTATGTCAAAGTTGTATCTCCTGTAATGGTAGATAACAACTCTGAACCAGCTAGACACGTCAATAGCTTTCTGCTACTCTGAAAGCTGAACAGGAAATCCTAATTCATCTGATGTGGTTTCCTGCTGAAATACATGTTTGCAATGACAAATGGATGAACACTGCAAAAGTAAGTTAGTTCCATGCAACTGAAGAGATCTTTTACATTTTTGGCATTCTTTTATATTAAGTAATTGAATATAAAACAAACCAAAGCAACAAGTAACCTCAAAACAAAAATTAATATAAAATACATTCATCTCTTTATATATTTGAAAAATATCATTTTAAATTAAGATTCAGCAGTAGACAGATTAGGTACCAGATCTTCGGCCCCTTCTCTGATTGCATTATGGGCAACATATGGGAGGAGGAGCATGCCAGGGTTGGGCAGAGCATAGGGTGATTCTTGTGATCTGCAGATACTTAGCACCATAATAATGGTGGATTCTGTCACTAAAGCTGACATAGCCAATCATGGAAGAATAATCACATTGAGGGAGAATCTTCTAGTAGCATAAAGGATCCTCTACTAAGTCCTCTTCCCATCCCCAGCTGCCAGTGTAGGGGGCATGGCTGGGAATTCGCTATACCCCACGGATCCATGACTGCCATATTAGTCCCTTACGACTGTTGGCAACAGGAATAATTTAGAGCAGCCTGCTACTCCAAGGGACTAGCATGGTACACAGTCAACCCAGGAATGAGGGCGCACCAAGGTTCAAAAGTTTTGTTCAACACAAATTGATTGTTTTTGTTTTTTTGTTTCATTGAGAAAAACAAAAACAAAATTCAGCTTTTCGTTTGAAACTAAATCAAATGTTTTGTTCAGATTTTACAGTTTGGCCACTGACTTGAGCTCAGCTTTGCTGGTAACTCAAGTTGCTGGGCTTTTGCTATATTTAAACAAATCATCTGTTCGAAGAAAGTATCACAAAGAGAAGGGACACCCATACTGGACACATTAAAAATGAACTGAAGGTATCAGTGTGACATTTGAAGGTATTTGAGCATCTTTAGCCCATGTCTACAGTAACAAAATTACCCACTGAGGACAAATGGAATCAGCAGTGGGTGTAGTGAAACCAGAGCTGATCAGAGTTAGCTGCAAACACAGCCAGTGACAAACAGCATTCAACATAATTGCAGATGTGGTTTAAAAAGTTTGCCAGCCACAAGTAATTTTGTGATGTAGACAAGACTTGAGGGCCACAGCTATCAAAACCACTAGCTTGCCACGAACCCCTTGAACACACCTCAGATAACTTCTGTAATGCAGTAATGCACTGTCAAAAAAAAAATCTATGGCACACTGAGGGCAGTATTAATATACATTGAATTCAATAGCAAAACAAATAAGGTAAAGAAAAATGTACTGATTGTAGTATTTATTTTCATATTTAATTCAGTTATTACCTCACTTTCTCATTAAATAATACTTAACTCTTATATAGCACTTTTCATCACTGCTGCAGAATTTCCAATTTGCTGCAGAATTCAGCTAGAGCCTTTCTGCAAAATTTAGGTCCCAACTGTGAAAGAGTACATGACATCATGAATGTTGATTCATGGTGATTCCATAAACACGCACCTTATAACAAATATCAACCCAGAAAGAAAAAGCAGGGCAACCTTATGTATGCCCCCCACTACCATCTATATTTGTTAACTTTCTAGCTAGCACAGCAGTAATGTCTCCTCCAGCTGGGAATACCCCTGCAACTCAAAGTGTAGACACACCCTAAGTAACTTGCCCAAGGTAATACAGACAGTCTAGGATAGAACAAGTAATTAAACCCAAATCTGATGAGTCCTAGGCTGGCGGTCTAACCACTGGACCATCCTTCCTCCCTAGTTAATGTGCTATTGAGTAGGTTAATTAAAGCAGGGTTTAAATTATGTTATCTGTATCACAGTCTTGCTCTGCCGAATCAGTGTCAAAAGACTTCTTAGCCTTTCAAGTCAAGCAGGAAGATGATCATAGCTCCAGAATTTGTTGAGTTAATTTGTTAGAGGTCTGTTTGGTAGACATATGTACAAAATCTTTTTCCCTTTCATGGATGTTTTATGGCTAAGGAGGAAAAATGAAACGGGAGCTACCCAAGAGATGGAATAAATGTTTTTCAAAGGACACAAACATGCCCTGACATGTAAGGGATCTGAGCTTGAATTCCTCTCTGGGTTTCTTTCTTCCCAGGTTGGCAGCTCGGGTGGAACTCAGCTCAACTAATTAACAGGTGGCATGTAGAAAGTGTAATAAGTAAATCTTACATTATTCTGAAGTGCCTTTTGTGGGAAGTTTTAGAAACAGTATTGATAGCATAGTAGTCTGAGGACTTGTTAGAGTCCCGCCTCAAGCCCATTTGGAGGCACACAGACACACACAGCTGGCATCCATTGAGATATGGATCTTCAGAAAACAATTATTCGTTACTATTTTTCATCTAAGCTTAAAGGACATTCAAATTATTCAAAATGCCCAACCCAGACTTTATTTTGTAGAATATAGCTTGGTCTCAAGCAATGTGTTTATGTTTCTATAATTTAACACCATGTTGTTTTTATAATGAATAAACTGATAGTATTAAATGCAGAAGAAATACCTTGGAATTTCTTATACCTTAGTGCTCA
Organism: Mauremys reevesii; assembly: GCF_016161935.1. NCBI lineage: Eukaryota > Metazoa > Chordata > Testudines > Geoemydidae > Mauremys > Mauremys reevesii. Next base: position 59,677,241 of record NC_052624.1, on the reverse strand, counting down.
AGAATCTAATTTCTTAAATTTCTTTTCAGTCCAAACCCAATTATCTTTTACTATAGAAGTACAATAGCAAGTTCCTCTTTTCCAGAAATTCAAAGTGCTAGACTTTAATTGAAATACATTTTAAATGTCAACTTTTAAGAGGGATACGTATTAGGTAGATAGTATTAGAACAACAGGCAATTAAACATATAACATTACTAAGAAGCTGTGTGTAATAAAGAGAAGTTTAGTGCTGTTCAATATAACATACACATTTATTATTCTTACATTAATCTAGTTTAAAATTGCTCCAGCAAGAACTTTACAGAGTCTGGTTTCAATTGTTTGTATTTTTCCCCCCATTTTTCTTTCCCTTTTAAATATTCCTGGCAATAACAACATGTGGAATTTAAATAATGTAAGACAAATACTTTCAGACAGAATCCAGAGTAACTCCACTGAAAACAATAGAAACATTACTGGTATTATCTTAAGTTAAACTAACCCATGGTTAGTTAATTATGAAGACAATAAGTATGATATATAATGCACTTTTTAGTAGTGAAGTATCGCATAAAACAAAAAGATTTAGAAAGCCTTTTCTTGAGTTATCTTTAAATCAATCAATTGGAGAGACTATAGTGAAGATCATTGACCAGAAATAATATATTTTAAAACGTTTCTATGTTGTTTATTTGTCTTTCTCAGTGCCCTAGCATATTTCCCTGACACATCTGACTCCTTTTTAGTTCTTTGGGGTTTCTATTAATTTACACACTAAAATTTTCACCTCTTAATTATCACAGCAGCCTGCCATTCACTGTCTTCATGACTAAGGGAATATTCTTCTCCCAAACTCATTACCTATTAAGGGTGCAATTCAAAGCATCATAATATATTTGGGATAAAGTGTAGTACCCATCAGGCTATATCTGTAAGCTGTGGCTGATGTACACTGTACCCACATCAAGCCCATATATTTGGGCTCTACATGGGAGGAGTACAGAGGGGCTGAGATGGTGAAATCTACCCTCTCACAAGACAGGGCCAGGTGCAGGGCTGTTGCACACACACCCTTCTACGCCTCCCTCACCTCCCCACCCCACCCTTGTGGCTGCTATTCCATAAAGGTTACAATGGTAGTCACAGCCCCTTTACACCAGTTATGCTAGCTCCTGGGCCCATTGGATCAGCGGCTCCCCCCTGCACTACCCCAGCACACCTCCCAGTGTAGTATTCTGTGCTGGCCTATACAAGGCTGACACACAGACCTTTCCCCCAGCACATAGGGGATTCCCTTGCACCCATATGCGACTCTTCAGCCAGCATACCCACTATATGAATGAAACTATCTGAGAAGCAGAGGGCTTTGTGCTGGCCCTTGACACGTGAGTGAATTTCACCCCATTGGCTCAATCCTGCTGCCACTGACATCTATGAAACTTTTTCAACTGACTTCAGTGGAAAAAGGATCAAGCTCAATATTACCTATACTTAGGCTTGATCTGCATTCGTTGCAGCATTACTATAGCTGTTTATGAAAGTATCTAAGTTATGATGATTTCAGAAAAGAAAGTTTGTCATAAAAATAGTAGGCTTCCTCTTTAAAAAAATGTTTCATCTCTAAATAAAGCAGGTGTGATCACAAGTGGGAGCTTCCAGAAAATATAAGAATGTCAACAATGGCAAATTGGTTAACTATATATTAGTATGCTCAGGGGATGGGAATAATGATTGTGTTTTGTTAATTTTTTTTCCTCTTTTGTTTTTTATTAGAAAGGCTGTGCTGATTTTTCAGAACTGAGAGTAGAGAGCTTATATACTTTGGATTTAGCAATAGTTGTTTCCCCACACACCCAAGAAATAGACTGATATGCTCAGAACCCAGATGTTTTTGTTAGCTTAGTGGAATAGAAAATGAAGAAAAACTAATACGAGGAAGAGAACAATTACAAGTACAAGAGATTGTCTGCCAATGGCACACAAAAAGATGCATAAGGCTAATTTATGAATGTTTACTGAAAACATTGTCTATTAATTTTATGAAGCTAATGTTGACAGAATGTACATTCTAGAAAATATAAATACTTTTGTTATTTCTTGTGAACTCATCATGTAGTTCATGGAAAGATTTTGACTCAATCAGAATATAAAATGCAGATACAAATTCCATGAATGGCATACAATTTCAAAGTTTATCCTATTTATTTACCTATTTACATATTATGACAAACATTAGGGTTTATTCATTATTCTGAAGTAATTCCTGTCATGGTATTTTTTGGTAGGGGAAGATCCTTCAGCTCTGTTCTGAGATCACCAGTAGGGAGTGTACATCTTCCTCATGGCCCCTCTTGAATTCCACCCCCACTGGATTGGACTGGATTGGTCATGGGGCAGGGGACATGGTCAGTGGAGGTGGAGCAGGTGGTGCGGCTAAGATGGAATTCAAGAGGTGGAGGAGCCAAGAAGGAGAGGATGAGGCACAAAAGAGATATGGCAAATATGGTGAAAGAGGTCTAAGGATTTTTAGTTGTTTATTTTATTTAACAGATTTTCTTTGTTTTACTTCACTAACAAATAACTTAAACAACTCACTTGCCTCAGTGCTGAACTCCTCCTCAGTCCAAGCTCCTCAATGTTTACCCTGTCAGCACCTCATCCTGTTTCAGGCTGTGTTGTCAACTATTGCAATTTCAACTAATACAAATCTTGCAGTATTTATTGCTTTTCTTGAAGTCCATGCCCCTGAAGTCATGATTATGTGAAAAATCTCAGCCCTCATTCACTTACAACACTCACACACTTCAAAGAGCTACTTAAAAGAGAGTTATTACTTTCAAACAGACTAATTCAGGAGTCCCACATCTATAAATGTAGGCTGTAAAACAGGGAGAGTGTGTGTGTGTGTGTGTGTGTGTGTGTGTGTGTGTGTGTGTGTGTGTGTGTGTGTGTTATTGCTCAATCTCAGGTGGCTGAACGCCACTTGTCCCTCTAAGAAGTTGGACGCCGACCGCTTGGGGGGGTCGCGTAACTAGTTAGCATGCCAGAGTCTCGTTCGTTATCGGAATTAACACATATACATTCACCCCTTGCTTAATTCAAAAAAGGAAATCAGTTCTCTGGTATTCTGATCTGGTGTCACCCTAAGATGAAAGACAATTTACCTCAGAACCGGTATGTGGATCAGTTACCAGACTACTGACACCATGGGCCATATTTTAAGACATTGATTCCCCCCCCCCCCATATTATCTTGGATAGTATGTTGTGCTTAGGGCTGTATCAGCCCTCAACCAACCCAGAATCTCAACAGAACAACCTCTCCCTTGGTGCACTTGTGTATGCTGCAGCTTCTAGAGATGCAGTATACAATCCCACCCTTTAACTCTGACCGCCTATGTTCTATGTGCAAATAATATTACATGGCCTGATTTTCAAAAATGCTGAGCATCCTTATTTCCTATTGAACAACATAAGAGCTGTGGCTTGTCAGTACTTTTGAAAATCAGGCCACTTCATGTATGTCTATAAGGAATATAGCTTAATTTAGCAAAGGTCAAAGTTAGGTTCTCCATTTTTGTGTGATATTGATGTGATCCAATCCATGTGATTGGATGGGTGCATTGCGGGTGGTTCTAGAAGGGAACTGAAAGTGATATTTTTGTGGTATTGAGGAGTCTGTGAGCATGTTTGAATATTATGATGTTTTTGTGGTAAGGATGTGAGTTGGTTTGGTGTGGCTGTGAATAGTAATTTTCCTAACTGTTAGTGATTGCCTTGATAGGAAATACACTTGAGCAAGCTTAGCTCTAAATTAGCTAATTGTTTTTGTGTCAGAATTAGGGTTCTGACAGAGTAGCCTTGTTATTTTTCTCAAACATTGAAATGTTTGAGAAATATGGTCTAATTATCTGTTGGGCTGTATAAGTCTGGTCTCACTGTCATATGAAAGGCTTGATAATACTGGAATGCTATATTGTAGATATTGAACATTGTGCTCCAGATTGTATATAGCAGACAAAAAGTATTGGTAGCTTTATTGATTCTCACACTCATTTCCTTTTTCTGCAATCTATCTATCCTGATCAAGCTTTGAAGACTCCTTCCAGTCTTGCATAGGAACTGACAGCTCATTCGCCTTAAAAATCAGCCCTCATAGTTGTAGAGGTCATATTACTGATTAACAGTCCATATCTATTAGATTTATTGTAGTCTGTTACTATATTATTCCAGGCCTTGAGCTGTTCATGTAAATACTGTAAGTAGGTCTTGAGCAAAGTTTAAATCTCCAAACTTAGTCTTGTTTAGGCATTTGATTCCAATATAAATGTAAACATCATCATCTTGCCTACGAATCCAATCAACTGATGCCAAAGGCCCCTATATATCCCTGACTCTTCTATGTGAGGCAGTGGGGAGCAAAGACTTGGAAAAAGCTATAGTGGGACTGCACATAAGAGAAAGGCAGCTATGCATGATGTGCACATAGCTGTCACTTTCCTTCCTACAGAGTATCCTACAGGGCTCATGGGAAATGGGATACTAGCCAGGAAGCTGGGAGAGAAGTATGAGCACAGCCACTCTATCCAGCATGTTTCCTGCAGCAAATGAAGTCTGTGTGGAAACTGGGGATTAGTTAGCACTGCCCCTTTTTCATGCTCTGTGACTCCCATAAGAGGAGTCACACAGTGCTGCCAACTAGTCTATAGCTATTGTCTCTTCCAAAAATCAATGATGCTTGGAAAGCACATGGGGGGAGGGGAGGAGGGAAAGAGCACCCATGCATCTACCCAGCGTTCTGTGATGAAATCTGAACTACACCAATCCCTTGCTTCTATTCATTCATTTGCATAGTTCTACTTGGTATTTATTTCAGAGTAGCAGCCGTGTTAGTCTGTATCAGAAAAAAGAACAGGAGTACTTGTGGCACCTTAGGGACTAACAAATTTATTTAAGCATAAGCTTTCGTGGGCTAAAATCCACTTCATTGGATGCATGCAGTGGAAAATACAGTAGGAAGATATATATATACATACAGAGAACATGAAAAATGGGTGTTACCATACCACCTATAATGAGTGTAATCATGCTTCAATATGTCTGTTAGTCTATAAGGTGCCACAGGGCTCTTTGCTGCTTTTAGGTCTGTAATTGAGTGACCAGGGAGATTGAAGTGTTCTCTGACTGGTTTTTGAATGTTATAATTCTTGATGTCTGAATTGCATCTGTTTATTCTTTTGCATAGAGACTGTCTGGTCTGGCCAATGTGCATGGCAGAGGGGCATTGCTGGTACATGATGGCATATATCACACTGGTAGATGTGCAGGTGAATGAGCCTCTGATAGTGCGGCTGATGTGATTAGGTCCTATGATGGTGTCCCCTGAATAGATATGTGGACAGAGTTGGCAACGGGCTTTGTTGCAAGGATAGGTTCCTGGGTTAGTGTTTTTGTTGTGTGGTGTGTGGTTGCTGGTGAGTATTTGCTTCAGGTTGGGGGGCTGTCTGTAAGCAAACTAGTGCAAACTAGACACCATTAAATTAGGCTTGAATAAAGACTAGGAGTGGATGGGTCATTACACAAAGTAGAACTATTCCTCCTACTGTTACTCACACCTTCTTGTTGGAACAACTTTTATTTATTTTATTTTATTTTATTTATTTATTTAGGCCTACATTATCACTGCAAGCCTGTCATTTATCTAGCAAATGTTTTATACAGGGTAATATTCAGAGGATCTCTCTATCTAATAACATATTATATGAGATCTAAAACTACAGCATGTTATACAGCTCATAATTAAATGCACAATTTAGTATACTTAGGGCTCAATCCTGGAATGAAACAAGCACTTTCAGCTCACATTAAAGTCAGTACAACTTTAATGAAAGTTGAAAGCACTCAGTGGAGAACTGGTCTCTTAGAAAGATGAACTGCAAGCTATAACATGGTGTTCATGTGACCTTTAGCACTTAAATAATATAACTGTAAATATATGGTCCTTGAAATAAAAAGGGTAATGTCTTCTCTCCTCAAACTCCTGTATGCTTAGTGGCATCGTTTGGCAGTATAACAGTAAAAACTCTTATTAATGTGCCTGTATATACAGAAAGTTTTAATGTACTTTGCCATGGGGAAATTTACCATCTGTCTATATTCCTGAGTCACATATATTGAGTACAGTGTTGGAGGTGGTTGAAAACAATGTGCCACAATTTGTAAGTAAAAATTATTTATGTTGTCTTTTTAAAATTAATCTCTGGCATAAAGCAGTAATAAGATCTATAGAAATTTCAAAGCAAAGACATGAAATATTAATACATTAATTTTTTGTTTTGTTTTTCAAGTATATATTTTAAATCTTTAATGTATCATTAATTTCATTCAAATCCTATATATATAAACCATGAATGTACCAATGGACATTAGTAAGAGAAAATACACTGATAAATCAATACTTCACTGAAGTTCTAGTTGCAAATAATGTCGGGGTTGCAAATATTGGGACTCCAGGGAATGTCTAAGGATTTGATTTTTGGTTCAAAAGGTAATAAACCAATTGTATAACCATTGATCTTGATTCTAATTTTTAAAAAAAATGAATAATGTTAAAAAGAAAATGGTAATGCTACTTTAAACTAATTTGATTTCCAACAATGCTATCTTTTGTTATTGACTTCCTGGATATGCAAAGGAGTATTATGAGTGAGAAGTAGCACCGGAAGTACTTTGCATGCTGTGTGTTAATGTTTGCATGCCCTAAACATATTGACTGGCTAGAAGCTGAGTGACTGCCTGTATCACTGCTCTGAAACAATTTATTCTTAACTTTCACAGGCTGACGAAGCAAGTGATTTCAGTCTATCACACATCCTGAAATAGAAGTAGGTATAACAAAGATTCATAGATTTTTAAACAAGAAGTGACCATTCTGATAATTAAGTCTGACTTCCTGCATAACACAGGGCATAGAAGTGTTTACCTGAAACACCTCATCTTGTTAGCAGGTATTGATCCTGCTGTGGAAGGGTTAGGTGGGATCTGCTGCTCATTACCCCACCCAAACATAAGGGACCATGGAATGGCTTTCCAGTAAAAGAGGAACCAGGCTGTGGGCTGAGCAGGCTTGAAATGGGAACTCTAGGAGGAACCAAGCCTAGGAAAAAGGCTGAACTTTGTGTCATTGTTAATTTATGAGTTAATAAAACCCTATCCCCAAAAGAGGGTGAATTTGGACACTGCAAAATATGTGACCTGTGATTGAAAGCAAATTGGGCTGCTCACACTAGCAAAAAAAATTAACTGTACAGATTTAATAAACAATCTTAACTCTGATCAGCAAGACGTACTTACAAATCCTTTTAATGTATGCACCCAGGAGTTTCTATGTATAATTATGGAGGTTTTGGTAGCAACTAGGGTTCCATTCTAAAATTGGCTGAAAATGGGGCATAAATGCCTGGTTATCTATGAAAGTATGTGACCAATTGGTATGAAATTTCACATAGGGCAGTTTTTATGCCCTTTGAATTTTCTATGTACTTTTTATTTGGTTTATCTCCATATATTTTTATGAGCATATCTTTGAAATTGGGCTATTGCTGAAATTTTCCCTTGGCAGCTCTACTTTTAATTGTTGACCAATATTTCTGACAATGTATTGTCTATCCATACAAACAGTGGTAGAGAAGTTCTGAGCTGGTTTATTTTTTTAATGTTGGATTTAGGATAATTTTTAGCTGTTATTCATGTTATGAATGAAAGTTTATACTCTGTGCACACAAAACTTATTGGAGGTGTGACATACCCAGGGTACAATCTAGACTAATGAATAGCTGTGTCCCCCTGCCCTCTAACCTGGGGTGCCCTTTACACTGCTTTGCTGCTGTATCCTCCAGTCCTGGACTGCTCACAGTCTTTAGCATGTAAGTCACTCCCAGGTTGGTTTGTGTTTGAGCCACACCTAGGCGCTTACCAGCCTGGTTTATACTTCAGGGTGACTCCAATACACTCCCTGTCTTAGATTTCCCCCCAAAATGTATGTCCTGTACTGCCCATCCCTCTTCTGGACAATACAAGCTTATACAAAGTCCAACATTTTATTAATAGAAATGATATGCACACATCCTGAGTTTCCCAAACATTTCAAGTCAAATACACTGGACTAGATAGCACAATAAAACAAGTGTATTAACTACAAAGAGCTAGATTTTAAGTTAATACAAGAAATGAGGCATAAAAGTCAGAAATGGTTACCAGGAAAAATAAAGACAAAATGCAACTAATGTCTAACTTAACCAACTAGATTAAATTCAAAGGAAAGTTTTTCTCACCACATGCTCTCAACAGGCTTAGTGACTAAGAGAGAATGGGCAGAGAAAATGAGAAAGCAGGAAGTGGGGGAGGTCCATTGAGGGTGTTCGCCCCTTCTTTTTATAGTCCAGTTCCTCCTTTGAGAAACTTTTCCAGCTGGGAGCATGGTGACAGGCAGTCTCTGTGGATGGGAACTCCATGCTGTTTCTTTGCTAAAATGTAGATTTTTTTCCCCCTGCCCCCTTTCCTGCCAAAGAATAGCCACTTAGCAGATAATGGCCCATACGCCTTGTTTACACCTTGCTCGTTGTCTCTGAGGAGCTGGTTTGGCCACTCCCCAGACTTGGAACATGTTTTAGTAACACCATACAGTGGAATGTAACTTTATAACTCTACATACAATGTTGCCACACATATTTTACCAGGACAATAATGACCAGCAAATTATGAGTTTGCCAGTGATACCTCGCAAGGCGTACTTTGTACAAAGATTATTACAATAGTGGACACAGCATTATATTCTGTCACAGGAGGCCAGGGACACAAATGACTGATTTGGGGTGGACAGGAGGAGGAGGCAGCTACCTACAAACCTTTCTCTATCAGGAACTACACTTTTCTATGTGATGTTATCCTACAATGGAGAAGGATTCATGCCCAGCTGCTGATGGGTAAAACATTCTGTGAGTAGTTGCACTTCTACCATCCCTGAAATCCTAAATTTGTCACCTTGTGCATCCATCCTGTGCACTGAACAAGGCAGAATTCCTGCGGAAAAAAATGTGTTATCAAGTAATTAAAGACTATATCATAATGCATATGCAGAAGGGGGCAGAATTAAGGCTCCAAAGGCAACCATAAACTTTGCATTTCCTAACTTCTGAGTGCTTGACTTGCAACCTAAATCAAGTTCTTTTAATGCAGTTTTAAAAAAGTAATTAATATATATTTATGATGTGTCTTCAGATTGGTAAGTATGTCTTGTGGGTCAGTGATAGGGTTGTTTGTGTAACATGGGAGGTAAATATTTGCTTTTCCATATTGTTGACTGTGGGGGAGATTTTCAAGGCACAAATGGCAATTAGGTGCTTAAAGGGAATGTATGTTGGTGGTAGGGAAATGAGACTGGGTGAGAAGGGGGATAATGGGAGAGGAAGGTGGGGCCAAGGGAATGTGGGAATGCAGGGACAGTGAGGAAAGACTGAGGGCAAGAGACTGTGATGGAAAAATGGAAGAGACTGAGGAGAGGGAACATAAGTCAGTGGGAGAAGCAGAAGAAGGAAGTAGGATGGAAAAGAAAATTAAGTATAATGAGCTCCCCTACTGCAGGGAGTAAGAGAGGTCAGTGGATCTCCCTCTAGCAGCTATAGGGAGGTCCATGTGTTTTGTATGTATGTCAGGCCACATTCAAACTGAAATAGTCTCACACAAACTGGTGGTGAGGAAGCTTGTCCCTTAAGGTTCCAATATCACAATACAAACATAACATTATTTATTTAAATATTGCAATTTTTTTGAGGCCTAACTCTTCAGTGTGACAATGCTGTGGAAATATTGTTGACAAAGAGGTAAATAGAGGGTTGGATTCATTTTCTGATCTACATGTTGGTCTTGTGGCAAGAAAATCTGAGGCTTCCCCACTCTCCATTAACTGGTGGCAAATCCAGAACAGCACATGGAATGATTGATTGATTGATTGATTAATTAATGAAGTGTGCATGTATGTAGAGGGGAATATACAGGAAGGGGCTGTCATGTTTTAATTATCTTTGTTAAATACTGTGGTTTATTAATACAGACCAAAGCTTCCTCCTTATCATAATATTTTGTGAATCGGTTTTCACTTCTCTAATTCCATCGGGGAAGTGCTCAACTTCTGAAATGAGAAGGGATGAAACTTCTGGGTTAATGTAGTAGATGATAGATAATAAGTGCACACAGAGTGACAGAATTCAAATGCCATATCAGTATGCTGGCGTCTATGCCAAAATTAAAAAGGTGATTGACAAAATGTCTTTACTGTAATACTATCTTGGTGCCATGTGTAACTACAGTAGCAACTTTTAATTGATGACAAAAGGGCTATCTCAATTGCAAATCATTTTAAGAGGGAATCAAAGAAGAAAAAATAGTATACTGAGGGGTTGGCGATTAAAAAGATATTTACGGAGAGGAAACTGGAGGACATTAAAACAAAACCAGAAGCAAAGCAGTGCAGTTTTCAGACATTTCATAGCAGAGATTGTCTTCCTGCCTCTTTTGTAGCTAGTGGAAAATTACAAATATAAGTGTCTCCATTAAATTTTTCATATTTTACAATTGCAGGAGAAAATGACATTTTAAAATAATTAACATGAATTTTAAAGCTACAAGAAAAACATTGCCCCCAATGAATTTTGCAGGCAGAAAAAGTCAACACTTGTGTACAGACAGAAGATAAGCTATTGGAAGGGTATGCTCAAAATGACTGCATTTGCAAAGTTCAGAGGCTGAACACTGAAAATACAACCTGTACTGCATCTTGGAAACATGTATTATTAGGGTGATTTACAGAGGATGTGTGGATATGACTTAAATAAAAATCTATATTTTAAAAAAAGGAAAATTGCTGGATATGATCAGATCAGTTGGCAAAGTTGATGATTTCTGCAGCAACTTTTTGGTCAGGAGGAAGATGGAGGACAAAGGTGGAAGTCCAGAGAAGAGACGGTTTCAGTTGTTAATGTGAGAAGTGATGATTATATCCTAGGCAAATATTTTAGTGGTGGGAATGGAGAGGATCGGATGCATTTCATAGATGTTATAGAAGAGAAGCCAACAGGAATTAGCAAAAGGATTCATATGGAAGGGAGGGAGAGCGAGGGAGGCATTAATAAAATTACCTACTTGCAAGCCTGTAGGCCAAGAAAGATAGTGGAATTGCTAAAAGTAACGGAGATGGGGATAAGAAGGTAGACAAACAGAAATGGACAATTATTCAACCTAACTAAAATATGGCAACACTACAAACCAGTGCATAGAATCATAGGACTGGAAGGGACTTTGAGAGTTCATCTAGTCCAGTCCCCTGCACTCATGGCAGAACTAAATATTATCTAGACCAGTGGTGGGCAACCTGTGGCCCGTCAGGGTAATCCGCTGGCTGGCCAGGAGACAGTTTGTTTACATAGACTGTCTGCAGGCACAGCTGCCCACAGCTCCCAGTGGTCACGGTTTTCCATTCCTGGTCAATGGGAACTGCGGGAAACAGCAGCCAGCACGTCCCCGTGGGCCGCAGGTTGCCCACCACTGATCTAGACCATCCAACCAATATATATCCAACTAATAAAATCATGTTCATTTCCTATGGATTCTCTGCAATTTTTCCCCATCTTTCTTAAAGTGTGGCACCCAGAACTGCACTGCAGTTGAGGCCTCACAAAGTGCTGAGTACAACAGGACAACTACTTCCTGTGTCTTACATACAACACTCCTGTTAATACACTCCAGAGAGAGATTAGCCTTTTTCATAGCTGTTTCACATTGATGACTCATATTCAATTTGTGACCCACTATAACTCCCAGATGTTTTTCGGCAGTACTTCACCTAGTCATTTATTCCCCATTTTGCAGTTGGCATTTGATTCTTCCTTCCTAAGTAAAGTGCTTTGCACTTACCTTTATTGAATTTCATCTTGCTGAATTCGGACCAATTCTCTAATTTGTCAAGGTCATTTTGAATTCTGATTCTGTCCTCCAAAGTGCTTGCAACCCCTCCCAACTTGGTGTCACCTGAAAATTTTATCAGCATACTCTCCAGTCCATTATCAAAGTAATTAATGAAAATATTGAATAGTATTGGATCCCATACTGACCCCTATAGGACCTCACTAGATATGCCCTCCCAGTCAGGGAACCATTGATAACTATTCTTTAAGAATGGTCTTCCAACCAATTGTGCACCCACCTTATAGTAATTTCATCTAGCTCACATTTCCCTAGTTTACTTATGAGAATGTCATGTGGGACTGTGTCAAAAGCCTTATTAAAATCTAGATATATCATGTCTACTGCTTCCCCACATCCACTGGACCAGTAACCCTCTCAAAGAAGGAAATTAGGTTTGTTTGGTATGATTTGTTCTTGATATATCCATGCTGGCTATTCTTTATAACCCTACTATCCTCTAGGTGCTTACAAATTAATTGTTTAATAATTTGTTCCAGTATTCTTCCAGGTATTGAAGTTGTGCTAACTAGTCTATAATTGCTGGGTCCTCTTTGTTCCCCTTTTTAAAGATAGGTACTTTGCCCTTCTCCAGTTCTCTGGAACCACACCTGTCCTCCATGAGTTCTTGAAGATAATGGCTAATGTTCCAAGACTGTTTTGGCTAATTCCTTAAGTACCCTATGGTGAATTTCATCAGGTTTTGCCGACTTGAATATATCTATCTTATATAAATATTCTTTAACCTGTGTTTTCTCTGTTCTGGCTTATGTTTCTTCACCCTTATTTTTAATATGGGCCAGGGCCAAGGAAAACATCCCATGGTCAAGAGAGAGAAAACAAGATACATATATGAATTTCTGTAAAGTCACTTAATTTTCCTTTTGATTTGATTTGGTCATTTGTTTTGCTGTGGGCAATCTAGATGTTGTAACCAAATGCATTGTCATGTTCACTTGAAATTCCGTCTGTTCATTAAATTCAGTCCCAGCACTCTAGGCAGCTTACAGTGGGGTTTAGTTCTTGCTTTCTGGTGGACCCAGCTCAGAGACAGAGGGAATAGGTTTAGTGTTGGCCATAGGTAACAGAAAGGGTTAATCCATTGCAGTTGCTCACAGTTGCATACTAAAAAAATGGACCTTAATAAAGCGGAGTCAATAACCTTGAAAAGAAAGATTATGCTTGTATGCACATATTAAATCAATCCTCAGGTTGAAGAAAGAAAGAAAGAAAGAAAAAGTGAGATACTTTATGCTCAATATTATGTGTAGACGCTGCCTTTATGGGGAAAAATTATCTTTCCCATCTCTTTGAACTCAGTAAATGCCCTCTGGGTCAGTTATCAAAGAGGGAGCAGACTTCTTTACAGTCATCTTACTAAAGGAATTATAGAGCTCCTTGAGGAGGTGACATGCTTTGGGGTACTGTAACGCCCACATCAATAATATTAAATAGCATTTGCTATTAAAAGGAATCTTGTTAAGGATGAATTTCAGGTCTAAAAATCAGATTCCATCTAATCTTTTAGTTAGTTCCATTCCTCTGAGACAGTCTTGAATGGAAAGTGTTTGATTTGTTCAAGCTGTATAGCATTTCTTTACTGACAACAACTACAAAAGGCTTTTTGCTGAAGGCCTGAGAAAAGGATCTGGAATTTCAGGTATTCTTTTGGAACTTGTTCAAATCTGTTGTTTTCTAGTACAATTTAGTGTTTGCTTTCTCTCTTTATAAAAAAAATCTTTTCTGCAGCTGCTCTTAGAGTCCAGTTTCAAATCTTCATCCCACCATTAATAATAACCTGTAACTAAACACCTGTCATGCCCTGTACTGTTTTCTTAAAAAAATTATAAACTTATTTGAAAAAAAAACCTTATTCTTAAAAAAATTGCAGTCCAGAAATTGAGTTGAAAAATGCCAACCTATAGGAAAATAAACTTATTAATATGTGTAATATATAGATAGATACATATATATAGTGTGTACGTTTATATAGAAATCAAACCTACATGTAAATACACATAGACATTCTTTATAGTTACATATACTATACACATGAGTAGGCTTATTATTTTAAAGATTGGTAATTTTTCCATTTACTCAATTTTTGGACTGCAATTTTTTTCAGAGTAAGTTTTTCCCATGCAGAGATTATTTCCTGTTTGATACCTTCTGATGGATTTGGTTGACTGCCAGAATTCTTTTTGTTTGAGAATTTGGATTTATAGATGTACCTTTTTTTTTTAATCATGAATTATTCTAAAAGAGTTAATAACATCAAAGTGCTACTTGATTCATTAAAGCTACACAAATTTTAAAAGGCTACATTTTTTGATAGATTTTTAGTCATTCAGTAGTAAAGGGTGAAGCCAACCTTTTATTTAAAGAGCTGATTTTGCCCTGTATCCATCCTAACTTTGCAAAAACATCCACCTGAAATTTCATAAGCCTGATCTTCTGCCAAGATAGCATTTTTCTGAAAGGTTAGAGGCAAGATTAGACAAGGTATTTGGGAAATCTGAAGGAGAAAAATGATGTCACCTCCTGATCATTTTTTTCTGGTGATTTTGTGGCTCTTTATAATTCAAATCAGCTTCTGCTAGAAACTCCAAATTTGTTTTCAGTTTTAGTCTTGGTAAAGGACTGGTGACTTTCACTAGGGGGGGGTTTTTAAATTCAGTTTTGTAATTTAATTTAATTTGGCTCTACAGAGTTTGTCCTTGTATTATCACACACTGAAAAACAGGAGGCAATCCTATTCCCAACACACAACTACTCCTATCTTTAAGACCATACTGAGTCATTAGAGAAAGACAGGCTTTCACATCTCCACCAAAATAACCATATTCAGAGTAATTGTTTAGGACAAATGCTCTAAAGTTATACAGGTTTTCATATGCAATAGTGAGATTTAGAGCCAGATTATGCCACCGGTACACACAATGAATAGTATCTTAATCTATGATTAGTCCCATTTAAATCAAAATATCTCTACTGAAACCAAAAGGGATTTCTTGCAGATTAAGGTGTGTGATGGAGCAAGGCCGGATGGCTACAGGAAAGTACTGAGGAGCAGGTATGTTAGCTCCAGGCTAAGCAAATCCCTAGTACCATGGGAACCAAAATGGCAGTTGCTCCAGGCTAATCAAGGCACCTGGGGCCAATTAAGAACTTTCTAGAAGGCACCGGAGAGAGCTACATTGATTGGAGCACCTGCAGCCAATCAGGACAGGCTAATCAAGGCACCTGGTATAAAAAGGGGAGCTCACTCCAGTCTAGGGGGAAGGAGCCAGAGGAGAGAAGTGTGTGTGAGGAGCTGGGAGCAAGAGGCACAAGGAGCTGAGACTGAGAGGGTGTGCTGCTGGAGGAGTGAGGAATTATCATACCATCAAGCATTATCAGACACCAGGAGGAAGAACCTGTGGTGAGGATAAAGAAGGTGTTTGGAGGAGGCCATGGGGAAGTAGCCCAGGGAGTTGTAGCTGTCATGCAGCTGTTATAAGAGGCACTATAGACAGCTGCAATCCACAGGGCCCTGGGCTGGAACCCGGAGTAGAGGGTGGGCCCGGGTTCCCCCCAAACCTCCCAACTCCTGATCAGACACAGGAGGAGTTGACCCAGACTGTGGGTTCCACCAGAGGAGAAGATCACTGAGGTGAGCAAATCCACCAAGAAGCACAGGACCCACCAAGGTAGAAGAGGGACTTTGTCACAGGTGTTATTCACCATGAGTAGGGATAGCAGAATCAGGTTATTGGCTATTGTTTCACACATATGTTGTGTATAAAATCAAAGTCCCACTCAAGAGTCCATCTTCATAGGCAGCTACATACCTTAACAATTTTAAGGCAGAGGTAACTGCAGTCTGCAGAGGAGAGCTGGCTGACTACCTTGTGCCAACTTTCCTTGCTTTCACCTGCTAAAATTGCATTAGACAGAGCTAAAAATGCATCAAATGCTTTCCTAATATTACCTCCCTATGTAAACAATTGCTGCAGCTGACTCAGGGATGTAATGCAGTCATAAATGGGAAGGTGAGGCAGTACATACACAATGACCAATGGGAGGAAGAGGCTTTGTGCAGTTGTGAAGGGGAGGAAAAGCGATTTGTGAGACCATCTCTCTGCTAAGATGTAGTATACAATATGGAAACATTTGAGAAGTCCTATTTTACAATTTCTATAGTGAAAGGCTGTAGAGACTAAAGTCCTTATTGAAACCCCCTTCAGCAAAATATCTTAGAGGCAAGGAATGACAAGTGTGCAGGATGGAATGTCAGGAGGCTGAGATAAATACAACATTCTCTTAAAGGATTTTCCCCTTAAGTCATTGATAGGTACTTCAGCCTTATCTTCAGTTTAACAATTCTTTTGCCTGTAAACACTTATTTATTTGAACTATATTCCAGCTGCAAAGAGCAGAGACATTCCTCTCAGGGCCAATAAATGCACTCTCCATGGTCCTGTAAGGAAATTACTTGCCACGCATTACTGAGACAGGATTCTGGGAAATGCCCATCCTTTCACTATCTGGTCCTAACTGCAAATAAACCAAGACAGAATTAAGAGTAAGTTGTATTTATTTCAGAAAAATGCCTCCATGCACATTTTTCTTTTTAAATTAACAGATAGATTTAGCAATTAAAGGAGGTCTGTGACTCAGTTCCTATCAATATTAAACAGGTTTTGCATAAATAGGCCCTTTCCAGAAAAAATGCCTTGTTAAATACTTACTGGCTTATGTGCAGTGGGTATGTCAAGGAGACCTAGTCAGAGAGACTGTAACAAAAGATAAGAGAAGAGGAAGAGAATCTCCTTTCTGCTTTCCAGCTGTCTGAAATGAAAATTTGAAAGACAACAGAAAAATTATGTCTGCCTCCTATAGTTAAGGGGGCAAACAAAGATAATAGACAGTAATGGAGTCACTGAATTTTCCTCTAGGTCCAGGGTCTCCCACTGCAGCCTTTAGCCAACAATACATAGGTCAGTGTGCTGTGCAATTGATATCTGGGGAGGAAGGGTTTCCCTGACAGCTTCTGGAGTGAGATCCTCCTTATATGACTGACAGCTGTTGATGTAAAACTGAGAGGTCAGCATTGACCAGATAAAGAACTTGTGGGATGTAGCTCTGATATTGAAATGTAAACCACAAAGAGGACAGACCCACTGAGAAGGCACACTACCAAGGTGATCAAGGAAAGGAAGACGATTAGGTCTTGTATCAGCTCTCCCAAAGGCTATTTTCCCTTTTACAAACATACATTAAAAGCCTGCACTGTGTTCAGTTGCCCAGGAGATCCAGCCTGTCCAGCACACAGCCTGTGTATGTAATGATCAGAAGCTTCTCTGCCCCTTATTCTAGTTACAGTGTTAACTGTTGCTGAAGTTTAACCTTTGACCTCAGTGTTACGATTTAGATTTTATGAATGTTTGGAGCCAGTGCTCCAGGCAAATCCTATGTTTTCCCTTAGTTAGGGTAATTTCTCTGTGCTGGGGTATACAAACTCCACACTGAGCAACCAGGGGTTAAGGAAATACTCTGGGCTCAGCCAGCCCTGCCACCCTGTAGCAAATGTGCCAAATGGAGGAGGAGTTAAAAGGCAAGAGACCAGCTCATTTTGAGGTAGACCAGGTAAGAGAGCAGACGTGCGCTACTGGCAGCTCCAGGAGAGATGAGCTAAACAACTGCCTAAAGGTCCCTCCCTCAGAGACAGGGCCAGCTCCAGCTTTTTTGCCGCTCCAACCGGTGAAAGGAAAAAAAAAAGAAAAGGGGAAAAAAAAGAAAAAGCCGTGATCGGTGGTACTTCAGTGGCAGCACTACTGCGCCGCTTCATTCTTTGGCGGCAATTCAGCGGCTGGTCCTTCCCTCCAAGAAGGACTGAGGCACCCGCTTCCAAATGGCCACCAAAGACCCGGACGTGCCGTCCCTTCCCATTGGCCGCCCCAAGCACCTGCTTCCTGCGCTGGTGCCTGGAGCTGGCCCAGGGAAGGGAGGGCCTACTGCAGGAACAACCTGAGAGGGAAGCACTCTCTCTCATATGAACTCTGGACTTGATTGATCCTCTTAATTTTTTGTTTGGACTACCCCAGTAGGGGAAAGCCCTTGGACAGAGCTGGGCCTGGGAGGCTGGGCCATACCGAGGAGGAGGCAGGTGCCATCTGAGAGGAAAGGAGAACTGTTGAGCCAAAGGGGGCACTCGGATGCACTCAATGAAGCCACACCAGATGCATAAGTATAACTGGTTTTATTGTCAAAGTATAATAAGCTTCCCAGCCTTCATGCGTTACTAAATACATGCTTTCCAGCAACCAAGCAAGCAAAAATCAAGGCTTACGTCCCTTCTGCTACAGACAGTCCCGGACCCTCCAGCCTTGTCCTTGGGGGCTCGTAGCAGGCGCTGCTCCAGCATGGGGAATTCCTGGGCACCCACAAGGCCAGGGTCCACAGGTGGGGCTGTTCATCTAAAGCAATCCTCATAGCTGTTTTTATCACCATCTCCTTCTAAGGGTGGGGGGCGTATTCACCCACAAGCAGGCTCTGGCAGGAGACACTCTATTCCCACATTCAACACTCTCTGGCCTTCCTTCTCTCTTTAGTTGTTTATTCAGCTGAGTGGCTGCAAGCCAGCCTGGCTGGTCAAAGCCAGTTCACTACTAGCTCCTCCCGAACTATGCTGTAACAACAGCCCAAGGTAACTTGCCGTCAGCCCCAACAAGAACAACCTTGCTACACACAGCCACCAGAAGGTGTCTTGCAGTGAGCAGATATCCCTCGTTCTGCCTTACCTCAGACAGCAACCTTGGGATAATCACAGGGAGGGAGGTGGTAGGAAGTGACCCAGGGAGGGCTGCCTTAAGAATCTCTGGCTATAAGAGCACTGATAGCCCTCAGAGGGCCCTGGGTTGGAGCCTGGTGGAGTGGGAGGGCCTGGGGCTCCCCTATCAACAACCCCCCTGCACATCACAGGCCTAAGCCCTGACCACTAGGCAGCACTCCCCTACCAACCAACCCTGAGTGAGGGCCATCACAGTCTCCTGCATTTTCCTCCCTCAACCCCAGTTGCCATCTATCTTTGTTTCATATACGTCTTTTCCCCTCATGGTAAGGGAACAGAAAGCTCTTGACCAGCATGAGATCCTGTAAATTCCCTCTGGGAGGCATGAGGTGAGGCTGGCATTCACAACATTGATTTATTTATCTAGTTCATAAAATGCACTATTACAGTTTTCCAAGTGTATGTACATAGCACTTTTTATACTAATAATGCAAAACACTGTAAACTGATGCAGCACAGCAAAATGACCCAGTGTCAATCAGAGGACTCATCCAAAACCCACTTTAAAGACCTCAATAAAAATCTCCTGCCCACTCAAAAGTAAACTACATTCCTCCACTCCCCTCTATCTTTCCACTGCAGGCAAATGCCTGAGCAAACACAGGTGCGCTAGGTTGGTTAGAAAAACAGGAGTCCAGTGGCACCAGACTCTTCATTGTTTTTTGTGGATACAGATTAACATGGCTACCCCTCTGGTAGGTTGGTTAGCTGCACCAGTAGTAGGAGTGTGGCTTGAAAGCTCTCAAGAGTTGAGTCAAGCACCTACAAGATCTCTATCAAGCATTCTTAAAACTACAATACCCACCTGCTGAAGTGAAAAAACAGATTGACAGAGCCAGAAGAGTACTCAGAAGTCACCTCCTACAAGACAGGCCCAACAAAGAAAATAACAGAACACCACTAGCTGTCACCTTCAGCCCCCAACTAAAACCTCTCCAGCGCATCATCAAAGATCTACAACCTATCCGGAAGGATGATCCCTCACTCTCACAGATCTTGGGAGACAGACCTGTCCTCGCTTACAGATAACCCCCCAACCTGAAGCAAATACTCACCAGCAACCACACATCACTGAACAAAAACACTAACCCAGGAACCTATCCTTGCAACAAAGCCCGATGCCAACTCTGTCCACATATCTATTCAAATGACATCATCATAGGACCTAATCACATCAGCCATACCATCAGGGGCTCATTCACCTGCACATCTACCAATGTGATATATGCCATCATGTGCCAGCAATGCCCCTCTGCCATGTACATTGGCCAAACTGGACAGCCTCTATGCAAAAGAATTAATGGACACAAATCTGACATCAGGAATCATAACACTCAAAAACAGTAGGAGAACACTTTAACCTGTCTGGTCATTCAATGACAGACCTGCGGGTGGTAATTTTGCAACAGAAAAGCTTCAACTGCTGAGCTGGAATTGATATGCAAACTAGATACAATCAATTTAGGCTTAAATAGGGACTGGGAATGGCTGAGCCATTACAAACATTGAATCTATCTCCCCTTGTAAGTATTCTCACACTTCTTATCAAACTGTCTGTACTGGGCTATCTTGATTATCACTTCAAAAGTTTTTTTTCTCTTACTTAATTGGCCTCTCAGAGTTGGTAAGACAACTCCCACCTTTTCATGCTCTCTGTATGTGTATATATATCTCCTCAATATATGTTCCATTCTATGCATCCAAAGAAGTGGGCTGTAGCCCACGAAAGCTTATGCTCAAATAAATTTGTTAGTCTCTAAGGTGCCACAAGTACTCCTGTTCTTTTTGTGGATACAGACTAACATGGCTGCTACTCTGAAACCAAATAATGCACATTCCTGATTAATGTAAAGCACTCCCTGGTTATAAACAGAGTGAGGATTCTAAATATGGGTAGAGGGCTTCCCTTTCATTTCATGAAGGGAACTGCTTGGATCTTTATGCAGAATGAGAACTTTGCCTAGGTTTCAGCAACGAAAAAACAGTCTTAATCGATTTTTAAGAGCCAGATTGGTTGCTTCACATGTCTCCTTGTTAGGGAGGGGTACTCTAGCTCAAATAAAAAGAAATGACCTGAAATTTTGTCCAAAATCTCAACTGATCCCCAAATGAATCATTTAATGTTTGAAAAAAAAGTTATTTTTTTTTCTTTTTGTTTTCCAGTGCTTCCCCATGCTTTCATTCAGGTGAAAGTGAATGTGAAGGTGTGGCTATACCATAAGAAATACTTCTCGGGTATTTCTGGTTGAATGAATAAGTGCTGGAGATCTTGTGGGAGAAAGTCTGTTCGCATGAGATTTTAGTCCAGTTTCTCAGTCAAAGTGATGTTTAATACTGGGATAAATATCTGAGCTAGTGTATATTTAACAAACTCAGATCTTTTGAAGTTCACTTATAACTTCTGATTATGATGATGTCACTTCTGCTGCATCTCTGCTGCAAAAACATTTCCTTCTTTCCCTCAAATATAGAATATTTTCTGAAAATGACACTGCTCTGAGGTGCAGGATAGACAATATTCAGTCCTACTTTTCACTGATCTAAGGCATTTGCGTTTAGCCTTGTAGATTGCAAAAGCTTAAAATGCAGACATTATTATGATTAGAAAAATATTAGATCATACTTAGAAGGTTCTACATTGTATTAATGAGACTGTTGCTCACCTTTCAAGGCTTGTGCAGTTGAAGTAGTAAGTAGTGTATTAAATAACAAGACAGCCTGTTTTTTCAGGAGGCATATGAAAATAGTACCAAGGCACAATTTTTTTGTAATTCTCTGTTTTTAAAATACTAAAATATTGCATCTGCGTGTATACATGCTATAAATATAGATATCTGTATATAATTTCTCATAATGATTACAGCTGGAAAAAAATCACTGCATCCGTATGCCAAGTTAAGGCTACACCTGTCCATTTTTGATGTGAGAAGGTGACATTGTAATAACTTTGCAAGTCAGAGTATGTAAAATAACACTTTTTATTCTAAATCTTTTGTCCAAATGATTATGACTTTCCATGAACAAAAAACAACATTTTGGAAGCAAAAATAATGCAATCATTCAGAGATTGTTTTTGACTAGTTGGCAGAAAAGCGAATATTTCAGTTTAAGCTTAAAAATCAAGCCATTATTTAACTTTTAATATACAGTTCCCATAGTAAATTTATTTTTAATGTGATGGCTTACCTGGCTTATTCTTATTAATTCAGCTATAAGAAATCCAAGATGTTTCCTATAAATCAATCTGAATAGTATGTCATAAGACGGCAATACATTTATGAGTTGCCTTTAAAAAAAAAGAGTTCAGATTAAAAGTTTTTATGAATTGTGCAGATCACCAGGAAAGTTTGTAGCCCAAGAAGTCAAAATATGGGAGGTTTTAAAATAATAAAATCTAGACTGGATTACTTGGAATCCCTTCAGTTTAATATTGAGGCAATATATTACCAATTTAAAATTAAAATGTTGGGATCCTTCCAGATTCTCTGGAGGAATTTGCCCACAGGTCAACTTGCGTGAAGCCTGCCGCAGTTCCATATAGCGCATTTGTATTTATTTCTGTATTTATTTCTAATCATACTTAGGGAGTAGTAATTGGCTGCAGCACTGTTAGTGGATGACTTACACAACTGTTTACTTAAGTGAGCCACTTCATGAGCCATATGTGATGGGAACATGTAACTGTGTTTGTGATTACAGTGTTTACCTATGCACATCATTCGCAGTTGTGGTGGTGATAATGGGGCCCCAGGATTACTGGCGGACAGGTCCCTCATAGAGGTGGACTTGTATGCATTCCTGTTGCATTTGTTGTTGATTAGGATGGTATATAGGCATGACGTACATGTTAGGCTCTCACCATGATGACCAAATTCCCTTTAGCTGTAGACAAAGAAGCTGGGATTCTACAAAAACAGTCTGTTCCAGTTGCCATAGCTTTTTTTCAAGGCTAATGTAGCTTTGCCCCCCCGATGTCTTCCTGAACCCTCTCAGCTTCTTCATAAGTATGAGTTTGAGCTTTAAGGTACCAGGGTAACCCTCCCAAACTTCAGAGCAGTAAAAATACTTGATTAAGAAAGAACATGACCACTTTAAGAGAAGGCAGCTGAGATTCTTTCTAATTCCATCAAGTCCTCTGAATGGGATGTCAACAACGTCTCTACAGATTTTTTGCCCTCTTTTCTTTCCCCTTCCCCAAAAAGAGTAAAAAAAGAAGTGTAGATTTAAAAAAACTTTAAAAAAGATGATGTCCTCAATTTCCTTAGATGATTCTTCTCCAGAAGAGCATGGAGACAGATAAATCAGACCAAGAAATGCCTTGCAAAGAGTTTGCAGCTAAATTCTTTAAGATGGTAAATGTTGCCTCTACCTCAGAATTACAGGAAGAGGAAGTAGAATCCTCAAGTCTCAAAGCAAAGTACATCTTCCTTCTAACACACACAAAAAAGAACTTCTAATCCACCTGACAAATTTGGCGGAAGATGCCATCCTGGGAGACTGGACTGCTCAATAGGTGCCTGCATGTGAGCAGACAGTAACCAAGGCGCTACAAAACTCAGAAAACCAAGACACACTGAATCCAAGGCAGACAAGGCACTGTCATCCTTGGCTAGCATGCCATAATTCTATCAGAGAGTTTCTTCTGAAGGAACAAGGAGACAGGAGAACAGAGGCATTCTGCATCAGAACTGATAAAACTCAGTAGCAACAATGCAAACTTTTGCCTCATCCACTTTTTTTCCAGAGGAAGTTGATACCCATTGTCCTGGGGGGCTCAGCATGTTGAGGGGGGCCACCTCTGTTGGCCCAGTGCAGGGTTGGTACGCCCCATCACACGATTGTTGGGATTCCCTATTGGGTCAAACCATTGTGATGGGGGTACTCCGGGGCCCTGGCAGGGCTGAGTAACTAAGCAGCCTGTAGCCCTTGGAGCAGGGCAGAGCAAACGCTCAGTCTCTAGCCTCATGAGCCACCTGGCTGGGACAAACAATAGCAGTTGGGGCTCTGGCCCTCTTGGCAGGGCAGAAGAAACAAACGAAGTCTGTAGTCCCTGGGGCGGGGCAGAGCAAACACTCCGTCTATGGCTTCCCAAGCCTCCTGGCTTGGGCAAATAAAGCTGTTGGGGGCTCTGTCCCTCTGGGAGGGGCAGAGAAAATGGTCAGTCTGTAGCCCAGAGCTCCTGGTTGGGGCAGAAAATAGCAGTTGGGGGCTCTGACCCCCCCTGGGCAGGGCAGAACAAACAGACTGTAGCGCCTGGGATGGGGCAGAGCAAATGCTCACTCTCAAGCTAGATCCCCTGGGAGCCATGCTGAGTGGTCGTGCAGAGGCAGGTGGGTAGGGGAACCCAGGGCCACCCTACTCCACCAGGTTCTGACCCAGTGCCCTAGGAAGCCAGAATATTCCCTGTTAAGGGTTCAAGCATCAGCTTCTAATATGTTCTCTGGGTCACGTCCTACCATAAGGCCCATTTTGGGTATTTCGGCTGACTGCAGCTCAGCATCCCGGTCAGTCTCCGCAGTCGGCTGGTCGTCCATAGCATAGTTTGGGTCCACAGTCCCAGCAGCCTGGAGAGATGCAGGTTCCTCTGCAGGAACTTGCAACACTCCTCTTGCATCAGACCTAACTGAGCTGAGCTGCCTCCTTTTACCTGTCTCCTCCTCCTGCAGCACGCACAGCAGGGGTGAGGGGGCGTGATCTCCTGGGCCCACAGTGATTGATCAAGCCCCGTTGGCCCAGTGCAGGGTTGGTACACCCCATCACACCCAGGCTAAGCAAACTTTAGTCTGCAAAATTCTTAGTGGGAGTGGCTCTTGAGAATGTGACTATACTCTATTTTGAAAACTGTGTTATATACTGAGTCCTTTGTGCTGGCCCATCATCACTCTCTCCCTCTTTTTTCTCCTTCTAGTCAATCTGTGGGCCTGAGTCTCTGCTCCCTTGCAGCCACTTGCACAAGTGCAAAGTGGTTGTAAAATACTGCCCAGTCAGAATGATTGACACTCACCACGGGCTGGTGTGCATGACTATCCAAGATGTAAGGCAGCAGAGAATCAGGCCCTTTGTTGCACTTTTCCCCAATTTTCCCTTTAGTAGTGGCTTCTTTATTCCATCATCACTTTTCTTCATTGTACACTTTTTTTCCTTCTCTTTCTCTCTCTTCTGAAAAAGACACTTCTCTATACCCCCTCCCATTCTAATTCCCTCCTTGTTTTCTGATTTTTAATGCATTCAGACACTCCTGCTGGTCACCTATCTACAGCTCCTCTGAAAAGGCACTTCAGAAGCTGAAGGATTTTGCATGCTGGGAAGAGACAGGATTTTCTTAAGTGTTATCTCAGCATAGCAGGGGAGATCTGACCGGGCAGAAGCAGCAGTAATACAGAATTTAAATAGATTAGAAGAAAGTGGGAAATTGTGGAGCATAGAAGAAAAAAAGTGAACTCCTTAATTGCATTTTATTCACAACAGTACAGTGCACTTGTCTAGCATACGAACAGAGAATAGCAATAAAAGCACAATAGTATATAATATTGTCAGAATTGTAAAAACTTTAAACATTTGGTATGCATTAATGCTGATTGGCATTCACTTGCCTTGGTCACGTGACCCAGTGAACTCAAACCTTTCAACATTTCACAATAACTGTTGTTTTTGTTTTAAGTTCCCTTCACAGGCCATAAAGGAAACCTGCAACCTAATAATGCAGAAACATGGGTACACTGGATATTTCAGGAATGTAGAAAGGCTTGAAAGCCTATTATCTTTTTCTGACTTCTGCACCTTTTGAATTTACATTTTTACCCACTATTGTTACCCTGCATAAAATAGGCACCAAAGCAAACAACTATTCTGATACTGACAAATGCAACTCCCATGAAAGTGATAGGGGCCTCCTTTACACACATCTTTCATGTGACCCTTTAGTAAAGTGGCCCACATGTACAAAGCAGAAACACAACAAAACATAAAAGAAAACACCAAAACGTAAAACAAAGTGAGAGCGAAAAACAAAGAAATTTTTTCAGAAAACACACAAAAACAAATCCTACAAAACATGTATGTTGGAATGATCCACTCTTTCGTGCCAAAACCTTCCATTCTATCAAAAGTGACAATGGAAGATTGCCCTAGTTTTAGGATCTGTTGCTGTTTCTTTGCGATGATTCTATGTGTTTCAAATATGAAGGTTTAGAATACAAGAATCTGCAAGAATGCTACTGGTACAATGATTGGAATGGTTGTTATTAAACTTCAAATGTAATAAAAAAATTATACAACTATTTCTAGCTGATTTTCTGTTCCTAACAATAGGTCAGATCCTCACGTGTGGCTGAGCTGGACTCAGTGCAGGACCTTTGTGCTCACTTGTTCATGAACACAACCAGCTGCCTCCAGTGTAGATTAGAGAATCCTGGGAGCCTGTTCTGCTAGTCACACCCTTTTCTATCCATCATATGGGGGCAGGAATGGGTGGGGTAGTGGGACTAAATCCCCTCTGCACCACACAGCGATTTCCTCACATACTTGTCAAACAGGACAGAGTGGATGTGATGCACTGACCTTCATCCTTAGACAACAATGTTTTGATTGTTTGTTTAATCTCTCTCATTAGTTGACCTGGAACCAGCAATTTTATTGAACACAACAAAACAAACATGAGGCAACCAGGGTTGAGAAAACAAATGGAACTCCCACCCGTCTCCCAGCACCCCCCCCCACCCAAAATCTCCTCCAGAGATGTCTCTTCCATATTAAAGATTTTTGTTTTAAATTGTTAATTTAAAAATGTAGGACCCCCCTCCCCTGGAAGATTCATCTGAGTATCCTCAAGACTACATTATAACTTATGAGTGTCAATATCATATTATATCACATGTAACATCTTATATCAATCTCAAGCATTGGGAGGTATACAATATATTTTAAAGATATTTTCCTTTTTTGTTGCAGAAACTTTCTACAATTAGAAGTTATATGCTATATGCTTTTAATGGGAGACACTAGCTCAGTAAGAAAATCCAAGTCTCCTATCAAAATCAGGACAATTAATAAAAATACTATGTTAAGACGGACTTAAGACTGAGAGTACATATCAGTAACTTAAGGATAAAAGTGAAGTTGTAGTTATCCCAAAAACAAGTATTACAAACCCAGGAAATTCAGAGTTGAGTTTAAATGTAAAAGAAATTTAAACACGGTAAGATACGGAAACATTCAATTGAGGCACTCAAACACCCTTAACTCTGCCCTTTAGTGACGCGGGGAGGGGAATGTGAGCGAAAAACAAATATGCTCCATCTAATCTGGGACCACAAACTCTAAAATGCATTAATCATTATTACATAAACATAAAAAATAGCCATTCTAGTTCAATCGTCCAATTAGCCCAGCTTCCTGTCTCTGACAGGTGCTAGTGTCAGATGCTTTAGAGGGAATGAACAGAGCAGGACAATTTCATATGATCCATCCCCTGTTGTCCAGTCCCAGCTTCTGGCATTTGGACATTTAGGGACACCCAAAGCATGGGGTTACATCCCTGACTATCTTGACTGATAGTCATTGATGGACCTATCCTCCATGAATATAGCTCATTCTTTTTTGAACCCAGTTATAATGGCATCACTTGTAGGGCACAGTTAAGGTTGATTGGGCACTTTAACTATATTAACATTTTTTAATTTCATTTAAGTTTCACCTTAACTCTGAATTTCCTAGGTTTATAATGCTTACTTTTGGAATAATTACAAAATATCAGTAATGTCTGTACTCTAAATTACTGGTATTTATTCTCAGTCCTATCTCCATGTTAATGTAGTTTTTATCTGGGTGTGTTTGTGTGTGGTTTTATGTATCAATGCCTTTTTAACCCCAAATTATGACGAAATTAAAGAAAAAGTTAAGTAACCAAGGGTAAATTTTTTAAAATGGTGATTTTTTTTCTGGCTTTTTTCCCCCCAGGAAGAATTTGAGCAGGCACTCTTGCAAATGGCATAGAAAATTGTCACCTGAAGACGTCACATATTAAATTATGAGTCCAAAATGCATTTTGTAATTGTAAAATAGTAGGATGACCCTCCTGCAGTAAGTGCCCTTCTCAGTGCAAACTTAATTTTAGAGTTGCCACTGACACTTCTGTGATATATATTTGAATGACTGTGTCCATAACCGAAGTGTGGCTGCCCCTTGATTGATTGCTGCAACTATTTAACAGTGCAAAGCAATATTTTACCACGGTTTAAGATGTATAGAGCCTGATTTCTTATTTACACTAAGGTCCTTTTACTCCACTCTGGCAGTATGAAGATGACTTAAAAAGTCAGTGTAAACAGAGTTAGGCTCAAAATGGATATTACTGTATCTAGCTGAAACAAGAGATGTAACAGAAATATGAAGAATATAATTAAGCAAGCTGGAATTTGGACAGGACACCAAGGCTAATATTCCTCTTGTAAAAAATATTGGATTTTTTTAATTGACCAAAAGTGATTATAATTTCAATTTTACAGCTCTGACAAAACACAGTACCTTCTGTAGTACTCCAGTTGTGCTGGATGGCACTGTGACTGTGCTACTGGAGTATTAGTCTAACACAGAAGAATGGGGACAAGCAGCAATTCAGCTACTGAACCTGTCCAATGCTACTTAGTAGGATATCTGACAAGATCACAGTTTGGGGTATTGTGAATGCAGACACTTTTGTTTGTTTTCTCTATTACAATATACATAGACATGAGATATGCTAATACACATGGTTGACAGAAGTGTTTTAAATGAACAACAATAACTGTGTGGAAGATAGATGAAATAATTTTTCAGTGTGTAACTGTCATAGATCTGTCAAATGATTTTCTACTATGCCTGTGGACCGAATGCTAATGAATTTTGCAAATGAAAAGTAATCTTAACTACAAAAGATTCAGTTATTTTCCATTAGTTTTAAAGTACAATTGAATATAAACTTGTTTTCTGTACAAGTTATGATTGCCAGATATTGTACAAAAAAGAAAAAGAAAAATCTCTCTTGTATAATAATTTGTATTTCTCTCATGCCGTCTAAGGATCTCAAAGTACTTTGCAAACATTAATGGATTAAGCCTGAACAACCCTGTGGGGTAGGTATGTACTATGATCCCCATTTTACATCTTGAGAAATTGAAGCACAGAACAATTAAGTAATTTGCCTAAGAGCCAGGAACAGAATAGAAATCTCTTGATTTTGAATAGACACCCTTTATGTGCTTTACCAAGTCACCATGTTTCTTCTCTTGCCCAGTGTGGCATTTCTCTGATTTTCAAATAATGATGGTAAAAATTGTACCGTAACAACATTACATAAAGTTTGTCTTCTCTCTTATAGAATATGGGGTGCAGGAATCTTGCCTGTTTCACTCAAGGGTGGCAGTGATCCTAGAAAGGGCAGCGACTGTGTTAAAACATAAGAAATACAATTTGCCCAAACCAAAAAAGTACAGCAAACTCTTCTCTACAAAGCTGGTATAAGCAGCACTGGCCATCATGAAACTATCAAATTTGCTGTGTCTGGCTCCGAGTGAGCCCACATTATTATGAGGTAATGCAATATCCTCCACTTTGACAACTTTTAAAAAGCAAGTACAAGATGAGAGGGTGAGTGAAGTGAGATTACATGACACTACAGACAGAGGCAATCAACTGAAAGAATTAGAGAACTACAGATAGGGAAACATTACACCTATATATGGGTATATACTTGTTCTCAATATGTCAGACATACATTCATATAACCTTTTATTCACCAGATAAGGAATGCTCCCACTAAGAGTTAGATTGACACTAACTTCTACCTGATGTGAAGGTGACAAGTTTGAGGAGAAAAAGAGTAGCAATAAAGATGATCTACAGACCACAAAACACAAACACCACTGGTGCTAATTGAACCTTTTGTCAGATTTTGTGAAGATACCAAAGTATCAGGAGACACGGAAGCATAACTAACTTCTCACCCTGTGAGGTGATGAAGATCATTGTCAAGGCTCATTGAAAGAACAGCATGATGGAACATATAGTGTTTGTTGCTTTTGCTGTACCATTTCTGTCGAGAGCTGGAGAACCTCTGTTTTCCAAGGATAGCATGCTGGCACTCTTGACTATGAGAGTGATGGCTGAGCAGTGTATCCCACCCAGACAGAAGAGCTCTATTGATTTCTTTGACCTATTCCCTAGATAGATAGATTGTAAGACAAGGTAAAACATTTCCCTGCCTACACAGCCTTTCTGTATTAAAGTTGGGACTTTTCCAAAGGGTAGCAGGAGAGAAAGGAGGTTGGAGTGGAGGTATGTCATTCACATCTATGACATATCCATTCTGTATCTAGGTACCCTACTAAATTTCTGGACATCATGTACCGTCTAGATTCACTGAGATTTCAACCATACCCCATCAGTAAGCCAAGGAAATCTTTCCAATTTCCCCACTTTAAGAGTGATTAACAGTGCCAACATTCTCACTGCGGCACCTGCAGATAATGAAGAGATGTATTCATAACAGAAAGCAATTTCACAGCATGTACACTCAGAGGCATTATTTATTACTAATGCTCTAGCTAAAAATTCTGGGGCTGCATAAGATCTCATCACCCATCCATAATCTACATTTTTCTTAGATACCAAGCGGGTTGGCTAATTGGGAATTCCTTTGGTTTGGAACTTAAATAATTTTTCTGGGATGAATTCAATATTAATATGATATTGTGTGCTTACACTTATTGGAGTGGATAGCATTTTTTAACTTCTCACTCCTAGTTTCAAATATTTGCATATCAGCATAAAGGATTAGTTCATCTAGTTCAGTATACTTTCGCCAGCAGTGACCAATAGCTAGGCTTTGGGGGAAGGCAACATGCAATCCTGGTAATGCTGCTAACCAATGATGCAACGTTATATTTATGGGTGGTGGCACATGGAGTGAAGGGATATTCCTCTCTGATCAATGCAGGTGATCAGTTTTGCAATGAAACAAATGGCAAGGCTCTCTTTTTTTTAACCTTTACGTTAGCATATACAACTACAAATGCTATGTGTACCTTTAAAAAATCCCCATAGCGCAGACAGCAGGGAAAGAGACATGAAGGCTATACCTGAAGATTGATCATTTGACACTATCTTCCACTCTTTCCCCAAGCTACTTTTACTGGATGTCTTCTTCCAGTGATGCTCAGACAGGTTCCTTTTTTTTCTTTTTTGTTCATAACTCAATGAAGAGTTGGCTTTTTAATAAGGGGAACAGAAATGTAAGTCTGAGACAAAGCTGCTGGTTGAAGAAATCCTTGTGAGCGTGAAATACAATCCAAAACACAGCTGCAGACTCTCAGCTGATGTTAGGGAGACTGCATCTCCAAGGCTAATACCAAATGGGGAGTTGAACTAATGTCGTCTCCCCTTGAGGCTGACTTGCTTGGTGGAGAGTGTCCATAAGCAGTGACAGAAATATCTGAAATAATCTAGAGAGACAAGGTGAGTAAGATAATATCCTTTACTGGACCAACTTCTGTTGATGAGAAAGACAAGCTTTTGAGCTTACACAGAGCTCTTCTCCAGGTCTGCGTAAGTTCTGTGTAAATATGAAAGTGTGTCTCTCTCACCAACAGAATTTGGTCCAATAAAAGATATTACCTCACTCACCTTGCCTGTCTAGTATCTTGGGATCAACACGGCTGCAACAACACTGCATACTGAAATACTTCATAATGCATAACTAAGAGGATTTTATGATCCTAGAAGTTACAAGCAAATTTAAGAAACACAATTAAAAAATCTATACAATTTTTGTTATCTCCAGATATTGTATCACAGAATAAGTATATGTAATCCAAATACCAAACACTTATAAAAATATGATCTGGCACAATTCCTCAAGATTTGGCACTCTCTTCACAGGCAAAGTCTAGGAGAGAGATAGTAAGGTGACACCTGCTCAGGCCTAATATACAGAGAAAGAAATGTTTGTCCACATGCCCGTACCATATGTATCCCTCACTTTCCTTTGCATCACTCACCCAGATATAGAAAAAAAAATAAAAGTAATACTATAACTGTAGACTGTAGAATGAAAACTCAAAGATATCCTCCAGTTACCTTGGAGGCATGAAAATGTTCTCCTAATTAGTTCTATGAAATCGATACATGTGTGGTTGAGTTCTCGAGTGTCGATCTAGCAATACCTAAGGGCTTTGCAGTCAGAAACAGGCCTGTTCCATAACTCTTGTTCTTTTGACAAGATCTCTTCTTAGCCATCCAGATCACCCCAGGAGGCTGTGCTCAGGACCCTCTGCACCAGCAGTTGAGTTTCTTGCAGGAAAAATATTCGGTTCACCTTATATTTTTTGGTGATATTTTATCGCTTGCAATAAATATACACAAAACAAAAGGGCCACTGGGACAGGTTCTACATAAAGTTAACTAATCCTGAAAATAGACTGAGACGGAAATATATATTGAACAAGGATCAAGATAGCTATCACTGTCTCTCACAATAAGGAAATAAAAATAGCTAGACCTTGAATGCAGATGAACTGACAAATCTTGGAAATTGTGCCCTGTTGTCACACTGACAATTTATATTGAGCCTGGTGTTGGGAGCAGTGTGGAGACTGCAGCACTCAGTCAGAACTTTGTGGGATGTAATCCTGGCTCCATTAAAGTCAATGGCAAAACTCCTATTGATGTAAATCATGCCAGGATTTCACTCACTCTCTATCCTGGGACACAAGGACTGCACTTGTGACTGATTCCCAGGAGTGGGTGCAAGGTGAACATGGAAGGCAAGGAAGGTTGTGCCTCTCGCCTTGTGCACTTTCACAAGGGCTGGTCACAAGTTAGCCTGATATTTGAAAGTTTTAGAGCCAGCCTCATTGGGAAAAATCCTGCAAATCATAGATAAAGGTAGTATAAATGAAGATATGGGGCTTAACTTAGCCCCATGCTAAATTGGCTTCTGCCTGAATAATCCATTTCACAGGACTTCCAGAGCAGAAAGACTCTAGAGATAGGGACTGTAGCGATGCATGATACCTGCATCCCTCAGTTCACTTGGAGAATACAATCCAGTACACTTCTGAAAGTGGATGGTGCTAGCAAAGGATTGGATGCACCCAGGAATCACAAGTACATTTCCTGTCAGTCTCCTTCTGAAGGGCTCTTTTGGAGCTCAAATTGGAAGATTGAGCCATGTTAACTTCTGTTTATGTAATGAAAAATCAGGCTGCAGTAAATAAATGTCTGTAAAAATATTATTCCTTGCAGTTACTGGGTCTGCAGGTAGTGCATTTAACAAATACCAATCAACCAGATGTGTTGGGGTTAGATATGTAATGTAGGATCCTGCTGTGACCCCTCATCTTATGCCACTTTCTGGCCCAGTGGGATTCAAATCCAGCAGTCATTCCAGGACCTTACAGCACACATCTGCCTCCTCAAGCAAATCTGGCTGATTGGTATTTTTAAATGTATCATATGCACTGGGGAGAACAAGATGCAATGTTTGTGGAAGCACCCACAGTACGATGATGAAGAGATACCTGTGTAAGAGGAGAAAAGTTAGAGGTGTTTACTCACCTTTTAGTTTTTTAAATCTTAATCAGCAAAGTTTAATTCTTTTCATTGAAAAAAAGAATTTATTGAAAAATGAGAATACTGTTTGTAAATCAACACAGGCCTAAGATACATAGATACTATCTAACACAAGTCACAATAACAAAAACGGAGTGCCCTCTTGTGGATATCAAAACTACTACCTAGCCTAGGATATTTGTTGTCATGGGGATGTTTTGCAGTTAGAATCACATACAAAGAAAGTGATTTCTGTTTAGAGTTCATTTTCAAAAAAGAATTATATGAATTATTTCTGTAAACACAATAGACAATTTGATTTTAAACATCTACTTCAAACACATTTTTCTTTTCGTTCAGGCGCTATAGTATTGTGTGTTATTTTCCATTAGTTTTAGAGTTGTATTTCAGTACTGGTAGTAGTATTAATGCTGTTAATCTTCTCTGGTTGCATACCATTACAATCTTTATAAAATTTTCATTTAAAAAATCTTAATAGCATAGGTATAGTTTTGCCGACAGCTGCTTATAGCAATAGAAAATTGTTAAGTAACATGTTTCAAAGAAGTGTAAATCAGCATTAATAAATGTTGTTAATTTACAAAAACACTTCAGTGTTTCCTTTTACCATTTCTTGTATCTTTTCCTTTTTTTTTTCATTTTCATAAAAGCATGTATGAGATGTTTAAATTCACAGCTGAAAATGCTGTAATCTATGGAGCTGACAAAAGCAAGATTATATGCAAAAACGATATGATGAATGTACATAAAAAGATTATATATTATCACCTTCTCAATTTAATAAAACATCAGTTTCATGAATACATGTTTTAATTATAGCATTAGAAAAAAATCCTATCTGGAGAATAAATATAAAGCAAGTATGGGCAAAGATCCTTAAATAACTGAGTTTCTGTTTTTTTCTTCTTTAAATTCCAAGCTGCTGAATTAACATTATAAATTTATATCAGAAAATAAATGTTACAAAATTATCACATTGTTTATACTTGCCAGCACCTTAATGATGATTTGGGATGTTTCCAGTATTTATGTTTTTATGATTAATTTTGTATTTCTGAAGGCACAGACCTTCAGCACAGAGCTTGTTTCTAAGCAGAATTCTGCAACACTTGCTATATCCAGGCCATAAAATAATATAAAGAAATCAAGCTACATGATATCTTTTATTTTTCCATTCTTTTGTCATTTAAAAAGGACTCTAAAATAGAAAATGTATCTTTCTCTACCACAAAACAGAACAGAACAATTACTTCTAGGGATAGGTAAACTGTATGCAACTCTAAAGATGCAAACTAAGTTATTTATTCAAGTTTCTTAAACAATCGAGGGTTTATTTTTTGTTTTTTTTTAAATTTATATCCATTCTGGCATTAACATTTCAACAACAATGTAAAGGAAAACATGTATTTATTCTACAGGAAATGTTTTATGCAGATTAATAATTTTCAGTGTTGGTATCATAAATCAGCTAACATATGAAACAACTTTAAAGGGTGAAGATGCTTTTTTTAACTCAGCCTACAAACTAAAGAGAGACTAAAAAAAGGAAAAAGGCTGAACAAACTGTGAGATGTACTCACCCTTCCATGAATCACTGCTCAAAAATTGCAATGAAATTTACTGTTTTATCAAGGCTCACTGGAACTTATTTGAAAGATATACCAGCAAACCAGGCCATCAATTTTTCCATGTCATACAAAGACAACACAGGAGCTAAAAGCGGCACTCAGCTGTTTTGCTTTTTCCTGAGCCTGAGAGGAGTAGGTAATCATCAATATACAAAACAGTTTTTGTTACTAGTTGGGTTCTGCAACATTTACACTATAGCTCATATCAATTATTCTACATATTGTTTAAATATATTATTTCACATTATATTAATTAATGCATAAGATACACACACACATATATACGGAAAGAAGTCACCTCACTTAGCATCTCAAGGTATGTACTTACCCAATCAGTATTATGTGCATGGATGTATAAACACAATATATCAAGGCATTTGTGTTCAGCCTTTTGTTATTTTATACATTCTATATCCAAATAGCATACATTTATTTTCATTTTTGCAAGAGTTGCTTTGTTTTTTGTTACTGATGTTTAGAAAAACTGAAGCTGTTAAGATTTGGTGGCCAAAGGCTTTAATATGCATGAAGGAATATGTGCAGCATTTTTGATCAACAGAGGGCACTCTATGGTTTTCAAAGGTGTTTAGCAGCAGTTTTTATGGGTTGAGTGTGTGTTTCACAGAATAAGGTTTTAGAAGAGCATACTCCAACAACAGACAGAAGCTCTTAGGACTGGTCAGTGTATAATTTATTGAAAATGTTACTGATCTCTACAATAGCATACAATACACGAATTAAAGAGAAACCCATGATTTGAGAGAGTCAGATATTAGAGATTGTTAAATCTGTGGAGTACACAGTGTTAGTTGGTAGCTATCCTTTAAACACTGTAAAGTGGAACATACTTTTAATTCAAAGTTCACATATACAGCAAAGAGAAGTTGTCTGTTTGTTTGCTGCCTTAACATTATAACACAAAATGCTTTACAACTGGACAATTCAGTGCAAAAAACCTGCTCAATATAGAATTCAAAAAATGCAAAATATTGCCTAAGCTGGTGTTTCCTTCAGATACAATTTAACATGCTAGTTTACAGAACATTTCAGTTCCACTGTTATTAGTTCTTGTCAAATCAAAATTACAAAATTCAAATCTAAAATTTGAAGAAAAAAGAGCAAATTAGATGTTTCTGGATTATTTGTACAGGATAGACTGAAATGCAATTTATTGTGTGGAATAATCTAACTATGTATTCATAGGATTAGCTTTACTTGTTACAGTGTAAAACTTTACAGTATACCAGCACACACTTATCTGTGAGAAATTCAAACAGATGCCAGATTTCACATACTTGACAGAACTATATATATCATCATCATCCATTATTTTAAATGAATGTGTTCTGTGTAAAGTAGAATGTACCACAAATAACACAGTAAATGAAAATGACCAAGCAAGACAGCATAATGGCTCTGATTCAGCAAAGCATTTAAGCATGTGCTTAATTTTAAGCACATAATTAAATCCATCTCTGTTCAGCAAAATATATAAGCATGCAGTTAGCTTTAAACAGAGTTTTAAGTGCTTTGCTGAAACATGACCAAAATGGATTACTTCAACTATGAAATTAAACGGAAAGAGTTAAGGCAGAGAAATGTATAGTAAATCCTCATTTAATAAAATATTCTCTCAATCCCACAGGAAATTGCTGTTATATATGTTCATATTTACAGACAATATCAAGGATGATGAAACAACTATTCAAAGATTTGGGACCAAAGTCTGATATCGCTTACACTCCCACAAATTCAGAGTAAATAGACTGATTTCAGAAAAGTTGCTTTGAATTTACAGTGGTGTAGATAAGCTCAGAATCTGGCCCTAAGGTATTAAATAAGGAAGAGTAGTTTATTGCTAACTTGACTAATAGGTGTGAAAAGCTGTTTTCCTTGCTTTTGCACATACATTTGCCAACAGCTGTTTCAACATTTATAAACACTATTCCCAGTGATTGCCAAATAACCATAAATTCATTTATGCATATTTTTGAGTTGGAGGCATAAAAATAATTACATGTCTGATTAAACCCATTTATGCCTTCATGTCTATAATAGATATGAATTGTTGCAATGTATTACATCTACAGGCATAAATATTACAACAAGTGCAATACAGGTTATCGTTAGCAGTTGTGAAGCAATAACTTACTCAGATGCAGTTGGGCTATTATATTTCAAATAGTTTCTTTTCAATTATGTACAGAATGTCTTCCACATAATGGTATAACTCTGAGTACCATGCTAAAAGAGCCTTGGGGCTGGCTATTTCTCCATTTTCCTATAAGTGAATTATTGTAAAGCTGTAGATTGGAGGCACACAATAAACTGCAACAACAAAAAGAGACCGAGAGAGCTTTAATATGAGATTCCAGTGCAGGCAAACCTATTTATAAACTGCTTCTTCATCTGGACCCTGATAATTAAAATGCTGACAGTGTTCTTAAAGGGCTGTAACACAGTACATTTGTTTAAAGTTAAAACCTGTGAGGCCAGCACACATCTTGCTTGATTCCACTTTTAAATCTGTGCCATAGAGACTGAATTTTGCTTTCTTCTTACTGAGATTCTTAGCTTACAGTGTTTTTACTTACATAATAATTAACCATATGCGTCATATCACAAACATTGGTAATTCTTCATTTTAAGTGTTCCAGCATTATTAATTCATTTGGCATTCATTGTAATAACATTGATCAGAATGAACTCATTTTGCATTCTTATAAATGTCATAAGTACTTACATTGGAAATCTACTGCAATTCAGGATTAATTAACGTACCACCTAATTTTCTTAGCAAACAAGAATGTGTGATCTGTGTCATGAATAAACATTCTTAACATCTCATAATTGTCCAAATATTGTGTTGGTGGTGTGTGTGTTTGTACGCACACCCACCCCGATATATGTTTCCATAATGCAAATACAGAATTATGACTAAAATATACCAACACATCTCTCTATATAATATGTCCTTAAGCAGATTATCACAAAGACTGCATTGGACCTAATATTGACAGTTATGTTTCATTCTACTTTTAGAAACATCTTAAGCGTATTTCTAATGTATAAAAGCAAAGAGATATAGAATGCATCTTGAAAAACCTAATAAGGCAAGAATTTAACTAGATACAGATGTTTGCTTTAAGATTTTAAAACTATTTTAAAAAACATTTTAACATACTATCGCTTACGTAACCTTTTGTACATTTTGTACATTTGTCATTTTTGCACACATAAATTTAAGTTTAAGTACCGTGTGATGTGATGTGATGTCATTAATGGGTTAGTAAAAAACAAACAAACCCAAACCAATTATTTGTATAAACAAAAGTGTTTTTTTTAAAGTGTCTTGTTCTTGAAAATGAGTAAGATCTTAAAGATAAATAGATATTCATTGTATAACAGCTTCATGAAGTGCTGGAACAGCTAAATGGTGTCAGTGTGTCCATCAAACTCATTTCTTCAGGAATTCATAACTTTGTCTGGAAAATTTATTTCTGGCAGAAAATGGACAGACAAGGTCTCAGCCTGCAAGCTAATTTTTGTACCAAAGTTTTTTTTAAAAGCCATTTTCGCTCAGTTTGAAGTGAGATGTGTGATTATTTCTCTAAAGATAAATATACATTTATGGATGTGTGCTTACCCAACACACCTTACCAGGTCAAAATGTCGTTTGCTGTTTGTATTGTGCTATATAAAGAAATCCTACATTTTAAAATGGAAATTTGGCAACTTAAAGTGGCAGCACATGATTTGGTCTGTTACCTAAAAATATATCTTAATCACATTATATAAACTATCAATCAGAAAGTCCATGAAGGATTTGTGGCATTCAGTTGTGTCTGGTCCCATACATTGCTATGGGAGAATTTGTCTTGGTCTTTACTTTTTATTTGAAAATAAAAGTAAAGTAATGTAATAAATATCTTCAAATAATAGTTTCATTTACAGTCAGAAGTCTTTGGTGAAATCCTGTCCCCACTGAAGTCATTGGCAACACTCTTTAGTGGGGCCAGGATTTCACCCAGGAAATTTAAGGTTAAGACTAGCCCTACATTTTTAACCCACTGCATTGTAGAAATTGCAGAACATAAAGGGGTCTACTCTCCTCTTCAAGAGCATTCCTAACTTCCATTAACATTAACTGCAGTTACATACCACAGGAAAGAAGAGTCCAAGTATATAGCAATATTAACTGGCCAGAGACATCTGAGACACTTAGAACAGGAACAGGTTGACTATTACGTTTTCTTTGAACTTCTTGGTCTTTGTTGATTTCAGTATGCAAGGCAGATCTTTCACAGTTGTCTATGGACAAAAAATAAAATAATAAAGTGTGATTCTACTCTGAAAAAAATCTATATAAAATTAGTACCATCTCAGTCGGCAGACTGGTTGCAGCAAGTAGTGTAGTCGAGGAACCCATTTCTCATTTGGGGAATATGCAATTTAATTTAGGTTAGTTTACCCACTTCTTTTTTTGCCACTACACCACTGGTTACCACAATATATTCACAGATGGATCAGCTTACTTTTAGGGACCAAGGGCCTGTTCTTAAAGGTATCTAGTTGCTTAAAGATGCAGATAGGCCCTTAGAAGGATTTTTTACCAAAAGAGCCTTAGTGCCTAACTCCCACAATGGAATTTAGGTGTTTAAGCACTTTTGAAAATCCCATTGCAACCTATCTGCATCTCTAGGTACCTAAATATCTTTAAAAATATGGACCAAAGGTAAGGTCCCAAATCCTACAAACTGATCAGAATGGACAGATCTTTAGTCCTGTGGTTTTCCCTCATGGAGCCACTTGCAGGATTGACACTTATGGCTTCTACTGATGAGCACTTAAGTGTAAGCCTAAAAAGCTTATTGAATTGCAGCCTAAAATCCCACCCCCTTTTCTTTTTGCTCATTTATCGCCTGTAGTAAATAAGCAACTTGACTTTCATATGTGAAGCTGAGGTTGAGAAGCTGGTTGTTAGGATAACCATCTTTTGGCTTGTCAACTGATTATCATCTCCCTGTAACATCCAGATTCAAACTAAGTATGAAACCTCTCAATACCATTTGACAGAGTCACTTCAGAGAGTAGAACAGCACTTTAAAGTTATTTCAGGCTAATTTTTTTACATGTAATGAGAAATGGAACCTGAATTATGAATCTCAGATCTCTATGGAAATTGGATCTGGATCTCACAGGTTTGAATCCAGTGGCCTATTTTGGGACCATCTCTAGATACAATATATATATACACAATGTATACAACAGTTACTTGGGGTGCACTGATCAGGAGGCTACACTAATGGCAAGAGGTGACCTAAATGTAGGATGCAATTGGATATCATTAGAAAACAATGAGTTAGATTGTCATATAAGATAGATAGATATATATACACACACACACACACATGCTTCGGGGTGTACTCATATTTACTGAGCTACTTAAAAATTAGGATTTTTTCATCTCAACACTGATATACTTTTAGTGAGCTAACTCATTCCTCATCCCCTTCTAAGTCCCCCTTATTCAGTAAAAATGTTTTGTCGATGAAGACGAGATAGTTTTCAAATAGTTTAATTGTAGAAAGATATCCAAATACTGCTTCTCTAAGTGTTTGCATAATGCAGCCATACTTCAAGGAGCAATGGGCCATTATAAAACCCTATTTTTTTTCTTTGAGCTGCCTTTAATGTAATGTAGGAAGTTGTTTCACTTGTTTTACAAAGCTTTATGGTAGACAAGTTTCTTTCAACCTCAACAGACATTAACGAATGTGGGCCATTTGTAAATGATATGGTGCCAGCAACATCATGAAATATCACAGTCTGTTGCTTATAGGTAGAAGAGAGCTGAGTTTTAACAAGAATAAGTTAGACAATACATATAAAACAATACCTATTGAGGAAAACATAGTAGATGATTTGTGCCATTAGCAGCTATTAGCCATTAAAAGCAGCAGTTAGTTGGGACACAAAATTGAATATCCTTATATATAATATGATGGACATAGTAAGTAGAACTGAAGAAAATACCTTCTCTCACTCTAAAATAAATTAATAATTTGAGGCATACAATAGCTGTACAGTTTCAAATCTGAGAGCAGTAGAAATTGTCTCCAAACAGGTGTGCATACTACAATGAGTTAGTCCCATATTAAAAGAAACTTTAATTATAATACTTTTAATCCCAATAGTATAATTATAGAATCTCTCAAATTAAAAATAAATATGAATAATACTATAATATATATTTTGACTGCATTTCAGTTGTGTTTAATTTTATTTCATTTGGTGCACAAAACTTCTTGTTTCTCGTCACAACAAATATAATTATTTTTATTATTTATATCATAGCCAAAGGAATTTGTCAAAGTTCTGAGCAATGAGAAAGAATGAGGGTAAAATGGAAACTGGAACTTATCCTTAGCTATATCATGAACTATCCACAACCACTGTTGTATAGCATGACTATGAACAAGATGCAGTAAAACAAGGCAACATATAGTAGTAAAACAAAAACCCCAAACCAAAAAACAGTACAGTTAAAAGGCAAACGGGGCCTGATTCTCTTCTTGCTTACATTGACTTCACAACAGTGTTATTGCATGGACATCAGCAACATCCTCCTGGGTTATTACAATATTGTGAGAAGACAGTCAAAGTGGAGGGGTGGACACTATTGCTAGCAGGTAGCCTTTGTAATAAAAAATCATTTTTACAAGTGACATGGAAGTTGCTTGGGGTGCACTGATCAGGAGGCCACACTAATTGCAAGAGGTGACCTAAATGTAGGATGCAATTGGATATCATCAGAAAACAATGAATTAGATTGTCTATAATAAATGTAGCTCCAAACATAAAAAATGTTCATATTATATTCATTCCATATCTAATCAAGCATATCACATTGTTTTTAAAGGTGAATTGATTTAAAAAAAATTAATTACAATACTGAGGAGCCCAAATCAGTAACAGAATTGCAAGTATTTCTGTCTATCAGCACTTCCTGGAGACTATCGGTTCTTCTTTCACTTAACTACCCAAGACCTGAGTTCAGGGTACTGTGTTGCTTCCTCATTAGCAGACATATATATTAACATCTGTGCTGCTTTCGCTTCGATTTAGTATCTGATCTCATCATCTGTTGCAGGTGAAGTAGAACCCTGAACTCAGGTCTGGGCAGGTCTAAAAGATTTTCAAATCACCTTTGGGCTCCTAATGTTTAAGTATTAATGCCACTGTGTGTGCATAAGCTACGGCTGTGAATTCAGATTCCATAGGAACCCAAATAAATCCAAATACTTTGATATTTGTATTTGTACTTGTTTCATTAACTTTTCTTGGCCCCAGGGAAATATTTGTGAGCTGAAATAACACAGTATCTCTCTTCTCATAATATTTGCACCTTCTAGGAATTGAAATAATGAAAAATGATTAGATCTTGCATTATTTTGCCTCCATAAATGAATTCCTTAAGCTTTACAAAGCCCATGGAAAAAACAGACACATGATACACATGATATACATATGCATCTGATGAAGTGGGTTTTAGCCCACGAAAGCTTATGCCCAAATAAATTTGTTAGTCTCTATGGTGCCACAAGTACTCCTGTTCTTTTTGATGATACACAAACTGTATCATATATACATATAAACTTTATAAAACTGTTGCAGTACAGTCAGGTAAATAAAGCACAGGACTGGGAGTCAGGATATACCTGGTCCTATTATCATCTCTGCTAAATTACTGTGTCTCCTTGTACTGTGAATCCAAATGATTCTGAATGCTTGGGATTGGCAATACTGTGACAGTCACTTTCTGGTTATACTGCCATTGTTGTTGTGTGTGGCAGAGTTTGTCCATATGTAGAGCAGAAAACTCTGTTACCCACATAAGAGTCTGTGTGACTCACTGAAGCAAAGTTTCAAGAGGTAAAAGAAAAACACTCAGCTTCTTTTTTCTCACAGAGAGGTAAGCAACCGCCATTAAAAAAACAAATGTTGGACATTTTCTGAAGAGAAAATCGCCAAATCCCAGTTCATTTATCATGACTTTAGAACAATGAGTTATTGACTAGTTTAATAAATGGGGGTATTAACCCTGGTTACTAAATCATCACAGTACCTTTATTGCATTGTGAAATACAGAGTATTTCATTAAAGAAAAACACTCAGATTAGTGCGTAAAATGGATTCCTGAAGTAGGATATGGCGTCCTGGCTCAAATCTGAATCAGAATGGGATGTTAGATGGGGTGAGATCTAAGTTACTACAGAGAATTCTTTCCTGGGTACTGGCTGGTGAGTCTTGCTCACATGCTCAGGGTTTAACTGATCACCATATTTGGGGTCGGGAAGGAATTTTCCCCCAGGGAAGATTGGCAGAGGCCCTGGAGGTTTTTCGCCTTCCTCTGCAGCATGAGCATGGGTCACTTGCTGGAGGATTCTCTGCACCTTGAAGTCTTTAAACCACGATTTAAGGACTTCAATAACTCAGACATAGGTTAGGGGGTTGTTACAGGAGTGGGTGGGTGAGATTCTGTGGCCTGCATTGTGCAGGAGATCAGACTAGATGACCATAATGGCCCCTTCTGGCCGTAAGTCTATGAATCTATGAATCTATGAATTGTACCACCTGTAGGGAAATGGGTGCTGATAGCACCAGTCTTTGAATAACAGAGATGTAATGCTCTTGATCTTTGGGAAACTT
The DNA here is from genome assembly GCF_016161935.1 of Mauremys reevesii. Taxonomy (NCBI): domain Eukaryota; kingdom Metazoa; phylum Chordata; order Testudines; family Geoemydidae; genus Mauremys; species Mauremys reevesii. The sequence goes on along the minus strand of NC_052624.1, from coordinate 59,633,463 downwards.
ACACTAGCTACTCCACCAACAGAGAGTGAGGGTTTGGCGAACATGAGAGCTTCTCCCCCTCTACAAGGGACTGGCCATTGAAATAATTTTACAGGAAGTGTTATAAATAGCCCCACACAAATGCTGCATTCTGCTTTTGAATCTCTGATCAGGCCAAAGCTGAGAATGGGCTATTACCTCCTTCATTTCACATGTGCAATTCCCACTGACATTAATGGAAGCTGTGTATACAGAGCAATGGGAGACTATTCCCTATCACTGCTAATGTACACTTTCAAAATGGGTCCAACACTGTTTAAGAAAGCCAATGGTACATGAATAATTGAAATATTTGGCTAAATCCATGGTCTCTCTTGTGAACTCACCAGATGACATGTGGATAATCACATATTTGGGGAACGGCAGTATGCTGGCATATCATACATTAAGCGCAGAGGTTGCTATTACCTCTCAATCCCATCACTTATTAAGAATTTTGGAGATATGGAGTGTGGCTCTGTGGGCACAATTTGCACTTTATAGATGTTCATAAGTGTTTTTGAAAGTCAGTTGGCTACAGAGATGTGGTCTAAGTGCACCTCTCTTTGGCCAAGAAGTTGGGTGAGGGAGAGATTCCTACACAGTTTGAATCCATTATTGCTCTCACAGTTTTACCTAAAAAGGGCATGTCTACACTAACCGGTAGTTTGGCACTGCTGCAAATGATGCAGCGAGTGTCGATTTAGTGGGTCTGGTGAAGACATGCTAAATTGATGGTAGAGAACTCTCCCATTGATTTGTGTACTCCACCTCTCTGAGAAGTGTAAGGGAAGTCGACGGGAGATGCTCTTCCATTGACACAATGCAGTGTAGCCACCACGATAAGTGGAACTAACTATGTTGACTTCAGTTATGTGAATAACGTAACTGAAGTTGCGTAAGTTAGATCCATTTACCCCGGTAGTGTAGACCAGCCCTAGTCAAAGTCTCCATCAGTATTGACCTTGGTCTTGCAAACACGTAATTGTGTGCTTAACTTGTGAGCACTCCCACTGGCTTGCATGGGACTGCTTGCATGAGTAAAGTTAATCACATGCATAAGTGTTTGCAGGATCAGGACCATTAGTGTTAACATGGAGAAGAAAGTTTAATGACAATTTTGTGAACACCTTAGTATAGCCTGAAAAACTATAGTAAGCTCTGTGAATTTGCTATTGTATCTGAAACAACTTTATCTATTAGATGGAAAAACAACAGAATACATTTTATGTCATAGATTTCAAAATAGGAACTTGCACATGTGGTAATAACTAGTGATACAGAGCATGGGCATCATGTAGTTGAACTCAGGGCTGGTTTATGCTCGAGATATATCTCCACTGCAAATAAAAAAAGTGTGTTCTTAACATGAGTTAGCTAACAGCTAACTTGGGTTAAAATAGCAGTGAATTCATGGCAAGTTGGCTTTTAACTCAGGTTAGTGGCTTGAGTTAAAACTTATAGGGGAGCCTTCGGTTGAATTTAAGCTACTAACCTGAGTTAAAAGAAGAGTTGGGAGAGTTTGGGTCAAGGATACATGCAGGAACCGTTACTAAAACTCTTTCCATTTTACTGGTATCTCAGGCAGATGTTAAAAAGCAGCTACTAAAGTTAGACATTTTAAAATCAGCAGGTCCACATAACTTGTAGCCAAGAGTTTTAAAAGAGCTGGCTGAGGAGATCACTAGACTAATAATGTTGCTTTTCAATAAGTCTTGGAACACTGGGGAAGTTCCAGAAGACTGGAAGAATGCTAATGTTGTGCCAATATTTTAAAAAAGTAAATGGGATGACCTGGCTAATTATAGGATTGTCAAACATCAATCCTGGGCAAGATCGTGGAGCAACTGATATGGGACTAGATTTATAAAGAATTAAAGGAGGGCATATAATTAATACCACTAAACCTTGGTCCATGGAAATTAGATCCTGTCAAACTAACTTGATTTTTTTTTATGAGAATACAAGTTTGGCTGATAAGGGACAACTCAAGACTTGCCGATGCATGCTGGAAAAGAGAACTCTGACAGTAAGCTGCTCAATGAAGAAAGTGGCCCTTGGAAGCATGTGACTATAAGAACAAGACAGAGGAAAAGATCAGCTAGGGAAGGAGAAACAGAGCTGAGGAACAGGTTCACTGGGTTGGAAAACTAAAGGAAAAAGGCAGAGAATATCAGAAGATGGGAGAGCAAAGCTAGCCTTAGAAGAAGATGGAAAGAGACAATTGAGATAGCTAAAGTTCAGAGCTCCAGAAAAATAGAGGACGACTCACAGAAGACTGCAGGTGAAACAGAAGCCTAGAAGATTTACAGCCAGAAAAAACAGGAAGGGGAATGTCTGAGAGTCTCATCAAATACCAGAAAGAGGCAGGTCTATATGACTGGAGATTTCCTGCTAAGAACAGAGAGGTTTGTCACCAGAGCTGATCTGGAGAACAGAAGGGTGTGTTGTCTGGCAGGAGCTAAGATACTGGATGTGGACCTGAGGCTGCAGAGAATCCTAATAGGAGTGGTAAAGAATCCACTGATTGTCTTTCATGCGAGAACAAATTATAATGTAAGATTCTCTCTGGGATGCATCACGGAAGACTATGCGAGGCTGGGGAAGACACTTAAAGAAATGGAGGTTCAGGTGATTTTCAGTGGGATTGTACCTCTCACTAGAGGAGCAGAGCAAAGACAAGACAAGATTATACTGATCAACAGATGGCTTAGACAGTGGTACTCTACCAAGTGCTTTGGGATGTTCAACCACTAAGAGGCATTCATGGACACAGGATGTTCTCATGGGATGGAGTCCACCAGAGTAGGGAGGGTAATAAGACTTCTGGGATGGAGACTGACACGAGTGATTTAAAAAGCTTTAAACTAGGAATTTGGGGGAGACTAATATTAAGCAGGTGGAAAATAAGGTTAAAGAGTATACAGAAATGGACAAAGGAAAATGGACTAGAACTACTGATCCAGGAAGTGAAACCAGATATAGGGATAATGGAAACCTGGTGGAATAGTAGTCATGACTGAAATACAGGTATTGAAGAGTATGTGCTGTTCAGGAAAGGCAGAAATAAAGGTAAAGGTGGTGGAGTAGCATTGCTTTTTAATGATGAGGTAGAGGATACAGAAATTAGAAGTAATGGAATGGATAATAAAACAGAATCTGTTTGGGTCAAAATCACTTTGCAGAAGAAAGGTAACAGAGACTCCACTGGGATAGTGAATAATTTGGATATGGAGAGACACTTTAATATTTTTAATGAAATAAATACAACTGGGAATTGTGTGATTATGGGAGACTTTAATTTCCCAGATACAGATTGGAGGACAAATGCTACTAAAAATGGTAAGCACTTAAAATTTCTGGTTGTGATAGCTGAGAGATTTCTTCACCATATAGTCACCAAAACAACAAGAGGTGATGCCATTTTAGATTTAATATTGGTAAGTAACAAGGACCTTATAGAAGAACTGGCTGTACAAGACAACTTGTTTTGAGTGATCATGAGTTTAAATTAAATGGAAGGATAAACAAAAATAGGTCTGCAGCTAGGGATTTCAAAAGGAAAATTAAGGGAATTAGTTAAGGAAGATGACTGGACTGAAGAACTCAAGGATTTGAATGTGAAGGAGTCTTGAAATTAATTGGTCTGCCAGAGTTAGGGCAGGTTACTCAGAAGACTGCTGAGAATGCCTAATTTTTAGAGGTGACTCCTGCTTAGGATCCACCAGCTGGGGCAGTTTGTGTGCGAGAGGGTGTTTGCTCTTCCCAATCTAGCCTATGGCACTAAGTGGCAAATTTCCAAAGGTATTTACAAAAAAAACAGGAGTACTTGTGGCACCTTAGAGACTAACAAATTTATTTCAGCATGAGCTTTCGTGAGCTAAAGCTCACTTCTTCGGATGCATCCGAAGAAGTGAGCTTTAGCTCACGAAAGCTCATGCTGAAATAAATTTGTTAGTCTCTAAGGTGCCACAAGTACTCCTGTTTTTTTTGCGGATACAGACTAACACGGCTGCTACTCTGAAACCTGTCAAAGGTATTTAGGCATCTAGGATACAGATAGGTGTTTAATGGGATTTATAAAAACACCTAAGTGAGTTAGATGCCAATTTACAACTAAAATTAAGGTATGTAACCTGCTTAAGGTGCTTTTGAAAATCCACTAAGTGCCTATCTGCCCCTTTAGGCACCTAAATACCTTTAACAATCTGGCCCCAAGTGTCTAGCACTGGTCCTGACTATTGCATAGTGTCCCTTTAACATTATCTTGAAAAATGTGGCATTAAAGAGTGAATGGCCTTTTCATTAGTAATCTTTCAGTTCAAAGAATTATATTCTATGAATGTTCAATTCATATATTCCATCATTTCAAAGACTGAACATAGACTATGATGTGCTCTTTTATCTTTTTTTTCAAATAGATGAAATGGATAAGTTATATTATATTTCTGTTCAATTGACTATCTCCTTTATAACTGTGAAAGAATGGCTTGCAATACACATCAATAAGAAAACAGTATAAAAAAAGATAGTTCAGTACAATGTAGCAGTAACAATGACTAGCATATGCAGTAGTAGAGGATTACATTAAATTGTACAATGCTTCAGAAAAGCAAGCATTTAAATCAGTTACACGGAGTTGGGGAATGGGTTTATGCTTCTAAGGAGGTGGAGAAAGAAAAGAAAGAAAGAAAGAAAGAAAGAAAGATGCATTGAAGGGAGAATGGCTCAGTGGAGTAGATGAGCTGGTAGGCTGATTAAAGGAGTATGAAATTCTCCCATCATGGTAAGTACCACAGAAGAAACACAACACAGCAGGACTGCTGTGATTTTCCTCCAAAATCAGGAAGGTGGCTGTGGAGTGAGTGTGCAGGCCACAAAGGAGGACATTTTCTGTATTTAGTTGAGATCTTTCCACATAGAACACCATTGAGGCCGGAGAATAAGCAGGGCCACTGGGTCTGTGATTTTGCAGACACAGCGACCATAAACCCCTGCCTAGGGGAAACACAGAGGTCACAATCTACTTTAGCCCAGGAGATTGAGTAGTGGCTACGAAGCTGTCCTACACCCCACCTGCAGCTTGACAAGTTGTGGATTTTATTTCCCCCCACCCCAGGCTCTAGAGCCACTCCCACATGCAGAACCTATTTACTCAGGCTTTGTGCACAGGGCCATGACAGTGGGTTAATGCTGTGGATGTGGATGTGTGTTTGTGAATCATCAGGATTGGAAAGAACAGAATTCCCAATACTTGAATTTCTCTGTAGTATTCTGCACAACTCCAATTAACACACTTCTAAACAAACTGAACTTTACCATGCACAGGCTTGAGAGGGGAAAGCAGAATGTCAGGACGATGTTCTCTAAACCTAGTCTCATCTCAAACTCTGGACCACCCACTCCTCCTCCTCAGCCTTCCTTGTAAATTTACCTCCCATACAATTCCCAATTCTTTTCTGACTGAAGGGGAGATCCATGGCTGAGACTGAAGTTTTCTTCAAATAACTAAATCACTCACCAAAAACTGACTTTCTAAAAATAAGTCCATTCATTTTAGCTTTCCTGATCTAAGTGACTGTGCCTTTCCGTGCCAGCCTGTGTAAATGTCACACTTGCAGATGAGTAACCCTGAGAGAAGCTGGTCTTTGACAAGCACGATTAGTTTTAGCTCAGCTTTTCTTGTGATGGGCTTAATTTAACCTCTGCTCCGTGCAGGGATTGGTGCAGAGCCACATTGTTCCAGGTGGAGCTTCAGGCGGGATCATGCTTCCAGGAGGCACAATCCTTCCTTTCAGGATCTCCTCAATATGCAAGGGTGGGGGGGAAGGCACGTCTGCTGCCCCATGCCTTAGAATGGTACAGTCTGCATTCAGCCAACTCTGACAGCCAGAAGGAAGGGGGATGTCCAGGTCTTGACCTGCCCCTCTCCCCTCTTTCCGTTTGTGGATGCCTGTGCACCCCTAGCACTAAGAGGTAACACAGTGGTGCAAAGGCTTTTGTGTGTCCCCTCATCCTTGCAAAGCCACATACAGATGTTAATTTACTATGTAATTAACAATTCCACAGAAAGGTTTGGAGATAGTTTAATGTGATATGGCAGCTTAGTGCTTACCTGGAACTGGTGCTCTTTTATTGCAGCTATACCTGTAACAGGTACTGGGGTAAAATAGGCTTCACAAAGTGTTCTTTGATTTCCTTGAGATGCAGATGGATGCATGCTCAGTAAAGTTCTAAAGCGTCTCTTTGCAAGGTAAAATAAAGGAATCTTTGTAGCCATCATTAAATACCTTCACTGTAAGATTTACTGCTGTAATCATGACAAAGCAAATGGGATGCTTTTGGCAGCAAAAACAGTCTTAAAAAGACACTAGGTATTGTTATTGTTTTCCTTGCAAAGTATAAAATACCTCAGAAATTACATGGTGTCACACAGCCTGCCATGGCCTATAAAAATGATGCACTGACTTTAGTTTTATAAAGAAAATTACACTGTGTTCCTCTTTGTGTTTCTGAGATATGGTACGGTTCCCCTAAACTTTCCTGGTAGAACAATGTTTGGTTGGAAGTTTTATTTGGCAATGAAATGATTATTTTGGGAATCAAAATATGAAGAAGACCATACAAAAATCTATGGCCAAAATATTCCAACCTTCGTGCCTAAAGTTAGGCTTGTAAATCCATATTTAGACACCTCATTATATGTGACTTCAATTTCAAAGATCTTGGGCACCTGCAGCTCCCTTCAACTTCAACAGGATTTGTAGATGTTTTGCACTTATCATAGAATCATAGAATCATAGAATCTCAGGGTTGGAATTCTAAAATTTGCTTGTATTTAGGTGCCTAAATATGGCTTTAGAAGCCTAATTTTAAGGACCCAAGTTTGAAAACTTTGGCCTATATTGTTTTTCTTTCCACCATTATGTTTTGTATGTCACAAAATAATACTTTTCAGAATGGTAGTCGTGTTAATCTGTATCAGCAAAAAGAACAAGGAGTACTTGTGGCAACTTAGAGACTAACAAATTTATTTGGGCATAAGGCTTTAGCCCACAAAAGCTTATGCCCAAATAAATTTGTTAGTCTCTATGGTGCCACAAGTACTCCTCATTCTTTTTGATAATAATACTTAGCTCACATAATAATACTTAGCTCTTAATACTTAACAGAATTCAGGTCTTATGAATCCCAGTCCAGCACTCTAGCCACTAGGCCACTTGGCACCTGATTGGGCATCTCTCAAATAATCTGGGCACCAAATTCTCTTGAGGTATGGTGCCTATGAGTGGGATCCTGGCTGTAGCTAGCCAGCTGAGACTTGCCCAGCAAGTGTAAAGCCTGCAGAGTAGGCTATTGCATCAACCTCCTAAACCCCCTATCAATGCAGGCTAGGGCTGTGTGTCAGATTGGAGCTCTGCTGAGCCTCAGCTGGCTTATGGCTCCCAAGGGACCATATGCAAGGCTTGGGACAGGTGCAGACAAACCCACAGAATCAGGGATCCATAACCAGCTCACCGACTGTTCCCTCCCATCCTCTTGCACTAAACAGAATACAGAAGCAGTATAGAATCTGCCGCAGTATGTGATGGGCTATGCTACAAATATTGAACTAGTTTTATAATATTTTAAATACAGTTTACTTATTGCAAAACATTGCCTTAATTCTGCATGAGGTACGTTTACACAGATCTCTGTGGCCCTTTAAAAGCAATGGGACTCTGTACAGGCAAAGGAGTCCGTTCTAGTGGATCCTAGTGCAAGACTGAGGTGTAAATTTTAAAATATTTTGAATATGTCTTTAGGACATAGGAAATTATATATTATTTTTCAGACTAGGCTAAGTGTGCCAAACCTACAGTTATATAGGTGAGTGAACTGGTTCTGTCATTCAAATGTACAAAACTGGGTATGGTTACTGCATGACATTTTTACTTCCCTTGATCAGGGGCTTCCTCTTGAATGCTTATACATCAATGACATCTAACATGCAAGCTTTTAGCACCTTTTCCCATAACAATATGTTGCATGCGGATCACTTAAGACAAAGATTTGGGTTTCTCATGTCTACACTATGAGTGCTATAGTGGCATAGCTACAGTGCTGTAGTTTTGCTGGTGTAACTCTGTAGTGTAGACACCGCCTACAGTGATAGAAGGGATTTTTCCTTCAATGAAGAAGCTCCACCTTCCCAAGTGACAATAGCTAGGGTGATGGAAGCATTCTTCCATCGACCTACCTGCGTCTACACCATGGGTGAGATCAACATAGCTATGGTGTGGGTGGATTTTTCATACCCCTGAGCACTGTAGCTATGTCAACCTACATTTTAAGTGTGGAGAAGACCCTAGATTAGTATTTACTTCCATTGTATTTCCTAGAAAGTTTACACTGTGTATTCTTGGTGTTGTACCATAGCTTTCTATTTAACAAATAACTTATCTTAGGACAAAAACAAAAAAAACCCAAAGACTATTATACTTGGAAAAAACACTATTTTAAACATACTTCATATATATATTTTTGGTTTGGGAAGTTTCTTACCTTTAATGTTACCAGTAGTTAGAAACACCTAGGTAATTCTAACATTAATAAAATAATGTGTTATTGTGACTCCAGTGGTATTTCAAAGATATTATTCTGTTTTGTAAAGACACTCCCCTATGGGAAATTATGGTAAGTGAGAATTTTAATACCTTCTGTTTGTTCTAAAATACTTGCTTTTCACAGCATATTTTTAATATTAGAAGCCAATATTTATGTTTCTGACACTATTGGTCAGAAATAATATTGACCTTACAGTTAATAATAGCAATTCTAGAGTGATAAATTAATCAGAAATACAAATGGAACAGACCCTGACTTTTCCACTTAAGTTACAGTAAATAATCCTACAATTTTTATCTCTCTTTCCCCCCATTTTTGTGTTTATGATCTCATCAGTTTTTATTCTCTTTATGTGAAGGCTTTGTTCTCTTCTACAATCCTGTTTGGAGGGATATTTTTATCCCTCACTGTGAGATATATATAGCTATTGATATCTTCTTCTTCCTCTTATTCACTCCCAGTGGAGCATAAGGCGTCAACCATTCTCCTCCATTCATTTCGTTCTTGAGCGAGCAGCAAATTTCATCCCACTTCATTCCCATGCCTTTCATTTCCTCTTCAATGGTCCTTCGTCATGTCCCCAATGGTCTACCTCTCCTCCTTCTTCCTTGTGGTGTCCATCGTAGGGCAATATGAGGGTGTCTATCAGCACCCATTCTCAACACATGCCCCAACCATCTCCATCTTCGTTGTTTGGCTTCATCCACTATGTTGATAATGCCCGTTAATCGGCTCACTTCAACATTGGTGATACGCTGCGGCCAATGTATGTTAATAATTCGCCTAAAACACCTTCCTTCAAAACCCCGAAGCCGACTTTCTATCTTCTTGTTGGTCCTCCATGTTTCCGCCGCATAAAGCAACACAGAGCGGACGTTCAACCTGTAGATCTCTACCTTGGTTTTCATTTGCAAGATGGCCAACCTCCAAATGTTCTGAAGTCTATAGAATGCAGTTGCTGCAAGACCGATTCTGGTAGATATCTCCTTCTGAATATTACCATCAGCCGATATGTAACTACCAAGATATTTAAAATCGTTCACCTCCTCCAATTCTACATCACATACTACTGTTGTCGTCGAGCTGGCTGTTTTTACTTTCATTGTTTTGCTCTTACCGGTGTGGATATTAAGTCCCACGCACCTTGCTGCTCTACCTACTCTATCAGTCTTCTCTTGGAGGTCCATCTGAGAGCTTGAAATCAGGGCGATGTCATCCGCAAAGTCACAATCTTCAATATGACCAGAGAGTCCCCATGCAATCCCTCTTGGCCTATCTTCGGTGGCTTTCTGCATCACCCAGTCTATAACCACAAGAAATAGGATGGGCGAAATAACACATCCTTGTCTATCTCCCATTCTCACATGGAACCACTCGCTCCGCTGTCCTTCATGGCGAACACAACACTTATTATCGGCATACATATCTTTGAGGATGTTAATAACTTTCGGAGGGAATCCATATGTTTTTAGGATATTCCAGAGAGATGGATGGTGGACGCTATCAAATGCCTTCTCGAAATCAAGGTAGTTAATGAACAGTGGCGAGTTCCATTCAAGGGATTGTTCCATTATCACACCTAATACAAAGATCTGATCAACGCATCCTCTCCCACTCCTAAATCCTGTTTGTTCTTCCCTCAGGACCTCTTCTACTGCTTGTCTTATTCTCTGTAACAGGACTCTGCAGAAAACCTTCCCGAGCACTGATAACAGCTATTGATATATAGATATAAAATGAGGAATACAATTATATATAATTCCGGTCTTAACACTGTTCAAAACTCCTACTTTAGGGCCTGGCTTGTCATCCAAGGACCCCATTTTCCTAAGGACAGCCTTCCTTTCATGGACATAATTTGTGCACATACTTTTGAACCTGCAGTCGAATCACAGGCCCATATGTAAAGGCTTGCATCTCTTATACTTGTGCAAATCAGTCAGAAGTGCAAACACTCAGAATTCTGCAGTCCTGTCCCCCAGACCCTCTCAATTCAGGCCACCCTCAGTTCAGTTCCTCATCATCCCCACTGCATTAGTTCAACCCCACACTGCATTGACTCCCACCACCCTCAGTTCACTCTCCCAGCACTCACCCCATCTGCTCAGAACCCACCATCAATACAGCCTCCCCACCCCATCAGCCCCCACCCTCTCATTTCAGCCCCCTTGAAGCCCCCAGGCCATAGTTCAACCTTCCTGGCCTCACCTCTGCTCTTCTTAGGGTTCTTCACCATCCTCAGGCTTGGGGGCAGGGGCTGCAATGGAATCTCCTCTCCCACTTCCCAGGCTGGCAGGGGAGCAGCCACCCAGGGCTGAGAATGGGAGCCCTAGCCCCCAGCTACAGCTGAAAAAAATCCCTGACCTTTGAGACATCTATCGCAAGATCATGAGCGGGCCTTAATTTTACTTACACATCATGTCTCTCGTGATAGTAATGTCTGCTCACTGTGAGTGTCCAGTGACAGTGACAGGATACTGCAGAGGGACGCTCTTCCAGGGGTTTGCATACTAGAGACATCCTGAGTTACCTGCAAAGTAAGGAAAGGACGGGCAGAGTTCTGTGAGTTTGTTGGATTAGCTAACAGACTGGACTGTCAAAGAGTTGACACACACTATCTCTTGCTGAGGCAGAAAAGTAACAAGATGGCTTAAAGCTCTGGATACCCTGAGAAAGTATCACAGGACCAGACTCAGGAACCAGGAGCCAGAACCAAAGGTCAGAGCCAGCCAGAGCTAGGAACCAAGCATCTCCAAGGGGAGCAGGGCTGGAGTGGACTGGGCAGGACAGGAGCAAGGCTCTGAACAAGGCTGGTTCGGAGCTGGAGCAAGGCAGACAGAGGAGAGATTGCAGCTGCAGGCGTGTGCATTGAGTATCCCGTGCTTAAGTGTAGGCTGGCTTGCTTCTTCAGCCAATCAGATGGCCCAGCTTTGACTCAGTTATGTGCATTAGCTGCCCAGAGGCTGAACAGGGGAAACTGCAAGTTTTCATTCCTGACAAGAACCAGCCACACCAGCTTTGTGTCACTGTGACAGGGGGAATCCTTAGCTGCGCCTTTAGAGCAACCAGAACAGGGTCCAAGGAATCAGCCCATGGCATAGACCAAAGAAATTTAAAAAGAGATCTTGGCCTATGTCTGAATTGCACACTGATTGTGTTTAACAGCAGTGCACTTATAGAAAGTCTGCTTGCGGCCAGATCAAATGAAAATAAAAGGGCAGGATGTAAGATTCAGAAAACCATCACAGTAATTACATGCACAACTGTCCAAAAGGAGAGAGAGAGAGGATAGGTTCTTATTGCTTTAGTCACTTTATGTCCAAGTTTGACTTCTGTTCTCTCTCCATTTCAGAGCCACGTGATCTAAGATCATCATACAGCAATCAGTGTCACTTGTTGCACCAAATGCCTCAGAGGCAACACTGCGATTGCTCCTCCCCAACCTCTGTACTTGACAATCCAGTACAAAAATGAAAGCACCACTACAAACTGCTGCATAAAAGCAGCATCAACTATGTTACTTGTTTAAATACATTTCCAACTTCAGGAACAATAGCCACCCCCTTCCCCCCAAAAAAGACCAAAAGCAGGAACATTTCTGAAAAGGGACAGCACATACTCAGCAAGAGAAATAGTGGAGATGTTTTAGCTAGGAAATCATTTTCAAACTAAGTAGAATTGCTAGATTAGTAATCCAGATTTAAATTGTGCTTCTTAAAACCCAGCCTTTTAATGAGAGGCAATGTGAGACTGGAGAGAAATGAAGGGCTCTTTAACTGGAAAAACTAGGATGCCTTTGAAAAGTGAAGATGCTGGAAAGGAATGCATGTTGCTAGGTGTCATGTACATTCTATGTGTCGCTGGAACATTAACATCACTGTTATTTATAGAAAGGACAAAATTCACATGATTGGAATGAATCAGAAGATGACATGGAGTGACACGGGAGTAGAACCAGACAGCACCACTTCCCCCTCCTTTGTCTGTAGCAGAAACAAAGTACCTCAAAGAAAACCCAGTCCTGGGATTTAGGTTCCCAAGAAAACAAATACCACCCCACCCACCCCCCAAGAAATCCAGCCCATTGAGGTGTCCATGGGGAGAAGAATGCCTGCTGGAGCAATCTTTTTGGAGAAGCAGTAGGATACAGTCCAGTGCCCTATAGAGAATGGCAAGTCACCTTCACTATGCTTTGATTTTTTTTAAATCTGTTTTTAAAGGATCTGTGTAGACAACCTAGCGACTGAAGACTGCTTGGGAGAACAATTTTAAACCTGCATTTTTTATTATATGTTTTTGTCAAAAGATATATCTTACAAAGGAGATGGTGAGTTTTTGTTAGAAATGGCAGTTTATTGATATTAATTATAAAATGTCAATTAATTCCAACACCTTTTGTGCAATGAATATTACATTCTTGGCATAACAAAGGAGAACATTATGAGTGATCAAATATACTTGTTTGCGGTAGTCCGAGGATTCTGTATTGTAAAAAGGTCTATTCATGTTAGCATAGTGCTGAAAGACAACAAGTGAATTACAGCTTGGAAAGTGATGGGATAGACATAAAATCCAAGGGTCCAGAGGCCAACTAACTACAGGGACTCAGCTGAAGGCAGAAAATATATGGTATGTATGTTTTCAATGGATTCTTTCATTCATCCTGCTAAGAAGTACTGAGTCCTCAAGTCAAATGTGGGTTAGGCTAGAATTTTAATATTGGAAGTCACTCCATTGCAGCAATTGGGTATTTGAAGAAGCTCCTAACTGAGTGTCATGCTGTGTGTTCAACTATGAATAGGGGGTGAATACACAGAAGTGGTGACAGAAAACAGTAACTGTGGCACCAGATATAGAACTACAGTAATAATACTGAGCTACTATTACTATCCATAGCTTAGATGTAAAATGTACTGAAACTGAAAAACTAAGGAACATGTACCAGGAGTAGTTCTGTGGCTGCTTTGATAAGCTTGAAGGGGCACATTGACATTAAAACCCATTTACACCAGTCTGGCAGTGTATAGAGCCCTTCAAGTGGGAGTAAGTTACACTGTCAGAGCGGTGTGTGTAGATGAGAATCTGGACCTTTAACAACAAGGCCATAAAGAGAAAACAATGATATAATCTGATTGTTTTAGAGCAAAGGACAATCAATAGTACTTTTTGTAGCTGTTTTTTGCACAAAACATAATAACTTATTGAAACAAGGTTTGTAAAGAACTATATATATAAGTAACATATATTTTATACACAAATCCTAGATGTGATTTGTGGATACTGTTAGCCAAAAGGGCTCGTTTCCCCCCGGAGCTTACCTAATTACACCAAGGAGGCACGGAGACAGGAAGACGAGTACCATTCCCTTTATTGATCGGTCAGCTGAGCGGGTGCTCTGATCGGCTAGTGCCAGAAGAGAGACACACCCCACAAGCCCGAACGGGCCTTTTTATAATCAGTAACAAACAACTTAGCCTACGTTTGTCTACGTCATTTGGTTGACCTGTAGAACCTGTACATGCATCTATTAGGGGATAATTGGATACGCAGGATACATATATCATTTTGTGGGGGCTACAAGATACATCTGTTGAGGATACATTTATCATTCTAAAGGAGACACAAGATACATCCGTTGACCCTTTGTACTAAATACTTTGGAGACTTACATGGGAACACAGCTGCATACACTTGGGGAGCCAACATATACTTGGCCCCCGGAGCCAAACAAGATAAGCAAAATAGCTGACATAGGTGAATACACATCCGTTGTTCTACCAAGTTCCTTAAGCTTTCCAACAATACTTATTAACTGCTTTTAAGATTGATGAAGCCTAAGGTGGACTTCAAAAGGAAAGGGACGGAGGCCACTTTATCTGTGTAAGAAGCTAAACTGAACCAGTATATCTGTAGACTGCCAAGTGGTTTTAATCAAAGATGTACTGAAAATCTTGAGTGGACATGTGTTTAGTTTCTGTACTAGAGGGGAACAATCCTGTTGTAATATTAGATAAAAGGAGGGAAGGATGAATAGTTCATACATGTGCTCGAAGATTAAAAGGAGAAGAAAAGCTCTTGAAAAAGGAATGGGGACAGACTGATTGCATGCTCACAAGGTCTGAAATTCAGCCCACTGCCAGGACCTGCAGGAAGGCCCTATGTACCACTTCACCCCAACTTAAGATCTTAACATAAAATTTAAGTGGGGCATAGGCCCTCTGCAGTGGATTGAAATTCACCCCTGATAATATTGTAAGGAATTGCTTTCTAAAGCCAAAGGGACTAAAAGGCCCAAGTTTGCTTGAAGAAATCTTTCTTGCTACAATGTTTTGCAAATCTGTGAAAGCCATGGAAAAAAGCAGATTGTTCAAAACAAATATGGGTCAGATCTTTTTTGTTGAATTGGGACAGACGTTTTATACAAAAACAATGCTGTGAAATCTTTCATATACAGTAGTTTCCCCTACAAATTTTTTTTTTAAAAATTGACCATAGGAAAAAAGTCTAGATTTTTCCATCAAAACAGCCATCTGCCTTAGTCTTCTGTCAACTGCAAGTCAAGTATATTGTTCAGCCACTCTCCTTTGCTGGCACATTAAACTTCCATAGAAGAGAACAGTAAGCTTCTGTCTACCTGAGAAACTATCAGATTTCATCTCTGGGATTGGTATTAGATCCTTTGGGAGATGCAAATAGAATTTTAATTTTCTCAGAGTTTCATGCACCATTTGTTGTTTATTCCTTCATAATAGTATTATTTTCATGATGATAATAGGATTATATTTGTCAGAACATGTGTTGTCTTCCACAGCGTAACCTCACATTTTCCCCCAGGAAAACAAGGTAGGCACTTGCTAAAGAAAGAATGTGAAAACTTTAGCTAACTGTAGCAGGTTACAGGTGTAATATAGCCCTGTAACCATAAAGTTTTAATTCTTGAAAGTAATGGTAATTATCATTGTAGTGAAATGGAATTTAAAATGTATAAGTAAAGATGGGATTAATACATTGCTACACAATTTATATGTGTAATGTTACCCACACTAAATCTAATAAGTGTCTTGAGTTTCATTTCAACTGCAAGTATCAGAGAGGTAGCTGTGTTAGTCTGGTTCTGTAAAAGCAGCAAAGAATCCTGTGGCACCTTATAGACTAACAGACATTTTGCAGCATGAGCTTTCGTGGGTGAATACCCTCTTCGTCGGATGCAAGAGTCACTTCAACTGCAGTCACTTTTTAAGCTTATATTGGTTATGTAATTGTTCTAGTTGAAGTAGATGTTCAGCCACAAGATATTTTAGCAAAGTTAACTTCTCAATGTGGAGCATTCAATAAATGTTTTAAAAAACATAAGATGGATTCTGATATGTCTTACACCAGTGTAACTCTACTAATTTCAATGAAGTAACTCCTGATTTACGCTGCTATAAGAGGGGAGGAGAATCAAGCCTGACATGTTTACTCATTTTGTGATTTAAACTAAAGGGGCAGTTTTCAAAGGCACATAACTCTTTTGTACCTTCAAAAATACCCTCCTAAATACGTGTTTGCAAGGTATCATGTGATGACATTTATTCTTCTTGTTCACAAATTGGTGTCTTCTCCAAAATTTAATTTAAATTTATTTATTTATTTATTAAGAAAGAAAGATTAAATTATTTTTATTACTACTACTATTCTGATGGCAATTTTTTCTGGATTTTATTTAATCTTTTCTTAAATTACAGTTTGACATTCACAAGTCTTTGTGATCTTGGTGGGAAAATATGGTTCCTATTCACTGTGGTGAACGAACTACCCAAGAAACAACATATGTACGTTAATATAACATGCATAAAAATATGTGCATCTTTTCAGTTTCTGTTTTGAATGCAGTCAAAACTATTCTGCATACTGGGGTAATTGTATGACTCTTTGAAAAGATTTATAATGCTAATGTTGTTTGGATAGAGAAAAAAACATGAGTGCAAATACCAGCCTAATTTCAGCAGTACAGGTGTGTAATAAGACCATATAATTAAGCCAAAGATACATAATGATTTGTTGTTGGTTATGCATTTACAACAGCTGATGAGGTTCTTCATGTGTGGTTCATGAGTTAAGAAAATTCCCTATGATTCCACTGTTAACGAGGAAGATTCCTTGTGGACTTGAATACAAAAACATTCTGCACCTTTTATAAAGTGAAATCTCAGTACCGCCTGTTATTTAACTTCCATGTTACAGCAGCTTTACCTAAAGATGATTAAAAACATGTACATTCATGAAAAGGGTCGTTTTTGTCCCTATAAAAATAGAAAGGGAAATATATCAAAATGCCTGGCTTCTAGCAGTGTGCTTAGTGTGATATACCAGTGTGTTTAATCACCAGGTTACACAGAAAGTATGTTTTACTGCTAGGCTCTTTATATCACAAAATTATTTGTAAACAGCGAACTAAAATTCTTTAGAGAAGAATAAAACAGGCATAAACCTGGGATACTTAAAAACCATTAATCAGACAGCAGTCTGAATATCATGGGTTTAGTTACTTCAGATTCTACGCTATATGCCTGATCCTTCACTGCTAGGGTGACCAGATGTCCTGATTTTATAGGGACAGTCCCAATATTTGGGGCTTTGTCTTATATAGGCGCCTATTACCCCCTACCCCTTGTCCCAATTTTTCACACTTGCTGTCTGGTCACCCTATTTACTGCACTTCACATGGTCATTTACACCTATGTAACGGGAATCTAAAATGCAACCATGGTGTGAGCAGAGAATACTTATTTGGTAACATTTCACACAAATGCACATGTATTTACATCACTGAGCCTGATTCTCCATTATATTGCTCCTTGTTGTCACGTACACCTGTGCAAAGTGGGTATAGAATGTTATCAAATCAATATTCTTCCATTTGCTCACACAAACATGGTGTTTTATACCCACTTGGCACTGACTTTGCACATATGTAAATGACCACACAAGATGATGAGTCAGGCTCTTTGAGCTTGATTCTAACCTCACATCGATTTTACACTTGTGTAAATGCATTGATTTCAACAGAGCTACTCCTGATTTATACCAGTGTGATATGAGACTCTGGTTCTTTGACTTCATCAAAACATGCATTTGTGTGTGCCCAAAGTTTAAAAAGCAGTTCTATACAAAATAATCTTGAAGTCTAAGCAGAGTCCAATATTACAATGAATACCTGCAGAATATTTGGTTCATTTCCTGATTTTTACATACCAAAAATATTCTAGAGCAGTTTTTTTCCTGATAAACATCTGAACTGTTTATGGCAAAAGTTGAATTTCTTGGTAATACTGCAAGTTTAGAGGATTTTTTGTTCAAGTAAACAAAATATGGACAAATAGGCTAAAAAAGTAAAGGCTGTAACAGACATTTCATATCAAACCAATACTCCTGGAAGATAGATCAATAACATAGGCTTGTTTTTTCAAAGAGCTAATACACTGATTAAAATTATATTGCACTACAGTGAGTACTACAGTAGTAACAGATGTGATATTATCAGGGTTCGATAGCATTTTCACATAAATTATTGCATAAGCGCTGTTAATCATCATGTACAGGTGGTATGCCACCTGTTTAATTCAGTCTCAAGCTGATTTACACAATGTTGAGGCTAAAAAACAACAACAACCACTGAAACTCTCCAAACCTGCACAAAATTAGACTTATACTTACATATCAATTGAGTACATACAATTATTATTCCATTCAGTTTCAGGGAGTGAAAATAGCCCCTCACTGTCAGGTATTTCTTTAATCAGTAACTTGTAATGCAGTGCAGTGGTACTGGTGATAACAGATGGTGTCCAACGTGAATTTTTTCCTGCTGTATAAATAGGGATGAGTTAATCATTTGTGTTCTGGAGTTCCAATTGTAAAAGATCAGAGGGGTAGCCGTGTTAGTCTGGATCTGTAAAAGCAGCAAAGAGTCTTGTGGCACCTTATAGACTAACAGACATTTTGGAGCATGAGCTTTCGTGGGTGAATACCCACTTCGTCGGATGCATGTCCACGAAAGCTCATGCTCCAAAACGTCTGTTAGTCTATAAGGTGCCACAAGACTCTTTGCTAATTGTAAAAGATGCATTTCTCCACCTTGAGCTACAGTGCATGTAAAAAGTCCACCTCCTTTTACATGCTAATAAGCTACTAGTGGAGGTGTTATTTAGACCCATTAGTAATGGTCATAGAAAGCGGTAGGTATTGGAAATGGATGCAAAATATGGAGTGTGGGGGCAGAACATCACCACTTTTTTATGGAGAAATCTGCTTCTCAATACATTTGTTTCTAAATAGGTCCATTGGAAATAGGCAATGTGTCAATTGGGACACATACCCAGGGAGAAGGAAATGGGGCAAAGGCATAGACTGCAAAAATATGGAACCCTAATTCTCAGGTCTTCTCTGGTGGTGAAAAGCAGCCAGAAACCTGGTCTAAAGGTCCTCCTGAAAGGGAATAATCCCTGGTGGCACAAAGCCACCACAGTAGCAGTTCACCACCCACTCAGGCTTCCCGGGCAGGAGCCTCTCGGGGTTCTGAGCCACAGTGTGACTGCAGTGGCCACCATCTACGGTATTAGCCATAACTTTGCCATGGCTAATCAGACACGACAAGACACAATGTGTGGATGTATATGAGTGCAAACAGCATGGATACAATTTTTAAATGTGGGTGCCTAACATTCATTTCCTAAATCCATACTTAGGCACTGAGGTTTGAAAATGTTGCAATAAATGGGTGCAAATGATCATGTCAAAAATTATTTTGAAAATGTGGGCCTTATCCACTCTTTTCTTCAGTTTCTAGGACAGCTGTGAAACTAAATGTCATTAGTGTTGGTAAAACTTCTGAGATGCTCAGATAACAGATACCATGTAAGTACAAATTATTATTATTATTATTACGGTACAGTATACATTAACAACTTTGAAAAACATTCTCTCCCTTTTTTTGTTTATATGCTTTAAGAAAAATGCACATCCTGTTGGAATTGTTAGAATGGAACATTCCATCCGGAGAAATTATTTTTTTTTCCCCACTTCGGTTCATCAGCCAATCAGGATTCTTCCATTGCACAACAAGAAACTCCTAGCAAAAGAAGAAAAGGGTGGCTCAGAGCATAGGGGAACTGAGAACACTGGTTGGCTTGAGAAGATGTGAATTATTTACAATAATGTACAAAACTTTGAGTCAAAAAAGGATAACCTTTTAATGGCACATTTTCTGCTTTTTATTAACTTTTTAAAATACTGCTATAAAAAGATTAAAAAAATGAAAGGAGTTAAAGCAATAAATCTCTTTCAACTGATAAAAAGTTTAAAGACATTTTCACACTTGAAAAAACGGGAACATTTTCTATGAAAAGCAGCTTGCCTGTAATTTCATCTTTTTCCTTTGAAATGGTTTCAGATATTTGTGTCTGATGTAAATGCTTTTTCCTCACAATGCACCTTCTCTGGCAGTTGGATTCTGTGGTGATGTCACCTTAATCCCCATGGTTGGTAAACATCACACTTTGTTGCCATGGAGTGAATGTGATGTCATAAATTCAGTGTAATGATTTCATTACAGGATCAAGTACGAAGAGAAAATGGGCTGGGAAGATGAAAACTCAGGTTTAAACACAATTATCTGTGATGATTTGCAAATATGGCATTTTAAAACTCAGATGAAAAGGTAAAAGACATCTGTTTTCCATCTGATACATCTGAAAGTTTCCTCTTCTTGAAACCTAGGATATACAGATTTAAGGATAAAACTCCAGTACTGCCAACTCTTGTGATTTTATTATGTGTCTCACAATATTTGTTGTTTTTTTTCCAAAGCACCAGCTCCTGAAGTCATTTGATTACAAGACAATCTCAGCTTTCACTGCAAACAAAAAATATACAGTTACTTGGTAGTAGAGAAAATCTTGAAAACTTGAATCCTAAAGACTCAAAGACCAGAAGACAAAGAACAAGACACCAAAATAGGTTATTTTTAAAAAATCTCATGATTTTTTTGAATGTTTGGGGCTGGCAATACTGCAACTCCTTCCTCTACCTGTTAGCTTGTCCCTAAATATTTCAAGGATTTTCCCGCAGTGGTGCTCATACTTTCCATGCAGTATAAAGTAGCTAGGCAGAGAGGAGACTATTCTCTTATCTCTCCCACCCCTCATTTACATGTCTATATTTTATTAAAGACTGACAGAGGATAAAATAGAATGGAGCACAGCAGAACTCCACTTGACTCCTACCTTACATCAGGAGCACATTTCTCCCTGTCTTTTCACCTCTCATTTACTTTAAAGTTTCCCCAGACTCTGCTATTTCCAGCTCAGAATGGGGGGGTCCAATCACAAAGCTGCTTCTCCACACTTCACCCACAGTGCCAGCCTGCTCCTCTTCCCCTCAGTCCCAGCTCTGAAAAACAACATTCCCAAGCCCCTGCCTGACCTCTCTGAAATGTGTCCATAGCAGTGAGAAGAGTGCTGAGTTAGGGTCACTGTTCATTTTGTGCTCCATGTTTGCTTACAGGAAGGGCAGAAGGCCTTAAAAGGCAGGGCCCTGGTCATGGAATGTAACATAATTCTATAGAAATGACTCTAGAATCCTATTACACACAAACATACTGTGTTAAAAGAATATTATTTAGATTGGTAAATCAAGCAGTCCAAAGTTAGGAAAAGTCAGTAATCTGCCTTAACTCTGCCCCCTCCCCATGCACCCATCCAGTGTACTGAATGAGGCAGGGGTCCTCTGGAAAAAACATAGAATATGATCATGTAATTCATGATTGTATTATAATACATCCACTCAAGGGAGCCGAATCAAAGTTGCACAACAACTGTAAATCTGGAATTTCCTAAATTTAGCATGCTGATTTCCTAACCTTAATAACGTTCTTTCAACAAAAAAATTGTGTGTGTAATTTCCTAGAGATGGGGGGGGGGGGGAATTGGTTTGTTTTGGTTTGGTTTGGTTTTGTTTTTTTTATGGAAAAAGGTAAACAAAATTCTATTATGTATAATCATAACAACCATCCATCACCATCCATGTTTGAACGCTGAACCTTCAGCACTGCAACACAGACTGCTACCACTGGAGCTACAGGACTAACTACATTAGCAGGCACCAGGCTGAGTGGGGAATATGTAGCTGGGGGTGGTTAGGAGAAGTTCAGCCTGGCTTTCTTTCTCCCACTCCAAGAGTTGGTTGGAGTTCCTGCTCCGTGTGGTACCCCAAAATGGGCTGCTTGGATATGTGCTGGGTCTATGGAGTCACTAGGCAAGGCCTGGCACATCTCTCCTCCACCCTAGCTTCAGCTGCTCTGCCAGCTCCCAGGCATTCCCCTTGCAGAATCTGCTGCTGCTGCTTTATCAGCTGGATGGGTTCAGCCTTCGAATGTTCCTGTTCTGTCATTTTTTTTTGGCATGCTGACAAAATTTTCCTGAGGCATGCACATGACAGAAGAGGAAAGCTGATTTTCTATATTTATCTCAGCAAATCCTGAATTAAATTTAGCGGGATCAAGAAAAGGCACTTTTCTAGCTGGAGGGCTTTGCCCCGGCAGAATTTCAAAGACATACTGCAAACAACAGAGGTGTTAGAGCGTCTCAGAAAAGGTCACAAGTATCTTTTATAATGTAAATTGTTAGGTGACTTACACAGGAGGCACTACAAGTGCCCCTGTAACAATCACAACATGGAATAGAAATCTGTATTCTTACTCTAGAATTTCAGAGCCATCCTGTATAATTTCCATATAGACTATTTAATAGATATTTACCATAGAAATCAAGAAGTTAGTTTAAAATGTCTATAGGAAGATCATTCTCTATTAAATTCTTTAGGATTTTCCCATATGGGAAAAGTGTCAGAACAGGCCCATAGGGAATGTTGCTATTCAGAGTAAGTAAGATTCCTGACCTGTCTCACCACATTGTTCCCCAGACGTGCTCTTCCTCTGCTGGCAGTTCCTAACCTGACAGTGTGGTTGGGAACCTGCTGTGGGAGGCAGGTACATTTCATTAGTGGGGAGAGAACTGGCCAAGTGGGTGGCAGTAGGGAGGTGTGTGGAATTATATAATGGAGGAGAGGAAGTGAACTAGCAGGTTGTATGGAGGATGATCAGGGTACCTGGCTCAGCCCCTAGGAGGGATGGGGGGTGGAGGATGAGGATAGAGGCTCTTGATGGGGGGGGAAGAGTGAACTGAAGCTGAGACAAGTACACTTGTCTTCTGCTTCCTACTGCAATTTACTGAGTGCTCTCTAAGGTCAAGGCTGCACAGTAGTTTCAGACTTAACTTACTGTTCTTGTCTTTATGCATCTGAATCAGACACTGGGCATTGCACAGATTTTTGTGGTTAGTACTCAGTAAAGAGGCACTGGAACTGGATAATTCATTATAATAAGAGTGAACATCTCTGAGCTTTTATTTGTTAAAAAAAAAGAGCAAACGATATTAAACAGATTTTTCTAGTTAGAATTGTGTGTAGACACAGTAGTAGTCCTGTATCAGTAACATAGGTGGCCTATTTTTATTACATGCTGTTAGCCCTGCTGAGTGGGTGCAAGATGTGATTGATTGTACATGACTGTCATGTAGGTGTGTTGTTTACCTTACTCTCCATGACTGCTTCTTGTCCCAACATCAGCAGATGTATTTACATGATTTTTCATAAAGGCCCAGAGAAAGCATTCCTGGGAGTGGTCACTTACTGTGGGGACTTGTTTAATTGAAAGCCTGAATCTGACTAAGTTCCCACTCTGATGTGATCTGACAAAAATGATCATAAGATAAAATTGCCTCTTGCTGATCCCCACCTATGTTACATCTCAACTTGCTGCAAGATTGAGGCAAACTACACCAATTTACTGCTCCCAACTGCCTGATAATGGACACTTTGCTGTGCACTCTCCCTTCATTACAGCACAGGTCAGGGCTGTTAACAGGGGCTCTTGCCACTTTTGACAGATAGTCACTACCAAGATGAATGGCACTAGCCACATGACCACTTAGTACTATGCTTTTCCTTTCTAGCACCTTCAGAGCACTTATATTTTTAAAAAACTCACTTCATCCTTTAACTCTTTATTAACTAGAAGAATCAATAGAAATCTGTTGAAACTGACCTCATGCAATTCTTTAAATTTAATGTACACATAGCTATGAATAAATATTCCTCATTTGCTGTAAGCCTATTTCAAGGGATTCATTTAAATGCTGATGTTAAAAACAATAAATTTAAAATTCCCTTAGGACTTTCAGCTGTTTTACCCAGCTTATCTGTATCTCTCAATGCCACTTTCTAGCATGAAGAAATATATAGTGTCACAACACTAATCATCATATTTTGCCTTTCCAATGGCCATCGTTAGTTCTTGATTGATGGCCTATTGAAATGTGAAGTATTTTACCCTTTCCAATTTTTCCCCTGCTCACTTTCCGCTTTAAATAATTCTTATTCTACTTATAAAATAAACATATAGTGGAATAAAATAACAACATGCAACCCCCCGACCCATCATTACAAAGCGGCTTAAGTGCAGACAGTTAAACATTACAAAATAGAAAATCAACATTTTTCATTCTGAAAATGTCAAAATGTGATTTTTTGACATTATCAGAACTTTTTTAAAATGTTTTTTTCCAAAACAAAATTTCAGCAAAATCAACACAATTTTGCGAAACATTTTGACTTCAGTGGAACAGCATTGTCTGATGGAAAACGGTTCCATCTAAGTTTTTCTGACCAGCTCTAGTATTCAATCACTGCTCTTATGCGCATTGTTTCTATAGTAGCAGGCAAGACGCTGGCCCCCAACATGACATTGCACTTACCATTGGCATCTTTGAGGAGGTAGTATTCACCTCTTCCATCTCCCACTTGTGCTTTGTGGCATGAGGAGTCAGAAGGGTCACCTGGAAGCATGCAAGGGGTTACTCTCCATAGGGATCTCCTTTCCATCCCCCATGTCTATTCATCTTTTTTTACCTCACCCAGCCTATATCTGTGCCTCTCTCCCACTTCATCTCCCCTCCCCATATTTGACCTTCTTGTACTTCCTTGCACAAAAGTAGCAGAGAAGAACTGACCCCAAAGGAAAACACCAAAGACCACATGCAGCAAGGTGGCAGTGGGCACCAGAGAGGGCCATGTTCAGGACTCCTTTCTCATCTTCTCTTCAACCTTTGAGAAAAGCAGCTGGAGCCCTGCATCCCTTTTCCCTCTACTCCTACCCCCAGAAACAGGAGGCAGATATTGCTGTGGTTTACCTCCCCCAGAGCAGTTATGTAGAGGCAGCTGTCAGTGTAGACTCCCCTGCACTGGCAGCAGCCTTGCAGGTAGTGCTGTCCTGAAGAAAGGAGAGAACAAAAGGTAGGGGGTGGAGCAAACTTGGGGTATAAAGGGGAGCAGGCAAGAGTAATCAGAAATGGTGTGTCAGTAGTAGGAAACACTCGAGAAGACACTTCCAATCTGGACCTGGACATTGATATCTTGTTTGGATCTAGAACTGCAGGTTGATGTCCAGTTCCTGTTACTTCCAGAGTTCAGGGTGTTTAAATTCAGGGTACTAATTAGGCTCAACTCTAAAATTAACTAACGTGAAGTATAGGAAAAGGGAAGATGAGAGTAGTAGGGCCATACCACAAGCTTGGTGTTCAACTTGCTTTGATTACACTCCACAGAATTTTAACTATAAAAACCATCTAAGAATGTGCTGATTCTGTTATAAGTGGTAGTGGGAAGGAAAGCACTTTGGGCCTTTCATACCATTTCTTTAGATTATTTTAGTAATTACATCACCAACACTAAGACTGAAGCCCTGTAATCCTATTGGTCATTATGGTGTCCATAAGATGGGAGGAAAAGATCAGTACTCTAAACAGAGCCCTGTATCCATGGCAACATGTACTTCAATGTATATATATTTTAACATACACAAAGGTAATCCCTTTATTTTTCTTAGTGTGTTATTGTTACTGTGTGGTGTATGATACAAACCTAGTAAATGCTGTGATCTTGTTTTCTGTGCACTGCACCTTAACATTTCTAGTAGCCGTCTGTCTGCAGCTACCATATTGTGAGGCAGTGATGCAGTATGTTACAAAGGAGATGCACATTTCACTCTCTTGTGTGCCTTTACTTTTGTTCTTTCCTGTTTTGTTGCTCCTCTTAATCTGAAATAATTCAGACTGAAAGTAGATGCCTGCTCTTTGTGTATGGAAAAACATAACAATTATCATGATTTAGAATAATATCAACAATGACCTCTGGGTCGGGCATTTCCCGAACGTTAATGACCAACCAGGTTAAGGACCCTCTGCTCTGCTTCGGGTCCTCAACTCCTCCAGCTGGTCATTAACAACCAGGAAATGCCTGATCTGGGGGTCATTATTGTTTAATTAATGCAGACTATAAAACAATTTTCACATAGTTTCATGCACTCTGTAAAGTCTCTAGCAACTGAAAATTACCTCTAAATTGAAAGTGCAGGAAAGTTATGTTATGTTATTTATTAATTTGTCCAATTAATGTGAATACATAATTTAAAAAATAGTAGGACAATTTTTTAAAGAAGACTGAATAGAAATAATTACACTGAACTCACAGCCTTTTAGGGTTACATGGGACTGTCACTCAGTTTACACACAATTAATGTTTTTCTCTCTGTTTCATTCTTGATCATTTCACTAAGCTTTGCTCTTGACAGTCAAATTATGTGGTCACAACTGTTATTAGATTTACATTGCATTGTCTAATTCGCTTTGCCTCAGGAAATTAGATGAATTATTAAACACATAATCTGTTATTCCCCATTAAAATTAATTGATTTTCATGTCAGTTTAAAACTAATGAATCATCTAGGGATATTCTCATAAACCCTATCATGGAGCAGGAAGACTGTTTTATTTCTCATCATTTCTGGTAATGAACTTGTACAGTATATTGCTTTGGATGCTTTTGCATGGTAGCAAAAATATAATTATTCTAATATAGCTTTTTTGACTGGTTTACCACAATACTTGCAAAGTCCTGGATGTGTTAAAAAAATTAAATTTGTGAACAAAAGCCACAACATGACAGTTACAGATCAGTGAAGTTACTTTGGATTTACATCAGTGTAAATGAGACCATAATCTGCCCTCTGTACTACGAAACATCATGTATCCTCTGAAGATGCTTTGTTAGCAACTTTCAAGAAAGTAAATTAAAAGAATGGAGCAAAATTGGATAATTTTATACCTATATTGTAGGTAGTGTAATGAACAGTGATGCAATTTGCTGCTCAAATTAAAATAATACCTTGTAGATTATCTTTAATAATTAAAAAAGCCAATAGAATATTGTATGTAAGAGGAGAAGCTATGGATTTGTAAATTATTTTTAGAGACAACTTTACTCTGTTATTCTTCACAATATTAACAATTAAGTATTCAGTAAGATGTCCGGCATCGTACATTGAAATATTTAATACTTCATTCTCTTTATTCAGATTCCACCTCCCACCCCCAGTGTTTTACTTGTGTTGGTGGCTTTTATGCTGCTGAATTCAGCTACATCATTTGGCATGTATAATATTGTTATACTACGATAAATGTTTCTAAAATACGGTCCTCATTCAGTTTCTTTGTTTGTAAGAAGCGCCATTGTTTCATGCAACACAATTCAAAAACTCACTTTTAATATTCTTGATTGCAGTGCTCATCTAAACCAGTGGCACTGGAATCAAACAGTGGTCTCCAGAGTGTAGCATTGACACAATAGCTTCCTAGGGTTTTGAAAAAGCTGCTAATTTCACCTTTCAGTTGAGATAAAGAGCTTACAAATCTGAAGCTGCCCAACAGTGTTCCACAACACTAAAGTTCCTGGGATTTCACATGAATAGACTTTTATTTAATTATTTTCCATAGTTTGTTCCCATTTTATACATGATTGCTATTTACCAGAAAACAAATCATATTTATACTTTGCATTTTAAAATTGGGAAGAGTAATATATTCTCTGACTTCTTTGTGGCTTTGACTTCTAATGTATTCTTTGACTTTTTTCTTTCTTTCAACTCACAAGGATATTAATTCAAACTAGCCCATCATACGGCACCTCAACTTGTCCCCGTGTTCCAGCCAGCTCAATCAAGAAAATGCATTGGCAGTATGAAAATTAAAAATGTTTGAAAGGAAAAAATAGTATTTCACTATTGTTTTCAAAGATTTATAAGATATAAACCTCTAAAGGTATGCAATATTTATAGTCTCATTGTAAAGGCTTTTACAGTACCTCTCTCACTTTTAGGCTATACTTAAGTCATGTGAAGTGTCCTGAATTTCTAGGAAAATTCTTTCAGAAGGGAGGAGCCACCACCCTCTCAGAGCTGTCTGGGTGCATTTACAAACAGCAGCACCACCGCAGCCTGCACTGGGCCATGAAAATGTCTGGTATTTAATTTGCATATTCATTTCCAAAGAAAACAGAGGGCTTTTTGCTTGTTTGGTTTTTTTTTTACCTTCCATGTCTTCAGGAACTCAACTGCAAGTCTGTGCAAGCCCTGTGATATCTTCAGGGATCAGCTATCTATTTTCCTTAGGGTTTAATGCCCATCACAGGAGTATCTAAGCACTTTCCAGATGAAGTGGATTGTTGGTATTTTGAGCTGCATTGTCCCAAAGAAGCACAGCTGTCTTGGCAAGTCAAGAACAGAAATGTGGTCACTGATGTAGCTCGGTAGTGCCTGATGATGGCTTTGAAGATCAGGCTCAAGACATTGAAATGACGGAACACAGGGCTCTTGGTAGCTCATCCAGCTGAGGAAGCAGGCTGCTATATTTTGCATAAACTGAAGACTGCTTTCCCCTTCAACCTGTAGTTAATGGCATTAATCCAGTCTGGAAGTGGCAAATGCTCATAGCTGTGTGGCCAAATCCTTGTAAGTAGACTTTCCTAGCAAGCTGGAGGTGGAAGAAGGCATTGTTCCGCTCAGGCTTAGTGTTGAATTTTCCTTTTGATATACTGAAAAGGTAACTAAAAATATACCCCCTTCCTAAATTCCTTGCATGCTCAAAACTCCCAACAACTTTAAGCAGGAGTTTTGTGTAAATGAGGCATGCAGGACCAGGGCCTTGATGAAAGCATACAAGATTATAATAATTATAATAAATAAAATAATTTTAAAAGCAAAGGTTAGAGGTCTTCATCTCCAGAGTCCTAGTTCTGGTCCATCTCTATTATATACACTGTATAAAATGTTTTGGAATTTTTTTGGCTGTAAGGCGCATGTGCTGTTATTATGATAGCGTCAATGAATATTGACAGGAGCTGTGCAAGGGCACCAATTTATTGTATTGTGAGTTTTTTCTATGAAACTCAAATTGGAAATTGAATTTGTTCATTGTGACCAAAGGGATTCTCTGCTTTGTTAGTAAGGAGCTAAATATCACTCCACCTATCTCTGTACAGTGTAACCAGTTTATCAGGAAGAAGTGTCATGGCGACATATAAAATTTTATGTTAGGCAACTTGGACTGAAAATTGTCTAGCAGTGAATATTCAAGTACTAAACAATGAAGAGGCAGGGGAAATGCTGGCTTCTGTGCCAATAATAAACAATATATAGAGGAAAACAAATATAAAACTTTAAAGCCTCACAGATGTAAAGTGTCATACCCAATTGCCAAAAAAATAGCCATACACACCCAAATGCATAAGCTTGGAGGAAGAACAAAGACTGCTATAAATATTCTAAGAAGCCAATAAAAAAAACCTAGGAGTGGTTAGTTCTTCAGTGTAATGGGCTGCTATAAAAGCTTTTATTGTTAAGGGAGTTAGCTTACTAAGAGCTGTATGAAGAAAACTGAATGAATGTGAAAAATTGCATGCAATAACCTAAGCTGAAAGATGATTATCAGCCTCGGAGTTCTGTGTTTTTGAGTGGGTGCTGCTGTTAAAAGATTGCTGTTGTAGTTAAAAAAAGCTTGCTTTGTACTACTATCCCTCCCTCCTCCAGGTGAACAGTCAGTGCTTGCTTCTCCTGTGCCTTTGTACACTGATATGGATTGTTGCTTTAAAAGGGAAGAACCTGCAGTTCTACCTTCAGTGTTCACTTCTCCTTTACCTTGGTACATTTATATTGAAATTTAAGGGCCGCATCCTACAGATTTTAGAGGAGAAGTGATCATGATCTGCTGTGACCACTACATTCCACTGGAACAAGGAAACTGTCAGCCTACAGGGAGAGACTTGTGAGCGCAGCACTGGACCTAAAGTATGGAACTCCCTCCCACAAGTGATACCAATGGCTGCAGAATTCACTGTTGGAATTAAAGACAAAACTCTTTGCTTTGACTTTGCTTTCCCTCAGTGAATTACTTCCACACACGCCACACTTACTCACACTCACCAATATAAAAAGCAAGCAACCATAATGTTATCAAGCTATTTCTCTTAATGCTGGGAAGGAAGGAAGAGAATGAGACTGTTGTTATTATTTATACATTCAAATATGTGGGAGGTTCTCACATATGATACTAATTGGGACTTTTAAAGTACCTAAACAGATGGGTAGATATCGCAAACATTCCTACTGACTTCAACGGAAGTTCCAAATTCTGAAAGATTAAATTATCAAGGTCTTAAATACTATCAGTTTATTCAATGTATTTTCTCCTTTGATTCTCTAAGCATTTTTTTTTCTCCTCAGCGCTTGAGAATGAACACGCTGTGATTGGAGAATGGTTGCAAATCAATGAGCACCACTATTGGCTACTTCTGCTAAGAGATCCTCACAGAAAATGCCAATCAGATATGGTGGCTCTCTGTTTCATCCTTTAATGCAGTGTTTTTCAAAGTTTGGGTTGCGACCCAGTACTGGGTTGCGGCATGTAAGGCACTGGGTCGCTCTGGTCAGCACCGCCGACTGGGATGTTAAAAGTCCCGCTGACGGTGCTGCCCAGCTAAGGCAGGCTAGTGCCTAACTGTTCCAACACTGCTGCACCCTGGAAGCAGCCAGCAGCGGGTCCGGCTTCTAGACAGTGGGGCCACAGGGCTCCACGTGCTGCCCCCGCCCCCAGCACCGACTCCACACTCCCATTGGCTGGTTCCTGGCCAATGGGAGCGGGGCGGGGGCAGTGCCTGCGGGTGAGAGCTGCATGGAGCTGCTTGTGTGCCTCCACCTAGGAGCCGGACCTGATACTGGCCACTTCCAGGGTGCAGTGCGGTCTGCGGTGCCAGGACAGGCAGGAAGCCTGCCTCTGCACCCCAGCTGTGCCGCTGACCAGGAGCCACCGGAGGTAAGTCCGCACCCCAACCCCACGCCCCAATCCCCTGCCCCAGCCCTGAGCCCCACCCAAACCCAGAATCCCTTCCTGCACCCCAAATCCCTCATCCCAAGCCCCATCCTAGAACCTGCACCCCCAGTCCAGAGCCCTGACCCCCTCCCACACCCTAACCCCCTGCCCCAGCCCTGAGCCCCCTCCCACACCCTGAACCTCTCATTCCTGGTCCCACCACACAGCCCTTACCCCCACACCCCAACCCTCTGCCCAAGCCCTGAGACTCTCCCACATGCCAAACCCCTCATCCCCAGCTCCGTTGGGTCATGGACATCAACAATTTTCTTCAACTGGATCCCCAGAAAAAAAGTTTGAAAATCACTTACGCTTTAATGCACTCTCAAGAGATGTTCCATTGTTCTGCCTTGGCATCTTGTAAGAATAAGTAAAAGAAAGGCACTAGTATCAAATACACCCTTTCCCTTTCTGTTCTATTTTTAATCAGTAAAGGTGTTTTTTGAACAATGTTTGGAGGTGGGAAAGAGATTCTGTTCATTCCTGTACAAAGTTTGCACAATGAAAACTGAAAGCACAAGAATTTCACCAGCTTTTGTGCTTTATTACAAATTACCAACAGACAGATCAGCCAAAGATTTGCTAAGATTTTTGACCCTTTTTCAGTAAACCTGAAGAAAGCTGTAGCGTGTGCACACCCTGGTAATTTTAAGTGATGTTAATATTTATTATTTCTATGTATAATAAAAAAAGGTGACCATTTAAAGTTCTGAGAGCCTGGCCAGTTTTTAAAAATTACAAAACCGAATGCATCTCACCTTTTTTTTTTTTTTTAAACCAAACAGCTGCTCTTCATACAAATAACATTTCCCCTACATATTGGCCAGTACACTAATCTCCTCAAGAGCCCGTTGAAACAAATGGGCCCCTCAGAGTATTCTAAATGTAAAAAACAAAAACAAATAAAACCTCAAGCTACTTCAGATTAAGCGAGGGAGAGTATTCCAGAGCACTGAGACCCTTACAAAGGATGCCTTGCTAGCAGCCATCTCTCCATAACATTGAGGGTGGCTCTAGCATATGCATTTCACTGACTCCAGCTGTAGAAGTATATCATGGGGAAAGAGGAAGTCTCTCAGGTAGGCTATTCCCAGATCACTGGATAGGAATATTTCAGATCTCTAGGCCTCACAAGGTTACAGGGCAGGTAAGCAGCTACAAGGTCCATTGAGGTCTAGCTCTTCCCCAAACAACTTCCCTGCCCAACACGCGTCTCCCCTTACTTGTAGCTGTCTTCTTCAGAGGAGGCCTCGTGTACTGCAGTCTCTCTCCCTACACCACTCTGGCATCTTCAGGGGGTAGGACCATCTTTTTGTTCTGTATTTGTATAGTGCCTATCACAATGGGATCTTGGTCCATGGCTGTAGATCCTAGGCATTACAGTCATACAAATCAAATAAAATCAATCAATCAATAAATAATATTAGCAATAGGCCCATTCCCTCAGTATATTTGAGGAGCATGTCCTACTCCTCTCCTACAGGGGAAGCCCAGCAGGCTTCTCCGCTGTTTGTTTCTTTCCTTAGACCTGGGAAGGTTTGAAATGTCACCTTTCATGTCAAAATGTGCCCTTTTGCGACCGAGTATGTGCAAGCTTCTCTGAACATATCTAGTGAGCCTGTGCAGGATATATGCACGTGTGCGTTGGGGGAACTGAAGTCTGAGTGAGGCCCTTGCTCTCTCCTGCCCTTTGCCCTGTTTCAGTACTTTGCCTCAAGTACACTGAATCAATGCAGGGACCCTGCAATGACACATGAAATTAGAGCTGTGGTAGATGGGGAATGAAACCCCCAGGGAGACAGTCTCCTCTATATTCTAGACTCTTTCGTCCACACCATGGAATGCAGACATTATCTGGACATCCAGTGTATGGCATGGAGGAAAAGAGAAAAGGGGAGAGTTATAACAAGAGATCGGGTCTATAGAAGGGTTCCTTTTGACAGGTATGGCGAGCCCATCAAAATGTGTCCATGCCCCAGTTTTCTCTACAAGTCTCATGGAAGGCACATTTGACATGTAAGGTGAAGGGCATCAAAATGAGGCCTGGGCAGGTGCAAATCTGGGGGTGGGCATAGTTTGAGGGGCTTCCATACCCATCAGGACCAGAGTTGAAAACTGTGGGGCGGTTGGGCACATTTTGATGATTACATTGCTAGAAGTTAAAATGGCGGCCAGGCACACTTTAATGAAGAGGATATTTTGACATGACACATCCATTCTTTATTAGCTCTCAGGACCCCACCAAAGCTGCCTTTTCTGCCTATACAACATCCCCACTAAGTACCTCACTCAGTCCCAGAAGGCACAGAACTTGTTTTAAAAGTTTTTGGCTGAAACTAAGTTCTATTTCTCTTGCTCTCTTTTTTCCTTGCTGAAATATTAGGTTATTTGGGACTGTTTGAAAAAACCTGGGATGATCCCAGGTGAACCAGGGCTATTTGCAACTATGGCAAAAACAGAAAGGGCTGCAGTTGTGGAGCAATTCTGCAGCATTTGGGGGAAGGATTCAGACTTTAGCGTTTCTCTGGCAGTATATTAAGAAAATTAAAAGGCAGATGTAATAAAGACTCTATGAACATTTGGAAATGATGTTCTATAAATAGCATCACTACTAAGAGTGTGTTGACAGTTTTATTGTGTTAGCTAGTGTCTCCTTAGGATGCCAGAACTGCTCGGTTTTGCTCCATGGTTTACACAGCCTTAGAGTATAGAGTATATCAGCTCACCCATTTAAATCATTCTATTCCCAAGCCTTACTTCTCAGTAATCTATCACTCAAAGTGCTTGCAAGACAACAGTCTTATCCGAGGAGATGCTCAACTCCTTTTGTTCCACAGGAAAATAAATCACCACCACTACCACCAAGATGAAAAGTCAAATACAAGAACCAATGAGAGAATAATTAGAGCTAAAGAAAGTGTCTAAAGGACATTGCCCCAGTGAGCCCAGTGCTGAAGTCCTCACTCAGGCAAAACTCCCACTGTAGTTAATGGGAAATTTGCCTTTGAAAGGACTGCAAGGACTTATGGCCCCACAACTGAGAAAGAATGCTTTATCATGTTGGGCTACATAGGGTCACTTGTTGAGCAACAGTAGAATATTTCATAATGAGAGCTTATTGAGTTTGGTTGCCGTAAGTTTTCAGCTTCTAATTATGGTGTTTAGAAGACAATGGAGATGGCTTAAAATAATAAGAATGCTGCTAAAACTGCTCAAGCTGCTGCGGTATTACAAAGACAAACGTTGGCTCCTTGTGTATAGTATACATTTAACCTGTCACCAAACACAGAGCATTTTACAGGTAAAATGTAAAAGGATGTATTTAGTAACAATCAAATGAATGAGTTTTTTGTTTTAGCTTTTAAAAGTAACTACTTATGTTAAAATGAAACTTTATTAAATTATAAATTAAAGTATGCCACATCAAAAATGTCTGCAACTTGCTTCTGTTACAACATGAGTCATTATGATGCAAAGTTAAATGTTTCTAGAACATAATGAAATTCAAACTTGCATTCTTAGTGCAGTTGCCATGGCCAATTCAGCTGAAAATGAGAATTATAGTGAGAGCATTTCCTGGTCTTTGACCCTTCCTGTAGGGTTTTAAAAGGCAGGTTTTATACAGAGCACTAACCTCATTCTGAAGCAATTCAATTATAATAATATGAATAATATGAGTGGTGTTAAAACACTTTAATAAATTGAAAAGTATTTAAACATCTTTATTCTAAGTTTCAAAATACTGGGCATTTACCTTCCAGGCTTTCTGTATATATAATGCAAAAGGCTTTGGCAATGAAACTGATAATATTAATATACATTCTCTGGTTTATATAAATATTTTTCAGACATGTGTCTTAGGTAGGTAGGTAGGTAGGTTTAATAAATTAAATTTACATATACATTATTTGCATATATTTTACATATTATTGAACACAGTACACAAAGAGTTGTTGGTTCTAGACAGTGATATGGGGAACTTCAGTGGTTTGTACAATATTCCGTGAAAACATTCCTAAAAAGTCAGTAATTTTTTAAAAAAACTGTATAGCACATATTGATTGGTCCTGCGTTAAACTACACTATATATTTTAAATCTGTTAAAAGGCTAAATTTTATTTTTATTTTTTGCCTTCAAATGCTAAAGTTAAACACTTTGGCTAAATTCTACCCTCGATTTTTTGATGTCACCAGGAGTTTCTTGTATATCTGAAGGTAGAATCTGAACATTAGTCAATATTGTGAATATTGGTATAAAGAATAAAGAACGGGTGTGTTTGACTGCCACAAACTAAAAACGAGTGCTATCATTTAGTTCCAAATTGTTACTTTGCCTCAAAGGTACAAGTGAATCCACTGCAAATGCTATATTATTAAATACATATGGCTAAATGGAGTGGTACACACTTAAACCAGGTCTGATTTGGGCCCATATAACCTTTATTTGCCATTTCTGAGTTTTGTCTGCTGATTTATTTTTAAGCTTTGTAAAACCGCTCAAGTTTCCTAATGTGGCAGCAATAGGTTGTGTATGTCTCACAACCATATAGAACTGCCCAACAGACATTTAGCTTAATGCTTGTTTTAGTGCCCCTATCATTCCATAGGTGGTGTGACAGCATTCCAAATGCAGAGCTGGCCTTGGCTATGTGAAGAATAATCTCCTAAATTGTAGTATTCTGTGACAGTCTTCTTAGCGTATGCGCAACGTGCCTGAGGTGGCATGTGACCAGGATTCATCACTGAATTTGGTTCACTGGTTGGATCATTAGCTTCCTGGCTTGGGCCGGGTACTGACAGGGAGTGCAATGTGAACACTGATCCATGCCCTCTTCTGTGACAGTACACACCCTAGGCCACAAAACTTCTCCACAGTCTCGAGAGGGGAATTGTTAATCAAAATAATTGGGTAGACATGTGCCTTGACTGGCACAGGTTGTTATAGTACTTCCGTTTTCTTTAGGCTGATTGTGAAACCAAAGCGTTCGACTGCATGAGCACAATGATCAGTTCTAAACTCAATGTCTTCAACTGAGTGAGCAACCAGTGTGAAGTGGGGCAATGGACAACCACTTTCCCAGTCCAATGACACAACCTCAACTGCACATGCTCAGTTTGGGGAAATCAACACAGACACTTGGAACCAGCTCCTCTCAAAAGAAGGAAGTATGATTACAAAGCTGCTGGCAAGGATGGGCAGCTCACAAAAGCATGCCACATGGTTAGGCAAGGGGCTAAGTTGGCCCAGAGAAAGGGCTGTCACAAAGGCATCAGAAGAACTACTTCTAACTGTACAAAGCAGATGATTCGTAAAACGCACATACTGAGCACGAGTTGTCACTGGAGGTCTGAAAGCACTTTTTTACAAGAAAAGGGGTGTTAGCCCTGATGGCCTGGTCAAATTCTAGCAGAGGAAATTACATGTTACTTATATATTCCCCTGAAAATTTTAACTGAATATTGTATTCTTCATTTCCTATAATAAAGTCCTGTGTAGGGCTGCATGTATTGTTAAATAGCTACCACTTTCCATCCAAGATGTTGCCACACGTCATTGGTGGGTAAAGCATTACCTACACAGTAAAATACTGAGCGCCTTTAGAACACATACATATATATACTATTATGAGCTTCATGATGTCAGAGGATGAGGACATCAGGAGTGACCTGGGTTAGCACAGGACGACAAATATTTTAAAATGTGCATTTTTGACATGCCTGTATCTTTTAGGAAAAGATATCTTAATTGACACACTCCTTAGCAAGCAATGTCTGCATCCTTTTCAAGTCCTCACACATTGCCGAGGACAAAATGAAGTGCAGCCCAAGATGTAAAATATCAATGTTGCATTATTCAAACGAGAGCTTTGGTATGTGTCTCTTTTGTTTAATCATGCTAAAAGCAGAAATGCATGTAGCATAAATGATAGATCAATGAGGTTTTTCTGTATTTAGATGAAATCGGATTCACAATGCCAGAGTAGAAATTAAAATGCCTCTTACCCTGACATTTCCTAAAAACATCAGAGAGACAAGAACAAGGGTTATTAACAGGATTCTATTTTTTATTAACAGTGGTATTATCTGTGGTGTGGTTAGTTGTCTATGTATGTATATACATACACACAAAATATATATTACATACAAAAAACTACGTTAAAGGAATATTAATGTTGCAAAGTCCACCACTCAAAAGCTAGGAAATACCAGAAGTAAGGTTGCCTGCACAACCTTAATTCGGCCCCCTTTTGCATATACATTATGATACAGTCATTAATTACATTAGCACATATTTTTTTCCACGAGACCCCTGCCTTATTCAGAGCACAAGATGGATGGTGCTCCTTTGAGCAGTTATTCAACATGTTGTTTGCCACACATTTAATGATGAGGATAATGTACCTTATTTACTGTACACCATTCAAATCCTGATCTGAGGATTATTTTCTCATGGGTTTTTCTATGGTACTCATCACTGTAAAACATGAGTACTTCACAAACATTAATGAACTTATTGACCCAACACCCTTCTGAAGTGAGGTGGTATTATTATCCCCATTTTACTGATAGGGAACTGAGGCACAGATACATTAATGTCAAAAATGTCCATCAATTTTGGGTGCCAGTCTGAGGTGCCTATTGACTGATTTCTCAGAGAATTTATCACTGTCTATGTTTGCATTTTCTATATATGTATTTTCATATATAATTTCCTAAATTTTGAGTGATTTTGCAACCTTGCCCTTTTATAAGTTTTTTTTTT
This sequence comes from Mauremys reevesii, assembly GCF_016161935.1. Taxonomy (NCBI): domain Eukaryota; kingdom Metazoa; phylum Chordata; order Testudines; family Geoemydidae; genus Mauremys; species Mauremys reevesii. The sequence continues at coordinate 59,595,717 of NC_052624.1, read as the reverse complement.
AGTAGGCAATTTCCTAGATGCTTAAGAAAACAAACTTGAAAAAAACCTAGAAATTTCATCATATGTCATATTGCCACGCACGTGGTTCGTCAGCAAGGTTTGAACCTTTAGATGCACTGCACGGACCTCTTCCACTTGAGCTAATGGAAGAACTGATATCAATAGTAGGTTGTCATCCTCTGTGTGGACCAGCACTAGAGGAGGATGATACACACTTTGACAGTGGGTTTCACAGTTATTTGCTGACAGCAGAGGAATGGTGAGACTCAGGAATCTTGGGTTCCATTCCAGGAATGTGTTCTAGTGTTTACAGACCCTTTTGTCTATTCCCCCAAGTTTGACCTCTGCTTCCCTTGGCCCTTCCAGTTTGTCCTTATTTCAGTCCCACTCTCCACCTTCCCACCCCCATCTCATTGTGCCAGCTCCTTCCCACCTCAGCTCTTCATCCCACATACACCCCTCAGCAAACTGTCCCCGTTCCCTATCCACTATCCTACTCTTTTGGCTCCTTGTCCAGGTCCCTCCTCCATTTCCCATTACTTTGTCCCAGTCTCCCCCTAGCCCAGTTCCTTACTCCTCTGCATTCCAGTCATGCTGTTTCTTTCTTGTGCTGTGCGTCAGTAGCAAAAGCATTGAGAGTACAGGAGAGACAATCTCCCTGTTCTGGTCTGATGCCCAGTGACCCTTGACATTTGGGAGGAGCAATTTCAGGGAAAGTCCTGCTCAGCCCCTGCTTCCCTGACTGGTTGTTCTTTGGGTTGTCACGTGTGCAGTCTGGTCAGCAAGTAGCACTGTGGGGGAAGGGAGCACACTCACTGTGTTCAGAATCTCCAGAGAACTTAGCTGCCAAACTCAAACACACCTGTATTGAGCATTGCAAACTGAGATTTCCAGCAGTTCGTAATTTGGCCAAATATGGGCAGATTTTCACAAGGACAGCAAAAAACACATGACACCAGCACAACCCCCTCCCAACTTTCAAGACCCTGCTCCAATCATTGGGAAGCTACAGTTTCTCAACAAAAATGGTTGCAGGAATATTTTAATGTTTCACTGTACACAATTTTCCCTGCTACTGTTGGGGAGCATCCTGAGAGTCAGCTGGTTGCTGCCTTCCACCTGAGCAGCCACCGCAGTTCAGTGGTGCTGTGTGTCTTTAATTTCCAAAATACTTCAGAATGAAAAGTGCTACAGAAAGGTAAAATATTATATATACTCTACTTCTCTGGTACATGCTGAATCATGGTGAGTGCTTTACTGGGATATCCCCCAGGAAAGAGATTTAACCTTAATGATAGCGACTGGAAATGACTGCAGTTTAAGTAGGATAATGTTAGCATAAAGTCCATTTAGAATCATAGAAGATTAGGGCTGGAAGAGACCTCAGGAGGTCATCTAGTCCACCCCCCTGCTCAATGCAGGACCAATCCCAACTAAATCATCCCATCCAGGGCTTTGTCAAGATGGGCCTTAAAAACCTTTAAGGATGGAGATTCCACCACCTCCCTAGGTAACCCATTCTAGTGCTTCACCACCCTCCTAGTGAAATAGTTTTTCCTAATATACAACATAGACCTCCCCCACTGCAACTTGAGATCATTGCTCCTTGTTCTGTCATCTACCACCACTTTGAACAGCCTAGCTCCATCCTCTTTGGAACCCCTCTTCAGGTAGTTGAAAGCAGCTATCAAATCCCCCCTCACTCTTCTCTTCGGCAGACTAAATAAACCCAGTTCCCTCTGCCTCTCCTCATGAGTCATGTGTCCCAGCCCCCTAATAATTTTCTTTGCCCTCCACTGGACTCTCTCAAATTTGTCCACATTCTTTCTGTAGCGGGGGGCCCCAAACTGGATGCAATACTCCAGATGTGGCCTCACCAGTGCTGAAGAGGGGAATAATCACTTCCCTCGATCTGCTGGCAACGCTTCTACTAATACAGCACAATATGCCATTAGCCTTCTTGGCAACAAGGGCTCACTGTTGACTCATATCCAGCTTCTCGTCCACTGTAATCCCAGGTCCTTTTCTGCAGAACTGCCGCTTAACCAGTCGGTCCCCACCCTGTAGTGGTGCATGGGATTCTTCCGTCCTAAGTGCAGGACTCTGCACTTGTCCTTGTTGAACCTCATCAGATTTCTTTTGGCCCAATCCTCCTATTTGTCTAGGTCACTCCGGACCCTATCCCTACTCTTCAGCATATCTATCTCTCCCCCAGCTTAGTGTCATCCATGAACATGCTGAGGGTGCAATCCATCCCATAATCCAGATCATTAATGAAGATGTTGAACAAAACCGGCCCCTAGGATGGCCCCCTAGGACATTCCGCTTGATACCAGCTGCCGACTAGACATTGAGCTGTTGATCACTACCCGTTGAGCCTGACAACCTAGCCAGCTTTCTATCTACCTTATAGTTCATCCATCCAATCCATACTTTTTTAACTTGCTGGCAAGAATACTGTGGGAGACCGTATCAAAAGCTTTGCTAAAGTCAAGATATATCACATCCACCGCTTTCCCCATATCCACAGAGCAAGTTATCTCATCATAGAAGGCAATCAGATTGGTCAGGCATGACTTGCCCTTGGGGAATCCATGTTGACTGTTCCTGATCACCTTCCTCTCCTCCAAGTGCTTCAGAAAGGATTCCTTGAGGACCTACTCCATGATTTTTCCAGGGACTGAGGTGAGGCTGACCAGTCTGTAGTTCCCTGGATTCTCCTTCTTCCCTTTTTTAAAGATGGGCACTATATTTGCCTTTTTCCAATCATCCTCTCCCGATAGCCACTTTCAAAGATAATGGCCAATGCTCTGCAATCACATCAACCAATTCCCTCAGCACCCTTAGATGCATTAAATCGGGGCCCCATGGACTTGTGCATGTCCAGTTTTTCTAAACAGCCCTTAACCTGTTCTTTCACCACTGTGGGCTGCTCACCTCCTCCCCATACTGTGCTGCCCTGTGCAGCAATCTGGGAGCTGACCTTGTCTGTGAAGACCAAGACAAAAAAAGCATGAGCACTTCAGCTTTTTCCACTAGGTTGCCTCCCCCATTCAGTAAGGATCCCACACTTTCCCTGACCTTCTTCTTGTTGCTAACATACCTGTAGAAACTCTTCTTGTCACCCTTCACATTCCTTGCTAGCTGCAACTCCAATTGTGCTTTGGCCTTTCTGATTACACCACTGCATACTCAAGCAATATTTTTATACTCCTCCCTAGTCATCTGTCCAAGTTTCCACTTCTTGTAAGCTTCCTTTTTGTGTTTAAGCTCACCAAAGATTTCTCTGTTAAGCGAAGCTGGTTGCCTGCATATTTGCTATTCTTTCTGCACATTGGGATGGTTTGTTCCTGCATGCTCAGTAAGGCTTTTTTAAAATACAGCCAGCTCTCCTGGACTCCTTTCCCCCTCATATTAGCCTCCCAGGGGATCCTGCCCACATGCCCATCAGTTACCTTAGGGAGTCAAAGTCTGCTTTTCTGAAGTCCAGGGTCCATATTCTGCTGCTCTCCTTCCTTCCTTGTGTCAGGATCCTGAACTTGACCATCTCATGGTCACGGCTGCCCAGGTTGCCACCCACTTCTACGTCCCCTACCAATTCTTCCCTGTGTGTGAGCAGCAGGTCTAGAGGACCACGGCTCCACTTAGTGGTGTAGGGCTACAAGCCTGTCTCCCCCAGCCCAGAAAGATTTAACATCACATCCAAAGTCTCTTCGGGCACTTCTTTCAGGTACAGTTTTCTTCTTTAAACAGAGGACTCCCAGCATAATACCAAATGCCCATAATACCCTTGACCAAAGCAGGGTACAGGAGCTCAGAGGCCTTTCTCTGGGCATCTCTTATCTCCCCCGCCCCACACACACACATACACCACGCGAAGCCTAGCCACAGGAGCCACCTTGCTTCCTGTAGCTCTTCCTCAGCTATGCTCTTTCAGCCCTTTATAGGAATCTAGTTCCCTCCATTCCCAACCACCTGCTTGTAAAAGGAACTCTGGCACTGAAGAGAGGTGACTGACCCCTGGCCTTCTGGCCTGCAAATGGAACACATTCAGCTCACACTAAGGACTTAAGTGATGTTTAACTGGGTGGGTTAAATAGGTATGAAATTCTAAGCTCCAGTTCTTTACAATTAGAGTTGATAAATATAAACTGAGGCCATGTCTACATTTAAACCGCTACAGTGGCACAGCTTCCGTCTACCTAGCACTGTTTACACTGGGAATTAGATCAATTTCACTATGTCACTCAGGGGTGTGGATTTTTCACACCCTTGAGAGAGAGAGTTGGGTTGACCTAACTTTTTAGTGTATGCCTGCCCTAAGTATTTTCATGTGCATTAAGGTGGCTCAATCCAAGGGAGATGGACAGTACCAGATGATGGAATTTACAGGTTCCAAAGCAAGCAAGCAATCAACAAACAACTCCAATATAAAATAAGGATATTTTCTGAAAAAAAAGGCATTAATTGCAATGTTAACATTGAAAAAACAAGTAATTAAAAGTCATAAAATGTATAGTTAACTATAGCTCTTTATCTGGACCCCTATTCTGTTCCTGTGTCTTACTTTAAATAATCTCTCTTTATATAATACATTATTTTTCAAATAATACAGTATATAATGCAAACTGGAATTTCTTATACAACCTCACTTACAGTAAATATAGTGCAGTACACACAAGACAAAATTTTAAACTTGTGTGCCAAAGATAGGCATATAAGTAAAATAGGCCAAGATAGGCATTTAATTGCGTCAAAGATAGGCCTCTATAGGTGCCTAAATATGAATATAGTTACCTAACTTCAGGCACTTACGTTTGAAAACATTGGGCTAAGCCTTTATATTTGGTTTGATTTTTTAGTCTCAGAAGAGATTTGCAGAACAAACCAAGTTTGACTCAGAGTAGACCAAAAGAACATAAATTCTATTTGTCCACAGGAGGATACAGATGCTGCCAGCACTTATCTTTGGTGAAAACACAAATGTTAAAATGACACATTAATAGTATATAAATATACAATATAAAACTGACAACAATTTTACTTAGATGTTTTATCTTTCATATGGGGGTTACATAAACATTTTACTAGAGGAAAAAGCATTCTATGACAATCAAAATAAGCAGAAATTGAAAAGATGGGAAAAAAAGCTGTGATACTCAAAAGAAATCTCACCTAGGCAAAAATCAGAGGTGACGATACCTCAGAATGGATCACTCTCTGAATAATTTATCCAAGTAGGTCCTATGGCATCTCAAACACCTCCACTCATGTAGATACTTGAATATATCACAAATTACTCAGATGTTTATAGATTCTGCCTGAGCAAAAATATCCTTAGAAACACTAAAAATATATGAAAGAGACACAAAGCACAGAAATTGCTAATTCCCTGGCAGGTCAGCAACTGGGAAGCATGTCAAACTTAAAACTGTTGGACACCATTCTTGTAATGCTCATATGCTTCAGATAGATTTTGGTGACGGGGAAAAGATGGGGCAATCTTTTGTGAATACTATGAACTCAGTCTTTCCTTGGTAACTTCTACAAACTTACTTTGAAGTGCACAACCTTTTTCCAATTGGATCTTCTTCAGTATTCCACTTCATTTCTTTGGGGGAGGTCCAGCAATCTGTGAAAATGAAGCTCAGTGACAATTCTGAGTGCTAAAAATGACTCATATAATAGAAGGAGGGGTAGAATTGCACCAAATGTCAAGGGATGGCACATCTGCATGGCTGAGATAGCAGCCTATGAAATGAACTCTAGATTCTGTATATAAATTGAATTGTTTTGGATTTTAGAGCTACATGGGTGGAGATTACGTCTTCTGGAAGAGAAGACAGATTCCAGGTCAGTGGGAATAAATCTGACCAAGAGTAGGCAATGAATTAATTCTGGGGAGGGGAACTGGGCGGGTTGGGATGAGTAAGGAGCTTGACCTTGACCTCATTCTTTTTTATCTTTCTCTTCCTTTCTTCTCTTCTTTCCTTTAGTATGAATGAATGTATTGCCGTGTTGTCAGTGAACTGGGAGGTGTGTGAGTCCTCTTTGTGTTGTGGTTAAGTACTACTTGACACCTACATCCACAGTGTACTCAAACATGTAGAAAGTACTTACTTTTCAGCCCTGAACCTACCACAGGAGGACAGCCAGCTAGTAAAGGTTGATAAAAATACTCCTTGTCCAAAGGATGTATGTATTCCTAATTCTTTAATGCCTGGTTCAAGTTCTTGAACTTCCATTCACTGGTAAGCAGAGTTTTAGCAGAGATTTTAAAGATGGAATTGTATTAGTCTGTTATCAAGGGTCAGCACCACCATGTTGCGCGACAGACACTTGACAAAATTACTGGATTTAGTGACAGACATTGGCGGGGGGTTATGTCATTCAGGCCTGGTCTACACTAATGCAGTAAATCGAGCTAACTTAAGCAACTTCAGTTAACTGAATAACGTAACTGAAGTCGACGTTAGATCCACTTACCGCAGTGGCTACGCTGCACTGTGTCAATGGGAGAGCATTCCTCCTCTCTACGTGGCGCCTCCCTTCCCTGCCTGCACATGCCCCCTCTCGGGGACAGGCATGGAGTGAAACCAGAGAGCCCTGGCTGCCTGCTTCTCTCCTGCCCCTGAGGCCCCTGGGTGGCGCACTCCCTTCCCTGCCCCAGCCCACCCTGAGTCTGAGCTGTGCCTCCACCCTCAATGCTCGGGGAGTGGAGCCGGAGACAGCGCACAGAGCTGCCTGGGCCACTGCTGGCTGCACCTACGCCAGCAACAGCAGGGATGGGGAGCTGCTTGCAGGGAACCACCCAAGGTGACCATGACACTTGTGTCCGTGTATGGACATGTTACCGACCCCTGCTGTGATCTGCAATGAGTTTTATTCATAACCTTTTCCTATTTTTATTATGCAACCATTTATATGGTAATTTTTTGTCTCATTTAATATACAGTTATATCACAAAAGAATAAAGATATTACAATAAAATGAGGATGAAAAGGAGTATAATATAGAGAAATGAGGGATGACATCACCACAAATAGTCAGTCTTCACGCTTGTGGTTACCATGAAGTCCTGAGCATTTCTTGACATCTACGTAGCAGCTACGTAGTGTGGCCCCCTGTGTAGTATCCTCTTGGTCTACACACATGCACAGATGCATCTATACACATATACACACATATGTGTGTGTGCACTTGTGTGTATCAAAGGAAAGGATTCAGATACTGATGGGGAAATCATGGTAAGATCAGAACTTTGTTTCAGATCATATGTTATATCTAAATATATTCTGATCCTTCCGAGGATTCTACTTTCTCTCTGCCCCCAGGACATATTTAGTGGTGGCAGCTGAACTCTGTAAGGGAGCTTCTGGGGCCCTCCTCCTGCTACCAGTTAATCTCTAAGGGAGGCTGGAGACAGCAGACACCTCAGCATAAAGCCTTCACGTCCCATGTTACCAAGAGTGGCAGCAGAAGTCTTCAGGGGGAGGCTCCTTAGTTTTTATGATGCTGGCCCCTCTGCTGCCTATTTTAATACTGCATTCCTTGGGACTTCCTCAGTAGTAGCACCCCAGAGTGCACAGTGTGCCTGGAAAATCCCAGCGCACTAGAGGAGCAAAGTTGAAAGATGGAAAAACTTAACCAAATGTTCCCAAGCTTCTCATAAGGGCAAAAGATTGGGAAGGTGCGGGGGGAGGGAGAAGGAGTATATATAAACTTTATGGGTTTTTTTGTCCCCAATGTGTGCCCATGGTAACTGCCCTTAATTTTAATGATAATTATAGATCTACCTCTTTTAGGTTTTTATACGGCACCTACCACAGTGATATCCTAAGCAAGTATGTACTAGTGGCTCAAGAGATACCCTAATACCTAAGCTATAGTGAATTGGAACTGAGATGTTATACAAGGTTATCACAATTTTTAATGTAACTGCCAAATCTCATCCACTTCGTTACACTGCCTTTCACAATGAAAGCGCCAAATGGATGTGTTGCCTTTGCTGTCTGTAACCCCCCGACCACACTGCTCCTAGAGCCAGAAACAAAATCAAGAAATGCTGACTCCCATGATTTCACTGCAGTGTCATGAATAGGTGAGCAACCTGCCAGCTCAAGAGTGTCATGTCCTTCTCTAGGGGCTGGTGTATAGAGGATAACAACCTACTCCTTTAGCTCAAGCAGAAGAGGTTGGTGCTGTGGATCTGAACATCTGGGTTCACATCCTGCTGACAGCCCAGATAGGAAAAAGTAGTGTGTGATCATGCAATTAAAGTCTGCATCATAATACATCTGCACAAGAAGATCAGAATTAAAGGTGCACATGTAGCCTTAATGCTAGCATTTTCTAACACTCTGCTTGACTTTTCAACCGTAATGTTCTTTTAATGTAGGGATTTTTAAAAGAGGTAATAGATACATCTAGGAACCCCTCTTATTGAGGGACTGAAAGCCTCAGACCAATGAGTTACAATTCTTTGATCAGCCGGCCACCAGTATGAGTTCAGGCCAGTTCAGGAGGGATTGAAAGTTTTCCATTTCTAATGGATGTTTGATGGCCCCTATATGAGATGAGTTTGGTGGATCTCTGCTCCAGTTTCCACATCACAACCTCACCACGATGCTTTACACTAATTGGCAGATTCAGCAGAGAGGAAAAGAACTGCATGGATTGTGGAGCCTGAACTACCCCTGTTGTCCTGGGAGGAAAGCCCTTCCAGATAGGACTGAGGCATGCCAGCCAGACAGAGAGTGAGAAGCTTGCCATGCTGTCCCCTGTAGATATATAGAAGACTTCATTCATCAGTGCAGACCAAGAACATTGCATGGGACAAGAACATTGCATCCATGCCCCCTTTGCTCTGCCCCCATTTCCCTGTGATGCGCACAGCAGGGAGCAGGAGTGATGTAGGAGCGTTTACACCATCAGGGGCCAGTTATACTAGTGGAGCAGTGCAAAATGGCTGTAATCACAAGAGAACTTGGCTCATGTCTATCTTCTCTGTCAATATACGTAGAGCTGGATGAAAGTTTCCCACCAAAATATTTTTTAATGGAAAATTATCTTTTTTCACCTAAACAAAAGGTTTCATCAAGCAATTGTACTTTCCTTTTTGAAAAATGTTTTTAAAAACCCCAGAAAAATATTCAGTTTTTCAGTTTTCAAAATGAACTTTTTTTTTCAGTTTTTAGTGTTGTTGTTGTTGTTGTTGTTATTTCCCCTTTTTGCTTTCTTTTCTATTTTCCATGTAGTCTCTGGAAAAGGAGAGGAGAGAGAAAGGGGAAAACAAAAACCAAAAAAATTGCAGGAAATTTTGAAAAAATGTTTTAAAAATGATTTCTAAAAAAAAAATTAAAAAAAAAATTTGACCAGCTCTAATGATAGGTTATCTTATAAAGAGAACTCTCTGAGTCCTAACGGATGTCACTACTGTATATGCTTACTTTCTGATTCCGAGCCAGAAACTGCTCACCTTGCTCCTGTGTTTATTCCCCTTGCTTTGGCTGTAGAAACACTAGTCACATGTGTCAGGCAAGCAGGAGCTGGCCCTTTTATCTGTACCGTAGATGATTCTGTATTTTAATTTTAATGTGGTGTAGCTTGAAAGCTTGTCTCTTGCACCAACAAAACTTGGTCCAATAAAAGATACTACCACAACCACCCTGTCTCTATTTTAATGGTGATCATGGTAAAATCATTTCTACATCTTTGAATGCACACGCACACTTATGTACAGTAGAAAAAGCTTAGAGTCTGCATGTGATATACATAGTCTCTCTCATGCACACTCTCTAATCCTTTCTATTTTACATAAGGTGTGTGCCTATGAAGGCATAGTAAATAATTATACAGCATTCACCATTAAAATGTGTACAATTCTTCCTTTCACCTAATTAACATTTCTGTAGTATCTGAGGTCTTCCCTTTCCAAGTGAATGGAATATCAGTGTAAGGTTACAACTGCCATTTGCAAGTACTTAAAAGGCAGTGACTAATGTAATAGTGTATATCTAGAATACAGTATATTCTAAATTCCATTTCCACAAAATGTAGCATGGTTCTCCTGTTTGATTATAAAACCAGCTAGTAATTCTTATTTTATAGCATTTGCTGAGTGAAAGGGACCATGTTTCACTTTGCCCAAGCACAAACCTCTATCTCAGACTTTTCAATTCACTATTTATCTAAAATGAAATATTTTGCTAACTATGTGCTTTCAACAATAGACTGCTCTAAGCAGCTGCATTGTTTGTTTTTAAAGGATTCTATATTCAACCGGTTATAAAACAATAATGTCCCCTGTTCTTTGAAAAAAGCATGAGGATTAAAAAGGTATTAAAATATCCTCAAATGTTCATTAAATACAGAATTTCTTCTTGTTTCCTCTGTCAATATGTGCAAAGTCAGCGTCAGAGTAGCTTTTGCCTATTTCAATCACGAATCCACACAGAAAAATCTTAGTCCCCTACATACCTTTCTTGGAGTAATTTTAAGTTTTCCCATGTCCATTAGGCCCTTACAACCTAATCTTGCTCTGCCAATTGCTCCCATGGTGAGATCATTAAGTAAATTATTTTAAGATCAAACAGCCTGCAGTGACAATGGAGTTCCATGTAAGGTAAATGCTTCAAAGCCCCCCTTCCCCCACCCTCTCAAATTATAGCTCTACAGGCTATTCATCACCTCTCGATGGGGCTTGCCCCACCATTACTTGGCTTTTTGCTGCAGGCTAAGGTAGCACCACTAATTGGCCTTTGTAACAAAACTGACCTGTGGACAGGATAAAACTTGTTTGGAGCTTTAGAGACAAAAATTATTCAAGGTTAAAAACACATGAATGCCCCAGCTACGTCACCATAATAACTAGTGAATGAATTTCTTCCTCTTGGTTCTTAATGTGAAAGAATGCGTTCATGTGCCCACGCCAAACAAAAGCTCCTTCAGGTAGTTGAACTAGTTCACTTTTTTTTTTTAAGCTCAAGGACAAGTAGGTCTATCATTTCCTTTATTTCTTTGGAACCCCTCACAGTGAGGACCCTTTGATCTCAGAGAATAATGGTAGATGGAACAATTTAACTGCTTCATACAGGTGCAGGGAGTTTATTTGACAGATTGTGGCTTTTATTTCTAGCACATTAGCTGTGTGCATACAAATGGACTCTTGACAGATTCAAGCAGGTAGATCAGAATTAAAAAAAATAAAATAAAACCTCAACAAAAGCTTGGTCACACCTGCAAGGATAGCACAATTTGAAAATGCTGCATAAATTAAAGACAGGTAAAGCCATTAAGTTCCCCTGCTGTGAATGAATTTTTACAACTGAGGAAGACAGCGTGTGGGTGGGAAAGAAGCTTGAATGAGTAAACAACAAATCATCCAGACAATCTCCTTCCAGTTTAAAGAGCCTATACTCAGGCTGAGTTATTTTAAAATAAATAACTCTGCTAGCCAAGCCTTGTACTGTAGCACCTAAATTATATTGTCTATAACAGAGGACTGAATGGATGGGAGACGCAAAGTGAAGGAAAGCATTTTCAAATCATGTTTACTCAAACCGGCACTTTTTTCCCAAAGGATGATTATCTGTGCAAATTATCTTACATTTACAGTTACTCATGATTACAACTGCTGAAGTGAAAATCTGCCCTTTTAACTTTGTAAGCTGTTTTTTTTTCTTTTTTGGTTTTTCACTTAGCTTAAGTGTAGTTAAAATGGCTGGTATAAGATGCTATTCAATAGCCTACCATTTACAATAACAAGTCTTCTAAAGTTTGCTTCTTTAGACTGATACTGCTTATGAATGCCACTCATTAATTCTGCATTTATTTCTGTTAATTTCTGTTTTAAATTTGATGTCTTCTCAGTGCATTCCCATGCTTCCAGTAATGTCTTGTCCTTAGAGGCCTTGTCTATACTTGAAACACTGAGGTCTGGTCCACACACAAATTTTGTACCAGTATAGCTATTTTAGTTAGTGGTGTGTATATATTACCAATATAGTTATACTGGTACAATGTCTAGTATGGAATTTAACTATACCAATATAGTCACAGCGGTACTTGTGTGTGTGTGTAGCCAAGTCCAGAGAGTAGTTTGCCACTGGTGATAGCAATGGTAAAAACTGCAGAGTAGATCAGTTTCCACTACTGGTAGAGAATTACAAGTTCATTGACGAAGTACATTTCCCAGAAACTGAATAAGAGCAAACTATCTTACTGAAGGCTGAATACTAACAATAGCCGTTAGCCAATATCACAGATAGTTGCATACAGGGCCAAATTCAAAGGCGACATAAATGGTGGTTTCTTTACACGTTGGTGTAAGTTGGTGTAACTTGCATACTAAATGAGCTAAAATAGCAGGATTTCAGAAAAAGGTTTGGTCTACACTTTAAAGTTTTATGAGCATAGCTATGTCAATTAAGGGAGTGGTATTTTGCTGACATAGGTATGCTAGTAAAAGCCCTAATGTAAGTGCAGTTATATCAGTATAAGAAGTCCCTATACTAATATAGCTTATGCAGGTTCCCGGAATGCCTTTTCTCTAGTGCTATCCTATCCCTCATGAAGGAGAGTAGGATGCAGCTGCAGCTGGGCCTGTCAGTGACAGTGCAGTTCTTAAGGGTGCCAGGCTGCCAGGGGAAAAGAAGGAGGCTTTCAGCAATGCAGAGAGGCAGTCCCTCTGTGCAGTGGGAGATGCCTTTCCCTATGGAGCTATAAGATCACCAGAGTTTGAAGGCCACACCCCTAATTCCACCTGAGAGAAGCACTTTGAAAATTTCATCAGGCAAACCCAGGTGGAATCTCTGGCCCCTGTAGAAGAGGCTGTTGAAGGGTGCAATGTGGCACTTAATTTATACAACAATCTCTGAAAAATAACTCTATTCCATATTAAATTATTTTGTGCCCCTCATTGTATCAGCCACCATAGCTCATGTCATTCCAGAACAGAAGCACCTAAAGGTCAAACAAGCTTTTATTTTTTTTTTAGTTAAAAGCAAACTCTCCTTTGGAAAAAGCCATAGTGTGTGATTGCTGAAAGGCTGCCTCAGAGACACAGTAATATTTCCTTTATTCAGTCTGCTTCGGTGGTTTCCACAGCTGGAATCCAAATAATAAATGTACCATGCACCAGCCACCAAAATAAAAAGGACGTGAAATGTATTAATAATAATTTTTCAGCAAGATCTAGTGCAAAAAAAATGGTTTTAAGACTTTCCATATTCTACTTGTTTGGTCTTTTCTATTTTAACATAGGAGAATAAAATATGCTGCTTTAGACCATATTTCTGTTAAAGCTACTACAGGTTTATGAGGGTGCTAAAATGGTGCAGCAAAATAAAAATTAGCATCACAGTTTTGTAGCGTTATTTATTGCTCTTATTTAACTAAATATATGGTAGTTATTGGCATTTCCATGTAAGCAGGTTTGTTTTTCAAAAATTTGAATTCATGTCTGGTATACAGTCAATCAATCTACATTTGCACAACACCTTTCTCAGACAAGCCCCTTAACAAGCATTCTGAAATATCAGATTTACATTAATACCCACTGGATCAGAAGCCGTTCAATGCAGGACTGAAAAAAATTTCTTAAAATGTAGTTTGCATAGAGGTGGGTGCTGGGTTAATTTCTACCAGGGTTCCAAATTCTAAAGGCATGGTTTTTCCATATGATGTTTGTAATTTTGGATGAATATTGGTGTAAAGCAGCACAAAATCAGACAGCAAACAGTGGGGGGGTTTTAAATGAAAGCAAGGGATTTTGAAAGAAATAAGAGGAATTGGTGATTCAGTAGGTGGCACTCTTCCCTCTGAGTAGATATTGAACTAATGTTCTGGCTTGGAGTTGGCTACGGGTCATTGTGCTGTTGAGGTGTAGCTGTCTTTCAGATGAGCTACAAAACTATGGTCTTGACCACTTGTGACCTTAAAGAATCCATGATAGTTTTCATGAGAGTAGGGGTGTTAATCCCAATGTCCTGCCCAAATTTCAACTCTGGTAATTAGATAATATCTTCAGTGCCTAAATCTTCTATGCAATTTCAACTGGACATGGTATTCACTCTTACTATATGTCATGAACTGTTGCTGTACACTGTTAAACAGTTGTTGAGTTTCACCCAGAGGTGGCTGCATTTTAGTTGAGGGAAAAGTGGTTCTTATATAAATAGGTAGGTATAATCATTGAACAGTCATTTGGACAAAGCTACTATATAAAGATCCTGTAGCAATAACAAAAATTAATACCCACTTTCATAACAAAGCACATTTTTTAAAGCCTGGAAACAAAGGGAAAGACACTAAAGATCTAGCTAGTCATTTCATATCGGAAAATAAGTAGACAGTAATAAAAGAACAAAATGTTTGTAATAGAAATTATTAGCAGAAATGGGCCCAAGCAACAAAGTGCAGACACTAATCAGAATGTTGGTCAGAGATGGCAGTTTTTGTTCAGAGCATTACAACCATAAGACTCATGCTGCAAAGATTGGCAGAATACATGTTGCACCCTTCTGAGAGGTGGAGTTTCCAATGGAGTGGTATGCCTCCACACCACCTCCGATGCGGGTCTATGCCTACTAAGCACACTCTACCCTGTAATATTTACATCTCAGACACATCTGACTTTTTACTGTATAAAGCACTAGAACTTGAATTGTTGGGTACTGTCAGTGAACTAGACTAGGTGGCTTATCAGGTCTTTCCATCTCTTACTTTGGTAGGTCTGTCATTTGAATTCCCACTGAGAACTCAAGAATTAGGTTAAAAAAACACATTAAAAGTCCTACATTTTCATTATTTTGGGCTTATATAACAAGGGTATTTAATCTCCTGCTGTGTGTTTCCTATACATCTTGATTTTTAAGCTTTGTCTACGCTATGGGGGGAGATTGATCTAAGTTACACAACTTCAGCTACATGAATAATGTAGCTGAAGTCAATGTACTTAGATCTGCTTACCACGCGCTTCTCATTCAGGTGGAGTACAGGAGTCGACGGGAGAGCGATCTGGGGTTGATTTATCAGGTCTTCACTAGACCTGCTAAATTGACTGCCGAAGCATCGATCGCGGCATGTCAATCTCCCGGTAAGTGTAGACAAGCCTAGTGTAATGTAAATGAGAAAGCTAAAGAACTGTCTGTCATTTAAATTCCATGAACTCTTTTTTTTAATTCAAATGTATGCATACAAATGTTATTCCTTCAAATGAGCAATGAGTGGTCACTGGCCCAAGTCTGGGTACTACTCTATGATAATTCTGATAAATTTGAGGAAATTTATGAGATGATCTCAGTTGGAGTCTGAATTGTATAGTTCCCCTTAAACAATCAGTTAAGAGAGAACAAGGACTGTTTATGGACTTTGGATAGCAAAAACTAGCACAATGGCAATGCAAAAGAATGTTAGTGCTATTATTAATGCACTCGCAACATGTAGTTCCAATCAATTACATACTCTTTTCAATTTTGATGTCTAAAGATGACATGTTAGTACAGCTGGCATGGCTTCTAATTTAAGAATTTGACATCAGAATTAATGACATAATTACGTATTGCTGTAAAATGCCTATACATGAAATATTAAGTTAAGCAGTATTACAAATAAGAAATATTTGTCATTTAGCACTATTACTGATAATATGGTTTTCTTGGTTTTGTAACCCTTCAGCACTATACCTAATTTGTTAAAGGAAACATAACACCATCTGGCCACAACAGCCTCCTGCACAGCGCAGATTAAATAACCACAATGATTTCCTGTAGCGAATGGGAGGGAGAGAGTGGATGTGTTACCCACAAAAAAGGCATGGCCAGTCTGCCCAAACACAGCACATGATCCATGTGGCCAAAACCCAGTGTTGGAGGGCATCAGTGGGCTGTTTGCCACTCCATCCCATTACCAGCAGCATAGCTAATTGAATAGTACATGTGTAGTGTTCAGTTTGTTATGGCTCACACTTGTATTTATTCCCTATTCACAAGTATTCCAATGACTGCCAGGTATTTGTGGAAAAAGTGCATGAACCCCAGAAGTTTCATGCATTTTAACAAGAATAATCATCATTTAGCCCAAAATGCAGAATGAAAGTTCATTATCTGGCATTTATTACTCTCCTGTTTAAAAACTTCATTATTCAATAAAGGAGAAACAATATCATGTGACTCAGGTGACCAATCACAATCCCACAACATAAATACCAAATATTCAAAGCAAATAGATTGTGAGCAACCAAGAGGTCAAAATGATTTTTCAGAACTATGTGGTGAACAACAAATACACTCTCCAAAATCAGGATTTGATCGTGAACAATTTACTAATAAAAAAGGGTGCATTGTTAAACAAATTAAATTAATAATTAACATTATCTATAACTAAAAGTTTGACCAGATGTACACAGCAGTAGCTTGCAATGGGCCAGCTAGAAGGATACCCTAGTCCTACAAAACACGATGATACAAAGATGGCAGGGGTTGCAATCATTTTGAAGGACAGGATTAGAATTCAAAATGAATTTGACAAATTGGACAATTGGTCTAAAATCAACAATATGAAATTCAATAAAGGTAAGTGCACAGTATTGACCTTAGGAAAGAAAAAACAAATTCACAACTACAAAACATGGAATAACTGGCTATGTGGTAACACTGCTGAAAAGAGTCTGGGTGTTATAACAGGTTACAAATTGAATACGAGTCAACAAAGTGATGCAATTTCAAAAAAGGCTAATATTGTTCTGGGACGTATTACCAGGAGTGTCATATGTAAGACCCGGGAGGTAATTGTCCTGCTCTACTCAGCACTCACAAGGCCTCAGCTGGAGTGCTTTGTCCAAGTTTGGGTGCCACACTTTAGGAAAGATAATGACAAATTGGAGAAAGTCCAAAGGAAAACACAAAAATGATAAAAGGTTTAGAAAACCTGACCTACAAGGAAAGTTTAAAAACTGGGCATGTTTAGTCCTGAAAAAGAAGACTGAAGAGGGACCTGATAACAGTCTTCAAATATGGTAAGGACTGTTATAAGGAGGACTTTGATCAACTGTTCTCCATGTCCATGACAAGTAGGACAAGAAGTTATGAGCTTAATCTGAAACAAGGGAGATTTAGGTTAGATATTAGGAAAAACTTTCTAACTATAAGGGTAGTTATGCTCTTGAACAGACTTCCAAGGAAGGCTGTGGGATCTCCATTATTGGAGGTTTTTAAGATTAGGGTGGGAAAAACAGCCATCAGGGATGGTCTAGGTTTACTTGGTCCTGCTCAGCACAGAGGTCTGGACTTCTCTAGGTCCCTTTCAGGCCTACAGTTCTATGATTCTATGTTGGGTCTCAAAATTCCTACTTTATGTTGCAGCAAATTTCCACATAAGCAAAGCCCTTTCAGGGCACAATTCAAAGTCCACTGAAGTCAATGGGAATCTTTCCATTAACTTCAATGGGTTTTGGATCAGGCTCTTATCTGGGCTGAGTTGTTCACTTTTTGACGTTAGGACCCACAGATATAACCAGTCAATTTGACGTGTGGTATTTTCTCAGAACACTTTCCTCTTCTTTTCTTGCCTTAGACAGCTTGAGTGCCTATTTTCCTTACCACTTTTCACTCTTCTTTAGTAACCTTCCACAAGGGTGGTTCCGTATTATTTCAGAAGCATCATGTTCCAGCTCTTCAAAGTGGTTCATCCACTTGTAGCAAATTATGTATTGTGCAGTGGGATGTTGATTCTGACTCTACACAAGCATTTCTTTACAGGATCCACAAAGAAGGTGTAGGTTTTGGTGCCATTGTGAACAAGCTCCTGTGATTCATAGTTAATTCCTGCTCTTTACTACAGATAAATGGATGTGTCCTGGGGTTCTCGGGGTTCTCTCCAATCTGCTTTGGTAGAGTTTTAACAGAGGATGAGGAAGCCACAATAAGTCCAACAATATAAAAAAACCCCAAAGTTGTTGAATTTTCAGAATTAGGATCAGAGGCATCAAAAGGAATCTTCTGGCACAATCCTAAGAGTGCCTCAGTTCTGATGAATATAGAAAAAAGAGAAAATCCCATTCATAATTTTCAGAGTAGCAGCCGTGTTAGTCTGTATCCGCAAAAAGAACAGGAGTACTTGTGGCATTTTAGAGACTAACAAATTTATTTGAGCATAAGCTTTCGTAGGTTACAGCCCACTTCATTGGATGCATAGACTGGAACATACAGCAAGAAGATACTTATACATACAGAGAACATGAAAAGGTGGAAGTACCCATACCAACTGTAAGAGGCCAATCAATTGAGATGAGCTATCAACAACAGGAGAAAAAAAACTTTTGAAGTGATAATTGAGATGACCCATAGAAGGTGTGACGATACTTAACATGGGGAAATAGATTCAACTAGTGTAATGGCCCAAGCATTCCCAGTCTCTGTTCAAACATAAGTTAATTTATCTAATTTGCATATTAATTCAAGTTCAGCAGTCTCTCTTTGGAGTCTGTTTTTTAAGTTTTTTTTGTTGTAAAATTGCCACCTTCAAGTCTGTCACTGAGTGGTTAGAGAGGTTGAAGTGTTCTCCCACTGGTTTTTGAATGTTATGATTCCTGATGTCAGATTTGTGTCCATTTATTCTTTTGCATAGAGACTGTCCAGTTTGGCCAATGTATATGGCAGAGGGGCATTGCTGGCACATGATGGCATATATCACATTGATAAATGTGCAGGTGAACGAGCCCCTGATGGCGTGGTTGATGTGATTAGGGCCTATGATGGTGTCACTTGAATAGATATGTGGACAGAGTTGGTATCGGGCTTTGTTGCAAGGATAGGTTCCTGGGTTAGTGTTTATGTTGTATGGTGTGCGGTTGCTGGTGAGTATTTGCTTCAGGTTGGGGGGCTGTCTGTAAGCGAGGACTGGTCTGTCTCCCATGATCTGTGAAAGTTAGGGATCATCTTTCAGGATAGGTTGTAGATCTTTGATGATGCGCTGGAGAGGTTTTAGTTGGGGGCTGAAGGTGACAGCTAGTGGCGTTCTGTTATTTTCTTTGTTGGGCCTGTCCTGTAGTAGGTGACTTTTGGATACTCTTCTGGCTCTGTCAATCTGTTTTTTCACTTCAGCAGGTGAGTATTATAGTTTTAAGAATGCTAGTTAGAGATCTTGTAGGTGTTTTTCTCTGTCAGACGAATTGGAACAAATGTGGTTGTATCTTAGAGCTTGGCTGTAGACAATGAATCGTGTGGTGTGTCCTGGATGGAAGCTGGAGGCATGTAGGTAAGTATAGCGGTCAGTAGATTTCCGGTATAGGGTGGTGTTTATGTGACCATCGCTTATTAGCACAGTAGTGTCTAGGAAATGGACCAGTTGTGTGGATTGGTCTAGGCTGAGGTTGATGGTGGGATGGAAATTGTTAAAAACATGGTGGAATTCCTCAAGGGCTTCTTTTCCATGGGTCCAGATGATGAATATGTCATCAATGTAGCACCAGTAGAGTAGGGGCGTTAATAATTAATAATTATAATTTGTGTTTTTAACTAACAAAATGAAATGCCTATTTTACTAAGTGATGAACTGCTTACAAAATACAGTTTATGACAAAAGCTTTGTAATCATAAGCATCATATTACATCTTTTGCTGCATAAGATACTCATAACAAACTCCAGTATTTATATGTATGACCTAAAAAGATCAAGTTGGGTTCCCAGGGTGAAACTGTGGCCCCACTGAAATCAATGACAAAATTCCCATTTATTTGAATGGGTCAGGATTTTATACTGTCTGCCTTTTTGGAATCATCAGTTCTCAGACTGTGATCTGCAAAAAGCTCGCTGGTCACAGGTTTTGATTCTTCTCCTGGTTTTCAGCAGCAAAACTTCATTAAATCCAGCTAAAAATACATTAATTACTTTCCAGCTATTAGTTTGTCCTGTAAGCAATTGGTGTAGTTGCCTGAGGTATGTTATGCGACTGCAAATGGGAGGGGAAGTGGATCTGGAGACAATCTATCTATTAAGATAGAGAAACATTATGAAAAATTTTGTGTACCCTGTTTTAGAAAGTAACTCTTTAACAACAGATTCAATGCTGTTATTATCAATCTGACACAATAACCAACAAAACAGATGAAACAGTTAAATTATTGCTGGCTGTTGTTTCGTTTTGTTTTAAAGATGCTGGCAGTTCCTCTAACTGAACAACTTATGATTCTAAATTCTTCAATGTAAAGAAAAATCATTTTAGGGTTTGCAGAAGCATCATGGTTTCAGCAGCTCCATCAGTAAAATAGTAGGACAGTTTTTAATAGGAGCTCTATTCTTAATGTGTTGTTTCTGCACTTATGGGTTTAGCTAGCACTGCACAGTTGTGTGGGGGCTATGTTTATAGGAATAACAAATGAGCCTGCTACCGCTCTGTTTGATTTCTTTAATAAAAAACAAGGTCTGCTATATTATTACATGTACTATAGGATTGTGAATGGCCCATTTCAATTAATAGGCAATCCATTTGCCAGAAATTATGGATTTTGCTCTTTTTGACCTAATGAATAGTATAGAGTGTTATCACTTATACTCTATATTGAACCATAGTACTGCATAATGTTACTTCAGTCCATTCTGAGATAGTCAAAATTGTCATATTCTTTTTGTTAGAGCAATGATCAAATATTGACATTTCTTCAGTTCATACAAATGGATACAACCTTCTTACATGCAACTTGGTCAATATATTCTGATGTTCACATTAGGGATTTGGAAATCAATGTAGTTTTCCTGTTATTCTTTTATGATTAAATCAATTGAAGTTATTTACTCATAGCAGAAAATACGGGTGATTGCCAACCCTAGGGCTTGGTGAATTGCTTTCTCACTACTGCTGCCCGGTAATGAGAAGGTGCAGGTTCTCTTCAGGGGTTGACTAAACCTGCTCATATATAGCAGCAATCTGAAGTGCATAAATTGTTTATTATTAAGGGCTATCAGTGTTTCCTGGCAAAGGGCATCTTTATCATTTGCCATTGCATTAACATTGACAAAGCAGGGGAATACTGAAACCCAGCATTGTTGATCAGATGGAGCAAAATAACAGACACGAAGCAATTCAGCTAGAAACCCAGTATTCTTGATACATCTGTGGTTATGTGGAAAGATCAATTAAAGACAATGGAATTATCAGTTAAATTGAATGGGCAAACAAGACTTGTGGAGACACTTTTGCTAAGATTTGAAGCCATTTAGGAAAGACAGAAGACCTAAATAGATTCATATTAAAACTTCTTGTCCCAGGAGCTTAATTTGACATAATAAATGTGGTGGACAGGCTATGTTATTTAAAGATGGGAATAAATATCGCTTTGCATACCATATTGCTCTTGTTTATGCAGGGCTATAGTCATGCGTTGGAATACAAATTTTACATTGGTAGAATGAAATATTTACAAGTTAACTCCCCCACCACCATCCTCACACCTGTTTTTTTTAAGTATGTACACAATTTCTGTAGTGCTTTTTCAGATGAACTCATGCTTCATTCATGAATAGTGTGTTGCTTCAGTCTATTTGAATAACTTGAAGATGTAGAAAGTGGCATGAACATAACACTCAAACTGTGCAGGATCAACCAGTTTCTGAGTCTTAAATTACGGAATGCCATGATCTAATTCCATCCAGCTAAAGAAGAAATCATGTAGAAATACATCCTTCTCTTATACTACCCTCTACTTCAAGTGAATGACAAGAAAATGATAGAATGGAAGGGGTTAAGCTGACCAATCTTCCAAAAGACTATGTGTTTTAATCGCCAGTATATGTGCTATTGGGGGCATGAGGCCCACTATTATTTAAATATATTTTAAAACATATTATTTAAACATCTGTGGCCGAGTTGAGATGGAAGGATTGTACGTGAATGAAAAACCCAATTTGGGCCCTGATTCAGGAAAGCACATGCTTAACTTTAAGCATGTGTTTAAGTCCTCTTGACTTCAATGAGAATGTGCTTTAGTGCTTTTTTGAATATAGGTGCTTTCCTGACTGAAAACTCTAGATAGGATACTCTTTCCCCATCTTCATTCTCATACTTTCCCACCTTGCTGTGTTATTATCTCTTCCTCTGGAAGAAAAGATGAGTAGGAGAAGGAGAGAAGTCTTCATAAACCACATGCACAACTACTCTCCCTCCCATTAAAGCCAATGAGGCAAAGTCAACTAAAATGAGTGCTCATCTGGGGTAATTCTGCTGACTTCCATCAAGTCACTTCATCAACATGAAAGTAGACTTTTGATTAATGGTTGTAAAGTACAGTAGCAAATTAACAGAACTTCTAATGGACCATCTGAACCAGTCCTCCCCATTTTCCAGAGGGGTCCTCTAACTCTGAGACTCCATACAGCTAGGGAATTGTTTCTTAATGACTGGTCCATGGACTGGTGTCAGTCCCTGAGATCTGCTTGACACAGTTTTGGAAGGCAGCAAGCGAGCCCTTGGTATCAAAAAGGTTGAGAAACACTATGCTAGAGGATTTAGAGCTCTGCCTACTTGGTCAAGATGTTTTTATCTGGTTTTGCTTGTACGGGTATTGTAAACCACCAAGATGTCACACTGAAAATTCATCCCCAAATAATGCTACTTTCATACAGATTTAAATTTTATTATTTTGTGCAAATCTGGATAAATTATTAGTCCACATTATGATCTAAATACTCAGCCATTTGGTTTTCAGAAATTCTTATTCTCTCTCTTTATTTATGTTTGTAATTGTATTGTATTTTGACTGTTTATGCAACACCTCAAGTCCTGAGTGCTTTCGGGGGTGGGTGGGAGTTGGGCAGATATCACTTTAAAAATGATCAGTTATTATTATGAGTGCTATAAACCACCTCCTGAATTTCAGTTATTTTATTTTAAATACTCAAAGATAACAAAATGAAGAATCCACCCCCAACCCCTCAAAAAAACCCAACAACCCCATACTCCGGACTGAGATCATATTTGCCACGTTTTAATCAAAAGAGATTTTTATGGCTGAGTTTTAAGCTTCTTAAACTAGAGGTGTGTAATAGAAGCATTGACAGACCCTTAATTATATCGATGAGACTGAGTGCTGCTATAATAAAAGTTAGGAGCTAATTCATAAAAACATGCCTAATACTCAACACAGAGCTAGGTGAGAATATAAACAATGACAAACTTTCCAAGGCAGCAATGTATTCAGATTTTGCTTGAGAAATTGGGGTAGTTCATTCCTGTTCTTCAGAAGCAGCAGTTTCAGAAACTGAGCTCATCAACTGGAAAAAAAAACCCCAAAACTCTAGAGCCTTTGATTCAACAAAACCACTGCAGCTGAGATTTTACAAAACAGCAATTGGAAGCTCAATTCCCATTATTTTTTATGGGAACTGGGCATCCAAATGTTTTAGGAGGCATTGACAAAGTCAGCCAGGAATTCCAAGACACAAAAGTGCAAGTGGGGAATATAAAAATATGCATAGATCAGAAGCCCATATTCAACAGGGTCTCAAAGTTAACAGCAGGATCTGAAAGTCAATACCAGAATGAATTAGACACCAAAGGAATGACTTCAGAATGAGCATATTATGACCTGAACATTTAGAATGGGCAACAATGACTGACTGGCAGTAGTACTTCGAATGAAGTGAATGCTAATAGAGGTTGCCAGGGGACCAATTAGAAACGTATTGAAGTAAGTCAGCTTGGAAGTAATAAAGGTACTGTATATGCAAATGTCAAAATATCTGAAGGTAAAGTGGGCACATTTAAGCAATCTTTTAGTGATGGTAAGAAAATCACTTTGTAACATTAGAGACTTTGAGCCAATTTCTGCTCTCAGTTGCACAAGTGTAAATCTGGCATAACTCCATTGACTTCACCAGCATAAGTGGGGACAGAATTTGTCCCAGGGTTTCTTAAATGTCAGTGGGGTCATTTACTCGGATTCTGAAATAGGGGATGTCTGCAAAATTGATAAGTTACCACAGGTAATTCCTTAATTAATTTCCCCTCACCTTCTTTGAGATGAACTAGTCTGCTGCTTACATCTGGGCAGACAAACAGGTGAGGTTTCCTTCGAAGATGTTCACAGCCATTCATTAATGACACTCCAAGAAAGGGCAGTTTGCCAGTACTGTTGCCACCTCATCAATGTCCTACTTCTTCACCAGCCTGAACCTGGCCATGAATTCCAAGATCATTTTTTAATCTGGCCAGTCCTCAAACCATCATCTTGAGACACATGCCTATCAAACTCTAGTGGCCAGCTCTCTCTGGGTAAACAATCTTCCCAATGAATATATTTACCAGTCATTATAAAAAAGAATGTTTTGCATATAAGAAACACAGTTAAATATCTTGATGACACCTAGTAAATTTTAAATATAATTTTTCATGGTATATGAGTGACAGCCTCCTTGGAAAGAGTTAGGAAATGTTCATGTTATGCAACTGCAAGCTCAATTTGCTAATAAAGACTATACCTTGCCCTGAAGGTTTTTTCCAGCTGCAGCCCCTGAAGCACAAATGTCAAGCATGTATCACACAGAACTGTCAGTTACTACTGGAGCCAGAAAATTGTTGTTTCAAATGTTACAGTACAGGAAAATCGCCTCTCTGCACTTGCTGCCAAAAAAATGACAGCTTAATTTATGCCATGCTGAAGCTACATTACAGAGCCATTCAGCCTGGCAGTCAAGTACACTCCACGCTCACATCTTCCCCCTGTGCAAATGCACTGGGAAGAAATACACAGGGACTGTAATAAGGACAATTGGCTGCAGTGTTTTCCATGTCAGTGGAACTAAATACAGTTGAAACAGTATCAGCAATAAATAACATCATCTGAACTTCATATGCAAACCACAATTCAGCATGAGGATTCTCGAATAATCAGTGAGGATGGCTGACAGAATTGTTATGCATGAAGTGGATTATGGAGAGGTTTGCTTGTGTCAAACCCCTGGGTTTTATGTCGAGGGGAGGTGCTGAGGTATTACCCATGCCTTTGAAAATTATGTCAGTATCCTTGCTTCAGACCTTCAAAACTTGGCAACGTTTACACTTTCTGAAATTAAAAATCTGACAGTATTAAAGCACAGCACAGTGTCGATATTTGTCATCAAGGTTTTCAGCAAGACATTAAAGATGCACATATTCCTTAAAAATGAACAGCCAACCAATCAAACCCCATAAAATTATCAACCTGAGCTATCCCACATTGCTCTTGTATTTTAAGGCCAAAGCTCAATCCATTTGACACTGAAACAATGATCAGCCACATATTTTGGCGACGTGTTAATGGAATGAACGGAGATTATGATGTGGGATTCTTTTGCTTAGTTAATTCATATTAATCCCATCATAATTATTTTCAGAAAGATTCCCAGATTTTCAAGAATAATTAAGAACTCCAATTCCATTTGCAAACTCAACAAGACCAAAAACAGGCTATCTAAAAGTCATTTTATTTATTTCAGTTTCTTCTTCCTTTTCCTACTAGTCACAACATTCCTTTTCTACATTCCTTTTGTACCAGCGGCAACATCATGCTCTTCACTTATCTTTAAAATGCTTTGCAAACAACTAGCTGATTTTCACAACAGCTCTGTGAGACAGATAACAATAAAACAAAAGGATCCATAACATACATGAAATGAATTTACAGTGTTTTTAAAGGGTTATAATTCTTCTGTCTAATCTATTTTAGGTTTTCCTATTCCCAAAGTATGTAGTACTATGCTCTAGACAAATGTAAATGATTTGTAAAATGTAAATAGTCCTGAATACTATTTAGAACATGCTTGGAAATTCTGTATATTAATAAATAACTGCACAATTCATCAATAGGTGATGCTTAAAATGAAGTGTTGCTTAGTATTGATTTGAATTCACAGGCTTCACTTCACCAGGTTTGTGCCCACATTTTCTTTGATTGGGATGGTTCACATCCCCCCCTTTTCAGAGTTTTAGTTTTAATTGACCCCAAGATCACAAAGGAAAACTCTTGTTTCATGTTAAATTGTGAAAAACAACTAGTTTTGCATGATTTTGACACTGACTCATAAACCTGGCCCAGGTTCACCCAACAGTAGCAAATCCTAGCAGGTCTTTCAGCACAGGTAGGTTAACTTGCCTGTTTGGAGTTGAACGCCAAACTGAACCCACGTCAGACTTGCATTGCTTCCCTTTTAATTGTAAATATTTAGGACGTTAGTATTATCCAAGAATCTCCCATAAGATAACTAAAGGGCAAATGCTGCTCAGACTTGCACCCAGTGCAACCCCGTGGAGTTTTCTTTCCACAAGAAATAGGTTCCCAAACTACAAAGAGTAGTGCCAGGTTCTTTTTATTTAGAAAGAAAATGTTGGCATTGAGTTTCTCCAGGATGATTAGCCATCCCAAGTTCCACCATCAGCCTGGCAAAAACTGCCCTTGGTCTATGTACTCATCTCAGCAGGTACAAATCTTGTGTAGTTTAACTTTGTCAAGATTTTGAGCCTTTTTATCAACTAGGATAAGAAGGCAGCAATGAGCTAAGGGAAAAATGAGTTTCACAAGGGCACAAAGTGCTGTTTGCATGTTCTTGTCTCACCTGTAGGGAAGGATCATTGGAGTAATTAGAGCATGGAGCTGGGGTGTCACTTAATCCCTCTTGGCCTTCGTTTACCCATCTGTAAAAGGGAGAAAATTGCCTACCTTACAAGGTTGTTGTAAGGCTTGACTGATGAACTTTGGTAAAGCACTTGGAGATTATAATTATGATTTATTGTATAGTGCCATAGGTGTTCATAGCTCTTTACAGGCAAGTAAAAAGTGCCTTCATGACCATACAATCTTTAGCTGAATGATCAAATACTATTTCATAACTGTGTGCCACAAGGTTTCTTGCACTTTCTTCTGAAGTATCTGATTCTGGTCACTGTGGGAGACAGGATCCTGGATTAGACACACCCTGATCTGATCCACAATGGCTATTCCTGGTCCCACTATGTAAAGTAGTATTTAGCCATGGTAAAATTCTGTCAATAGCTTGATTTTACATTGATCTCTACTAACACCAAACTAGCTTCACACACAGCTCTAAGCCCTACTGTCAGCAAACCAAGACATATCTATGCCTTAGATAGCTACTAAAGGTAAGGAGATAAAATTACTGTAGCTATAGATGCAATAAGTTGTTGGGGGTCTCAGGCCTACAAAAGTATAATTCATACCAGATAGTATGAAAGTTGTGATGTCCTCTGGCTGCCCTGACTAACTCGTTTCCCCTCATTCTTCCTTCTTTACGTCTTTAGAAATGCACATTCCCCTGTCCCTAATTTTTTAACAGAGGGAGAATCCTACTGGGACCCTTCCCTGCTCCTGTGTAATGTTTCAATATTTTAAAATGAAATAAAAAGGAAGATGCAGATGGAAAAGGTTCAGTAGAATGGCCATAAAATGGGGTTACTCTTGACTGGAGGTGGTTGAATTATTTGGATTATCTGTTAGTCCTCTTGACTAGTTGTGAATTGTACATGAATCAGTTCAGATTTCGGTACCTATATTTGTTACTTGCAGTATTTGCCAAATAGTTTATATGGACAATTTTAACTCTGAAGTATTTGCGAACTGTTCACTTCCTATTGGCAATGTGCTATTGATCACATATGTATTGTTTCCTCTTCCAAACTGGACGACTGAAGCTTTTTAGAACAGATGAATAATAGAATCATAGAAACGGAAGGGACCTCGAGAGGTCATCTAGTCCAATCCCCTGCACTGGTGGCAGGACTAAGTATTATCTAGACTATTCCTGAAAGGAGTTTGTCAAACCTGCTCTTAAAAATCTCCAATGATGGAGATTCCACAGCCTCTCTAGGCAATTTATTCCAGTGCTTAACCACTCTGACAATTAGGAAGTTTTTCCTAATGTCCAACCTAAACTTCCCTTGCTGCAATTTAAGTCCACTGCTTCTTGTCCTATCCTCAGAGGTTAGGAGGAGTTCTTCCTCCTCCTTGTAACAACCTTTTATATTCTTGAAAACTGTTATCATGTCCCCTCTCAGTCTTCTCTTTTCCAGACTAAACAGACCCAACTTTTTCAATCTTCCCTCATAGGTCCTGTTTTCTAGACCTTTAATCATTTTTGTTGCTCTTCTCTGGACTTTCTCGAATTTGTCCACATCCTTCCTGAAATGTGGTGCCCAGAACTGGACACAATACTCCAATTGAGGCCTAATCAGCACAGAGTACAGCAGAAGAATTACTTCTCATGTTTTGCTTACAACACTCCTGCTAATACATCCCAGAAGGATGTTTGCTTTTTTTGCAACGATGTTACTCTGTTGACTCATATTTAACTTGTGATTCACTATGACCCCCAGATCCCTTTCCATGGTACTTCTTGGGCAGTCATTTCCCATTTTGTATGTGTGCAACTGATCCTTCCTAAATGGAGTACTTTGCATTTGTCCTTATTGAATTTTATCCTATTTACTTCAGACCATTTCTCCACTTTGTCCAGATCATTTTGAATTTTAATCCTATCCTCCAAGGCACTTGCAACCCCTCCCAGCTTAGTATTGTCCACAAACTTTGTAAGTGTACTCTGTATGCCATTATCTAAATCATTGATGAAGATATTGAACAGAACCCAGAACCAGAACTGATCCCTGCAGGACCCCACTCGTTATGCCCTTCCAGCATGACTGTGAACCATGCTGAGAATAATAGCCCACTGAATGCTGACAATAATAGCCCACTGTTTAGTGCTTTTTAGAGAGTGACAAAAACTAGCTTTTGCTTGTTGATATTTAAGAATGCCCACTTCATTAAAACTCATCCATGTACTTTATTCAGTAAAGAAGAGTTAAGTAGAAAAGAAAGCATACTAGCAAAAGGTACAGTATGTTTCCATGTAAGTTGTTATAGAACTTGCTTACTAAAGATCTCCCTAAAATGTGAACTAAATATGCAACTTCTTTGATAAATGGATACAAAAATCATTATCTTTTGAATAATTATATGATTGGGTACATCCGCATTAGATAGAGCTAATATGCAATTAAATCATTTATATATGCAATTAAATCATTTGTATATGCAGTTCTCAGACTCATCATCAATAACAGGAGAGATGGCCAATGGCCAAATTTGCTTGCAAGAGCAAAATACTGTGTGTTGAAAAGAGGGTTTAGTCCTGTGCCGATCTAACTGGAACATTGTCAAATAAAACTGAGATGCAAGTCATCCATTCAGCTATCAACTGATGTTTATAGAAGTTTGTATGTCAGTAGCTGAACAAATGTCTTAGTTTTATGCACATTTGGAAGCAGAGGCACGTACACTTTATAGTAAGTCAGATTAACTTCTGTACCCGAAAAGATTTATTTATATTGACCATGGAAGATTCTCTGCACCTTGAAGTCTTTAAACCATGATTTGAGGACTTCAATGGCTCAGACATAGATTTGATCCAGGAGTGGGTGGGTGAGATTCTGTGGCCTGCGTTGTGCAGGAGGTCAGACTAGATGATCATAATGGTCCCTTCTGACCTTAAAGTCTATGATTCTATGAAGTTGAGGTGCTTGGGAATTTTTCTACAAAATGTTTTTTCACCAAAAAATGCAGATTTATTGAAAATGAAATGTTTCACGGTAAAGGGTAAGTTCAGATGCATTCCTCAACTCAAAAAAAAAGTTGAATTTTTTTTGAAACTGTCAGAACATGTCATTGCAATACTCTCGAAACAGAAATTTAGATTTTCTGGCTAGGAGTGACTTTTTATTTCAAAATGTAAGCTAATCATAATTTAAAAAATGGTTGAAATCAAAACAAAAATGTTTTGAAATTATCAAAATGAAACATTTTGATTGACACAAACTGAACATTTTTTAGAATTTGCAGTTTGCAAAAATTCTCAAGATTTTGACGTTTTGTCCCAATGCAAGATGGGAAAATATCCAAAATCTCAAAAATTGTTGTGGGAAGGGGAAACAGTGGCCTGACCTGTTCTAGTTGTGATGCTTACTTGAGGGAAGAGAAGGCCTGATCTTGAACAGCAGGTCTAAGTTTGTGGGAAGTTGGATCAAGCTTCACTCTGAACTTGGGATGAGCTCACTAAAAGGTATGCAAATCTCAGGAAACAATTAGCAATCCTGAACTGAGTTTTGACTAGATAATGAAAAACTGAAATCTAGCAAATTCGACCTGTTTTCTGTACAGAAAGTTCACATAGCTCTCTTGTGGGTCCTGGGCTCTGTTCTGAGCTCTGACATTGGTCACATTACTTAAACTCTCCGTGTCTCAGTTTTCCCATCTGTGAAATGGAGACAATAAAAATACTACATGAATAATAAATAGTAAATAAATAATAAAATCATCTAATTCAAGGGGATTGTGATGATTAAGGAGCAGATTATTGGCTAGTGTAAATGGTCATAGCTCTACTGAAGTTACTGGAGCTATAACAATTTACATCAGCTGAGGATCTGCCCATATGGTTTGTAAAGCATCTGTGCCCCTCAGATGAATGGCTTGATACAATAGAATATTATTGTTGTTTATAAAGTGTATATTTGTAGATCATTTTGAAAAGTAACCTATTTTGGTAAGTAGCAAAAGCTATTGCTGCGAGTTTTGTGTTGTTAATCAAACACAAATGCTTGGTCAATTTGATCTAGTGTGAATTCCTAACACTATGGGCTCTCTGTAGGGGGAATCCCTGGGTGCAATGGAGCCATCATTGTGATTCTATCCATGCCCTTATCACACATCACAGAAGAGGTGTGGCAAAGGAAAGAGCATGGGATTGGAGTATCTCTATATTCTGGCTATTTTGGGCTAGCAGAATGTCCCTTTGGGGCCATAGGCAAAAAGGAGAAAGTTAGAATAGCCCTAACTTTAGTGAGGAACCAAACTAGCCACAGAATCTACAAGTTACAAAGTTTAGCCACTTTCCCTTGGGTCTAGAATCGGGCCCTGTATTTTTCATCTTTCACTCTCTTTGTATTCAGGGTTGGGTTTTTTTGAGGGGGGGGGAATCATGATTTAGTCTTTTTCACACTATATTTTCCTTCTTTTCTTTCAACTAAAACTATGATGTGCACAAGTAAAAGTGCATATGTTTATTTTATAATATGAAAATATACAGGAGTTTTATGTTAAAATGCCAATTACAAACACAGAGACTGGTTTCCCATTTTAAAGACTGTTTCCTGCATCAGCAGGTGCAAAAGACAATATATAAGCTCATTCTGCAGGGCTACCTTTGGAATAAAATGGTATCTGGTGAACTAAGACACCATTGTCCTAATATGTTACAGAATGGCATATATTCACTGCAAAATGGCATATTTGATTGTCTTAATTGCATATCTAATTCTTTAAAATGCTTTGCTTTCATAGTTGTGACAAAACATATTTTAAACTGCCAGGTTATACAAAAATCGAAACTGCTATAATATCTCCAGTGGAAGTATTTTCTGACAATCAAAACTATTTTTTTCTTTATGAAAAGGTTCTATGTAGAAAATGATCCTTTAAAAATGACAACAAAAAGCTACTGGTATTAAAAGTTTGTGTTTGAATCGGATTTGATAATATTTTAACAACTTCTATTTGAAGACAACTTTTTTCTGTTTTGATTTGAGATTCGCAAAGAGAGACAGGGGAAAAAGCATCTAAATAGGAGAAATGTAAATTTTTTCCTTCAAAACTGAAGTGTTTTACAATAAGCAAAGAACTAAATTTCTAGAGACCCAAATCAAAACACCTGCCTCTTCCAGCATAGGCTGCTGCTTAACTCATTGTGGTTTCTGGCCTCCTACAGTATGATGTTGAGATGGAGCAATGAAAAAAATATCTCCCTTATGTAAACATTGGTAAAGACAATTAACAACCTTTGTGTACATATTTCTTTGATTTCAGGTTACATTTGGGGTGCTACTGAAGCTTCCTTGTTATTCTTTCTAAGCAAAACAAAAAACAGGGACATGTCAAAGTACATACAATCACAGTTAGGAGGTTTCCATTTAAGTAATAAGACAATTGTCGCCAACATGTGACCCTTTTAAAAACAAAAAGGATGGTTGCAAGCAATATCTTTAAGTAGTGCATGCTCTGTATTGACTAACTCCCACACTGATGATGTCTTTGACCCTGCTTATAAGAGAATGTGATGCTGCAGGTCAGCAATGACAGCTATAGAAGAAACTTTCAAGAGTGAAGAGCTTATTATATCTGTGTGTAGGAAATCAGACGGCATCATAAACATATTTGATCACTGTTTGGGGGGTTTCCAAAATGGGCCACTGGAAAGACTCCTTTTATTACAGGGCCAATCGCAGATCTAATCAATTCAAATGTGCTTTAAAGCACTGTTGATTAATCTGGAGGAAATGTCCAAACAAAAGACCTGGAGTACAATATTTACCCATGCTGATAGGTCCCTCTCATATGCACAAGGCCAAGGGATAAGTTTCTGCACCTCACTGAAGGCTGACCTATTTGGCTGGAAATTGGACTAAGCTATAAAGAAGGTTGCTTTGGACCTCTCCAGAGGGACCTCTTTCCAGTTCCATTCAGCACCCCTACCTGCTTCGAATGCACTGATAATTTGCTTTTAGGTCTGACAGGAAAAAAATTATTATAAATATTCCAGTTAAAGAGTTAGTTAGCAATGACATCTTTCCTTAACTATAGATCTTAACATTGTAGGTCCTAGTCTTTTTATGCCATTCAGTTCAACTTCCTTAGAAGTTTATGACCAAGGAATCTGTTCATCACCAACAATCAGTGCATGTACCATACATGTTCTTTATACTAAACTACCGTCATTACTCCTCTGATGGAATGTACAAGCACCAACTCCCAAGCTGGTTTCACCTTTGGCCTACAGTCAGGACAATGGGCATTTTATACCACTTCAGGAGTTGGAAATCAGCACCTGCTTTCAGACACTTGATAACAGATTTAGACTTCTTTGCAAGCCTTCCCTCACCCCCCAAACTATCTAAAGATGAAAGCGATTTAGACAGGGAGCTCATGGTGTGTCTGGTAGTCACCAGAATAAGTTGTATTAAAGCAAGTACTATACATAATACATGAAGAACAAATAGGGTATAAAACCAAATGCAACAGGAAAGAGTTACTCAATAGATAAGAGACCAAAATCTGACATTAAATATTTGTTAGCCTCATATACCAAGTTAAAAAAAAAAGAAAGTGTTCTGAAGCCTATTACAATTTGCCTAAGAGTGTGAAGCCTTGAGGCTGTGGTACCCTGTTGAGAAGATAGTTTTTCCCTATCACTCTCATGAACGCTAGGTTGGAATTCTGCCCAGTTACTGTTTGTGGGGAGGAAGTTCCATAAATCCTATTTCCCTACTAGCATATCCGGGCAGAACTGCGTAGGAGTCAGCTCAGAACAAATAATCAATCTGAGGGAATATTGTCTTTGTTTTGTATTGTCAGAGGCCTAACTGATTTTATTAGGTTTGGTGCAAAATACAAGTTACTGCATATGTTTATATACCTCAGACATGGAGATGGAAGGTTCACAGAAACCTTTAAAAGAGTCTTGGTTTTGATAGGTGGCCTTGTTTTATTTTGTAGGTTTTGCTTTTTATTTTTAACTACAGGCTTTGACTTTAACATGACATAGCTCTTTAGACACATGACCCATTCAATGGTGTCGTTCAGTGTTAGTCTAATCAAAACATGTTAGCCACATGAATATTTGTGAAATGTACAGATGACAGCTTCACTATATGCATCCAGGATGAACTATCTCTTCAAATGAATGACATCAATGTAATCTCTCAGAATACAGCAAACTATAAGTCATGTCAGCTATGTTCTACCAACTTTACAAGACTGTAGGACCCTAATCAATCTCACAGTCATGTTTTTAATCCAAAATCTTTAACCTTGCCCATTTACAATGTCATGCCTCGAAACACACATAGCAAACCAGTCTCATTTTCTTTCTTAGAAATTGTCCTTAATAATTTCTGTTCTTGCTGACTCATAAACAATGTGATTATCAGGGAAGTCTAACTACTTCCTCCAAATGATTTTCTTATACAGAGTATTATTTAGGATGATATTTTAAATTGGCTGAAATTTAAAAATAAAATGAATCATTAATATAAAGAGATGCTATTTTATTTCTATTTATAATGAATATATATATATATATGCATTCATAATTTAGGAGGACAATCTAATCTTCTAGATACAAACCACAAAAATTATATATTAAAGCCTGATTGTATGCTAAAACCATATTGCTGCCAAAAAACAATTAACATACTGCATGCTGGCTTGATAAAGCCTTCCTTCATAATTAACTAATTAATTTTAAATTGTTTAATTTTAAAAGATGCTAAAAAAGAGATCTGATAAAATACAAAGAATTCCAAATACCAAATTGTGAAATATGAGACTTGATTAAACCTGTTAAATCAATAAACCTGATAAATATATTTGTGCATTAATTTAAGGGGCTACATCAATACTATTAAGAGATTACAGTACATGCTCTCATTTCCAAGGCTAAAGAATCCTCCACTGTATGTAGGTGCTGAGGAGAAGAAGGCTAATGAGAAAAAGAGTGATTGTGACAAGCAATTATGTCACCTATGTGAATAGCTTAATTTTCTAAATTAGCCACTTTGATAATTATGACATCTCATTTGTCTTTTAATTCCATGAGCTGTGAAGTTTACCTTTGATAATTTTTTTTGCAATCAGATAAGAGGCTTTGAGAAGCCAAGGGTCTATTATATGCCTGAAAAACTCACATTTCAGTCTGATTGTGTCTGCTCATCTGCCTGAGCTAGAGCAAACAGCACTCTTCACAAGAGCTCTCCAAACAAGGCTTCCACTCCTTCTGTTTGCACTATTAAAAATGTTTGCTAAGTAAATTAATAATGTAAATAAGACTGCAAGTGGGAATGCTTAGCCAGCTTAAGAGTGAAAGCAAACAAACTGTTTTCAAGCACTTTTCAAACCTCTTCAACAACAGCCCTTTGCATACAAGCAATTAACATGCTACTTACAAATAGTTCTTATCTACTCATTATAACATTTCTAAGATTCACTGACAAATATAAAGGTTTTTCGTTACTTATTTTGACTTGTAGGGGATATATAAAAAGTTCGTATTTAATTAAATTAATCCCAGAAAATAGTGTTTTAAAGGAATTTTCCTGTGCTTAGCTATAATTCAGGATAAAACTAATATTCAGTAAATAATACTGTGTGCATGCAGATGTCATGTATGTATTTGTACCACTATGTACTATATACTGTATAGACAGAACATTAAAGGGAATATTTTAAATTATTTTTATAAATACATGTGACTGTCATTATCTTTATTCAACTAATCGGCTGATTATCACTGTGGGAGCTGTAGTAATAACCACCAGCTGGGGCCAAGTTTGGCCCCAGGACTGAGTGATCAGCTCTCTCATTAGAAAGCACTGGCAATACATTTCAAAGGTGCTGAAATATAACTTCTATTCCTTTTTAAAATGTCAATTCATTTGATACTTATTGAAAAACGTAAGTTAACCGAAAATGAATATTTTACCCTTAATCAACACTGACATTTTCCTATTATTTCTAAAGCCGAAAATGATTTTTGTTCATCCGTACTTTGAATCACCAAGGTGCCAAGATTATCAATACCATATTAATATGGTAGCACCTAGAGTCCAGGTCATAGACCCTATTGTGCAAGGCACTGTACAAACACAGAAGAAAAAGTCCCTACCCCAAAGAGTTTATAATCTAATATGTCTGCTTCCTTCTTCTTAATAATAGAATCATACTAATGTAGGACTAGAAGGGACCCCGAGCACTCTAGTCCAGCTCCTGTGCTGAGGCAGGATCAAGTATATTGCACCATCACAGACAGGTCTTTGTCCAACCTTTTCTTAAAAACTTCCAGTGACAGGGATTCCACAACATCCCTTGGAATCCTATTCCAGAGCTTAACTATCCTTATAGTTCGAAAGTTTTTCCTAATATGTAACCTAAATCTCCCTTGTCTCAGATTAAAACTGTTACTTCTTGTCCTACCTTCAGTGGATGTGGAGAACAATTGATCACCATCTTCTTTATAATAATAGCCTTTAACATATTGGACGACTGTTATCAGGTCCCCACTCAGTCCTCTTTTCTCAAGATTAATCATGCCCAGTTTTCTCAACCTTTCCTTACATGTCAGGTCTTCTAAACCTTTTATCATTTTTGTTGCTCTCCTCTGGACTCTTTCCAATATGTCCACGTCTTTCTTAAAGTGTGGTACCCAGAAGTGTACTGCAGCTGATGCCTCACCAGTGCTGAGTACAGCAGGACAACTACTTCCTGTGTCTCCTGTTCAGGTGCGGCTCTAGGAATTTGGCCGCCCCAAGCACGCCGGTCCCGCGGCTCCGGGGGACCTCTTGCAGACGTGCCTGCGGATGGTCCGCTGGTCCCGAGGCTCCGGTGGAACATCCGCAGGCACGCCTGCGGGAGGTCCACCGGAGCTGTGGGACCAGCAGACCCTCCACAGTCATTCCTGTGGGAGGTCCACCGGGTCCGCTGGTCCCGTGGCTCCGGTGGACCTCCCGCAGGCATGACTGCGAAAGGTCCGCCGGAGCCGCCTGCCGCCCTCCCGGCAAAATGCCGCCCCAAGCATGCGCTTGGCGCACTGGGGTCTAGAGCCGGCCCTGCTCCTGTTAATACACCCCCAGCATGATATTAGCCTTTGTCACAACAGCATCAGTTGTGCAGATTGTGCAAATTGACTCATATTCAATTTGTGATGCTTTATAACCCCAGATCCCTTCCAGCAGGACAGTTATTTCCCATTTTGTAGTTGTGCATTTGATTTTTCCTTTCTAAGTGAAGTACTTTCCCCGTCTTTATTAAATTTTATATTGTTGATTTCTGATCAATTTGTCAAGGGTTAGTGTCATCCAGCTTAGTGTCATCCACAAATTTTATAAGCATGCTTTCCACTCCATTATCGACTCGATACTTCCTCCCAGTTTTATACGGAACCATCAATAACTAATATTTGAGAATAGTCTTTCAACCAGTTGTGCACCCATCTTATAATAATAATTATATCTAATATAATAATTTCATCTAAACTGCATTTCCCTAGTTTGCTTATGAGAATGTCATGTAGGACTGTGTAAAAAACCTCACTAAAATCAATCTAGATCACATCTACAGCTTCCCCTGCATCCACTAGGCCAGTAACCCTGTCAAAGAAGTAAATTAGGTTGGTTTCCAATAATTTGTTCTTGACAAATCCATGTTGGCTATTACTTATAACCCTATTATCCTGCAGGTGCTTGCAAATTGATTGTTTAATAATTTGTTCTAGTATATTACCAGGTATCAAAGTTAGGTTGACTGGCCTATAATTCCTGGGTCCTCTTTGTTCCGCATTATAAAGATAGGTACTATGTTTGCAGTTCTCCAGTCTTCTGGGACCTCACCTGTTCTCCATGAGTGCTAAAAGATAATCGCTAATGGTTCCAAGATTGCTTCAGCTAGTTCCATATGTAGCCTAGGGCGAATTTCATCAGACCTTACTGACTTGAACATATCTAAATTATATAAATATTCTTTAACCCGTTTGTTCCCTATTTTGGCTTGTGTTTCTCTCCCCCTATAGTTAAGCATCCGGTCATAATTTACCTTTTAATTCCTTTCGTTGCATGTTGTTTTTGTTATTCTTTTTATTATATTTCACATACATTTATGTGATTTTGTCTTCTTTGTAATTAGATGCACCTAGAATATTTTATAATAAACCTGAGATTTTCTGTTAAAGAACAATAGCCACATTTTAAAAGGTGATGGGAATCCACAAGTTTCACTAAAATCATGGGGGGTTCAGAGTATGCAACTTCTCTGTAAAAACAGGTTATGAGTAGAATGGGCAAAACTTTTTGACAAATGTGGACATCTTGAATTTTTCATACCATCAAAAATAATCATAAGCCAGTTAATGTCTGGAAGAGATTTTCCTGCTGACTAACTAAAGCTTCCAGCTGCTGTTCTAATTCTTCTGTTTTATTTTCTCATGTCTTTCTACTCTGAAGGAGAGAAGTCAACAGCTGGAGTCACACAAAAGGCTTGATTGATGGCTGCAGGACCCAGATGGCAAACTCTAGAAAATGTTGATGGCAGATATCTTTACTGCTGGAATGGTTTGTTTTTTCACTGTTCACTTAGCTGAGGCTTTTACTAAACGTTGAGCAGTCACTTCTTGGTTAACTCCATTCAAGCCGCATTTGGATCTTGCTGGGATGGCTTTGGCCTCATAAAATTCATTGTTTATATTCACTCTTGATCATGAAGAATTTGCCACCTGATATGCTCTCATATTCCTATGACTGCTTGAAAATAGCTGCCATCCATGGGATGTTTTGACTTTACTTTTATTGCAGAGAAAATTCTTCCATAAAAACCCTGTCATGCTGTTTAAACATCCTGTACATGTCATGTGGGTTATTTATAGAATGGTGAGAGTTTTGAAAGGCTAGTGCACGCTCTTTATTTAATAGGTCTCTCAAGTCAGGAGCACGCAATAGGGCACTGGAAAAAAAATCTCTGAGAAATATTGTCATTTGAAAGTCTTCCACCTCAACTGCTCTCCTTCTCAGCTAAAACTAAAATTCTTGTATATATATAGAAAGATTGGAATCTTTCAGGCTCCCTATTCTCATCCCAAGCCTTGTGGGTGAACACAAAAAGCACAAGGTGTTTTGTAGGAACTTCTTTGCCAGAATTTGAAAATCTCTCCGACGGGTCACTTCAACACAAGTTACGTTGTGTAAAACAGCTGCAGTTGTAAGGATAAGCATAAGTTTCATCTACTGGTGACTCAGGCGGCTGTCTTCCCTTTGAGGCAATATTGTACCACTGCCTCAGCATAGTGCTAAATTCCACCAATTCTGCATCTTTAGTTTTTTTTTAAAAATAGGAAGTGAATGTTCTTTAATGGCACACTTTGTAGGATAGGTGGAATTTAAAGGACCAGGAATATTTACAAACACATGTTTTATTATAAAATTATTGTATAGACACTCCGAGCAAGTGGTCCAAGTTTTACAGACCAACAAAAGGGATCACCCTTTGGTTATTTGCTACTTGTTGAATTTTCCCCTGTAAATTAAAGTTGAAGGACCAGACTCGGACTTGATGTAATGGGTGCAAAACCTCCTTTGACTTGCAGGCCAGAACCTGGTTTGAAGACTATCGACACATCTTTCAGTCCCTTTATATTAGAAAAGGTCTGAATCAACAGTATCATTTTCCTTCACCCTTTCAGTGGCTTAGGATATATGACACACATTTTGGGAAGGGCACTCAGGCGTCCCTAGATCTCAAATATTGAATAATATATATATAAAAATAAAGAAAAAAAGGGTTTGTTTTTTTTTTAAAAAGAGAAGTCACTGGGCAACCATGAGAGATGAAGCATGAGAGTGCTAACTACTAGTAAAATAAAATAATTTTGGAGTATTAGCATCAAAGTGCCTGATCTAAAGCCTGCTGAAATCATTAAGGCTCAGATCCTCAACATTATTTAGGTACCTAACTCCCATTGAAAACAAGGTCATGATGCATACGTACAAGGTCATGCTGTGCGGAGGACAACATTTTGTATAGCAAAATGGCGTCCCTCTTGTGCTGTGATCTTGCATGTATGGTGCATGCGAGGTCACACTGAGTGGAGGATGCCATTTTGCTCTTCAAAATGGCCCATGCTGTCTTAGGTCTTGGGAGGAAATAATTTATTAAAATGGGGTTGTGCTGGCAAAAAGTTTGGGAACCGCTGTGTTACGTCTGATGTCCTGAAAACTATGCAGCAATAGTCTAGAAAATATGCCACAGTGTACAGTTAATACCCCAAGATGCCTGGGATTCCGTAATAACCTCAAATTGCTACAGTAACTCATTGACATAGATGTTCATGAGAATATTGGGAACCAAGGGGATAGAAAATGAGAAACAGGGCACCCCTAAATTATTGGGGTGCAGAAGTATGAATAAGGAAAAAAGGATTGGAATCCTTCTGCATATGTATGAGCCTTAGCAGGCACAATGATAACTCAGAATAAAAGGGGTTGCCTGACCTGTGTGATGGGGGAACATATGGGAAGACGGTAGGATAGCAACCACTGGTGATGATGGTAATAATGATGAAGATGAGGAGAAGGAAGATAATGACTGACACTCCAAGGTCCCCCAGCAGGAGATGTGCGTGATGCTAGTCATAGGGCTAAACACTTTGCTCGCTCGTTCTCTGCTGTTGTATTTGTTTGTGAGATTGTTTATCTCTTTAGTAAGGTTCTTAATAAAAGGACAGTTGAGAACTTCTAAGCACATCAGTTGTGGTCATTGTTCTTTGTGTGCTCCATTATAATGATAATCCTAATGGTGATTCTCACTCTGCTAATCCTGGTACTGTAGTTGTTCAACAGGCCAAACCCTTAACCAAGGACACTGTAATCTAATATAAAACAATCAACAATCAATATGTTATTCCAGAAATTAATAGGTTACAGAACATAACAAAAATATCATGATGTAGGCCTCACAATATAATTTAATTTTTAGTTATGTTGTAGCATCACAGAGGCACTCTCATTGTCAATATAAACACACAGATTAGGTTCTTTGTTTTCTGTGTTGGTTCAATTGTTAAAGAACGTTGATTTGTGTGAAGAATTCTGGTCAAGAATCCTTTAATCTGAAATCCAGCACTATTACAAATTTTCTGGACTAAAAATTAAGGATTTAATAAGTTTTGGTTGCTTTTCTTTTTTTTCTTGTATAGAAGAATAACATCTTTCTTCCATCTATTGAAATTTTCTTTTTTATAAAGCATCTTGTTACCATATTATCAGTTTTTGTTCTAATAACGGACCCTTCAATTCTTGTCAGTGTCCCTGGTGGATTAAGAGGTAAACGGAACTGGATCTTAAAAAAAACACTAATCCACGACTGGATCTTGGAAGCAGGATAAACTGAAGGGGAAATTCCACATTTGGAGGAGTACCTGGGAAGGAAAAGAGGAGATATTTTTATAGCAGATTTGAACAAATATGACAGCTGTTGGAAACAGCTTAGATGTTCTGTATCGCCAGAAGAAGTCCCATTGCAAAGGATTAGCGAGGGTAGTGCAGATGAGGCAGGCAAAGGTGCAAACTTCCCTAAATACAGTTTATCACGATTGTAGAAACTTATCATGGAGATTTCAAAACCAAATATATATTAGAGAGAGAGAGAGAGAATAAGTATCTATAAATGTATTATCTATAGACAAATATTAATCTCTATATATGTACACTGAAATATTCTGACAATGTCCTTGAGGAAGAACATCTGGTGTCACCACATTACCTAGCACTTGTTTCCTTTTAGATTATTCAGGATCTGTTTAGACTGAATTTTCTGCCATTCCCTGTGATCTTTTATCTAACACTTTTACCTGTATTAATGCGTTCATCATTCTCTTTTTATGCTGCCATCCCTGTTTTATTGTCACTCTCCCCAGCACATTGTTTGCATCCATCCTAAAGTATTCTTATGCAGTACCCTGTCACAGCTTGAAAAATATATGGTTTGTTATTCATTCTGTGTAGAGCTTGTTGGGCTTTTTCCATATTGACTTCTTAGGTTCTTACAATCCAGTCTTTTATTACTAATAATAAATTCTAACACTACAGTCAATTTTATTTCAAGTAGAAAAACCTGTCATTGCTTTGTCACTTTTTGCAAATCTCACTAACATAGCAAACCTGAAGTAAATATCAATATTTGGAAAGTTAGAGTTTATAGTTTTGTTCCTACAATTTTTAACTTTTCTTAGTTGGGGGAAGACAACTAACCATTCTGATCAAGAACAAAATAATTTTTACTATATACACCTTATTACATTACCTTTGTTTTATATTGGTTGATGTTTGTAGTGATTAGATGTGCTGTGGTCAAGTGTTTATTTATAACTATACCTGGAATTACCATGGTGTCATTCTGGGTTGCAATCCAGACCCATGAGGGGCTTTGTCACTCCTGCCCTGCAAACTTGGGTGCCTCAAAATGCTTTGCTGCTGTAGCTCCTATCTGGGCCTGCCAGCATGCAGGTAACACTTGAGTGTCTGCATAGTTGCAGCCTGCCAGCCACACATTAGTCACACTCTGACTTCTACCACCCTTAGCTACTACTTGCAGAGTGACCTCAACACATTCCCAGTCCTATATTTTTCCTCAAAACAGGTGTTCTACACTGTCCAGCCCTGTCCTGAATAGTCCAGATATATTAGGTCCATTGCCCCTCTCAGGGGATCAATATGTAATATTGCTACCCTAAATGGAGTTACCCAAACAGTTCACAACACTGGATTAGTTTTGATTAAAGAATAAAACAAGTTTATTTAACTACAAGGAGATAGGTTTTAAGTCAGTACAAGTATAAGGCATTAAAGTCAGAAATGATTGCAAGAGAAATAAATACAAAATGCTTCCTATACTAAAACTTAACACACTAGACTCAAGGTGAAGTCCCTTACCACATGTTTCCAATAACATTGCTGACCAAATTATCAGGCCAAGATCTGCTCCCAAAGTCTGTTTCTTTTGTCTTCCGAGGTGAAGGAGAGAGAGACTAGAGACAGATACAGGAGAGAATTTGGTGTGGTTTTGCCCTTTACTTTTACAGTTTAGTCACTCTTTGAAATGCATTTTTCTGAAGGTGACCCCTAGAAAAAGTTAATTCCCACTGTGAGGATGGAGACAAGGAGTCTGGTGGTGAAAGAGGTTCCATGCTGTTGTTTGCTAAGATGCAGATCTGTTTGTGCCTGCTTCCCTTCCTTGCCAAAGAATGGTCACTTGATAACTGATTTTCCATCAGCTTTGATGAGACCTGGCTAGAGGTGTCAGCTTGTCCTTTGTCTTTGAGAAACAGGTTTATCCATTCCCCAACTTGTCCAGTAAACGCACTTCAGTCATGATTTCAGCTTATGTTCATAACTTTACATGTAATGTTGCTACACACATTTCACCATGATATTGACCAGCAAGGTACACCTCTACCTCAATATAACACTGTCCTTTGGAGCCAAAAAATCTTACCGCGTTATAGGTGAAACCGTGTTATATTGAACTTGCTTTGATCCATCGGAGTGCGCAGCCCTACCCACCCCGGAGCACTGCTTTACCACGTTATATCTAAATTAGTGTTATATCGGGTGGCGTTATATCGAGGTAGCGGTGTATTAGTTTTCATGTGATACCTCACAAGGCATATTTTGTACAAAAATTATTACAATGGTGCATAGGGTGTGAATACAAGGTTGCATTTGGTCACACATGGATAAACCCTGATAAATTCACTTTTGAAATCTTGGCCGAGGCATTCTTGGTCATCAGTCCTGAAAATGTGTTCTCCATTCTTCAATTACAGAGCAGTTATTTTTATATTACTAATAAATCCTCACATTCTGTCTCCCCCTGGTGACTGTAAAATCTTCTCCTCAAGAAGAGCGTATCGTGGTAACTCCAGACAAAGTTTGTTAACCACACCTTCATCTTGACTGGCTCATCAGCATGTAAGTGTGTGTGTGTGTGTTTTCTTTTTGCTCAAATTTACTGGCTTTATTAATTAGTCTTATTTTTTGCACCTAAAAATAAACACTAAAAAATGATGGACTTCTATTATGTGATATTTTCATGAAACTCACTTGTGTGAGTGATAGAGAGATAAAAAATAAGCCAGGTAATGCCAATATATTAAGAATGCCAATGTGGCTGTCATGTACATTCTATAAAGCATACGCCAAAGAAAAATGCTGGCATCCTTTGTGTTGAAATATCAGCTTAGTTAAAGGATTCACGATGAACCATTTGTCTTTTAGCCTACCCCCACCAGTTCTGCCAGCAATTCTCAGTGTCTGCCAAAATGAAAAAGGGAGGGCTGCCAAGAGGGAGGATTTCAAAGTGTGATTTTTGTTTTGTTTTGTTTCAGTTTCTCTTGGTCTTAGAGATATTTTATTGCCTAGAAAATCAAGCAAGTTGGATGTTAAGATAAGTTAATCAGGAAAGCAGTCAGTAGTGAAGGCCCCACTTGGGCTAACCTTTCTTTTGAGTCTTTACATCAAAATGGAGGGAAGACTGGCAAACATACATTGGCAGCAGAAACTATGTCGGTGGGAGAAGGTTTCCCAATGATATTCTGCTGTCCACACCAATGCTTCTGTTGGTGTAGCTTCTGTCACTCAGGGGAGTGGTTTATTCACACCTATGAGCAACAAAAGTTTTGCTGACATAAGCAGTAGTGTAGACATAACCTATGTTATCAGGAATGACTCAAACCACTAGACAAAAAGAGGGGGTTTTGTTGATATTCATTTTTTGTAAACACAACTGTAAAAATGTGCAGAACTATGTAATTGTTAGGACTGTGTAACCAAAGTCCTACAATTTGTGTTGTATTTCTCCATATACAAAGTGTAAATGGATAATCAGACTGAATCACTTTTATTTTAGATTAAAAAGAACTCCTCCTCAAGGGTGAGCAAAAATGTTCTATAACAGACCAAATATCTCCTCCATATCAGTCTGAACTGCAATGAATGCAGAATGGCTGCCACTTCGTGCAGACAGCAGTCCTTGGTTGTAAGGGGCAGTACACAGAAACACTGTATAGGGAAACTGTGTTTCAACCATGGTAGTTCAAACCATGTTTATACCATCTTTAGAGCAGACCTACCAACACAGGACTGAATTGACTTCACCTCTGGAAATAACTATGGGAAGGATCAACATGT
The DNA here is from genome assembly GCF_016161935.1 of Mauremys reevesii. Classification (NCBI taxonomy): domain Eukaryota; kingdom Metazoa; phylum Chordata; order Testudines; family Geoemydidae; genus Mauremys; species Mauremys reevesii. Next base: position 59,550,896 of record NC_052624.1, on the reverse strand, counting down.
AGCTGTATCTACATGGCCTTCACTGGCTACATATGCCCCCGAGGGACTCAGCATGGTTTCCCAACCTAGGGATTACTTTTTCCTGGACATTTCCCTGAGGTCAAGTTGTATATGTGTGTGTGGGGACAATGAAGCTTCCTCCCCACTGAACATAGACCTAACCTACTCCTTGATCTTGGCTCCTTTCCATCCGTTTTCCACCTACTCCCCTCACTTGGTTCCTGTATCCATGGAAGACTCTCTGTGAGAGTCCCAGCCAAGAAAGGGGTGGGAGAACAATGCCACAGCAGTACCTGATCACTACTTTCACGTGAGAGGGAGTAGATCTATCAGGTGCAGATGGAACCCCCTTCTCTGTGAATGAGTGGGGAGTGAGGAAGATCTTGGCTACAGCCTTTTTTTCTAATGCAGACAGACCCTCTTAAGTCTGAAAACTGTGAACAAGGAAAATCTCAGGCTCTAATTTTGGGTTGCATGAGGCAATAAATCATAAAGCTATTTGGCAGGGGATAAAATTAATCTTTACTTCCTTCCCTCTTTGCATTTTTTTCTAACATAGGTTTGCAGTAAAATTACACATGCTGTTAATTATTACAGATATTCCAATTGACGAGTATCAGAACCATAAGTGATCCTCACCCCATGCAAGCAAAGCCTTTAGACAGATGTCACATGTAAGTGCAAGCTGATGTGTAAAACATTGATATCAACTATTTTTATAAATGCTTAATTTAGCATTTATGTCACATTCTACTTAAGGGTGAAATATAAAATTAATATTGCAAATAAAGTAAACGATTAGCTGATTTCGCTGTCTTCACTGCAGTTGTGTAAGTGTTCACCATTATTATCCTAAAAGTTTGTACTACTGCTCACAGAAGGGTCTAGAGTAACTGTTATGCAAACAATGCAATGACTATGAACTACTCACATTACAAGCCCCTTTGTCCATTCCACAGCAAACAAAATGGATGATCTAGAGTTTTCAGCTGTTCAACATTTAACGGCAGGGATTTTTTTTTATAGTTCACCTATCATACTCATGTGCAATCGAATGTGTCTTCCATATGCTGTTCTTGCCAACTCTGTCTCCCGCAATTATCCTTTTCTAGTACTCCATTGCAAAACACCTGCCAACAATGTGAAATTTGCAGGTGGTAGTTACAAAGCACTGCTTTTCTCTTATGTTTGCAGGCACCCTGTAGTGACAACTGAGGGTGTGTCTACACTGCAATAAAACACCCATGGCTGTCCCATGGCAGCTGACGTTGGGTCATGGGGCTCGGGCTGCAGAGCTACAAAACTGTGGTGTAGATGTTCAGGCTTGGGCTGGAGCCCAGGCTCTAGGACCCTCTCCCTTCGATCAGAGCCCAGCCTCCACCCCGAGCCCGAAAATCTGCACTGCAATTTTATAGCCTCACAGCCAGAACCCCACGAGCCTGAGTCAGCTGACCCAGGCCAGCCAGGGCTGTTTTATTGCAGGGTAGATATCTCCTGAATGTGATGGCTCTGACCACTTGCAATGGAGGCTATGACACAGGGCAGGTCAACTGAACTGCCATCTCCATTTATCATTGATCCAGATGACTGTTGAGTATTCTTACCCACTTTTTCATGTGGAGATGGGTAGTAAAGCTGCTACATTCAAATGCAGAATAATTTCAAGCTAGGTGTTGGTGGAATTAGGTGGCCTTCTCCTTACTTTAAATAATTTTCTTCCTCTGCCCCTTACCTAAAAATTAGATTTTTTTTGTAGTTTAAATGCAGTGAGACAATTGTGGACAGAAATTTTTAGCTAAGACTGGCTAATTGTTGACCCTGGGAATGAAAGCATAACCTCCAGTTACTAGTAAAATATAAGGCTTCTCCTAAAATATGCCATTGCCGGTGACTTGTCAAACTGATAGTAATGTGCCTGTATAGATCAAAATTCTCTCTCTCTCTCTCTCTCACACACACACACACACATCATCATAGAAATGTAGGGGTTATAAGGGCTTGAGAGGTCATCTAGTCCATCTCCCTCAACTGAGGAAGAACCACGTATACCTAGACCATCCCTGACAGGTGTTTGTCTTACCTGTTCTTAACAGCCTCCAATAATCAGGATTCCACAACCTGTCTTGGTAACCTATTCCAGTACTTAATTACCCTTACAGTTAGAAAGTTTCCTAACATGTAGTAATATTTGCCTTTCATAACTGCATCATATTGTTGGCTCATATTTAATTTGTGATGCACAATAACCCCCAGGTCCTTTTCTGCAGTACTACTTCTTAGCCAGTTTTTTCCCCATTTTGCATTTGTGCATTTCGTTTTTCCTTCCCAAGTGTAGTAATTTGCACTTGTCTTTATTAAACATCATCTTGTTGATTTCAGGCCACACATGCTGGAAATATTCATGTGAAAAACTGCAGAACCATGTGATAATCTGCATTTACAGTTCACCTTTGTCAGCCTCAAATACATTTTGGTTACTAATACACCTCTGTTGGGACTACTAGCATCTAAACCTATGAGCACTTTGAAGCATTTGCCTTTAAAACAACCCAGCAACCTCACAGAGAACTTTTTCTCCCTGTGTCCCATAAATATGAAACTTCTCCTCCACGCCTCTCCATATTACACTGATCTGAAATTTAGGATAGTTGATACGTGCATCATGCATATCTTTGACCAGAAGAACAGGTTTCAGTTCCATTATTTCTCATGCTCAGGACTAGAATGATTTTAGAGAGCTAGGAGTAGGATTTAGGAGCATTTGGTTAGATTACAAGATATCAGATCTTTAAAGATCACATTTTTAAATCTGAAAAAGCTATTTTAGGTAATTTTATTAGTAACTTTTATTTGTCTTTCAAAGTCTATCCAGATGGACTCATGGTACTCAGGTACCTGGTATTATGGGCAGAAAGATACAAAAATAGAACCAGTACAAATTTTTAAAACTTTCTCAAACACTTCTGAAGTTGTTTGTTTGTAAAATACATGACACATACAGAATACATGATGGTGAGGTATGGTATAAACATTTTATTAGTACCAATTTTGGATGACATGTATGACTTTGCCACTCATGAGTAATGCAGACAACCCAAATTCTTGTCGATAAAACCTTCATACCACACTATCATGTATTTTATGTTTGTTTACATTTTGTAGACATGATTATACATATTCCCATACTATTTATTACTCTATACAGACTGATAACAGTTTAATCCAGTACCAGAGGAGTGCTATTTGGGCAATTATTGTGAATGAATACTAAGCACATGGGCCTGTATTATTCCTTGGAGACAAAACTTGGCTATAATTAATATAAATAGGGTTCATTTTAGGGGCTGCTCGACAGTGACTAGTTTCTGTAGTTCTCCCTGACTTTCTAGTTCCCAGGTTACTAAACACAGCCTAGGCCTTCCCCACACAGAGTTTCCTAGGCCTCTTGCTGCTGGCCTGGATTACACAGTCATGAAAGAGACTGCTGGCTAGAGCTGTGGAAATAACTGATTTTTCAGTTTGCTGGCAGTTCTGAAAACAGACTGAAAATGTTTGTCACATGGAAAAAAATTATTCAGAATTTTTTTGTTTTGTTTTTTTATTGGGGGCAGGGAGAACAATTCCATAGAATTAACAAGAATTCACAAAATGTTTTGGTTGATCCAATTCTGCTGCATTACTGACTTACACCACATGTCTCTCCCATTTAAAGTAAAGTGAACACTAAAGCAGCAAAATATTAACTGGGCATATATAGAATAAAATGTTTCCCTCATTCAATTGGGGTTATCAGCAAGCTAAACTATAGTATCCAGACCACTGTCTGTGGGGTGATGGATCACATCCCACTGATCAGTCATGGGGGAGGTTTGTTAACTCACAGGTTGTACTTCAGAAGAGTTCTGAGTATAAACTTGACTGCTTGTGGAGTGGTGTCATCCCTATCATCTTCCTCCTCTTGCTTGGCCAGAGGCCACCTCTGACCTCTGCAGGCTTTGAAATATGATGCATTTTCCATTACAAAATATCCATTCCTCTGAGCAGTGATTAAAGAGTCTTTGAAGTCACCACAAAGGCTCCTTAAGTCTTTTCCTGGACTAGGCAGTCATGGAAGGTTCTGCTGACTTGAACAAGCCCCACTCCTTTCACAGGCTCATAGAACCCAAAAGGCAGCAGAACCAACACAGTCCCACTCAGCTGGCCTGGGACAGGGGGGCCACATTGCAAGTTCGGTCCTCCTTCCCTGTGGCCACAGAGCTGTGGCTACCAAGAGCCATGTCTAGTAGGTTGAGAGGGAGGAGGTTGTAGAGCAGGTGTCAGACTGGTAAAGGGTGCTGACATTGCCAGGGAAACTACAATGAGGCATAGCCAACTTTGTAAACCCGAGGTTACAAAGCGGCACAATGGCTGTGGAAGCTACTGCAACCCATGGCTGCATTAATGGCTGCAGAGCAGCTTACTAGTGCTCTGCTGCCTGGAATCTGGTTCCTTCTACCTCTACCCCACAGCCTATTCCTGTGCAAACTCCATTTACATTCTACAAACAAAAACCTGGCTTTAAAGGAATTGAAGCTGGTTAAGTATGACATTCCCACCAATGCAAACCCGCAAAAACAAGGAAGTACTCCTCACAACCACCCTTGTGCCCACACATTGCCTCTCACAGTGATAGACTCCACAGCTTCACAAGGAACTTCCTTCTGCTTCTGATGAATAAGGAAGACCAGGGCATACCACACATGACTCTCCTTCACAGTGTGATGCAAAATCTTGATTACAACCTAAGCAACATTAGCAGATATTCAAGGCTGACACATGCACAGGTTAAGCCAGGGGTGGGCAAACTACGGCCCGCGGGCCACATCCGGCCCACGGGACTGTCCTGCCTGGCCCCCGAGCTCCTGACCCAGGAGGCTCACCCTTGGCCCCTCCCTTGCTATCCCCCATCCCCCACAGCCTCAGCTCGCTCACTCTGCCGCTGGCGCAATGCTCTGGGCGGCGGGGCTGCGAGCTCCTGGGGCAGCGAGCTGCGGAGCCCGGCCTGACCCAGTCTCTATGCTGCACGGTGGTGGCGGCTGCGTGGCTGTAGCGCCGCCAGCCAGCGGTGCTCCAGGCAGTGTGGTAAGGGGGCAGGGGACAGGGGGGGTTGGATAGAGGGCAGAGGAGTTCAGGGTGGTGGTCAGAGGGCGGGGGTGTGGATAGGGCAGAGGTGGGAAAATTACGGACCGCGAGCCACATCTGGCCTGCGGGGCCATCCTGCCCAGACCCTGAGCTCCCAGCTGGCCCCGGCCCCTCCCCGGCTGTCCTTCCTCCCCCGCAGCCTCAGCTTGCTGTGCTGGCAGCGCGGCATCCTGGCTGGCTCCGGGGCTGGGCGGCGCGGTGCAGGGGCAGATTTACAAGTGAACACAAGGTGCCCTGGCAAAGGCCCCCCAACAACAGGGGGACCCAGGGCCGGGCACTCGGGCAACTCAACACTGGCTGCACTGAAATCATATGCAGGCGGGCGGTGCAGATGGTGGGAGTGCAGGGAACGCAGGCGGAGGACTCAGAGGGAGCACTGGGAGGCCACGCAGCTGGCCAGAGAGAAGCGGCCCTTTGAAGGGGAAACCGCCGCTTCTCTCTGGCTGTGCGGCTGCCCCTGCTCCTGTTGAGTCCTCCGCCCATGTTTGCGGGGCCACATTCCGAAAGGGGCTGGGGGGGGGAGATGGATAAGGGGTAGGGTCCTGGAAGGGGGGGGGTCAGGGGCAGGGGGTCCTGGAAGGGGGTGGTCAGGGGGTGGGGGGGTGGATGGAGGGGGGTCGGTTGGGGACAAGGAGCAGAGGGGTTGGATGGGTTTGGAGGTTCTTAGGGGGGCAGTCAGGGGGCAGGAAGTGGGAGGGGGTGGATAAGGGGTGGGGGGCAGGCTGTTTGGGAGGGGGCACAGTCTTCCCTACCTGGCCCTCCATACTGTTTTGCAACCCCAATGTGGCCTTGGGCCAAAAAGTTTGCCCACCCCTGGGTTAAGCAGGGAATGTATTTGTGAAGGAAATATGAGATTATAATTAATTTTTTGTTATGATATGAGGTACCAATAGAGTAAAAAGCAGTAAAATACTTTGTACCATGAAAACAAGCACATATGAGTCTGAACACAAGGGCAACAGATCTATCAAGTAAGAAGGTGCTATTTTTACATCAATAAAATGCACGTTAGTTTTGTTTTGAATTTTAAGAGTGTCTCTTTTATTTAACATTTTTATTGTATTGCTATTTTTCTTAAAATAACATTATGGGGCATCCTATGAAAATCAGCAGAGGAGTTGGGAAGTTAGAGGCATTCCAAATGCGCTGTCGGTGCAAAATCCTGAACATAAACGTGGTTTGACAGAGATTGGCCTTCCTTCAATCACTCATTATATTCAAAAGGCAGCATCGCATGTTCTTCGGCCATGTCGTCAGAATGGACAAAACCATACCAGCACACAGTGTTTTCAAACTAAGTGGGTGCACGCTGTGACCCGACATTGCACCGCCTTCAGGGGTACCCTAGAGATTTGTGGATTCGCAGGATGCCTTATGCAACGCCATCAACAGTGGTCACTCTGGCTAGCACAATGGTCCTTAGTAGACTGTGTGTTTGATGAAGATGATAGAGTTGGGAGGGGCTTTAGAATGGAAATTATTATTATGCAGTACACCAGAATTACTTGATTGTAGTATAGCTGATCTGGTCTATCATATGAATACATATTAAAACATTTTTTTTTAAATGAACAGTAAATATCTTTAGAAAAGTATGGTGAAAATCCTTAAAAAGTTATCACATACCTAAAATAACCATGTTACAAAGATCAATATCACAACTGTTTTGAGCTTTTTCAAAATGCCAAAACTGTGTACCATGGTATGACCTAAGAGGCTAATTTTTCTTTTTAATCTGAAATTGCTTGGTTTTATCAGCAAAAAAGCATTCAAAACAAATCAGATACAGTTAGTTCTTTTCACACTGGCATCATCTGAAAATGACTAAAAGCCATCTTTTTACACTTAGTTATAAAATGTGCTCTTAGCCCAAGAACTTGTATGTTGAATATGACTGTAAATAGGGTGTGATAGAATCCTTGTAAGAATGGGGCAAATGTTACTCCCTTGTAAGAAGGGAGCAAGATGCTGGGAGCCTCTACTGGGGCTGGACACTTTAGCATGCTGGAGAGCCCAGTTTCATGTTTGACACTCACAAAGCAGTAGCTTGGGACCTGAGAGAAGTGAGGGCAGGGCCAGTGGAACTGTGGTGATGTGAATCCTCTCGTTTTGTTTCCCCTCTGCAAAATTGGGGATGGTAGACAAGGAACGTGGGAGCTACTGGAGTCCTGAGGCTGCACTGGTGGCTATACTGCTGCTCCAGTGCTTGGGAATGAAAACCATAATCCCCTTAGCTCTGCGGAATTCTTCTGCATGAATGCCTACACTTGGGCTTGCAGGTAGGGAACAGACAGTAATTGCCTGGTAATGCAGGATCTTTTTGTAATGAAAAGTGTCATCCATGCCACATATGTTTCATGGAGATGAATGTTTGAGATATTGTCTGTAAATGAGTTAAGAGTTTTATTAAATGAGATTTGTCCCAGTTAATTTCTGCTATGATGTCCATATATCTAGCTATCTTTGGGTTTGGTATTGGCTCCAATCATTGTTTTATCTGAGTGTCTATAATAGCCAAAGCAACAACAAATAGACCATTATTTAATTTATCAATCTTTCTATCAGGATGAAGTATGTGAACATCTTGAGAAAAGTGGATTATTCTGCTTGAAAACTCCCCCCGTACGTGTGGAATAATATCACAAAACCCAGCAAATCATAATCAATTGGTTGCCAATTCCAGGCCAAGGTGGGGGCATTATCCCTTTGCGCCCACTGCTGCTGACAAGCCTATGCTAAGACTGTTGAAGTAGCAGAAAAAGCCTCTTACTAACATAAATACAACCTCAAAAATGGATATTGCTGCATGTCTACATACGTCCAGGGGCCACATGGTGTCAGCGGGACAGGAAAACAAAAATGGAATGAGAGAAAGAAGAGAGTAAGATAGAAAAGAGATCCAGAAAGAGGGGAAGGGCTGAGAAACCAAAGATTTTTACAAGTTTGACTTCAGGTAGAGCTACTGCTGTTTCTCTGTTGGGGTCACTTCAGGCAATGCCCGCCTATCACCACCAGAGTGGCTGTGGTTTAATGCCGTCTTCATGAAGGGAGCAGTTCCCCTATCAAAGGCAAGGCAAAGGGCAATGTATTACAGCCACAGAGCCACGCCAGCGGTCAGGAGACAGACTGTCACTACCAAGAAAGACAGTAACAGTCAGCAAAGCAGCAAGAATGGTTGGTCTTTAAGGTACGTTTTTTTATAATTAAAAAATAAATCACTGACAAAACACATTGACTCTCTGAAGAAGCAATGTGCTGTGAGGTGGCCTATGAACACTGCTGTCTAGAAAATGGTTTAAAAGTTGGAAGTCTCCTCCACCCTGTTTAGCTCTCTTTTAATTGAAACCTAACTGGGTTGAGATAAACTGGTGAATATGTTTTCATGTTAGTTTTTTTTCATCAGTTTGCTTTACCGTATTTTTCACCCTGGAAATGTAGACTCTTGCAAACACATTTTTTAAAGAAAAAACATTTTTTATACACAAAAAGCTAAGAAGTCACTTACTCATGGAAACTTGCATTGGGGAATTTTCAGCCAGGAAGAAGTGGTTTTTTGAGGGGGAGGAGGGGAAGGTTTAGGAAGGTTACAAAAATATAGTGAGAGAAAGGAGAATCTCCCCCAAAACTACATGGTTTAGTGAGTTAAGAACAGAATTCTGATTTCTACTCCCAGCCTCCTACTCACCTGAATACTACCTTGCTCTTACAAGTATAATTTAGCTAAGCCTCACAGAATCCTTAGGAAATAGAAAAATGGAATTTTACAGAAGGAGGAAATGAAGCTCAGAAAGGAGAAGTGATGTTCTCAAAGCCACACAGCTAGTTGGCATCAATTTTAATCCTGGTTCTTCTCAGGTCTGCTCTCAGTAAACTGGTGGCTAATCCAACAGATTACAGTGCCTCCTAGACAAGTAATTTAACCTCTCTAAGCGTCAGTTTTCTAACCTGGAGAATGGACTCTCATACTACTTCAGTACATCCCTCCTTCCTACATATGCAATAGACACCTGACAGTCTGTACATTTTAAAAATATTGCTTATGGTAAAAAATCAGTGTGCCTATTTTACAGAGAGGGAAACTAAGACCAAGATTCTTCACAGTTTTGGTTCTGACATTTACTTTCTGAGTGCCCCTCAGGATAGTACTTATCTTCTCTGAGCCTTATTTTCCCATCTGTAAATGGGGGGTAATGATATTTGCTTACTTCTTAGGGGCGGTAACATGCCTTCTCAGGAGGAGAGGTAGGAATAACATTCTGGACCACCCATTTTCCACCCAGATGCTTAGCCCCCAGCTCATGCTCCTCGACTACAATCAGAGTGAAAATTGAGTAAGGCCGTCAGAATTTGGCTCAGCATCTCCTCAGGACCAGTGTGTCACTCTATTGCCATGGACTTCCCTGAAGAAAGGACTGCTCCCATTCACTATCATGCTTTTAGCAGTAAGTTTGCAGAGAGTCAGTTTGAAAGCAAAAGACCTCATCATGCAGTGAATATTCACTGAAAGAGCAACAGTGAATGTTTAAAACGTTGCAAACCCCTGAAAGTTTGCAGCAGAAGGACAATCATTATTTACAATACAGTAGCACTGTATAAAGCTATTGAGATATTTAGTAAAAGAGAGTGTCCTCCTCAAAGTGCTTACAATCCTCGTTTAAAACAAGATGTAATGGGTGGGTAAACCAAACAAATGGTAGAGAAGAGACAATGGGGTAATAGTAACAGACTAGCTCTAGCTGCATGCGCAATACATAGGCACAGGGATGGAGTATTAGTATAATTTTCAGAAAGGGTAGTAAAGAAGTAACTTACATTACAAACATCTTTGCAGAAGACTATTTAATGAACTACAAGATTTGGCTTGTGTCAAGCAATGCCTTCCAGGGGTGAATATAGAATATTCTTGACGCCAATTACTATAGTTTCTATGTGTGTTTATACAGACAAATGGCACTGGTTGCCACAAAGAGCCGTTTCAATTGCCAAAGGCTCTTTCTTCATTCATTATACACGGAAAAGCCTTATTAAAGGAAACACCTTTATTACAGTGCTGCCCGCTCGCACTCTAATAGTCAGGATGGAGTCAGTCATCAGTATGTCCATTACGAACCTCCTTTCTCCGAGGGATTTTCTTTTTTCTTTTTTTAATTTGGCTGTAAAAAGTTGGCTCCTGGGCTGAACACAGTCATACAAAAATCTCAGCCTGGCAACAATTTTCTGTTAACAATTTAAAAAAAATGTTTTTTGGGGGAAGGGCACTTTTTAAGTTAAAAGAATGAGGAAAATGTTAAGTTTTTTCCTTTTGACATTGTTCTCAATTCCAACTGAAAATATCCCAGGCAGAAGCAGAGAAGGGAACAGAGCAGCAGCTGCAATGACACTGGGGCTCTCTTCCTTGCTCTTCCCCAACAGAGAAATACCCAGCTGGGCTTAGGCCAGTTTTTGCCTGGACCACTCCTGGACACACATTCCTGTTGATGATCTGGCTGTCAATACACAAACTCTGCTTCACCTACCTCCGATGAAGATTCTTCAAGCCAGGGCCGGCTCTAACTTTTTTGCCACCCCAAGCAAAAAAATATTTTTAAAAAGCGCTGCTCTGCTGAAACACCCCCCCCAGCACCGCCCTGCCCCGCCAAAACACCCCCCGAGTGCCACACCACCCCGCTGAAACAACCCTCCAACCCCCAAGCACCACACCGCTTTGCCGAAACAACCCTCCCACCCCCGAGCGCCGCACTGCCCCGCCGAAACAAACAACCCCTGAGCGCCACCTGGCCAAACCAAAAACAAAAAAACCAAAAAAACCCTCGAGCGCCGCCCCGTCGAACCAAAAAAAACCCCAAACCCGAGCGTCATCCCACCACCCGATGATTGGCTGCCCCTTACAAGGTGCCGCCCCAAGCACGTGCTTGGTCGGCTGGTGCCTGGAGCCGACCGTGCTTCAAGCAAATTTTAAATGGCAACAAAGAAATGAAAGATGATATCCAAACAAAAATTGAGGATTCAGAAGCCAAAGTGACTTCCCTGCAAAAAGAAATGGAAAACATGGTAACCAAAGTAATCAAGCCAAAGATGCAAGTGGGGAACTGTAGACGTCCGGTGTTGGGGCTCGGCCCTCTCAGGTGCGGCCGGAAGCCAGGCTGCCTCACACCACGGCCTAAACCAGCAGTTCAGTCTCCAAAGGTCCAAGCCCTAGATCAGGGCGGGGCAGCGAACAATAGTCTAAGGGCTCAGATCCTCAGGCAGGGGCTGAGCAAAACCAGCAATAATTTAAGCCCGAGCCCTTAGTCAGGGCGGGGCAACAGACAGCAGTTCTGGGCTCAGGCCCTCAGGCAGGAGCTGAGCAACAACAACAGTAGTCCAGGGGCTCAGGTCCTTAGGCAGGAGCTGAGCAACAACAACAGTAGTCCAGGGGCTCAGGTCCTTAGGCAGGAGCTGAGCAACAACAATAGTTCAGGGGCTCAGGTCCTTAGGCAGGAGCTGAGCAAACGCCCAACAGGTGAGTCCAGACTTCTATGCCTGAGCTCTGGTGTGAGGGGGAGACTGCCACCCGTGAGTGGGGTGGCAGGGGGGACACAGGCCCACCCACTCCACTGTGTCCCAGCCCGGGGCCCTAACAGCGGCAGTTAGTCTGCTGCTGTGTCGGTGGGGTCCTGACCGCAACACACCGACATCAGCTCGAAATCTGCGGTAGCCAGACTGGGGTCAGCTACCCCCGGGCTACTTCCCATCTCCCCCTCCATGGGTACCTGCTCATCTCTGGGGTCCGCAGCGGGGTCCCACACCATGGGCTCCTCGGCATGCTGAGGGCTGGCTAGGTCAGGCTGCTCCTCAGGACTCGGGTAAGGGGGACGCTTGGGCAGCTCCTCGGGGTACCGGGCTCGGGGAAGGCTTGGCCAGTCCTCCTCAGGCTACCGGGCTTGGGGAAGGCTCGGCCAGTCCTGCTCAGGGTACCGGGCTCGGGGAACGCTCGGTCCAGCAGGAGCTCGGTCAGTAGCGTCTGTCCTCTCTGGCCGCTGGGCAGCAACTGAGCGCTGGGGCCGGGCCTTTATACTACCTGTCCCGCCCCTTGACTTCCGGGGGGCGGGGACAGGCGGCAGTGGCTCTGCCCACTGCGGCGGCAGCTGTTCTGGCTTGGCCCTCTCAGGTGCGGCCGGGAGCCAGGCCGCCTCACTACAGGAACATAGAGAACAAAATCACTGGAATCCATAAAAATGAAAATTCATTATCCCCCTGCACATGCATCACTGAGTATCTCATCATTTACAAAAAGATGTGTAAATATGGACTTAGTTACCTGACTTAATTAAACTAAATTTGAAAATTGTGGCTATAGGCAGACAACTAGATTGCTGTTGTATGGCTCTCCCCCATCCCCTCTTTATCATCTTCAGAGTTGGGTCTGAACTTAAATGAAAGATCCAAACATCCCTGGATTTGGATGCACTCAATATTTGAACTCAGATCTAGATGCAAAATTTGTAAATGATCTCTATCTTTATAATACACCAAACCAGAAGTCTGGATCCAAATACTCCTGAAATTTGAACTCTGGATCCAAATTCTGCAGCTTTAGTCCATATCTGATATTTATTGTTAGGAAAAGAGTATTGAAGCAGGGCTTAGTGAATAGATCTGAGAAGGAAAAATTATTCTTTGACCTTACCGAACTTAGAATAGTTAAGGAATTGGCACAAGATTTTTTCTGAATTTATGAATAATTATTCATATAGGAAATTAAATGTTTGGCTGCATTGTATTTTTAATATAACATATCATAAAGTTTAGATAACTCTCCTAAAATACATAATCAGTAATAATACTGAAAATTATCTATGTGATTATATCTACATGTGTATTTATTCCATGGTCACTAGAATTTTTTCCTTGACTTCTTATAAGCAGAAAAAAGAAACAACAGGTTGCTAGTGCTCATCACCTACAGTAGTGACAGCTAAAATGAGCACAGATTTCACAAAGGGATTCTAAGTTCACATATTCCTGCACTGTGATCTCACACTGAGAAAGGGGAAAATGTACTCATTTTAGCTGTCACTACTTTTCAGTCTCTTCATGTTGCCTTTTTAATTTATCATTTACAGCCGTACCAGACTAATAACAGAATCACTTTCATTTTTGGCAATTTTATGGTACTTTTACAGAATTCTTACAGGCTATTATTCTTCAGAAGGGGACTTTTATTTTTGATAAAGCAAGAAGGCATATCCCAGGCTTGGTTCAATAGAAAATCAGATAAAGGGGAAGTTATTTCATGCCAGATAACATGTGTGGAAAGGTGAAGAAAATGCACCACTGTATTGAAGATAGAAATAATCTGCTTGACTTCAATGAGAATTTAGCCTGAGTAAGGACTACAGGATTTGCCTCATAGTGATTTGGCTATATGATCATACAGGTTCTTTCAAACAATAATATACAAAAGATATATTTGTATCTTGCAGTGATTCCTTTACAGCACTGCAATAGTATTGGTGTTAAACTTTAAAAAAAAATCATTATTTTTAACCGAAGGTCATACGCTGCTCTGAATCCTTTTTTTTTTTTTAATGGGTTTTCCTAAGTAACCTTCAGAAATGAACTTGGAAGGAAGTTCTCTCTGCTTAAGATGCTGTCCCAATGTAAAAATCAATGTTTCTAATGGACACATCTGTTGTTTCAAAGCATTTTCCTAGTGAGCTGTTTGTACATTATCCTCATCACTACATCCCCACCATGAAGTATAGCTCAATGAATAACTAACAGATGATTACATTTATGAGTAAAGACTACTCATGGCAGACAGCTACTTCCTACAGGTGACAAGCAATCTTCTGCCAGGGCTTCACCTGACTAGTCATTTTGGGACATGATCACAAGGGTTGGAGACTGATGAAATTATCCTGTCCAACATCAAACACAAAGTGGGTGTAAATCAGCTGAGGCTGCAGCAGAAGGAAAACAACTCATTCTTTATGCTTTGCTGGCAGCTCCTACATTACAAATCCTAACAATATCATTAAGTGACCCTATTAAGAACTTCATTTTTTTTTTGCTATCAGTGTGAGCTTGAATTTAACATTCAAATCAGATTGGAAAAATCCCATGAAACACAAAGTTTTGCCATTGAAAAAGAGTAAAATAGTTTATTAGAGAGGATTAGAGCTTCGTGGGACAGCACTCTCCACATGTATACATAAAATATGTCTATTGTGACTCTTCTTTTGACCTTGGACAGCCATGTATGTGCTGTACCATTATAATATCCCTATGGCTTACTCCATAAAAAGAAAATGATAAAAAGCTGGCACCTGCTGTTTAACCTTTTCTTCCTCCAGAATAAAGAATTGTTTTTCAAAAATTAGAAAAGAAAATAAGGACCACATCTGCTAATCATCTGCAATGCACATGCTGTAAAGGAACTGTAACAATGAAAATCCATTTTAAAGTTACCTTTTCAAAGGACATAAATGTTAGTAAAAATTCTGTCATTCTCATTGTAAAGGGGAAAGGATTTCTAAGGATTCTATTTACTACACATGCCAGGAATTTATATGCATCAATCCCATTTGTGCAATTGGTGAGATGACATGTAAATCCTCTGCATACCAGCAACAGAATACTAAAGTGTTCTCAGTACTTAACAGCATACTAAAGAAAAAAAAAGCTTTAAAAACAACACAGCAAATCAAATCTTTGTAAATGAAATAAAATATCTATATTAGAAAAATAAACAAGGATTGACAGGGTCATATTGCAATCCATTAAAAGCCAAGTATTTTGCTCTTAAAAAATACTCTTGCCACACCTGCTACACAAGAACATTTCAGCCGATCTGCATGAAAGGAATGTGCACAGTTCAATAGGCAGCCGGAATAGAAACTAAGAATGAAAATAATCTCTGTAGGTTCACCTACTCTTTGATTCTAACTCATAATTCCCCATATCTATATATCAATATCTGTTGAGCAATCATGAACCAATCCTGATATTAGCAAATGTATATCGTATTCATAAATATCTGACCAATGTCAAAAGAGGGTGATGAGCACCCAATAGCACCCTATTGATTTGTCACAGAGTATCTGATTTTGTTATTTGAGGTTCAACACAGATCAACCTAGTCATACAGATGTGTTTTGAAGCTTGGTGAATGTATGACGACTTTAAGGCTTGCATACTCTTGAATTGAGCTAAAGGCCTAGTATTTGCTGTATATTAATATTTTTCCAGTATTTGACCAGTCTTAATATCTACTTATATACAGAATCTGTTTTTCCATATTATGTATTGTTCAAAACAATTACACAGGAAACTACCCTTTATAATATGCTTCCTATAGCTCTCTTTGTCTTTAATCTTTTTCTACACTCAGAGAATATAAGATAAAAAACTCCTCCAAAGCATAAGAGCAGAAAAGAAAAATCCCCTTACATGAAAGGCATATGGGGAACAAATGAATGCAACAACAATCCTCCAATATTCCTAAGAAATATATTTCCTAGCACTCCACTGATGGCTATTTTTGTGTTCTCTCCGCAGTGCTCCTTCAGCGCTTACATTTTAATTATCCTGCACTTTGTTCACGGAAGGTATGTATTGGCTCACTGCCAATGTTGGCTAAGATTCTTCCTGTCACTACAGTGTCTAACAGCATGTACAGAACAATATCCCAATTAGATCTTTAAGTGATAGAAACATGATACACCATGTTTTCTCTGGGCCTGATTGGTACGAAGTTTCAAAATATATACTGAAGGTGACTAGTCATGCCAGCCCTTTACACAACAACAGTAAAAGCCTTGACAAGATTATTTCAAATACTAGAAATCCTGGCCATGACCCTGCTTTGGTACGGCTATTGTGAATAGCATTGTGGGTACTTCAGCAGGGAAGGTTAGAGGTTCTTCTTTTTAGCACTCTCCAATTCAGGATAAAGTCCTATGTCAATATCAAAGTTATCACTTTATTTCTTCAAAAGTTCATGGATTAAAATGACCATCCCCAACAGCGTTTTTTCAAAAGAATCCCTTCACTTTTTGTAACAAAGGGATCTATGCTGCCCCTACAAAGTGTTTTATTGTGTATGAAGGGATATTTTAGAAATTTAAGGGAGAGATGTTTAAAATATCTCTCTTAAATTACTCTTTGAGTTAATTCTCCAATCCGTGATAAACATAAACATAGGGACTCTTCTGGGTGTGATGTGGGGAAATGGAGATGATGGAAATCTCTGAGGAACTTTGCAAGGAGAATTCTCCACAGCTATTGAGAAAGTAGCTGTGAAGAATGGCCAGTGTGCTCTAACTCAAGCTTGCCATAGTCATGTTTAACTTATGCTCCAGCTGTGGGCTATAATATAGCCCTGTCTTCTTTGATTTCCACCAGTCAGGTACTTCCTATGACCTTCAAGGACAAAACACTTAAAAACAGGAAATCATTTAAATCCCTTAGATTTTGCACATTTAAAATTAAATTTCCAACCCCCCCCCTAAGGCCCTTAAATGAATTTCTTGTAGTTTAGATTATTGATAATCACCTTTGGGTGGGTGAGTACACACTTTATTCACAAAATCCCAGAAGGCTGGCTATCCTATGTCCTTAGTGGCTTGAAGGCAAGTTGACTACTTTAGAGAAAGCAAGTGGGAATTCCCAGTAATGAGCTGCCAAAATCTTAGGAACTGGTTCCCTACCAGTCCTTCGGCGACACTTCGGCGGTGGGTCCTTCACTCGCTCCGGGTCTTCGGTGGCATGTCGGCAGCAGGTCCTTCAGTGCCACCGAAGACCCGGAGTGAGTGAAGGACCCACTGCCGAAGTGCCGCTGAAGAACCGGTAGGGAACTGCCCAGAGAGTACAAGCCCCATGTGCCTCCCAAAACAGCTTATCCCCCCTCATCCGACCCCCTCCCACATCCTGCCCCCAACTGCCCCCCTCAGAACCCGCAACACATCAACCCCCCCAGATCCTTGTCCCCTGACCACCCCCTCCTGAGACCCCCCACCCTAACTGCCTCCCAGGACCCCACCCCCTACCCAACTCTCCCTGTCCCCTGACTGCCCCGACCCCATCCACCACCACCCCAACAGACCCCCGGGACTCCCATGCCTACCCAACCCCTCCATTCCCTGTCCCCTGACTGTCCCCCCAGAACCTCTGCTGCCTCCAACCACTCCCTGCCCCTTATCCAACCCCTCTCTCCCAGCCCCGGCCCGGCCCCCTTAACATGCTGCTCAGGGCAGCATGTATGGATGCTGCGTGGCCCGCTGGAGCTCGCAGCCCCACCCCGTTACTCAAAGCAGCTGGAGCTGCAGAGCTGCCCAGGAGCGGTCCAGAGCGCTGGTGCCAGTGGTGCAGCACACTGAGGTTCTGCCAGAGGAGGGAAGGCAGGGGAGGGGAGCTCAGGTTGGCCAGACAGGCCAGTCCCACGGGCCAGATGTGGCCCGCAGGCCGGAGTGTGCCCACTCCTTTAATAACTGGTTCACGCGAATGAGTGCGAAAGGGCTCCAGCTCACCACTGGGAATTCCCTTGTGTGACTTTGCTGAGAGAGAGGGAGGAGGAGAACAAACTCAGTGGTTGGTTTGGTGGTACTCAGGTTTATTTGATTTTTTTTTAAAGACAAAGTGAGGCAAGGAACATAAGAACATCCATACTGGGTCAGATCAAAGGTCCATCTAGCCCAGTATCTTGTCTTCCATCAGTGGCCAACGCCAGGTGCCCCAGAGGGCATGAACAGAACAGGTAATCATCAAGTGATCCATCCCTTGTCAGCCATTCCCAGCTTCCAGCAAACAGAGGTGAAGGACACCATCCCTGACCATCCTGGCTAATAGCCATTGATGGACCTATCCTCCATGAACTTATCTAGTTCTTTTTGAACCCTGTTATAGTCTTGGCCTTCACAATATACTCTGGCAAGGAGTTCCACAGGTTGACTGTGCGCTGTGTAAAAAAATGCTTCCTTTTGTTTGTTTTAAACCTGCTGCCTATTAATTTCATTAGGTGACCACTATTTCTTCTGTTATGAAAAGGAGTAAATAACATTTCCTTATTTATTTTCTCCAAATCAGTCTTGATTTTATAGACCTCAATCATATCCCCCCTTAGTCGTTTCTTTTCCAAGCTGAAAAGTCCCAGTCTTATTAATCTCTCCTCCTACGGAAACTATTCCATACCCCTAATAATTTTTGTTGCCCTTTGCTGAACCTTTTCCAATTCCAATATATCTTTTTTGAGATGGGGTGACCACATCTGCATGCAGTACTCAAGATGTGGATATACCACGGATTTATATAAAGGCAATAAGATATTTTCTGTCTTATTATCTATCCCTTTCTTAATGATTCCCAACATTCTGTTCACTTTTTTGACTGTCGCTGCACATTGAGTGGATATTCTCAGATAACTATCCATAATGACTCAGAGGAAGGGTCTCTGTGTGTATGTGGCAGATTTGGGTTTCTTGTTTCTTATTTTGCAAATCCTTCTAGGCTTGTATGGCTCCTTTATTGAGCTGCACAGCTTATTGGGTCCATGGCTGAGGTCAACCAAAGGCAGATATTCATATCTTCCTATCAGAGAGGCTAATGCCTGACATAAATAGCTCTCCCATGGTGTCTTCAGGAATGGATGTCAGTAAATTATCAAATTGTGTGCGGTCTCTAAAAATTTTTTACCTGAATACAGTGCTGCATGAAAGGTGCAAGACTGATCAATTCTGGAACCTGTGATCTTATGTATCCGCAAACAGGCTGTGGCAATGCAAGCTTCCTTACACTTCATAGCCAACGTTTACAGGAATGCCTGTAAAATGAGAGTACAGCTCACTCTCCAGGCCAATTTTGCCCTGGGTTTCTCTCTCTAGACACTGCAAATAAGGGTGACAGATGTCTGATGGCTTTTATTATATAGACGCCCATCCACAGAACTGTAGACAGATTTTCTAGATCCTAACACATTTTTAAACCGCTGACATGGTTTAACCAAACACTCTTTTAAAAAAACAAACAAAAAAACAAACAAACACTTTTCCCCTAGTCTAGACAGGGCCCTGGAATTCAGTGGCCATAGTCACCTGCATGTGTGGAACTTTCATGGTCTCAGTACCTGTTTGACACAAAGGTTGAGGGGAGTATAAGGCTCCTTACATGGAAGCTGAGCAGGGTAACTGGCCCCTCTTTTGGTAAAGCAGGTTGAGAAGAACTGAGGTTCCAATCCTGAGAGGGAGCACTAGGCAGATGATATTTCCCTTTAAGAATCATGATTTTCCTGTGCAGCTATGGAGTAAAGGAGGCAATGGAATGTCTTTGACTGCAGCCATGGAAGATAATATATTTGCATTAAATGCCGAAAGCAGATAATACTTAGCTACTGAAGCTTCCCTGCACCTTAGCACCTCTTACAAATCTAAAGCAGAGATACTCTTAGAGATTTAACACCAAACGTCAGAAAAATAAGTAATCAGTAAGGCCTAAATCCTCACCTTCATGGCCATGAAGCCAGACTTGCCACAGGTGTTATCTTCAGAAACCTCTCCTCCATCACCTCGCAGGCCAATGGAGCAGCAGTGGAGCCACCTGACAGCTATGAAATAGCCCCCACTCCTCCTGTGCACCAGTTCCTTAGGAACAATGGTTGGTGCAACTCAGAAGCAAACCCCCCTTTCACTGACTCCTGCTCCTCCCTGCCTTCAAATCCATCATTGCTGAGGCACCTGGAGAGCCCCGGCTATATTGTGTTCCTGGGAGGCTGAGGGTCCATAACTACACTGTGGACTGCCCTTCCTACACAATTGAACAATACCAATTCTGCTGTACCTGGGCCCGTCCAACCTCCAGATTGGATTTGCCTCAAGTAAACACTTTATTGTAATTGGAATGATTTTAGATTTTCATAATAGGTAGAAGTGCAAGGTCTCTTAGAAATGTCACCCACATTAATCTGTGTTTGAGCTCTAGAGACTGTCTGGGTATCTACTACTAGGTGGGCCCCTAATCTTGAAGAAGGAGATTCAATCAGTTATAATTAAAGGTTTCAACCAACAAATACTAACAAGAAAGACACAACCCACCTTTCCCCAAGAGAGGCTGGACCGCAGCAGTGTAAACTGCCTCTTGCTTTCATTTCACAGTGAAGAGGAAAAATGTACATTTAAGATCAGAAGTGCAATTGAAAATAGTCCTAGGGAAGTTCCCAGTTTGTTCTCATGTCTGAATTTTACTGTTTTTCAGGAAAGGTTTTCTCCTAATTTAATATGTTAAATACTACTGTTTTATAGAAATGGTTTTATTATATACATGGTACTGATTGATGTTTATAATATTCCTCTTTGTGTTCCTGTTATAATTGCTTAGTTCATTGTAAAGTTAAAAATTGGGTTAACACAGTGAAATATTTATTGATTCAGCAGCCAATAGTCAATTTCATTTGTGGTTCCTATAATCCAAAGTATTAAAATCTTTCAGACTAATTTAAAAGTAAGCCAACCAAATAAAGTAATTTTACTAGTAATTTTAGGTCTGAATTTTTTTTTGTAAGTTTGTTAATGTGGAGCAGAATTTGGAAGATATATTTGTGACATCACATGAAATGCAAATTTAATTCAATTCACAAGACTAATGAATATAACAAGTCCAGCAATTTACAAGTTGTAGAAACCATGTATGATATGGTAATAGTAAAAGTATTTTATAAGAGTAAATTTCCGAGAAGAGTTGCAGACAGTTTGTACTCATGTTTGAAACGTACTGTTTTGCAGCTCGACACTGGTTGCACACGCCGGACCACGGGTACTGCAAAGCCGAAAAACAGACACTTCTGGAGTGTTCTCAGTCTGTTTTAAGGTATTAAGAGGTAACAAGATTAGCTAATATATGGTCATTTTAGAATATATCTGAAAATGTTTTGCATGTTAAAGGCACACACAGTCAATTCAAAATCGAGTCAATTAAGACAAAAGTTAAAAGTAGATTATTGTTCAATAGTAGTGCCTGCCAGTTCATGTTTTTACAATCACATTTTCCTATTTTTAATGCATCTCTCTCCCCAGTAGCAGAGTGTAAGACCCACACAAAACACCAGGAAAATGGACTTAGACCACAGTCCTGCAACTGGATCCACATAGGTGAAACTCTGCTGATGTGCCAGATCCCGCTGTAATCAGTATGGCTCAGCCGGGGCACAGGACTCTTACTGGGTGGATCAGGATGTAACTGATTATACAAAAGAAACAGTGACGCTTACTATTGCTATATAAAAGTACTGCAAATATTCAATATAAAAAACATAAAAGACTAAGACCTGTTTTGCTCTGTCAGTAATCTCTTTCAGTTCTAGTAATCACATCTGTTACTGCAGCAAGAAGTGAAATATTTTCAGACAGAAATGTGGGGTGAAATCCTGGCCCCACTAAAGTCATTGACAGAGGCTCAGATTCCCAAACATATCTAGGTGTCACTGAATAGGAATTAGGAACCTCTAAATACCTTTGCAAATCTGCACCAAAATTACAATTGGGGGAAAGGATTTCACCTGTGATTTTTTTAGCTGTTTCTTCACTTTCAAAGAATTCATCTTTTAATTCTAATTATTTGGCAAATTATTGTAATGATCCTTTTAATAAAAAAATAAATAAAATAAAATAGAAGAAGGAAAAGCTTCATTAGTGCCATGCAGGTTATTTATTTATACAGGGCAGTATTAGAAAGACAGTCTCAAAGGATGCATCTGGCAATGAATCCTGTTGTGTACAACGACTGTATCTCATTCACGTTAGGGCAGAATTGACAGTCGCACATTAGAAAGGAAAGATCCTATTTTGGTGGTTTGCTTACAGCTAGTTCTTCCCAGTGGTGACATAATCTTACATAACAGTTCTTATCAGCCTTAGACAATCCTTCTCTTGATACCAGAAGCAGAAAAAACAGTAGCCAGCCCAGATGAATAGCCATTTAGTGAATGTATTTCATGTATTTCACATGGTGCCAGTGTAAACCCAGCACATATCAGTTTTTGCATGTATTCTTTATCTAATCTATGAAAAGGAAAATACTTGTGGACCAGGTCTAAAATGTACGCCTATCAGAGGAATGAGAACCAGCATACACTCTCCCCCATCTTCAGCTCTTTATTCAGTCAAGGATTTTGTGAAAGGGCCAAATTTTCCAAAGAATCTAACCTGCCCTCCCTTTGTGTGTGCACAATTAGTTCATACAATTTCAGTGCATTGTCACTTACTTGTGCAAATAACATAATTTAAGCATGCAAATCCCCATGGCACTCAATTTGCACAAGAGATTTTGCATACAGATATAGCCTATATTTTAAAAACTTGGTCCAAACTGCAGAGTTCTCTCCACACATTTTTTTTCTGGTCTCTCTCCCCCACCTCCAGCAGCATGGCAGCTATAGAAGCAATGCTGATATTGGGCAAGTGCCCCCTACCTGCACAAAATCCCCCTCAGAGGTTCAGAGCTGGCTCAATCAGTAGTAATTTAGGCACAGATATCCATCTGGCTACATGCTGCCTAAGGAGGCAGGAAAGCAGCTGTAGGGGACTAGAGCGAAGGAAAGGGCATACCATGGAATTGGCACCCCATCTTTCTGTTGGCATCCTGTCCTCCCAGATAAGTTAAGTTGTGTTCTGTTACCCTATGTTCATATAAGGGTTTTTGGTTCTCCCAACTAAAACCTTCCAAACGATTGGTAGATATGTAGAAAAGAAAAAAAAAGTAATGTCTCTCTGTACCTCACAGTCTTTAAGTTATCTCTGTTTTCATGGTTTCTGAAAGCTTACATTTTGCCAAGTTTTCATTTTATTTTAGATAACACTCCTTAGAATGGAAAACCCAGTGAGTAGGTAAAAAAAATAATCTGTGAACCATAATAAATGGATTTCTGCCAATGACAGGTCATGATACAGAAAAAAAATCTGTGATGACCCTCTTTCCTCTACTCTCATTTATCTCCTACCAGTGTCCACGGATAGATTTCTGCTGTATGATTTATTGCAGAAAAACACCACCTAGAAATGGGCTTTTGATAAAATTGTTCAAGGATTCCTGGACAATAAATCCTAATCTTTACATGCATGCTGCAAGATGTTTCACCTTTCTTATGCTATAAATAATATATGCCAAATGTGATAATAAATCCATACATTTAAGCAATGTTTGTGTAGTTTAGGAAGTAAAATTACAGTATGTAAGCCTGATGTTAATAGCAGCTACATAATGCAGAGAATATTGATGGCAGTATTTTTTTATTTGAGATCCAAATTTCCAGCACTGTGTTGTACTTTGTGTTCCATAAGGAAATGTGTGAAAAGCACAACAGACACTCTGGGGCTTGAATCAACAGAGATGCTTCTTTAGCTCAGTGGCCGAGCACCTGCTGAGGAAGTCAACTGAAATTTCCAGTTCTAGTCCATGCAAAGACCTCTCTCTCTTCATAATAAATCATCTACATCAGAAGTGTGTGATAGCATCAGTCACCTTCCTATGACCCCACTACTGTTACATTGGTGTTAAATGTATAGGAACCCAGCATTTAAAGCTCTGTATATACTATAAAGTCAAGGTCTGGTTATGGCTTAATGGTACAGAGAAATGGGAGTTAAGTATAACTTGGCTGCCTTGCGTATATTTGCTATGGCAATGAGTCTAGGCCTCAGGATTGACTTTTATTACTGATCCCTCTAGCGCCTGGAAAATACTGCAAAGCATCCATCTCTTCAAGTTGCCAGACAAAGAGTGCAGATCTTAATCTAGAATGTAAAAGTGAGCTAATGAAATATATGCCATTCCAGGAGGCAGCTTGGCCACAATACACTCTGCTGTGTAGAAAAGAAAAAAACTGAAGGATAAGAATGGTTTCAGGGGAAAGGTAAGAACATGAAAAGTTGATATGAAAGAGAAAATTCAATTAGAGGTAAAAATAATAATGCTAATAATTAGTGCGTCCCTGGGGACAAAGACATCCAAATTTCAAACAATGAAGTCATCATGTGTCACTTTTGACTGACACTTCTGTTGTGTTTTTTTACCTGTATTCCTAATGCTGTAATATCTACCTGATGCTTGTTTTTCTAACAAAAAACCCAAAATTAAAAATATCGACCATGTTGCCTTTGCAAGAAGATAACACTGCAACAGTATTTCCCCCACACAATTATTTGTCAGGGTATCACTAAAGATTTAATGGTAATGTACAGGTACATTTGGAAAGGGACTTTAAAAGCAAAGCAAAGCAAGAAAAAGGAAAAAAAGAGAAACTGAAGAAAGAAAAATCTTTCATTTAATTGGAAGGGGAGAAACTCAAGTAAATAACATGTTTGGTTTCAGCCGTGTCCTCTGATCTAAACTGAAGGTCACAGACAGAGATGCCACAGAAGTTATGATTATGTGAAATGAAGTGAGAAACAATAATTTAGCGTAATAAACACTTTTAGTAACTACAGAATGTCCTGTTCACTGAAATTGTCTGCCAGGTGTGTCTGCCTGTCTCTAGTATACTTGGCTAATCTTATGCTGAAATGACAGCAATACATGTTATTCTTAGAAATACATGACTAATGTTGGGTTGCATGAAGGGAAGTTCACCTCACTTCTCCAGCACACAGCAGAAACATTTCCCTCTGGTTTGCCTAGCTGAAACATAAAGACTTCCATTTTCAATTCATTGATTCAAATTTCAATCAACCATGAAAACTCATGCAATTTTCTTTGTATAATCCTTCATCCCCACAGACACAAACCAGACTAAACTATATTTGGAACTATATTCTTAGGGGGCTTTTTTCTCTCTGGGCAACAAGTCTGACAATAAAGAGGAGTATCTCCTGACAAAACAGTGAAGGCCATCAAATCTCTCCTTGCACATTACTGCACTTGGCAGTCCACGAAACTCTTGCTTTCAATTTGTTGTTTTTATAAATGGAACCAGGACTCAGTCTTTTTTCCTAGACTAACCACCTTTCTCAGACACATACTGTGCCTCCAGCCATTTTGATTCTTAAAATAGTCTGCTTCCTTGTCCTCTTGGAAAAGCTACTAAGGGCTTGTCTCCACTAACTGGGGGATCGACGTATGGCAATTGATCCACCGGGGGTTGAGTTAGTGGGTCTAGTGAAGACCCGCTAAATCAACCGCTGATCACTCTCCTGTCGACTCTGGTATGCCACCAGAATGAGAAGCACAAGGTAAGTCAACAGAAGAGTTTCTCCCATCAACCCAACACGGTATAGACTCCACAATAAGTCAACCTAAGGCACGTCAACTCCAGCTACATTATTCATGTGGCTGGAGTTGCATAACTTAGGTTGACTTAGCCCCGTAGTATAGACCTGCCCTTAGTGAAACAGAAACTATTATTTCACTAGTCTATTATCTCTCCTCTTAGCCATTCTTGAGATCATGGTTCCTCATATCATGTTACTTCAAATTTTTTCTACTGTATGTCAAATAACCTTGCATTTATTTTTGGAGAAAATATTTAACTATTAGTTTAAAAGAATGGGTAGAAGTGGCTCAGCACAAGTTCAGAGAACATATTTTAATGAAAAGGGTGGTTCCAAATTCATTTATCACATGATTATGGCTTGTAATATCATAGTCTATACCCTCCAAAAGGATTTCAGGATAGCTCACCGAAAACCAACAAAATATGATGTTGATCTGCTGTACATATCAAAGCCCTCCATCACATAAGAGGAATGTCTTCAGTTGGACCCAACCACCTTTTTTCAAAGTTTAAAGAAGTGTGGTAACCTTTAATTTTGTTTTATTTATTAGTTATTTTTCCACTTTGTGTCTGGGACTGAAAACAGGAACTACCAGAAGTCTCAGGAAAGAGCACATTTTTACAGCGTTGCTAGCCCGATATTGGAAACCAAAGAGGTTCAGATGAGCTGCAGAAAATCTTCTTAGCTATTTAGAGCTTATCTGAACTTGTGAGGTTTACCTAGCACCAACAACAAGGAGAGCTGGTTGAGTATCAGAAACACTTATTTAGAAATATATTTGTTGAAAAAAGGCAATATTTGAAGAATAATACACTCAACAAACTGTATTAATAAGGGACAAGTGTAGGGCATATGCAACTGCTGAGAAGCTTAAATGCTTGGCCCACCATACAAATGACAGGTTTCAGAGTAGCAGCCATGTTAGTCTGTATCCACAAAAAGAACAGGAGTACTTGTGGCACTTGTTAGTCTCTAAGGTGCCACAAGTACTCCTGTTCTTCATACAAATATGGAAAGCTCTAAATGCCATAATTTTGCCTTGTACCTGAGAGCAGCCCACAGACAGACTGTGCAGGACTCTGCATCTCAAGTCTCATGAAACTCTGCTCTGTGATGACTGTCTTTGACACCGCAGAGAGGGGTACAGAGAAGCTCAGGGAGGAGGGGCAAAAGTGTGGTCAGTGAATTCTTTTACTACTGATACAGAGGTACATTTTCTGTTACTGACATCCCTTGCACATGTCTTTGTCCAACTGGAGTGCTCCGCAACACCTGTTCAACCAGCTAACAGAGGCCCAGACTCTAAGCCTTTTCTCCTAATAAGCTGAATGTCGTTTTCTGGATCACTCTCCTACACTTCTCTGTGTCACTGGCACTGATATGCAACACATCACCATAGGATTCTCCTCATACTCACCAAAGTCTGTTTAGATGTTTTGTGAGATCCATCATGTTTGCAGTTGGTAGGGAAGTCACTAAATGGTTCCCATAGACATAACAGAGCCAGTTATCAATATTTCTAATGACTGAATCCCCTAGTACCTCACCCTGTCTGTCTAACAATGGCATTCTCATCTACTGCTAAGATCTCCATATGTGTGAGGAATGATCTTCTTCTCCTTCTTCTTCGGTATCTCTATTACTGGAGGTTTGCAGTCATGGTAGCCCATTCTGTATGGTCCTCTGTTAGTCTCTTTGGGGCTGAATAGGCCTTTTGATTCAACCAGGATACCTCATTGTCCATCCAAGATCTTTTTTCTCTGCCTTGCATTCTTCTGCTATCCAGGGCCTATAAATGTGCATTACCCGCTGAACCACTTACAATGTGCCTGGCAAATTGAATCTTTCTTTTCATAAGACCTGAGTTCCAACTATCTCTAATACTCTTTTGTTGATTAAATGGTCTAGCCATGATATTTTCAGAATTCTTCTAAAACACCATAATTCAAAGGATAGTAGTTTCTTTATTATTGATTGTTTGGTTCCCATGTTTCACAACCATAATTTGATACAGACCAAATTTAAGTTGTTAAGAGTTGGAATTTAGTCTTCACATTTGTTTCCTCTCTCATCAGATGATTATTCTTCCAGAATCTTTTTTTTCCACTTCTGCTAGTCTGGTGAAGACATCAATATCCAATCTTTCGTCTTCTGTAATGATCTGTCCTAAACAGCAATAATTTCTCACTTGCTATATAGCTGTGTTGTTTACTGGGTTTGTATGTTTTCCCAGGGTCCTTGCATACCTCCTTAGTTTTTGTCTAGTCCACATTCAACTCTAGATCATTTTCTTTGCCATATTCATATATAATCTCCACTAACTTCATCAGATCTTCTGAATAAGACAACAGCACTGTGACAGCTGCACAGTAAATGTTATTCACTTATTTTCCATTCACCTTAATACCTTCGTCTGTTTCTTCATTAACGATAAGTCTCCTCTATTTCTCTTTTGTAAGTGGGTCATAAAACTCGCATTCTTAACTGGAGGATCAAGACAACCAATATTGAAGTGTCCCTATAGGCCCCTCACAATGCCCCTATACGCTGAATAATTCCATCTCTCTCTTCTCTCTCAATTCAGCAACTCTAGCCTCAAGATTTTGTGCATGGGCTCTGAGGACCATGAACAGCTTGCACCATGTGTATGTGTATGCCACTCTTTCACTAGGAAGGCTAGTAAGCATATATTCAGGACTCTCTTCAGTGAGCTGAGCAGCCCTCATGCTGAATATTCTGTTGCTGGTTTTCCACCTCCATTGGTGATACTGGGATTTTATTCATACTAGACACAGTGGATATGTCTACACTGCAATAAAACACCTGCGGCACCATCTCTGCACCCAGGTCAATCAACTTGGGCTTGCGGGGCTCTGGCTGTGGGGCTAAAAATTACAGAATAGACCTGCAAGCATGGGTCTTTTGTTTCAGTGTGAACATACCTATACATTTTATCTTTAAGTTAGAAGTCCAACCATTTTATTAATGTATTTTATTTAATACATTTTCTTTACTAGCAACTAATTCCTAAACAACCTACTCCACTCAGTGCCAAATTCACCTGTGTTCACTTTGGAGCTTCTTTGGACTCAAGAATGAGTCTCCCACCTAGAGTGACCAGACAGAAAATGTGAAAAATCTGGATTGGAGGCAGGGGGGTCATAGGAGCCTATACAAGAAAAAGACCCAAAAATCAGGGCTGTCCCTATAAAATCGGGACATCTGGTCACCCTACTCCCACCAGCTAGTTTTGCATTTATACCTTCCCAGTACAAAGCACAAGGACCTGGCTCCTTCCATACACTTAATCACTATCAGTCACCATACAAAGACAATCAGTTGATCTTACCTGTAACTAATGCACTTCAAACACTCACTATGACTCACTGACATCAAAGACACTCATTTTATTACCTTCGGAAAAGCCTAGTTCAAAGAGATTAGTTTCAACTGCTCTAATAAGCAGTAAGGTCTTAACAATTAACTAATGCCTTCTAAAATAACTTTTTTATAGTTTATGCTTTAAAGCCCAAATTTAATTTTCCAAATTTTTAAACAATCCAAATTCAGTTTTAAAGGTTCATATTAAAAGAAAACAAACAATCGAAAATAGTGGAGTCCAACTTCCTTGTAGTCTGGCCCCTCTTCAGCAAAGCACTTAAGCACATGCTCAAGTCTCAATGAAGTGAAAGTTGCTCTGCAACATGGTGACCCCCACCACTGCCTCTCTTTCAGTATTTTGGGCCTTTCTCTACTTGAGAAATTCCAGGGGCATAAACTCCCCTTGTGGGGGTAAGTTTGCGTTAGAAGTGGAGAGAACTTTTTTAAAACTGTGGTTGTACTGAACATGTATATTAATAAACTCATAAAATCGAATGCATTGTTCTCCATTCTACAAGCTGGAGCAATGCTAAATGCGGCAAGTGGGAAAATAAAGGAAAGAAATCTTTTCTGTCATCTTCTGATTCGAACTCTGACTAGAGTAAGGCTGAGATAATTTATGGGAGAGTAATGATCTGCATCTGGAATCTCTAGTTCAACCTGCCGCATGACTGAGCTAGTTTTTATAAAGAACCTTAGCAAGCTGGCGCCACAACAAATGAAGAAAATGAGTTTAATCACTTTACAAGCTTGCTGACTTGTGGGTCTTGATGGCTAGATCTGAATGAGACATGGGGGAAATAGTGGCAAAAATATGTTGGATGCGTATGCAGTTGATGGTTGATTTTTTTTTCCTTTTGGTATGTCAGACATGCAAAAACAAGTAGATTTTAAATGCCATACACTAAAGTCTAGTGATCACACAGAGAGATGTGCAAGCCCTGAAATACCTGTTAACCATATCTATCCACTGAGTCAGCAAGGCAACTCAAGGCACAGAGAGATAAGTGGGTATGTAAGTAATGGGGCAGGTAGCAAACAGCAGCCTCTCTGAGGGGTACCCACATGAGCAGAAGTATCAAGATCAATATGGCTGCACTTGCAATATCTCTGAATAATATTCTTCTAATACTAGCAATTGATCTACAAAACAACAACGGTTTAAGTCACAACAAGCAGGACATTTTTACAAGCTACAAATTAGGGGTGATACTCTACATTCTGGAATAACTTTGCTGATTGTGTGCCAGCCAATGATTCAACTCAGGGACAAGTAAGCAAGGTAGGAAATCTGTGTAGAAAAGGGCAATCTGACAGGTTGGAAGAATGTGGGTCAGAAAAGGAGCAGTTTAGTATTAGCTATTGATTTGGAATTGTGCTGTAGTTCTGGTTTTGAGTAATCATGTAGAGTTTAAGGAGCCATAATAAAAGCAGAGACAAAGTGAACATTTACCCTATTTCTATCTTTAATATAGAAGTTTTTTGTACTTTATCTTTTAGGGTAATCACTTCAGGTTAAACGTTGAAGTCAATGGAGCCAGGGTTTCACCCTGAGTTTTTATCTTTTATCTTTGGATTGTTTATCTTCAGTATCTCAATTTCAAATTCTGAAGAAGAAAAAAAGTTAATCAATATGTCATTGTCTCCAGGGCCCTGATACTGCACCAGAACAGGTCCACCTGCAAGACAATGCACAATAAAGGCCCTGGAGAGTAGTGTGAATCTCTATGTGAATATATGAGTTTGAGAGCATATGGATTAAGAACAGCCAGGAATACTTCATGGTCATCCATGATTCTTTTTAATAAAGTGGATTGTTTTTAAGGATGGACATAGCTACCAAAGAATGGGTATCAAAGGCTTCCAACTTAGCTAATGAACATAGAACAACCACTGATATGCCTGAAAATAAACCAGTGCAAATATTTAAAAGTTTGTATATCTCTAAGGGCTTGTCTACAGACACAAGCTGAACCGCTTTATCTATACTTGTGTAGTTAAAGCAATAACAACCTCTCTTTGCATGGACACAGCTCTATCAGTATAAAGATGCCTTATACCCGGGACACTAACCCACACAGGGGCTGGCAGCAGGAGACAAACTTGGGACCTCTTGAGCTTAATGCATGAGCCTCTACTGCCTGAACTAAACAGACATGTCTCTCTTAACCACTGTTGTAGTAGTCTCATCAATCTCTAGGTGGCCTAGCCAACACTAGAGGGGGACAGAGTGCCACTCTGAGAAAGCGGGGATTACATATTCAGGGAAGCCCAGCCCAAGCTTCAGAGACTTCCTAGCTGAACTGCCTGAATTCACCATATGGGCCACCGATTACAATGCCAATGTACACAGAGGCATTGGCAGCAGGGATCAAACCTTGGATCTCTTGAACTAAATGCATGAGCTTCTACCGCATGAGCCAAAAAACATGTGTTTCCTAGCCAAGGCTGTAGTAGGCTCATCAATCTCTAGCTGGCCTAGCCACCACTAGAGGGGGACAGAGTGCCACTCCAAGAAAGCAGGGCTTATATAGCCATTCCCATTTGGGAAGGGGTGTAAACTATGCTACTATAACTAAATCAGCATAACTTCACTAAGAGGACCACACCGATTTAATTACTTCAGTAGAAAGATCACACCCTAACTGAAATAGTTAATCCAGTACAAACATTTTTTATAGACCATGCCTAAATATTTGTTCCAAATGAGGAAAACCAGCATGAATTAATGAGCCCAAGAAAGCCATGTCTACTGTAATATTAGTTTAAGTATCAGGTTACAATAAACTAGTCTGTTCTGCCAGGAATGACAGAAAAAGTGGTTCGCCCACAGACATACTGCACTGATCTAATTTTCCAGATTCCGTAGGAAATGACCAGACTATTTTCTTGGCTTCTAGAAAATGATGGAAAAATCATAGTTTTCCATGAAAATAAATACAACCCCCCCCCACACACCAGAAATCTGTGACCTCATAATTCCCTTATTGTCATGATGTTGAGACACATATGCACATCTTTCGTATTTGTCAGTATTCAAAGAAGAAAGAATAGATACATGACTGGATGCATTGCTTCTTCATTACAAGCAACAGCCAATTGCACCTAAATTCTACACTGATGGGCACATAAAAAATACACATAAAAGAGAGAGAGAGAGAGAGAGAGAGAGAGAACTGAATTACTGAAGCTAACAGGTTTTGATCCCTTTTGTGGTGAAAATAGCTCTCTTTATAAATGGTGTATTTATTAGTGCCCAGTCGTGCAGCCCTACTCATGTGAATTGAATTAAAGGGTGCAAATTCAAGCAAGGTGTAATTCCACTGAAGTAAATGGAATTACCCGAGGGATGAATTTGGTTGAATCGGGCTCCTCACATGAGTAAGGGCTACTGGATCAGGCCTTCAATAGCCAAATTAACTAGTGACATTATGACTGTATAATATAGTAAACTCTGAGTGAACTCTACTGATCCCACTGACACCAGTGGAGTTTTGTGCTGCGAGCATAAATACACTGTGTCCGTGGCTCAACAGAGCCTTGAAGGCCTAACCCTGGGTTGAGGCAGTGGCATAATGGTCCAGCTTGAGAGGCACTGGGCTTCTGCTGCATGTAATACCTCCCGGGGTTCCCAGGGAGCTCAGCCATTGGCCTAATTTTTCAAGGTTGCATCATGTACTCACCATGGAGCCTGGCCAACTCTGGTGCAGAAGAAGGGCGGAGGACCACCGCCTTCCTCCTCCTCCTTGACCTCTCTGGCATGGCTAGCAGGAGAAGTCTTGATTCTCAGGGGATTTCAAAGACTGCAGTTACATGACCCATCTCTGGCATTTGGCTGAAGGGAGCTCTCTGCACCCTCACCACAGGGTCAAATGTCAATTTGGCTCACAATGGACATAAAGCATTTGGTCGTTTCCAAATAAAGTGAATGATTGGGCAAACTCCCACCACCACCACATCACTCTCATTAGGTTCCAAAACAACTTGCAGCTTTTTCTGAAGTGCCCATTGGAAAGCAGTAGGATAAATGCACGTCAGTTGTACAGTTCAAGGAGTGGGCTGTACAGTCTGAGACAATGAGAAGAATGATCGGCCAAAAAATGGGGCGGATGGAAATCTTGCAATTATGCTTTGATGCCTAGGAAGCACCATTGGAAATAAAAATAGGAATACTGTTGGAAACCTAAAATATTTAAAACTTTATCCACTGAGCCTTACTCTGCTCTCACGTCAATATTTCACCACTGTAAAACTCTACTGACTTCAACAGAGCTATTCCTTATTTACACCACTGTGACATGCATATCAGGCCTGCTATGTTTAAAAGTTCACATATATATTGAGATCTATTTAAAATTATGAAGCCTTTTGGGTGAATTTACAGAATGAATAAACTTGAGCTCACTATTTAAATTAATCTGGCATTGATAAAGATATGTAAATTAAATTAGTTAAATAAATGGGAAGCTTTAATAAGAATTATTACATTTGAAAGTAATTTATGGAATATAATTACCCACATCTGATCAAGCTTGAAAGCATGCTTCAGACTTCCACACTTTAATAGTGAAAATGCAAAGTGAGTCATGAATGAGTATCACATTACATTCGCTGCATAGTTGGACAAGACTTAAGGTACTTTAGTTTTAGTATTCTCCATTATGTAAACCAAAGAGGGGTCTGTAACTGAATCAAAGGAAAAAATCGGCTAAAAGAAAGGAATACTCATTTGAAAAAAGATTGCAGCTGAGGCAGTTTTTCTTCAAAGTAGTAACCAGAACTGTAGGTTATTTTGTGGTTTCAAGAAACTTTTTCCATGGGGAATGATGTCACTTGGTCAAAGTTCACTCTTATGTAAGGAGTCTAAGGTAGGGTATATCGATTTCCTTACAACCATAAAGAGGCTGAACTGGTTAAAAAAAATAGAGGTAATATTTCTTCCTCCTGCTCCGTATTTACCACCCTGCCCAGGGCTGATTGCACAGTTTACTTGATACCACTTACCCTACAGAGCCCTGCTTCCTAATTTCATCACTGCTCTTCTCTCCCCCCTTTTTCAACCCCCATCCCAAGCGATCACATTCCACGTGTGCAAACAATGACATGTCGTGCCTTTAAACCCCACTTGAGAGATTTTGTCAGCTTCACTTTGCTGCTTGCAAGGTGGAGCAGTGAAGCAGAAGACAGAGGGAAAAGGTAGGAGAAAGTGCTGTGAGACTGCAAGAGCATGTATTTTGGCCTATTGCAGGGGTTCTCAAAGTTCATTGCGCTGCGACCCCCTTCTGACAACAACTACTACTATATGACCCCAGGAGAATGGACTGAAGCCTGAGCCCACCTGAGCTTCACCCTGCCTGGATTCGGGGGGGGGGGGGGCAGAGACCATGCCCCACCTCCTAGGTGGGGGCCAAAGCCAATAGCTTGAGCCCCGTCATCCGGGGCTGAAGCCCTTGAGCTTCAGCTTTGGCCCTGGGTGGTGGGGCTCAAGCTTTGGCCTTGGGCCCCAGCAAGTCTAACACCAGCCCTGGTGACCCCATTGAGAACCGCTGGCCTATTGTGAGGCCTGGTTAACAAAAATCCTCTGAAAGTTGAGATCTTGTTATCATCGGATTTAAGAATGGGTAAAGATTTTCATTTACCCAAGGCTGGCACAGAGGATAGTGTTCTGCCTGACAGGGACAATTTAGTAGACTCTGGATCCTCTCTCAACTTTCTGAGTTTTATATAATTACACACATATGTAACAAATATACATATATGAACAAATTCATATTTTTATGGCTACTGAAAAAATAATAGTTTCTGAGATAGGGTGTTTATTTTTTCAATTTTTTTTTTAACTGTTTTGCAATTACATTTATTTTTTGGCCAGTTTTTTAGATATCAGTTGTTTTTTCCACTTCTATACTATAGAGCAGCTCAGTAATTCAATATAAATATATGAGAAAAGATAACTAAAAATACTACAAGGCTTGATTAATAATCAATTTGCAGACTTCTTCTGGGAGCTGTCATGACTTGTCAGTCTTGGAAAAGGAGGTAAAAATTAGTTTTCTACCACTAAACAGAGTCACAAATAGCAATGGTTTCCTTGGAGATTTAGCAGCAACTCTTAAAGCACCATACTTAGAGCAAAGAGGAAGTTTCTCAAGAATGATTCTCTATCCAAACCTGAATTAATCCTGTCTCTCTCACACACCTAATCCAAAAATTAATCTTTTCTCTATTTATATATATATATATATATATATATACACACACACACACACACATATATATACACACACATACACACCTTAGACCCTCCACACAGCCAATATTTTGGAATTTACACACACACACACACACACACACAGAGTATAATCAAAAATCTTAATTCTCTGAAAGGAGTGGGATTTTTACACTTTAAAAAAATATTTTGGCCAGTTGTCTAAAGTGAGTAAATAAGACTCAAATTCATTATTTATCCATAGCAGCAGCAGTTGTAAGGTTCCTGACTTACCCTGCAATAAAGCTGCAAAACAGCATGACATCTCATGAGTCAGGTGACATGAAAATAATGGCCCATATTCCCTTCTGCAAAGTGCAGAGGTGGGGGTGTCAGGAAGCAAGCTGTAGCTCTCTGATTTCTCATGATTTATTTTTGCTAGTCGCACCTCTCTAGCATTAGTTAAGG
The DNA here is from genome assembly GCF_016161935.1 of Mauremys reevesii. Lineage (NCBI taxonomy): Eukaryota > Metazoa > Chordata > Testudines > Geoemydidae > Mauremys > Mauremys reevesii. The sequence goes on along the minus strand of NC_052624.1, from coordinate 59,515,421 downwards.
TAAAGTAGAGTCTGCTCTAACTTATACCAGCTGGTTAAGATCCCTATGAATACCCCCTCCGACCTGCCCCAATACATTCCTTCCTGTCTCCTACACTGTCCTGTGGGGGTCAATTTTCATATGAGCCAGCTACATCATTTTATGCCAGAGAGGATCACTCCCTCATGCCAGGGGAATTCTCAGCCAGCCTGTTATCTACTGTATGTCTCCAGGGACATCATAGAAAAGTTGTACGAAAAGTGGGTTCTGTCCTTTAAAAGGCAATATATCCTTACTGAGGGAAAGACCCAATACTAATCACCATATCTAATTATAACTGAACAGCCAATCATTACAACTGTCTCAGGTATGATATAAATAAGGTGCAATCAAATAGAAAGCTGCTATCTTGCCAATATCATAGCACACAGTAGAACTTAAAAAATTCAGCTCCCATTTAAATTCATAGAAAATTTGGGACTTTCTAAACTGATAGAAGGGAGGTTTTTTTAAAAAAATGAGTTAATTACACAGAGGTAAGACAGTGCAAGTTTACACACAAGAAAAGATCTGCCATACCCAAATGAGAAGAATACCCAACAAAAAACATCAAAATAAAGAAAAAAAAGTACATGCCATTACTGGGAATTTACATGCCGATTGTACTATTAAAATAACATTGTATAATGCCTGAATATCTGAATCGTTATGGAAGACAGCCATCTGGGTTGGGGCTCTTATTTGTTTTTGTGTGTAGAAATTCAGGTTTTTGGCATATCTTAAATTTTTATATATATAAAAATAATCAGTGACAGTTCTGCTGCGTAATATATGGAGATATACCTATCTCATAGAACTGGAAGGGACCCTGAAGGATCATTGAGTCCAGCCCCCTGCCTTCACTAGCAGGACCAAGTACTTATTTTGCCTAGATCCCTAAGTGCCCCCCTCAAGAATTGAACTCACAACCCTGGGTTTAGCAGGCCAATGCTCAAATCACACAGACAGAGAGAGTGTGTGTGAGAGAGAGAAGAAACTCTCAGTGACTACAAGGGTGCCAGAATTTCACCCATACAAGTATCTATTTAGGTAAGTGAGGTTTTATATACATGTGAATTGCACATCTGTATACGTTCAGTTACTTCTTACATTTATTTTGTTCTTTGATTTTACCATGCTCAACATAAACTAAAAACGGACCCAGGCAGGAATCTTTATTCCACACTGCTGCCAATTTATGGAGTGTTGAGATTCAGATAACTGCATCTGAACCTGACTCTCCAGTTTTATTTACAGGAGAGATCCCAAGACAGAAGGAACTGTTTTCCTGTACCAGTCTGAATGGAGCCATACTTCACCAGCTCAGCTCAGGAATGGGCCTAAGATGACAGAAATCTCATAAGGTTTTTTTCATTATTATTTTCTGAAATCTCACAACTTCTTGCAAGCTTTTGGGCCTGCTTAGCCAGACTCAAAATGTACTTTGTTCAGTCTCAAACCTAAATCTCAAATCCTAGCCTAAAGTCTGTTCTGGAACTGGATCCAAACACCTCCTCCTCAACTCACCCTCATTATAAACTAAGGGCCTCATTCTCTTTTATTAGAAGGCCCCTTTACAGCACCCTTGCAATGTAAGGCAGCCTTTAAGTGGCCTCAAATTACATATATGGCCAATTTAAGTCACCTTTACACGGACAGAGTAGTGTAAGGTCACCTCCGTGTGAATGAGAATCAGCCCCTGATTGTCCGTTTTTGCATGTGTATTATATTGTAGCATACTGTATTCATATTTTGTCAGGCTTAATTGATTCAGCTGCCATTTGCTTTTTGCCAGAGGTTAAACTCTTTCATCTACATTTCATTTTACCACTTGTATACTAATTTCTCTGTTTGTTCACTTTAATTTATGTTGTTAAGTGTTGTCTGTGTCCATTATATATGTTATCTATTCTATTATACTTCTAGTACTTGCCCAATTTTGGTATCCATGTCTATGTATATATCAGAAGACTTGTGATTGGGCAGGGCTGAGAGTGCAGGGTGTGTGTTTCCTGTCCTAATTCTGGCTCTCCCAAAAACCCATGGAGAATCCACGCCACAAGCTGCCTAAATCAGAAATCAGAAAGGTGCATTCCAGGATGAGGCCTCCAGGTGTGTGTATGCCCTCTAGCAATGGTATATATGAACCCAAGAATCATCTGCAAAAATGGGAAGGGGGTTGAATAGAGAGGTGCTATTTGCTGAACAGAATACAGTTGCACAAGAGTATTACTTTAGCTATAGTATTGACAAAGTAAAATGACTCATGCTGATTTTGGTGGGAGTTGGATTGGACCCTTAACATGCCCCTGTTCTGGAGCCATCGCTCCAATAGGACAGAATTTGTCCCTATGTCTTTGTACTACTAGTTTAAGTTATTTACTCAAATGTGACACCAACTCTACTAATTAAAAGATATATATAATACTAAGAGGTTCATTTTGCTGTACTGTATGTGTGTAACTACTATAAAGGGAATTACACAGGCATTTCAATAGCTGAATATATCCCAACGTGTTTTATCCATTCAAGAATTCATTTCAATTTCACCCTTCCACCTTGATAGTCTGTAATTATTATAATCTTTAGCAGAAATAAATGAGTTGTTTTAAAATACTTTGTATTTGGGAACCTAATGTTTTAGTATTTTATTTTAAGCTTAGATCTTCTGCTTATGAGAACCCTGGATGGTGTGGGACTTTGCTTTGTGAAAGTTTCAGGCAAAATTTCAGGCCGTTTAGACTATCATTTACACTTGTCACCGACAAAAAGTGACTTTCTTAATTTGTATATTGCAAATCAAATGCATTAGGGGGCTGAGGTTGTAGAGGAAATGTATACATTATATATGGTACCTTTTCTCCATGCTCCCACTAATTTATTGCATGACCTTGGGAAAGTCACTTGGGTAATTATGCTCCCTTTAAATTCAATATCTGAACTCCCATTGAGTCAATGAGTGAGGGATTGGAGGCTTAATCCCAGGTATTTTCATGTAATCGCTCTTGAAATGAATATCATACTTACCCTACCTCACAGAAGTGGTGTGAGGCTTCAGAAATGCTTGTAAAAGAATTTTGGAATTAAAGGTGCTTAGAAGAATAATTTATTATTACAGCATCTGTTTGTTATTCACAGTAGAACTTTCATGTTAGAATGTGAAAAGTCTAACAAGTGGAACTCTCCTTGTCTTTTGACCTAACCTATGTCCCTTTAATTTAAGGGAAGTAAAGAAAATTTGTTATTTTAACAAAGGAAATGTTCTCTCCCTTCTCCCTCAAATGGAGTCCTAAAGAACATTTTAAGACATAAGGCCATATTCAACCTAGATGCTAGGACAGTTTCCACTGATATAAACCCTGGTCAAAGCTTCCAGTCACCTGAGAGAGGATGTGGTAGCAGAAAACAGTTACAGGCTCTCTCCCCCCTGGAGTGGCCAGTACAGCCCTCAAATTGGGCAATGGTGGCCAATAACCTTTTTTAAAGGACACTGAGTAATTGGAGAGGGTGCAGAGAAGAGCAATAAAAATGATTAGAGGGCTGGGGGAAAAAATAAAACAAGCCTTAAAATGAAAATACCAGGTAGCAAAGGGCCCTTTAACTTAGGAGGGAGAGGCCAACAGCAAGAAAGTCAGACAAATTCAAATTAGAAATAAGGCACAATTTTTTAACAGTGAGGGTGACTAAGTATTCAAATAAACAATGAAGGGAAGTGATGGATTCTCCATCTCATGATGTCTTCAGATCAGGACTGGATGCCTTTCTGGAAGATGTGCTTTAGTCAAATGCAAGTTATTGGGCTCAATGCAGGGTGAAATTCTATGGCCTGTGATATAAAGGAGGTCAGACTAGGTGATCTAAGGGTCCTTTCTGGCCTTAAAATCCATAAGACAGTGGCCATGGACAACACATCCAGGTGATCAGCACATTCAGTATGTTACCTCATCAGTCACCTTGGTCAGAGTTCCTATGGAGCCCCACGGGATATTAAAGCTATCCTTCCCAGATAGCGTGATCTGAGGGGGTGGGGAAGCAATAGCAGCACTGCTTGCATTAACTCAGGGTGAATAATACCTGCTGGGAGCAAGGGTCTAGGCTGGTCTTTAACCATCTCAGCCAACAATTTATGGTTGACCTGAAGGGACCATATCTACATCATCATCGGCTCCTACAGACCACACAGTCTTATGTACTTGGTATGTACATTACATTTCACAATTTTATGACATTCAAGGTATCATTGCTGTTGAGTAACACTCAGCTTGTTGTTACTGCCTAAAGACATGGGCTAGGATTTTCAAAGGAGCCCATGGGAGTTAGGTGCCCAACTGCTATTGGAGTTCAATGGACATTGAGTGCCTAATTCCCTTAGATTATCTCAGCCTAGGCCTCTTGCACTTTATTGAAAGTGGGTCATAACATAATGTGCTCACTGAACTGACCACACTTTGAGTGAACAGCAAAAAAGATAAAGATTCCCAGAGACCAGCTATCAACACCTACTCAGCCCCTTGTTTGGAAAGCTTAACGTCTTGCTTACTTATCCCTTCTTGTTTTAAGTTAACAAGAAGTTCCTGAGGCATGGAACCCTGAGATTTTTTTCAATGTACTTATCGCTTCTTTCTGCTGGCTATTGCTAGAAGAAACAGAGCAACGACAGAATCGGGAATGGGGCAGGCCCATCTGGGATCCCATTGCCTTCCTCTATGGCTCACCACCCTGGATACCTGATCAGAGAGGCCCTCCCTCAGAGGCAACAGGCCCCAGGCTGCTTCCTCACCCAGACACGTCACCTTAGGGAAGGGCAAAACAGCAGCTCCCAGTGTGGAGCAAGACAGGGAGCACGGTCAGTTACCCTCAACAGCTGAAGGCCCCTACTCCTTCATCCCCATGTGCATCTGTCCAGTTTGCCTACTCAGGCTGAATGCTGGGCTCCATATCTGAGATTGTGTGTCTTTTTAAAAAACATATCCAAACCTCTGACTGAGTTAACTTCACTGTTCACATATTATTTACACAGAAAACAGACAGGGTGAAGGCTCTCTCTCTTTTTTGAGCCATGATAGGATCACACACATGGTCCCCCATGCATAATAGGTTTGAATTTTTTCTCCAAAGTAAGAGCATGGATTGTAAGAATAGTAATGGCCTCCCTTTCAGCATCCACCACAAACATCCAGCAAAGTAGTACATGGACAGCATAGCCAGGGGCCCTTACAGCACACTGTTTTCAGTATGAATGTCTGAGATGTTATTGGAATTTTGATCCACAGCAGGGAAGGATTAAAACTAGGGATGTGAGTAACTTTATGGCCCAGACCCTCCAAGCTGTCAGAGCAGTGCTCTGTGCAAGTCTAGGGGGAGATGGCTTTTAGACACTTGGATAGCTCGGCAATCAGAGGGGCTGGCAGGTGCTGGGCCCAGTCCCTAGCAAAAAATAGAGTAGCCTCAAGGCTGCTTTACCTTTCCCTGGTTGCATACAGCTTCTATGGCCTGTTCTGATGGCGGAAGATTAGCTGAATGCAGCAACTCCTCAGCCACGTCCTCTAGACTAGAGGCTAGTGTACAAGATGCTACAAAGACTCTGCACCAACTCGGAATTGTCTCATGCTGAAGAAATCCTCAGACAGCTGGATCCACAGGCTTGATGGTTGCTTTGCACTGGCAGAATTGTGCAAGACAGGAGCCAAGATCTGGCCCCACACTTGTGCTTTGTGAAAATGTAGTTAAGATATAATATTTTTGCAACATTTTGTAGACTCACCTCCATTCCCCACACTGAAGTTATGAATAGCCTGCACACAAAGTATTCACAAACAAATATTCTGTTGGGAGCCTTGTAGGCTCAAATTTGAAGTCAGTGGGAGTTAGGTACCTAACCTGCTTGGGTACTTTTGAAAAACCCATTAAGTGGCTATCTGCATCTTAAGGTACCTAAATATCTTTGAAAATCTGTCCTGCATTCCCTAGGGTTCCGTTATACAAATTACAGATGGAAAACACCTATTAAGTCATCTAATCTACACCCTTACCATAAAGTATATTTCCTAGTGCTTTAACCAAACTAATTTTAATGTCTGAAGTGATGTTGCTTCTGGCATTTTTCTCAGAAAACTCTTCCAGAGTTTTACTTGGCTAACTTATTTACTCTAACTCCTACCTTAAGGTTGAAAAGGAGTCTGGAGAGCTAGTTGTATCCTGGTCCATTTGGCCATCCAGCCAATGCACTGGTCACAGTCCTCTAGATGAGTGTAGTAGTATAAAGCATCGTGATTTTCATCAAGGAAGCTGAGCTCCAGACTCATTAAAAAGACACCTTGAGACACTTCAATAAAATTAATATAAATTGTTTATATATGTATAGCTCACACATGCAAATAAATATAAGTGATTTATATTACAGTTTATTCATAGCATGACTTGGCTAATTAAAGTACACCTTTTCTTATTATGTTTTATGGACTCCATTACTATAATGCAGGCTGCTTCAAGCAGAATGATACAGAATATGATCCCAGGGAAAAAAAATGGACATTTGTGTCCTTTATTTAAGTCTTGCTGAATGTTGGATAATAGAAGATGACACATTACAAAATAGGACTAACAGGAACTGAGCTACTGCAGTATTAATATTTACATTTTGTTCTATAAATCTAACAAAAGACATCTTTGAATTGCAAGTGTATCTATAAATGTGAACATTTGCACTGGAGGTCTTTATGTAAGCATACCCCCCACCTCTTTTGTACTAATAAGTAATAGTACAATAAAAACAAAAACATTTAATAATTATCATTTTCAAAGCAGTTTTCAAACATTAAACATTAAATAACATCAATACTTTTGCATTTTTAAGTTAAGCGATCATAAATTACCAATATGCCGGAGAAAGAGCATGCAGATTTTTGCTAACAACATATAAAATCCAGGAATCAGGAATAACAAAATGGTACGGATTTTTAGGTCATTCTCTAATGTTAAGATTTTTAAAAAATATTTCTATTGAATGTAGCATTGTCTTTAAAATGTGTTATTGTTGCATATTTTTATTTAGTTTTTCATGTACTGGCACATCTTTACTGAATGTTATGTGACATATTCAGAAGAAATATGTCTTCAATAGCTTTCAAGAATTTCATTTTACAAATGTTATAGGGTAGCTATTCAAATTGCATACTAATTTAATCAATTGTAGGAAATTTGTAATACCTTGTCAAGTCTTGGGTTAGTACATGTTATAGAGGTTCTTTCCCAGGGGCCAGAGTAAAATCTGTGTTTGTTTCATTCATTACAGATCTTTTCAACAGTGCATAAATAGCTAATTCTGTTGCTTCCATGAGGAAACATCATCCAAAATAAGGATCAAAGTTAATCAAAATAGAGGGGTATTCAACTTAAAAGACAAAATGCCCACTAGAATATTCAAAAAGCTAGGTGCATTGGTTAAATCTTCCAGAGGCCACTCTAACCTGTGTTTTGATCATATAAGGGGATTTAAATAGCTACAGTATTATATTCCTATTCATGCAAAAGATATTTTCCATAACTCCCACATTACATAAAATACTTATGCAATGCCTGAAATACAATGACCATATGTAGTCTTCCAATAATCACAACAGTCAAATACTGAATCGCAATTGATATTTTGTCTCCTGTTGTTGTTAGGTTTTTTTAAACAAGTTGTTTGTGAAAAGAAAATGGATGAAAGCTAAGGGTTATAAATGAGAGGAGGAGAGACTGGTCAGGGGAGAGCCACAGTTTATTTAATAAAAAAAGCTCTCTTTAGTGCCAACATTTTTAAAAAATAATGCAGCAAAAAAAAAATCTAATATGCAATGGTACTGATTAACAAGAGGCACCATTTGAATTACTCCTCTGAACACGGTATCAGTTTCACACTTTTTTTTGTATGCTCACCCCATACTGTTACCTACATAAGTACAAATTCCGAACAAATTCTTCTTTGCCATTCACATCTAACGCAGCCTGAAAATGGTGGATGCTGTGAGTCATTTTTGTTTGTAGTTTTTAAAAGATCTTGTGAGGTCCTGTACTGGGATGAGTGGGTGCCACCCACAACTATCTCTGGTTTCAATAGTTTAGAACCTTTCAGAAACACCTACTTAATTTTTATGGCTGAGATTTTCAAAGTCACCTTAGGGATCTGGATGCACAATTCCAATTAAAATTAATGGGAACTGGGTGTCCAAATCCCCAAGGCAGCTTAAACATCACAATATAAGTATATAATATGAATGAACATTAAAAATGTCTTTGATACTCTTTACTTTATACAAAAATGGTGGCCTACCTCAATCAAGTTCAGTGTATTGGTTGAATAGTGCCAACCAACGCTAGTTGTGTTATAGAGGCCTTAAACTGTCCAGTAAAGTCAGCTTCAGGCCATCTGTCATTAATATTCACTTCATTTAGAAAGTTATATAATTTAAATGAAACATTTGATTTTTTACATAATAATGTCTTTTGATAATCATATTTATTTGTTAAAGTAGGGCTTTCCAATCAATGCAACACAATTAACCTAAGTATTAATAGTAAAATAAAAAGAATGTAAATTTTCACAGTATGTCAAAAAGGTTGCAATTTTTAGAGCATGAAAATTTACAGTCCTGTTTTTGGCTTTCTTTTCTTGTTTTGTACGTCAAAATCTCAGCCATCTGATCACCAATAAAAAAAACCACATATCTCATCCAAGGACATAACAAAAAAATACCACCCCACACATTGCCACCCAATCAAAGCCACAATTTAATCCCTGAAATTGTGATCTTGCATTCAGCCCATTACCTATTTTGCATACCATAAAAATAAGGATTATGAAATTTTATTTCAAATAGCTGTGTGCTGGAGGAAGCAAAAAATAAGCCACGTTAATTTAATCTTCTTTCCTAAATGTTAACAGCAGTGTAAAAATGGATGCTCTCATCCTTGTAATCAGTTGCATGGTGCACAAGGGCAGCAGTCTCTGGTGCCTCATCTGTGAACTAATCTTTCATTTCATAGCAGATCTTTCCATATCAAACAACACAAATGACTTAATTTGCATGACAGGATTTGTAACGGGGCAAATCTAGTGTCAAAGTCGATTAAAGATTACACCGGAGAACTATCATAATCAGTACTCTAATGAGCCTAAATAGTACATGTAAAGTCTCCCCTTTTTGCCATTCCAGTCATGTATAAAAGGGAATGTGTTTCTTTTCATCGGTGAGCCAGTCCTTTGGTTTGCACATTATGCCCTACGTTGAGCTAAAGTCATGTCAGTCTGGTTTCAGAGGGAGAGAAAGGGAAATAATAAAGCAAACATCACTTCACAAATGACATTGCTTGGTATAAGCCAACGTTTGAAGCCCTTAATTCTTCTAATCTGCAAAATAGTCAATGCTAATGGGTTTTTGCCTTTGTGAAAGCTGATGCATAGAAAGAAAAACTTTAATGAGCTGCCTGGGTTGTATGCTTACAGATACCTGTCAAATGTCTGTCATCTTAGCTATCGTTGAGGCATTATAAAGAAAGTAAGAAGGAAGGAACGACAGTATTTGTACAAGCATTTTCATGCTAAAATGGCACAATTTTCTTCCTGTCATAATTTCATTGTATCCAAAAGTCTGAAAAGCTTAACCCTTTCACTAGCACACCCTGTACAGCATATCACACGTAATGTTTGAGCTAGCAGCTTTAAAAACAGCATTGTGATTTGGTAACAGCATCTTCTGTGAAATTTGTTTCATAAACCCGAATTACCTATATTTAAAAAATGTGACAACAAACTATTGGAATCAATTGCTGCACCCCAGGGAGATCAGCAGTTTATTAAATGTAACAAACCCATAATGTAGGAGTCTGTCATCGCAATAATTTCTTTTTGAGTTCTTAATTCCACACTCCTTTGTATCTTTAGGCTGCTAATAAGAACAGTGGTACAATGAGGTCAACAAACTCCCCTATTCGCACCTTCTCTTTCATTAACAGAAACAGGAAATATGAATCCATCTTATTACAGTGGCAGCCGCTAACTCTGCTATTCTGTGCTGCAGTTAGGCTGAGTCAGCCTTGTTTTCAGACTTTTATAATTACACCACTATAAAAATTTGCTCTGAGCTGAAACTAAGTTTCATTTCAAGTGTGATTTTTGTTCTCCTCTTTCCAGACCTATAGCCTATCCCTATCTTTCTCAAATAATTCAGGCATTAGAGAGTATGAACATTTTAATCTAGATTGATCTTTCCCCTCAAAATACACACACATTTGACAGAGCAACATTCTCTGGTTTAAAGATGTATATGCTCTGTAATTTTAAATATAGCTTTAGACTCTGATCCTAACAACAGGTAGGCATGTTCTTAACTCGACTCACAGGCATAAGTGTTTGTGGGATCAGAGCCTTAATCTGTACAGTTACATTAATATATCTCTAATGTGAACTTGTGATGTTTGAAAACAGTCAAGTTACTTCACCTACAAAAGCATCAACTTGATTAGGCACAACATAGGGAGCTGGGGTTCTAATGCCAGCTGCCACTGGCTTGCTGTGTGTGGCTCTGGGCAAGTCATCTAAATCTTCCATCTCAGTTTCTCCATTGAGGATAACCCCTGCTTACTCACCTGCCTCACATGGGAGCTGGGAGGACTAACTGGTTAATTTTGTAAATCACTTGTGTCACGTAAAGCACTGTATAACTATTATAATTTTCACAAGAACTTTTTGTACACAGATTTACCATATTTGTAAAAATCCTCTGACGTCAGAATAAGGGCCTGATCCTGTTCTCATTTATGTCAATGGGAATTTGGCATGGACTTGGAATGCAGTAATAGACTGAGTATTATTGATGATATTTTGGTCTACCATATCAATCCATGGATAAGGTGTTTGTGGAACAGTCTTTTTTTTTTTTTTAACTGTACCTATCAATTCTCCATTCTGCGGGGCTTCACCAACATGTCAAGGTATTGGCATGACACACTTCAATGCATCTTAAGTATTCTTAAAACACCTCAGGCATTGGCTCATATGTTTTCATTGAGCCATTACAATCTAAATAGGAGAATTTTAATGAGTGCATTGCAACTGCATTGCTTCCAAAGGACTCACTGTAAGCTCACACTGACAATATCTTACATGCTTCTGCGGCACATGAAAATCTCAATGGAACATTTCTCTCTCTCTCTCTTTTTAAACGCAAACACACACAGCAGATGGACATATGGCAAACAACTCAAGCAGCTTTAAAGTTTGAGATTAAACAAACAAAAACAAGGAATTTTAATTATAGCTGAACCATATAACTTAAGGTAGATTGCCTAGATTTGACTGAGCTGAGGTTCCCCCAGCACTGAGTGATTGTAAATAAATACACGTGCTATAATACCTAGGCATCAGGGAGTTAAGAACAGAGCAGTAGCATTAACTACAAACTGACTTTTCTCTGATTAGACTACAAATTAAAGGTGTGAAATGTGCAAGTTACCCACCAATTAAAAAAAAATCAGGAAAAAATAAAGAGCTTAATATATGGGAGAGTGGAGAAAGGGGGAGGTTTTATGTGAGAAAACTGACAGGTATCAGAATAAAATAAATGAATAACAATTTAAAAAAATCTTTGTTTAAATGTGGTAGAGATGGACTGTCTCTAGGGAAAGCATGTTCCCTTTACAGACACCTCTGAAACCATGATCGCCTGCCAAACCAGTGTGACAGCAGAATCCTAAAAAGGGAGAGGGTAATAGAATGTGAGCAGCCATTGGTATATGTACCCCCATAAGATCCTCTCTCTCTAACTTTCACACAGTTGTGTGTGTGTGTGTGTGTGTGTGATGCAGAAAATGAGGTAGTTAAGGAACCCCTCCATTCTGAAAGAGATCTGATCTATCATTACATCACCTGTCATTCCCCTAAGGAAGGTTCCTTCTGTTTGATGCGGATGGTGTGGCAAACACACCTACTTTTTTGGAAACATATACTTATTAATCGCTCTCTATTTAAATTTAAGCATGCTGTTTATTAAATGATCACTCACGCTTCCTGACTGGTGTGTTTGGTACAGTAGCCACAGCATTCACACTATAATACAGAGAGCTGAACTCAAAGGGATTAGTGTACAAACGTAAATAACATACATTAGCTGTACGTGTATAGCTTTGACTTGGATTTCATCCACTTTCAGATATGAATAATTCATTCAACATCTCTGTCCAATTGTTCTTTTAACAACTGCAATATGAATTAAAAGGTTATAAGCCACGTTACTAAATAATCTTTTACGGTTTCCCAGTGGCAATTTGTGTACAATTTTTACAGATTCAAGCCTCTGCCATTTCTGTTCCAGAGTTCGTTTTTATTGCAATTCTAGGCTAGCCTTTTCCCCTGAACACTACCTCTCTGACCTAACTGCCATACCTCTGATCCTCTGCACCCCAGAAGCTGTCACAAGTCTCCCTCCTTCCCAGGAGTTGAACACACAATAGAGAATAGGCCCTGGCTGTGAGGTTCAGCAGCCATTAACCCCTACCAGCTGTTCCTGCAGGGAGCCTTCTGTGGCTGAATGTCCTTTCTCTGCGGAGGCCCTCATTTCCACTAATCTAACTATTGTTGGTTAGGAATGCTGACAGGAGAAAAGAAATTTTTCTTGTGTCCATGCAAGTGTGTGTATCCATGTGTAAGTGAAGGAAGAGTGAAGGCTAATTTCTATAGTAGGCATGAATGGAAGGATTGGGAAAAAAACTAGTTAAAATGTGTTTACTTGCTTAAAAGGCTCAGTCAATTTAAATAATTTCAGTAGTATGCTCTGTTTTGGGGCGGGAGGGAGGGAAAACTAGTTACTATTATAGTTTTATGTTAAATCCCCTCAAGAGATTTTGATATGGTCCGTGCCTTTATTAAATCATTTCTTACAAAATAACAAAGCTCACAGGACAAACTTATTAATAAAAATGCTGGCATAAAGTTAAACACACACAAAAATCACATCCTTTTGCCAGATTTTTTTGTTAATTCAGAACTGGGCTTTTATGGAGTTAAGTTTACTTCATATTGATTGTCCACTTCTGGTGCACTGATGGCTCACAACCTCGTCTATAGATGAAATACATAAAGTGAGTGTCATATTTCAATGAACACATTTAGGATCATGTACTAATATTGTACAAAGAAATAAATCTAAATCGTGAGGAAAAGCATTTCTGACTTAAATCATGGACATTTTCTATAGCCAATCTAAACTCCATGCATCTCTCTTGATAACAATTTTATAATTATACCTCATTTCATTTTAAAAGATTTTCATGCACCATTAATAGAGATAAATCATGAAAGAGTCTTCAGATTGCTTTTCCTTTTGTAGCCATGAAAGTGATGAGAATAACTACAATTTAATTAGGATGCAGAGTAAATATTTTATTTGTTGGAAAACTGTATATAATTTTGAATGTCATTGATTTCATTCCCCCTGGCCAAAAAAAGATTTATAACAGAAACTGTTTTTAAATTTAGTGCTCTATTTTATCACTTGATAAAGTTCAGTAAAATACAACAGTTGGTCTAGTTCAAATCAAATTAGAAATAATTCATGTAGAAGTATATTTTCTGGGCAATTAGACTGCATGGTAGTAGGACAAATGTCTGATATAATAAAGCTCTACTTTGCATCTGTTCCTGTGTCTAGACTGCTGCAATTACTGGTCCTTACAACAGCAGCAGCAAGATAAAGCACTGCTTATAGGTTATAGCTATTCAAATTCTACATTTTCTTTCTTTGCCCCCTTTATTACCTAAATCATTTGATTGTTATAAAATAAATTTAATTTAATGAAGTTGCATTTTTTTTTAAATACAAACAGTGCAGAATCTAGCACATTGTTTCCCCAAAACATTAGCTGCCATGCACGGATACTGATTTCATTGAAGTTAAATGTGTGCAAATAATACTTGCTCAAAATGAAACAGCAGAAATGGCTCTGTGGATAAAGAGAGGACTTCAATCCCCATGGCTGTCAATTTGGCATCTTTCACAGGCACTAAATTCACACAAAATATTAACAAGAGCACACTGTTAACCACTGTATTTTTGAGGGATGAAAGACCCCGCTCTAAGGAAGTATATGGGTATGTTGATAGGTAGCGAGGTGTACATCCTTATTAAAAAGAAAATAATCTCTAGCCTAAATACAAATTTAAGACATATACAGCCCTAGATCCACATGTGGAACTCCGCCCCCGCCCCCAACATCTCATTGGCATCAATCAGAGTACTGCCTCCAGACCGAGATCACTGTTCAAGTGCTACTTTTATCAGGTGATGAATACCGTTAGTAGAATGCTAAGCATTATAATGGTGTTCCTTATCCATTCAAACTTAGCTAATGTGGAGTCAAGAGAAATTCCTTCATAAACAATGGGCTCAGTCCTGGTAAGGGCTTTGAACCGCTGCCCAGCCTCAACTCCTACTGAAGTCGATGGGAATTGAGGACTGCTCAGCACCTTGAAGGTCATGCCGTGCTTCAGAAGTGTTCCAGAAACTGCAGCATCATGTAATTCATGGGCTTGGACATTACTTATTGGTGTCAGTGGGACTGGAGTGTGCTATATTAGTGGGGGGCAGGAGGGATGGGGAGAATTGGGGTCTGCTAATGAATCTGAACAAATATTTAATATGTTTTAGTTTGGACAATCTACATCATTCAGAACATATTAAATCATAGCCTTACAGCCCAGCAAAGAATAAAGCAAATACTAGTAAATTATATTTGTAAAATAATGGATGAAAGGAAAAACAAATGTTCATTAAAGGCATACACAGCTGGAGCCACTGGAAACGGCAAAATCCAGCGCACCATACATGTTAGGGAGACCTAGTGGTAAGTTACTGGATCACTGGACAAAGCTTTAACCCCAACATTAAGATGTAAGCAGACAATCCACATTGTACATAAAATGATCTATCTGCAGTTGTACCATTTCAGACTGTGCACTCATCAGATCTCACACATTAAGGTGAGTTACCCCAAGTCAGTGTTTAGACAGGGGACCTCGAAGGAAAGCTTGGCTGCTGATGCATTAGGTTTTAACTCCAGTGTCCTGGTGAAATTCAAACTTGGGTATCACTTTGTTCCTAACCAACATTCTCCAGCAATTCCAGTTGGCTAAGGTATTGCACAGATCATCCATTCCTGTACTCCTTTGTTGTGTAGTGCTGTTGGACTCTGTTAAACAAACTGCCATGTTTAAACCCCAGGTGGCAGCATTTCAGCGGTAAGTGATGTTTGTAATTTGATCCAGCATTTCAGCTGGTCCAGAACTGTCTGGGTAATGTAGGTAGAAGGCCAAAGGGAACCATGACTGTTTTGTTCCCTTATCCTGTTGCCCAGCCGTCCCACATGTGGGAAAAGGCTGGATTGCACCAGTAACACTGATAGCGTTCTGCCTGATAGGTGGCTGCCAGGACAGTAGCTCCAGACTCAGCTTCCTAACAGTCAGTATGACAGAAAGTGGCCATAAAAGCTACTGCAGAGATCCAACCAACCTGCTTCTCAGGTCCCACAATAGATACTGTTCCTGAAAGAGGCTTGATGAAGGGAAAGAGGCAGACTTGTGTCAAGATCCAGCTTCCTTATATGTTAGTGATTTTACCTGAGCTATGTTGGAATGGAACTTTGGGACCATCTGAAAAATGGCAGAGAGAGAGGAAAGAGATGTCCCTTTCCTCAATTCACCCTGCAAGGGCTCTACCGTCCTTGGTCTCTACCTTCCTAAGGGCAAGAATCAGTAATTTAATTTATATTTAGAAAGTTGAAGGTTATTTCACCACCTTTTCACAAACTGGTCCAGGTGTCCCCTTCCTCTACCATTTCCGACTCTCTGTAATTATATAATCAAAGAGAATTCCGGTTGTAAAATGAGAGTAGTAGATGGCCCTCAGGTTTTCACTTCTATGATGCAATCACGTCTAATCCTTAAAGTAAGATGATATGCTTTACTTTGGAAATATTCAATGAGGTAATGGGGCTACCTGTCGGTGCCTAAATGCTGAACTTTCCCTTTCTGCATCAAACCCACAAACATCAGTTTTGATAGGACAATCTGTACAGAAATACATTATAGATAATGTTGATCACAATTATGTAAACAAGGAGCACAGCACAAATAAATATATGCAAAGAGATTGTAGGTATAATTTTTAGAGGATAAGGGCAATATGATAACTTTTAAATATCTCTCTCATACAAATGTCACCATGTTATTTCTAACCTCTAAGTGTCATAGCTCATGATAGCCAAACAGAAAGTGGTTGTTGAGTAGTATGAGTTCATAAGGAGAGCCATCACCAGTGGGTAACCCAATGTATTATGCTATATCTATCCAGGGGCCTGAGTATTCTGTGATTCCATTACTGCAGAATCTAGAGCACAATTCTGTGACAAAAATCTCAGATTAATTTTTTTTAAATTAAGTTTCCAGCTGTATGCTTCCAAAGATAACTCCAAAAATGTGAGCGGAGTGTAACTGATGCCCGTCTACATGGCAATTTAGCATATAGCAAGCCACAGAGCTGGGCCATCTGGAGAATGCACTAAAAAAAAAATCCATAATCAAAAATAATCTTTGCTAAAAATAATCACAGATGAATTGTATATCAATGAGTAGTTTCAACTATGAGCCATAGTTACATGTGTGTGCATGTGTGCTTGAGTGTGGGAGGGATGGCGATGAAAAGTAGCTAAATGGAGATCAATAAATTAACTTTGCCATGGACTTCAGGAGATTTTGCCACGAATGTAGTCCCTTTGTGCCACAGAGGGTGAGGGGCCCTGTTTGTATCAGGCAGTAATATGGCATTTATCTTCACACTTCAGGAGCTGTATTCTCAAGGCCGCCAACTTCATTTGCACTAACACAAAGTGTCACTGAAAACCAAGACCAAATTAGAACAAGCGTTACAATTCTGAACACTTCGGAGAAGGTAGAGAAAATTATAATATTATTTATTAAGAACATAAGAACAGCCGTACTGGGTCAGACCAATGGTCCATCTATTCCAGTATCCTGTCTTCCTACAGTGGTGAAAGCCAGTGGGAATGAACAGAACAGGTAATCATCAAGTGATCCATCCCATGTCATCCAGGCCCAGCTTCTGGCAAACAGAGTCTACAGACACTCAGAGGATGGGTTTTCAACCCTGTCCACCCTGGCTAATAGCCACTGATGGACCTATCCTCCATGAACTTATCTAGTTCTTTTTTGAATCCTGTTATAGTTTTGGCCTTCACAACATCCTCTGACAAGGATTTCCAAAGGTTGACTGTGCCTTGTGTGAAGAAGTACTTCCTTTTGTTTGTATTAAACCTGCTGCCTATTAATTTCATTGGGTAACCCCTAGGTCTTGTGTTATGTGAAGGAGTAAACAACACTTCCTTGTTCACTTTCTCCATACCAGTCATGATTTTATAGACCTTTAGCATATCCTCCCTTAGTCGTCTCTTTTTCAAACTGAAAAGTCCCAGTCTTATTAATCTCTCCTCATAGGGAAGCTGTTCCATACCCCTAATCATTTCTGTTGCCCTTGCTTGTATCTTTTCCAATTTTAATATATCTTTTTTGAGATGAGGAGACCACATCTGCACACAGTATTCAAGGTGTGGGTGTACTATGGATTTATATAGAGGCATTATGATATTTGGGTTACTCTAGTACAGTGGTGGCCAGACCACAGCTCGTGAGCCACATGTGGCTCTTTTACAGTTAAAGTGTGGCTCATGGAGCCCCCTCCACCCTGCCATTCTCTGGGAGGGTGCTCAGGGATTCAGCCAGGTGGCAGGGTGGTGGGGTTAGGGGTTTCTGCCAGAGACAACTGGTGCCTGCTGAGATTGGGGGGCACAATTGAAAGGTTCGGCCTTCCCAACAGCTTGAGTCATGCCCCCCAAGCACATCCTCCTTCGTACCCCCAGCAGCCCCTCCCTGCAGCTCCCAGCTATTTGCCACTGCCTCTCCCCACAGCCATAGCTCCCAGCTTGCCGTCTCCAGCAGCTGCCTTGCAAGGAGGGGATCCGATGGCACCATGTGACCGAGCGGGGCGAGCAGACTCCATGTGCCCCCCATATGTGTCACCTCTGGCTTCTGCTCAGCAGGGAGGGAGTCTCAGGGCTTCAGCCCTGCAGGGTGTGCCTGACAGGGCTTGTGGCTTCAGCAAGAGTGGGGCTGGAGGCCCGGCAGATGCGCCCCATGGGGTTGAAGCCCCAAGCCCCAGTAGGTGCGCCCTGACTCCCGAACATCTGAAGATTGTCATATGTGGCTCGGAGGGTCAGTAAGCTTGGCCACCCCTGCTCTAGTACACAGAAGCACTAGTCATAGACCAGGACCTCATTGTGCTAGTGCTGTACATAGAACAAAAAGGCAGCCCCAAAGAGTTCACAATCCAAGTGTATCATACCCTGGTATCATCAGAGTGAGACAACTTGGAAGTGGGGCAGGGGAGATTTTTTTCATACGTTGCGGCCATTAAATTCTGCCCACCTTCTGATTTGATTGTTGAGAAAGTACAGTGGAGGGAGAAATCACCTCTTCCCCTGACTCAGGTTACACTGGTGACAAGTAAAAGGAAACTGGAGAGCAAACTGTCCATGACTGAAACACACTAGACACATCATAGATACCCAATTTTTTGCTGGCTTATACCTTGAACAAGGGAGTTGCCGGCCAGTTACTGGGAAGGCTGATTAATTACTTATCCCATTGCGCCTCTCTCACTCTCTGTGTTTCTCTGACTACACTGATTGGTATTTTGAAAGTAAGATTTCATCAAATTCAATAATTTGGAAGAAGTGTTTCAGCACAGGAGATGCTGCCATGTCACATTTTCTGCCTTCCAGAGGTAATCTGAACTGAAATGATCTTTCTATGCTGCTGTTTGGTAGAGAAAGTGATAAGGGATTTCAAGCAATTAAGCACATACGGGCGACATTTTAATATCCACACACTGCTGAAGAAAATACACATAATGGTCAAATAATTCTATTTAAACCTAAATTCCTGCCGAGTCGCTCTCTGTATTGGCGTGTCTATTATTTCATTTGTCTTTTGCATGTACCAACACCGAGAGTGCAAGACCGGATTGCTGGTTTTTAGAGAACACTGACCCAACAGCTCTTGGGTCAGATATTGGTATTGCTATTGGTAAAATGACTCTGTTTTCAACAACAGTAGCAAGACTGAGAACACAGTGAACCATCTTCAGAGCAATGCCTACCTCTGTAACCCCTCCCCCTGGAGTGCGGCTCTGTGATATACAAAGAGAGCTAAATGTACTATCAATAAAGCACACAACTTAGCAGGAGGTAAAATGGCCAAGTCATTTTCCATTCACTAGGGCTAACAATGCATAAATGATTCTTGATACAGCTACTCATGACTTACACTGTCATCCTTAACGTGTGGGAAAAAAACCTTGTTTATTCTATCTTTTCATTCTGTGGGTGTACAGAATACATACTGTGTGTGTATCTATATATATATATGCACGTGTGCACATGTGTACGGGTGTACAAATGCAGACATTTTTACAATATTTTGCTGCAACTGAAATTTCATTTTAAAATTTGTTCTAAAATACTACATATTCATATAAATATAGACTCATATTTAAACACAGACAATACACCACCTGGGGTGATAATACCCATGTGATAAATTGTATTTATCATGGATTTTTGACTGTCTCATCTGCACTCTGCCCACTCGTCCATTTTTCCTGGAACTTATTCTTGCATCCCAAACTTCAGAACACCTTCAACCAATTACCATTCATAAAAAGCCACCTGTTTCCTTCTTTCATCCCAAATGTGTCTAGCAAAATGACCCTGGTCTGAATCCCAAGTCAAACAGTCGCCAGTCCTGAACTTCTGACAGATTTAAAGTCTATCTCAAGACTTTGGAGAGCTAGAAAAAGGGACAATAAAACCAATTGAAATCGGAGGGTCTCCCTTTTCCCCTGAAACATGCTGTACTTACTTCTAATCCTGGAAGGACTGGCAATACAACAACAGATTTTAGAATTGACATGTTACGTATAGAAAAGCTATTTTAAATTATTTATAGAAGTGTTTAAAATGTAATTGTGTTAATTTCCCCCTTCCTCTTAGCCCTATACAATTGGACTCTCAGTAACTAGAGCACCTGGCTTCACAGATGAATAAATGCATTAAATACTCTCCATCACATTTTAAAAAAAAAAATCTCTTAAAAATTCAGTAAATACACTGCATAAACAGGGTATATAATGCTGCAATGTGACATGAAAGCTGTATGGGGTCTTGTCTAGGATGACCTGTATCACTCTGTAAGGGTTTTGCTGTTTGTGGATAATGCAGTAATCCCCAAAACATGTCAATAAAACCTTTATGCCAC